>NC_136418.1:118201872-120601872 GCF_052625555.1 Lactuca saligna | reverse complement strand
ACCCCATTTGGTAGAACATGGAGAACATTTGACCAGTAGTAATCAAGTCGGGGTTTACTAGAGTGGGTTCATGAGCAAGACCAATTAGGGCACAGAAGCGATTCGTGGAGATAGAGGTCTTCTCATTGTGAATTCAAAGTGAATCCTCTCAGCAACCTTGTCATAGTAAGCGGTTGAATAGATGTGTGAGAGGCAGGTCATGGGAACAACTTCGACCTTTGTAAGAGCATCGACAAGAGGTGAGTACTTGAGACATTCGACGACATACATCATGTAGGATTCAGAGATGAAGGGTTTAAGATCAACGATGAGGTTTTTTTGAGGCTTGATGGTGAGAAGGTTGGAGTGAGCAGATGTATCTTGAACAGAAGATGATTCTACCATTGATGAAGCTTGAGAAGAAGAAGATGAACAGTGAGAGAAATCGCCCTTTTTCTTTGAGAGAATTTGTAAGTGATAAAAGAGTAAAGAGGAGCGTGCCAAATCATTTTATACGTACAAGTAGGAGAGAGAAATATCCGGCTGAAATCTTGGATTTATTAGAAACTTCTCCTGATGTGACGGAGTGAACAATTGGCAACCCCGATGATGATGTAGGAGAGAGAAAGGACGTTTCACTGTTACGCGCCATTCCATAAAAAATGCCTTTTGAATTTGTCAAAATGATTGGATAACTGCTGAATCAGCCAAGAACTTTATCCCAAACGTCACCCACATATTTTACATGAACCGTCATCACCTTTATCTTTATCGATCACTAGAATACTTTTAGAAACGAAGCTGTAACAATTAGGTCATCATTAATAGAACCATGTTTTGGAAAATTAAAGATTTTCGTGCATAGAGTGTGAATGATAAAGAAATAAAGCAAACTTTTTATGGGAATTTGTGACTTCAAAGTGCGTGTGTGGCTTCCCATTAAATAATGATCAAGTACTTGTTAAGAAGTATTGAAAGACATCTTTTTAATTAAAGCTATAAAGATTGGCTTTCGCTTCAATTCATGATTTCGATACTTGATATAAGACCGAAACTGAACGAAGTACTTGTGAGACCAATGTGGCCTATTACACAAGTAGGTAAGTAAGATATTCAGTGACTTGTTGACAAATGAGAAATCTCAACAAAAAAAAAAAAAAAAAAAAAAAAAAAAAAAAAAAAACTTAACTGGATCCTTGGGGAAGAAAAATCTTGGTAATAGACATTTTTAGAAGGATCACTCAAAATAAAAAGAGATTGCATTCAAGAACTTTATCATAGTAATTGTGCACCGTCAATTCATTAAAGGTGTTGAATTGTGGGTTTCACTTAGTACGTAGTGACACGAAACTAAGATCATTAACACAGATTTTTGTATAACCATAAACCTTAGTAGTAAATGCTGAGAGTCTCAAGGGGTACATAAGTGAGATGAAGTGTAATGAATAAAAGTGATATAGGTGGTATAAGAAGCGAATGTACCTCTGCTATAAAAGAAGGACCAAGCAAAAAACTCTAAGCTCAATATGAGAAGAGTAAGGTAGCTCATGATTAGAGTAAATGTAACAGCCTAGTTTGGGAAAACATGATTTGTATATATCATGTTATTAAGGCTTCACTCAAAATCTGTAGAGGCTTTAGTCAACATGCAGCAGCATGCTTCTAGGGACACTTAACTAATTTATAGAAAAGAGGTTATACCTGCTTGAGCTTCACCATCGAGAGTAAAATTTATACAAAGGAAAGAATTAGATAAAAAGTAAAATAAAATAAAAGATATTTTTGTATTTTGTGAAAATTTTTAGTAAAACAAAAAAGAAAAATATTTTTGGATTTTATGAAAATAAAAAAATGAAAAGAAACATAAAAATGAGTATTTAAAAGAGTTTACAAAAGAATACAATCAAAATTCCTTGCGATGAAAAAGAAGCAAACGAGTTCAGAAGGACCGAACCCAAAATAGACCAAGCGTTCGGTTCATTTCGGTTCTTGGTTGAACTGAACCCGAAATAGACCGAGCGTTCGATTCATTTCGGTTCGCTCTATTTCGCTTCTTACCTTTATTGAAGCGAAGGCGATTTTGGTACTGATTATGCTTCCATCATTCCTAGGCCTTGTAATATTTTGTTGAAACTTGCTTCAGGTAAAGCCTTAGTGAATATATCTGCCAGTTGATTAGTTGTCCTCACGAAGTGAATCTCCACGTTGCTATCTTCCATGTGATCTTTGATGAAGTGATACTTCAGTGCTATGTGCTTTGTCTTCGAGTGTTGCACTGGGTTATGACAAATCCTAATCGCACTTTCAGAGTCGCAATATAGTGGGATTTTCTTCATGAACATCCCATAATCTCTAAGTTGACTCTGTATCCATACGACCTGAGATGTGTATGAGGCGGCAACAATGTATTCAGCTTCTGCCGTGGAGAGAGACACGGGTTTGTTTCTTTGATTGCCAGCTGACCAATTTACCATCGAGAAATTGGCATCCTACAGTGGTGCTTTTACGATCCAATCCACAACCACCTAAGTCAACATCTGAGAAAGCTTGGACAAAAAAACCTGAGTTTGTTGGATACCATAGACCAAGAGAGGAGGTTCGCTTCAGATAGCGAAATATATTTTTCACAGCTAGCAAGTGAGGTTCGCGTGGGTTAGCCTAGAATCGGGCACAGTAGCAAATTGAGAACATGATGTCGGGTCTGCTAGCTGTTAGATACATTAGTGACCCAATCATTTGATGATAAAGCGTCATGTCAGCGGCTGGCTTCTCCAAAGAAGGTGTAGGCTTTGTCCCAAAATCCATTGGAACTTTCATTTTGGAGTCTCCCATCATGCCAAACTTAGCGAGCAATGTCTTTGTATATGCCTCCTGATTGATAAAAATGCCTTTGGGTCCCTGTCTAATATTTAAGCCAAGGAAAAAGTTAATTGGACCCATTGAGCTCATCTCAAATTTAGTTTCCATCAACTTCTTGAATTCAGCTATTAAGCTGGGATTCGTGGAGCCGAAGATGATGTCATCAACGTAAATTTGGACTATCATAAGGTGGTTACCCTCTCTTTTATGAAAGAAGGTTGGGTCAACTGAACCTTGTTTAAATTTAGACATTTTTAAGAATCGAGTGAGAGTTTCATACCATGCTCTGGGAGCCTGCTTTAGGCCATATACCGCTTTGTCTAGGATGTAACAGTGATCTGGGTGCTTCTAGTTCACGAAGCCTGGCGGTTTCTCAACGTACACAATTTCTTCAAGTTCTCCATTTAGAAAGGCACACTTTACGTCCATCTGATAGACTTCAAAGTTTTTGTGTGCAGCATAAGCAAGAAAGATTCGAAATGACTCTAATCTTGCAACTGGAGTGAAGGTCTCTTCATAATCGATACCTTCCTCTTGGCAATAGCCTTTTACAACCAACCGAGCCTTGTTACGAATCACATTCCCCTCCTTATCCATCTTATTTCTGAATACCCACTTGAGACCGACAACCGAAGCATGCTTTGGAGTTGGAATTAGACGCCACACTTTGTTTCTTTCAAACTCGTTCAACTCGTCTTGCATGGCTTGAACCCAATCAGAATGATCAAGAGCCGAATTCACAGTCTTCGGTTCAACTTTGGAGACAAAAGAGTTGAACATGCAAAATTCTACTTGAGAGAATAATGCAGCTTGTTTCGCTTTGATATGTGATCGAGTTAATACCTTTTCTAAAGATTCCCCAATGATTTGACATTGAGGATGATCTTTGGTCCATTTAATGAGAGGTGGGTAATTTGGATCATAGGAGGGATCCAGTTCTGCATTGATTTCTTCTTCTAATTCTGATAGTGTATCATCATCATTGATATGTGTATTCTCCCCCTCGAATGATGACACGGGTTCAATTTCTAGATCAGAATGTTACCCTTCATTTGGACTTTTAGTTGAGCTAGATGATTGTGACGTTGAATTCTCCCCCCTGGAATGAAGGACCTTGATCCTTTGGTAGAGACGAACCCTCCCCCTAGACAGAAGGACAGTCACCAGAAGGTTCGCTTCAGTCAGGCCTTTCGGTTGCCTTTGGTTGATCAACAGCTATCTTCTGTGCAGCATCGTCAATGATTATCTTTAGATTTTTCAACTTTGTTATCTTCTACCTTTGATTCAGAATTCATAGCCTTTTTAGGTTCATCAAAAAGAAGCATATATTGCTCAAAAAGGTTTGAGATAGGAGCTGTAACTTGATTGGTCTTTGGAAAGATTTCCTGCATTTCACCTTCAGTTATCTTTATCTTCTTGACATAGCTGTCGTCAAAAGTGACATAGTACGTTTCTTCAATCTTCTTAGAGCGCTTGTATCGGAACTCTATATGCCTTCGAGTGCAAGGAGTAACCCAAAAATATTCCTTCATCAACCTTAGCATCAAACTTGTTTCGATTCTCTTTTGAGTTGAAGACGAAGCATCTTGAACCGAACACATGAAAGAATTGTACATTCGGCTTGCGATTGTTCAAAATCTCGTAAGGAGTAATAGAGAATCGCTTGTTTAGATATGATTTGTTCTGAGTGTAACAAGCAGCAACAATAGCATCAGCCCAGAAATACAAAGGCAAGGAAGTGAAGCTTAGCATAGTTCGAGCTGCTTCGCACAGAGATCGGTTTTGCCTTTCGACGATTCCATTCTGTTGTAGAGTATATGGAGCCAGGAAATTATGAGTCGTTCCCTTCTCAGCTATAAAATCTTCGAAATCCTTGTTCTTGAATTCTAAGCCATTGTCACTTCTTACGTTGTGAACCACTTTCCTCAGTTGAACCTCAACTTGCTTTATGAAGAGCTTGAGCTTAAGAGGAGCCTCTAATTTTTGCTTCAAGAAAAACACCCATGTGAAGCGAGAGAAGTCGTCAACGATGACCAGAATGTACTTGTTCCCATGAATGCTTTCAATAGAAGAGGGACCACATAGATCGATATGCAACAACTCCAATGGTTCTATCACCTTTGTGTTGATAATAGAAGGATGACTTTGTCTACTTTTCTTTCCCATTTCACAAGCTGCACATAGATGTTCTTTGTTGAATTTGAGAACTGGAAGACCTCGAACATGATCTCCTAAAACAAGCTTGTTGATATCCTTGAAATTAAGATGAGAGAGCCTTCGATGCCATAACCAGCTTTCGTCTGAGTGAGCCTTCATTAGCAAGTAGACTGTTGGTTTCCCTCGAATTGGATTGAGGTTTAAAGGGTACATTTCCCCTTTTCGCTTTGATTTCAACTGAATGTTATTTGACTTCTTTTCGACTATCTCTGAGCCTTCATCATCAAACAAGACCTTCAATCCGGTCCCAACTACCATCTTTGATACACTGACAAGGTTGTGCTGCAATCCTTCAACGTATGTGACCTTTCTTATTGAGAAATCACCATTCGTAATCATTCCATAGCCCTTGATAGTCCTAAATGAATTGTTTTCATACTTCACAATTCCACCATCCCTGAGAAACCGAAACTCCCTCAGTTCTTCCTTTCGTCCTGTCATGTGACGCGAGCAGCCACTATCAATATACCATTCTTCGTCAAACTGGTCGTCACGTATAACCTGCAAAATATTAAGCAAATTTAGGAACACAAAGTTTGTTGGGTCCTTGTGAGCCTTTTACAGGATAGGGATTAGTAAGAGAAACATCAACCATATAAGTTCTTTTAATTAGAGTTGTCTCATCTTTTCTCTCTATTGTAAAAAGTTTTTTTTTTTTGGCTTAGATTCATTAGATGTAGGGTTTGAGATTTTGACATCTGCATTCTTTTGGATCTCTTTCGGGAAATTGTTGTCTTCTGGAAAGAGCTTTCCTTTCCCTTTCAAATCTTTTGAAGGATAAGAATTAGAATGAGAATGAGAAGAATAGGGTTTAGAAGCGATATTAGATCGTCGATTATTACTCTTCCTTGGTTGAGAACGGGAACACTCTTCCCTTCTATTCATCTGATTGAACTTGGTACCTAACCCATCCTTTCGGTTGCTATTATGTTAAGGACCGAATCCATTCTTTCGGTTGCTTACGCTCTGAGGACCGAAGATCTCCTTTCGGTTGCTTACATGCTGTGGACCGAAACCCTCCTTTCGGTTCGTTACCTGCTGCGGACCGAAGCTTTCCTTTCGTTTCCTTTCATTCCAACGACCGAAACCCTCCTTCTGGTCCTTACCTGCTGCGGACCGAAGCTTTCCTTTCGGTTCCTTTCATTCAAAGGACCGAAACCCTCCTTTTGGTTCCTTACCTGCTGCAGACCGAAGCTTTCCTTTCGGTTCCTTTCATTCCAAGGACCGAAACCCTCCTTTCGGTTGCTTCTTAATTCTCCTCGTGACTTGTGTGTCCTCTCATACGTTACATAATGAGGATTTTGAGATCTCCAAAACTATTTTCTTTCTGAGAGATTCTTCTTTTATCTTAGATTTCGTTGGTGTTTTCGTTCTGCGATATGTTTTGGATTTTTTATGAATATTGGCCTTTTTCTTTGGAACTTAAGCATGGCTTTCACTCTTTGATGAAGATGTCTCACTGGAAGTTATCACTGGTTCACCCAAAGATGTTTTGGTTCTACTTGTGCTTGGCACATCATATCTTGTAGGCTCATTAAGTGGTTCCGGTACGTACCTACCCTTCACTCTCCATGAGGTTTTCTGAGATAGGCCTTTTGTTTCATCAGCGTTATCTATTGGTGCTGACCAGAAGAACTCTTCACATCCAGCTGCATTATCTTCTTCTACCATAACTGTCATTTCTGTTGTTTGTTGAGGAGTGACTCCCTGAACTGTGTAGACTTGATTTGGAGTAGTTTGAACCTTTTGATATACAACAACTTTTGCCTTGAGAATTTTGGTCTTGTCTGTCGATGAGTGAGCGAACTCAACAAAGTTTTTAGAAATCAGATTTTTGTGAGTTTCAGGTTCGATTTTGACAAATGCTGAACAATCCACCACATCCTCTACAGAGATTTCACTCATGTCATCATCATCATTAAGTTCAGATGCATTTTCAACATCAATTTTATTTTCTGAACTTAGTTTGGCATTCAATGAGTCAAATTTTTGTACTGTTTCGGTTCTTAACTTCAATATAACATTTCCATCTAATAGATTTTTGAGCATGTCCTTATGGTCTTTGGACTTTATGCAGGACTCTATTTTGTCAAGACCAATTTTGTAGGCAGGGATACAACATTTTCACAGTTGTAAGCTTCGGCATCGACTTCATCCTCCTTTAACTCAAGGAAGGATAAAATCATGTGATGTATCTTCTTTCCTATTTCACAATCGAGATACGATTGAGTGATATTAAAATAAAGTATTTTCACAATAAAAAAAATGTTTCACTGTTTTAAAAGCTTAAGATTGTCTCGTTGCAAATAGATCGACTCATCCCTATACCTAATTAACTCTTTCTCCTTCTGCTCAATCCACATCCTTCTCTCCTCACTCTTTGACGATATCCTGCTAATTTGATCAGTCAGGTTAGAGTTTGTGACACGAGTTTGGGTAAGACTACTACTTATACTAGAAAATTTTCATTTTAAGCTATGCAGTTCCTTTTCATAGTTAGTAATCGGTATTTTCAGAGAAGTAAGAATATTTTGTACCTTCTTGATCAACTCATCACATTCGTTATCTGTGCACTGACAGGTTTCGCAGCAAAACACCTGTCCTCTCGCTCCTTCTCTTCTTCCAGCCCACCATCTGTTGAATATCCTCTCATCCGAGATACTCCTTTTGTCACCATCAAACACCTTCCTGCAGCATATTCTTCTTTCACTAACATTGCCTTGCCATGAGTTGGTTTTCTTACTTCTTCGTCCTCTGAATCCGTGGACCACACTTCCACTCCACCGAATTCATCATTGTTACATTTATCATGTACAATCAAAGCATTCACGGTTTTATTATTGGCTGCTGATTTTCTTTTCTTGATCTCCTCCAATCGTCTCAAGAGGTTCGCTTCCTCATCATCCTCATCAGTCTTTTCTACCTTTTTCTTCAGCATGAAGCCCTTGGCAAAGTGATTATTGCCTCCACAATAATGGCAATCAAATCCTGAGTCACCACCACTCTTCGCCTCTTTCTTGGATTCTTCTGACTTCGAACCTATCTTCAGTTCCTCCTTCACTTTTTCAGAACTATAACTTCCCTTCCAGTTTCGGTTCTTGTTGGCTGGGAACTTTCTTTTAATGAACTTTCTAGGATTGGAAATCATCAGGGCATACTCTTCACCGGTTAGATCATAGTCAGCAAGATCCAATTCTGCTTCCTCCTCAACAACACTTTTCCCTTTTAAAACAAGAGCTAACGAACCCAAACCGGAAACCACGTTCGTTTCCTTTGACACTGCATTTTCATGGGACTTCAGAATTCCCACCAGTTTCTCTAGAGAGTATGATTTAAACTGTTCGTGTGCCTTTACTGTGGAGATGACTGCCATCCATTCTGGTTTAAGACCGTTCATGAAGGTAACTTTATGTTCAATAACCTTCCTTTCGATCCCATGCTTTATCATCTTACTTAGAAGATGATTAAACTGATCAAAAGCCTGAACAAGTTTCTCTTTGGGCTTCTATTTGAAATCACCAAATTCAGAAAGTCGCAAGGTCTGAATCGAATGTTCTAGATCTTGATCAGTGGAACATAATTCTTTCAACCTATCCCATATCTCCTTAGCTGTAGCGCATGAACTCACCAATCGAAACGTATCTGACTGCAAAGAAAACCTAATCATTCTTAAGGCATTTATGTTGCATTGAAACTTCTCTTTCTCATCTTGAGGAATGTCTTTCGCATCATTCACAAGTTGATTGTACTCCTTTTGAGTTTTGACAATTTTTGAGGTGCTTAAGTGAGTAAATGGGCCAACTGTGATTGCTTTCCAGATCAAGTACCCATTATCTTCTGAGCTGATTACATAATCTTCGAAGTGGTGCATCCCAACCTCATAATCCTGAGTGTATAAGATTGGAATCCTTTCCGTTGATCCAATACTCTTGGAGATGTTGATTGGATTGGTTTATGAATCATCCATGGACATTGTGATGAAGTTTGATCGATAACCTGTTTAAGATCAGACTTGTAATTTATCGTTAGAGTAAGATCGAAAATTAATGAGATACACCAATAAGGAATGATGGATCAATTAATATCAATCCATGCGGAAAAAACCCTAATAAATTCTTCAACAGAAGAGATGTGTATGAATTACACAGTCTCCTACTCTGATACCAATTGATGAGAATAAATCTCAGATCATTTAGATCTTTCACAGGTATATTAATGAAGAATAAACAATTCAAACTCAATACGATTATGAACACAATATGGAATCAATGTAAAGCTTATGATTCAAATATAGTCACGCCTCAGCAGAGCTTAATGAAGAACTTCCACTGTAGAGGCGAGCTAGGGTTTACAATACTGATGAGAAAAATAATAAAAGCGTTACTTACTAATGATGCATGCATGCACCTTAAATACTAAAACCCTAGAGTAAACTAATGCACGGTTGGACATGCCCAAACCGGCTACCAAAACTGGACTAAGGACCAAGCCCATGACGTAACACTATAAGCCCAACAATTTTGATGTCGAACGTGCAAGGCTGAGAACGAAGGATTGATTGGGAAGGTATTAATAACGAGTAGTTGATGTCAAATGGTTTGATTTGCGAATGGGATTTCAATGTGTAGGATCGACTGGGAAGGAATGATAACAAAGGTGATTTTGATTTGGATGTCAAATGCAAAATAGACGAGTTCGACATCTATGGATCGAGATTTGGTTATAGGTTTATAGTTTGCATCGAGAAGAAGGTTATGGCTTGATAACGAAGGATGTGGCTTAAGATCAAAGGTCATTGATTTGGATATCGATTGAGAAGGTATCAAAATCGAGTGTTTAGAAGTCGAAGATACCTTCGTTATGGGTATCGACTTGCTATGATCGAAGGTCCTTGATCGTAACTTGATAACAAATGCAGTGAAGAAGAAACAGAAAGTGTCAATTCAAATCCCTCAAGTATTAACGAATTGGCAATACTAACCCACCTTCGACATGGAGTCACAAAATTGTGTTAAAAGCTGAATTTCCATTTTGAGCACCTGCAGTTTTTGCAAGTTGGCAGAATTTACCCACTTTCCACATTGGGTTGAAGAGTGACAAATGGGAAGATTTTCGAAACAGGTCCCTGCAATTAATGCGAATTAACACTTTATGCCCAGTTTCACAATTGGGTAAAGGTTCAGATCTAAGGTTGTTTTGGGCGCACCAGGTCACTGCAGAATTTTGAAATTGACAGTTTCTACCCAAACTTTTGAAATGTCGTCAAAGGTGGTCCGAGAACGGATTCAAAAATTGATATTTTTTTTTGGATTGTCCCGATTTATGAAAATGTTTATGCCATGTGTTAAAGGGGAGTTTGTATAGAAAATTCCAAATTGAGCACTTTATAATTCCTTTTTGGTTTTATAATCATTCTTCGACTATAAAAAAGGGGGAGAGAATTATGTATGAGAATTCGAAAATTTAATTTTTCATATTATGCGAACTTGAAGACCGAAGTGCCCTTGAGCAATTGAAGTTTATGATGTGATTTGATTGAGATTTGGATGTGATTAGTTCATCATGGGTTTGGACTTATATAAGATTTTTGGGGCGTGCTTTTATGCTCAAATTTGGGTAATTTTGTGGAGGTTCGGATACTCCTAATTGCCCTTTGATGCTCGGTTTGTATGGTCTCACACTCTAGAACCCGGATTGGAAGGTCATTGAAGAATTGAAGATTTGAAGTTCATTTCTACATGTGTCACGCTTGAGGCTTGGTTCGTGAAGTTGCTTAATTTTTAAAGGTTGAAGCGGGTCATCCATTCCTAACTTTGAGGGGGAGAATGTTGGGGGTGCAAAGATATGCATGAATGACTTTGTAATGGTTTGACTCTTGTAGACCCACTTGCATGTGGTACTGATGCCTTATGACATGAGAAAGAGAGAGAGAGAGAGAGAGAGAGAGAGAGAGAGAGAGAGATGTAAACACCTTTATATATAATGGGTTGCATACCACTTGTAGAGGTGTACTTGAGAGATGTAACATTGAGAGTGTTAGTGTGAGTTATTTATTTGTCAAGATCTAGCTTATAAATCTTTGTAACACCTTTCATGATTGAATACATTTCTTAGACACCCAAATAACTGTGTTCTTTGTGTTTTTCAATTCCGCATGCCAAATCAACTGCACTTAATTCACATCAGTCTCGGGTTTGGTGTTTCAGGTGGAAGTCATGTGCCACTTAGAGCATTTATCGGTGCGGACACACAAGTAGTGAACCAGATAGTTCTCCTAGATTAGGAAGCACTAAGAGACTCATGCTTATCATAAGGTGCCTTTAATGATATTGGGTGAATTATATTTAGTGTTACTTGGTGAATTATATTTGGTGATAATTGATGAATTATATTTCATCATATTGGCATTTGGTGATGTGTGGTGAACTATATAATAAATGAGGAATTTGGTGATATCTAGTGATTTATTAAATAAAATATGAATTTGGTGATATGCGGTGAATTATGCTCTTAGTGATAACATATGGAAAAATTATGCATGTGATCATTTTTGCATCATATGTTTTGTGGTAAATCGAATTGTTGACTTGTTTTGAAATTCTACGTTTCCCTTTGATTGTATGAAACTTTTGTTAACTCACTCAAAAAGAGCTGACACTTGTTTCTTGCATTTTGTGTATGTGGGTTAGTATATGTAGCTTAGGAGCATGTATTGGTGAATTTGGGGACACTTATATTTGGGTAGTATGTTTTTTCTTAAGCGATACCACTTGGACATGTTTTGGTTGTTACTGTTGTTCCATTTTGCTTTCCTTAAACTCAAATGGTTTTGATTCGGTTGTTTTTGAAAGATGATAACGTGGTGGTTAATTTTTAAGTTTGAAATAACTGAAGATTCTCGTTGCATTTTCTTTTAAATTAAATGAAAATGTTTAAAGTAAACACCACGCCGTCATAGAAGGCTAAAAAAAATTACGGTGTTGAACTGCTTGTCATATGGGACATCTTGCATATACGTGAAAAAAGGTTAAGACAACGTTAAGTGTGATGTATAGGTTGTGTCAGGAAGTTTGACCAGTAGAGAGTCGGTTATACTTGTGACCACGATTAAACAATTGAAGCTGCAATTTCTTGGATTGTTTTTCGATTTCAAAGCCTCAAGTCATGATTCGATTTCAGAAACACGTTAAAGGTGTTTTCTTTCTAGCATCTATATTAGAACTCGCTATGAACAATTGTAGATTTTGATGATTTAGCATGTGTTTGGAGCACCACAGCTAACTGATAAGGTAGTTTATTTTTTGAGTTTTTTTAATTTGTCATGTTTGGCAAGCCAAAAAATAACTAATAAGTAGCTTTTTAAAAAAGTACTTATACTAGTTTTTTAGGAGTTTTTTTATTTTCCAAATATATCCCTTAATTAACTATAGAAACATATTCTTTTAAATGTTTTTTTATTATTTTATATTTTCCAGTCAGTTTTACCAAACGACATTTTGTATCAATTACATTTTCAGCTATCAGTTAGCTTTTTATTTAATAACTAGTTTTTAGCTATCAACTAACTTTTCAACTAACAGTTAACCTTTCAGCTAGTACATCAAACATAACATTTATTTTATATATTGTAAATGTTGGAAATATGTTCATGGTCACAACAAATTAGTGATATTTTTTAAATAGCAATTTCTTTTTTTGTTACAAACAAGATATGATTTAAACTTAAGATGAAAAAAATAAAGATTACAAGGACTACTTTGTTAATATATCATGAGATGATGAATTAACCAAAACTAGAGTCGGCAATTCAAGATACAGATACAAGAATCAATGAGAGACAAGATACAACACAAATAGATCTTGAAAAATGAGATAAAACTTATTTCTTATCGTGTAATCGTATTGTATCAAATTCGTGGTTAACATGTTTTCATAACATGAATACACAAATTGTCAAGTCTAACTAAAACTAAAAAGATTTGAGGGTTTTATGTGTAATTATCTTTAATTCAAATTTATCCAGTAAAGGGAAAATAACTTGCAAAAGTAATTACATTTTCGTCTCATTCACGATTAGGTAATTTCATTTTTTTTTTGTACACATTTGATCATTTAATTTGTTATACGTGTTCATACATTGCTATTGTCATTGCTATTGTCACCTGTTATAGCAGGTGACAATAGCAATGTGTGAACATTTATAACAAGTTAAATGATCAAATGTTTATAAAAATAAAGAAATTACCTAAACATGAACAAAACGATAAAAATGATTACCCTGATAAGTTGTGGATTAAAAAAATCAAGATTTCTTCGTTTCATTGTTTTGCATGCCTATTAGCCCCGCAATGCAATAACTAAATGATTATGAACCACACTAGTCAAGTCATAAAAACTCGAATCTAATGCCCAACATAAAAAAGGAACGATATAACATCTTAGTATCACCTCATATGGTCGAATATCAAAACGTATTATTGTGATCTTTAACAAACGCCACTCTAACTTGTTTACAAATTACAATGTGATAAGATAAAGATAAAATATAGTGATTTAAGGCATATTCCAAAACAAAGCTTTCCAACACTCGTCAACTTTTAACAAAAACTTTGAATTAAAATAAAGTTTTGTTTGGAACTATGATTTCAAGAGCTTAAAAATACTTATTATAATTTAAAAAATTTAATATAAATTTTAAGGACTTGTAACTTTTTTTAATTTTATATATTTTAAGAATACAAATTTTGATAGTTAATTTTAACAAAATTCACAAATAAAAAAATACAAAACTACCATACCAAATACATGTATCATTTAATAATAGGTGGTCTTTACTTGTTAGCTAATCTACCAAAAATTCAAGTACGACACGTTATTTTCCCAAAATATTTATACCAACATAAATTTACTATCTTAACCTTATAAATATACTTTTTATTATTCTTACAACAATGGTGTACACGTTAACATTAAGGGTATAATCGTAATTGTGTAAGTGGTATTGAGTTGATAACATATTCCAACAACTAGTAAAATTCAAAGTAATGTACAACTTCTATAGCATAGTGTACAAGTAGCATATTCTCATCTCCCCTATGTAAGTTTGGGCGTTGCCTGCGGAGGAACTTCATCAGTTCAGCTTTGTTTTCAAGTAATGGATCCATACGGTCACAACCACCACCACCACCACCGCCGTGACGACGAACCACCGTACCCACCTCCACCACACTTCGGCGGTGGACCACCACCTCACTACCCTCCTCCACCTCATCTTGCTTACCCACCACCTCCAAACCGTGTTGATGTCTACCCTCCTCCGTACACGGCAGAATACCACCATCCACCACCACCACCGCAAACCATCCACCATGTCTATCACGAGAACACTCACCATATCCCCCACATGCCTCCGATCATCAATCAGCACCATACCGATCACCATAAAATCCCCGAAAAATACACTGACAATAAACCCACAGTTAGGGTTTACACCAAGGCGAGACCCGATTTCTCACTCACGATCCGTGAGGGTAAAGTGATTCTAGCACCGTCTAACCCCTCCGATCCTCATCAGGTAACTTCAATTCTTCGTTTTCTGTTTCTGAAATTACAAACTCAGATTAATTCTTGTCCCAATTTTTGCTCCAATTTGTTGAATTTCAAACAGCATTGGGTTAAAGATCTGAAGTTTAGCACAAGGGTGAAAGATGAACAGGGTTATCCGGCTTTTGCCTTGATCAACAAAGCCACTGATCAAGCCATGAAACACTCCATTGGTGCAACTCATCCGGTATGCTCTTCTACTTCTATCAATAATCAGTAGTTCATCACTTGATCTCTAACTTGTTTTTGTCATAACTTGACTATTTGCTTACTGATTAATGATTATAAACTTTATTGTTCTTGAACAGGTTCAACTGATTGAGTACAACCCTAATAGACTTGATGAATCGGTTCTTTGGACTGAAAGCAAGGACTTAGGTGATGGGTATAGAACTGTAAGAATGGTGAACAATATCAAGCTCAATGTAGATGCCTTTAATGGCGATGCAAACCATGGTGGTGTTCGTGATGGGACAAAAATTGTTTTGTGGGAATGGAAAAAAGGCGATAATCAAAGGTGGAACATGGTTCCATATTGTAAGTTTCTTAAAAATTTAAACTTTATTTACTCTATATTTTTTATTCTTCAATACTTAATTTATTCTAATTTTAATAAATGTTCACTTTCTTGAATGGGATTTGCAGGAGGATATTCTATTATGTTGATGTCTAGAAGCTAGCTATATAATATTTGTCATGCGGGAGGCTTTATGTTTCTTGTGACTGGTGTTTGTGTTGTGTGGATATGTGAACAATGAAATATTTGAATAACAATGACATGTTTGATGTTTTATATATATAACTTGGGGTTATATAGATTATTTGATGAGCATTATTTGCTTGGTTTATCCTTTAATAACCAATTATTTTCAACATGTTAAAAAAGTCTAAAAGGTACAATACTTTTGTTTACACTTAACACTTGAATATGTTGAGGAGGATATAATAAGTAGTTGAAAAAAGTCATAACAAGATTCGTTAACCAAACTAGCCAATATAATCTACCTTTCTTTATTCTATTAGAAATTCAAAAGAAATCAGGTAAAACAATGTTATGAAAAATTGGCATCCATTAATGGTTTTAAAAGAACAAAACATTGTTTAACATGGTTAGACTCCAACAAACAAACACACATATACACAAACAATGTTTTGTACATTTGTCTTTTTATTCAATAATATTGCATTTCTTCTTTGACTTATTTAAAGGACTAAACTGAACAAATGGTTCCTGTGGTATGTCGAAAATTACCATTTTGGTCCAAAAAAGTTCGAACTAGCACCAGTGATCCAAAACTTTCATTTTGTTGCGTTTTTGGTCCAGTATGTTTTGATTTTTTATAAAATGATAAATTTGCCATTATTAATATGATTTTCCCTTTTTCTTATTTGCTTTTCTAGTTTTTAGATTAAAAAAAAGAAAATAAAAATAAAAATAAATATCTCTTTCTCTTCTCTCTCTTCTCTCTCTCTCTCTCTCTCTCTCTCTCTCTCTCTCTCTCTCTCTCTCTCTCTCTCTCTCCTTCCATTTTCGTTTGTTCTTTGTAATTCTCACGAACCCTTCATCACCGACTACACCGTCGTCGCCGTCAATCACCACCACCTTCAACCCCTATTGTCTCCACTACCACCAACCTCTGGTAGATCTGAAAGCCGACATTACATACAACAAACCATAATCGATTACCACCACCGATAACCATCTTTTCACCTGCTTAGTTCCTCTTCTCCATCGGGAAACCATCTTTGTAAACCCAATTTTCGATAAAAACCATCAATAATTTCTGAAACCCTAGCACCTCTACCTTATCTCATCTAGATTAGGGTTTTCGACAAAGAAGGACATCGATGATAGATGGTTTTTGCCGAAGAAGAAGAAGAAGGATATGATAAGGACGAGACTCATCGGAGAAGAGAGAGAAACAAAGGTGGCGTTTGTGGCTCGAGTTTCTAGATGAAGCTGTCGTCGATGTGTGAAGACGACGATGTGTATCTAGGTTTTCAAATCGGAACTACTGAAGGATGAAGCCACCTTCAACGTCGATCTGGGTTTTCACATCTTCGCTGCCCTTCGTCTTCTTTAGTATGTCCCAACCTCTACTTCTAACTAAATTCTTTCTCCGACCAAACCATCTGTTCTTTGGATTACTATCTTCATCGAGTTATAATGTTGTTGAGAGAGATAAAGAAATGGAGAGGTGGTGTTGCTCCGATCGGGAATAATCTATGGTGGTCGGAACCCCCATTCGCCGGAAGTCGGTGGTGACGTTAGTTTCGTTTTGTGAAAATTCAGAGAGAGAGAGAGAGAGAAAGAGAGGAAGAGAGAAGAGAAGGGGAAGTGCAGGGAGGGGTAGGGTAGTGATGCAGGTGAGTTTTTTTCTTTTCTTTTTAATTATTGTAATACAAATAAATAGAAAAAGAAAATACAAAGGATAAAAATTGGTATTTTAAAAAAGTTTAAAATAAATTGGACCAAACAAGCAACAAAATGAAAACTTTGGATTTGTGGTGCTAGTCCAAATTTTTTTGAACCAAAGTGGTAATTTTTGACGTACCACAGGGACCATTTGTGCAGTTTAGTCTATTTAAAATTTAAAGTTCAATTAATGTTGATTTATTAATGTGCTTCATTCACATCTCCACATTAAATAATAAATACTAAATCCATAAACATTAATATGATAATAATGTTGACAGCTGTTTATTAAATGTTGTACAACATGGTGAAGCCGAAATATGAGAGTTAATTAATTTGTATTTTATTAAAAAAATTAAGTATTTTTTTTTCTATTTATAAATATTACTTGTGCTTAAAAAATAACCCTTCGACAGAGGCTATGCAAGGCCCTAGTTTTGACACGCCCGGAGGGAATTGAGAATTTTGTGGTTTTCTGCGACGCATCCATCATTGGGTTGTGGGCGGTCCTCATACAGAGAGGAGGAGTGATATCTTATGCTTCGCGGCAACTGAAGCTGCATGAGACGAGGTATCTCAAGCATGATCTTGAGTTGGGGGATGCGGTTTTTGCCCTTAAGATTTGGAGGCCTTATCTTTATGGGATCCGATGTACCATTTACACGGACCACAATAGTTTGAGACATATTATGTATCAGCCTAACCTGAACATGAGGCAACCTCTGGAGGTTCCCATATGGCAGTGGGAGAAGATTCCGATGGACTTCATCAACAAGTTGCCGAAGACGTCAAAAGGTTTTGATGCTATTTGGGTCGTGGATCAATTGATCAATAATTCTCATTTCCTGGCGGTTCGGGAGAGTTTATTAGCCGAGAAGTTGGACGATGTGTATATTCATGAGATCGTTTGTAACATACACGTTCGGTTATCGTGTTTTGTAACTTTTAAAAATGAATAATATTATGAAATATTATGTGATTTTGAGCGTTGAGTTCTAACAGATAGCTTTTACTAGAAATAAAGTAAAACCATGTTTAGAATCACTCGGAAAATATTGGAAGTCTTATGAGATTTCAATCAAAAGTCAAATATTTAAATTTGACGAAAATATAAAATTTGAAACAAGTAAAATTTTATTATTGAAAGTTGTAGATAATATCGTTAGAAACATTTAGACGAAAACCTCAGCGAAATCCAAGTTATAACGAAGAAGTTATGACCAATCGAAGATTCGCGACAAAACCGATATACACTATTCAGCGTAAAAAGTGAATTTTCGATAAACTATGTTTTTGCTTTAGTGATATAAACGAAAGTCGTAGTATTCGGTAAACCGACAATTTTCATAAAAAGAACGTCTAAATCTGACTTCATATGAGAAAATTATGATTTTTCTAAGTTTCAGAATAGCAGTAGACAGCTAAAAACTCTGATTTTTAGCCGACGCAACCTAAACGAGAATCGAAGGTCTCGTCAATAATAGTACAACGGTAAAAAGACAGACGAAAACGGATATCGGATGAAGAAGTTATGAATTTTTAACGAACTTTTCCTGTCCTAGCCTGTTAAAAATAAAATATTAAAGATAAATTCAAAATTATCCAACAGAGTCTAAACGAAAGTTGTAAAGCATAATCTCACCTATGCGTGGATATAAAGAACGTCAAAAACAGAGCTCGTATGGAAAAGATATGCATTTTTGAAGTTTTTAAATAAAAATAAATCAAAAATCCAAGGATTATCTTAAGGGTACGCCCAACGTACTTCGCTTCGTACGCTTAGCGTACTTCACACATGCAGGGTCAGAAGTCGGCCACGTTCTTCTCTCTTCACACAAAGCAAACGTATCAAGTTGTGTTGAATATTTTAAGTGTTGCGTCTTGGATTATTTGTTTTGTAAACGGATTGGGCTTATCCATCCGTAGTTATCTAGTATAGTTTCCTTTATCTAGATAAGTTGTTAGGGTTTTATTATATAGATATGCATGCATGTATGCGTATATAATAGATTATTCATTCACGTTGATTCTTGTAACCCTAATCATACCTCTACAGATTGTAGTTCTTTATCGAGCTCTTCTGGGGTATTTTGCATTAATCATTCGACATCTTCATCGCAATACTTGTGTTCTTATTTACGTTCTTATTAATATTTTGCTTAGAATCATACGATCCTGAAAGAACTTTGTTTTAACAATTGGTATCAGAGCAGGAGATTGTGTTCGTCGATACACTTTTCTTCTGTATTCACAAATAGTTAGGGTTTCCACTTTTATCGAAGTCGTCGTCTTCTTAACGACGATTACTCCGCTTTTGATAAAATCCTAATCTTAAGTTTACAGGTAAGATTCTAGCAGCTCACCATGTCTCATGAAGATACGCATTCAAACCCTATTAACATCTCAAACAGCATCGGTTCTACAACCAGAGTACCCATACTCTACACTCAAGACTACGAAGTGTGGGCTCATCACTTTGAAGATTAGGTGGTTGGATCCGAGGACAATGGCTATCTCATCTGGGAAGCTATTGTTCTTGGACCGTTTGTGCACTCAGAATCAAACACCATTGTCAAGACACAGAAAGATTACAACAAGTTGGTAACAGATGTTCAAAAGATGCCGCAAGATGAGAAGGACAAGATTCTGTGTAATGCCAAAGCCATGTGAATGATAGGTTGAAGGAACTCTACTCAACTGATGAGGATCTGGAACATTCTATTCAAACTTTGTTGCTCTCAGAATTCGGAGCATTTGAACAGAAACCTGAAGAAAAGCTCATTCAGACCTTTGATCGGTTCAATCATCTTTTAAGTAAGATGATCAAGCATGGAATTGAAAGGAAGGTGATCGAACAGAAAGTTACATTCATGAACGGGCTCAGACCAGAATGGATGGCTGTGGTTTCCACTGTGAAGGCACATGAACAGTTTAAATCCTACTCTCTGGCGAAACTAGTTGGCATACTGAAGTCACATGAAAGTGTTGTAACTAAGGAGGCGAAAGTGGTCTCTGGCATGGGATCATTGGCTCTTGTCTCTAAAGGAAAAAGTATTGTTGAAGAAGAGGAAGAGTCAGACATGTCAGAATGTGATCTTACAAGTGAGGAGTATGCTCTAATGATAACCAATCCAAAGAAATTTGCTAGAAGAAAATTTCCTACCAATAAGAACCGAAATTGGCAAGGAAGTTATAGTTCCGAGAAGGTAAAAGAAGAACCGAAAGGCTCATCCCAAAAGGTGGAAGAAAACAAACTTGCAGGAGACTCTGGTTACAACTGCAATTACTGTCACGACAAGAACCACTTTTCCAAAGATTGCATGTTAAGAAAGATGGCTGAGAAGAAAGAGGGTGAAGACGATGAAGCGTATTATATGCGAAAACTTGAAGAAGTCAAAAAGAAGAAGGCTTCCAACAGCTCCATGAATGCTCTAATTGTACAAGAAGATGCAGGGGAAGATGAGTTTGGCGGCGTAGAAGTCTGGTCAACTGATTCTAAAGATGAAGAGGTTAGAAGACCCACGCACGGAAAGGCTGGAGGTTCTGGTGGAAAATGCCTGATAGTCACTGCTGGACCATCAACCGAAAGTGCAGACACAGAACCGAACATGACTGAGAACAAGTGTTTTGCAGCCAAGCCAGTGAGTGAGAACATCAACGACTGCGATCGATTGATCAAAAAGGTACATTCTCTCCTTGAATCTCTTAAAATTTCCAAAACTGAATATCTAGAAGAATTAAATGAACTAAATTTTAAATTTAACAACCTAAGTAGCAGCCTCATGCAAACCCGCTTAGCAAACTCTAACCTAACTGACCAACTCGGCAGGGTGTCTTCAAAAAGTGAGGAGAGAAGGATCTAGATTGAGCAGAAGGAAGCGGAGTTAGTTAGGGCTAAGGATGAGAGTATTTATTTGCAAAGAGACAATTTAAAATTATTAAAACAAAGAAATGTTTTCTGTTTAATTGCTAAGCGTCTTTATACTAATATTGCTCAATTGCATCTTAACTGTGAAATTGGAAAGAAAATACATAAAATGATTTTGCCCTTTCTTGAATTAATGAAGATGATGTTATAGCAGAATGTGAATCAGAAGTTTCCTCTGAAGAAACATCCATGTCATATAGGCTAGGTTTAGATAAAATAGAAACTTTCATCGATCCTAAGGAACATAAAAGTATGTTAAGAGATATCTTAGATGAAAATGATAGGATGAATATTAAAACTGAAACTATACAAACATTCGATGAATCAAATGCCAAAATCGTCAAGGAAAATAAAATTATAATAGATAATACATCTGAATTTGAAACAGAGAGTGAAATGAGTGAAATCTCAGTAGAGGATATTGTTGATTGTTCTGAGTTTGTGAAAGATGAAGCCAAAAGTGAAAAACCTCTTATTTCGGAAAACTCAGTTGAGTTTGCTCGTCTATCAAAGGAACAGAAACCGAAACTCAAAGAAAAGGATGTGGTTTATCAGAAGGTACAGACCGTACCAAACCAAGTTTATGCTGTGACTGGAGTCACTCACAGACAAACAACTGAATTAAGGACGATAGTTGAAGAGAATAATGTTGAAGGATGCGAAGAGTACTACTTCTGGTCTGCTCCAATTGACAATGCAGATGAGACTGTAGGTCTGTCTGAGAAAACCACTTGGAGAGTGAAAGGGCGATACATACCAGAACCCATCAATAAACCTTCAAGTTTCGATATTCCCAGCACAAGCAGAACGAAAGATGTTCCAGCAGAACCTTCAATGCAACCTGACACTCCAATAGAAAGAAAAGAACTGAAAGGTCCACTCAAGAAACAGGAAGCATCGGCAGTTCAGACTAAGGAACGCACCGAAACCAGAGTGGAAGACAAAAGAATGAAGGAGATATCTGAGTCAAATTTCAATGTTCACAAATCTCAGAAGGAGCTAACTGAACAGAAAAGACTCAGAAATCAGCGATATGCCTTGAATCTAAATAAACAGAAACGGCATTGGAATTCTCAAAATCCCAACTATAAATCTCCTAGGAAAGAATCCAAGGATAAAGGGAAACAAAAGGAAGATTTTGATTCCAACTCCTATTATTCCAAATCCCAAAACCAAAAGCCGAGTGTTGGTTCTAAACCGACTTTCGGTTCTCAACCGAGTTTCGGTTCTAAACCGACTTTTGGTTCTAAACCAAGATTTGGTTCTCAACCGAGTTTCGGTTCTAAACCGACTTTCGGTTCTCAACCGACTTTCGGTTCTCAACCAAGTTTCGGTTCTAGACCAGATTTTGGCCAACGTCCCAAGTTCACCCCTAACACAAGATTCAGTTCCAATTCTAGATATAGATCCTCCAAGTTCCAATATCAACATAAGCGATCCTCCCCTAAACCTAAGAATCAAACGAAAAACACTAAACTAACTAATAAGAATACCTTAAAATTTAAAGAAGATAAGACGAAAATCAAGGTATTTACTATCAAAAGAAAAGATCAAACAACTATCGTCAAAAGAACTTATTTTGTTGATGCTTCTACTGTAATTCCTCTCTCTGTGAAAAACTCACCAGGACCCAAGAAACGTTGGGTTCCTAAATCTGCTTGAAATTACAGGTAATCAGTGATGAGCAGTTCGACGATGAATGGTATATAGACAGTGGCTGCTCGCGTCACATGACAGGAAGAAAGGAGGAATTGAGGGAGTTTCGGTCTCTAAAGGATGGTGGTTCGGTGAAATTTGGAAACAACTCCTATGGAACAATCAAAGGATACGGAATGATAACTAATGGAGACTTTTCCATCAGAAAGGTGGCTTATGTGGAGGGATTGCAGCACAATCTCATAAGTGTCTCACAATTAGTTGTGGGCACAGGCTTGAAGGTATCATTCGATGATACAGGATCTGAGATTATCGAAAAACAAACTAAGAAAGTTCTGCTAAAATCGGCAAGAAAAGGAGAAATGTATCCTTTGAATCTTAATCCGATTCGAGGGACACCAGCTATCTATCTGCTATCAAAGGCAAACACTGATGAAAGTTGGCTTTGGCATCGACGTCTATCTCACCTGAACTTTAAAGATATCAACAAACTGGTAATTGGTGATCACGTTCGAGGTCTTCCTCTTCTAAAGTTCGAAAATAAGCATTTGTGTGCAGCATGTGAAATGGGAAAGCAAAGCAGAAAAAGCCACCCAACACGCATTAATACCAAGATCATGGAAGCACTTGAATTATTACATATCGACTTGTGTGGACCATCTGCTATAGAGAGAATCGGAGGAAGTAAGTATATTCTGGTAATTGTAGATGATTTTTCACGTTTCACGTGGGTTTTCTTTCTTAGACAGAAATCAGATGCAACTCCCAAGCTGAAGATGTTCATCAAGCACGTGGAAGTTCAACTAAAGAAGACGGTGAGAAACATTAGAAGTGACAATGGGCTGGAATTCAAAAACAAGGATTTCGAAGACTTTCTGTCCAATAAGGGGATCACACACAACTTTTCGGCTCCTTATACTCCACAACAAAACGGAATCGTCGAAAGACGAAACCGATCGTTGTGTGAAGCAGCCAGGACCATGCTCAGCTATGCCTCTCTACCTCTGTATTTCTGGGCTGATGCCATTGGTGCGGCCTGCTATACTCAGAATCGGTCCTTCCTCAACAAGCGATTCTCATTAACTCCTTATGAGATTTTAAACAATCGGAAACCAAACGTCAAGTTTTTCCACATATTCGGTTCAAGGTGCTTTATCCTTAACTCTAAAGAAAACCGAAATAAATTTGACGTTAAAGCCGATAAGGGGATCTTTCTGGGTTACTCTCTTTCATCAAAAGCATACCGAGTATTGAACAAGCGTTCCAAAAGAATTGAAGAGACCTACTATGTCACCTTTGACGATAATTACATAAAGAAGGTTCAACGGACAGAAGGTGCCTCTGGAGACATCTTTCCCACATCTGGACATGTCTCGGTTCCAATATCAAATCTGTTTGATGAATACATTCGATTGTTCGATGAACCGGAAAAGGCAATCCATTCGGAAGTAAGAGCAGCAGACAACAAGGTAGATAATATGAAGAAAGTCATAGACGAAGCTGCCAAATCATTGGAAACCGAAACACCAAGTACTTCAACCTCCGATTCAACGTTCCAGGGGGAGGATGATAACACTTTCCAACCATCTGGAGTTTCTGCGAGGGGGAGAATTACCATTCCGCCACATCTGATACTCAAACAACAGAACCAAAAACACCAAGCGTAACTCCAATCGAGGGGGAGAATCCTACTACTGATTCTGTTGAAGACATAGGCTACACTTCGCCAGTCGCGGGGGAGAAGGTAACAACAAGTAATTGTTCAACTGACGAAGGTGCAGCGGATAAGTCAGATGTTGAAATTGAAGTTGAAGCAGAATTAAATCCAGAATATGATCCAAGTTATCCTCCGCTTGTAAAATGGACAAAAAACCATCCCAAAGAGCAAATAGTTGGTGAATCATCTGAAAGTGTTCTAACTAGATCTCAACTGAAGGCAAAACAAACAACATTATTCTCCAAAGTGGAATTTTGTATGTTTAACTCTTTTATCTCCAAAATAGAGCCGAAAACAGTAAATGCGGCACTCGATCACTCTGATTGGGTTCAAGCAATGCAGGATGAGCTCAATGAATTTGAAAGAAACAGAGTATGGAGATTGATTCCCACACCTAAAGATGCCTCTGTTATTGGATTGAAATGGGTATTTAGAAATAAGCTGGATAAAGAAGGAAATATCATTCGCAACAAGGCTCGGTTGGTTGTAAAAGGCTATTGTCAAGAAGAAGGGATTGATTATGAAGACACGTTTGCTCCTGTGGCACGACTAGAGTCTGTTCGAATCTTCCTAGCATATGCTGCTCACAAGAACTTCGAAGTTTTCCAAATGGATGTCAAATGTGCATTCTTGAATGGAGAATTAGAAGAAACTGTCTATGTTGAGCAACCACCCGGTTTTGTGAATGAAAGGTACCCGGATCATTGCTACATACTAGATAAAGTTGTCTATGGGCTAAAGCAAGCACCAAGAGCCTGGTATGAAACTCTTACTCGTTTTCTAAAAATATCAAAGTTTAAACAAGGTTTGGTTGACCCAACCTTTTTTCGAAAGAAGGAAGGCGCACATCTAATGATTGTTCAAATTTATGTTGATGATATCATCTTCGGCTCTATGAATCCTAACTTAACTGCTGAATTCCGAAAGTTGACGGAGACTAAATTTGAAATGAGCATAATGGGTCCGATTAACTTTTTCCTTGGTTTGAATATTAGACAGGGACCAGAGGGTATCTTTATAAACCAGGAAGCATACACTAAAAATCTGCTGACTAAGTTTGGAATGAAGGGTGATTCAAAAGTAAACGTTCCAATGGCATCCGGTACCAAATTGACCCCATCTCTGGAAAAACCGCCTGTAGACATAACTCTTTATCGACAAATGATAGGATTCCTCATGTATCTAACAGCTAGTAGACCAGACATTATGTTCTCTGTTTGTTATTGTGCCAGGTTTCAAGCTAATCCAAGAGAACCCCATATGACTGCTGTAAAAAATATTTTTTGATATCTGAAGAAGACATCAACTCTCGGTCTCTGGTATCCTGCAAGATCTGGATTCTTCATACAAGCCTTTTCAGATGCTGATCTTGGAGGATGTGGATTGGATAGGAAAAGCACTACCAGAGGATGTCAATTCCTTGACGGAAAACTTGTCAGTTGGCAATCAAAGAAGCAAACCTGTGTTTCCTTGTCTACAGCAGAAGCAGAATATATCACTGCCTCATCTTGTACGTCTCAAGTTGTTTGGATTCAAAGTCAGTTGAGAGATTATGGACTAAGTATGAAAAAGATCCCTCTCTACTGTGACTCAGAAAGTGCAATCAGGATTTGTCATAATCCAGTACAACATTTGAAAACTAAGCACATAGCACTAAGGTACCATTTCATCAAGGATCATGTAGAAGACGGAAATGTCGAAGTTCATTTTGTTCGTTCTGCTAATCAACTGGCTGACATTTTTACTAAAGCCTTACCAGAAACAACCTTCAATAAAATCTTACAAGGCTTGGGTATGATGGAAGGAGAGTCGGTACCAAATCTTCAATTTTCTCCTTAAAATAAGGACGATAGAGATAGACAGAGCGCTCGGTCTATCTCTGCTCTAGGCTTTTCGAATTAAACAGAACGCTCTGTATATCTCATCTCCGTGAATCTCGGCTTCGCTATGTCTGCTCTCACTAATCACCTGAAATCTCTGTTTTTATTCTTTATTTTTATTTTTTATTTTTGTTTTATTTTTAATTTTATTTTATTTTTATTTTTTTTTAGAAAACATTCAAAAATCCAAAAATATTTTATCTTTCTGTTTTAATTTTTTAGAAAATATTCAAAAATCCAAAAATATTTTATCTTTCTGTTTTAATTTTTTTTAGAAAATATTCAAAAATCCAAAAATATTTTATCTTTCTGTTTTAATTTTTTTTGAAAATAATCAAAAATTCAAAAACATTTTTTTTGTTTTTTTGTTGCTTGTTTGTTTTGTTATTAATAGGTACGATACAAGAATAACCGATGAAAATTCTCAAAGCAGGTATGATTTAACTTTTATTCAAACTAGTTAAGTGTCCCTAGAAGCATGTTGCTATATGTTGTCTCAAAGCCTCTATGATCTCGAGTAAGCCTTAATGACTCGATTGATACCCATCGTTTCTTCCAAATCAGGCTATTTTAACTCACTCGGTCTAGAGCTACCTTACTCTTCTCATTTGAGTTAAGAGTTTCTCTGCTCTGCCATGCTTATCTAGCAAAAGGTACATTCGGTTCCTTAACCATCTACTTATATTCTTCATCTACCTTCGGTTCACTAATGTAACCCTTGAGACTCTCAGTCTTTACCATTGAGTTTTATGGTTACACAAAGTCTGTGTTAATGATCTTAGATACGATTACCACGTGCTAAGTGAAACCCAAAATTCAACACCAATAATGAATTGACGGTGAGTGAAATACTCAAGCTCTAACTGGTTACCTGAGGAAATCTTTTTTATTTTGCGTGATCTTTTACGAAATCGTCTACAGCTAAGACATTTCTTCCCAAAGAGATCCAGTTTATTTTTTTTTTATTTCTGCTTCCTATAAGTCATAAACATAATATATCCAACCTACCTGTTCAATAGATCACATCGGTCTCACATGTACCTCTACCAACGATCGGTTTTATGTTAAAACTCGATGTTTGGTTGAAGGAAAGCCACCCAATACATATGATTAAAAGAAGCCTTTCATTGTATATTGACAAACAGTTGATCGTATTTTCTGGAAACCACACAAGCACTTCAAGTCTCTCTTGACTTTGAAGGAAGTGATTCTTGCCCGGAATCATCTGCTTTCTGTTCTCTAATAGGACAGCACTCACACCCCATAAATACTTGTTTTATTTCTTTATCTTTCACACTCTTATGCACGAAAACTAATGTTTTCCAACATTCTAATTACTGATTGGTATAAGTCTTGGTTATCCGTTGTAACCAAACACGAGATAACAGGGAATTTTAAACGGTTTGAAGATAAGATTTGGGCGCGTGAATTTGATCTGTTTCAAACCCACGTGTGCTTACATTTTCCTGGGATTAACCACCCTATCAAATCGCGCTTTTTCAGGCGACGTTTTAGTAACCTCATCATCACGGTTTCTCTCTCCAGGAAATTTTATAAATAGGGGTGTTCGTTTTATTTATCATTTACCAAGTCACAACTTATCTCTCTCACACAAAGATTAAACTATTCATCTTCTTCTTTGTTCAGCAATGGTGACCTCATCCTCCGCACAAGATCAAACCGCTACATCTTCCTTGCTTACAATACGACCCAACCAGAATCTGATCATCGAACTGAGTCCATTCACATATGACTCTTACATGTTGCATGTGGTGGAGTGTTTGAAGTATTCTCCACTGGTACTAGCCTTAACCCTAGTTGAAGCAGTTCCGATGTCGCTACTTTCTCAAGTATACTCGTCAGCGACGTATGACAAGAACAAGGATCGCATCTACTTCAGTATTCACGATTAGCAATCCTCAATTTCAAAGACGAAGTTTTGTTCCCTTTTAGGGCTTGCAGTTGATTCTTCCATCATCTCTCCAGACTTCATCACTATAACTCAATTTTTCACAATGCTGTAAGAAATGGGGTACACTAACGTTCTTAAAACAGTGGCGAAGGTCAAGAAATCATGTCTACCGTCATAGTGGAATGGGTTGCTGACCCTGCTCATCAAGGGTATAGCAGAAAGAAGTGGTGGTTCTGATACCACTAGCAAAGGATTTCTCACCATGCTTTATGGTTTATATAATGGGATAAATCTGGATTATGGCACAATAATCTGGTCCCAGGTGGTGCAGAGTTTGAATACCACAACTCGTCATTCTGAAATCTCATGTGGTCGATTTTGGACCATAATTACACGGAAAGCTATGGATTCCTTGGAGATTCCGGTTATGACAGACGCTCTTCTTGCTTCTATCACTACTTATCACACCACGAAGATAATTCTTTCTGATCCACGTAAGTTTTCACATTATGGACCCATTCCATAAACGATGTACAGGTGTGTCACAGCACAAAGCACGGTGATGGATGATTACCGCAAATTGACTCCAGTTGGTCCAAGGGTCTTGTCTGCAGAACAACAAGCTGCCCTAGATGCTTTGGAACAACCTGCCCCCAAAGGCAAGCGGGTGGTTAAAACAGAGAAGGAAGAAGTGAAGGAGACGAAGGAGAAAAAGGAGAAAGTCTCTAAACGAAAGGCTGGTGAGGAAGCTTCTTCTCAAACAAAACCGAAGAAGATTAAAAAGATGGCTAAAAGGCCTAAGAGAAATGTGTCTCCTGAACCTGACACTGTAGAAGATGAAGCACCAGAAATTGAGAATCCTGAAGTGTTCACCAGAGAGCCTACACCACCAAGATCTCCAACCCCACCATCATCTCCTAAAGATACTCATGTTCCATCTCCTCAACCCACAAAACTTTCCACCCCCACTCAATCACCACAACAGAATGCTCCACTTTCTGTTCCAACAGATATACCAACCCTTCCGGTTGAAACTTCTTCTATACCCACTTCCACTACCTATAACTCTGTTCCTATTTCCAATACACCTATCACAACTTCTCTTGCAACAGAATCCATCACTATTACCATTCCCCAAATCCCAGTTGAAGTCAATGTATCTGATACAGGGGCTACTTCTGTGGTTGATCCGCCTGTTTCTAAACCACCATCTCCCACCCCATCTTCTAATTCTGGTGCTACTTTGGGAGGTGATGATGAAGAGTATGATTCCTTATACTTTAGTCCTTACCGGATTCCAACTGATACAGACACTGATGCTCCTGCCAACAATCAACAGCTTCAAGATATCAATGACAAGCTTGACAGACTGCTTGCAGATAGCAAAGCTTACAGTGGGGTAGTCATGAAAGCTTTTGTAGAAACTGTTGTTCAGCAATATACTGAAGCTATTGATCAATCCACTGCTGTAGTCAATAAGTCTACAGCTTCATGCTCCGAGGCCACAAAGAAGGTTACTGAGGTTGTTCATACAACTCAGATTTTCCTTGACTCACTTAAAGCTCATGCTGATACTAATGCAACAAAGTACCAAGCTTCTGTTGACTCCTTCTCTCAAACTCTTCAAGAGGAGACTACTAAGTTTGATGCCCTTCGTGCTGATCTCAAAACTGAATCCACCTCTTTTCTTCAATCTTTGGATTCTCGTTTTGCTACTTTAACTGCAGAAAGCACCTTGAAGGAGGACTTGATAAAACACCAAGCAACCATTGATTTACAGAAAGTACAACTGGCCCAGAATGAAAAGGAGATCTCATTGCTCAAAACTCAAAGGGCAGTTTTTAAAAGTTGTGCTGGTGATGTGAAGAATATGTTGACTGCTCTTCTCGAAGCCCGTGATCCAATTCTGACTTTAACTATTCGGAACATCTCCAAACTAAACTTCTTCCTGCCATTTCTCTACTCAGTGAAATAAAGGGTGTCTCGGAGAAAGTCTTTCTTCCGACACAAGGGGGAGAGGAGAGCAAAGTCAAAACAGAACCGAAGGTTAATGTAGCTTCGGGTTCTGGAAAGCAAATCATAGATGACAATGACTCTGATCTTGAAGAGACGATTATCGAAGCTCTCAAGCGAAAGAAAAGAGACAGAGAGCTTTATGAGACTATGAAAGTAGCAAGGGAGGCTGAAGAGAAGGAGAAACAGACTAAAGGGGCAGAGGATGTTTTGCAGTGTAAGAAGGCTTTGTTTCCAGAATGGGACAGAGATACTCTTATCACTCAAGCGATTGAGTTTCCTTCCATATATTGGTTGGAACCGATTGCTTCTTTCGAATGTGAAAACTCAAAGGACTCGCAGTTCGACATGCCAATTACCAAACGAGCATTCACTTATCATTGCTTTGAGGTCACTGCTGAGGTTCCTTTTCCAAACTTGAAGGTTGACAGAGAGTTAGTTGATTTTTACTTGAAGAACGGTCAACCGCAGTACTTGACTTGGAGTGCACAGAAGATTACAAGAGTCAAGGTACTGAACTCATCACTTGCCGGGAGGTTTATGAATGTTCATTTCAAGATTAACCGTGGTACTGCAAACACGGAATACTTCATATCTCTGGCAGATCTTCCCAATCTTAATCCTCATGATTGGATCTTGCTATACAACATTCTGCTCTCAAATCAAGGAGAGTATGAGCCGATTTTGAAACATCTTAAAAGGATGTTGGCCTCCTATATCCACGAGCTTGCCACAATGGATCAGGAGATAGCAAGGGTGATGAATAAGAAGCCGACAGTCAAGCCTACATCTAAGCCCGGTGATGTAAATAAAATGAAGTTGGGGCAGATTGATTCAACTAACTTGACTGTCATGTTCACTAAGGGTGACAGGCTTAAGTTTCTGTTTGCATTGGTAGACAAGCATCTGTTTTCAACAGATTGTTTGGAGCATATCATTAACATCATTCATCGATGCAAGCAGAACTCAACATCAGACAAGAAATTTTTTACAGATATGCTTCGGTGGTATATAACGTTTAGACAACATGTTCTGGCCATTATACCGAGGATATTTGAAATGGTGAAGAAGACCACTGGTGTTAAAAGAGGATAGAGATTCTGCTCCAAAGACGCAAAGGGGGAGATTGTTGAATATTTTAAGTGTTGCGTCTTGGATTATTTGTTTTGTAAACGGATTGGGCTTATCCATCCGTAGTTATCTAGTATAGTTTCCTTTATCTAGATAAGTTGTTAGGGTTTTATTATATAGATATGCATGCATGTATGCGTATATAATAGATTATTCATTCACGTTGATTCTTGTAACCCTAATCATACCTCTACAGATTGTAGTTCTTTATCGAGCTCTTCTGGGGTATTTTGCATTAATCATTCGACATCTTCATCGCAATACTTGTGTTCTTATTTACGTTCTTATTAATATTTTGCTTAGAATCATACGATCCTGAAAGAACTTTGTTCTAACAAGTTGGATTGCCACGTCTGAGCTCGGGTTCCGATCAGATGACACCTCACAGGTACGCCCCGCGTACGAGGGGCACGCTCTGCGTAGAAGATTGCCTCGCTGTACGCCCAGTATACCGAGGACTTAGGCCCAACGTAGTTAGCAACTTCACTGCCCTATAAATAGAAACCGAGGCCGTCGTATTTTTGTTTAGAAAATCTCATTTCTTTCACACGTTTACACCTTCCACTCTCTCCCAATTTAAGCCCCAGTATCATTCCCGACACCCGAAGCATGTCTCGACGCTCTGAAGTTCCCGAGAAAATTATATTTTCGAGTCGAAACTCTGCCCGTGTAAGACTGGTTTTCAACTAAAATTCTCGGTTTCGTCACAGAAAGTCATATTTAGAGCCGAAGTGCTGCCCAAATTATCATTCAAATCCCGATTATTTCACGGTGAGTTCAATATAGGGACAATTGTATGTTATGTGTTATATATTCAATGTACTTTCTTGTGTTATATCGGATTTATGCCTTTGGCCATGTTGAGCATGACTCGTATAATGTTATGGTATTGGCTTTGTGTCTTTGGCCATGTAGAGCATGACTCGTATAACTTCTGGTATTGGCATAAGGCTATATAGGGCTTAAAGCCTGTATATTTTAGCAAACTAATAATCCGAAATTGTATTTTTTGTGCCATTTGGGCTGAAGCTTTATTGATGTATATCAAGTTGAAATTGATTGATGGTTGATATGGAAAGTCTGTCATATGATACACATATGTCTTTGTTGTTCTTTGTCCCTCTTTGCTTCTGTCATATTGATATGTATATGACATAGCATTATATTGTAACTGTTATTGAACTCACTAAGCGTCACCCGCTTATCCCTCTCAATGTTTAGACTATTACAGGTGACAAGCATCCTGTATAGTCATGTATTGGTAGAAGATGTAGAATATATAATATTATAGTTTTTGTATTGTATTCATGTGTAACATTCCAAAAATTCAAACCAATTTAAAATTTTTATAACATTTCAAGCCATTAAAAATCATTAGAACTTTGTTCTCAAAATGTATAATATCATAGTTTTCCCAGAGACATAGGTAAAGCAGGAGGAGCTGTACGATCACGCATTTGCCTTCCCGTGGTCATCAGATGTACCTGAAACAAAATCAACAACTGTAAGCCCAAAGCTTAGTGAGTTTCCCCAAAATACCAACGCCATATAAATATAACCATATCGTATAAACATATAAGAAGACAGCAAACAACATGTATAATGAGCCATCAGTTTGACTGGACTGACTCCCGGTCCTCAGCCTATCTGGACCGCTCTCCGAGCCATTGGCATGTATGGACCCCCCCTTCAGGGCCTTCAGCCTATCTGGACCGCTCGCTGGGCCTTCAATATGACTAGATTTGCTTGACCGGGGCCTGCAGTCTACCTAGTCCGCCCGGGGTGTCTTGGCACTACAACACACAGCAGAACCTGCCTCAACCCTCCCCCATACCAATAAACATGTGCACATAATTATCGTACGCTAGCATGCAATAACAAAGAGTCATACAGATCTAACTGATCTATAGCATAGACACCTTCCTACAACCAGGATATCAATCAAACAAATTACTAGCATAGCAACCATCCTAAGCTAGGATGTAATCTAACATATTAACCATCCCAAACCAGGATGTAAATCATAAAGGGCCAGTCTTGGTGCCGTAGACCCTGTTGATATAACGAGGAGAACTCACCTCGCAACTAACGTCTGAAACTAGAAAGCTTCAACTCTCGGATCACCAACATGAACTTCACTACCTATAGATACCATAAAATCCTCTTTCATAAATCTCCAAATTACCAAAATACCCTCAAAAGTCAACTGGTCAACTCATGGTCAAAATCAAAGTCCACAGTCAAAGGCAACAGTCCATGTTGACTCAACTCGTCGAGTGCAGTTCACCTACTCGTCGAGTCCTTCCTGAACTCGAGAAGTCATGAAATCCTTGATTGGCTCATCGAGTATCCTTTAACTCTCCGAGTTCATACGTGTCCAAGAATTGGGAGAAACCCCAACCGACTCGCCGAGTTTAAGGCAAACTTCAACGGACTTGCCGAGTTGTTCATCAAACTCGCTGAGTTCATGGCCATCTTCATTGGGCTTGCCGATTTGTTCATTCAACTCGTCGAGTCCTCGCAGACCTTCATCCATGCAGACGCTTTTTAAGCCATGGTAAGACTCCAGATTACAGATCCAAGCTTCTAAGGCATGATTATCACGTAAAGTTGCAAACTTTACGCACATGCAAGGTTCTAAAATCCCTAAATGACCAATCTATGCCTCCAATGGAGCTTTACACCTTGGGAGAGTCTCATTCTTGCACAACCTGGAAACTTTATGTACTAAGAAACCCAAAGGAGCTCAGTTCTGAAGTTACAACTTCAGATCTTAGATTGCAAAGAAGAAAAGCTTCCAATCATACTATGAAAACCCTAGAATTTGACCAAAGAGAGGATCTAGAATGAATGAGGCTAGGGTAACGATTTATACCTTCTATAAGAGGCTAAATACAATAGATTTCAATTCCTTCAAGCTCCTTGCTTCTGAATGCTTGATCTCCAAGTTCTTTTCTCCAAGGAAATCCTCCTCCAAGCTTAAGAATGCACAAAATGAGTACATACACATGATTAGGGCTTTAGAGGGACAAGAAGCATTGAAGGGAAGGCTAGGGAAGGCCAATGATCCTTTAAATAGCGTGAAATACCCCGAAATTTAGGGTTTCATCTGCCAGCTCCTACTCGTCGAGTCCCTTTATGGACTCGGCGAGTAGACCACTAAATGCGTGATCCCACCTCACTGCTACTCAACAAGTAGGGCAACCAACTCGTCGAGTAGATCTTTCAACCAAATAATATTTCATTTAACTCCCTACATGAGAATCAGGGCGTTACATCCTAGGAAAGTATGTAATATATAAAACTTTGTAAAATCTTAATAGTCGGGTTGTATCCGATATATGTAATTAAACTACCAGTTTAAAATATTATTTAATGAATATGCATGTAACATGTTTTGGAGTAATTTGGAGTGATAATAATATCTTTAGTATGAAAATTCGGGTCGTTTATCGTTGCTCTCCATGGCGTTTATGTCTCCATTGTTTCTAACCGTGATGTTCGGTTCTCCTCTGGTTTTCAGCAGAATTTCAATGAGGAATTGGGCACTAGGATACACTTTAGCATCGCCTATCATCCGCAGACCGATGGCCAGAGTGAGAGGATGATATAAAATCTTGAGGATATGTTGCAAGCCTATGTCGTTGATTTTGGTGGGAGCTGGGACTCCTACCCGCCTCTTGCGGAGTTCTCCTAAAATAATAGTTTTTACTCCAACATTAGTGCTCCACCTTTTGAGCTCTTGTATGGTCGGAGATATCATCCCCCCATATGTTGGGGCGAGTTTGGTCACAGAGTTATGAGGCAGACCGAGGTGGTCCTTCAGACTACATAGATGATTCAGAAGATTAGGTAGAGATTGCAGACTGCTCAGCTTCGACCGAAGAGCTATGCCAACCGATGTTGATCTGAGTTGGAGTTTCAAGTCGGCAACATGGTGTTGCTGAAGGTCTCACCCTTGAAAGGTGTGATTCATTTTAGGAAGAGGGGGAAGTTGGGTCCCCAATATATGGGGCCATTACAGGTTATTTTCATGGTTGGCAAGGCTGCCTACATATTGTATCTTCCTGAGGAGCTCAGTCAGATTCATAACACTTTCTATGTTTCGCAGTTGCGAGAGTGCATATTGGATGAGGACACGGTTGTGTCATTGGATGATATTTAGGTTGATGAACGCTTGAATTATGTTGAAAGACTAGTAGCTATTTTAGAGAGGAAAGTAAAGACCTTGTGATGCAAGGAAGTACCTTTGGTAAAGGTACAATGGGAGTATCGAAGGGACTCCGAGTGGACCTAGGAGTCGGAGTCGGAGATGCGGGAGCATTACCCAGATTTGTTTGTTGCAATAGACTTTGAGGACGAAGTCTAGATCAAGTGGGGGAGAGTTGTAACATCTCGGGCTTTCAGGTATTTTCAAATCCTTCCTTTGCTATTTAAATATGTCATTTTGGGCCCTTGGAGTATAAAGATGTAGCCTTATGATGCCCTAGTGTCAAAATGGTGATTTTTGGAAGCAAGATTGGTACACTAGGCGTACATGTGAGTAAGCTAAGCATACTAGGGCATGCCCTAGTAGGCTGGGCATACACATATGTACACTAGGTATGCTAATGTCCGGGTGAAACCCTAATTTTAGGGTTTAAGGAGTATTTAAGTACCTTTATGGATCATTTTGCTTCACTCTTTCAGCCTCCAAGTCGTTGAGCCATTTTTATCAAACCCTAACCGCATAAGTGAGTGTTTTGAGCATAAAGTGTGTTATTTGTGTAATTAAAGGATAAGGAACTGTACCAAGGAGTCAAGGAAGGAAAGCAAGCTTGTAGATCTTGGATCATCATCTCATTTGGGAGCTCTAGAAGGTATAAAATTGCTACCTATTTGTTTTGTTTGCTTAGATCTCATCATGGTAGCTTTATGATGTTCTTTTGTCCCTAAAAGTCACATTTTTGTGCATGTTTGATTTTGAACGTATTCAGCTGTCGTTCAAGACCCTAGGAAGGGTCCTTAATCATAAAAATGAGGTCCCAATGGCCAGAAGTGTTTCATGCACTTGGAAAAAGGGTCTCAATTGGTGAAGCCCTTGTATTAAGAACTTATGGACGTGTAAAGTCATAAAGTTGGAGACTTTATGAATCTAGGGTGCATTTTGTGACATCCCCATTTTCACGGCCAGAAAAGACCGATTTTGTTTATGCTTTATAAAAATCAAAGTACCTCTTTTAATAAAAATGATGCGGAATTTGTTCCCAGTAAAACATGATAAATACGTTATCAAAGAATTTCCGAAGAAAAGTATTTTTAATTCGTTTTAAAAAATTTGGGATGTCATTGTCAGTACAGAAACATAAGCATAAACAGAACTTACATTTATTTACACTAGTGATCTACATCTCTTTAATCTCTCAGTTTAATCTGACTTCATCTCAACACCTGTAATATAAATAAACTGAGTGGGTCAGGTTGGGAAACCTGGTGAGTACATAGGGTTTTCAACCCATAATAATATAATTATTATGTTTAAACAATAAAAAAATCGATCCAATTACCCATCCCCATTATCTTCTTTACTCTTAAGGATCTATCCTAAGAGTTATATATCCCGCATTCATTTATTATGAAGTTTTTGCTTCCAGAGTTATAGGACTGGCACTAAATCCATAGCTGCCAATGCTCGTTCGTAAAGCACTAATTCCATAGTTGTTGGGTACTAAATCCATAGCTACCAATGTTTATCTAATAGGTATTCAGTCCATAGCTACCAATTCCTAACATGTACTAAATCCATAGCTACCAGTGTTTATCCAATAGACACTAAGTCCATAGCTACCGATGTTATTTATTAGGCACTAAGTCTATAGCTTCCAATGTTTACTCACATCATCTTTTATCTCTCATCATTCATCTACCCATCTCATACCCAACATACTTGTATATTTAAAATACGTATACAATTCAAATCATTTAAAACATGTATAAAAAATCTTCATCAAGCATAGACAACAAGTATTCAGATAATATGCACACATAGCACGTAGTTTATATAAAATACTTCATATCTATGTGTAAGATGAAAGTAACTATGCACTCACCTGAGAATGTGGTGACTCGGTACTCGGACAGCGCTTCATTTACTTTAAAATAATTTCCTTCGACGAAACCTAGTATTATTACCACTAGATTTTAGTCTAATATTTACCGTGACTAATTATTAGTCTTGTTATTATTATTATATAAGCGTTTAAACAATACTTTCCAACTACTATGTACAAATAGGGGCCAGACATAAAACACCAGAGGGCAGGACCATTTTGGCGTATAGCACTTCTGAAATCCAACAACCCTATGCGGCCCTTTAAACCAGATTCCCCGTACCGTGAGTAGTTAAAAAGATATTATAACGACACATATATAAGTCATAATAATAGCTCAAATATTTATTATAAGTTCATAATAACAATATTAATTTTAAATATAACCTATATTAAAATAGGGTAAACATAACTTACTTACAAGGAGGTTTTAGCTAGAAGTTGGGCTCTGCAGAGGCAGAACTTCGTCGTTGAATTTTTCTAAGAAAGATTCATGCAGCGCTTCAGCGCTCACCTTACTATACTATAACTACAGAAAGATAAGTCGAATCACGAGGGACCGAAATCCTCGGGGGATAATGAAAGAAAGACTCTTGAATCAAGAGAATGGTGCAAGAAATATGAAAGCCCAAGGCTCTTATTTATACTAATTGAATTTTCAAAAACTACCCTTCACAATTACTTAATGATCTTTTAGTTATATAAACAACTAAACACCCCTCTATAATACTATTTTAAATAGGTTTAATGATATTTGTACTAAACTAATGTCGAAAGAACTCAACATTAGTCTTGTAATGACCACATCGTCGATACCTTTCTAATGATACATACATATGTATATATATGTGTACGTATATATGATTTATACTTTATTTTAATACGTAAATATGTTATTATAACTTGTAACTCGTTCATATAAACTCCGTTTTTGATGTTCTTTATATCCACGTGTAGGTGGAGACGTACCCTACAACTTTCGCTTAGACTCCATCGGCTAATTTTGACTTTATTTTTAAAGTTATATTTTTAACAGGCCGGGACAGGATTGGTCTGTTAAAATCTCATAACTTCTTCATCTGATGTCCATTTTCATTTGTCTTTTTATCGTTACGCTACTAATAACGAGATCTTCGATTCTCGTTTAGGTTGTGTCGGCTAAAAACAGCTTGATCTAATACTTGAACTTCGGGCTGTACATCGCTAAGCCGAAACTTCGAAAAATCATAACTTCCTCATACGAAGTCAGATTTGGGCTTTCTTTTTATGGACGTTCTCAGGTTAACATATTCTATGACTTTCATTTATATTACTAAGGCTAAAAGCCAATCTATCATAAATTCACTATTTACGTCTTCGCGGTGCCGTGTCAGTTCCGTCGCTAAACTTCGACGGGTCATAACTTCTTCATTATAAATCGGATTTCAGCGCTCTTTATATGTACGGAAACCTTGAGATATATTCTACAAGTTGGTTAAGATTATTTATTCTAAATAATCTTTTGTAAAAAAGTCGTTTTCGACCCCTATTATCTCTAAATTGATTAGCCCGGATCTACGGGCGTTACACATTGTGGACCATGGATCTGTAATATGGGCTTAAGTGCTTAAGCCATTAAGCACTTAATGGACTTTTGGATCTGCGAGGCTACACCTTGCGTAGGGAGGAGTATGCTACATGTACTCATTCAACCACCCTGATAGTGGTCAATGCGAGGTTCGCATACACCCTACATACCTCCGGCGTACGCCCATCATACGTCGTTTGTGGGCTTTTGAGTTTAGGCTTCGAGTTTTGGGCCACCTTTTGGGCTTGCATGGATTAGGTCCTCATTGGACTTTCTGAGTATGAGTGTTTTGGGCCAATTAGAGAGTTAGACCTTTGGATATGGCCCAATAGGAGGTTGGGCCGAATTTGGAAAATTGGGCCAATTATGGGTCTTGAAGTAATTTTGGCATTTAAATCAAAAATGGACATTGGGCCTTGGCCCAATTTGGTAAAGGGTAAAATGGTCATTTACCTTAAGCATGAATCCTTTCTCAAGATTAGTAATCCAATTGTTAATTGGATGTTTTTTTTGTTGTGATAGTTGGGGATTCTGTGTGAGCCATCAGCCTGAGGTAGAGATGCACACAAAAACCGGTTTCACTATTCAAAACCGGATCCAATCCGAAACCGGATTGGGTCAAAACCGGTTTTGACCAAACCGGATCGGATCGGATTTAAAACCGGATTTTCAATCGGATCCTAATCCTATATTCCAAATCGGATTTGATACCGGATCGTAAACCGGATTCGCTAAAAACCGGATCCAAATCCGCCCCAAAATCCGATTAAAACCCACTAAAATCGGTTTAAACCGGTTTCAAATCGGATTAGAATCGGATTTGGATTTTGGTTAGAACCGGATCGGATTTTGACCGGATTCGGATCGGATTTTGACTGGATCGGATTTTTGATGACGTAAGCGAAACCGGATCGGATTCGGATCCGGATCGGATCGGATCGGATTCGGGTTTTGTGCATCTCTAGCCTGAGGTTTTAGTAAGGTTTGTCATTGTGAGGTGACTGTCTTCACTGTACTTTTGGGTCGAAGGCACCAAGGCTGACCCTTTGCTTTGATAACCTGATAATTTAGAAGTGATGAGTATGGATTTGATATGCATGCTAGTCTTGATATGCTATTCTGGTAGATCTTTAGGACTACCTACGATATTGTATGTTTATCTGAATGTGTTATTATCTATTATATGTCAACATATTTTTCGGGTTGGGTTGAGGTTGTACTGCTCTGTGCTGTAGCCAAAAAAGCCCCAGAGCGTACCAAATATGAGATGAGGGTTAGGGAGGGCATGCCAGACTCATACTAAGGGCTCATGGGCATTCCAAATAGGAGTTGAGGGCTAGGAGGGGCATGCCAGACTCAAACTGAGGGCTTAGTGGTACTATGCTGAAGGGCTGATCAGGCCTGGGAGCAAGCCAAATATAAGCTGTGGGACCATGGGGGCAAGCCAGACTTATGCTATGGGTTCAGGGGTAATTTGGTCTGTTAGTTGCGGACACATTGCATGTTGTTATCATATTTGTCCTATTTGTTATGTATCGGTATTTTAGGGGATCTCACTAAGCTTTGGGCTTACAGTTTTAAATTATGTTTTAGGTACTTCAAAGGATCGGGTGAAGGCAAAGGCGTGATCGTGCACCTCCCCATGTTTTCATTTCATGATTTTGAGATTTCTCTGATGTTGAAGTTATTTTTGAAAACAATTTGAAAACAATGATGGTTTTGAGTATATTTTAAAAGTTTAAAATTTTTGAGAATTTTATGAATGTTACAATTATCATAAATGATTGTTGTGGTAGAGGTTTCTACCATCCCATTAATTATCATTCTAGAAGACAAGTACTTAGAAAGTTCTTTTTCTAAGTGGGAGCGATATCGAACTTTAAGAGCTAAAGATCCATAAGCTAAATGCATTATAGTTTGGAATTAGTAAGTTTTCAACTATTGTTAATTCTACTCAACGGTTGATCAGAAACTAATGAAACATATAGGGATGTATTCATGTATGATTATCAAGTATGAGCTTGATTAATCGACCTCCATATATTACAAATATATAGAGTAAGTGAGTTTTCAAAGGAGAAAACATACATGAGTGAAAATATTTCAAGATTTAAAGTTAACATCTCAAAGTAAGAATCTTCTTTCTTATAAATTAATTACATAGTGTGATTTAATTATAAATCAAGATGATTCTTATGTTTTCTATAAAGTTAGTGGGAGCGAAGTAACATTCCTAGTATTATATGTAGTTGACATACTAATTCTTGGAATAAGAATCTATATAAATAGACCATGACAACTTAAAAAATTAAGTAAAATTGTATTAATTGTCAAGGATCTTAAGGAGCTTAAGATATAAGACCCTGAGAGAGTTTATCTTGTAAAATACCACATGCCATGATTTTAAGCACTCCTCAAAATCTTCGTGCAATGTTTTGAACTAGATAATATAATTGTATTACATATGTTGCTGCAATTGGATTAATCTATATGTCATAACTATGCATGAAGGTTAGGTAAGTCGTATGCTTAGAGCATGTCGACTGATACCAGTATAATCCGAGAACAAGTCATGGTGTGAATTAAAGGAACATTGTAAAGTACTTGCAAGAACTAGAGGAATATTCCTAATTTACGGAATAGTTGAAAGGAAGCTATGTTTAAGTTGTTGCACATATGCTAAACTTTCAAATAAATTGAGATGTTTCTCAATTGGGAGTGTTCTAATTATGAATGAAGAGAAATTACATGGATAGTAGTTCCATGTAGATTTTAATTACAGTTACACACCAGAGTTAGAGTACATTGTTGTTTGGGGAACCACATACAAAGATGCTTAATGTATAGTTTATCATGACTATGAATAATCCCATTACGCAAGTAGTGGTATCTAAGTCATATTTAAGCATCAAATACATTCTCAATAGTTTTCTCTATATATGAGTTATATATATATATATATATATATATATATATATATATATATATATATATATATATATATATATATATATATATATATATATATAACTGAAAATGTAGGTATTCGAGAAGTTTATACAAATCAAGGTTGCCAAATCTACTTAACAAGCTCGTTCATTAGCTAAAACATGAAAGTCAAGCTGGTGTTATAGGGCCTTGTTGATATAAGTAGATGTATTTGATTGAAATTTAGTATTTGGATATTAGAACAATACAAGAAAAATATATTGTGATGAGTTGATATATTGGATATGAGTCTTTCATTAAATAATTTTTGTGTTCTATATTAGCATGTTTAAATCCTTGAATAACTAGGTTATTCTAAATGTCTATAGTCTTTCATAGTTATGGGAGCATCCATGAGGTAAGACTAATAGGAGTGGATTGGTTGATTCTCATGGAGATGAGAATAACAAGAGTTGCTACCAACTTCAAAGGTACTTGATTACGAGACTAAGTATTGTACTTGACCCATATCAAAATCACTTTATGGATCGTATTCATGAGTGATATTTTGATCAAGGTTGTATCTTTGTATTCTTAGACTTGAGATACATATTTGGGACTTAAAGTGTAGGCGTTATTGTGCTTTGACATGGTTAAATGCTATTCCGTAAAATGCAGTCATAAGGGTCATCGTTGGGTATGACATGAACTACATGAAAGGCGTATATAGTCAAGATGGGATTTGTTCCCTCTTATTCGTTGAGAGTTAGACATCTAAAGCCTTACTAAAAGTTGAACACTAAATGAGATTGATGGTGATCCATATCTCATGTTCAACATGATGTTTGAGATAAAAGAATAAATGATACAACACCTTTCATAACAATTATAGCTTAGAGCTCCTAGAGTTGACTGTTGATGAGATGACACCCTTCATATGTTGTTAGGGGCAGTAGGCCGTTGCTAGACGCCAACTACTGTCTATGTCAATCTGTAATGAATATTTTGAAAGTGGGAGATTGTTAAATCTATTTGCCCAAGAATCATTATTGAGTGATATTGCTAATAATATATGATTCTTTTATTTAATTAGGGAATAATTATTTTTTATGAAAATAATAATTATAAGACAACATAACTAGTCATTATTTCATATGGTATCGATTAATAAGTCATGCACAACATTTTGGATTAGTTGATTTTTTTTCTTTTACCTAAAGACAAAGTTAATATTTTATAAACTTTGAGTTTATAAAATTTATAACAATTCTTCTTCCTTATCAAGGTATGGACGAAAGTTTATATAAAGGAGTGGAGGTTGCTTGTCAACCTTCATACCTTGTCTCCTGTGCTCCTAAATGCTACCAATACTTTAGAGTATTTTAATGTCAAGCCTTATCTTGCATGCAACTATAAAATAGTGTATCTTGCATGAATTTTGGCTAGTTGTTCAAGTGCATCTTTTTTCCCTTTCTTCTCTAGAAAGTCGTAGATTTCTGTGGTCTCTCCATCTTTCTTTTTGAAGTTAAGTGTTGGCGATTAGAAGCCCTCTTGATTTGTATCCTTTAGTGCTTATTTGAGTTAAGTACTTAAAGCTGAAGCCACTCAAGAATGCAAGAAGAAACTCACATTCCAAGTGGCTTATCTTGATGGTGAATACTCGTAGAGAAAACCATACACTTTGATTTTTCTATCTTCATTAACACCCTAAAACATGGTGGATTCAAAGACTTCAAAGATTGTCATTCTGAAACACGCTTTGGTTGTTTTTAATATCATTCTAACATTTATAAATGGATCCTAAATGGTCTGGTTTTGTTATAAACTTAAGGGTAAATTACACGGATGGTCCATGTGGTTTAGGGTAATCTGCGTGTTTGGTCCCTAACAACTTTTTTTTTAACTCGGACCGTCCCTACTTTATATTTTTGTTACACGCTTGGTCCCTATCCGTTCTAAAAAGACTGATTTAACCTTACTGATTTTTTTACTCTTTTTAAATTATCAGTTAATTCAAAACATATTAATGAAAGTGGAAAAAATATTAATTTAATATATGTCAGCCTCTTTTATTCATTTGCTGGAGAAAATCCTCACTCATCATCACCTTCTCTTCTATCTCTACGATTCACCACCAGAACAAATGTTGCAACCCCTAACACCACAATCGGTTTACCTCCGACGAGTTTTGGAAACCCAAAGAAAAAAAATCACCCCTAGATCTGGGTTACCGACGAACAGAAACACCTCCCTTGAAAATCGATCTCTCTCTATAGATCTTGTCTCCTTCCATTGAAACCGACAGAGGTCAATTAGTCGAAGTGTTGTGTGATTTTTTCTTTGGGTTTATGTGACTCTTGGTGATAGACTGACGGGTCATTGGATGAAGCATTTGCGATAATTGGATTTTAGATTTTGATTTCCAGATCTGGGTCTTATTTAGATATCAATTTTTCATTTTTGGTGTGTTTAGATGTGTTAGTCATTTGATTTTGGTTTTCATTTGGGTTCTAGTATTTGATTTTTGCTTGATTGATCTCATCGTTGATAGTGGTTCATACGAGGAGTACGATCAGAAGAAAATGAGAGGGAGGGGTGGTGTGAGTAGGTGGATGGGAGGGGGACCGACGTCATTTGAAGGTTTCCAAAGAGGGTGAAAATGGTCGGTAATGTAGGTTCTTGAGAGGAGATCGGAGTTTTTCGGTGGAGACTGACGTTTTCTGGCGGAAAGGAGTCTGATGGAATCTATTTTTTTTTGGTGGAGTCCGGCGTTTTCCAGTGAGAGGAGTGAGATTTTCCGACGACTAAACATAAGGAGGCAAGGGAGGGGAGGAGGATTCGATGGTATGGGTTCTTGAATCGAAGGAGGGTTTGATTGGTGGGTGTTTGTCGGGGATTTAATGAAGTCGCCGGAGTTGGGATGAAGGAATCGGAGATGGGAGAATGGTCGAGGGAAGAAGAAGGCTGAAGGGGAAGGAGGGAGGGGCCCACATGTATTTTTTTATTTGAATAAGATTAAAATAAATAAATAAATAAAAATTTAATTAATAAAGAAATGGATAAGGGTAAATTAGTCTTTTTAGAACGGATAGGGACTAAGCGTGCAACAAAAGTATAAAGTAGGGATGGTCCGAGTTAAAAAAAATTATTACGGACCAACCACACAGATTACCCTAAACCACATGGACCATCCGTGTAATTTACCCTAAGGGTGTCAATTTATGACACGCCACGACAAAAATACACGACACGAAACGAAATCAGGACGAAATCAAAATTCGAATTCGTTTTCGTGTCGTGTTCGTGTTAAGTTTAAAAAACACAATGTCGTGTCGTGTCGTGTTCGTGTTTACAAATCCACACGAAATTAACACGATTGAGCATGTATTTGTCGTGTTTTCGTGTTTGTCGTTTTTATCGTGTTATATATGATTAAATATGAATTAAATAAAATAATAGTTATGTAATATTATCTTTGTCGTGTCGTGTCGTGTTGTCGTTTTTTAATTAGTTCGTTTTCGTGTTAGTGAAAAAAAACACGACATCGTGTTGTGTCGTGTTCGTGTTACAAAAAACCTTGTCGTGTCGTGTCGTGTCAGACAAAAACACGACACGACGGCCCGATTTGACAGGCCTAATTTACCCTAAACTTAAAAATGAACTAGTTATTTTTATAAGATTTTTATTGTAGTTTTTATGAAAAACACACTTATATAAAACCCATCATTAAATATAAAAGATGGAGTTGATGATTTTTTTAAATAACAATAGCCCTTAGAAATATATAGTTTGAGACCCGATCTATCGGTACCTGTCCCTTTATGTAGTCCCTCGTTTAAAAAGAAAAGTGTATTTCATAAATACCTTACATATTGATTTTTTTTTACTTTTGTTTTGTGAACTTAAATTTCTTTGGAAAAAAAAAAACCAAACTTTTAACTAAACCTGTAATAATCGTATGATTATAATCTTCAAAGCGTTGTGTGGATGCTTAACTCAAGTTAAGTGAAAGTTTTGAAACATGAAATATTATGAGAAGTACAAGGGCCAAAATTAGAACTATAGGCTTATGTCGTGGCAGCAGTTACTGCCATCCGATCTTATCGACCTGTTACAAAAGGAGTGGCCCTGGATACTGCCATTGATCCTATCGACATGCTAAAGCAGAGTGGCATCATAACTGCCGTCGGATCTTATCGACATGCTAGAGTAGACGGCGAACAATCAAGATTCTAAAAAACAAAGTACGAAGTCGTTTGAAAGGAAATTGAAGAAAGCAACAACCCCAGATAATTTCTTCAAATTCCCGCGAACTTCCTCATTCTTACACGTATCAGGTGAGCAAGCAACCCAAAACCTCATTTTCTGAATCTTCGTTTTGAAGCAATTTCATCTGGGGAAATCAAGTAAATCAGGAAATAAAAAATGGTTGATGTCATAGGGAAGATTAGTAGAAGTTTTAAGTTTTCAGCCTGCAATAATGATAACGCATGTGATAGATTCAAGAAACTTTCGCCGGTGATGATTCAGATGCCAGCTTTTTCAAACCTTAGAGCATCTTCCACAATCCGATCATCAGCCGGCACTAAAACTATTGACCGGAGAACGGTTGTCGGAGGTCAACAAAGAGGTATTAGCATCGGGAAAGCTTTAAAATGGTGGGAGAAAGGTCTTAAACCGAACATGAAGGAGGTGACCGGAGCAGAGGATCTCGTCAACACTCTTCTAAATGCAGGTGATAAGCTGGTCATCGTTGATTTCTTCTCGCCTGGTTGTGGAGGCTGTAGAGCTCTTCATCCCAAGGTACCCTTATATATTTTCCATATATTTATATACATGAATACGATGAATAGATATTGATGTTTTGTGGTGATTGTAGATATGTCAATTGGCGGAGATGAATCCCGACGTACAGTTTTTACAGGTGAACTACGAGGAGCATAAGTCCATGTGTTATAGCCTCAACGTTCATGTTCTTCCATTCTTTCGTTTTTATAGAGGGGCCGAAGGTCGTGTTTGCGGCTTTAGTTGCACCAATGCCACGGTTTGTTCTTTTTCACCGTTTTTCTGGTTTTTGTTAATGTAAATGCTAAAGAAACAAGTATTGTTATCATGCAGATCAAGAAATTTAAAGATGCTTTAGCAAAGCACACGACTGATCGTTGTAGCTTGGGCCCTGCGAAAGGGTTAGAGGAGAAAGAACTGTTGGCACTTGGTTCTAACAGGGACCTATCTTTCACTTATGGTCCAAAACCAAATCAACCACAACCAATAGTATCACTACCAACATCAGTGTCAGAATCAAGTCTCCCTCTTCCTCGCTCTCTGAAGCCGGTATCCGAAGATGATAAGGATAGGAGCCTGGTTTCTTGGGGGCAATGAGTACGACATATGGTGTTGTTGGTTTCTTAATTAAGATATTAAGAAGAGAAAGTGTGTGTGTGGATGGAGGGCCGGTCCTGAAAAATTAAATATTATTAAAGGTTCAGGACGAACAAAAAAAGACCTTGTGCAGCTATCCATTTTGCTGCCTCTCCCTCCCCCAACGCCCCGATGGTGGTTGGTGTGTCATTCTACTTTGTTTTTGTTTTGGAAGAAGAAGGAAGTGATGTAAATAGGCATTTCTTATTTGTTTTTAATATATGTGGTTCGTGGTGTGTATACATAGAAAGTTAACTTAATTATCCGACTCATTAAAATGTTTCGATTCCTATTATATTTAGATGGAATATGCAAACCGTTAGCAACGTGTGTAATGTTTTGGTTGGATTGGGTTGTGAATAGAATAGAAAGAAGCATGAATTGTGTTTATATTTGTATGCAGCTATCCATTTTGCTGCCTCTCCCTCCCCCAACGCCCCGATGGTGGTTGGTATGTCATTCTACTTTGTTTTTGTTTCGGAAGAAGAAGGAAGTGATGTAAATAGGCATTTCTTATTTGTTTTTAATATATGTGGTTTGTGGTGTGTATACATAGAAAGTTAACTTAATTATCCGACTCATTAAAATGTTTCGATTCCTATTATATTTAGATGGAATATGCAAACCGTTAGCAACGTGTGTAATGTTTTGGTTGGATTGGGTTGTGAATAGAATAGAAAGAAGCATGAATTGTGTTTATATTTGTATTATACCATTCGTTATAGTTATTACTAATCATTATAATGGTGGATGTTACGTTATCACCACTAATTATTATAAACTTATGGGATACCACCATTCACCACTCCATATCATTTTATTTTATTATTTTTAATTTAAAAATACAATAAAATTACATTTTTTGAAAATAACAAAAAATCATTGAATTTTTTAACTAGTTTTTTTATTAATTATAAAAAATAAGAATACAACTTCAAACTATATTACTTAATTAACCTAGAATTTAAAAAAAAATATATTACATTACTTAAATAACCTATAATTAAAAAAACAAACAAATATAAGTAAAAAAAATTAGAATTTTATTCATTGTAATGGTGTTGCACGACATCGAAGAAGGTTGAGATGAATTCTCCCTCATCATTCGAGCCAAAATTTTTAAAGAAATCCATGTGTTTTTTGGTGAAAAATGAGAGTTTTTAGAGAATAAATATTTAAAATTTGATGAAAAATGAGAATTTTATTCATAGGTATTGAGTTTGTAAAAAAAAAATTAGAAACTTGAAAAATGACTGTTAAACGGTCAAAAAGATAAAAGGTCTACGATTGGTCATTTGGATTCGTCATCGCCAACACAAAAAATCACGATCACGGATCACCGTGAAACCTCGAGCTGGTGTGCATGGAAAATTTTCATGGCCACCTAGACCGCTGTCGGATTCGTGATGGGTATACCACTCGACCTTGGTCTTTATTAGAAATCATTGATGAAGCTATTAGATATCCTAACTATTTGTTAAAATGATCATTTTTTTCTAAGAAATACTCTCACAAACTAATATTAAATTTGCAAAGTAACAACCTGATAGAAAATAAATTTGATAACTTTATTAGACATTTTTTTTGCAAACTGATATTAATTTAATGATTTAAGAAAATGTTAGAGGAACTACCTCCGGTATGATATAATGATGAACTATTAGTTTTGATTTCACAACAATTTCTTGTGAAATTCTCTTAAAATATCTAAATTTCTTCCCGAGTCTCCTTAATTGTCTCTAAATTTCTTTCTCAACTAGGAAATATGATCAAACCAAGTACATTACTCTCGACTAAAAGTCGTTAACAAATTAATGTACATCACTACTACAAAAAGGTTTATAAAACCCAGTTTTCAACCCGGTCTTATATTCAGCGAGTCCTATGCGGAAAACTCAATAGGATTCGATTTTGCAACCGGTTCATATAAGTGAAATAAAGCCTGGTTCCCATATGTAAACCAAGTTTTATTTTCCATACCTTGATAGATTTTGTGTGGCTATACAACCCAATTTTCATGCACAAATCGAATTCTATTACAAATCACAAGATCATTCTTCTTTTTCTTTATATCCTAGTTCTTTAATATTCAACCGGTACTATTTTTATCTTTTAAAAAAATCATTAAATAATTCTATAAACCCAAAATGCAGATATAAATCGAATGCGCTAACTAATTCTACAACAAATCTATATGATTAATCCACAATCTCGTTGTGTTTTATGCTTATACATTAATTAATAAGAAAATTAAACAAACTTCAATATTTAAGACCGCATTTATGTTTCCAGAAAATGGAAACAACACCACGCAATGTTTTAAGTCCTACTTTATTTAAATAAAGCTTCTAATCTTGTTATAAGATTACCAACTGCATAATCTTCTGTCATTTCAAGAAACTCTGAAACACATCTCACCATGGAAATGTTTTCTGTTGATAATTCAAAGTTAATGCCATACAAAAACTTTGTTGCAAGTTCAAATCCATTAGAGTCTCTCTAGTGATATCAGAGATTTCAATTACAAAAAGATCAAAATCTTTGGGGTTGGATACTAACTTTTTTATGTAACCATGCTTTAAAAGTTGAAAGCAATGGAAACTACATAGAGTTGATAAAATAAAATATAAACTTACATAAGAGGATTAATATCAAGAGGGTATACATGAATTTACCTTTTGTAATGAAAAAGAAACACCTCCTTTGTGGATTGTAACATCACTTGGGATCTCTTGGGAGAAAAGTCTATTAACATTGAAATCAAGTCTCTTCAGATCTTCAAAAATAAAAGTATAAAAGAAAACAATTTGAAAAGATTGAAAGCAAACCAATCACAAGTTTTCTTCATGGAATTAATCAAAAGTTGTTCACTTTAGTCTCTTGGCTTGTTGTGGGCAGTGAATTCTCTAGGGTATAACATCTATTAGGACAACAATTGATTAAGTATATCATTTTACTACTATGTTCTATGTTGCTTTTGAAATAGCCATAAACAGGGAGGAAAAATCTCAAACAATAAACTATAAGCATCAAACACAATCTGATGACAAATCTTCAAATGGAAAAATCTCATGGCTTGAAGCATCAAACAATAAACCATAAGCATCAACCGAGAAGCATCAAACATAACTCAAACAGTCATGATTTGAGTCTAATTCCAAACAGATTTGAAGAATCAGAGTATTAACCTTGGTCTCCGATGGTGGAGAAGAGATGGACCAGAGGAGTTTGAAGAAGGCACTGATGAGCTAAAACTCATAAACTATAAGCATTAACCAATTTTCGAACAATGAAACAACCATAGTTTGAATCTAATTCCACACACGTTTGAGGAATTGAAGCAAGTACCTTGGTCTTTAAAGATGGTTAAGGAACTCGCAGATGGTGGAGGAGAGATGGACCGCAGATAATGAACTAGTGAGAATGAAAGTCGAAGGCAGAAGATATCGATGGATGGAAACGATCTGAAATTGTCATTTTCTTTCAAATTAGGTTAGGTTAACTGCTCCTGGCCTCACTGCCAACAACATAAGTGCTACTCCACACCTAGATAGTTATACAAGGTAAACCCTTAGTCTACCTACAAAAGCTAAGGGTTAGCCAAAGGTCAACTCAAGTCAAAGAATACAACAGCCATTAGCAAATCCTCCATGTTGTGGCCTTCCTTGGCCATGCTGTGGGCATAAGATGACAAAACAGTCGACTGGTCCCTACTCACCACACCATGGCGGCCTAGTGCTACGCCGTGCGGAACAATCTGATTAGCTTAATCGAGTTAAGCTCCTTTTAACTCAAAACCAAAGGTTCAAAAATCCAAATATACTCCTTCTCAATGCCATAATGGATTAAGTTTCAAACTTTATCCATTAAGACACTTCAATAAGAAAAGAGCTCCAATTAATGGTTCAATAAAGGCAAAACCATGACATGGGCTTAATCATTAAGCACTTTTCCTCAAACTCCTTAGTCCAACCAACTCTAGAGGAATTTCTAATAGCATATCTAACATAAAGTTGAGTGCTTTATAGACATGCATGCCCATTACATGTCTAGATTCCATTTTTAGGTCAAAAAGGGCAAAAGGTGACCAAAAATTATGCAAGGCTAAGAATCTCAACCAAATTCTAGATGTACAAAATATATTGCTCATAGGACTCATGAGAGTCATAAAGTTGCAACCTTTATCACATCAATCCAAACAAACATCACTTATGGACCAAAGTAAGCTAATAAAGCTAGATCTACAACCAAAGAATCATCAAGATGGAAGCTTGAGGACTTATAAATGGTCCAGAGAGTGATTCCAAGGATGGGAGGAGTTGTTGCTTAATCCTTGGGCTAGCACCTTCTTTTTCTTCCTTTAAAATGCAACCAAACACCACAAAAAGCTTAATGTCACACAAGGGATGCTAGGGTTAGGATTTCTGGTCTTGAGAAGGTAATGGAGGTTGAAAAATCATGAAACCCTAGCCATAATGTCCTTTATATATGGCCCAAAGCCTATAGATTAGGGTTTCTCTAAATTTAGCTGCCACATCGTGACACCCATTGACACACTGTCGCGGGTCATTTAAATCCACAGTCAAGAAAATAACACCACGTCATGGTGAAGCCCCACCACGTCGTGGCCGCCCAAGAATAACGTTCTGAAAGTTAAAGGAATTGATGCATGCCTGAAACGAGTATTATAACTCCCCCCCACTTAAACTGGATTTCGTCCTTGAAATCTGTCTTGGTTAGAATCTCTGAAAACAATGCCAACATATTCCATTAGCCCCCTCTAACCACTTCGAAATCAAGGCATCTAATAAAGAAAATACGAGAGACCACTCAGAAACCCATAACTACCAACAACAAAACAATGACTTGAAAGTACTCGACTGCAACAACTATTTTTCTCTCCCTAACTACACGACCCAACTTCCAGTGAAAACCACTCAAACCGGAAAACTTCTCAAAAACTGGAACTACAAGTAACTTCATCGATAAAGTACCAAAACTTGAAACCCATCACCCTAAACTCTAGAAGCCATACTCTAAGACTGATGATCATCCATTCGTTGTACCCGCCCCTAGTATCTGACTAGGAACACCACCAAAACATGCAGAAAGAATACATCAAAACATACTGATTGTGAATTTTAACCAATCCCAAATCTGGAAGTTATGTGCAAAAACCTTAAATACCCATTTGACTTCCTGACAAGTCATCACCAACCCACTGCTCCCACGAGCATAATGGCAGTCGATCCAAGAATTTCACATTGCATCCAAATCCCTTATAATCTCAGGTGTACATCCACTTGACAAATCACTCGAGACATCTACAACAAACTTCATGACTCGACACTTCATAACCAATACCCAATGTTGCAACCAACCCCTAATAAACCGCCCTCAAGAAAACGGGGTCCACAGTTGCAACATTTATCAAGTGACTTCCGATGCACAACTAATACATCCACCAAAACAAACTTCTACTATCCTTAAGATCCCAACCAATTGGTCATTAAACCTACCGACTCCCTTAAATGCATTAACACCCGACCATGCCAATAAGACTAACGATCTGAGACCTAAGACTCTTAATCAAATGACTACCGGGTCCCACCCTCATGAGTCATACAACCAATGGTTCACAATACATCGTGATACCCTCTAACCGTTAGAACAATAATCTAATGATACTACGCCGATCTCGCCATCATTCCATCTTTGTCCTGAAAAATCACAACCATCATCACATGGTCTTAAAGGTATTGAACCATCAACCCACCAATCTACAGTATCCCAATCAATATCCCTCTCGACATAGCATAAGCTATACCTTCTATAACGGATAAATCCCTTCACAACATATAACACTTACCAACGCAAAATCAAACAAAATCATGGTTGCACAAAACCCACAATTAAGATAGGTGGTTGTACTCTTTCTCTAATTTAAAGGCTACTAACCAAGTAAGAACCATACCAATAAATTTGGACCAAATATAATCATGCTATTATACTCTGTCCATATACACCTCTCTCATGACCATATTTGATAAACTACCACAATATACACCGTCAAGGGAACCCATAATGAATCCTAGATCTGCTGCATTCCTTCTTCCTTAAAACCTTACCCAGAGGGTGTGGTACCGGAAGATCTAATCGAAATGACAAACCTCAACCGCTAACGTAAACCTCTTTATGGATGGTCGAAACAAAGATCATACATCACTAAAAAGTTCCTACCAATACACAACTCAACTCAATAAAACTTCAAAAATTATTTAGTAATGCTTTCAAGACCCTGCCTAAGTCTGCATAGATCAAAAGCCACACCTGAAAACTAAACAATGTTGCCGCAACTTCAGAATTTCCAATAACTAAGGATGTCCGCCAAACTTGAGCTTGTTTTGAACAATAATTCCACAACCAACAATTAAGGGTGCCCATAACCAGAAACCAAAGGGTACAATGTATAGATTTTGATGATAGGTTGACGTATCCATTGAACTTCACCTGATAAAGCTTGAAACTTTCGAAGAACCACAACTATTGACGTTGAATGAAAGACCAACGATTGAGAATGCATTGATATCTAATCCGATGACCCACACTACTGAACCAAAACCCATGTGGAACTAAACACATCAAACTTTGAATCTAATTTATCAATCATTAACTGCTCGACCTAGACTATAGATAACAATCTATACAACAAGCTAACAAATCCCTCAACAACCGGTACTCAACCTAAGTGACCCAAACACCTCTTGATCATTTCATCGGCATCCTGAAAGGAATCGCTGGCTACAATGAGCTCCTTGACCAACATCTTCATGCCATGAAGATACCTCATGCATTCCTGATCACATACATACAATGGGAACTTGCTCTGCACCCCGACTTGACCAAATCCTAAGCCAAACTCTCGCATTAGGTTCTAGGGACCCATTATTCTGAAAGCACAACCTCAAACAGATTGATGATCCTCCAAGTAGAATACCTAGTTCTCCCCTACTTAGGGTTCGAACTACCACCAAATGGAGTTGTAACATACCAAAACTCAAACCGGATCAACCAGATGCATAACATCCCTGACCCTTGGAATGTATAACACAATGCCAAGATGATATTCCAGATAAAGAATAAGAAAAATCAAAGAGATTTTGAATCTCAGATGGAGATCTTGGAAGCCTCTCAATCATAACTGCATCTAACATCAAGAGTTCCCTTGCAGATGCACAAACAATAATTTCGACAGTCTATTCATGGCACCGATTCTTTATCTAGAAACAATTAGACTACCACACACCTCGCCTATCAATCCCTAACAAACAATTCATAGTGAACATTATTTATAAATACAAAAGGCATCATTCTCATAGTCGGGATACATTAGAGACAATAAAAGTTGTTGTTCCCAATTCACTTCCGTGATCACCTGAAACCATCAACTAGCACCTGACCTGCCTATATTCAAAGAAATAGACCTTTAATCTCATCTCAATATGACCATACAACAAGAATCCTCTTGCGCATTCCCACACTGCCATATTTTTTTGCCAAAACTGCCACCATCTAGCCCCATGCTTGGTCTACATCCTAATCTGAAAACCACATGTCTGCTATCCCTTTCCTTCGAACATAGAAAGCTGGAAGAATATAACCCCTTGTCATAGATAATGACATCTCAATCCATCTGCTAATCACTTAGCTTCTGGCTGCAATCCTCGAGTCGATCATCACAATCGCTTCCTTTTAGAGTCTTGTGAATCAACTAGCACTACCTCAAGCAAGGCCCTCAAGACCTCAAATCAGCTAACTCATCTAGGTCTGCACCATTCAAACTCAAAATGACAGGGCTAATAAGGCCTACACAACCAGCAAACCCATCGTCAGCTTGAACAACCATAAACAATAAGCTGAAAAAGATGGAAACACATTGCAATGAATCATGGTGCCAAACCATACAATATACCCTCAATCAGCTCCTTAAAATTCCCAAAAGCTTTCCTCGATTCGAGTATGGATCCTATGATTTTAGTAGTACAAGCCCGATACTACCTTCCATACCTATCAGTACTTTCCTCAAGATTCGTTCTGGATCCTCTATGTAACTACTTATCTCTATTACCGTCTGATCCAATCACATATATCCATTCTCAAATGAGTATAAAACGCTAAATAGTGCACCACCTCCTCTAAGGCGCTTCCTAGACTCTCCTAGAATTCCCATCTCACCCTGCCATTAGCTGATGAAGAGCCCATACTAGTATCAGCTAACTACTGCATGAGTATAATTACATGCAACAAAACATAAATAATCTTTCGAATAAAATCCCTAAACCTAAAATGGTTAGACTCAAACAAGAGCTGTGCAATAAGGCCAAATAAATCATTCTAGAAGTATTTAACATTTGTAGCATGTAACTTAACATATGCATTTAGTAGTTAGCCTACATCAATTTGGGTCCTACAAAACACAAATCAAGCAACATTCGGGCAGTAACATTTATAGGCCACAAAACATAAAAAAAGGCATCCTCCAACTAACTTGTTGATACAATGCTAGGAACTTTTACCAACATTTCTAATCTCCCTGGATTCTCCTTCTAGAATCTCTCTTTCGAAAATGCTTATACAATCACATTCTAACATTCTTCCTAGGCTTCCTAGGGTTCTCTTCACACAAATCCCCACCATCAACTACAAAAGAGACTCTCTTTAATACCTTCTAACTACCTCACGAATACAATTACATACCACAATCACTAGACAATTTTTCAACTGCAATGTCTTACACTACAAATGTTAGACTCAAACAAGAGTTGCACAATGGAGTTAAACCTAACCTTCTAAAATAATCTAATCCCCACTACATGTAGCCTAACGTATTCGATTAATAGTTAGTCAATATATTGGAGGTCCCTAAAAGTACAAAGCAAGAAGCATTTGATCCTCACTTAAATCATGTCATTCTATCAAACAATCTAGAATCCATACTAGCATGATATTCAAAAAGATAAATTAAAATGAATATAAAGGCACCTCTCCTACGATTCTATCATGCAAATCCTGAGCAGATTCTTAGCCTTAATCTAGCATGCAATTCTTGCATACTCATATCAAAGCAATAAGCATATCACATGTATGGGTATTTTGGGAAAACTTAGTTGTGCTCGGCCGATTTCCCGTATCGCACCCCTTTTTCTTAGAAAACTTTTTAGAAATTCATTTTCTTTTAATTTTTTTTAGAAATCCTCAGTTTGAGTTCAGACACACCCTAGAGTGTGCCCAAATCCCTCAAACCAAGGCTCTGATACTAACTTGTAACGCCATAAAAATACCAAGTAAAAGTTTCATTTAAATAAGTCAATACCATTAATTCATTATCCCAAAAGATGTTCATAATAAAAGTATTATCAAAACATTAGAGTAAAATCATAAATTACCAATGTGGAGTAAATCTCTAGAGGATGTAGTGCGATCAAGTTGGGCCCTCCTTTTTGAAACCGGTAGTACCTAAAACATTTTAAACATAAATTGTAAGCACAAAGCTTAGTGAGTTCCCCAAAATACCACATGCCAAACATACATAATAGCTTGAAACTAAATTGGGTCGATTTCACCCTATTCGGTATCTTTCAACCGACATTGGATTTATTTCACCCCTTTCGGTATCTTTCAACCGTTAATGGATCTATTTCACCCCCTTAGGTATCTTTCAACTGGTACTTGGTATATTTCACCCCCTTCGGTATCTTTCAATCGGTATTGGTTCTATTTCACCCCTTTAGTATCTTTCAACCAGTATTGGGTCTATTTTACCCTTATAGCTAAGCATACAATCATATCAACAGGAGTCATAAAGACAACAAGCACATACATGCATATCAACAACTCTCACAAAGACAACTATCATCCTAAATATATAATCTACTGGGTCGATATTGGTGCCTTCGACCCATGAGTACAGTGAAGTGACTTACATCTCAGATGATAATCAACTGTTGTTGCCCTCACTGCCAACGATACAAGCAGTAATCCACACCTAGATAGTCATACAAAATAAACCCTTAGTCAACCTTCCAAAACTAATGGTTGGTCAAAGGTCCACTCAAGTCAAAGAAATCAACAAACCATTAACAATTCCTCCACATCGTGGCCTTCCTTGGATAAGCCGTGGGCATAAGACGAAAAAACAATTGACTGGTCCCAACTCGACATGCTCTAGCGCCCTAGTGCCACGCCGTGGGGAACATTCTGGTTAGCTTAATCAAGTTAAGCTACTTTTAACTCAAAACCAAAGGCATAAAATCCAAGATCTACTCCTTCTCAACATCTTAATGGATAAAGTTTCCAAATTTATCCATTAATACACTTCAATAAGACAAGATCTCCAATAAAAGGTCTAATAAAGGAAAAACCATGACATGATGTTAACCATTAAGCACTTTTCCTCAAATTCCTTAGTCCAGCCAACTCTAGAGGAGTTTCTAATACCAGATCTAACATAACGTTGGGTGCATTATAGACATTCATTCTCATTGCATGTGTAGATTCTATTTATAGGTCAAAAAGGGAAAAAGGTGACCACAACTCATGCAAGGCTAAGATTCCCAACCAAATTCTAGATCTACAAGATATATTGCTCATATGAGATTCATAAAGTTGAAACCTTTATCATATCAAATGAACCAACATCACTTATGGACCAAAATAAGTTAAGAAAGCTAGATCTACAACCGAAGAATCATAAAGATGGAAACTTAAGGACTTACAAATGGTCTAGAGATTGATTACAAGTATGGGGAGGAGTTGTTGCAAGATCCTTGGGTTAGCACCTACATCTTCTTCCTTTAAAATGCAATTGAACACCAAAAAAAAGCTCAATGACACATAGAAGAGGCTAGGGGTACATTTTCTGGTATTGAGAGGGTAATGGGGGTGAAAGATTATGAAACCCTAGCCATAATGTCCTTTATATAAGGCTCAAATCCTAAGGATTAGGGTGTCTCTAATATCAACTACCACGTCGTGGCACCCATTGTCATGTCGTGGTGGGTCATTTAAATCCGCGGTCAAGAAAATAACATCATGTCGTGGTGAAGCCCCACCACGTCGTGACCACCCAAGAATAATGTTCTGAAAATTAAAGGAATTGTCACATGCCTGAAATGGGTGTTACACTTGTGAAACATAAATCCTTGTGTTTCACGAATTAATTCAAAAATAGAACATGCCAGATAAGAACAAGATACGTGAATCATGTTTGTTGACCATTATTACGGATCGATTGTTGTTATAACCTACTTGGAAAGTAATTAGGATTGCTCAAACACACACAAGATTAGAAGAAAAGAACAAAAGAAATTATAGAATAATAACTATTAGATTCAAAGGCTTCAAAACATTCAACAAATAGGCTAATCCTAGCTGTTTGATATCAACTGTAAGGGGAAGTAGGATCGGGTCTACCAAAGGCGTAAAAAAAGCGAATGTTTAGTAATTTATGATTAGTCTAGTATCTTTATTATTTATAGTTTATCTAATTGATTGTGGTTTCCTTATGAAGTTAGGGTTTCCTTCTACGAATATAGTCTCCTTTTTATCAGTTTAGGAGAGTCAATAAGTAGGATTAGGTTCGACACTAAAAAGGTAGGAAAAGTTTTGTGAGTCATTTTTTTGGAGATCCCTATTAGGCACATATCGTTTTTAAGCATTAAGTTATAAGTAATTGAGTTTGTCAATATGGTATCGAGCAACGATTACAGTGGTAACCCTATTCATTGGAATTATTATTCACAGACTTATTGTTCATTAGAATCACTATTCAAGCATAAATTTTCATGTTATCAGTATATATGGACCTCGATTCTGGTATCAAGATGTCTAAGGGAATCCGCACAACAAGAATCACCTATATGGAGGCAGTAATAGAACAGCTTCGGGCACAGTCAACAAATCAGTTTGATCAAATGAAAAAGAAGTTAGCCAACATGTGAGTGGAGGTAAAAAATGACAGGAAGTTATCGAAAAACAACACACCAAGTTATTAATCTTGGTCCTTAAGGTTTCCAATCATAACATACCTCATCGCTGCTGCAGCATTTGTTGAGAATTCAACAAAACAAGTTAAGAAACTCATATAAAACTATAAATGATTTTTATTAACACACACAAAATAAAACTACTAAAAATTATAAATGTAAACCTAGACATAATATTTAAAGTGGTTTGGTCAAATTTGGCCTACATCCGCTTGCAAACGAGAGAGAGAGAGAGAGAGAGAGAGAGAGAGAGAGAGAGAGAGGAGAGAGGATTTTACTATCACTAAGAAAATTACAATCATACAAGGCTAAACTGCATTTGTAATTTCATTACTCACTATAAGGTATCACTCGTATATTTTCCTACCAAACAAAAGGCTCTGCACATAAGAAACTACATTGCTCTATATTTTCTATATGGTGTATCCTATTATATAGTCAACACTCTGATATATATATATATATATATATATATATACACACACACACACACATTAGTTAATGAGAAGAAAGAAAAGTGGGTGAAATATTTAATGAGGGCAGATCTTGTGTGTAACTTTGAAGCCAAAGATTTTATTGAACTATTAATGTTCATCTTCCATGCACAAAACAATTCAATTGAATTGTTAAGTTACACTTATGCTCCTTAAACTAAGAACTCAATTGTCACAATTGATATGTTATATGATATGTAATGTTTGGATGATAGGATAAGGTTAAGGATACCTTCAGGAATTACATGATAGATTGGCCTGATTTGTGATGTTTTGTAGCTTAGGAGGAATTTGATGCTATGTGTAACAGCCTGAAATCTCAAGTATTGTTAAAATTATATTTTAGGGGGTGTTTTAAGGGGGGACTCGGTGAGTTGGAGCCAGACTCGCCGAGTAGGATCGCAGACCTGGTCGCGGGTTCGCGACTGGACTCGACGAGTCAGATAGGGACTCGGCGAGTCGGCGCTGTTTAGCGAAAACCCTAGCCGTTTAGGTTTGGGACGTATAAAGGGGGCTTATAGGCCGTCATTGTTCGTTTTGGCCTTCTGAGAAGAACTCTAAATCGATTGTGTGCATCTAGATCAAGATTAAAGGCCATTGGTGATTTAGAAGGAGTTGTTGTGCAAAGAAGAGAAGGGCTTGGCTAAAGGAACAACAAGGGGGTCACATTCTGAGGATTAAGGACACAGAGAACACATTATCCAGGTAAGAATTCGTGTATACTCTGCTATGGTGATGTATTTTGAGGATTAGGGTTTATGGAACCCTTTTATGGATAGATTGAATGTTACCCAAGTCCCCCAAACGATTGTAACCTTGTGTTGGGACCCTTGGAGGTCCAGAATGTCCCATGTCTGTGCATTTCGGGAATTGGTGAAGGTTTTGGATTGAAATCCTTATGCCTTAGGTCAACATGTAAATTATAAGTCTTGGGGTGTATCATGAGCACCTAAATGAAGACCTTATGTAATGGACCAGTCGAGGAAGGCCAGACCTATGAATGGTCGGAGCAGTTATGACCTTAGGAAGCAGTTTGCGCGGCTGCATGGCATGGACTCGCCGAGTCAGATGAGCAGACTCGGCGAGTAGCTTGAAGAATAACTGGGACTCATCGAGTTGTTCATCAGACTCGGCGAGTGGAGTCGGGGTGGTCCCGCGATTCTTCCAGGAGTAACTCGTCGGGTCTAGGAGGATACTCGACGAGTAGAAGGGAAAACTTAGAGGATTGGAGGACGACTAGACTCGCCGAGTCGCCAGAGTACTCGCCGAGCTGACCGTGGACTGTTGACCAGAGTTGACCTGTGTGTAATTCCTTAGGGTCAGTTGTCTTGAAAGATAAAGGTGTTAATAAGCGATGCACGATATTATCCAGGGAGTCTGTAGCTCGGCGGATCGAGTACGAGGGATTTCAGGAGTTGCTAACTTTCAGTATCCACGAGGTGAGTCTTCTCACTATACTGTACCCGGAAGGGTTTGACTGTGTGACCGGAAGGTCGGACATGATATGTGTTATACGTGCTATAAATGGTAAGATAATTGCTATGCGTGCTATGTATGTTTATATGGGCCGGAAGGCAATATGTTATGTGATCGGAAGTCGAATATGATATATGATATATGTGCTATACGTGGTAAGTTAAATGTATTATGTGTTGTGTATGTGTATGGGCCGGAAGGCAATATGTTATGGGCCGGAAGGCAATATGTTATGGGCCGGAAGGCAATATGTTACGGGCCGGAAGGCAAATATGTTATGGGCCGGAAGGAGATTATGTTATGGGCCGGAAGGCGTTGTGCTGTGGACCGGAAGGTCAGGGCCTGGAAAGGCGTATATGTGTAAGTGGTATACTGGGGAGCTCACTAAGCTTCGTGCTTACAGTGTTTTGTGTTATATTGTTTTCAGGTTCTTTCAGTAACACGGGACGGCACCGGCTCGATTGTACACACCAAAGAAGGAGTTATATGTTGGGGGATCCTGGTTTTCTATTCAAGTGAAAATGAAACTATGTCTTGTAATTCAATTATGTATGAGATTTTAAACAAGTGTTTTAATATTAAAATGATTATTTTAAACGAAAATTTTGCCTTGAAATTTTACGGTGTTACAAATTGGTATCAGAGCCTTGGTTTGAGGGATTCGGATGCGCCTTCGGGTAAATCTGGACTCAAACTGAGGAAGTAAGAAAAAGTTTTCAAATAAATAGTTTTCTAAAAATGAATAAGAGTTCAAAGAGAAAGCAAGAAAGAGCAGTGTGTACAATCAGCCAGAGCCAAACGGTGATTTCCCAAAATACCCTTACTTTTGTGTTATGAAATATCTATGATGCACTTTATGAGATATTATTGCATGCTAGAGACAGGCTAGGTATTTCATATCTTAGGACTAGAGTGGCCTGATTTGTGATGCCTTAGCTTAGGGTTTGTTGTTATACGTGCGTTATGCTTTTGAGTATGTGATGAGTGAGAGTATCCAGTTAGAACGCACGAGGGGTAGAGTTACAGAGTTCAGGGGTATTTCCGAGGATGAGCCGAGAAGGTGGAGTTATCGCAGATAAGGAGTCCTATGTGTTCTTCGATGCTCGAATGCTGCTTGCTTTGTGCTTTGTGGAACTCTCGATGATGGGAGTCAGCTACTAAGTGAGTATGACGATATTCAGGAGGTAGATGGCTGACATCATTAGGAGCTCTTCAGCAGCTGATAGCAAAGAAGTGGGAGGACGACGGAAGAGACTAGGGAGTAAACCTAGCCAGATGAGTGTGCTGGTAAAGTAGAAGGATTTCGCTGGAGAGCGGGCACGTGCGATGGGATTGGTGAAAGAGCAGGTCGAGCAGCTACTTAGGAGCTCTGGGATGGTCCGTGTGGAAAGTATGGGTAGATGTGGCAGGTAGTATGGGCCCGTACTACTGAAAGCAGAGGACCCATACTTGTTACAGGGAGCATTCTGAAGGTCCTAAGGAACGGATTGAGGAGTGATGTTATGGTTCGAGTACCATACATCGGAGCAGATTGAGGAGTGATGTTATGGTTCGAGTACCATACATCGGAGCAGATTGAGGAGTGATGTTATGGTTCGAGTACCATACATCGGAGCAGATTGAGAGGTGATGCTATGGTTCGAGTACCATACATCGGAGCAGATTGAGGAGTGATACTATGGTTCGGGTACCATACACCGGAGCAGATTGAGAAGGGATGTCATGGGATGAGTACCATGGTTCGTAGTGAATGATGCTGGTGATTATTTTATTATCCGGTCATGATCGATGAGGTAGAGATCGGACGCTATGGGTTTTAGGCCTGCAGACCATGATTGAGTATGAAGAGGCATCCCTCGAGAGGAAAGGCGAGTGCCTATCAGAGTATTTTGGTGAGGAGTTAAAGGAAGGAGAAAATTTCAGTCTGAGTTGAGCAATCAGTCGATAGAGGAGAGGTCATCTTCTAGGTGGGTAGTGCTATTTTTTGTTCGTGTGCAAGACACGGGAGGTCTGATGTTTCAGTTTTGGGTTTGGGGGGGGGGGGGGGGGTAGACCCTACAGGTCGTATCGGTGATGATTTTCCCCAGAGTAGCAGGTGGCAGGTGTGCCGCGAGGCAGTGACTTATCGGGAGTAGATAGTCAGTTGGGACTGAGGTAGTCGAGGACCACACCACACCTAATCGAGAATAGTAGGTTGTGTTATAGTGGTAGTAGTGGGGAGTTCAGTTGAGTTTTGCAGTGTAGGGAGTTTTCGTCTATGTTGGGAGTGGGTCCCTATCCTTAGGAAAATTCCGGTGTTGGAACATTGGTTGATGAGTTGAGGTGAGAGGAACGATGATTTTGCGGTGCAGTCTATGAGACAGGGATGTTATTGAGCAGTTGAGATGCTTAGTGTTGGATTGGTATGAGATTTGGAACGATTAGAGGCAGTCGTGTTGAGAGGTTCTTGAGGAGTGCATCAGAGGTTCAGAGTATAGGGGGTTGATTGAGTTCCTTAAAAGGGAATTATCGGGCGTGGTGTAGCACCTTCCGGGGACAGGTGCGATTTCGCTGGTGGGAAAATAGTCGTGGGTTGGTTGTGTGCTAATTGGTAATGGTTCGAACCCTAAGTGGGGGAGAACCGGGTGCAGTATGTAAAGCAAAGATTTGTCAAGAGTAGTTATAAGTGGAGTATAGAGATATGTTGTAAGAAATCATGAGACCAGAGATGTCGGTGATCGAGGAAAGGGGTCAGAGTGAGTTAATGCGGGAAGTACTTGAGGAGGACGAATGTATCCATGACAGGTGATTGGTGTTGTTGCAAGTAGATAGAGAATGACTGGGCGGCCAACTCCCGGGGTCGGTATGCGTATCCTTGTTTGGATCTTGAGCGTAGGGAAAAAGAGTTTCGGAGAATTATCAGCATATTTAGTAGCGTTAGCGTTTTCTCGTATTCCAATCGAAAAATTATATGCACCGAAGATGTAATGGGGAAAAATGTAGATCTAATTATGGGGTTCAGAGGAGATGTATTATTGTGTCTATATGATGCTTGGGGCAGGAGATCAGTGGTTGTGGCAGGATCTTGTGATGTTTTGTTGGGGTATTCTAAGATATTCGGGTATGATATCTTTATTTCGGAGTTACTTGTGAATCCTGAATTGAATCGACGTGTGGCATATCAAGTATCTGTGAATCTAGTGGGAGCCCTTCGAGTATGGGTATCCAGGGAGATTATTTGAGAGAGTGGATTTTCGCAAAGATGGGCATTTGTTATGTTGATTGCCTCCAGAGTCTGTGATGGATATTCGAGCCGTAGTACTCCCTACTCAGAGGGTGTTGTGATGATGCGTGGAGTTGCAGTACTCACTAGATGGCAAGAGAATTTCGACGTTGGAATGTTTTCGAGCAGTGCATGATGTGGAAGAGTTAGGTTTGAGTAGCCCTGGTATTGAGTCCTTGGAGCTTGGATGTTGAGTCGGGGGCGAGACGGGGGTCTCCGTCTCTGTCAGGAGATGCGGGGAGATACGCAGGGAATATGCGAAGCAGAAACCAGAGATTTGAGTTGAGACGATCCTTGGTTGGATTGTATTTTTCTCGCATGAGGAAAAGAGGATTTCGTGACTTGTGTGTCACTGGGCCGGGATAGTGGTCACGGGGAGGAAGTTAGTGGGACACTTGGATCATGATATGTGTGACGTTGGGGGCTCAGCTGTGGAGCCAAAAGCTGACCTGGTACTCAGTCTCGAAGAGGGATAGGAGAAGTGAGCTAGAGTTTATCATGATGTTGTCTGAGGACACTTTAGAGAGAGGAAAACGATCCAGATGCTCGAAGACATGCTTCGGGCATGTGCATCAGATTTCGGAGGAAGCCGCGGTACGTATTTATCCTTGGTTGAGTTGTCGCATATCAACAGCCATCATTAGTGCATTGGTATGCAGCCCTTTGAGCTGTTGCGTAGGAGGTGATGTCGGACCCTCATTGCTGAGGAGAGGTAACGCATGGACCTGAGAGTCCTTGCGAGAAGATCCAGAGCATGTGCGATACATGGAGTAGTGGCAAGGTCATCAAGCGTATTTCCCTAGGTAAGGGAAGAGGAAGGTATGTTGGGACTAGTGCAGCATGTGTATGCGAATACAAGAAGGGAACTCGTGAGAGTTGCTCTGAGAGTGCGAATGGGTCTCTCAGTCGTTCCGAAATGGATAAAGTGGGTTTTGGATCGGGGATCCGGTGATTCATGGTTTCCTAACCCTTATGGGTCGAGTGATCGTTGAGATTTGGAGCAGAATTGCATCGTGGGTAATTCTCGGTTACAGGGAGTAGTGGGCAGTACAGAGATTGTGTTTCAGTCGACAGAGCAGATTCAGCAGGTTAAACAGAGGTTATTGATCGCCTAGAGCTGACAGAAAAGTTATGCAGACAGACGCCGGTCCGAGCTTGAGTTTTAGGTCGGCGACTTCGTACTCCTGAAGGTCTCTTCTGGAAAAGGGGTGATTCGATCCAGGAAGAGGGGCAAGTTGGAGCCCCGGCATGTTGGGCCTTTTCGTGAAATTGTGAGGGTAGGACGGGTGGCCTACCGTTTGGAGTTGCCAGCGGAATTGAGATAGATCCACGATACTTTTCATGTGTCGCAGTTGAATAAGTGTATAGTCGATGAGTCAGCAGTGGTTCCACTAGAGAACATTTAGGTGGATGCGAGCCTGAGTTATGCTGAGAGACCAGTGGCCATCAGGAATCGGAAGATCAAGGTTCTGAGGAACAAGGAGGTACCTCTGATGTTGGTTCAGTGGCAACCTCGGAAGGGATCGGAAATGACTTGGGAGTCGGAACGTGAGATGCGGGAGCAGCATCCGGAACTATTTTCAGAGTAAGACTTCGAGGGCGAAGTCTGATTCTAGTGGGAGAGAATTGTAACAGCCCGAAATCTCAAGTATTGTTAAAATTATATTTTAAGGGGTGTTTTAAGGGGGGACTCGGCGAGTTGGAGCCAGACTCGCCAAGTAGGATCGCAGACCTGGTCGCGGGTTCGCGACTGGACTCGACGAGTCAGATAGGGACTCGGCGAGTCGGCGCTGTTTAGCAAAAACCCTAGCCGTTTAGGTTTGGGACGTATAAAGGGGGCTTATAGGCCGTCATTGTTCGTTTTGGCCTTCTGAGAAGAACTCTAAATCGATTGTGTGCATCTAGATCAAGATTAAAGGCCATTGGTGATTTAGAAGGAGTTGTTGTGCAAAGAAGAGAAGGGCTTGGCTAAAGGAACAACAAGGGGGTCACATTCTGAGGATTGGGGACACAGAGAACACATTATCCAGGTAAAAATTCGTGTATACTCTGCTATGGTGATGTATTTTGAGGATTAGGGTTTATGGAACCCTTTTATGGATAGATTGAATGTAACCCAAGTCCCCCAAACGATTGTAACCTTGTGTTGGGATCCTTGGAGGTCCAGAATGTACCATGTCTATGCATTTCGGGAATTGGTGAAGGTTTTGGGTTGAAATCTTTATGCCTTAGGTCAACATGTAAATTATAAGTCTTGGGGTGTATCATGAGCACCTAAATGAAGACCTTATGTAATGGACCAGTCGAGGAAGGCCAGACCTATGAATGGTCGGAGCAGTTATGACCTTAGGAAGCAGTTTGCGCGGCTGCATGGCATGGACTCGCCGAGTCAGATGAGCAGACTCGGCGAGTAGCTTGAAGAATAACTGGGACTCGTCGAGTTGTTCATCAGACTCGGCGAGTGGAGTTGGGGTGGCCCCGCAATTCTTCCAGGAGTAACTCGTCGGGTCAAGGAGGATACTCGACGAGTAGAAGGGAAAACTTAGAGGATTGGAGGACGACTAGACTTGCCGAGTCGCCAGAGTACTCGCCGAGTCCGGTCGAGCTGACCGTGGACTGTTGACCAGAGTTGACCTGTGTGTAATTCCTTAGGGTCAGTTGTCTTGAAAGATAAAGGTGTTAATAAGCGATGCACGATATTATCCAGGGAGTCTGTAGCTCGGCGGATCGAGTACGAGGGATTTCAGGAGTTGCTAACTTTCAGTATCCACGAGGTGAGTCTTCTCACTATACTGTACCCGGAAGGGTTTGACTGTGTGACCGGAAGGTCGGACATGATATGTGTTATACGTGCTATAAATGGTAAGATAATTGCTATGCGTGCTATGTATGTTTATATGGGCCGGAAGGCAATATGTTATGTGATCGGAAGTCGAATATGATATATGATATATGTGCTATACGTGGTAAGTTAAATGTATTATGTGTTGTGTATGTGTATGGGCCGGAAAGCAATATGTTATGGGCCGGAAGGCAATATGTTATGGGCCGGAAGGCAATATGTTATGGGCCGGAAGGCAATATGTTACGGGCCGGAAGGCAAATATGTTATGGGCCGGAAGGCGATTATGTTATGGGCCGGAAGGTGTTGTGCTGTGGACCGGAAGGTCAGGGCCTGGAAAGGCGTATATGTGTAAGTGGTATACTGGGGAACTCACTAAGCTTCGTGCTTACAGTGTTTTGTGTTATGTTGTTTTCAGGTTCTTTCAGTAACACGGGACGGCACCGGCTCGATTGTACACACCAGAGAAGGAGTTATATTTTGGGGGATCCTGGTTTTCTATTCAAGTGAAAATGAAACTATGTCTTGTAATTCAATTATGTATGAGATTTTAAACAAGTGTTTTAATATTAAAATTATTATTTTAAACGAAAATTTTTCCTTGAAATTTTACGGTGTTACACTATGTTAGATGTAGAATCTATATGTGCAAAGTGATTGCGAAGTGTATTCTTTAAAAATTGTATACGATCAGAATTTTATAGCCCTAGAATAACTAATTTAGCCTTTTTTTCGGTTCCTCGTATAGTTGTGGTCCTAAGGTAGAATCATTTATTCAACATTCTGTTTGATCCAGTATTGTGTATAATTTGCATGCATAAGGCAACCGACAATGTTAGCGGAAGTTCCTAGCATCGTAGCAACAAGTGAGTTGATTATTTTATGGCTTTTAAGTAATAGTGCACGAATGCTTCTTGTTTTGTGTTTTATGGGACTCTTGTTGATGTGAGTTAACTATTAAATGAATACGTTAAGTTACATGTTGAAAAGGTTAAATAATCCCAAAGTGATTATTTTGGACCTATTACACAACTCTTGTTTGATTATAACCGTTGTAGGTTTGAGTCTTTTAGGTGAAGGATTATCTAAGCTTTGTTGCATCTAACTATATTTATGAAGTAGTTAACTGATATAAGTAGGAGTTGAATCAAGAAAAGTCATGTAGATTCTAGGAAGCCTGTAGGATGAGGAGTTTTATAGTTATGTTCTGATTATTGTATGGTTTCTTTTCAGAATGGTGATGAGCACTCGTGGAGGAGGATCCAGTTAAGGCTTAGGTGTTGGCACTGAGTTAATTGATGAGCAGATCTGGGAGTTCATCTAGTCGGAGATCACCCGTGGTATTTTGGATCAAACTCCTATGATATTCAGTGCGTTAAAGGAGGGGATCATGGAGCTTTTAGATGAGCATTTGGGTATGTTCCGTATTGAGATTATGGTGATTATGGGAGCTCGCACTCCTACATTCCATGATTTTCATGCTTGTAGGGCTCCCGAGTTCTTCGGGGAGAAGGACCCCATTGCTAGTAGGAGGTTGTTAGTGTATATGGTGAATGCTTTTTGGATGAGCTTATGCCCCGAAGGGTCGAAGGTTAGATTTGAATCCTGTCTTCTGGAAGATAGAGCTCGTGACTGGTAGGAGGAAGTAGATTTTTCTTTGGGAGGTGTGCCCATCTAGACAATAACTTAGCCAAACAACTGAGAATGTGGCAAAGATTATTGCCAAATTCAGGAAGAGGTCCTTATTGGTTTCGCAGTATGTTGTGGATGAGGAGATGAAGAAGATGACGTACCATGATATGATGTGAGATGATATTATGGAATTTGTGAGCATGTCCAGTTGCAAGAACATGGAGGAGATGATTGCTAGAGAATGGGAGCGGGAGATTGAGTTGAAACTTCGGCTGAAGCGTGGGCCGGATTAGGTTCTGACCGTAGTAGACCAGATGAAGAGACCTAAGACTTAGGATTTGCGATTGGGATGCCATCAGGGATGGGGCTGTTATGCCAAGTGTAGGAGGACTCATAAGGGGATCTATCGTGAGAAATGTAGGGGATATTTCAGTTGCGGTCAGATTGGTCATTTTAGCAGGGATTGTCCTTGAGGCTCGATTCTTATGTGTGTTCACATCAACCAGGTGGGCCATGAGAATCCCAACTATCCGAGGTTGATGGGTGGAGCAATAAGATCACCTGATCTAGCTACATTAAGGATTACCAATGGTCGCTAGGGTAGGGCGGAGGCTACAGTTTTGAGGAGCCGAGCATTCCAGTTGTAGGACGAGGAGACCCGAGTTCCATAATATGTTATCACGGGTATGTTTCATTTTTGTTTTCTTCATGTCTTATTATATTTATGTTTTTGATCATGTGTTTGTATATGTTAGAAGTTATGTTCGGTTTAGTTATGTCCTAATCTAAGGATCGTAGTTCTTTATGATTTACTGGTTATTATTATCGAAGGATCATCATATACCATTTTGCATACGGAGAGTCATGACTGGAGTGTATATGTACGAGCTGGTCTTAGGACGTTAGCCATGGTTATTGTGAGCCTAAGTGGGAGCAAACTGAGTATCCTACTCGGAGGATTAGCAGCCGAATTGATGTGTCAGGTTCAACACAATGGGTTAGATGGAGTTTCAGTGTAAGTTCATTGGATTATTGAAATTTGAGATGCTGAAAGGTGTAAGGGATTGGTCAAAATGTGAGTGTAGGGTGAGTTACTACCAAGTTCATGTTTCAGGGATGTAAGTGTGGTCCTCACATCAGAAGATTTTAGGAAAAGATCTCATGGTAGCTGGTTTTCCCCTTTGGGATAACGAAGTCAGAGTTTAGGGGTACTTGTTTCACTCAAGTTGGATGTCACTTGACTATTGATTAGCCCTTTGATGTAATCACTTTCAGTATTAGGGTAAGAGCGATAGTGACTTATCACACCTATATGTAGGTGATGCATTGTTTGCATGGGTTTGATTAGCCGTTGGGATTGTTAAAAGGTTTCAAACTGTATCTATTGATGATATTCTAGGTGCATCAATTTTTCGGCAAATGGATTGTTAGATTAGTGATCCATCCATTCTGGTCAAAGGTTTATTGTTCTTTTTCATCAGCTGAGGTGGCTCAAAATTTTGGAATTATATCTCCGAAAAATGCTTTAGATGAAACAATGTCTTCCTACTTGGGTAGTGAAGTGTTAATTTGGTATAGGTTGTGGGTACCCTAGCTTTTATGGTCTTAGAATCTTAATTCTTGTAAGCTTAGGATGATAGGTGGGGAGTAGTAAGGTTATGGTATTGTTCGGAAGTCCATCTGTTATGAAGATGGAAGAGTGCAGTTGAATCCAAGTGGGGGAGAACCGTTTAGATTAATGAGAATAATTCTAGGCATGAAACAAGGAGGAGTTTCGTACCCTAGGCAAGTGGAGAGACAATTATAGTTGTGGTATGGATTGAGGTTTTCACAACGAATAAGGATTCAGGTTATCTCTCTCGAATACGTGAAGCATCGGTAGTGATGCTTTATGGGTTCGTGGATGGGTTCAGAAGGTAGGTTGTGTTAGAACGTCTATGCATGTTCTTTCTTGAAGAAGGTTTTGGAGTTTGAAGCACGACATGAACACCTGATTAGGGTTAGCCATATGAGGTTTCGACTCATGATGATTATGCTTGGGTATGGTAGATTTATGGCAATACCATGGGTTGGGCCCTTGGCTGTTGTGGAAGTGGTCAATTCGGATCGTTATTGTTGGTTGACAACTCCTTATTGGTTATGAGGAATGTTGGAGTTGTGTTAGTGTTTTAGGCTTGTATAGCTCTTAGATGGGCGAGACCCATGGGTGAGGCCCATTTTGTTATGCTAGCCTCGGTGAGACCCGTAGGCGAGAAACCTGTTGCAGCCCAAGCCCTTGATATTTTAGGGTTTCTTTCTTATTTAAGCACCTTTAAGTGATTTTTAGGGTTCATTATCATCCTTCAACACCCTATTACCTCAGAAAAACCCTAACCATAACTCATTGGTTGATTCTTGGCATTTTGGAGCATTTATTGGCTTGAAAAAGAAGAGAAAAAGGAGATGAAGGTGTTCTATTGGTGGAGCTTGCAAGGAAACATCATCGTCATCATATCCTTTTGATTCTAGACCTGGGTAAGTGGAAAGACTCAAACTTTATTGCTTAAAGTGGTTAAATCTTAGTTGTTTCCCCATTTCTTTCATGTTTAAGAAAGTTTGAGTGGAAGGAATACATAAAGTTGGCAACTTTACGCATTGTAAGGGACCTTGGAGTATGATTCTGTTCAGATCTAGAAGTTGGTTGATTATTGGTCTCATGCATGAAGATTTTGAGTTTAATCTCTTCATTTTGACATAGAAATGAGGTAGGATATGCATGAGGCATTCATGTCCATCACGTAGTCATTTTATGGACCTTTGGAGTCCCATTTGTCTCCTAGAAAGTTATAGTGAAAGCCATAATGGATTAAGGAATTAAATCTTTGGATTTTTGCTTCTGACTATAATCACGATGTGTGACATAAGGTGTCACGTCATGAGAATGATAGACCCCTTTTCTGGTGAACCTTTTGGGTCTCGCGACGTGAGGGGTGATGCTCATGATGTGATGTCAGTTCATTGAGTTATCTATGTCTGAGTTGGTTGATTTGAAGTGAGTCGAGTTGGAATTGGTTCGAATGAGCTCGCGCAATGTAACCAAGGGTAGGCCACGAAATGAGGGTCATTGGTTGATATTATGGGCAGTTTACTTTGACTGTTGACTTTTGGCATAGGTTGACTTTTGGTCAAATTTCTATTTTGAGAAGGTAGACTTAGGTTTTACCTTGTGTGGATTGTTAGGAGGTGTTTAACACCCATCATTTGGCAGTGAGAGCTGTTAGTTGTGGTTGGCGCAATATTGAAATGAGTTTTTAGTCGGCTTTATGAGTCAGGTGAGTCTTCTCACTATACTACGTAGGATGCTAGTTATCTTTTTGACTCTTGCATTGTGTCCTGGTTGGGGCCCGTTTCTATGTTGGGCAAGGCATGTTGTTTGACATCCCCAAATTAATGCTCATTTTAAAAACTTTATTTATGCTTATTTAAAAATCAGAGTATCCATTTTAAAGAATAATCCAAGGGCGGATGACGTCATTGTATAGTATCATAACAGTTAAATATAAATGAAACTTAACATTCCAATAGATATACATTGAAAATACATACTTACATAGTTTACATATTGTACTTGTTCATCGGTTACACAAAAGTGACCAAACGTAAAATGTCATAAGGTTGCACCACTTGATCTCATAGCAGAGTTGATTATCTGTTACTGGTTCCCTGAGAATACAAGTCATTTTAAAAAGCTTCAACTAAAAAGTTGGTGAGTTCATAAGCACTTTTGTATAAAATGGTTTTGTACTTGTTTAGAATAGTTCTCATAATACTTTCAGAAAATTTGATATTTTCTTTGAAAATGGTTTGTAAATATCGTTCCAAAATTATGAATACACACACACACATACACACACACATACATATATATATATATATATATATATATATATATATATATATATATATATATGCATGCATGTCCTTTGTTTTCTTTTGTTTGTAAATGTAAAGCGTAGGTTCCCCGAAAATCCAATATTTTCTTAAAAGTAAACTGTAGTCTTAAACCCTAAGACCAGAAGTGTAAGTGGCCGTGTCTTGAAAAATGATATGAAGTTTTATATTTTATAAAAATCGGGGAAGTGTAACCTTCCCGTAAGCCAAGATAGTTTTGTTAATCCCTATGTGACTTCTTATAACCATGCTTGATATGACTGTTATTCCTGAGCGACGTTCTTCAAGCATCGGAATTGGTAGACTTATGTCACCCTAGACTCTCTGGTCTAACTGTAGCGAACATCTGAGGTGTGGGGTTGTCAATCTCATATAGATCTATACACAACGGTCTCGCTCTCCCCCCAGGAGACTCTGGTTATAATGTAGGACTTAAGTTATACACTAGGTAGGTATGGTGATGATAATGTCTCAGTCTCACTAGAGCCTTAACGGATTTACGTGAACTTTGACTCCCATTATTGAATAATGAAAATGCCAATACTAGTGTGAATTTATGATTGAAGTTTTATAACATGCATTTTACGGCTTTTATGACATACAATGTATCTCTCATGCTTTAAAAACTTTAGGATAGGCAGACTTTTTGGGGTGCAAAGTTATTCATGATAGATTTAGTAATTGTTTGACTTCTATCAAACCCACTTGTATGTGGAGTATTAGCCTTGTGACACATGTGTTAGTGAGAGTGAGAGAGAGAGACATGTAAATACCTCTATATAAGGTGGGTTTATCCACTTGTAGAGGTGTGCTTGAGGGATGTAAAAGTTGAGCGTGTAAGTGTGTGTTATTTATGTAGTCTAGATCTAGATCCTTTTTGTAACACCATATACAATCAATACATCTCTTGAACACCCAAATCACCATGTTCAGTTATGCAAGCTTTAATTCCGCATGTCAAACCATGTTCTTTGTCACATCAATTGGTATCAGAGCGGGTGTTCTTGATTGGATTAAGAATTGATCCTTGATGGCTTTCTTGATTTGGTGATTCTTTTTGTTCATTGATCTTCATGATTTAGAGAGTTTTTGGATTCTAGAAATCCAATTCGTCTTTGTATCTATTCAAAATTCGATTTTCTTCACTATAATTCAAGTGATATTTACTTTCTCTCTCTAGAAAACCCATTCAAAATCACTTTCTCTCTATAGAACTCTTCAAGTTTTTGTGATCATGTGAATTTTCCTTACAATTCTTGGATTGTGATCGTTGAAGGTATCAAATACAAAGTCAATAAAGATCAATATTATGGGTTAGTGTTAAACAATTTGATTTTTTGGGAAACTATGCTTTCTTATGGAGGATTGAAGGATGATCATGGAAGCTTGATATTTCAACCACTTTGTGAGATCAAATGGTTGGCTGATATTACATGGTCTAGAACAACACGTAGTAGTGATAAGATTGGAGAAGAAACATATTTGTTCAAAAAGAAATATGTTTCTCTTATTGAAGACCCAAATGATCTTCGTGCTCTTAAGGTTGTTGAAGTTCTTGACAATGGAGTTCAATGTGATGTTCCTAATGTTCAAGAAAAAGGACTTCAAGTTGATTTTCAAGATGAAAAGGTTTTTTGCTCAATTGGAGTTCAAACCGATGATATTGTGTGTTCTTATGATTCGTTTGAAGGAATGATTATGTATTGGAAGCCGATGATTCAAGAAGTTCACAAGTTTCAAACTCCAAAAGATTTGATTCAAACTCACAAAGTTCAAGTTGTGGAAAGTGGGTTTGTTCATGAAGTCAAGTCTTCAAGATGCAAAAAATATGAGAAAGAAAAAGAAGAAGAAGATTAATCAGAAAAAAAAGCGGGTTTATTCACAAAAATCGTCAAATGTTGTGAAGCCAAAATCCATGAAGCAAATTTGGGTTCCAAAGCAACAATCTCCAAATGTTGCATTGAATTTGAAGTCAAAACCCAATAGTGTTGGTGGTTCTTTTGAAGATGTTCTTGTTAGTTGAAGAACACGAAGAACGAGTTGTACATCTTGCATAATTGGTCGTACAATGTTCAAATTCGAGATTTTCTCATTCCAACAAAAGAATCAAGATATTCTAAATTTGATTCATTCGTTGAAAATGGATCTTGATTCACAAAAAGGTATCACAAATTCTCAAATGGATTCCAAAATGTCCATGATTTCGATTCATGCGTTTCTTTTTTAATTTTTGATCGATTTACCTCATTGGATCAAATCTGTTTCAATCCCATTGATTGATCCAATTATTTTTGTTTAGAGCAAAAACAAAATCAAACTCATTTTGTTTAATATGTTACAGTTCATCTAAACACATAATTTTTTTTAATATCATCCAATTTCATAATCCGATCAATTTTGAGTCCAAAACTTCAATCAAAATTTTGAGCCCAATCATATCTCGTTCTTTACTATTCATGTAGTCCAAAACATTAACCAAAATTGAATCCAATACATTAACCTGTTACTGTTCATTGATCGATAGTTTTTGAATCTAATACCAATCTGAATCAATTCACATTTGTTTTTCTCTCAACTTGTTAATATAACTTCGATTCACTTCTGCTTAAAATCTGCATTGGTCAGAAGAGTCGAATGACTCAAATCTCATAAGTTGAAATTAGATAGCTTATGAGTCAAATGATTATGAGTTCAATTTCAAGTGATGAAGTATTGCAGTTGAGCGGAGGTACTTCCGATGTAGGGTTAAATTCAATTAAAGGTTGTTTTTCGATATGAATGTCATACTCTTGAGATTGATATGTGAATAAGTAATTTCGATGTTGAGTTGGTTTGGTTTTATGATCGAAATCTTTTTCAAGGTATAGTGTATCAGATTGTACAACGGTGTATGTGTTTGGAGTCAAGAGTCGATGTTGATTTTGACGTTTCAAATCTGATAACAATTTGGGAATGAAATTGAGTTTCTTCGTTAGTTAGATGTGAGTCTTGACATTTCGATGTGTGAGAATCCAAGGTGTGGATGAAGAACAGATTGTCGATGCACTGTTGAGAATCAATTGGAAACAGATAGTTGGATTAACATTCCAAATTCAAAAGATAATTGATGTTGAAAGGTTGAAGAAATTGATTTTGATTTTGCTATTTTCTGGAATCGAAATCATTTTGAGATCGTATGAGAAAAGTAGTGATTGAATGGTCGATTAATTGAAAAAGCGAAGTATGTGAAATCAATTGGAATTGAGATTAGTTGATCGATGGTTGGGTTTGATGCCAATGGATTTGATATCTGATCGATTTGACTTCATGATTTAGCTCATATGAGAATCGTTTTTGCAAGGTTGATTTCGAATGTTTGTGTTGAATCGGAGAAAATTGTTGTGGAATGAACGAAGGGAAGATTATCTGAATTGACGAAGTAAAGAAGGGAAAAAGTTTCGTTAAGAATGATACGAAGGGTTGGGTTTTATACGAAGGGGTATTTGTTTGGGATTTGTACGTTTATTTGGAAATTCAAACGAAGGGTTTAACATTTTTTCAAAAATGATCCCTAGACTTTCATACGAATTGGTCAATTCTTCGTATGAATGATCAAGCTTCGTATGAATTGAAAGGAAATGGCAAAGTTTTGAATTTCACCCCTGAACCTTCGAATTTTTGTCACTTCAAAAATTAACTCAAGTTTTGAATGTTTGACACCTTTTACCCAAATTCGAAAAAAATACTAAAGCTTTGTATGTTTTGGGAATCTTCATATGATTTGTGCTCAAAGAGCAGAATTTTCGAAAATAGTCCCTAAGGCTTCGAATGTTTGGCAGTTTTTGCCCAATTTCGAAAAAGGACTAATTTTTGCTGGAAATTGAATATTGTGCATTTTTGGTCCCTACAGTTTGTGCGAATTTACATTTTCTATCTATTTTCGCAAATGGGGGAGAATGTCACATATTTGGCTATTTTTGGCACAATGGGTTCCTGCAAGTTTCAGAAAGTGACAATTTTTACCCGGTTTTTGGAAAATCTTGCAACTTTCACCCGAAAAGTCAAATTATTTCACAAATTGGAAAATTTTTGTGGCTTTTTCGTGATTGTTTTTCCGTGCAAGATTTTTGGTGATTCATTTTTGGTACACATCAAGGGAGAGTTTTGTATTGTTCATTCCTCAGGCTCTTCTCATCCTTAATGGGTTTTATAATCATTTTTTTATTATAGAAAGGGGGAGAATGATGGGTATTCGAAGCTTCTCGGGTTTGTCGAATATTCATTTGCGGATTTGATGACCGGTGTTACTTCAAGGGGGAGGTTGGTCTTGATCGTGCAAGATCGTTGGATACTAAATCCGGGGCATCTAATCCTAACTTTGAGGGGGAGAATGTTAGGGTGCAAAGTCATGATTGGATGAGGCTTTACCCACTTGTGTGTGTGTGATGAGTTGCCTTTCCTTTATAAGGAAGTGAGTGGCACTCATTTTATGTAAGGAACCATTTGGAGTGTTAGACTAGAGAGAGAAATTGTGTACAAACCTATTTGTGTAATCTTTCTAGATCTAATATGAGCTTACACAGATTTATTTACTCCTCTTGTTCTTGATTTTACATGTTGATTCACTAGATCTTTCATATTTCGCACATGCCATCTTAAATAACACCACATCAACACTATGACACGTAAATTTTTGTCAAAATTTCTGTTTTGTATACCATTTTGGTTAAATTATTTATAATACTTTGTATAAATAATCATTAGTGAACATGTATAATTGTAACATATATTGTGAAAATAACATAATATCTTAGGTTTTAAGTCATCAAAGTAGTGACAACATAGTTACGACTATTTTACTAATAAAGTTATTTTCAGCAAAATATCAAGCTTTGAAGTTTGTTTAACACACCATAATCGGTTTGAAAGTTTTTTAACACAAAAATATTCTATTTTGTTGTGGCTCTAATAAGTCACGATTTTTACAACAATACATATAATAACCTTGAAATTTATTATATTCAAATATTTGTGTAAATTATAAGAGTTGAAAATGCATATGTCCAGGAGTTAAACATTTTTTTATCACAACACCCATATTTTCGCCATTTTGAGTGTACATTCATGACCACAAACTTTTATAACAAAAAGATGTTATCAAAATTTACTTTATGATCTTAACACATGTTAAGAACCTTTTTTATTCAAGAACTTGTTCCATTTTCAACCCATAACTATGATGCATGCAATTATCCAAGGGATAAACAAGACTTGACTTGTATCCTCCCCCCGAAAAGTATAAAAAACATGAAAAGATGGGGATATGAAACTCACCTTGGTATTTTTCGTGAGTTGTAGGAAGAATAAGAAAGAAGTTGTTGAGCCTAGCTTTGTGTAGCTTGATGACCACTTGAGATGGATGATGTTCTAAGAAGCTACACACGAAATGTGTGTAAACATGGAGTTCTTAAGTTAAACATGTAAAAAACTACAGTTTTACAAGGAACTTACCTAGTTCTTGTGAGTTACTTGAAGAGAAAACCCTTGGGGATGGCACACACACATGAAAATTTGAGAGAGAAATGAAAGAAACTTGTGAGTGAGTTGAGAGACAATGTTTGGTGTGTGGGTGGGGGAGGGATCGGCCGCAAGTAATAAGTGGGGGGATGGGTTGACTTCTTTTTTTTAGCTTAGATATATGGAGGTTAATAGTACATGATCTTGGATACATGATGCTTAAATACTTTAAGGTTTGTGGGATAATAATGAGGTGTCACCACAAATTGCAAATTTCTTTTTCCTTTTTTTTTTTTTTTTTGCTTTACTTATGCCTTAACCGAAACCCTATAGGGTTTTCAGCCTTCATGGGCTTCTTAAATGGGTTTTTGGTTTTGGCTTCGCCCATTAAGAGTTTTTGACCCATCAAAGCGCAAAGATAGAAGGGCTTTCGTTTTGGAGTATGTATGGGCTTTTGGGTTTAATTGGGTCCAATAAAAGGGTTATCGGCCCAATAAGGCCCAAAGAAAAGTTTTCGGCCCAATAATGCCCAAGGAAGAGTTTTTGGTCCAATAGGGTGTTGGGAGGAGAATTCATGGGCTAAGTCCTAAAATCGATTGGGCTTAGCTATTGGATCGAGTTTTGGGCTTGCATGAGGCTACTTCAGCTTGATTCTAAATGTACGCTCGTATGAATTCAAATACCATTATAGTTTGAATTTCACTAATTTGATATTGCAAGGTTACATAGAGAAAATTTGTGTACATGAATCACAATCTCAACCCTAAATTGCTAGTTGTGATAGCTTTGTGAGTCGGGTGAGTCTTCTCACTATACTATGTAGGATGTTAGTTATCTTTTTGACTCTTGCATTGTGTGCTGGTTGGGGCCCGTTTCTATGTTGGGCGAGGCCTATTGTGTGACATCCCCAAATTATTATCATTTTAAAAACTTATATATGCTTATTTAAAAATTAGAGTATCCATTTTAAAGAATAATATCGTGGAATTTGTTCTCAGAAAAGATGATAAAGGTATTATGAAAGCATTTCTAATGAAATGTATTTTTGTTTATATTAAAACAATGGGATGTCATCGTCAATATAGAAACATAAGCATAAACCGACCTTACATTCATTTACACTAATGATTTACATCTCCTTTAATCTCTTAGTGTAATGTATTTTCGTATCAACACATGTGATACAAATATACTGAGTGGGTCAAGTTGCGAAACCTGGTGAGTACATATGGTTATCAACCCACAATTAATTTTTTTCTTCACATACTTCATTTCAAAAAATTAACCTGATTACCCATCTCCATTATCTTTATTTAGTCTTCCCCAAGGGTTATCTCCTATATCATATTTACCTCTCATCACATTTCCTTATATGTTTGTTCCAAAGGACTTTTCCTAAGGATCATCAAACACATCGTATATGCAGTATTGTTTTAGGTATTGCTCCCCCAATATGTATCCAATAAGGGTTAGAGTATTACCACATGAATACATAGTTACTACATCTCCTGAACTCGTAATTCATCACGTACATGTTATGAGTATGTCGATTTTTCCACATGACTTGTTTAGATTAGTCAGTAGTCACCATCTATACTCTGGTAGATGACTACATCGCAACATTGCAACATCACATGTCAAGACTATGGCATCTCCTAATCATCTCTCATCTCGCATACCATATTGGTCATCACCTAGTTAACATCACCTTTCTATCATCATCTGTCTCTTATCACTCATCTAGCCATCTTTCCCCAATATATTTATAGGTATAAATATATATATATATATATATATATATATATATATATATATATATATATATATATATATACAGTTTAAATCATGTAAAACTTGTAAAAATCATTCATTTGGAATAGATATCAGGAACACAGATAATAAGAGCATATAGAATGTATTAATATAAAATATTTCATATCTATGTGTAAGATGAAAGTAAATATGCATTCACGTGTTAAAATGATGACTTGAAATTCGGGCAGCGTTTCACTTCTAACAATCGTCTTTTCCTTTGATGAAACCTACTCATATTATCACTAGATTTTACTGTAATATTTATTGCAGCTAATTATTAGTCTAGGTTTATCATTAACTCAAGATCTACGTCATGATCTATTAGGTAAGGATCAGCCAGGCAGGATAGTTGGGAGGCAAGATCACTTCGGGATATAGCTTTTCTGAAATCCAACAACCAATCCAATGTGAACATTCTAGAAACCTCTCCTGTAAGTAGATCAATCAGTATAACAACTTTGAATCACTGATAAATCTTGTTTATAGGTTCATAATAATGATAATGAACTAAAACATAAGTTATACTTATAATAGGGTAAGCATAACTCACTTACAAGGGGGTTTAGCGAGGAACCGGGCTCTGATCGGGCATAACTTTTGAGTTGAAAGCTCTTCTTCCCAGGGCCTTCTGGTGCTTTGGGACTCACCTAAAACACTTGGAAAGTGCTATGGAAAAGCTTAGAAGGTTTGGGAGTAATTGGGGGAAGAGAAGTGGAAAGGTGTGAAGAAAATAAGAGATTTGCGCATCTATTTATAGGTTGGGAAACTGACCAACACGACATGTTTATGAGCCCTACATGATGTGTTGAGGTGCCAAGTGTCACCATCTGGTGGCAAGGCGTGGGGAGGAAGTTGTAGCTGAGATGGTGCCACGTGTCACTTGCTGGTTACTCCAAAAACTAATTATCTTCTAAAATCCATAACTTTTGCATACAAGCTCCGTTTTTGACGTTCTTTATATCCACGTGCAGGTAGCGACGTGATCTACAATTTTTGTTTAGAATTTGTCGACTAATTTTGATTTTATTTTTAAAGTTATATTTTAACAGGCTTAGACTGTTAAATTCCGTTAAAAATTCGTAACCTTGTCATCCGACGTCTGTTTTCAACTGTCTTTATATCTTTGAGCTCCTATTAAATAGATCTTCAATTGTCATTTACGTTGTGTCAGTTAACAATCGATCGATCTAAAATTCAATTTTTGGGTTGTGCACTTCTATGCTAAATCTTAAAAAAATCATAACTTCCTCATACGAAGTCAAATTAGGACGTTCTTCTTATGTACATCCTCAATTTAATATATACTATGACTTTTGTTTAGATCTCTAAGGCGAAAAAGTAATTTATCAAAAATTCGCCTTTTACGTTACGCGGTGTCGTGTCGGTTTAGTTGTAAAACTTCGACGGGGCATAACTTCTTCGTTATAAGTCAGATTTTAGTGTTCCTTATATGTACGTAATCCATGTGAAATATACTATAATTTGGTTAAAATTATTTATGCTTAATAACCTTCTATCAAAAAGTCATTTTTAACGATCATTGTCTCTAAATTGATTAGCTCGAATCTGCAGACGTTACACGTTGGGTGAGTCCCGTTGTGTGTGAGGGCGAGGCACATTGGGTGATACTTTTTATGTATGAGGCAAGGCCCATATAGTTATGTGGTATTTTGGAGAACTCACTAAACTTTGTTCTTATAGTTTGTGACTCAAACATTTTTCAGGTACTTCCGGTTCTAAAAGGAAGGGCCCAACGTGACTGCACAACATTCCCCAGAGTTTTCTGTATTGGTTATTCTTAATTGTAATTTTAATGTTGTAATTCTATATTCATCTGGATTGGTTTTGGAACAACTCATTTGTATGGTTATTTATTTTAAATGAAAATTTTAGTATGGGTTTTTGGGACGTTACAGTCCTATTGTGAAACACCATATTCGTGGCCAAGTAAACTGCATTTTGGTTGTCATAATGCAGTACACAATCCTCCTATTGCATTCTAATTTATGAAAGTAAGGACTTCAACCATATAAAGCTCTTTGGCTGCTTCTGTAGTAGCCATATACTTTGATTCTGTAGTTGAGAGAGCAACACGCTTATGTAACCTAGACATCCAACTGACTGCCTTACTTGTGATCATAAACACATAACCTATTATGCTTTTATCTGAATCCACACATCCACCAAAATCCACATCGAAAAACCCTTATAAGACTAACCCATTTCTTCTGAAACATAAGGCAACCTCAACTATTCCTTTCAAGTAGCATAATAACCAATTTACTCCCTCCTAATGCTTGATTACTAGGTTTTACATGAACCTACTCACAACTCCCACTAGCTATGTAATATTTGGTTTGGTGCATACCATAACATACATCAAGCTACATACTACAAATACATATGGAAATTTAGCCATATGTTGCTTGTCTTCTTTCTATATTTGGGGATTATTTCTTTGAGAGTCTCAATCCAAAAGGTGTACTTTTGGCCTTAGCATCTGCCATGTTAAACTTTTGTAAAACTTCATTGATGTACTTTTCTTGAAAAAACGTTTTAGTGTGCTGATAACTTAGTATTCCCTAGGTCCTTCGTCTCGAACTATCTAGTTTGCTTCTTTAGATTGCTAATCTCATGCATATTGGACCTACCGATCAACATGTCATCAACATACACAATAATAGGATGATGTATGAGGAGTTGAATTCTTCAAGTAACAACAATGATCCATTGTACATCTGTATTACCCACTCCTTTTCATGAAGCTATCAAATGTTAAGTACCACTGCCTTGGAGCTTTCTTCAATCCATATAGACTTTTCTTCAGTTTTCATACCAAATTTTCCTTTCCAACTTTGGGAAAACCTTATGGTTGTGCCATGTAGATGTCTTCTTTCAGGTCACCATGGAGAAAAGTTATTTTCACGTCTAGCTACACTAAATGGATATCTACAGAGGCTACGATACCCAAGACCATTCTGATTGTAGTCATTTTCACAACTTGAGAGAATATCTCATTATAGTCAACTCCTCTTTTCTGTTGAACACCCTTGACCACCAACCTTTCCAGGTATCATTTGGTGCCATAAATCCGAAACACCTATTGCTTTTGTAGTACTTTCTTCCCTGATGGGAGCTTGACCAAGGATCAAGTGTGGTTCTTGTCAAGCGAGCTTAACTCGTCTTCTATAGCCTTCTTCCACTATATGGAGATTTTCATCCTCAAGGTCTCTAGATAAGATTCATGTTTACCATTCTTATTCTATAACATCCCATTTAAATATAATAAATCAAATAATAATTATCGGAATGTTAGTTTCGGGGGTTAAAGAATAAATATCGGGCTTAATTTGAAAGGATCTTGGATGGAGGGGCCATATGGTAAGAATTCGGACTTGTTATGTAATAATTTTCAGAAATGAAGGTTTAGATTGTAAATTCAGGACTTAATTTGAGAAAATAAGAGAAGGAGGGGTGAGTTTTGTCAATATGGATAATAGGTTTGAAAGGAACGAGTATAAACTGTTGCATTGCCTCTCCAACCCTAACCCTAAGGAGCGGCCGTCACCTTAGCATCCAGTCGCCACCATCACTCTTTCAAAACTTTCGGCGCCACTACTCTTTCGTCGAATCACACCACCTCAGTTGGATCCCCCAAACACTGGAGCAACCTCCCTGTGTCCATCCTAACACCGGGAATTGAAGTTAAGAGCGTTGCTGCCACCGTTCGCTTGTTCGACTGCCTTTTAGCCTTCTTCGCCGCCCCTTCTATGGTTGCTAATGGAGCTTGTTGCCATTGTTGTACTGCCAACATGAGTCAGCCAGGAAGACTGGAGGTGGGAGGGGTTGCTTATTTCGACCGTGGAAGCTCGCGCCCGCCAACCGTTATTCCTCCATCGACACACCACCTACCATCATCTTTCTTCTCCTATTTCCGTTAAGCGTTACTGCTGTTGTTGGGTTTCGTTGTGGCCATCCATCACCGCTGGTAGTCATGGTTATGGCTATTTGGGTTGTTGCTGCCATCATCATGTGCCACCAAGTGGGTGGGGGAGCTTATCTCGCCAGCGTAGGAGTGTGTGTCATGTGTGTAGTGGTCTTGGATGGAGTCACATGAAGGGCCACCACCACCACCATGAGGTGGTGGCTGCCACTCTTTACCGCCTTCTGCCGCCACAAGGTGACTGTGAGTGTATATTTTATTTGAGTGTGTTTTTTTGTTGGGTGTGTGTATTATTGTAATTTGTAACCGGAATGATACCAATTAATAATTTTCTTCAGTTCCTTCTTATCACCTTCATTATTCTTCTTGCAATGGTTCATATAAACAACTAAGTTCGTATATTGCGAAGTTGAATATCTTTCCACCTCTGCAGCTTGAAACAAAAATTTCTTCGATCTTCCTAACTTATCCTTCCCAGAAAAGACTAACCCAAAGGGTTTCAAGCAGATTTCTCCACCAGCATATCTTTTAAGTTCTGCTTGAGTCTTCGAAGGATTCATGGGTGCTTTTATTTCCAAACCCTTCACATTTGCCAACTCCACATCAGTCATTGCAAGACATTCATAATAATTTTCAATAAAGATTTTGATGTTAGTCACTCCAACCTTAAACTCATATGGCTTAGTATTTTGCAAATAATAAAATGATCTTTACTTCAAAATTAATGCAACTTGTATAAGATCATACAAGTTCATCAATGGAAAGTCAGCCACAGTAAAATCATATACTTTTCCATCATCCCTCACCACCACATACTTAATATTTTGGACTATGTCTTCGAAGATCACATCCTTCTTTATGCTGATCATTTTCTTGATCTTTGTTAATGGCCACACTTCTTCAGCTGGCTTAGCAAGAACAGCATGAAATCTGATTTTCAAGTGTGTCCCTTCATCTTTTTCTTTAAATTTGCTCTCAGCCTTGAATTGTGGCATGATGAACATCATTTCATTGATGGGGAAATCCAACTGGCTTGAATCTGTGTTTGTAACTATGTAGCTTTGTTTGGGCTTTTTCTTAAATGCATACATGTGATTAAAAGCAACTTTGGCTTCAATCGTTTCGTAGTTATAGTGCTTCGTATGATCACCCTTGTTCAACCCAGGAGGGTCACTTGCTCTTTGAGTCATGATACTTTGTATCATTCTCATCTTCTCAACCTCCACTTCTACTTTTGCCTTCTTATCCTCCTTAGATTTTTTAATCAATATCTCTTTTACTTTTGACTTAGCACCAGATACTTCAATATTTTTTTTTTGATTTGAAACCACTCCCTCCAACTTCAGTATTTTTACCAATCACAATTCCTTTTGGTTTTGTGAATGGCACAATATTGACAACTGTTGAAGAGATTGGACCAGCTGTTGCAATGACTGGTTTTGTAGATGGAATATTCGTTGAAAATACTTTCCCTACAACCTTCAAATCTACTCCTATCTTCGTTCTTGTCATTATTTTTTCTCCCCCTTGCACCCCTATGCTAGCAGGCGGGGCATACGTAGTTGGAAGAAGACTGGAGATGCGGGATAAAGGAGACAGTTGCTGGACAAGTAATTCTTCGACCTTTGAAAATTTTTGGATTAAATCTTCTGAAGATATTATGGATGAAGCAGACTTGGAAGATATACTTTTGAGCTCTTTAAGAAGTGCGAATACTTCCATGAAATTTCTGTTATCAGTTGTTGAAAGCTGAGTAATTTGTGGACTCAGGCTTTCATAAAGCTTCGCAAACTTTGTAACAGCTTCGCATATTATATCCACCTTCTTTTTAATGGATTCAAATTCAGTACGAACAACTAAAATTTCCTTCTCAATATCTTCACGTAATTCCTGAAGCTTGAAATTTACGTCTTCTCGTACTTTCTTCACATCTTGAACGAATAGCACATCTCGTTCTTTTGCTACAACTTTCAAATCTTGTAAGGTTGACGAAAAATCAGATTTCTGTGACTTCACCCGTAACTCATTGTTTTTATCAGAAATATCTATCATTTCCATTAAACGGGACTCATAATCTTGAATCATTCCAGAAACTTTGGATGTCAGCCTCCCTTCAAGCAATGACAACAAACCATCAACTTCCAGACTTGATACTGCATGACTTCCCCCAATTTCAGCTTGAGATTGAATAATTGAATTGAGCTTTGTATTCAAAATCTTAAACTGTTTCATCGTCAAAAGCATATGATCCGGGAAGTCAGTTTCCTCCTCATCAAACTCAAAGTTTTCAAATGTTCCCCCAAAGCCTTCCGATTCATTTTCAGTATCCAGGAATGCATCTTTCAGTGGAGAGGTGGCGGTAGGTTGATCAGTTGATTGTGATGAAAAGAGAGTTGTGAATGGATGTGAAATAATGTGAGTAAATGTGGGAGAATCAGTGGTAGATGTTGTAGGAATATTAGGGATAGTCTGAGAAGGAAAATAAATGAAAGATTCTGAAATCACATTCGAAGAGTTACCTTTAACTGCATCATTCGAAGTATTCTCACCCATGATGACATTTGTATCCATATCAGATATGTTTACAGTGATGTCTGAAGTTCGAGCCTCCACAGGCACTATCTTGGCAATCGAAACATCGGGTGGTTGAGTCACAGAAGTATCAACTTTAGAAGACTCTTTGAGAAGAACTGTTTCTGGAGTCTCTGGAATACCTTCTACCTCATCAGCTGTAGAATCAGAAGAGAGAACCAACTTATGTTGTTTCTTCTTAGAAATATGCTTAGCCATGTCAGTAGCCATTCTCTTCTTTGATGATGGAGAAACATGGGTAGGAATTTCCCGAAAAATGACCCCTTGATGAGATACTTGTGTTTTGCGAATAGTCGTAGTTGATGATCTTCTCTTACCCTTCGACTTCATCTTAATTCATCTGAATACACCAGTCTTCGAAGGAATGACTTCCTTTTCAGTGACCTGGGTATCAGGAATAATCAGGTCTGGCTGAATTCGCTCAGGTTCAATCACAGGAACCTATTTAGTTTTCTTTGAAGCCTTGACTTTTGTATCCGAAGACCTAACATCAGCTATCTTCGACTTCTTTGATTTCTTTTCGGATATCTATGATAAAAAAAATCCTAGTTTCCACAGAAGTATCGATAGTTTCTAAGTAAGAAACCAAAACTGGGTTCGAATGATCAACTCTCTTTAGCATCGCATCGGGGATACGAGCTACAAACGGAAACTCATCCAAATCACCCGTTGCATGCTTTGGACAATTATATGTATGGAACACAACCTTCTCCTCATTGGATGGAACTAAAATCCCTTCTTTGTCATAGAAATTTTGCAAAATCAATCTCCAGTACCTAGCACATGAAATGCCATGAACATCATTCGTGTTCTCGATACTCTTTTGAAATTCCTTCCAGATTTGAGTAGAATAGTCCACCTGGAGATCATAATATAGCCCTGCTACCATGGCGTATACCTCCATTCTACCCTTATCAAGTCCCACCGTTCTTCCAGTTAAACAATGAAGAAAATTTCCAAAAAGAAAATTCCATACACATGGAAGCCCCGACTTCTTAAAATTGTTGATTTTGGTTAACTAGGGTTGATGATCCATTTCGTTGAACATGTGAACGATTTGAGGAAATGTGAAAGAAACATATGGTGGAGAATTTGGGATATCCAGAATTTTGCAGAAAAGCTTTTGTGTCAATCTAACCTTTTTATCATTGATTAGATTAAAGGTAACATCATCCAATCCTTTGGAATATGTAGAAGTTGATCCGACTTGTGATAACCAGGATAGAGGAACAGAAAAGGAGTTGAACATTGCCTTTGATAATACAAAATTTTTCATAGCGACTATCAACATTTAAAGTTCTTCACGATACAATGAAACATTGGATTCCACCTGATAATTGGTACCCTGAATCTTCATAATTGGCAGAGAAGTAACATCATCCGTTGTGTGAGAAGGTTCAACCGTAACATTTGCAACATTCGCCATTTTTAGGGTTTTGAAGTAAACGATGAACATAGAAAATTTGATTCACAAAGAGTATTTGGAATCAAGAAAGCATAAACATATCATTAACCCTTGTATCCCCTTTTATATGTAACTCTTCAACTTGAAATCAAAGTGGGATAAGAATTTAATGTTTGCTGATATGTCACCGAGAAAAGCACATCATGATGATGATAAAGTAACCATGCGTCAAAAAGTAACAGTCACATCGCCTTGAAAATCGGAGGTAATATAAAACGTCTCCACAAACAGCCTGTATTTATTGACCCAATGGAATTGTAACCATCAGAACCCTTCGGATGGAGGTTAGGCTCTTTTACTTTTGGGTTTTAAAGTAAAGTTATTTGCCAGAGATTCGAAATCATGAGCCTGAGTTGGTGTTACTCAGAACCTCAAGGATTTCGTGTGTGCATTGTTTCAAAGAATTAAGATCAGAAACATATAATTTTTTTTTGGATATTTGTGATGTCAAAAATGAATTTGACACGAAGGCAGTTAAACCCCAGGCAAAGGTTGTTTCGTTAACTATCAAGAGATAATCAATAGCTTGTGTATGTTCCTGTGAAATACAATTGAAAACTTGTAGAAAATTTTCGAAGGGCATCTGCTGTAAAGTTACATGGGTGGCTAAAAACAATTTCGTTACATATCAGCCTTAACATAAGGTGAGTAATTGTAACAGAAATTACTTGTGTGACCAGTGTAGTCATTGACAAGTATGCTTTGAAAAATATTTAAACTAACTTTGGGATTCGAATTAAACTCACACTGAAATCATATTCATAAAAAAAATTATGTTGGATCTTGTTGGGTAACAAACTTCGTGGGTTTCGAAAATTTGATCAAGATCACTCATATGAAATGAATATGATTTGGAGTTTTGAAGATTGGTACTGAAACAAAAGTTTCGTTAAAGCTGGAACATAGTTCCCTGTCAATTCCTTAATTTGGAAAGAAATTTGGGTTTCACTATTATCACGGTCTCATGATGACTGATCATTAACACAGATTTGTGATATACCTAGATTTCGATTGGTTTTGATCAGAAACCTCTTAGATATATGTCTTGGTGTGTGTAAGTGTAATAATTTTAAGATGAAAAATATTGGTTCCTTAGAAAGAATGTACCTCTGTTATATTAGACCAAACAAAAAACTCTTAACTCATATGAGAAGAGTAAGCTAGCTCATTGGACTAATGTGAATGTAAGCATTATTGGAAACAAATCTTCGTGTGAATAATTTCATTAAGGCTTTCGAACATTGAGTCAATTTGAGGCTTTAGACAACATTCTGCAACATGCTTCTAGGAACATCTTAACTAGTACTTAAAATTCAAAAAGTAGAGATTTATACCTGACCCTAGAACCTGCGAACATTTACCTCTTCATCTCTTCAAGAAAATCTACAACAAAGTACTTAAAAAAAACATTTTGTTGTTTTTGATTTTTCGAAAAGAAAGAACAAAATAAAATGAAAATATTTTTGATATTTTTTGAGTTTTCGAAAACAAAGAACAAAAAAAATTACAAAAGTTACTTGGTGCGGATCTTTGAATAAAAAAATTCCAATTATACGAATTTGAAGCATTCGAAGAGTGACTTATGAACAGTAACCTTATCCATTGATGACATGTCTGTGAACTGTCAATCTCTTTTTTCGCATGAAATAGAATTACCATCAACCATTCCAAGTCCTTCTAAAATTCTTACAAACGATTTTTCATCCAATGCTTTTTGTGAAAATATCAGCCAATTGATCAGTAGTTTTCACAAAATGAACTTCAACATTCCCATCTTCAACATGATCATTTACGAAGTGATAGCGAAGAGCAATGTGTTTGGTCTTCGAATGCTACACAAGATTATGACAAATTCTTATTGCACTTTGTGAATCACAATATAAAGGAATCTTTTTCATATTAATTGCTTAATCACGTAATTAACTTTGAATCCATATTATCTGGGTTGTGCAAGCAGCAGCAACAACATATTCAGCTTCGGCTGTTGAGATAGAAACACATGTCTGCTTTTTCGATTGCTAACTTACCAATTTACCATCAAGTAATTGACAACCACCATTTATATTTTTCCTATCCAGATTACATCCTCCCAAATCAACATCTGAATCTGCTTGAATAAAAAATCCTGTATTCGAAGGGTACCATAATCCATGCGAAGATGTTCCTTTGAGATAACGAAAAATATTCTTCACAGCAGTGAGATGTGGTTCTCGAGGATTTGATTGATACCTAGCACAATTACAGACAGAAAACATGATATCAGGTCTACTTGCAGTCAAATAAAGTAAAGATCCAATCATGCTTTTGTATGAAGTTATATCAACGACAGGTTTATCCAACGAGGGAGTGACTTTAATGCTAGTTGCCATTGGAATGCGTATTTTTGTGCTATTCATCAAGCCAAACTTTTTGAGCAGATTCTTCGTGTATTTCTCTTGATTTATGAAAATTCCTTCTCTGTTTTGACGAATGTTTAAACCAAGATAATTATTAATTTTTCCCATCATACTCATTTCGAACTTACTTTTGATCAGATCTTCGAATTCTTTAGACAAAGCAGAGTCATTTGAGCCAAAAATAATATCATCAACATAAATTTGAACAAGCATTAGATGATTCACAACTTTCTTACGAAATAATGTGGGGTCAACTGATCATTTTTTAAATTTAGATTGCTTCAAAAATGAAGTAAGAGTTGCATACCAGGCTCGTGGTGCTTGTTTCAAACCATAAACTATTTTATCTAAAATATAAACATAATCTGGATGTTCTTCGTTTATAAAACCTGGAGGTTGTTCCACATATACTGTTTCTTCGAGTTCTCCATTCAGAAATGCACACTTCACATCCATTTTATATACATCAAAAAATTTATGAGCTTCATAAGCCAAAAATATACGAACTGCCTCGAGTCTTGCAATGGGGGCAAAAGTTTATTCGTAATCAATTCCTTCTTGTTGAGAATATCCCTTAACAACAAGTATGGCTTTGTTTCGGATTATATTTCCATCTTTGTCGGTTTTATTTTTGAAAATCCATTTTAATCCGATAATTGAAACATCATTTGGTTTAGGAATTAACCTCCAAACCTTATTTCGTTCAAATTCAGACAATTCAGATTGCATTGCAACAACACAATCTGAGTGTTCCATAGCAATCTTAACTGTTTTTGGCTCAACTTTAGAGATAAAAACGTTGAACATACAAAATTCTTGATGAGCATTTAATGCCTCATTCTTCGCACGAATTTGAGCTCTTGTTAAAACTCCTTCTTGTGGATTACCAATTATTTCTTCCTTCGGGTGATCTTTTGTCCATTTGTCCATTGGAGAATAAGCTGGATCGAAGTCCAAAGGTTCATCTTCATACATTTCATTATTTTCAAATCCTGCAATTGAACCAACATCATTAATATCATTATAACTTTCATCATTTTGATTTAACTCCCCCTCAATATGATCATTTAATTTCTCTCCCTCAACATCAACACATGCCCTTTCATTCTCCCCCTCGACAGAATGCTCCCCCTCAGGTAGAGTGTTCGAATTTGTGTACTCCCCCTCGACTGGATCATTATGCATACTTTCACCCATTGTTTGAGAACATGATGTTGAATCATCATTTAGTTTTGAAACTTCAGTGAGATGATTATCAGGAGCATGATTGTCAAATTGTTTAATATAATAATCATCAAAAGTAACATTAAACGTTTCTTCCACTTTTCGAGTTCGTTTGTTTAGCACACGATAAGCAACAGAATTATGCGAATATCCAAGAAAAATCCCTTCACCAGCTTTTGCTTGAAATTTGGAAAGATTATCCTTAAGATTCATAATAAAGTACCAACATCCGAAAACATTGAAAAATTTGACATTAGGTTTTCTGTTATTGATGATTTCATAAGGAGTAATATTAAAATGACAATGAATGAAAGATCTAATATGAGAAAAGCAAGCAGATGAAATTGCTTCAGCCCAAAGATATTGTGGAAGATTCTCATAGGCCAGCATTGTTCTTGCAGCTTCGCATAAAGATTGATTTCTTCGCTCAACGACACCATTTTGTTGTGGTGTATATGGAGATGAGAAACTATGCGAAATGGCTTTATCCACAAAAAATGAATCAAGAACATTGTTTTTAAATTCAGTTCCATGATCACTCTTTATCCTTCGAACCGTCATTTTTGGCATTTTTTCCATTTGCTTAATAAAGTCAATCATGATTTGAACAACTTCTAATTTAAGCCTGAGAAAATAAACCCACGTAAATCTTGAAAAATCATCCAGAATAACTAAGATATACCATTTATGATTTATTATTGAAATTGTCGAAGGACCACATAAATCAATATGTAAAAGCTCTAGTGGTTCAACAATCTTCGAATCAATTGTGATTGGATGGCCTTATTTATGTTGCTTGCCAACTTCACAAGCTGCACATAAAGAATCATTATCAAATTTAAGTACAGGTAATCCTCTTACCAAATCTTGAACTACAAGTTTATTGATGTTTCGAAATATAAGGTGTGAAAGTCTTCGATGCCATAACCAGCTCAGATCTGATGTTGCTTTCGAAAGAAGACAAACAACAGGTTTGCCTACAATCGGATTGATATCCAATGTAAACATGTCACCCTTCCTCTTTGATTTAAGCAAAAATTCTTTAGTGTCGACATTCGAAATTATACTTCCCTCTTCATTAAAAGTACTTGATTGCCAGTGCCTACAACAAGTTGAGAAACACTTATCAAGTTATGTTGTAAACCTGCAATATACGCAACTCGATTCACTGTGAAATTACCATTCCTAATTTTTCCATATCCTTTTACTTCACACTTCTGATTGTTTCCAAATTTAAAAACTCCTGCATTCTTCAAGCTTCAAAAATCCCTAAGATTCTCTTTCTTCCCAGTCATGTGACGAGAGCAACCACTATCAATGTACCATTTATTATTGTATTGCTCGTCACATAGTACCTGCAATCACTGAAAGAATTTAAGTACCAAAGGCTTTTTGGGTCCTTAGAAATTAGATGTCAACAAAGAATTAAATGAAGATTGTTTGACCCAATCACAAAATTTAGTCTTGAGACTATGAATAATGTCTACATCATCATTTAAAGGAATTGAAACATAAGGTTGTGTTGATTTCAAATGTTAACTGATTTTACCCTTCGTATTCTGAGAATGTGATGGAACTGTCTTCGATTTTGTGAGTGGTCTCCAAGTTTTGATTGAGATATTCAAATCTTTTGATGATAAGCTGCCATTTGAAGAATGATTGACATACTTTTCATAAGCCTCTTTGATTTGTTGTTCTGAGAATTTGCTAGACTGATAAACTTTACCACGACCTTCGAGCTAGTGATCTATATTTTTCCTTGAAGTGATGCCTTTTTCATACGAAGCCTTTAATGTTTGTTTCTTCGTATGATTAGGAAAATTTGGCTTTTAAGGAACAAAATCAACTTTTGGTTTATGAAGAAAAGATTCAGCGTATGAAGTATTCACAGTGGTTTTAAAATGTTGTCTTTGAAAAAACATCTTTGGAGGATTAGATTTTTCTGAAAATTTGTTTGAAACCTTACGTTTTGACTCATTCGAAATCTTTGAAGAAGTTTTAAATTTGTAAACAAATTTTGGTGATTTTGAGTTAGCCCCTCGTTTTTTTATTTGATTTAAAATCTTCTTTTTGTCTGAAAAACACTTTGAACTCATATTTTGAACTGTATTTGATTTCTCATGTTTCAATTTTTGATTTTCAATTGTTTGGCAAAAGATTTTATTTCTTGCTTGTCTTTTTGAAATGTTATTTTCTTTTGATAGTTTGACAATTTGTTCCTTGAATTCCTTAGAATTAAGTTTTGATTCTTATTTAAATTCCTCAACCAAGGGCTTAATAACTTCAATTTCAACTTTAGATTTTTCAACCCATTTTCTCTTTGGTTTTTCTCTTTGAACAACATACGAATTCATGGTTAGATTGTTTTCCGTTGTACTCTGATTTGCAAAGAGCCCTTCTTCCGATGATTTTATGTTATCTTGTTGCACCATTTTCTTGAATTCTGGTTTGATATTTTCAACGTTTCCATTGGTTACAAAAACTTGATTCGGAAAAATTACATCATCAGAACACTTGAAGATTGGATAAACCAGAGTTTGTTTCTAGGAAATGAGCTCCTTTCTCAGTTAGCACTTTTTCGAATTGTTGTATGTCTCCATACACTTGATCAACAACTATATGAGGAATTTCCACTTCCTTTTTCTTTGTTTGTTTCTCTTCTTTTTCATCATTACTATCACCGGTTTGGCTGTCTTTTACTTCTACAAAATTCTCATCACAAACTTTTGTAGTTGATGATTGATCAGTGTTAATTTCAACCAACAAATCCTTAACATTTTCTTTTCCTTTGAATGATGATGCAACATTTATAATAGTCAACTGAGAACAATCAACATCTTCAAGATCACTGATTTCACTAATATTATCAGAATTATCCTCAATATCAGCAAAATTAGATTGACAATCAGATGTTGAATTCTCAGTCTTTTTCAAGATGTTAACTTATTATGACTTAGTCAAAGTTTCATTTACTATGTTAACCAATTCATTTGAATCAAGATATTCATCTACTTTAACTATTCCATATTTATATCTATCATCAGGAACTTTGTTAAAATCAACAATTTCTTTTTAACAATCATACGAAATATTATCTACTGTAGCTCTTTTGTAAGATAAAAAAAAGGCAGTAATTTTCTAAGTTGTTCTTTGCTGATTTCACATGAATGATGTAGTTCAGTCAATTTTCCATACAATCTTTTATCCGTATTACAATAGATGTTCCTCTGGGCTAACAACGGTTTAGAATCACTCGACAAGTTATCTCTATCAACCATGATATTAGTTATTTCAAGTTCTAAACAATCTATTCTAGCAATTTTTGAATCTAATTTCTTCTGTGTCTCTAACAACTGATCATACAGGTTCTTAGCCTCATTGCTAGCAGATATCACTATTGAATCGAAATAAGTAACAGTTTCATCAAAGGAGATTAATCTAGAATTATAAGCATGTATTGGAATATTAAAAGATTCAAGAATGTTACGTACCTTTGTAGTCATTGGAGATTTGTCAACAGCTTTCGATACGAAGCATCTCCCATGAACTTCGTATGCATCTTCATCTGATTCTTCCTCCAACTTCGCATACATTGATCCATGGGTCGGATGTCTCATCTCTTCATCATCTGACCCAGATGACCAAATTTGATAAGTTCTATCTTCGTCTTGTTCACCATGAGCAACCAATGAGAGATTCTTAGCCTTCGAACGCAGCTCCTCCAGCTTCTCCACATGAGCAACCAATGAGAGATTCTTTTCCTTAACATGCAATCATTAGCCAAATGATTAGCCCCATTGCAATAGTGACAATCAATTCTAGCATCTCCTTTCAATTTCTTCTCAGTTTTTCCTTCAACAAACTTCGTATCTTTCTTTTCTTCCTTCTTCTTCTCGTCCCCAAAACTTTTTGTCATATTATTTCCTTTACTTTCAGAAGACTTTGACTTCGGATTGAATAGCTTTTTAAAGAATTTTTTCACAAGATTGTTAGAATAAAAAGAAATTGCTTCATCATCTGAATTCATGATGAATCCTTCATCTTCATCAGAAACATCTTTCTCAGGTTCTCTTTCAGAAATCTTTGAAACCAAGGCTAGTGGTCCTCCCAAACTTAACTTTGATTCTTCTTCAATTTCATTAACCTCACTTTCATGTGGCTTCAGCTGATTGTACAAGTCATTCAAGGTTGACGTATCAAAACTCTATTGATTTTTAACCATCATGCATCATTCCTTTTGAAGACCCATAACAAATATGAGATTGAATTCCATGGCTGACCTGGTGATTCCATATCGATTGCATCGATAGATTAGTTCATTAAGACGATCGTACTAAACTTTGATTATCCCACCATCTTTCTGTCTGAAATCCTTATGTTCCACCAAGCATTGTTTTACTGAATTAACTTTTGTCTTTTCACTCCCCTGAAACTACTCCTTGAGATTGTTCCAAATCTCCTTTGCTGTTTTACAACTATTTACATAGTTGTAAACAACAGGAGGCAATGCTCCTCTCAGTTCTCTCATGCATCTTTTCTCCAATTTTTTAAGTCGATCAGATTGATTCTCTACCTCGGAATTTCCAGACGATGAACCTATCAGTTGAACATTTGATGGGTATTGCGATCACCAGAGATACAGTTCCACAGCTCATCATCCAAACCATTAAATAATCATGCACACGATCAGCCCATTGATCGTAATATTCAGGAATTAACATAGGAATTTTTGTGGATGATCCTAGAAGATGAGAAAATGAAGTCATATAATTCAGATTGAAAGACGCCATTGATGTACGGAAGAAAACCTTAATAATTTTTGAAGAAAATTTAAGAATTTGACAACAAGCTATAAGATTCAAATCAAAATCACTAGTAGATTACTTGATTCAATTATTCAAATGCAGAATCAAATCACAGAATTAGATCTAATGAATTTTTCACTTTTTAAAAGTGCGAAATTTCTTAAATCAAAAATTTGATTTAAAAACCTTGAAAAGATGAAAATCAGATCAGAAACATGATTCTCGCTATGATACCAATTGATGAAGCAAATGAATCGAGTATGAAATTTATCAGAGTTTCAAGTGATCAAAAGAAGTATGCAATATTTGAACACCGATGTAAATATGATTTCTGGTTCAGCTCTATTACGCTTCTCAAGTTTTTACTGAGTACAAAATACAAGTTCTGTAAAAGGTGCTTTCTAACTCTAGTAAACACTCCTATTTATAGGAGAGAAAAGCGTACAAAAAATATTATAAGGACTAAGCGTTATGCTTCAAATATAATGCCTTAGAAAAATACATTACATAAGGAACGAAGAATAGATTATACGAAGATACGAAATACTTCGACTAATTCCTACAAAATATACTCTTACACTAAATCTGCAGACCGATACTCGATCGCTCGGTCATTGTGTTCATAGATGATATCTTGGTGTATTCCAAGACTCAAGAGCAGCATGATGAGCATCTTAGGGAGCTGCTGGAGGTTTTGAGGCGAGAACGGTTGTATGCCAAGTTCTCGAAATACGAGTTTTGGTTACGAGAGGTTTAGATCCTCGGACATCTCGTTAACCAAGGGGGATTTTGGTCGATCCGGCCAAGGTGGAGGCAGTGATGCAGTGGGAGACTTCAAAATCTCCCTCAGACATCAGGAGTTTCTTGGGCTTAGTAGGGTACTACTGGATATTTATTTGAGATTTCTCCAAGATGGCAGTACCCCTCACTCGTCTAACGAGGAAGGGGTGGATTTCCAGTGGGGCCCTGAGTAGCAAAGAGGATTTCAGACCCTTCGGCGATGTTTATGCGAGGCGCCGGTGTTGACACTCCCCGAGGGAGTTGAGGATTTCTCGGTATTTTGTGATGCATCCATCAAAGGCTTAGGGGCAGTCCTCATGGAGAGGGGATGAGTGATAGCCTATGTGTCGAGGCAGTTGAAGCCGCATGAGACGAGATACCCCACACATGATCTTGAGTTGGGAGTGGTGGTCTTCGCTCTCAAAATTTAGAGGCACTATCTGTACGGGGTCCGTTGCACTATATACACGGATCACAAGAGTTTGAGACACATCATGGATCATCCGAACCTAAACATGAGGCAGCGCAGGTGGCTGGATGTGGTCAAGGACTATGATTGTAAGATCCTTTACCATCATGGTAAAGCGAATGTGGTTGCAGATGCTCTGAGCCGCAAGTCAGCTGGGTCCTCTACCCCAGCCAGGTGTATGAGGATAGCGGTGGATTCCCCGCTGGTGGGTTTGGTCAGGGATGCTCAAATTGAGGGTATGAGACTATATAACTGGAAGTTGGAAAGGATTAAGGGCAAAAGCGCCCGGTGTGTTCAGGATGGCCACTGATTGTTGACCCGTTACGGTTGGGTTTGGGTGCTGATGTCCGGAGGGGTCCGGCAGACAGTGATGGAGGAGGCTCATAAGTCTCGTTTTTCTATTCACCCGGGGGCCACCAAGATGTACCGTGATTTGAGTTCGAGTTATTGGTGGCCTAGTATGAAGCAAGATATCACTTGGTTTGTTGAGAGGTGCTTGACCTGTAGGATGGTCAAGGCCAAGCATCAGAGGCTGCATGGTAAGCTGCAGCCTCTAGAGATTCCCATGTGGAAATGGGAACGGATCGCAATGGATTTCATCACGAAGTTGACGAAGACGGCATAGCGGTTCAATGCTATATGGGTCATCATGGATCGATTGACCAAGAGTGCCCATTTCCTAGCCATACAGGAGAGTTCGTTGGCAGAGAAGTTGGCCGACCTGTATGACAGCGAGATTGTCTCTCGCCATGGGATCCCAGTTTCCATTGTTTCCGATCGGGATGTCAGATTTACTTCCCATTTTTGGCAGAAGTTCCATGAGGAACTGGGTACAAGATTGCATTTTAGTACGGCATTCCATCTGCAGACTGATGGGAAGAGTGAGCGGACCATTCAGACCCTCGAGGATATGTTGAGGGCATGTGTCATTGATTTCGGTGGGAGTTGGGATTCCCACCTACCGCTTGCAGAATTCGCCTACAACAACAACTATCATTCCAGTTATTGGCGCCCCGCCTTTTGAGCTGTTGTCTGGGTGGAAGTGTATGGTCCCAGTCTGCTGGGGCAAGGTTGGGCACAGGGTATGGGTAGGACAGAGGTATTTCTACAAACTACCGAGATGATACAACAGATTAGACAGCGACTGCAGAGCACTTAGAGTCGGCAGAAAAGTTATGCCGACCGACGCCGGTCTGAGCTGGAATTTCAGGTGGGTGACATCATTCTCCTGAAGGCCTTGTAACGCCCGTAGAACATGGCTAGTCAATTTAGAGACGATAAGCGTCAAAAACTGAATTTTTGATAAAAGATTATTTAGATAAATAATCTTAATAAAGTTATAGTATATGTTACAAGGTTTATGTGCATATAAATGACGCTGAAATCCGAGTTATTACGAAGAAGTTATGACTTGTCGAAGTTTCGCGACAGAACCGGCACGACACAGCGCGACGTAAACAGTGAATTTACGTTAGACCGATATTTAGCCTTAGCAATATAAATGAAAGTCGTAGAATACATTAAACCATGAGCGTGCATAAAAAGAACACCCAAATCTGACTTCGTATGTGGAAGTTATGATTTTTCAACGTTTCGACTTAGCGGTATGCAGCCCGAATGCTCGATTTGAGACCGAGCGGTTTTTAGCCAAAACAATCTAAATGAGAATCGAAGGTCTCCTTAATAGGAGTAAAACGATAAAAAGATAGGTGAAAACGGACGTCAGATAAAGAAGTTATGATTTTATAACGGAGTTTTCCTGTCCCGGCCTACTAAAAATAAATAATAAAAATAAATTCAAAATTAGCCGACGGTGTCTAAACGAAAGTTGTAGAGCGTAGTCTCACATACGCGGGGATATAAAGAACGTCGAAAACGGAGTTCGTATGAGAAAGATATGAATTTTTGAAGTTTATTAAATATTTTTGATATTTAATTTATATATATATTCCGATATTATCTGAAGGGGGGGGGGGGGGGGGGAGTCAGCGATCTTATCATCACTACGCCCAGCGTAATCTCAAGTTACGCCCAGTATAATTCGACCTTCCAGCCCCTATAAAAGGAGGTCGAGAGCAAACGAGTTATTTGCTCATTTCTTCCCTTTTTCTCGCGTTTTTGCATCGTTTTTCGTGCAAGAATTATCCCAAAGCCCCGGTATCATTCCCGAGCCCCGAAGCAAGTCCCGAGGCCCCGAAGATCCCGAGAAGTGCAATTTCCGAGCCGAAGCTCTGCCCGCGAGGAGTCCGGTTTTTGTGAAGATCTTCCAGATCTACCAAAGAATACTACTTCTACAAGCTGTAGTGTTGTCCGATCATCTTCTAATCAAGTGAGTGTGTGGTCACTTTTTTCTAACACATAAATATTAAGTATTTGCTATGAAATACGTGCTACGTGTATAATATTTTGTTGTTTATTTGAGATGATTGTGGAACGGGTGAATTATATAAGTTTTAATGAGTTAAACTATATACGTATTTTGCATCTAAAGATATGTTGGGTAGAACATGAGTAGATGAGGTTGTTGGTAGGTGATAAAAGGTGGGTTGGACCATGAGATAAAATGATAAAGATATAAACTTGTTTTAGATCCGATAGTATGGATCAGAATAGGAGGTTAGTTTTAGATCCAAGGGTATGGATCAGATCAAGAGGTTAGTTTTAGATTTGGGAATATGGACTAGGTAATGAGGCAAATTTAAGATTCGAGAGTACGGATTATGTATTTTTGAATTACGTGTTCATACGATAAGGTATCATGCGTATAGTCCCTTTTAGGAATGTGATCTTTATACTTGTATTGATTAAAGTATGAAATATACATATGTATGTAAAGTATTTGTTATCGTCCGAAATACGGGTTAGATATATTTGATAATATACAACGTGCGAATCAGTAATGGTTCAATATATGTTAAGATGTGAATATATGATATTATTACTTAAAACTCCGTGTTAAGTATACACTAGTTAGCATTGCCTAAACGGAGTTAATATCGAAAATTGATTATAAGCATTGTAGGCTTGCCTAGTGATGGGTTAAGGCTTAAATAGGGATGTTTAGTTCAATTAAGTTTGGACATTGGGTAGTCTCTTATTAAGAGTACGTGCGTTGCGAGATTGATGATCGGTGGAGTACGTCCTACGTACAAAAGTACATTTTATGTACGAAGTCTTTTTCAAAGCTCTGTATCTTGGGTGCTGCTTGTGCCAGGGTACCATTATGTTCTCGGGTACGATTCTTTCGCATACTAGAATACTATAATGTGCCAGAAGTACTATCATATACAAAGTCTTTTTGGAAATTTTGTGTGTCGGTTACGGGAGCGTACAGGAGTACTCTAGTAGTATTTCCCAATACTTTTATTTTGAGAGAGCTTTGGAGTCAGCGTTTCTTTTATGAGGTGATCGACCGAGCTTCATATGTCAGAGTTTTTCTTTCACGAAGTAATTAAGGGAACTTCGTAGACTGCCTAGTAAAGTGTGTCGGTAATAGACCACTGTTTGGTATTTTGGTGTTATATTGCTGGATAGGATGCGTCTGGGGGTAAATACCTCATGTTTTCAGGCCACTGCTAGGTAAAGTTTGATGCTGGGATAGGTAAAGTCTCGGGGTATAATACCTCATGATAGTCAGACCATGCCTAGGCATTGTTATCTAGATAACTACCCCTGACTTAAAATGTCTTGTGGTTCTTTCTTTTACGAACGAAGGTTCATGGTGAAACTCATTCTATTCCCCTCATTTGATGTCTTTATTGATCCTCGTTTGCTGCTAGGGAATTTCCGAAGCAGCTTCGTCAGTTGTTGTTCATATCGATTTCCTTAGGCTAGATCTCGTAAGATCATTGTATAGGGCCAGTATGTTGGGATCGACGGGATGGGATAGATTGTTTTAGAAATATGATTTATATGTGTTAATAATATTAGTGGTTTTGTAGGATCGAGATATACATTATAATCACGTGGTTTAAACTAAGAGCTTTTGTACTCTGTGTTCCTTAAGTGATTGAGTTCACCAGGGATTTTTGAACTAGGTGTTCATTAGGTATTATTGAATGGAGTATGTTCAATGGGTGTTCTTGAACTAGGTGTTTATTAATTATTTTAAACTGCGTGTTCACCAAATGTAGTCTAAGAACCATGGCAGCACTAGACTTTGTGCCAATTCCTTAGGACAATTCTTAGGAATGAATGGGAGAAGGGTATTCGGTTCTTAGGGTAAATCTTTACTAAATAAATGGAGATAATGAGGGTGGGTAATTGGATTAATTGTTTGATAATTAAATATAATATTTATATTATTGTGGGTTGAAAACCCTATATGCTCACCAGGCTCCCAAGCCTATCCCACTCAATTCTCTTTGCATTACAGGTAATGGCACAAGAGTATAAGTTGGTGGACTTGGCGAGAGATTTTGGATTATAGGCCAGTAGTTATGAATAACTATTGTAATGTCTATTTTGTTCTGTTTATGCTTGTGGTCTGTATTGAACATGACATCCCGATATTTTGTTATATAATGAAAAATACATTTCTTTAAGGAAATGCTTTGATAATTTTTATCATATTTTGTTTTGGGAACAAATTCCGCAACTGTTTTCTTTAAAATATTACTCTGATTTTATAAAACAAAGCATAAACAAATCGGTCTTTTCTGACCGTGAAAACGGGGATGTCACAGTTGGTATCAGAGCATTAGTTTAAGCAAACTAGGATTTTGTAGTAAATTTATAGACTTAAACTTAGAATGCTAAGTAATGATTGTGAGGAGTGTGTCTAAAATATGTTAGGTAGTACACCTAAATTGACACAAGCACTAATTTATTTAGGAATTAAACTGTGTGTTCACCAAATGTAGTCTAAGAACCATGGCAGCACTAGACTTTGTGCCAATTCCTTAGGGCAATTCTTAGGAATGAATGGGAGAAGGGTATTCGGTTCTTAGGGTAAATCTTTACTAAATAAATGGAGATAATGAGGGTGGGTAATTGGATTAATTGTTTGATAATTAAATATAATAATTATATTATTTTGGGTTGAAAACCCTATATGCTCACCAGGCTCCCAAGCCTGACCCACTCAGTTTTCTTTGCATTACAGGTAATGGCACAAGAGTATAAGTTGGTGGACTTGACGAGAGATTTTGGATTATAGGCCAGTAGTTATGAATAACTGTTGTAATGTCTATTTTGCTCTGTTTATGCTTTTGGTCTGTATTGAACATGACATCCCGATATTTTGTTATATAATGAAAATACATTTCTTTAAGGAAATGCTTTGATAATTTTTTATCATATTTTGTTTTGGGAACAAATTCCGCAACTGTTTTCTTTAAAAGATTACTCTGATTTTATAAAACAAAGCATAAACAAATCGGTCTTTTCTGGCCGTGAAAATAGGGATGTCACATTTGGTATCAGAGCATTAGTTTAAGCGAACTAGGAATTTGTAGTAAATTTATAGTCTTAAACTTAGAATGCTAAGTAATGATTGTGAGGAGTGTGTCTAAAATATGTTAGGTAGTACACCTAAATTGACACAAGCACTAGTTTATTTTAGGAATGATGCCTAAAAAGCTTTTATGTGCTAAATGTTTTGAGTGATAGCTATATTGATGCTATTATTTGTTCGGATCTATGGTCTGTTGCCGACCGGATCTAGAAACCTTATGTGTTTAGGATTCTAAGCGTATGGCTACGATATTAGAACTAGCATGTAAACGTTTCGGGGTGATAAGGAGATTTATACGTTTATCGCAATTAAAGCTTTCTTATCTTAAAATTCTCGCTTGCTACACCGAATGTCTGCTTGGATGTACAAGGGGTCATGGTGAAGACTCGTAGAGAAATTAAGTAAATGGAGGAAATGAAGAAGGCTTATTATAGTGGATGACACCTATCAGAAGATATCGTAAGAGTGGTATCTTGCCTTTAGAGTATGTCTTATGAAATAAAAGTACGTTTAGATGAGTACGGTACGTCTAAAGTACACCTTTGATTAACAGGATGATGGAACGATTGGTGAAATTCTTGAAGTTGTCTCATCGTCTGATATTTTCATCACTAATCGAGTTGAAGTAGAGTTGATGATTGAAGATTGAGCAATGAAGAAGTCCTAATAGAGTCTAGGGAAATTTTTTATGATTACTTGGACACATTCGTATGTGTTAAACTATTTTGTGATTTTCTTGTATGGCGACTTGGTCGACTGCGGGACAATACTTGGGACGAGTATGAGTAGGTGTGAAAGATAGTAGATGCATATACTACCGGAAGCACAGGACTCGCACTTGGATCAGGGAAAGTCACAAGGTTACCAAGAAGCTAGTGATTGATTCCATTTTATTCTGGTATGTCATTACCATTGTTTCGGTAATGACTAGTAAGATGGTTCTTGTTCCAACCCTAGTGGTCATGTTTAAATTTGAGTTCGACTACGAGGAGTATGTTACGTGGTCTAGAGGACCAAGTTAGATGTAACATCTGACTTAAGTCAGAAGGTTGAAGTTAATGCGATTGATAGTATCGTGCTCGTTGTTAAAAGATGTTTGCAGGTAGAAATGCTACATGCTTAAATGTGATTATATCACATTATAATATGAAGGAAGGTATATTCCAATTTGGAATTTGACTCTAAGAGACTTGAGTCAAAGCGTTGAATCATGCGATGAGAGGTCATTAGAACATAACCTATCGATCTGTTAAAATAGATAAAGGAAAGTATTTATCCTAAGAAGAAGAAGGAGTCCACAATAAAGACTTATTTGGTAACTTGAAGGTTACGATTGAAAGTACAATATAGTACGATAAGCAGATGCAAGATTGGGCATCTTCTGCGGTCAAGAAAGCCATAGAGTTAAATACTCTTTCGAGGAAACATAGAAGTTACGATCATTACCTAGGATGAAGAGATAGCATATGGAATCATTATACAAGTTCTATTTTCGTTGATGATTCCGGGACGTAATCATCCTAAGGGGGAGATAATTGTAACGCCCGTAGAACATGGTTAGTCAATTTAGAGACAATAGGCGTCAAAAAATGAATTTTTGATGATAGATTATTTAGAATAAATAATCTTAATTAAGTTATATTATATGTTACAAGGTTTCCGTGCATTTAAAAACGGAGTTCGTATAAGGAAGATATGAATTTTTTAAGTTTATTAAATATTTTGGATATTTAATTTATATATATATTCCGATCTTATCCGGGGGGGGGGGGGGGGGATTCAGCGATCTTATCGTCACTACGCCCAGCGTAATATCAAGTTACGCCCAGCGTAATTCGACCTTCCAGCCCCTATAAAAGGAGGTCGAGGGCAAACGAGTTATTTGCTCATTTCTTCCCTTTTTCTCGCGTTTTTGCATCGTTTTTCGTGCAAGAATTATCCCGAAGCCCCAGTATCATTCCCGAGCACCGAAACAAGTCCCGAGGCCCCGAAGATCCCGAGAAGTGAAATACCCGAACCGAAGCTCTACCCGCGAGGAGTCCGGTTTTTGTGAAGATCTTCCAGATCTACCGAAGAATACTACTTCTACAAGCCGTAGTATTGTCCGATCATCTTCTAATCAAGTGAGTGTGTGGTCACTTTCTTCTAACACATAAATATTAAGTATTTGTTATGAAATACGTGCTACGTGTATAATATTTTGTTGTTTATTTGAGATGATTGTGGAACGGGTGAATTATATAAGTTTTAATGAGTTAAACTATATACGTATTTTGCATCTAAAGATATGTTGGGTAGAACATGAGTAGATGAGGTTATCGGTAGGTGATAAAAGGTGGGTTGGACCATGAGATAAAATGATAAAGAGATAAACTTGTTTTAGATCCGAGAGTATGGATCAGAGCAGGAGGTTAGTTTTAGATCCAAGGGTATGGATCAGATCAAGAGGTTAGTTTTAGATCTGGGAATATGGACTAGGTAATGAGGCAAATTTAAGATCCGGGAGTACGGATTATGTATTTTTGAATTACGTGTTCATACGATAAGGTATCATGCGTATAGTCCCTTTTAGGAATGTGATTTTTATACTTGTATTGATTAAAGTATGAAATATACATATGTATGTAAAGTATTTGTTATCGTCCGAAATACTGGTTAGATATATTTGATAATATACAACGTGCGAATCAGTTATGGTTCAATCTATGTTAAGATGTGAATATATGATATTATTACTTAAAACTCCGTGTTAAGTATACACTAGTTAGCATTGCCTAAACGGAGTTTATATAGAAAATTGATTATAAGCATTGTAGGCTAGCCTAGTGATGAGTTAAGGCTTAAATAGGGATGTTTAGTTCAATTAAGTTTTGACATTGGGTAGTCTCTTATTAAGAGTACGTGCGTTGCGAGATTGATGATCGGTGGAGTACATCCTACGTACAAAAGTACATTTTATGTACGAAGTCTTTTTCAAAGCTCTGTGTCTTGGGTGCTGCTTGTGCGAGGGTACCATTATGTTCTCGGGTACGATTCTTTCGCATACCAGAGTACTATAATGTGCCAGAAGTACTATCATGTACAAAGTCTTTTTGGCAATTTTGTGTGTCGGTTACGGGAGCGAACAGGAGTAATCTAGTAGTATTTCCCAATACTTTTATTTTGAGAGAGCTTTGGAGTCAGCGTTTCTTTTATGAGGTGATCGACCGAGCTTCATGTGTCAGCGTTTTTCTTTCACGAAATAATTAAGGGAACTTCGTAGACTGCCTAGTAAAGTGTGTCGGTAATAGACCACTGCTAGGTATGTTTGGTGTTATATTGATGGATAAGGTGCGTCTGGGGGTTAAATACCTCATGTATTCAGGTCAGTGCTTGGTAAAGTTCGATGCTGGGATAGGTAAAGTCTGGGGGTATAATACCTCATGATAGTCAGACCACGCCTAGGCATTGTTATCTAGATAACTACCCTTGACATAAAATGTCTTGTGGTTATTTATTTTACGAACGAAGGTTCATGGTGAAACTCATTCTATTCCCCTCATTTGATGTCTTTTTTGATCGTCGTTTGCTGCTAGGGAATTTCTGAAGCAGCTTCGTCAGTTGTTGTTCATATCGATTTCCTTAGGCTAGATCTCGTAAGATCATTGTAATTAAAGGGGACTAGAACAGTTAATTGTGTGATAGTTGAATATTGGGCTGAGAAGCCTTATGGATTAGGCATGGAGAAAATTAACGATGTATGCATCATAATTTCGGCCATAAGGGCCCTATTCCAAAAGGTTCCTTGGACTGCTTAAGGCCTAAGCTGTCCATTAGGGTTTTGACTAAAACCCTAGTAGCACAAGTATAAATAGACCCCTAGGGCATCAGTTTTCGGCCACTGGAAACCCTAGAAGAGTTCATAGCTGAAATTATGCCTCTTCCCCTCTCTCTAATATCATTCTCTTGGTTGTGGTGTTTGTAAGCCATTAGAGGAGTGACATTTATGACTCTAAGATCAAAAAAAGAATATTCAAGCCATTCTTGAAGAGGTAATCATCTAGATCTGATTTTATATGCTAATTTCTAAATATGGATGCTAGATCTAGGGTTCATACGTCTTGGATGAATTGAACATACAATAGAGAAACCTAAATCCAAGATTTAGGGTTTGCATGAGCACACATGATGTTGTTTTCTATAAAACCCATGAGTGGTATTAGAGCCTTGATTTGTTTCTATTGTATTGATGCCTTGTACGTTCATCTTGATGAAAATCGTTATTCTGCCCTCTGCCCGACCTGACTCGGCGAGTCACTTGCTGCACTAGGTGAGTCAATTTAGTAAATCGATGAGTCGAGGAGTCAGACAAATGGAAACTCGGGATTTCTTGCTATTTTGCTGAAGGACGATTGCCAAACTGTTTTTGACTAATAAAATTCGAGGTAGAGGACTTCATGCGTAGTATCATGACATACGAGTATAATAGTGATCATAGATTCATATTACATACAACCAATCATAAATATAATCAAAAAGTTACATAGTTTCAACTGTTACATGTTTCAAAATCGATTACAATATGATATCAAAAATAGTTTGTCAAACGCTGAAGCATTCCATCCCCAAAAGCTTGTGGTTACCTGATTTCATTGATTGCCTGAGAATACAAGTAATTTCTAAAGAGTATCAACAATTAAGTTGGTGAGTTCATAAGCTTTTTGTATAAAGAGTTGAAATCTGTTATTTATAAATGTAGTGTTTGTTCAAGAAAAATCCAATATTTTCCTTATAAAAATGAGTGTAGTCTTAGTACCCGAAGACCGAAATGTACAAGTAAATTTCCGTACTTATAGTAGTAAAGGTGGTTTTAAATTGACATAAAACCCATGTTAAATAATAAATCCTCATAAACTATATGTTTCGTTAACTCCCTATGTGAGTCGTTATAACCATGCTATGACATAGAAGACCTGTGACGATGTTCTTCAGGAGTCGGAATGCTATGACATTTTTCACACCTGACTTGCCGGTCGTACTATTGCAAGCAGCTTGGGTATGGTTTGTCAATCCTAATATAGATCTATACACAACTATCACACTCTCCCTACAAGAGACTTTGGCTATAACTACAGGTATTTTACCAGTACTCTGAAAGTACAATGAAGTAGTGTCTTACAATGTATGCTAATGAGTTTACGTGTAGAGTGAATGATAAACCTTTTCTGTAGTATAACCAAGCCCCTTTTGTAGTGTATTTGTAGTGTATGGAACCATAAACTATACTTATTATAGTTTATTACTTATGTTTGTTGTAATTGGAAATCTTATCATGAATGACTATTTATATTGTGATGTTAAACTAACAATAAATGCATTCAACACATAGAAATTTTATTGCTATACACTTTGCTCAACATGTTACAAAGTGTTAATAAATTGAAAGTTGTTTAACTACTTTTTAACTTTTCTATATTGTTTTTAGAAAATCACTGAAAAATCATATGAAGTCGAAATCTGATTCCGTGAACTCTGAGAGTTCAAGAAATGCATCTAGTTTATTCAAATTTTTATTCTATTTTTAGTGGTCTCTAACTAGTGTGAAAATGCTCATATTCACAGACTGGTCCGAGTTCGTTTACAAAATGATAGGCAGTATTGTAAAAATCACCATAAATTATAAAAATATCGTATGACGATGTGCAAGTAGTCATTAGAAAGATATTAACCTGAACTATTTTCACATTGTATAGTTTTGAAAAATAAAAATTTAAGATGTTCAAAACAGTCCATGAATGAGGCCGAACTTTTCTGTTAAAGGCTGTTAGTTGAGTTATAATGTATATTAGTGTTGTAACTTGTATTCTCCCCCATAACACTTGAATAAATTGTGAAAATGTAGGGGTATGAACTCACCTTGAGTGATTCCCTGTGATGGATGGTTGAACAAAAGAGGTTTCCAAGTCAAGAACACTTGGAGGAGGCTTGAGGATTTGAAGATACTAAGAACAAATATGATGATATTTGTATAAGAAATCTGAGATTTGAATGAAAGAGGGTAGAATATTCAAGGGTGGTAATGATGAACTTACCAAGAGTGAAGTGAGATTTGAGAACTTCTTGGAGATCTTCGAGTTCCAGAGAGAAATGGGAGGGAGAAAACATGTGCCTTTGGAGGATATGAATGGGGTTTTATAGGTGAGGATTAAGGATCTAATGAGTGGATTTGGGATAAGGAAATCTGATGCAGTGTTGGGAGAAATATATTGATTTAATTAGATACAATGGGAATAGTGCCATAAAGTAGTCATAGAGTGGTTATGGGGAATGGGTTGTGTCACAACTTTTTGGAAAAGTCAACCAACCCTTGAAGAGTGTCTTGCACAAAAGATATGGTTTATAGTGAGAAATTCCCTAAAATATGATTAAAATAATGAGTCTTAGACATCATAGTCACGTCTTAACTCTTCGAGTTTGGTAAGTGAGATAGGGTGCTCGGAGTCAAGAGAGCCCGTCCGGAGTTAGGATCATCCGTCCAGAGTCATCCATGGTTCCAAAGTGGCCTTGGTCTTCTGAGGCCGCGAAACTCGTCTGGTGCGGATCCTTTCGAGGCGTGTTGGTTCCAGATGAGGAGTTTCCAAAAAGAAGGGTGTTTTGGAGTATGAAGAGATTTTCCGGTTTATTTTAAAGGGTCATGTTCCAGACTTAGAGGGCTCCGGTCCAAGAGGGTCCCTTTTGGGTTTTCAACCTTGGTTTGAGTTGTGAGGCTGAGGGGAAAATTGGTGTGAGGTCTCGGTTCATGAGACCTCGGATCGAAAGTGGTTGAAATGTGAGTAGAGATGACCCGAAGGTAATCAGGAACCGAGAGTAGTCTGGGCCATGCTGCAGTGAGATGAACCAAATATGGCCTCGGACGAAAAGTAAGTGGAGGATCGAGAGTGATCTTGAACCGCAGTACCCTAGACCGAAAGAGGTCTCGGGCCAAAAGTGACTTCGGACCGAAGGTAAGCTCGATCCATAGGTGGTTTTGGTTCCTTTTGCTGCTTCTCGTGAATTCTTCCAGTCTCGAGTAATTTTGTACTACGCTACAGGGGTTAGGTGCCCCCAGTGTTTAATAAAAAGTTAAGAGATTTAAAGAGACTTTATTTATGATTGTTAATAGTGTTCAACCTTGTATTGCGGGGTTTGCACTCCCCATTATGATTCGTTATGAAAGCTACACACCCCCGAAGGGTATGTAATAGTGTTTTATCAAGTCGTTCCAATCAAATACCCTATTAGGGTTTAGAATTTCTGAATATTTGAAATTTTCGAGTGATGCTCTGTATTGATATAAGGTGTTTATACATTAGTGAATATGGAGTAAATTCTACTAAACAAGTACATATCGTAATTTCTGTTTTCGACTCGTTGGCCTTTATTTGACTTCGACTTTGATCCGAATTTGACCGTTGTCACATTATGTGATTATCCTTACCAAAACAAAAGATAATTACCAATTATTTGAATAATAAATTCCTTATATGATAAAATTTGATTATTTTAATTATTTGATGAATTATCTTGTGAATAAAATGGAATAGGTCAAATTTAGATAATCATTAAATTAAATGTTTAATTTAAATTATTTGCTATTTGTTCCTATATGTTTTGAAAAGTTCAAAACTTGCCCTCAAGTTTTGGAATTTAAATTTTTAATTAAAATGTTTAATTTGAATTATTTAAATTTCAAACCCTACAATTTTACAAGTTTAATATTCAACCCGATACTATTATAATATTATAAGAGTAATTATTATATATATGTATTGATGGGTTTTAGCCATAAGAACTTTCCTATGTGCGCATGCAAAACCCTAATGCTTGGATCTAGGCTTTCAAATTAAACATGCTTTGAATCCAAGACTTCTAATGGCTAATTAGGTTAAATAACAACATTGAAACAGATCTAGAATCATACCTTTGAGTTCCTTGTTGATCTTGTTGTCTTGGAGCTTCTAGAGTCACAAATGTCACTCCTCTAATGGCTTACAAACACCAATAGCAAGCAAGATGATTTAGGAGAGAGGGGAGGGGAGGAATTCGGCCAGAGTATCTCTACTTTAGATGGTGTGTCGAATTCCCTCACCCCTAGGGTCTATTTATACTTGTAGACTCCTTAAGGGTTACAACCTAAACCCTAATTGGATAACTTAGACTTTAAGTTGATCCATATCCTTTCCTTGATAACCCTATGGACGATTTTGTCTTATCCAAGCCCTAGAAATCGTCCATCCTATCTAGGATATGGATTTATAGTCTAAAGTGTAACTATCAAACATTTGACAGTTTATACCCTCTTATTTAATTAATCTCTTTATGTCACCAAATTAATTCCAATTAATCTATGACTTATATTAATCAAATAACCATATATTATTCCTTATAATATTTACTCTCTTTTAACAAATCATCCATCAAGTTGCTATGGTGAAGGCAACCCAAAAGGACCATGCACAACCGGATCAAATACTTGCCTAATATAGTTGCAGCCTTAGACACTATTCCAACAGTCTCCCACTTGGATAAGTCTAGTAACTATACAAGTACAATTCGGTTTGCAGTCGTAGCTCTCAAAGACGCTGTCAACTCTGATCTAATCAATCTTGTCCTTTAGATAAGGGATCTTACAGTCCTCTGTTAGATATCATGCTGACAAGCCTATGGAATGGTTAGTCTAGCATTCGATTTCTCGATCTCCGATTTATTTGACATAGAACTTAATCAAACACATCAATTCAGTTCTGACCGGGCCCGGCACATAAGTCAAATCAAATCATCGAGTGGCCAAGATATCTCTTCTACCCTCTTAGGATAAAATTTACAGATAAACTTCGACTTATATGCATTTACTTATTCATTAACCAACCATACACAACAATGCGTTTTATAACACCAAGTTACTGATGCGTTTTCGCATTATCAATGTACAATCAATTAACAAATAATAAACCATATATCTAGGTTTTAAGACTATATGATATTATCGTCTTGTGATCACCTTTTATATCGTATTCCAAAAAGTGATTCCAGCAAGCGCGGGTTTATTCCAATGCTCAAAACCAGTTCATAAGCACTCATGAACGTTGCAGCAACCCTTACTATGTCTAACACCATTTAGACATTCTACACACCAATTCATGACAATCTTCATTCATATCTACTCCCAACATATGAACGATTGTGGACCATTTGAATAATTCTATTATTCTTAATAAACTCAATTATTCTGGAAGTCAAAACATGCAAAGTGAAACAATAGTTAAACAATTAACATGTGACAGTAACTTTACTCATAAATAAAACTCCTTTATTTAATCATCAAATGTTAATTACATTTATCTATTATACGTTTCTAATACTATCTAATCTATACTAATATCATCCTTCAGCCCAATACTCCTAGCATGCTGCAAGTGCTTAACCCTACTCAGTCCCTTCGTAAGCGGATCTGCTGGGTTATCTTCTGATGATATCCTCTTCACTACGAGTTGTCCTTCTTCTACACGATGTCTAATGAAGTGATATTTCCTGTCTTTATGTCGAGATCTACCATGATCCCTCGGTTCCTTGGTCAAGGCAACCGCACCTTCGTTATCACAGAAAATCTCCATGGGCTCCTTTATGGCCGGCACAACTCCAAGATCACCAATGAAGTTCTTTAGCCATATTGCCTCCTTCGACGCTTCGCTCGCTACAATGTACTCTGATACGCACGTTGAATCAGCTACGGTTTCCTGCTTGGAACTTTTCCATGTCACTGCTCCTCCATTTAGGGTAAAGACCCAGCCCGACTGCGAACGATAGTTGTCCCTGTCGGTCTGAAAGCTGGCGTCACTATACCCTCGCACCTTCAAGTCATCACTCCCTCCAAGGACTAAGAACCATTCTTTCGTCCTCCGAAGGTACTTAAGGATGTTCTTCACCGCAATCCAATGTGCTTTGCCAGGGTTCCCTTGATATCTGCTAACCATGCTCAAAGCGAAGGCTACATCAGGGCGAGTACAAGTCATAGCGTACATGATTGAGCCAACTGCTGAAGCGTATGGTACTCGGCTCATTTCTGCTATCTCAGCTTCGGTACTTGGACTTTGAGTCTTACTCAACTTGGCATTTCCTTGTATCGGTAGTTCTCCCTTCTTTGAGTTTTCCATACTAAAACGTTTTTGTACTTTCTCTAAGTAAGTATTCTGACTAAGTCCAATTAGTCTCTTACTTCTTTCTCTTACAATCCTTATTCCCAAAATGTAAGAAGCCTCTCCGAGGTCCTTCATAGCGAAACACTTCCCGAGCTAGGACTTGACCTCCTGCAGAGTCAGGGTGTCGTTCCCTATGAGTAATATGTCATCGACATATAGAACGAGAAAGCTTACTATACTCCCACTGGCTTTGACATATACACAAGATTCGTCTTCGCTTCGTACAAATCCAAACTCTTTGACTTTCTCATCGAAGCAAAGATTCCATCTGCGAGACGCTTGCTTAAGTCCATAAATGGACTTCTCAAGCTTACACACTCTATTCGGATGCTTCGGATCCACAAACCCCTCTAGCTGAGCCATGTAAACATCCTCAGCCAACTTTCCGTTAAGGAAAGCGGTCTTGACATCCATTTGCCAAATCTCATAATCATGAAATCCGGCAATTGCTAGCATCACTCTAATAGATTTAATCTTCGCAACTGGTGAGAAGGTCTCATCATAGTCAACTCCGGGACTTTGAGTAAAGCCCTTCACCACCAATCGCGCCTTATATGTGTGTACGTTCCCATCCACGTCGGTCTTCTTCTTGAAGATCCATTTGCACCCAACGGTCTTACGTTCGGGCACATAATCAACCAAATTCCAAACTTGGTTATCGTACATGGATTGGATCTCGCTATCCATTGCCTCTTTCCATTTTGTAGACTCCGGGCCTGCCATGGCTTCCTTATAGCTATTAGGTTCATCAAGATTTACTAGTGTACCATCACTAATATACGTGTCCCCTTCGGTAGTAATATGAAAACCATAAAACTGGGGTTGAACTCTAAATCTATCGGAACGTCTGAGAGGTAAGGATTCGTCAATCGGTTTAACTGGAGTTTCCTCCTCGGGTTGAATGCCAGCGGTAGAGGTTCCTTCATCTATCGAGTCTTGAATTTCTTCAAGTTCGATTTGCCTCCCACTGTCTCCTTGGCTTATGAGTTCTTGCTCTTGGAAAACTCCTCTCCTCGCAACAAAGACAACATTGTCTTTCGGTCTATAGAAGAGATATCCAAAGGATGTTTGCGGGTAGCCGATGAAAATACATCGCTCACTTCGAGGTTCAAGCTTGTCGTGAGTATCTCGTCTTACGAAAGCCTCGCAACCCCAAACCTTGATATGTGCCAATGAGGGAGCTTTCCCCGTCCACATCTTGTGAGGTGTTTTGGCAACCTTCTTAGTAGGGACTCGGTTAAGGATATGGGCGGCAGTCTCTAAGGCATACCCCCAAAAGAAGATAGGTAGTGAAGCACGACTCATCATAGAGCGAACCATATCCAATAAGGTTCGATTACGCCTTTCTGCCACACCATTCAACTGCGGTGTCCTAGGAGGCGTCAATTGCGAAACTATTCCACACTCCTTGAGATAATCGTGGAATTCAAGACTTAGGTACTCTCCTCCTCGATCGGATCGAAGCATCTTGATTTTCCTGCCCAATTGATTCTCCACTTCATTCTTGAACTCTTTGAACTTTTCAAAGGTGTCTGACTTTTGCTTGATTAAGTAGATATACCCATATCTACTATAGTCATCGGTAAAAGTCACATAGAAGCGGTTCCCATCCTTCGTGGTCGATCTAAAGGGTCCACATACATCGGTATGTATTAGGTCCAATAGCCCCTCACCCCTTTCACAAGTACTCGTGAAGGGTGACTTAGTCATCTTTCCAAGTAAACAAGACTCGCATGTGTCATCTTCCCTAAGGTCGAATGACTCCAACACTCCATCCTTTTGGAGTTGGGCTATGCGTTTCTTGTTGACATGTCCAAGACGGCAATGCCACAAGGATGATTTATCCATACTAGTGGAAGAATCAATATTCAAAACATCATTTCCTAAGTTATCAACAATCATAACAGTTTCATATATTCCATTACATGGTATAGCTTCAAAGTAAAAGACACCATTTAGATAAGTCAAAATAGAACCATTCTCATTATTAAAAGAAAATCTAAATCATTGTCTATATAAACCATGAAATGAAATGATGTTTCTAGCCATTTCTGGCGAATAGCAACAATTGTTCAAATCTAAAACCAAACTATTCCTAAGCACTAAAGAATACACTCCAATCTTGGTCACAGGCGGCGATCTTCTGTTCCCCATGATTAGATTGATCCTTCCTTGCTCTACATCCCTACTTCTTCTTAGTCCCTGCACATTAGAACAAATGTGATAACCACAACCGGTATCAAGAACCCAAGAAATAGCATGATTAGAATCGTTAGATTTGATTGTGTATATACCTGCGAAAGATGGCTTGATCTTTCCTTCTTTGATCGCTTGCAGGTAATCCGGGCAGCTTCTCTTCCAATGTCCTATCTTGTGGCAGTGGTGGCACTCTGCCTCCTTTGGGTTGGAGCAGGGCTTAGCGGGATCAACTTTGGTCCCACTAGAAGAGGCACCATCTCGGGCTTTCACCTTGCGATAGTTATTCGATGAAGCTTTCCTCTTCTTTCCCTTCCCTTGACCAATAGTCAAGACAGGAGCAGCGAACGGACTGGGAATTGGTGCAACAGACTTGTCCTTGAAGTTGCTCTCAGCAACCCTCAAGAGACCTTGGAGTTTGCTTAGGGTGACCTCTTCTTTGTTCATGTGGTAGGTCATCCTAAATTGGTTGTACATCGGAGGCAAAGAGTAAAGCACCATGTCGATCGCCAAGTCTTCACCAAAGTCAACATTTAACTTGCGAAGGCGGTTGACATACCTTTGCATCTTTTGCAGGTGCACGGTAAGAGATTCTCCATGACCCATCTTAGCGGAGATCATGTTAGTGAAAATCTCGTAACGCTCTTGTCTCGCGTTTTGGTGGTATCTCTCCAACAAGTCTTGATGCATCTCGTATGGATACATGTCCTCGTAGGACTTTTGGAATTCGGAGTTCATGGTGGCGATCATGATGCAATGTACCTTCGTTGCATCTCGCTCATGAGTTTCAAAGGCGGTGATTTCTTCGGGAGTAGCAACTTCGGGGTTGATTTTCTCGAGCTTTTCATCGAGGACATAAAATTTATCCTCATAGCGAGCAATGGTGCGAATGTATCTTATCCATTCGCTAAAGTTCGTTCCATCGAAGGTGACCTTTTGGCAAAGGCTCATCAACGTGAAAGAACTAGCAGCAGCGTTGTTTGCGTTCGACATCTTCAATTAGAAAAGGACAAAGATAGATTAGAATAAGAATCCCTAATTATCACCCAATAAGAAAAATTAGGGCTAGGATCCAACAATAACATTTACATACTAGAAAAGGGATGCTGTAATCTAACATGCAAATAAATTGAAGGTAAGTGAATGACGATTCACTAATTCTCCATTACAAAACTTAAACTATTAGTCCTAAGTGTTTTTTGAGAATTCCTAGGTTCGGATGAGATTCATTGAACTATTCAATGTCATGTTTAAATCTCGATATGCCCCTCTCGTTTGTGACTGGGATGCCGAGGATCACAAAGCGGGTGTGAATTACCATGCAAATTCACTTGGTGCCTTCATTGTTATGATCACCTATTCGATGTGCCGGTAAACCACACACGCTCCATCGAACTATGATAAACAATGAATCACCCTTTGCCACCTTCGCTTAGAACCAATTAGTGTGCCGGTAAACCACACACGCTCCACTAACTTCTTAGCAAGGTGCAACGTGTAATTTCATGGGATTGCATCAATTCACTTTTCCTAAAGTAACTAAGATTGGGAAATTTTTAAAACATGTAGTTACTTTGTATTTCTTATTATACTTTTAATGAGAAGATGAGGTTGCCCTATCCTACCCGTTCGGCTAACGACCCTCCACCAATCAAGCAAGCGGTGGGTGTGAGTGTACACCCATTAAGCGCCATTTTATAGGCCGCAACCTTATACCCACCTTATAGATCGGTTTCGTGAATGAGGCCTACTAACGGTAAGACTAGCATTTAGTTATACATATATATATATATATATATATATATATATATATATATATATATATATATATATATATATATATATATATATATATATATATATTATTCTAGTAATATCATATTAGTATAGGGTTGTATTTTAAAACCTTTTAAAATCTAGGGTTTGAAATTTAAGTTGTCTAAATTAAAACTTTTAATCACAAATATAAATTTCAAAACTTTAGGGTAGGTTTTAAACATTTAAAACATGAAGGATCAAATAACAAATAATTCCAATTAACAATTAATATCCTAATCATCTTTATTTGATTTATCCAAGATTTCTTTTAAGATAATTATCAAAATAATTAATCATTTATCACATAAGGAAATTAAATATTTTATTAGATGATAAATATCTTTGATTAGATCAAGATAATAGTCATACATATCAAAAAATCGAATTAGGGTTGATCTAATATGATTAAGGTAAGTTTCCATAAGATAAACATGAAAAAAAATCCCGGTTTTGCCTAATCCAGACGCTCGGACTCGCCGAGTACAGGCTTACTCGCCGAGTCCACTTTGGAACTCGCCGAGTACATGACTCATAAACCCAAAATCGAATTTTGCAGGTTTGTTTCATTTAATCAAGCAACAATTTAAAGAAAACCAAGCTAGGATCTGATACCACTGATGGGTTTTAGCCATAAGAACTTTCATATGTGCGCATGCAAAACCCTAATGCTTGGATCTAGGCTTTCTAATTAAACATGCTTTGAATCCAAGACTTCTAATGGCTAATTAGGTTAAATAACAACATTGAAACAGATCTAGAATCATACCTTTGAGTTCCTTGTTGATCTTGTTGTCTTGGAGCTTCTAGAGTCACAAATATCACTCCTCTAATGGCTTACAAACACCAATAGCAAGCAAGATGATTTAGGAGAGAGGAGAGGGGAGGAATTCAGCCAGAGTATCTCTACTTTAGATGGTGTGTTGAATTCCCTCACCCTTAGGCTCTATTTATACTTGTAGACTCCTTAAGGGTTACAACCTAAACCCTAATTGGATAACTTAGACTTTAAGTTGATCCATATCCTTTCCTTGATAACCCTATGGACGATTTTGGCTTATCCAAGCCCTAGAAATCGTCCATCCTATCTAGGATAAGGATTTATAGTCTAAATTGTAACTATCAAACAATTGACAGTTTATACCCTCTTATTTAATTAATCTCTTTAAGTCACCAAATTAATTCCAATTAATCTATGACTTATATTAATCAAATAACCATATATTATTCCTTATAATATTTACTCTCTTTTAACAAATCATCCATCAAGTTGCTATGGTGAAGGCAACCCAAAAGGACCATGCACAACCGGATCAAATACTTGCCTAATATAGTTGCAGCCTTAGACACTATTCCAACATGTATAACCTAAATGCTAGTCTTACTGTTAGTAGGCCTTATTCATGAAGCCGATCTATAAGGGGGGGGGGTATAAGCTTATGGCCTATAATATGTTTGTTTAATGGGTTTCCACTCTCACCCACCGCTTCCTTGATTGGTGGAGGGTATAATGAATTAATAAAGTAACAAAATGTTTTTACAGAATTCCCACATCTTAGTTACTTTAGGCAAAAGTGAATTGATGCAATTCCATGAAATTACACTTTGTACCCTTGCTAAGATGTCAGTGGAGCATGTGTGGTTAACCAGCACACTAATTGGGCTCTAAGCAAAGGTGGCAAAGTGTGACTCGATGTTTGTCATAGTTCGATGGAGCGTGTGTGGTTAATCGGCACATCGAATGGGTGAATGTAACATTAAGGGCACCATGTACATTTGCATGGTTATTCACACCCGGTTGGTGATCCTCAGCATCCCAAACACAAACTTGAGGGGCATATCGAGATTTAAACATGCCATTGAAAATTTCAATGAATCTCAAAAGATCTAGGAGTTTTCAATACATTTAAAAGTTTGTTTTAATTTGTTTTCATGGTGGAAATTAATGAATCGTTATTCACTTACCTTCAAATTATATGTTGTTTAGATTACGGCATCCCTTTTCTAAATTACAAATAATGTTGTTGGATCCTAGCCCTAATTTTTCATTTGGGTGTTTAATTGGGGATTCTTATCTAATCAAACTTTGTCTCTTTTCCTTTTTCAGATGTCAAACTTGAACAACAACGCTTCCGGCTCAAACATCTCCGACTCGTTCTCACTCATGAACTTGAGTGGGAGGGGGATCTTTGATGGAAAAAATTTCAATGATTGGATCCGTGACATAAGAATGGTCACCCACTACGAGGACAAAGAATATGTTCTTGATAAGGAGTTGAAAGAGGTGGATATGAACACCTCCACTCCCGAAGAGATCGCTGCCTTCGAGGCCCATTAGTGTGATGCCATGAAAGTCCATTGCATCATGCTAGACAAGTACCACCAAAGTGCGAGGTAGGAGAGGTACGAGATCATCACTTCGACGATCACGACCAAAGTAAGAGACGGAAAGTATGTCACTACTCATCTGTAGAAGATGCAGAGGTATGTTGACCGGCTGAAGAAGTTAAATGTTAACTTCGATGAAGAGCTGGCGGTTAACATCATTCTTCATTCGCTGCCACCCTGCTTCAACCAGTTTCGCATGACCCACCATATAAACAAAGAGGAGGTCACATTGAGCTAGCTGCAAGGTCTGTTGAGGACTGCCGAGAGTAACCTCAAGGACAAGTCCCCTGCACAAACTCTCAATCCTACTGATGCCCCAGTCTTGGCAATTGGGCAAGGGAAGGGCAAGAAGATGAAGGCTCCCTCAAAGAGCCACCATAAGGGAAAGTCCCATGATGGCATCTCTTCTAGTGGAACCAAGGCTGGTTCTACTAAACCCAACTCCAACCCCAAGGACGCAGAGTGTCATCACTGCCACGGAATAGGGAATTGGAAACGAAGTTGCCCAAAGTACCTTCAAGATATCAAGAATGGAAAGATCAAGCCGTCCTACGGAGGTATTTACACTATTAAATATAATGATTCATCACATGCTATTTCTTGGGTTCTTAATACAAGATGTGGTTTTCACATCTATTCTGATTTGTAGGGCCTAAGAAGAAATAGGGATGTGGAGCATGGGAAGATAAACTTGATCATGGGGAACAGAAGATCATCGCTTGTCACCAAGATTCAAGTTTACTCTTTAGTGCTAAGTAATGGATTAGGATTAGATTTAAATAATTGTTGTTATTCACCAGATAGGGCAAGAAACATCATTTCTTTTTATGGTTTGTATAGTAAAGGTTTTATATATTCATTTGATAATGAAAAAGGGTTCTATTAATGCTGATCTTAATGGGGTTTTCTATTTTGAAGCATTTCCTAGTAATGGAATATATGAAACTGTGATGGTTGTAAACAATTTATGTGTTGTGTATTGATTCTTCCAATGGTTTGGATAAAGCATGCTTGTGGCATTGTCGTCTTGGACATGTCAACAAGAAACGCATAGCCCAACTCCAAAAGGAAGAAGTGTTGGAGTCATTCGGCCTTAGGGACGATGACATGTGCGAGTCTTGTTTGCTTGGAAATATGACTAGGTCACCCTTCATTGGAACTTGTGAAAGGTGTGAGGGTTTATTGGATCTCATACACACCAATGTGTGTGGGCCCTTTAGATCCACCACAAGGGATGCGAACTGCTTCTATGTGACTTTCACTGATGATTATAGCAGATATGGGTATATCTACTTAATCAAACACAAGTAAGAGACCTTTGAAAAGTTAAAAGAGTTTAAACAAGAAGTGGAGAATTAGTTGGGCAGGAAAATCAAGATGCTTCGATCCGATCGAGGAGGAGAGTACCTAAGTCTTGAATTCCACTACTACCTCAAGGAATGCAGAACCGTTTCGCAATTGACGCCACTTAGGACACCATAGTTGAATGATGTGTCCGAGAGACATAATCGAACCTTGCTAGAAATGGTTCGTTCCATGATGAGTCGTGCTTCACTACCTATCTCATTCTAGGGGTATGCCTTAGACACTGCCGCCCATATCCTTAACTTAGTCCCAACAAAGAAGGTTGCCAAAACACCTCACGACATGTGGACAGGGAAAGCTCCCTCGTTGGCACATATCAAGGTTTGGGGTTGTGAGGATTTCGTAAGATGAGAGACTCACGACAAGCTCGATCCTCGTAGTGAGCGGTGTATTTTCATCTACTTCCCGCAGAGCCAAGGGGAAAGTGGGAGGAAAATCGATCTTGAAGTGCTTCAATAGTCGAGAGATGAAGGAACCTCTAACACTAGCGCTTAACCCGAGGAGGAAACTCCGATTGAACCGATTGACAAATCCTTACCTCTTAGACATTCCATTAGAGTTAGTGTTCTGCATGTGTTGTATGGTTTTCATATAACAAGTGAGGGTGATAAGTTTATTAGTCATATTACACTAGTAAATTTGGATGAGCCTAATAGCTACAAGGAAGCCATGGCAGGCCCAGAGTCTGCCAAATGGAAAGAGGCTATGGATGGAGAGATCCAGTCCATGAATGACAACCAAGTTTGGAAATTGGTTGACAATGTGCTAGGTCGTAAGACGGTTGGGTGCAAGTTGATCTTCAAGAAGAAGACCGAAATGGATGGGAAAGTACACACCTATATGGCGCGATTGGTTGCGAAGGGTTTTACTCAAACTCCCGGAGTTGACTATGATGAGACCTTCTCACCAGTTGCGAAGATAAAGTCTATTAGGGTGATCCTAGCCATTGCTGCATTTCATGACTATGAGATATGGCAAATGGATGTCAAAACCACTTTCCTTAATGGGAAGTTGGCTGAGGATGTTTACATGAGTCAGCCAGAGGGTTTTATCGATGCGAAGCACCCCAATAGAGTGTGTAAGCTTGAGAAGTCCATTTATGGATTGAAACAAACATATCGCAGATGGAATCTTTGTTTCGATGAGAAAGTCAAAGAGTTTGGTTTTCTGCGAAGCGAGGATAAATCATATGTATATGTCAAATCCATTGGGAGTATATTTAGCTTCCTCATATTGTATGTCGATGACATACTACTCATAAGAAACGACATCCCGACGCTGCACGAAGTCAAGTCCTGGCTTGGGAAGTGTTTCGCTACGAAGGACCTCGGAGAGGCTGCCTATATTTTGGGAATAAGGATAGTGAGAAACAGAAGTAAAACACTAATAGAACTTAGTTAGAATACTTACTTGGACAAGGTACTAAAGTGGTTTAGTATGGAGAATTCTAAGAAGGGGGAGTTACCAATCCAAAGTAATGTCAAGTTAAGTAAGACTCAAAGCCCGAGTACCAAAGACGAGATAGCTTAGATGAGCCGAGTACCTTACGCTTCTGCAGTTGCCTCGATCATATATGTGATGACTTGTACTCACCCTGATGTGGCCTTCTCTTTGAGAATGGTCAGCAGATATCAAGGGAACCCTGGCAAAGCACACTGGACCGCAGTCAAGAATATTCTTAAGTACCTTCGGAGGACCAAGGAATGGTTTCTAGTCCTCGGTAGGAGTGATGACTTAAGGGTGCGAGGGTATAGTGATTCTAGTTTTCAAATCGACAGAGACAACTACCGTTCGCAATTGGTTTGGGTCTTTACTCTGAATGGAGGAGCAGTGACTTGGAAAAGATCCAAGCAGGAGACCGTAACTTATTCAACGTGCGAATTAGAGTACATTGCAGCGAGAAAACTATAAAAGGAGGTGATATGGTTGAAGAACTTCATTGGAGACCTTGGCGGTGTGCCAGCCATAAAGGAGCCAATTGAAATTTTCTATGATAATGAAGGAGCGGTTGCCTTAACCAAGGAACCGAAGGATCATGGCATATCTCGACATATCGATAGGAAATATCATTTTATTCGACATCGGGTGGAAGAGGGAATCCTCATAGTGAAGAGGGTATCGTCAGAGGATAACCCAGCAGAGCCCCTTACGAAGGGACTGAGTAGGGTTAACCAGTTTCAGCACGCTAGGTGCATCGGGCTGAAGGATGATATTAGTTTAGATTAGATAGATTTGAAACGTGTAATAGATAAATATATTTGACATTTGATGATTAAATAAAGGAGCATTATTTATAAGTAAAGTTACTGTATTATGCTAATTGTTTAGCTATTGTTTCACTTTGCATGTTTGTTTCACTTTGCATGTTTTGACTTCCTGAATAATAAGATTATTCGAAATTTCCACAGTCACTCATAATTTGGGAGTAGGTAAGAAAGAAGATTTCCATGAATTGGTTTCTACATTGTCTAAAGTGTATTAGACATAGCAAAGGTTTGCTGCAACATTCATGGGTGCTTATGAATATGATTTGAGGATTGGATTAAACTCGCGCTTGCTGGCATCACTTCTTGGAATTTATCATGATTGATTGCAAGACGATAATATCATATAGTCTTAAGACCTAGATATATGGTTTATTATTTTCAAGTTGGTTGTGCATTGATAATGTGTAAATGCATTAGTAACTTGATGTTATAAAACACATTGTTGTGCATGATTTGATGAGTGAATGGTAAATGCATATAAGTCGAAGTTTATCTGTTCCTCTTATCCTAAGAGGGTATAAGTGATATCTGGGCTCCTCGATGATTTGGTTTGACTTATGTATCGGGACCAGTCAGGACTGAATTTATGTTCAATTAAGTTCTATGTCAGACCAATCAGAGATCGAGAAACAAACTGTTGCACAATAAGTATGACTATGTTCCATGTAATTGTCCACATGATATCTAGAACGGAGAACTATACGATCCCTTATCTAAAGGACATGTTACAGATAAGATCAGAGTTCGAGAGCGTCTTTGAGAGCTACGATTGAAAATCAGATTGTACTTACACTATAGTTACTAGACTTATCCAAGTGGTAGACTGTTGGATTAGTGTCTAAGCCCGTAACTATATTTAGTATGTACCTGACTCGATTGTGGATGGTCCTTTTGGGTTGCTTTCACCAAAGCAAAATTGATAGGATGATTTAAGGAGAAATAGAGGTTATTATGGTTTATTAATATATTATATGAATAATATATTAAAGGAGAAATCATATAGTTTAATTAATATTAGACAAGAATTAATTATGTGGCTAAAAGATATTAATTAAATAAAGGGGACTAGAACTGTCAATTGTGTGATAGTTGAATATTGGGCTGACAAGCCTTATGGATTAGGAATGGACGAAATTAAGGATGTATCCATCTTAATTGCGGCCATAAAGGCCCTATTCCAGAAGGTTCCTTGGACTGCTTAAGGCCTAAGCTGTCCATTAGGGTTTTGACTGAAACCCTAGCAACACAAGTACAAATAGACCACTAGGACATTAGTTTTCGGCCACTAGAATCCCTAGAAGAGTTCATAGCCGAAATTGTGCCTCCTCCCCTCTCTCCAATATCATTCTATTGCTTGTGGTGTTTGTAATCCATTAGAGGAGTGACATTTGTGACTTTAAGCTCAAGAAAAGAAGATTCAAGCCATTCTTGAAGAGGTAATCATCTAGATCTGATTTTATATGATAATTTCGAAATATGTATTCTAGATCTAGGGTTCATAAGTCTTGGATGAATTGCATGTACAATAAAGAAACCTAGATCCAAGCTTTAAGGTTTGCATGAGCACATAGGATGTTATTTTGTATAAAACCCATCAGATTATTCACAATTTCCAGTTTATTGTAGTGAGAGGATTTTATGATTCAGCAACCCGAGTGTGGTTTATTTATCTTCAGACTGAGGTGAGTTTCCATCACTGTACTAGTGGGTCGAAGGCACCAATGTCAGCCCACTGAATTTACATGTAACGTCCTAAAAATAGTAGTACCTTTTTTCTTTTCAAAGTTTTTCAAGCCATTCATTAACTGTTCAAAATCAACACCAAGTGATAATATACAAAACATCAGATGAAAAATATATCAAATGTGGAAATCATGAGGGGAGGATGTTGTGCCATCAAGTCGGGCCCTTCCGTTTCGAACTGGAAGTACCTAAAACCATCAACATAAACTGTAAGCATAAAACTTAGTGAGTTCCCCAAAGTACCACATACCAAACACACAATTAGGATTAAACTTGGGGTATAAACCAACCAGATATACACATATGGTCCCCGCCCTAGGGCCTCACTCTGGCTGTATTTCAACCCGAACAACACATATGGGCCCAACCCTGGGGTCTATCTCAACCCAATCATACTGTAGTGGGCCCCGCCTTGGGGTATATTTCAACCCAAACATAATATAGTGGGCCCCATCTTAAGGTATATTTCAACCTAGCAAACAATCACATACAAACCACATAATACTATCATCCCAAGTAACATAATAATGGGCCGACATTGGTGCCTTCGACCCATGAATACAGTGAGAAAACTCACCTCGCAAACAGATAGGCAACAAAATAGCACTCTTGTAACATCATGAATCTTAGGTACAAATTTAATTAATTTAAATTCATGTTTTCAGAGTAAGTCAACGAGTTGGAGGCCCCAACTCGCCGAGTAGAGGGATAAATGGCCGTTTTATTTTTAGAGTCTACTCGACGAGTTGGTGGGCCCCAACTCAACGAGTAGGAGTTGAGTGTGAAAACACTAATTTTTAGGGTTTGTGTTTATTTAAAGGACCTTAAGCCTTCATTTCCACCTCCCTGATCATTTTGACACACTGAGAGAAACGCTAAACAAGTTGTAGTAGTTGTAAAAGATAAAGTAAGGCTAAGATTTTGTGTTCTAGTGCATTTTTGAAAGGGGATTGAAGAGAAACTAAGGCTTGGAACGAGGAGAAGCCTTTGGATCTGGTGTTCTTTTAGTGCTAGCTTCTTTTTGGAGGTAAAAAGCTTTCACCTCGATCATTGTTTAGTTAGATCTCATCATTAGGTAGTTTAGGGCCACTTCCATCCTTTCTTTAGGCCCTTAAGTTGTTTGAGCTTTCCATGGAGTTAAGAATTCAGATCTAGACAATATGGGGTCCCTTGGTCCTAAAGATTCAATCTTTATTAAGCTATTGCCTAGCCTTCATGCATCAAACCCTCTATAGAGCTTGTCTTGGCATTTTAAGCCCTAGATGTCATGTATGGACGTAAAGCTTGCAGCTTTACGTGATACTTCAGCCTTAGAAGGCTATATCTAGAGTATGAGGCTTTATTTATGCTTAAAAAAGTCTAAATGAGAGAATTGACTGAAGGGACTCGACGAGTTGATGAGCCAACTCGACGAGTTGGCTAGGGTTTTCCCCGATAGTTTGGACACGCTACAACTCGGCGAGTTGATGAGACAACTCGACTAGTTGAGTTGGATTTTTCCGATACTTCAAAGAGAACAAAGGAAGTCGATGAGTCACATAGGTGCACTCGACAAGTTGGGTCAACATGGACTGTTGACTCGAGTGTTGACTTCCGTTGACTTGTAGGGTTTGGTTAAGACATGAGTTATGGAGACCATTGAGGGGTAAAATAGTCTTTCAGCCTTTTCGAGAGTTAGAGACGGGGTTAGCCTAACTTTTTAGAGTTGTGGTTATAAAGCGTTAATTAGAGATGATTATATTATGTAGGCGGAGTCTAGATTGTTCGTGGGGTACTAGATCTACTTGTTTACTTATGAGGTGAGTCTTATCACAGTACTTACCTGAGTGCTAGTACTATGTGACCGAAGGGTCTTATTTGAGTTATCGACCGCAGGATCCTATGTGCTTATACTGAGTTATGTGATACTACGCATTTTGTCTATGTGATTTATTCTATATTATTCTGCGCCTTACTGAGTTAGGACTGGAGGGTCCAACCGAGTTGTGAGACCAGAGTGTCTTTGCTGAGATATAGGACTGGAGGGTCCAACCTGAGTTGTGAGACTAGAGGGTCTTCACTGAGACACATGACCGGAGGGTCCACACCGAGCCTTGAGACCGGAAGGTCCTCACCGAGACGCATGACCGAAGGGTACATGCCGAGCTATAGCCATCAGAGGTTTATTATTTGTATATGTGGTATTTTGGGGAACTCACTAAGGTTCGTGCTTACCGTGTTGTGTAATATGTGTTTCAGGTACTTCTCAGGATCGCGGGAAGGCGTCGGCTTGATTGTACACACCAGTAAGATATTATGTTTTTGAGGATTCTAGGATATTATCAAAATGTGCTAACTTGTGTTTTGACAAATTATACATCTTGTGGTTTTGATAAATGTGATATTGGGTTTTATGTGATATTAAAAAATTAAAATTTTATTTGAAAATTTACAGTGTTACAAGTTGGTATCAGAGCCTTGGCTTGAGGGATTTGGATGTACTCTCGGGTCTGTCTGGACTCAAACTGAGGATTTGAGAAAACTTTCTAAAAAGAAATGATTTTTCTAAAATGAGTAAGAGTTTAAAGCGAAAACGAGACATAATAGTGTGTACAATCAGCTAGAGCTCGAGCGGTGATTTCCCAAAATACCATTACTTGTTTACATTATGAGATATTAGAGCTGTATTTTTTAATTAGGATCTTAGGAGGAGGACTTGGCGAGAGGGGGGAATATAGGTTGGTGTGGAAGGTAGTAATTGGCCCGTACTACTGAAAGCACCAGATCTGTATGTGACCCAAGTAAAAATCATAGGATGCTAAGGAGCATGTAGGGGTAGGTAACCGAGTGTGTGTATGTGTGTGTTTGTGTTTTTGTGCTAGTCTCTGATGATTTTGTGTTTGCGTTTCAGAGACACTATGGTGGTTACCCGCAATAACCCCAGGGGCAGTGGTACCAGTGACGAGGAGATTCGCAGGATCATCGCGGAGGAGGTGGCTGCAACTATCAGAGAGGTTGTACCTGAGATGTTCGGGTCTATAAAGGCCACACTGATTGAGACATTTGACAAGCGATATGCTGCTGTCACGGAGGCTACTACTGTCACAACCACCGCGGCCGTAGTTGCTGCTAGGCCATAAGGGGTGACTCGTTGTTGTTCCTGGAGTTCAGCAACACGAAGCCACCTGAGTTTGATGGACCCAGGACCCATCGCTTCCATGAGATGGATCTCCGACATTGAGGGGTGTTTCTATACATGTTCAATCCCGGAGCATTTGAGAGTTCGGTTTGCACTTAACCAACTTCGCTTGCAAGCGAAGGACTGCTGGAAGTTTGTGACGACTGACTTTACCCCTGCAGATCATGCTGCAGTGACTTGGGAGAGGTATACCCAACTCTTTAGAGATAAGTATGTTCCCCCGGTGGAGAGGGAATGTTTGGCCCAAGAGTTTCTGTCTCTCAAGAAGAAGTCAGAAACTATGATAGATATTACGTGGATGTTGTTGGGTTATGAGCATTCTAACACTCCTAAGTGTACATGCAACCCTAAATACCTTGGATCTATGTTTTCTCTATTATACATGCAAATATGAACATCCAAGGTATTATCCTAATCTAGCATACAAAATAATGGATATAACAAGATAGAATACATACCTCTTTGATAGTGCTTGTCTTCATGAAGCTTGAGTGCTTAGTGCCTCAAGTGTGACACCTCAAATGGTTCACACAACACCAAATACACTTGGAATAACTTGAGAGGATTCTACACTTCATAAAATCGGTTAGCCCTCTCTAGAATAATCTAGTGACCGATTTTGGGAAGAATAATATCTTTATATAGTGTTACAATTAGGGTAAACCCTAATTGTCATGACTTTCCATTTCCTTGGATCCATGGGTTCAAATACACCATGGAGCATCCATGGAGCATCATATGGGTTTTGGCCCAACTAGATAATCCATGGAGCATTAGCCCACTATATAAGTATGGATGATTTACACAATCAACCCATATATTTAATTAGTCTTCTTTTGATCACTTAATTAATCCTAGATTAATTCTTGATCAATACTAATTAAATAATCTTATTATTCTTATTATTAATATACTAGAACTTATAATATATTAATAACCATAAGTGTCTTATTTCTCTCATTATAGTCTATCCAAGTGCATGATGCCATGCAACCCAAATGGACCATGCCGGGTCGGGTCAAGTCTTACCAATTATAGTTATGGACTTAGACATTAATCCAACAGTCTCCCACTTGGATAATTCTAAAACTATTATTGCGTATGACTTCAGGAACCAACTAGCAATCGTAGCTCTCAAAAGCTTCTGTCGAACTCTGACCTTGTAGATGAACTCTGATCTTTGTCAACGACTTGTCCATTAGATAAGGGATCATATATTCCTCCATTCTAGATATCATATGGACTGAGACATGGATTATAATCATTCTCTCTGTCCATTAGTTGTTTCCCGATTTCCGATTTATGACGACTGACTAATTGAACAAATCAAATCAGTCCTGGCCCGGCCGAGCACTTCCATTTGTCATCATCAAATCATCGAGGGGCCCACAGATATCGCTTTCATCCCGAAGGTAAAAGGAATGGATAAACTTCGACTCATATGGCTTGTTCTACTACTTGTTGAATCATACATAAAGACACGTTTTATAGCACCGAGTTACCAAATGCAGTTTCGTGCAATTAATGTACAACCAACTCATAGTAACAACTCATATCTCTAGGTTTGAAGAATATAAGATATTATCGTCTCATGATCACTCGTGATAAAATCCATGAAGTGATTCCAATGAGCGCGGGTTGAATCCAATACTCAGAACTTATGAGCACTCATGAGTGTTGTAGCCATTTGTCCAACAACTTAGACCTCTACAAGCCAACTCATGACAGTCTTAATTCATATCTACTTCCAACATATGACCGACTGTGGATGGTTTGAATAACTTAGTCATTCCGGAAGAATAACCTAGTTTATTCGGTAAGTCAAAACATGCAAAGTGAAACACAATAATAATTGAATCCAATATGGTCTCAGAACTTATGAATATAAATAAAACTCCTTTTATTTATCACCATATGATTACACATTATTCATTGTATATTGTTTCAGCTATCAACATTATTCTTGAATTTGAAACAATAGTTGTCCCATGCTCCAAGCATGCACACTATGTTTTCTAAACAATAGTCATGCCATACACCAAGTATGCATACTATGTTTGTCTATGATCTTTATTTTGTGAACTAGATCAAATGAACATAACTTCAATGATTCTCTTTTCACACTCCCAAATCCTTACTGCAAATGCAAGAATTCCAAATTCATGTCATTTACTGAAATCTGTTAGATTCTAAACTTATATGCATCGATCCTCTTGTAATGATTATGCACAAAGTCAGAAAGACTTAACAACAATCATTACAGAGCATTCCAAAGGAGATCAAGTCCTTGGAACCATCCTTCTTGCATTAAGTTTCCTTAATCTTACACAGATTGAAAAATCTAACTTTGAAACATTTCCAGATTCCATTTCGACTATCACTTCTGAACAAGAGTTGCCTCCTTACAGATTATGTCAACATGGTCCTTCCAGAATTATCACTATACTTCCAATTGTCCTTGAGCAACCAATCTTTGGTAAACCTTAGATTGTCCTCGACAATTGTTTAATCCTTTTTAGTTATATCCAGTTCTAAACCTTTTCCATTCTTAACGCCCCAGGCATTCGGAAAATTTTAGAAAGGATGAATATAGCACATGTAACCGATCCTATATCCGAAGTATATGGGACACGATTCATGATGTCTCACATAAAGACTAAACCAGTCTTTTGCTATAACATTTCCATTTCAATTTGCCAAGTTCTCATAATTCAGATTAAGAAAAGGTATGCCATAATCATAATCGAATTTAAGAACACAAATAATGGACCCATATACAGAATTTCCTTATGTTGAGCCATTCCAACATGAAATTCATATATATCCTTGACTAAATGATTAAAACCTCATGATCTAAGCTTATAGATTTGAGATGAAGTATAATTTCCTCTCCCTTAATTATAGCAAAACAACTTTTTCCTAGTTGAAACCTTTTTGTTTTCTATAATTAACATTGCTAGCTTGCAATACTTATCGTAATTATCATGCTCCCACTAACATGATGATTATTAGCATAACACTTATGCTCCCACTAGCTTTGACATATACTCAGAAAGCTCGACTTCTAGAAATCAATACTTTATTGACTTTCTTACCAAAGTTCAGATTTCTGATACTAGATTGTTTTGATAAGACTTTATCAAAAACATACACCTTCCTTAAATAGCTTGTGGGTGTGTCAAAACAATTTTAAGAACTATGAAAAGGGATGCCGTAATCATAGTCTTGATCGTTTTGACCTTTGCCATTTCTCACAAGTCCAAGTTAGTGTGCCGGTAAACCACACACGCTCCACTAACGACTTTGAGATCACAATTGCTATCTAGCTAAAATCTACTTAGTGGAAGTGTTTCCTCACCATCATTTTCATGAATCGGAGAGAAACCTTATGACACTTAGATTTAATGGTGTATGAGTTCCTATCCATGTGAATTGTCAAAACGATAGTCACAAGACAAGGATAATGACAAATCCAAACTCATATGGACTGAACTCAATCTTAATTTCTTGCCACCTGGCAGCTCAAGGGCCTACCATTGCTTCCAAGTTGTTGTGCAACACATTGAGAACTCTAAGAACTCATATGCGAAGCCAACTTTAACTAGAATGGGCACAGAATATGTCAACACGATAGGTTATAAACCTCAAGTCGTGTGCTAGTGAAGAACTTCAGGTTTCATTCTTGATTAGTTCTTGAGAATTTCAAGACCTTTAAGACTCCCACTGTCCTCTTGACCTATAAGACTTCCTTGTCAAACATCAAAGAGATAGTGTGGATTCTAATCAAGACAAACACTTCACACAATTGGCCGAAGTTGGTCTTTGTTTTATCCAAAACATCACAACTTACCAATTTCAAATGTACAAGAGTAGAAAACTTTTACTCTTACATTTGTCAAGTGTTTTAAACCTTATTTAAGACATGTCACTCATATTACAATCTTGGAGTATGACTCTAAGACTTGTATTGAAACGAAGTATGACTCATCTTCTTGATTTAACCATTTCAACAATTCAAGATCCCTTCTTCTTAGTCATAAGAATGAACTAAGACTTCCTTAGAGAACTAATTTTGATATGGTTTCTTAATCATTAAGATGATCACAAAACTGATACTAAAGTACTCTCCCATCTTTTCAGATTTGAGAAACTTTTATACTTCTGCCTAATTTGATTCTTCTTATCCGCTCTGCCTTACATTGGAACCTTTTCCAATGTCTCAGAGTTACACTTAAGCTTGTAAGTATAATCATATTTACTGAGCTTTAGTAAACTATGACGAATAGCCTTATATCTTTTGTGGTGGACTTAATCAGTGCACATGACAATGTGCTCGATCCCTTAGTCCATTACTTGACTCACACATCCATGTGAACAAGTAATTAGTCTTAATTTTTCCAATACTTGAAAGTTCTCATTCATCATGCTATACAACTTGCATGATTCCAAGTCCCGGTCCAATTGAGACTTGGGTGATGAGAATCTTTCCTTATTTGGTAAATTTAGACATTACCACAAATGAAGGAATCAATTTCATACTTCCACTCTTGCTATTCATGGAATCATATAAGCAACAATTTTTCCTCAAATGCCATTGTAAGGATATTTTAAAATAAATAAAATCAAAAATTTTCTTTTATTTTAAAACTATGCGGAAAAAATTATCCTTACAATCCATATGAAAACTTGTTGTTATCTATTCCTAAACAATATCTCATAACTCCTAAGAAGTAGCTCAAGAATCCGATTTTTCAAACTACGCGATAGAAATCCATCTATGCGATCAGATTCAGCATATTCTTTCTTTAAGTTCCTTTACTTTTTTTTGATTCTTAAAACATTACCATGTGACCCAGTCACAACATGTATCAGGAATCTCAGAATAGAAACTTAACAGAGTTAGATTTGTGGACTTTTACCTGAAGTAGAGTCAATCTTATTGACTTTAACATCCTTAGGTAAATTAGGCAGCTTCGCAACTAATGACCCTTTCTTTGGCAATATAAACATATGGACCCTTTGATAATGGTACACAGGACTATTACAGACTTAGCTTTTCTCTTTACCATTTGTTCAACCGAGTTGACTATGGCCGATCCCTTTCCATTGGGAAGAGAATGCTTTTTCTGTATTTCCAGTGTCACCATTGTCAATGTCCATAAAGTTTCAGGAAGTTGATCTTAACAATAGATAAGATCATTAAGGGTCTTGTCATAGTCTATTTCATAGGTGTCCCAAAGGAACTCACTATGTGACTTAGAAAGTGATTGAACCACCAACTTTCTCAAGACTTTGACACCCAACTCTCCCGGCTTGTCAATATGTGACTACATCTCCAAGATGTGACCACACCAAGACCTTGCCTTGCCAATAGGGCTCGAGTGACTTTAAAATTTTAAAGAACTTGTGGGGTAGGGAGAATAATTGGAGGAGGAGAGAGAAGTATGATATCCATGGGACATCATCTTCATTAGGAAAGCTTGTTTCAAGAGATTTGGAAAGATCATAAATGTCTAATTCAGACATGTTATGGAAGATATTCAAGATAGTTGATCTTTGAGTCCTTAATATGACACCCAATATGAAATATTAAGGCTAGGACCCAACAAATTATTTTATAACTTGGAAGAGGTATGCCGTAATCCAAGCTATAAAACAATTTGAAGGTAGGTGAATGACGATTCACCAATTTACACCAAGATAAACGAAATGTATTATTAGGTTTTAATTGGTTTTTGAAACTCCTAGATCTTTTGAGATTCATTGAACTGTTCAATGGCATGTTTCAATCTCGAGTGTGCCCTTCAAGTTTTGTGACTGGGATGCCGAGGATCACAAAACAAGGTGTGAAGTAACCATGCAAATTACTTGGTACCCTTAAGTGTTTACCCCTCAATCGATGTGCCGGTTAACCACACACGCTCCATCGATACTATGATAAACATTAAGTTACCCTTTGCCTACCTTGTTAAATACGAGTTAGTGTGCCGGTTAACCACACACGCTCCACTAACCGACTTAAACAAAGTGCAAAGTGTAATTTCATGGATTAGCACCTTATTCACATTTTCCTAAGTAACTAAGATTGGGAATTATTAAGAGTTTAGTTACTTAGTATTTATCATTAATACTTTTAATGAAGGGAGAATTATAGTCCTATCAAACCCGTTCGGCTAACGACCCTCCACCAGTCAAGCAAGCGGTGGGTGAGAGTGGACACCCATTAAGTTGCCATTTTATAGGCAACAACCTTATACCCACCTTATAGACCGGCTTCGTGAATGAGGCGTACTAGCGGTAAGACCGACTTTACTCTTATACATGTATATATTATTAACTTATAATATTATAAAGTATAAGGGTTGAATTTTAACTTTTAAAATTCTAAGGGCTAACTTGGAATTAAAGTATTCATAAGAGAAAACTTTAAAAATTCCAAAACTTGAGGACAAGTTTTGAAACTATTCAAAACTAATTAATTCCATAACTTATGTATTTAAAGTAGTTTTAATCCAAAAACTCTTCAAGTTCCATAACTTGTGGACAAATTATGGAAGACTTTAAACTAATAAAGAATTAATTTTTTCTTTATTTTATAACTTATGGAATTAATTAAGGTTACATATTTTATTTATTTATTTATTAATGAAGTGACTCTTGAACCTCCATAACTTAAGGACAAGACTCTTCATCTTTTTGTAACCTTTGCCAACTTTATGAGTTTTATGAGTCTTTAATGTGACTCTTCATGTAACTTAAGGATAAGTTACACAAACACATTTTATACTCAACTCTTAGATTAATTTGGATTGAAAACAACTTTTTTCACTCAACTTTTCTATTAATCTAAGCAACTCATAAGAACAAGATAATTCAAATCAAACTTTTTCATGTAATTAGTCTAACCTTTAAACTAATACAAAACATGAATCTATTGACAATTATCTTGAAAATGGATTAGCATGAACATTACCACATTTAAAAACAAGTTTATAAGTTCAAAAAACAACTTAGGGTAATGTTCCTAGTCCATTTCTAGCCAAAAACCTAGAAAATATGCTGTCTGGGGTCCAACTCGTCAAGTGCATGAACACAACTCGGCGAGTTGGATGCATTTTGCCTTGGACTCGTCGAGTCCCTTCATGGACTCGGCGAGTCAGCTGGGCTGACAGCATCAAAACTCGATTTTTCAGCTTCTATTGCAGGTATAACAAGAAAACAAGCCTAGGCTCTGATACCACTGTTGGGTTATGAGCATTCTAACACTCCTAAGTGTACATGCAACCCTAAATACCTTGGATCTATGTTTTCTCTATTATACATGCAAATATGAACATCCAAGGTATTATCCTAATCTAGCATACAAAATAATGGATATAACAAGATAGAATACATACCTCTTTCATAGTGCTTGTCTTCATGAAGCTTGAGTGCTTAGTGCCTCAAGTGTGACACCTCAAATGGTTCACACAACACCAAATACACTTGGAATAACTTGAGAGGATTCTACACTTCATAAAATCGGTTAGCCCTCTCTAGAATAATCTAGTGACCGATTTTGGGAAGAATAATATCTTTATATAGTGTTACAATTAGGGTAAACCCTAATTGTCATGACTTTCCATTTCCTTGGATCCATGGGTTCAAATACACCATGGAGCATCATATGGGTTTTGGCCCAACTAGATAATCCATGGAGCATTAGCCCACTATATAAGTATGGATGATTTACACAATCAACCCATATATTTAATTAGTCTTCTTTTGATCACTTAATTAATCCTAGATTAATTCTTGATCAATACTAATTAAATAATCTTATTATTCTTATTATTAATATACTAGAACTTATAATATATTAATAACCATAAGTGTCTTATTTCTCTCATTATAGTCTATCCAAGTGCATGATGCCATGCAACCCAAATGGACCATGCCGGGTCGGGTCAAGTCTTACCAATTATAGTTATGGACTTAGACATTAATCCAACAGATGTTTCATGAGAGGGCGTTGTTCTGCCCTGAGCATGTGTCTACTGAGCATGCACGTGTGAGCTGGTATTTGAGCATCTTAAGGAGAAGTATCTGGGAGTTCATGGCAAACTCGTCTTATCAGACATTGGCTGAGTTGCGGACCAATGCCCTCAAGAGAGAGATTGAGCTAGAGATTCAGACTAGGGAGGAGGGAGAACAGCATGGGAGGGATAGGAGACCATTGCAGTCACAACCGACGACAAAGCAAGCTAAGCCCACTGATTTGAGAGCTGGAGGACAGAAGGATCGCACTTGTGGAAGTGCGGAAAGACTCATGATGGGTCTTTTCAAGCAGGGATTTGCTACAAATGCGGCAAGTAGGGGCATATAGCGAGGGACTGCCCCAAGGGATTTTCGGTTTGCTTTCACTGCAACCAAACGGCCCAACGGTAGGTCGAGTGTCCTCAGCTCACTCAAGGATCAGCCCAGGCTTCTGCTCCTGCTGCTTTACGTGTTGTTGATGATCGGCTGGGGAAGGCCGAGCCTCCGAGGGCTCTTGGGACAGCATTTTAGTTGACTACAGAGGAGGTTCGTATAGCCCTGATGTTGTTGTTGGTATGTATCTCCTTATTTATGTTATTTTGAGATTTGTTTATGCTTATATTTTGTTGTATATAGGTACTTTTCTTATGAGTTTTATGTCTACCTTGGTGTTATTTGACTTGGGTGTGAGTCGATCTTTCGTGTCTTTATCCTTTAGTCATCCCATTAGTGTCAGACATGAGGCGTTGAGTCGACCACTGAAGGTTTCTATAGCCGATGAGCATGTGGTTTTTCCTACTGATGTATTTTCAGGGATGTGTATTAGAGATTTTTGGTGTTGAGTTCCCGATAGATCTGGTGCCGATAGCGATGGGTGATGTTTGTGGCATAGTGGGAACGAATTGGTTGAGCCAGTTTGGAGCTGTGATTGACTGTGAGCATCAGATGGTGACAATACGAGACCCTAATGGGAGAGTACTTACGGTGTATGGCGAGGGGACTAGATCTAGATCATCTTTCTACTCTGCACTAGGACGAGGCAAAGTTTACGGCAGGGATGCATGGGTGTCACACCCCCGAACCAGACGGCGGAAATGTCCGGGGGCTGTCGTGACTCAATTGAATACCATTACAATGAATATACATGAAACATAACATCATACATCACCAAGCATTGGAATAATACAACTGGTAACGTTTACATCCATTACATTGTCTCAAAATATTACATCCCCAAAATCAATTGTTCATTGTTACTTAATCAACCGCAAAACAATCATAGAGTACAGTCCTTTCTTCACTTATCTGTTACCTGAAAATACAAGTATTTTGGAAAAATGTCAATATATGAAATGTTGGTGAGTTCATAAATAATGTTTGAAATCCAATGTTTGTATTGTTTTGAAAACCGCCAGAAAATCCGATATTTTCTGAAAATAGTATAGCGTAAAAAAATATACGTGAAGATCCGTGAGTATGCTTGTTTGTTTTCTATACATGTAAGCGTACGAGTTGTGAAATTCGGCATGTAGTTCGTAAGTGTACTAGTTGAAAACCCTAGGAAAACCCGACGTTTTCCTATCACTTTGCTTTAGTTAGTTTATGTGTTATTGTTTCGTTACGTTAGAGATATTCGTTGAGCTCCGGAGGCATTGAGTATACAGTGAGTGGTGAATTGTTGTAATGTCCGTTAATGAAAACGTCCAGTCGACAACCATACTAGCGATTCCTTAGGTGTCACTCGCACTTATTCACACAACTCAATCCTCCTGGACTTGTGTAGTCCCACGACCGAAGAGAAAAAGAGAAGGTGCAAAACCCTCGGTATTTCCCTACGTCGTTCAAGACCATTGCAATTGCGAAGGGCCCGAAGCCCAACCCGCAATCATGAGTTCCCAACTTTACTAGCAGCACCGAAGGACCCTTGGGGACCAGCAGCACGTTTGCCATTGAAAGTCCTTTTACACGCGGTTAAGTCGTATTAGACCCAACTACATGTAAGCAAGTATCCTTTGGGCCTAAAGATCATGTCATCGGGCTAGCTAGGCTCAACAAGCATGATTTGCAACTTTTGGGCCTAAGGAATGTACGTCGACGTATTGAGTAATTCCACGAGAGTATAGAGTTCCGAGAGTTTCATATGTGTATTGAGCGTTGTAGTGTTAGTAGTTTTGGATTTGTTATTGATTCGAGACCGAATCAATTCGTATAACAACGATTTTTGGTATTGTTATGTATTGTGTCGGTAGTCGCGGTGCTAATATTCGATCAAGTTGTGTGTATTGAATTAGCCTTGAAAGTTTTCTGTTTTCAGCCCCTCATTGTTTGTAAAATTTACTTTTTCAACCCTCTAATTAAATAACTTTCCGGTTTGGTCCTTAAATCATTTTTCTTGACATTTTAATACCAACAATTATTGAAATTAATATTTTTCAGTATATTTTTCATTGAAAACAGTTTAAGTCCCTGAAATTGCAGTTTTCTCGGTAATAACCCCTCTTTTTCGCAGTTTTTACAATTTTGGCCCCAATTGGAAAAATTTTGCAACTTTGGTCCTTTTTAAATTTGAAAAGCATTTTAAACCTTTGAAAAGTACTTGTAACACTAGTAGTCCACTGTTTTACAGAAAAACACAGTTTTGGCCCTCCAAAACAGAAAATTTCGCATAATGGGCCCTATTGGGCCGAAATTGTCATTTTTAGCCCATTAAGCTTGAAATTTATGTTTTTAATCCTTCAAAAGAGTATATTTTCAGAAAATATATTATGGAAACTGTTTTGACTCATCTCACCCATCAGATTTCGAAATATTTCATTTTGGGCCCTTCAACTTTGTATTTTTAACATTTATGTCAAAAAAATGAGTTTTTAGCCCAAAGTATGTATTGTTAAGCCACTTAGCTATTTTTCTTGGTATACTTTGTATGTAGTAGTATGTTTTATGTTAGTATCATTTAACATAAAGTATATCTCAGTTTTTAGTGATTTATGACTAGATCCAACATCATAATCATACCAAACACACATATAAGCATAGAAATCATACAAAGCATACACATAATGATAGATCTACACCTTTGCTTGTATTCTCCCCCACAAAAACTTATAAAAACCGAAAATAAGGGGGTATGAAGCTCACCTTTGGATGTTGATTCGGTTTTTGAAGAAAGGATGGGAGAAAGCTTGGTGATTTTTTACCCTAGCACCCTTTGATGATGAATTCGGGTTTTTGGAGTTCTAAGACACAAGTTTATGATTTAATGAGAGTTAAGAAGAGATTTTTGAAAATAAGGAAGAGTCCAAAGCATGGATCCAAGCATTAACTTACCTTAGATGAAGAGTTTGTGGAAATATCCTCTTGAAAGCCTCCTAATTTTCGAGATTTTTGAGTGGAGAGGAAGGATGTGTTCTTGAGTATTCTAGAGAGAATTTGTGAGATATTTGTGTATGTGTGAGTGTGTTTCAGCTGAGAGTGAGTGAGAGAAGAGAGAAATAGACCCTTGAGGTGATATGCATGGAAACATGGAACATTTTGCATAGAGATCCTTTGGTTAATTGTGAGGTGGCATGCAAATAGTCAACACTTCTCCATTTCTTCTTGGACTTGGGCCTTGGGCCAAGAATGTGAAAGGAAAAAGAAAAGTTGGGCTTCAATGCCCTCAAGCCCATGTAAAGGTTGAGTTAGATGAGTTTTTAACCTAAAAAAATATAATATGATTTTTATACTTTGTTGGGCTAGTTTAGGTTAATCACGGATCAAAGCTTTTAATTCATTTCATTCTAGGCCCAACATGGCCCAAAATATTGAAATAAATAAATGTGGGTCCAATTAGAGCCCATATAAGGGTTCTAAGCCCATGATAGTCAAATTGGAGGCTTATTGGTCCATTTGGGTCCAATAAGGAAGTCCCAGTCCAAAATGGACTTAAACGAGAACTTCTAGGGTTTCCAATTTCTTGATGACCATTTGTAGTACTCGTACGATGTATTTGTTTGAAGTTTTTGATGTCATAATAATAGGTATCACACATGCTCTTAAGTTTTTGATTCAACCTTTACTTGAGTTTAGTGATTACAAGACACAAAATTTCTAGTTGTGACAATGGGTTTTTGGCATATGTGATGGATACTAGAGTTGCCACTGAGAGATTGACTTCTATCTCCGATGTTCCAGTAGTGTGTGAGTTCCCGAATGTTTTCCCCGAGAAATTGTTGGGTGTGCCTCCTGAGAAGCAGGTGGAGTTTTGGATCGATTTGATTATGGGTGCAACACTTATTGCCAAGTCACCTTATCGCCTTGCACCGCCCGAGATTCTGGAGTTATCCTCGCAGCTCCAGGAGCTGTTGGGAAGGTTTTTATTAGACCGAGTAGCTCATTATGGGTAGCAACCATTCTTTTTGTGAAGAAAAATAATGGTTCACACCGGATGTGCATCGACTACCGGAAGTTGAACAAACTGACGGTTAAGAACTGTTATCCACTACTGAGGATCGGCGATTTATTCGATCAGTTGCAGGCATCGTCTTGGTTTTCCAAGATTGATTTGAGATCTGGGTATCATCAGATGAGAGTTTCCAAGGAGGATATCCAAAAGACGGCCTTTAGGACTCGTTACGGGAACTACGAGTTTGTGGTGATGCCTTTCGGGCTCACCAACACGCCAACATCATTCATGGACTTCATGAACCGAGTGTGCATGCCCATGTTGGACAGGTCGTTGATCGTGTTCATTGATGACATTTTGGTATACTCAAGGTCTAGGGACAAGCACGATGAGCATCTACGGGAGATTCTTGGAGTATTAAGGATGGAGAGGCTTTATGCCAAATTCTCCAACTGTGATTTCTGGTTACGAGAGGTCTAGTTCTTAGGACACCTCATTAACCAGAACAGGATTTTGGTCGACACGACCAAGATTGAGGTAGTCATGCGATGGGGGGTACCGAGATCCCCATCTGAGATCATGAGTTTTTTGGTCTGGCAGGCTACTATTGGAGTTTTATTGGATATTTCTCCAAAATTGTCGTTACTCTCACCAGATTAACAGGAAAGGTGTTACTTTTGTTTGGGGACCCGAGCAGCAGGCTTCATTCGAGTCTCTTCGCCATAGATTGTGCGAAGCTCCATTGTTAGACCTTCCTGAGGGAGTGGAGGACTTCGTAGTCTACTATGATGCATCTATATCATGGATGGATGTTTTGTTGACGCAAAGGGGACACGTGATAGCATATGTGTTAAGGCAGTTGAATCATCATGAGACGAGGTATCCTACCCATGATTTGGAGCTGGTGGTGGTGGTTTTCGCCCTCAAGATTTGGCACCACTATCTTTATGGTGTTCGTTGTACCATATACATGGACCATAAGAGACTGAAGTACCTCACGGATCAACCCAACCTAAATATGAGACAGATGAGGTGGTTGGATGTAGTGAAAGACTATGACTCTGAGATTTTGTGCGACATCCCCATTTTCACGGCCATAAAAGACCGATTTTGTTTATGCTTTATAAAAATCAGAGTACCTTTTTAATAAAAATGTTGCGGAATTTGTTCCCAAAAAAACATGATAAATACGTTATCAAAGCATTTTCGAAGAAATGTATTTTCCATTTTATAACATTTGGGATGTCATCGTCAATACAGAAACATAAGCATAAATAGAACTTGCATTCATTTACAATAGTGATCTACATCTTTTTTAAATCCCTCAGTGTAAATTAGCTTCATATCGACACCTATGATACAAATAAGCTTGAGTGGGTCAGGGTGGGAAATCTGGTGAGTACATAGGGATTTCAACCCACAATAATATAATTATTATGTTAAACATCAAACAATCAACCCAATCACCCATCCCCATTATCTTCTTTACTCTTAAGGATCTACCCTAAGATTCAGCTATTCCTCGTTTATTCATTCCTAAAGAGTATCTTAAGGAATCGGCACTAAGTCTGCATAGTCGCCAGTGTTTATCCTGTTTATTGATAGTATTGTTTTCGAGAGTCCACTCGTAATACCTGTCAATGGGTTCTAAGAGTACACCGGGTGAACACATCGTTCACAACACCTACAAGTTGCGAGCATGCTAGTGTTCCACTAGACTATCTATAATAGTCCGTGGTTGTCATCCATACTCTGCTAGATGAAGGGGCCATCGCTAGGGTCATCATTTGGCTCATCGTTTTGGCTCATCGCTTAGGTTATCACTTCACACCATATTTTATCACTCATATATCATCGCTCATCATTCCTCTCAGCTTTCATCACTCATCATTTATCTCATCTTTCATCACTCATCATTTATCTCACCTCTAATCTATCCATGTTTTACCCAACACATTTTGTAGATATACAATACATATACAATTTAGATCATTTAAAACATGTATAAAACGTTTCATCCAGCTTAGACAACAAGTATTCAGGCAGTATACACACATAACACGTAATTTATATAAAATACTTCACATCTATGTGTAAGATGAAAGTAACTATGCACTCACTTGTTAAAGTGATGATACCAAACACGGGCAGCGCTTCGCTTTTAGCGATTCTATTTTCCTTCGACAAAACCTAGCATTATTATCACTAAGTTTTAGTCTAATATTTATTGTGACTAATTATTAGTCTAGGACCATATAGGAGGTAGGGTCCGTTTGGTATGCGAAGTATATTGTTTGAAAATATCACTCTAAACACTTTACTAAATCACAGCCTAGACATCATTCCCGTAAGTAGATCAATCAGTATAACGACTTTGAATCACTGATAAATATTATTTCTAGGTTCATAATAACGATATTATATTTAAATATAAGCTATATTTAACATATGGTAGGCTTATTTCACTTACAGCGGGTTTTATTAAAAATTGGGCTCTGCTGGAGCAGTGCTTCTGAGCCGAAAAGCTCTTTTTCTCGGAGCCTTCGTGCGCTCCGGGGCTTTCTCCTAGCCCTAGGGAAGTTTCCTAGGCTTTAGGGGGGAGGGGGGTTAGGGAGTCTAGAGAGAAGTTATAGAGAGAAAGAAAGCCTTATGGTGTGAAGAAAATATGAAGAGTTCATCTCTTATTTATATGGGTTTTCTCGTAGAGTAGGCCCTAAGTTTCGTCTGTATCTTCCGTGTATGAGCTCCGTTTTCTACGTTCTTTATATCCAAACGTTGGTATTTATGAGTACTACAACTTTCATTTAGATGTCTTCGGCTATTTCTCATTCTATCTCAGATTCACAAAATTGTATCGAATTTATCGTGCTCGAAGAGTAGGGACCAAGTTTCGTGCATATCTTTAACATACGAGCTCTATTATCGACGTTCTTTATATCCACACATTGGTATTTATGATTACAACAACTTTTATTTAGAATCCATTGGTTAATTCTCATTTTATCTCATATTTACAAATATGTATTGAATTTGCCGTCCTTGAAGAGTAAAGACTAAGTTTCATCCATATCTTTCTCATACGAGCTCCATTTTCGACTATCATTTTATCGTTGAGCTCCTATTAATGAGATCTTAAATTATCTTTTAGTCTATTTTGGTTAAAAATCGACCGATCTAAAATTCGAATTTCAGGCTATGCAATCCTATGCTAAATCTTAGAAAAATCTTAACTTCCTCATATGAAGTCAGATTTGGACTTCCTTTTTATGCACATTCTCAGTTTAACATATACTCTGACTTTCATTTAGATCGCTAAGGCTAGAAAGTATTTTATCGTAAATTCACTTTTTACGATTCCCGGTGTCGTGCCGGTTTTGCCGTAAAACTTCGACGGGTCATAACTTCTTCGTTATAACTCGGATTTCAGCGTACTTTATATGCATGGAAACCTTGTGACATATAATATAACTTGGTTAAGATTATTTTTTCTAAATAATGTTCTATTAAAAAGTCATTTTTGATGCTTATCGTCTCTAAATTGACTAGCCCGAATCTGTAGGCGTTACAATTATCTCCCCCTTAGGATGATTACGTCCTGGAATCATCAACAAAACATAGATTGTATAATGACTCCATACGTTATATCTTCATCCTAGGTAATAATCGTAACTTCTATATTCTTTCGAATCAGTATGTATCTCTTAGACTTATTGACTGCAAGCAATACTCGATCGTGCACCCACTCTCTATCTCACGTTAGTCTTCCAATCATGACCTTCGAATCACAATCTCAATTCCTTATTGGATACTCCTTCTTCTTAAATAACTTAATATAGCTTCTTTGATTATGACCATTGACTATTGGGTCATGTTCTAATGACCTCCCATCGCATGATGCGACGTTTAGACTCGGGTCTTTTAGAGTCAAATTCTAGAACATAGTATACCTTCCTTCATGTTCTAATGTGATATAATCACATTCTCGCATATAGTACTTCTCGATACAATCTTCTTACTTTAACAACAATCGCAGTACTTCTACCGATCGCTTCGTTTATCCTTTATTTCAACCTTTTGTCTTAAGTCAGACGCTACATCGATCTTGGTTCTCTGAACCATGTTACCCATCTTAGTCGGACTCGACATCATATGACCACTAGGGTCGGAATAATAATCATCTTCTTAGTCATTAGCAAAATGATGGTAACGACATACATGAACAAAACAGAATCAATTACTAGCGCCTTGGTAACCTTGTGACTTTCCCTGATCCAAGTGTGAGTCATGTGCTTCCGGTAGTATAGGCCTCTACTACCATTCACACCTACTCATACCCGTCCCAAGTATTGTCCTATAGTTTTCCACGTTACTATCACAAAAACAATTTTAACACATACAAATGTGTCCAAACAATCATATAATCTTCCCTAGACTCTACTAGGACTTCTTGCATGTGTATCTCCAATCATCAATTCAGCTTCAACTTGGTTGGTGATGGAAATGTCAGATGATGGGATAACTTCATGGATTATACCAAAAATCTTTCTTTATGCTAATCGAAAGTGTACTTCTCTTGTACTAGACGTATTATTTATTGGATGCATTCTAAAGGTAAGATATCACTCTTACGATATCTTCTGATAGGTACCATTCAGTATTGTAAGCCTTCTCATTTCCTCCATTTACTCAATTCATTACGAGTCTTCACCATGATGTTCTGCACACCAAAGCATTCGTTTGGTGTGTCGAGACAAGAATATAGACAGAGGAAGTATTAGACACGTATTCCTCCTTATTACTTCGAAAAATTACATGCCAATTCTAATATCGTAATTAAACGTTTAGAAATCTGAACACATAAAATTTCCAGATCCGATCAGCAATTGACCAAAGATCCGATCGGCAACTGACCAAAGATCCGATCAAGCAATAGCATAAAGTATCATAAATCATTTAGCACAAAAAAGCATTTTAGGCATCTTCCTTAATTAAGCTATTGCTTGTTTCTATTCAGGTGTACTTCCTAAAATATATTGGACACACTCCTCACGGTTATTTCTTAGCATCCTAAGTTTAAGTCTAGAAACAAATCCTTATTCCTAGTTTGCTTAAACTAATGCCTTGATACCAACTGTGACATCCCCATTTTCACGGCCAGAAAAGACCAACTTTGTTTATGCTTTATAAAAATCAGAGTACCTTTTTAATAAAAATGTTGCGAAATTTGTTCCCAGAAAAACATGATAAATATGTTATCAAAGCATTTCCGAAGAAATGTATTTTTATCTATTTTATAACATTTGGGAAGTCATCGTTAATACAAAAACATAAGCATAAACAGAACTTACATTCATTTACACAAGTCATCTACATCTCTTTTAAATCCCTCAGTGTAAAGTAGCTTCATATCGACACCTGTGATACAAATAAGCTTGAGTGGGTTTGGTTGGGAAACCTGGTGAGTACATCGGGTTTTCAACCCACAATAAAATAATTATTATGTTAAACATCAAACAATCAACCCAATTACCCATCCCCATTATCTTCTTTACTCTTAAGGATCTACCCTAAGATTCAACTATTCCTCATTCATTCATTCCTAAGGAGTATCCTAAGAAATAGACACTAAGTCTTCATATCCGCTAGGGTTTATCTCGTTTATTAACAATATCGTTTTCAACACTCCACTCGTAATACCTGTCAGAGGGTTTTTAGAGTACATCGGGTGAACACATCGTTCCCAACATCTACAGGTTGCGAGTATGCTAGTGTTTCACCAGACTGTCTAAAATAGTCTGCGGTTGTCATCCATACTCTCCTAGATGACGAGACCATCACTTGGATCATCATTTGGCTCATCATTTTGGCTCATCGCTTTGGCCCATCATTTTGGCTCATCGCTTTGTCTCATCGCTTAGGTCATTGCTTCGTACCATATTTTATCACTCATATATCATCACTCATCATTCATCTCATCTTTCATCACTCATCATTATCTCATCTTTCATCACTCATCATTTATCTCACCTTTAATCTACCCATGTTTCACCCATCACATTTTCTAGATATAAAATACATATACAGTTTAGATCATTTAAAACACGTATAAAACGTTTCATCCAGCATAGACAGCAAGTATTCAGACAACATACACACATAGCATGTAATTTATATAAAATACTTCATATCTATGTGTAAGATAAAAGTACATATGCACTCACTTGTTAAAGTGATGATTCCAAACTCGAGCAACGCTTCGCTTTTAACGATTCTATTTTCTATCCATGAAACCTAGCATTATTATCGTTAAGTTTTAGTCTAATCTTTATTGCGACTAATTATTAGTCTAGATTCATCATTAACTCAAAGTCTACTTTCATGATCTATCAAGTAAGGAACAACCACGTATGATCATATCGGAGGTAGGGTCCATTTGGTATACGAAGTATATTATTTGGAAATCTCACTTTAAACACTTCACTAAATCACAGCCTAAACATCATTCTCGTAAGTAGATTAATCAGTATAACGACTTTGAATCACTGATAAATATTATTTCTAGGTTCATAATAACGATATTATATTTAATTATAAGCTATATTTAAAGTATGGTAGGCTTATTTTATTTACAACGGGTTTCATTAAAAACTGGGCTCCGCTGGAGCAAAGCTTCTGAGCCTAAAAGCTCTTTTTTCTCGGAGCCTTCGTGCGCTCTGGGGCTTTCTTCTAGAACTAGGGAAGTTTCCTACGCTTTAGGGGGGGGGGGTTAGGGAGTCTACAGAGAAGTTAGAGAGAGAAAGAAAGCCTTATGGTGTGAAGAAAATATGAAGAGTTCATCTCTTATTTATAGGGGTTTTCTCGTAGAGTAGGCCCTAAGTTTCGTTTGTATCTTCCGTGTACGAGCTCTGTTTTCTACGTTCTTTATATCCAAACATTGGTATTTATGAGTAATACAACTTTCATTTAGATGTCGTCGGCTAATTCTCATTCTATCTCAGATTCACAAAATTGTATCGAATTTATCGCGCTCGAAGAGTAGGGACCAAGTTTTGTGCATATCTTTAACATACGAGCTCTATTCTCGACCTTCTTTATATCCATGTGTTGTTATTTATGAGTACTACAACTTTAATTTAGACTCCATTGGCTAATTCTCATTCTATCTCATATTTACAAATATGTATCGAATTCGACGCGCTTGAAGAGAAAGGACTAAGTTTCATCGATATATTTCGCATACGAGCTCCGTTTTTTACTGTCATTTTATTGTTGAGCTCCTATTAAGGAGATCTTAAATTCTCGTTTAGACTAGTTTGGTTAAAAATCGACCGATCTAAAATTCGAATTTCGGGCTGTGCACTGCTATGCTAAATCTTAGAAAAATCTTAATTTCCTCATACGAAGTCAGATTTGGACTTTATTTTTATGCACACTCTCAGTTTAACATATACTATGACTTTCATTTAGATCGCTAAGGCTAGAAAGTATTTTATCGTAAATTCACTTTTCACGATTCCCGGTGTCATGTCGGTTTTGCCGTAAAACTTCGACGGGTCATAACTTCTTCGTTATAACTCGGATTTCAGCATTCTTTATATGTACGGAACCCTCGTGACATATAATATAACTTGGTTAAGATTATTTTTTCTAAATAATGTTCTATTAAAAAGTCATTTTTGATGCTTATCATCTCTAAATTGACTAGCTCGAATCTGCAGGCGTTACATTTTGTATCATCCTGGCAAGGCTAATGTGGTAGCCGATGCCCTAAGTCGTAGAGCAGTTAGTGCTCTGATCCGATATGTGTGAATGAGGATGATGGTGATGACTCTAGTCTTAGATACCATCCGAGAGGCCTAGGTGGTGGCTTTGTGACCAGAGAACCGTAAGAGAGAGCGGGTGATCGGACAGATTTCTGAGTTTGAGTCGCATAGTCGGGAGCTTATAACCTTCCATGGGAGGATATGGGTGCCATATACGGGTGGAGCTCGTCCTATTTTGATGGAGGAGGCCCATAGGTCGATTTTCTTGATCCATCTGAGGGCCACCAAGATGTATTTGGACTTAAAAATGGATTATCGGTGACCCTAATGAAGAGAGATGTGGCATGGATAGTTGAGAGATGCTTGACATGTCATTACGTCAAGGCGGAGCGTCAACATCCTCATGGCCAGTTGCAGCCTTTATAGATTCCCCTGTGGAAGTGGGAACATATTTCCATGGGTTTTATCACCAAATTACCGAGGACCGCACGAGGTGTCGATGCGATATGGGTGATTGTAGATTGGTTGATGAAGAATGCTCACTTTCTGGCTATCAGTGAGAGCTCTTCTGCGGAGAAATTGGCCGAGATCTAAGTTCGAGAGGTGGTGGCATGACATGGGGTGCCACCATCGATAGTGTCAGATCGAGATGTGCATTTCACTTCCAAGTTCCAGAAGAAATTTCATGATGAGTTGGGTACCTGGTTGCATTTCAGTACCGCATATCGCCCACAGACAAACGGGCAGAATGAGCGAATGATTTAAACGCTCGAGGACATGCTACGTGCATGTTTTATGGACTTCGGTGGAAGTTGGGACACTTACTTGCCCTTGGCTGAGTTTTCGTACAACAACAACCATCACTCCAGTATCGATATGCCCCCTTTTGAGCTTTTATATGGGAGGAGGTGTCAGACTCCCATCTGTTGGGGAGAGGTAGGGCAGAGAGTGATAGGGAGCTAAGATAGTGCTCAAGATGACAGAGTCACCAAAAGAGTTACGCATACCGATGGCATTCAGAGCTAGAGTTCCAGATCGGGGATTTTGTCCTCCTGAAGGTATCCCCGTGGAAAGGGGTGATTCGGTTCAGGAAGCGGGGCAAGCTAGGCCCTAGATACATCAGTCCATTCTGAGTGATTGCCCGAGTGGGTAAGGTATCTTATCGGTTAGAGCTACCTGTAGAGTTGAGCCATAATCATAACACCTTCCATGTGTCCCAACTGAGGAAGTGTGTCGCCAATGAGACGACAATGGTCCGTTTAAAGGGCATTCAAATTTATGATTGCATAAAATACATTGATAAGCCGATAGCGATCTTGGATAGGAAAGTGAAGGTCTTGAGGAATAAAGAGGTTCCCTTGGTTCAGGTTCAATGGCAACATCGGAAGGGATCCGAGTGGACTTGGGACCCGGAGTCCGAGATGCGGGAGCAGTACCCAAAGTTGTTTACGGGGGATGACTTCGAGGGTGTAGTTTGATTCCAGTAGTGGAGAATTGTAACATCCTGACTCCGAGGTACAAATTTAATTAATTTATATTCATGTTGTCAGAGCAACTCGACGAGTTGGAGGCCCCAACTCGCCGAGTAGAGGGATAAATGGTTGTGTGATTTTTAGAGTCTGCTCGACGAGTTGGTGGACCCCAACTCGACGAGTAGGAGCTAAGTGTGAAAACCATAATTTTCAGGGTTTGTGTTTTATTTAGTTGACCTTAACCCTTCATTTCCGCCTCCCTGATCATTTTGACACACTGAGAGAAACTCTAAACAAGTTGTAGTCGTTATGTGTGTGTGTGTGTGAGAGAGAGAGAGAGAGAGTGAGTGAGAGAAAGAGAGAAAGAGAGAATAAAGGCTAAGATTTTGTGTTCTAGTGCATTTTTGAAAGGGGATTGAAGAGAAAAAAGGCTTGGAAGGAGAAGAAGACTCTAGATCTGGTGTTCTTTCAGTACTAGCTACTTTTTATAGGTAAAAAGCTTCCACCTCGATCATTGTTTAGTTAGATCTCATCATTAGGTAGTTTAGGGCCATTTCCATCCTTTCTTTGGGTCCTTAAGTTGTTTGAGCTTTCCATGGAGTTGAGACTTCAGATCTAGACAATATGGGGTCCCTTGGGCCTAAAGATTCAAGCTTTATTAAGCTATTGCCCAGGCTTCATGCATCAAACCCTCTATAGAGTTTGCTATGGCATTTTGAGCCCTAGATGCCATGCACGAACGTAAAGCTTGCAGCTTTATGTGATACTTCAGCCTTAGAAGGCTAGATCTAGAGTATGAGACCTTAGTTATGCTTAAAAACATCTGAATGAGAGAATGGACTGAAGGGACTCGACGAGTTGATGAGCCAACTCGACGAGTTGGCTAGGGTTTTCCCCGATAGTTTGGACGCGCTACAACTTAGCGGGTTGATGAGACAACTTGATGAGTTGATTTGGATTTTCCCGATACTTCAGAGAGAACAAAGGAACTTGACGAGTTGCATAAGTGCACTTGACGAGTAGGGTCAACATGGACCATTGACTTCCATTGACTTTTAGGGTTTGGTCAAGACATGAGTTATGGAGACCATGGAGGGGTAAAATAGTCTTTCACCCTTTCCGAGAGTGAGAGAAGGGGTTAGCCTAACTTTTTAGAGTTGTGGTTATAAAGTGTTAATTAGAGATGATTATATTATGCAGGCGGATTCTAGACTGTTTGTGGGGTACTAGATCTACTTGCTTAGCTACGAGGTGAGTCTTCTCACTATATTTACCTGAGTGCTAATATTGTGTGACCGGAGGGTCTTATTTCAGTTATCGACTAGAGGGTCCTATGTGCTTATACTGAGTTATGTGATATTATGCATTTTGTCTTTGTTATTTATGCTATATTATTCTATGCCTTACTGAGTTAGGACCGGAGGGTCTAACCGAGTTGTGAGACCGGAGGGTCTTCACTGAGATACAGTACTAGAGGGTCCAACCCAAGTTGTAAGACCGAAGGGTCTTCACTGAGACACATGACCGGAGGGTCCACACCTAGTCGTAAGACCGGAGGGTCCTCATCGAGACGCATGACCGGAGGGTCCATGCCAAGCTATTACCATGAGAGGCTTATTATTTGTGTATGTGGTATTTTATAGAACTCACTAAGCTTTGTGCTTACCGTGTTGTGTGATATGTGTTTTAGGTACTTATCAGGATCTCGGGAAGGCACCGGCTTAATTGTACACAACAGTTAGAGATTATGTTTTTGAGGATTCTAGGATATTATCAAATATTTGTTGACTTATGTATTGAGAAATTATACATCTTGTGGTTTTGAGAAATGTGATATTGGGTTTTTTGTGATTTTAAAAAATGAAAATTTTATTTGAAAATTTACAGTGTTACAACTCTACTCCGAGATCAACGCTACCAATAACCTTAATAAATTCCAAGACACAAAACTCAGCATATAGGTCAAAATACTAAAATACCCCTAGGTCAAACCCTATAAAATTTGGTCAAAGTCAACCGAGTCAACCAGACTGACTCAGTGAGGACGCAAGGCGTACTACATAGTTGACCGAGGATCAGGGAGTTGACCTCGTATGTGCAGCATACCCCTCGGTACGCCCAACGTATGCATCTGCTCACCACCTTTCCTATTAAGTGTTTAATTCCTTAAGCACTCACGTCTAAAATTCAGATAAAGAAGATGTTCTTAACCATAAAGTTTTCAACTTTATGGTTTAGCATGCCTATTAAGACCTTAACTCCAAAACCCTATTCTTTTAACCCATTAAGACAATCTAACACACACATGGAGAGAAACTAATGACCAAAAACACAACTTTATGACTTAACACCCCTCAAAACCTCTAAAAGGAAAACTCAAATGCCTTGGAGTACCTTCTACTCACAAAGACCAAGTTTGGGACAAAAAGGGGAACAACTTTGAGCTAAAACTAGATCCATAGGATTTCTACACCAAGGTTGAAGCTTTTTGTTTACCTCCACAAGGTGCACAAGAGGAACAAGATGTTGGATCCAAAGTCTTGAGTGAAACACCATAACCTCAATGCTTTTCCTTATACTCCAAAATCTTTAAATTGCACCAAAATGGCTCTACAAGCTTCACCTAATGCACTAACACTCTGTATGGTTGCGAAATGAGGAAGGATGTTGAAGATAAGAAGGTGCATGTGTCCATAAATGTGTTTAAATAGGGTCCAAACCCTAAAATTTTAGGTTTGCACCCTGGCTGTGTATGCCCTGTGTACCAACGTACACGTAGCATACTAATACGAACCCAGGTACGCCCTGCGTACGAAAGTGTACGCCCCGCTTACCCAAGTTGACTCTGAAATTACAAAATTGCTACTAGCGACTAATCTTGCAAATAAAGCACGATTCAAGGGTTAAAACGAATATCTAAATAATTAGACGTTACATTACGTGTAGAGGTTAACGTTTGTCTTTGTGACAATTTTCTGCTATGTCTGTATATGCATGTGATCTCTGTGACTCTTGTTGTTATGATTGTATGCTAGTTGTATGGGATGAAATAGACCTGATATCGGTAGAAAGAGACTGAAGGGGGTGAAATAGACCCGATACCGATTGAAAGAGACCGAAGGGGAGAAATATACCCTATACCGGTTGAAAAAGACCAAAGGGGGTGAAATAGACTCAGTGTCGGTTGAAAGAGACCAAAGGAGGTGAAATATAGCTAGTACCGGTTGAAAGAGACCGAACGGGGTGAAATAGACTCAATTATGTTTTGAATGTTATGCATGTATGGTATGGGGTATTTTGGGGAAGCTCACTAAGCTTTGTGCTTATGATTTTCAGTTTATGTTTCAAGTACTTTCAGCTTGAAAAGGAAGGGCCCGACTTGATCTCACTGCATCCGCCCATATATTCCGTATTATGTGATTTTGGGATTTTGTACTTCGATGTTATTTCACTATGATACACTCTTGGTTGTTTTGACATGATTATTGGATATTTTTGAATGAACTAAAAACAAAATTTTTATCTGCAATTTTAGGATGTTACACCCTAAGCCCTACAGTTCCTTCACATACCTCTTAAGACGAATCTATTATCCCCAAATATTCTTACACTTTCATCGTACCAAATCCAAATGCTAAAAGCTTCACAGGATCATTTACACCATATTTATCTATGTTTTCTTAGGTTTTCACCGAGCCAAATTTAAGATATGTAGAGGGATGATGACCAAAGATATTCATTGATAGTGGTGGGTGTAGGTGAGGAGGTGATGTGGTGGGGTGGGGTGCAATGGAGGAGGTGAGATGATGGGTGCATAAGAGAAGGTGAGGGAGTATGGGTGTAATGTGGTGTAACCGGATGTCCGACAAGATGTTGTCATATATAGTCGGTGCTAGGAGGCTTTAAAGATGTCAGCGCCAAAAGGAAGGAGATATAACTAGCGTCGGTTACGAAGAGAGGAGTGGTGATCATCGATAGGGACAAAAAAGATGAACTTGTGGAGATAGACCTAACGATGGTGGATTGCATTGATTAGTCCAGATGCTTTCTCACATAGCATTATGCTAAGTTACCATGTAATATATGTTTGGTATCATTCTTGTTTGATTACCCTAATTTTTCTCATAATAGTTGTGTATAGCGTTTTCAACTCCTCTTTGTTTAAGAAGTATTGTTATATGCAAACTATTGTCAGTAAAATTATGAGAAAAGTAATAACATTTTCATAAACACATGCAAATATATCCATTCAAGAAACTCTAGTTAATAAAATAATCCATTTTGAATTTATTACGTGAGAAAAAAGATAAAGTTGTTAACAGTTGGTGCTCATACACTTGATCAACAAGTTACAAAGTAAGAACTTGTAAAGATAGTCATACTTCACGATTATCCAATTAATATGATGGAGCATGTTGGATTTAAAGGTTAATTTTCTTAACTCAGGTAACCCATTTTCAAGTGTGTTTTCTTACATATCATTGTGAGGCTATCATGGAGATTTATAAGAGTGGGAAAAATAAGATGAAAAAAAGGTTTTTAATGTGCATCAAGGCAGAATTGCAATGACAAGTAACATGTAGACAATCGACAACCAAAAAAGGTTACATGATAGAAACCACACATTATAACGACGCCTCATGGATTTTAGTGGAATAAAACTAAATATGTAAGTTACTAGTTTCTATTTTTATATTGTATATAGCTATCACTGATTATTTGTATAGTAAGTAAATTTCTTACATCATATTGATTATGATTAGTTGGTTTTTGATTTTAAACAGATAAAATATGTTTAATTTTCATATTTGTAGAATATAATATGGTCAAAAAGTTTCTTTTTCCATGTCTTTAATCTTTATAAAGAAAATTATTTGTTTTTTAAAATACACATATAAAAGATATCAATAGTGTTTGTGTTGGTACTGGTGTTGGAGACGGTGGAGATGGTGGTGGAGGTGGCAAACGTCTTGATGGTGGGGGAGGTGGTGATTGTGGCGCCAACAGTAGAAGTGGCGGCTATGGTTGTGGGCAGCGGTAGTGTGGCAACAATAGTGACAACATTGATGGTAACAAAAAATCATATATGGTTAGAACTTAATAAACATATTCCAAAATCAAAAGCTATCATTTGGAAAAAGTTGTCAAAAAAAAACTTTTTTATATCTTTTTCCTTTTGAAAAACTAACATTTTTTATAATGTCTTTCTACATACAAAAAAAAAAAAAAAAAAAAAAACTTTTTGCCAAGAAAACAAACACCACCTAAAACAGTAACAAAAGAGTTGATGAATCCGCAAGACTTAAGATGAACCTTATTTGATATTATTTACGGTAAGGAATACCGAAATGAAATGAAACAAATTAAAAGTTAACTTATGATTTAATAAGGTGTTGTTTGTTTTTTGGAAAAAAAACCTCTTCAAACCTCTTACTGCTGCGTGGTGCAGCACACGCGCAGCACTTTTTATCTCGCAGCTGTTTGTTTTTTAGAAGTCTTCTGAGTCAAAAACCTCTGCACAGGCTCTGTTTGGCGCAACACTTGTACTGCCTCTTCTAACCTCTTCCAACCTCTTCTTTTTCTTTTTTATTGCTGAAAATTTGATTATATGTTATTAAAATCGTATTTCACATTTTTTTTCCGTTTTTTTTTTTTGTTTATTCTTATTGAATTTATTTTTCATTTTTTATATTCAATAATGATAATTTCTTGATGAAATATCATTATTTTTTACTAAAATATCTTTATTTTTTGTTGAAATATCATTCTTTTTACTGAAATATCATTAATTTTTACCGAAATATTATACATTATTAACTTTTACGTATTAAAAAGCTATTCTCGGTTTATAAAATTAGTTTATTTTAATTTTTTAATATATGCAGCAGTATGCAGATGTTAAAAAAACAAACACGCTTCTTATTATAATCTGCAGCCGTTTGGTCCACCTTTTCTACTGCAGAGGGTTGTAGAGGTGGTCCGCAGACTTCATGAATTTTTACTTCAGAAAATCAAACAGCACATAAAAGAATACAAATCCAATACATAGATTTTGTGGATAGTCCTAATTTGTTTGTTAGTAACACTTCGTATCATACAAGTCCAAAAAAGATGACATATTACATGACATCCCTTTCCTATATAAATTGTAATAAACTTAGAAAATACATTAATGATAACCACAAATACATCTACTCCTAAAACCAATACAACGATGGTCAATTATAAAGTTGAAGGAGTCTTGATTTACTTAAATTGAATTTCCAATTGTTAGAACTTAAGTTAGCAATCCCAATTCCCAAGTGACCATGTGACTCCTCTACTTGCGACTATAATATTAGAAAACAAATAAAAAACAAAAGATAAAAATAAATAAATAAAGTCAATGCCATTCCAATCTCAATTACATTTGCAATTAAAACGGTCACATGCCACAAATTAGGTTTCATGTGGGTGTTTTATTCTAATCAACCAATCATTAATGCCACTTCTATTTGCTAATCTCCATAAACTAAATTGTACCTCAAAAGTACTTAACATATCTTATAAAATACTCAAAAAAGTCAATGCACTTCCCAATCCCCTTTTGCACATTTGTTTTCATCATTTACCTCTTCTCCTTGTTCATAATTACATTTACTATCCATAGTATCATCCATCTAAAAAGTAAAAACATCTTTGATCTTGACATATAAAATGTAGGTAATCTTTGATATATGAATAAAATAATCTCGTTTGGTTGTCATATCGGAATAGAATGGAGGATTATGATAAATTGTGATTAATTCTCCAAATAATATTGTTTGTTTGTTTGTTTGTCACATATAAAATAATGTATTATTTTTATTTATATAATATTTAATAACAATAATACTCTTAAAAAAAATAACTTCAGTCAAATTATTTTTTTCTTATTTTTCAAAAAAAAACTACATGTATTATAATTCAATTTCAAGATTTCATGGCATTTTATCTTACTATATATTGTTGTTGGAAACATCTTAAAGTGAATAAAAAATACCCTTAATTATTTGAAATATATATATATATATATATATATATATATATATATATATATATATATATATATATATATATATATATATATATATTTCAAATGACATGAAATATGTTAATATTTAATCTATTTATCAATATATTTATATTTAATTAAAGATTATTTTTACAAAATATTTTTTCCCTTTATTTATCAATTTAATTATTTAACTTTCTAATTATACATATCATACAAGATGTTTGAAGAACAAATACCATTGACCTTTCCTTCCAACCAATAGAATATAATACCTCATTCAATTACCTTCTTCGTTCCACCACTTTGTCCATTTCATTTTCAATTACCAATCTTTTCATATTATCAATAAAATATCATAAGATAATAGTAGGCTTCAAGCTTTAAACTTTTTAGGGTTTCTTGCAACTTACATACACTTTCTTGATTCATATTTATATAATACAACTTGAAACCACAAACACAAATCCTGTTTACAATCTTTCACTCTATACTTTCAAGTATAATGAGTCAACTTTATAGTTGCCTTTTTCATCACTCTTCCCACAGAATACGATTCTCTATTAACATGAAGCATGTGAAAAAAGGAGGCAAAACATATTTTATTTAACATTAACAACTTGTCATATGGTTAAACGCTTTAACTGCCATTACAGTTTTCTCTCTCATAAATTCTTTATATAAAGGTGTCATTCCCCACTTCCATCTTCATCCCTCCTCAAAACTCCCTCACAACTTATCTTTTTTCAGTTCTAAAAATGGGGTTTCTTGAAATCTTATTAGTTCTAACAATCACCACCATTGCAACACTACCACTAGCTAGCGGCATAGGTGGTGGTGGGTGGTCTAACGCCCATGCCACCTTCTATGGTGGTGCCGATGCTTCGGGTACAATGGGTAAGAAAAAGTTTTCACCTTTTTAAAGATTTCTGAATTATCTTTTATATCTTTTATCATATATATACTGATGTTTATATCTACATATGTGTAGGTGGAGCATGTGGGTTTGGAAATTTATATAGTCAAGGATATGGTACAAATACAGCTGCATTAAGTACTGCTTTATTCAACAATGGACTTGCATGTGGAGCGTGTTTTGAGATCAAATGTGTAAATGATAAAAGATGGTGTCTTCCAGGGTCCATTATTGTCACAGCTACAAACTTCTGTCCTCCAAATAGCGCACTTCCAAACAACAATGGAGGGTGGTGTAATCCTCCACAACAACACTTCGATCTTGCTCAACCGATTTTCTTGAAAATTGGTCAATACAAAGCTGGAATTATTCCCGTTCAATATAGAAGGTAATCTTTCCTCCTTTCATGACATATAACATACAAAAAAAAAAACATAAAGTTGACATTTTTATGTATCGAATTTGATAGGGTTGCTTGCAAGAAGAGAGGTGGAATGAGGTTTACAATCAATGGTCATTCGTATTTCAATTTGGTGTTGTTGACAAATGTTGGTGGTGCGGGTGATGTTGTGGCGGTGTCTATTAAGGGGTCTAGAAGCAATACATGGCAACCAATGTCGAGAAATTGGGGGCAAAATTGGCAAAGTGGTGCGAATCTTGATGGACAAGCTTTATCTTTTAAGGTTACAACAAGTGATGGAAGAACAGTCGTTTCTACGAATGCGGCTCCTGCAGGTTGGAGTTTCGGACAGACTTATGCTGGTAAACAGTTTAAGTCTGTCGGTCTTTAACTCCAAATTTTTAACTTGATAATTAAGTTAAAATACTTTTTTTTTGTTTTATGTGATTTATAGTTATAAGATTAAAGTATGGTATACTGATATACTATAGTAACTAATGTAATATAGTTATAAGATAGGCGAAACTCTATGGGCCCATTTTAAAGGGCCCATAATTGATGTCTAAACTAAACTCCAGGAAATCGGACGGTTTACAAAGATTTCCTGGAGTGTTTTTAGACAGCCCTGAAAAGAACATCAACAAGGGTTGGTGGACTAATGTGGCATTGTCTTTTTTTAGTATGTGTAATGCTCAAAGTTAAAGTTGTTATGTGTGTTCTTTTTTTGGAGGTCAAATGTGGTGTCAAAGATTCCTCAATGTATGTTTTGTTACTTGAAATGAAATGAGAATAACATTTAATGTTTGTCGATTTGCTTGTGCTGAATTGGTTGAGGTGTTAAAGATTTGTTCGTTAAAGCAATACAAAATACAGGCAACTAATTAACAGTTAATGAAATGACAGAAGAGGAAATTTTGATAGATGTAGCTATTAAACAGGTTCTAACATGAAGAATGAACAAGAGAAGAGACCTAATTCGCGAATAAACTAAAAAAAAAAAAAAAAAAAAAACTTTAATTTGTAAGAGAAGAAACCTAATCTACAACTGCGAGATCCAATTTCAATTTTTCACAATAAAATAACCTAAATGTAAAACTTATCTTATGATTAAGAGGATTGAAATCCCGCGAAGCCATCATCGCCCAATCGCACATGAACTGCGGGGATCGGAAAGCGGGCAATCTTCATCGTGATTACCGAGGGGATTCCGGCGGAGAATGGTGGGGTAGGCGAGTGAAAGGGGAAAATTAGACCGGAGGCTCCTTCAACCAGCAAATACCATGCGGATGGTTGGCTGCTTCCGTCGTACCTCTCCCTCACTACCATCGACACCGCCGCCGTCGTCCCTTTTCCGGTACCGCTCAGATAAGATCAAGTAGCGTTAAAACCTTTGCTACTAGGGTTTTGGCTTCCTTTCGAAAACCGGGAAGCGGGCTTTCAAGTTTCATCGACAGAGTTTCACTTAGCTCTTCATTTTCCGTGAGATGACACTTTACTATCTCAAAAATAGCATGTTTGCACTTTAGGCCCTGAAACTTTACACAACTTTCAAAAACTATGAATAGTTTAACAAAAATGTCATTCTATTTAGAGCGAACACTTTTATGTTACTAATAATTTCGAGCATGTATATATTGGTGTCAAATCATAGGGTACACATGGAGTTATATAGTTAGATATGCGTATTTATAGTTGAAAGACCAACACTAAGCGTACATTATACTTTTCGTGTTTGTCGTAACATCCATATCAATCTTATTATGTTTCACACAAAATTATATAGATCTGACATACCGGCTTCACATGATACTTAATAACATGTTAATCTAAGGATATGTGTGTTAGTACTTACAAGATTATTGCTAACTTTATCTTCATAGTCTATTTTTGAAATCCATTCACTGAATTTTTTTTTCAAACATGCATTTTCTTCTTGTCAGTAGCATTAGGCCGTTTTTCATTTTTTGAATTTGACGTACGATTTATCAAGTTACTAAAACATTTGTCGATGGACTTTACAATATTACTTTTGTTTATGTATACGTCTGATATGGGGTAAGGTATCATAACTTGATGAGTCAATACATGATGGTAAGGATGGGCTAATGATTGAAGAGTACAAATTTATGTATGAGACTAATCATTTCTTCATTTTAAAAGTATATGAGCCTATGAGGATGTTGTCTAGTACATTTGAGCTATTAAATTCATGATTTGAGGTAGCAATTGTAACACCTATTGCATGAGATTATTTGAAATAACCTTTAATAAAATCCTTTAAATAATTTTATAGTTTTAGTTTATGTCATAATATCACATACACACCATACACACCGAGTCTTGACTTGACACCATCCATAACATTCGAATTTTGGTATGTTTCCTTTTTAGCCCCATAATGTAAAATCTTTATCATTTTGGTCCCTAGCTAGTACATGAGGCGTCCTTTATGAGTACGCTCAGCATACTAACATATTTCTGGAACGTGGGAATCATCCACGTACGTGGGGCGTACGTGGAATACGTATGGCGTACATAATGTATGGAAAAACCCTAATTTTTAGGGTTTATGCTCTATTTAAGCATCTTATAACACACTTGGCCCCTTTATTGATCAGCCTCTACTCCCTATAACCTACGATCGAAACCCTAGCCTCCCATAATGTGTTTTTGAGCTTTGGAAGTGATTTTGTGTTGTTTTGTGTGCATTGAAGGAGGTGGTGCTTAGTAACCAAGCTTTGGTTGGACTTGAGGTTGTAGATCCGAAATCGTCATCAAGTTTGCTAGCTCGAGAAGGTATAAAGTTCTTATCTTGGAACCTCTTTGTGTTAGATTGATATTAAGGCTTGTTTTTTAGCTTATTATGGTCTTTTGGGGTTCTCTTTGGGAGTTTGAGTCCCTTCGTGAGCTAGAAATAATGTCTTGGATTTTTAAATATGGTTGAGAAAAAAGAACATGAAATGGGTGATCCAAGATGAGTTTACTAATGGGCAAAAGGTTTTTGGTTAAATTTGGGATGACAAGAACATCACACAATAATATTTTATTTGAAACTAATTAATTACCCATATGAGAAACATATAGTTTTTCACCATTACTAAAGGTTACATACATATTACCCAAGTAAGGAGTTGAGTGAGTGACATTCTATTATGAATGAGGCATATATGTAGTTGCTCCAGAATCAACATACCAATCTAGATGACATGTATAACATGTCATTGAGAGTGGAAGGTTTGTGCCAAGTTTTCATAGAGGTTTAAGCATTAGACACATAGGTATGAAGATTGGGACAAGATGAGGCATAGTGACCATTGGTTTGACACAATTGACAATAAGGAGGTTGACAACCCCCACAACCTTTTCCAGCATTCATGTTGCCTCTACCACCACCACAAAAATTTTGTTGGCGACCCCAGTAGGTGGTGGAATGAGTTTGCTGAGATATAAACGTAACATGGGGAGTGGGAGATCCATTAAGAGATTGTAAGAACATCTCATGGTTCTAAGCTTGAGATAACAAATCTCTAAATATTTAGCGATGGTTTGGAAGTCTGAATAGCAGTGGAGAAAGTTTCAAAAGCGGCTCATAAATTGTAGAGAGACCAATGGAGTTTATCCATCTCATCAACATGTTGTCCAACAGCTAAAAGTTTATCATAAATTCCCTTGAATTTACAACAATAGTTAGAGACCGATAGCGTACCTTTTGACATTTTTCTTACTGATTCACGAAGAGAATGAATGATTTTTCAACAATGGAGCTGATATATGCAGTTTCGAGGGTAATCCAAATCTGCTTGGCGGTGGGAAGACCAAGAACTTTAGAAGTCGCTTCTCTTATGAGAGAACAATAAAGAATTATAACAACTTTCTGATCAAGATTGTTCCATGTTGAGAGAAAAGATTTGGAGTGGGATTGTCTTCAACGAGGATGGTATCAGGGATGCTGAAGTAGTACCATCAATGTGAAGCATGAGTTTCTGATAAGAAAATAAAGGAAGCATTTGATTCTTCCATAGGACATAATTCGTGGAACACAATTTAATGGGAATCATGTGATGGTGAGTGTTCATGGTAAAAGGTGCCATCGAATGAGGAAGACGTCATAATGGAAAGGTACCAGTAAAAAAGTAGTGGTGGTTTTTAGGGTTGAGAAATGAGCGATTTGAGGGAGGAAAATAATTAGACCGATACCGTATATAATTAAATGAAATTAACCACACATAACATTGTGTTTTTTGGTATCTGTTTATAATAATAATAGTTATATATTACAAAGGTTAATCTCCTATTAATATGGAGAAGGATTATATATATATATATATATATATATATATATATATATATATATATATATATATATATATATATATATATATATGAATAACTCGTAATTATCTAATAGTATATAATGCCATATTGAGAAAAAGATCAACGTCTATGAAACAAAGCCTGCAACCATGTTCGATAATCCAAAATGGGACGAAGTGTTGGGGTTGAAGTTTGATGTTCCTCTTTCTCCGTACGAGAGTCCATAATTCCATATTAATGATTTTTTAAATGGTATCTTGGCTCTGCAAAATTACTTATCTATACGTATAAAGACCTTGAGTGTTCCTACATTCTTGAAAGTGTGTTCTCCCATGGAAAAAAGGTTGGAGACCTGATAATATCAATGAAATTTTTAGAATATGGTAAAGTTCTAGAGGATATGGCTTCTACTTCAACACAGACATCCACAATGGAGAACCAGAACATCTGTGACTACACTATAAAACTCAGTTCAATAAAAGAAATAGACTGCAAATATATTTTGTAGAAAAAGTTAAAATTCAAATCAAATGATGACATCATTCCACAAATAATGAATATTAGAGAGTAGCATTTTCAGAGATTTGGTGAAGAATTTTTAACTCATGTGATCTCTTTGTATGTGCTCTTCATCTTCACATGTGATCTCTTTTAAAATGGTGGCTTCGTTGTTATCAAAGGTATGTAGTTGAGTCTTAAAAGTTTCTTGTACAGAGCTAGTGATTAATTAGTATATACATTAGGGTGATATGAAATTAACATCTGACATGTAGTGGAATGTGAGTTCTCCACCTCATTTCCTGTTCCTTGTTTGGTTGTGGGATTAGGGCAGATCCACACAATCAACTGTCCGTTCGATATTGGTTTATATATAGCTAGTATTAACTAAGTTGTCATAGAAGGAACCGGTATTATCATATTCTTACTAAGAAAATATAGGATTTTTTGTAGGAACATATTCATTTCAACTTAAAGGACTATTATAGTTACTCTGTAAGTACCTAGTGAATACGTCAGGGTTATATACAATGAGGATCTGACAAACAGTGGGATGTGTGCCTTCCACCTCATTTCCTGTTCCATGTTTGGTTGTGGGCTTCGGGTAGAACCACACAATCGACTGTCTGTTCAATCTGGATTGTATATAACATGTATACACTAAGTACTCGTAGAATGAACTAGTATGAGACATTATACTTAACAATGATAACATCAGGAAATATAGGATTTCCTGAGGAAAACTCCATGTTTTATAAAGAACAAAGAAACTATTTTCTAAACAAAACACTTATGAACTCACCAACTTTAATGTTGACAATTAGTAGACAGGTACACGCCAGGGTTCCTAGAAGACGGAGCATAGTAGCTTCGAGTCTTTAGTTTGCTTCTTACTGTTGGAGTCAGTCATATATGATTCGAATACAATGTAAACGTTTTAATATTAATACAATGGTTGTTGTTGATTTGATTGCTATTATTCAATCGTTGTGATACTGTACATGACGTCCTCCGTCCCCGAGCATTTCCGTAGTTTCAGTTTGGGGGTGTGACAAATTGGTATCAGAGCATTATTTATAGTGAACTTAGTATATCACCCTATAAATGATATACAACTATAAATACATAGGGGCCGAAGTGCTCTGACTAAAAGTACACTTTTAAAATATAAGTATTTTACGAGAAATATACGAACAAGCACACATACTAAGAACAAGTATCACAAGAAGAACAAAACAAAAATATTTAGATGTTGGACACTACAGTCAAACCTAGGCAGTTATGTAATCATATCTGGGATAAATATAGCCTGATCAACTATATTTATTTGAGATACAAAAAACATGTGTTTGGGAGTGATAGATGTGTTGCAACGAGTCCAAAACTTACCAACCCTATATACAAAGGATCTCTAGAACAAAACATAAAGTAAAAATACTATAGGAGTATTTTATGGTACTATAAGATAACACCAAGTCTGAAAACTTACCTGGTCCATTACCAAGAAACTTTAGAAACAATCATACAATTAAAATACTATAGGAGTATTTTAAGTACTATAACTAACATATGTAAAAACTAAAAGACCCTTGCTGACAGGTCTATAATTGTGAAGTGTATGCTTCTAGAGTTATATATAATTGGGATCTTGTAAACTTAGAATTTGTGATATTCTCTCTACTACATGTTCCTTGTTTGGTTGCGGTTTTGGAGTAGGATCACATATTCGAATGTCTATTTGATCTTGGTTATATACAACTTGTATACACTGCGCAATTATAGGCAAACTTGGTAAGGATCTCTCCATAAAAATAAAATATTGTTTTATTTAAATCTCAAAGGATTCTTTTGACATACAGATTCTCACATGAACAACATAGATAGATATAGCCACTCCACTACAACATTCAACGGAAGACACAAGGAAGAATTGATAAGGAGGATTCCGAGAAGGAATCATTCGTGGATCATGCGAGAAGGCAAAGCACCTTAAGTGTCATACTAGGAACTAATAAACTTGTTATAACCTAGTGAGTTAGTGATTAAACTGCTCACACTATCTGTTAGGCATATTGCCTTTTTCATAACAACTAGTAACAGTAAATTGGGTCACAAAACTTCACTAAGAAGGTGGTCACTATCAAACAAATTCATAAGTCTATTTTGCATAGACCTCTGTTATGAATTGTTTTCAGAACACTATAAAAGTAGGAACATAACTCACTCAGAACTAAGATAACTTGGATTCAAATAGCACTCCACTTGTAACCACAACTAAAAGCTTACCCGTGACAACCCAAAATTTCTGTCTTGTACAACCATTCAATTCAGTCAAAGTTAGACTTGGTTCTGCTAACTTTTAGTACTGTTCAGAGTTTGTTTGAGCATTCTGAGCCTAATACCCTCTATAAGGATGGCTAAAAAATATATTCTATAGTTCAGTATGCTACATAAAGCCGGAACTCCAAGGATTGGAGTTTACGGTAATAAACTAGAGTTTACGGCCATAAACTCAAGGCTGGCTGTAAACTCTTGGTTGGCCGAGAACTCCCACTATATATATGATACTTAGCCATTTTTCCAACACTTTTACCATTTCCAAGAGAATAAATCGGGTTTTTCTATCAACCATCATCAAGAATCTTCACTTTTCTTCCAAAAATGTAAGTGTTTTATCCCTTGTCTAGTTGATACACCTTCTTATCTAAAAATACCCCTTGATTCAATCCACTAACTTCATCTTTTGGGGTTAGATCTTCAAGATCTTCAAGAACACCAAGAACACATTTGTGTTTTGGTCCAAAATCGCCCTTTTAAGCTCCTATATCGTAAGTATTACTTCCTTATACTCGATATCTAGTTGAATCACATGCTAAAAACTTTTGAAATCGTCCATTCCCAAGAACAAGAGGTATTTACGGCCAAGAGCATCTCCATTGGCCGTAAACCCTAGTTAGAGGTGCATATGAGCCTTAAACTCTTCCTAAGGCTTGGACATGAGGCTAGAACCCTTCCTTGCGGTTTGTAAGACCTTAAAACACCCCCATTGACACTTTTCATCATGAGTTTACGGCCGTAAGCTCCTTGGCCGTAAACACATGTAGCAGTGAACACTTGGCCATAAACTCCAAGTGTGACCGTAAACTCACCTTATACACAATCCTTTTTAATTTTTACCTCTCCATTAAAGTGTACCCTTGTCCCTAAGGTGTTTCCCTTAATTGATTAGTTGGATAAACACTAATTTTATACATATATGTGTCATTATACGCTAAATAGGATCCGTGTGTTCTCAAGTCTTCACCTGACACTTAGCATCCTATACCACTCTTTCATCCGAACCACTCACTACAGGTGAGTTCATACCCCCTTAATCTACCTTTTAAATGATTTTTAATGCTTTTAGGGGGGGGGGGAATACAAGTTAAATCATTTAAATCATTATAGTTATTATATCAATCACATATGATTAATAACAAGAGCAAATAGATAGATTTCTTATACTTTCAAATTGTGATATCCAACATCTATTTTAAAACACCTTTATCAAATTCTTTTCATTCTAAAACTATTTATTCAAACCCTTTTAACTTATATATTGTCAAAAATCATGTCTATATTGATATAGTTGTATAAGTAAGGTTGAAAGGACTTAGGACTGATGACTCGCTTTATTTCTTGTTCCTTGTTTGGTTGTGGACTTAAAGTATCCGGTTGTTTTCCGAGTGTCGTTTGAACCTTTGTTATATGTCGTGTATATGTATATAGATATAAAAAATTCTATTCCAACTCAATACATACGCAGCCATCCAAACAACATTACTAGTAAGCTGTAATATGTATAGTTTATGAGATTACTACTTACTATTACTAGTACAATGAAAGATACAAGAGTCAGTTCGTTTATGAGGCTATACAAACTTACTATAATGAGAATCAGAAAGAACATACTATAATGAGAAACTAAGAGAACATACAATATACTATAGAAGAGAATATACTATATAAACACTAGAATACGATAACCAGAATGTGAAATACTACTTCATGATACAACAGTACATTGTTTTATCACATTATAACCAGAGTCTCCTGGAGGGAGAGCGGGCATCGTGTGTATAGATCTATACGGGACAGACACTCCCACACCACGACTGCTAGCTACAGTCCCAGCCGGTAAGGCCAAAGGGTGACAAAATGTCACCTCGCTATTTTATGACACCGGAAGGTCATCAGGTATTCAGCCGTCAATCAATATGGTTACAAACTAATTCACATCTAAACCTTTAATTAACCAATTAGGCTATAAAGGCAATAAGACTCCCCAAGGAGTATAGTGCATTTAATACGACATTGAGTCTTCATTTATTCACTGTATAGTTAGTATATCACTACTGAGATAAAACGTTATGTTTTCCTAATAGATGATAGTAATAAATGGGTGAAAACATACTCTTACTCAGTAATAATGTACTAGTATATTTTTCCATACTATTACAAGTACATATGCAAACATTACATTTTATACAAAAACAAACATGAAAAACAGTCGAACTTCGGGTAGAAGACTACTTTATTTATAAGCAGGAAATATAGGATTTTCTGGGAAAACTTTACAAACTTTTCAAGGTTTTAATATAAACATTTCGAGGTTTTAACTACTAAATGACACTAAATACTTATGAACTCACCAACATTTAATGATGATACTCTATTTCAAAATAACTTTTATTCTCAGGGAACCAGTAAGATAGGTACACCCATGCATCTTTTGAAGGACGGAGTGGATCCAAGACTCATCTTTACTTTGATTGTACATTTTTGGTGTCATTTAAAACTTACAAAAGAACACACATGTATTTAACTATTCTATTAATGAAATGGATGTTGTTGCTTGTTTTTACTATTATGCATTGTTATGATACTGTGCATGACGTCTTTCACCCCCGAATGTTTCCGCCAATTCGGTTTGGGGGTGTGTCATTACCCTTGTTTGATCTTTTAAACCTAATGGCAAAAAGATGCCACCGATCTTGAGCAAAAACAACAGCTGAAGACATACGAAGTAAACTACACCACACACGATCTTGATCTAGGAGCAGTTGTGTTTGCTCTGAAGATCTGGAGACCCTACCTGTATGGTACAAGAAGCACTATCTTTATAAACCACAAGATCCTTTAACACATATTCAACCAGAAGTAACTCAATATGAGGCAACGACGGTTGGTCAAGCTACTCAATGACTACGAATTTGGAATTCGTTATCATATGGGTAAATCCAACGTAGTAGCTGACGCCCTAAGTCGGAAAGAATACTCTGGTTGTAGAGTCAAATCGTTGACTATGACTATCCATTCACACTTGTCCACACAAATTAAGGAGGCCCAACTCGAAGCCTTGAAACCTGAAAATGTGGCGGGTGAATCCCTAAGAGGGATGGATAAGAATTTGGAAGTCAAGGATGACGGAGCCTATTATCTCATGGACCGGATCTGGACTCCGAAACATGGTGGCTTCAGAGACTAGGTCATGACCGAAGCACACAACACTCGATATTCCGTCCACCTAGGTTCAGATAAGTTGTATCTGGATCTTAAAAAGTTATATTGGTCGCCTAACATGAAAGCAGAGATTGCTACCTTCGTGAGTAAATGCTTGACTTGCGCCAAGGTCAAGGTTGAATACCAAAAACCCTCAGGTTTACTACAGCAACCAGAGATATCGGAATGGAAGTGGGAGTAGATCACCATGGAATTCATAACCACGTTGCCCAAGACAACGGGTGGTCTCGATACCATATGGGTGATCATTGACAGGTTAACAAAGTCAGCACACTTCCTTCCCATCAAAGAGACTGACAAGATGGAGAAACTCACAAGAACATACATTAGGGAGATCGTACGACTGCATGGTGTTCCTATATTCATTATCCCCAATAGAGATAGTAGATTTACTTCGAGGTTCTGGCAGTTGCTACAAATTTCCCTAGGAATGAGGCTGGACATGAGCACAGCCTACCATCCATACACCGACGGACAAAATGAGAGAATTATGCAAACCTTGGAAGATATGTTGTGAGCCTGTGTGATCGACTTTGGGAATGCATGGGATACTCATTTAACCCTTGTAGAATTTTCCTACAACAATAGTTATCATACGAGCATAAAGGTTGCTCCATTCGAATCCCTCTATGGCCGAAAATGCAGATCCCCTCTATATTGGGTTGAGGTGGGTGACACACATTTAGCTAAAGGACGAATCCCTGACAACACTCTCACAGGTCCGGAAATCATTCGGGAAACGACAGAGAAGATCGTTCAGATTCGTGAATGATTGAAAGCCTCTAGAGATCGATAGAAAAAGCTACGCAGGCAAGCGAAGGAAACCTTTGGAATTCCAGGTGGGAGACCGCGTTCTTTTGAAAGTCTCACCCTGAAAGGGCTTGATACGCTTCGGAAAGCGTGGAAAGCTAAATCCAAGATACATAGGGCCTTTAGAGATTCTCGCTAGAATCGGCCCTGTAGCTTACAAACTCAACCTACCCCACGAACTTAGTACCATACATTCTACTATCCACGTCTCGAACTTGAAAAAGTGCCTATCCGACGAGACTCTTGTAATCCCAATCGACGAGATCAAGATCAATGAGAACCTCAACTTCGTGGAAGAACCGATAGAGATCATGGACCGTGAGGTCAAGAGAACGAAGAAAAGCCATATCCCGATAGTGAAGGTTCGTTGGAATGCCAAGCGAGGACCTGAATTCACTTAGGAGTGCGAGGATCAAATGAAACTGAAATATCCTCATCTTTTTGCTTAGTTATTTGTAACTACTTAATTCTTTAAACTCTAACTTCGGGATGAAATTCTCTCTAACGGGAGGATGATGTTGTTGGATATAGTGTCTAAGTCCATAACTGTATTTGGTATGTACTTGACCCGACCCGACATGGTCCATTTGGGTTGCATGGCATTGCAATACTTGGATAGACAAAATGAGAAAAATGAAACTTATGGTTATTAATTTTATAAGTTCTAATATATTAATAATAGTATTATTTAATTAGTGTTGATCAAAAATTGACTTAGAGTTAATTTGGAGATCAATATGAGACTAATTAAATATATAGGGTCAATCACGTCAATCATCTATTCTATCATAGTGGGCTAATGATCCATGGTTTATGAAGTTGGGCTATAACCCATTAGGAGCTCCATGGATAGTCCATGGGAGTTACAAACCCATGGATCATTATAAATGAAGAGTCATGACAATTAAGGGCATTCATGTGTAAACCCTAATTGTGACAACACTATAAAAGGGACCCTATGGCTAGCAAAATCGGATACTAGTTGATTCTAAGAGGGCATAACTGATTTTGAGTGATAGTGACATTCTCTCAAGTTATTCCCATTCTTGTGGTGTTGTGTGAAGTATTTGAGGCACAACATTTGGGGTGTTAGGCTCACAAAGTCATCAAGGAATTCAAGCAACAAGAAATGTATGTACTTCTACTAGTTTTTATATTACATGTTCCCCATGCCATGCTAGTTAGAAAGTAAACCATGGAAAATCAAATTTGCATGTATTTTAGAGAAAACATAGATCCAAGGTTTATAGGGTTGCATGTACACCATAGGAGTGTTAGAATGCTCAAAACCCATGTGGTATCAGAGTCTAGGCTTGTTTTCTTGATACTTGATGCAAACTTGTTGAAAAAGCTAAAAAAATCTGCCATCTGCAGCATGAACTCGCCGAGTCCATGGGGGGACTCGACGAGTCCATATGAAAATTCATCCTACTCGTCGAGTAGGTTCTTGCACTCGACGAGTAGGAGCCCCCGGATGCAGATTTTCGAGTTTTGTTGCTGGAAATGGGCTGGAATCATTACCCCAAACTGTTTGACTTGTAAAATCTGTTTTTCAATGTGGTAATGAATATATTAATCCATTTCAAATGACTATAATCAAATTTCAAGTTTTATATGTGTTAATATGATTTCTTGAAGTTGTTTGATATGAATATTTGTTCTTATGAGTTTTAGACGATCATAGGAATTGTTTGTAACTTGTATGGTTGATTAATTCATGATCTTAATGCTCAATGATGGTTTCCATAACTTGTCCTCAAGTTATGGATAACCAAAAGTCACTTCATTAAAATTTTCATTAAAGAATAAAAGGTTTCATAAAATGAAGAGTCTTCATTTTTATGAACCATTAAACTCATAAGTTAGAAACTGAAGAGTCTTGAAATGGTTTAAAAAACTTGCCCTCAAGTTTTGGAATTTTGTAAAGTCTTACACTTTAATACTTTAATTCCAAAATTAAACCTTAGAATTTTAAAAGTTTTAAATTCAACCCTTATACTATTATTATAATTTTAATTATATAGATATGTATAAGAATATATCAGTCTTACCATTAGTAGGCCTCATTCACGAAGCCGGTCTATAAGGGGGGTATAAGTTTATTTCCTATAAAATGGAGGTTTAATGGGTGTCCACTCTCACCCATCGCTTCCTTGACTGGTGGAGGGTCGTTAGCCGAAAAGGTAGGATAAGACCTTAATCCTCATTAAAAGTATAATGAAATTATAAAGTAATTATACATTATTAATTCCCAATCTTAGTTACTTTAGGAAAATGTGAAATAGGTGCTAACCCGTGAAATTACACTTTGTACCTTACCAAGTCGTTAATGGAGTGTGTGTGGTCAACCGACACACTAATAAGGACTAGTAAGAGTGGAAAAGGGTAACTTGACTTTATTATAGATCGGTGGAGCGTGTGTGGTTAACCGGCACATCGATTAGGTAATATAGTTAAGGGTACCAAGTCAATTTGCATGGTTCTTCACACCTTGTTTGTGATCCTTGGCATCCCAGTCACAAACTTGAGAGGGCACAATCGAGATTCAAACATGCCATTGAAAAGTTCAATGTATCTCAAAAGATCTAGGAGTTTCAAATCCAATAAAACCTAATAATAAAATATTTCCTTTTTATGGTGGAAATTGGTAAATCGTCATTTACCTACCTTCAAATATTTTATAGCTTGGATTACGGCATCCCTCTTCCAACTATAAATAGTTTGATGGATGCTAGCCTTAATATTTCATTTGGGTGACTTATTAAGGACTCTTTATCTAATAAAACTTGTCTTTCTTTCTTTCATATGTCTTCGAACAATGTTGTTGGCTCAAACCCTACAAGCTCCTTTTCCCTTATGAACTTGTGTAGGAAAGTCACTTTTGATGGATCCAACTTTAATGAATGGATCAGAAACATCAGAATGATTACCTGCTATGAGGACAAGGAGTATGTCCTCGATAGGGAGCTTAAGGTTGTGAATGAAGCCACTGCTACTCCTGAAGAGTTTGCGGAGTTTGTTGCACATGAGAAGGATGCTACTAAAGTGTCCTGCATCATGTTGGCTACCATGACTCCCGAACTTCAAAAATCTTATGAAGATTTCTACCCCTATGAGATGCACCAGGATCTGATGGATAGGTACCATTAGAGTGCGCATCAGGAGAGGTATGAAATCATCTCCTCCATGATAACATCCAAAATGAATGATGGTGAACCCATCACCGATCACTTGCAGAAGATGCAAAGGTTCGTTGACTGGTTTCTAAAGCTCAATGTTGACTTCCCTGAGGACATGGCGATTGATATCATTCTCCATTCCTTACCTCCAAGTTATGATCAGTTTCATATGACTTATTATATGAACAAGGAGGAAGTCACACTTAGCAAACTTTAACGACTCTTAAGGATAGCTGAAAATGGCCTTAAGGGTAAAGCGGTTGTTACTTCTACTCCTTCAATAACTCCTGTTCTGTCATTTGGGCAGGGAAAGGGGAAGAAGAGTAAAACCCCTTCGAAGGGTACCAAGGTAAAGTCCCTTGATGTTTCCTCTTCAAGTGGGACAAAGAAAGGTCCCATCACTCCTTCTTCAAACCTAAAGGAAGCACAATGCTTCTATTAACAAGAAAAGGGGCATTGGAAGCGAAGTTGCTCCAAATACTTGCAAGTTGTAAAGGATGGGAAAGTTAAACCTACCCATGCAGGTATTTATACAATATTTTCTAATAACTCATCTAATGATAATTCTTGGGTGCTCACAGGTTGTGGTATTCACATTTGTACTGATTTGTAGGGCCTAAGAAGAAGTGAGCAAGTAGAGCACGGGAAGATAAACTTAGTCATGGGCAACATGAAAGCATCACCTATTACCAAGATAGGAGTTTATTCTTTATTGCTTAATAATGGGTTAATGTTAGATTTGAATAAATGTTGTTACTCGCCTGAAATGGCGAGAAATATTATTTCCTTTCATGTCTTGTACAAACAAGGGTTTACATTTTCGTTTGATAATAATAATGGTGCTATTAATGCTTATCGCGATGATGTATTTTACTTTAAAGCATTACCTTATGATGGTGTATATAAAGATGTGAATGTTGTAGACAATCTAGGGAATAATTTGTTGTATATTGATTCTTCAAATAGCTTGGATAAAGCATCTTTGTGGCATTGTCTTCTTGGACATGTCATCAAGAAGCGCATATGCCAACTCCAAAAGGCTGGAGTCTTGGAATTGTTTGACCTAAAGTCAGATGATAGTTGCAAGTCTTGTTTACTTGGAGAAATTACAAAATCACCCTTCACAGGTACTTGTGATAGGGGTGAAGGTTTGTTGGACCTCGTACACACAAATGTGTGTAGGCCCTTCAAAGTGGTTACAAGGGATGCTAATCTCTATTATGTGACTTTTACTAATGATTATAGCAGATATGGATATATATACTTGATCAAGAATAAGTCAGAAACCTTTGAAAAATTCAAAGACTTTAAGTAGGAAGTTGAGAATCAATTGGCGAGGAACATCAAGATGCTCCGATATGATCGGGGAGGAGAGTATCTTAGCATTGAGTTCCTTGACTATCTTAAGGAATGTGAGATTGTCTCACAATTGACACCTCCTAGGAAACCACAACTGAATAGTGTGGCTGAGAGGTGCAATCGAACCTTGTTAGACATGGTTCGTTCCATGATGAGTCGAGCTTCATTACCAATCTCATTCTGGGGGTATGCCTTAGAGACTGCTGCCTATATCCTTAATCTAGTCCCTACTAAAAGGGTTGCCAAAACACCTCACAAGATGTGGACTGGGAAAGTTCCTAATCTAGACCACATCAAGATTTTGGGTTGCGAAGCTTTCGTGAGGTGTAAGACTCATGACAACCTTGAACCTCGAAGTGAGAGGTATATTTTCATCGGCTACCCACAGAGATCCTTTGGTTACCTCTTTTACAGACCCAGTGATAAGGTGGTCTTTGTAGCAAGAAGATGAGTCTTTCATGAGAGAGAATTTATAAGCCAAGGGGACAATGGGAGGCAAATTGACCTTGAAGAGATTCAAGAGTCAAGTGGTGAAGGAACCTCAAATACTACCGGACAACCTAAGGAGGAAACTCCAGTTGAGCCGATAGATGAGTCTGTAACCCCAAGGCGCTCCACAAGAGTTAGGAACACACTTGATTTTTATTATGGTTATCATATCACTACTGAAGGTGATACATTTATCAGTGATAGTACAATAATATATTTAGATGAACTTAATAATTATAAAGAAGCCATGGTAGGCCCTGAGTCTGCAAAATGGAAGGAGGCTATGGACAACGAGATTCAGTCCATGTATGACAATCAAGTTTGGAACTTGGTTGACAATGTACCAGGTCCTAAGACAGTTGGGTGCAAGTGGATCTTCAAGAAGAATACCGACATGGATGGGAAGGTACACACATACAAAGCGCAAATGGTAGCGAAGGGCTTTACTCAAACTCCGAGAGTTGACTATGATGAGACCTTATCACCAGTAGCGAAGACTAAGTCTATTAGGGTGGTGTTGGCCATAGCTGCATTTCATGATTATGAAATATGGAAAATGGATGTCAAAACCGCTTTCCTTAATGGAAAGTTGGCTGAGGATGTTTACATGGCTCAGCCAGAGGGTTTTGTCAATGCAAAATATCCTAATAGAGTGTGTAAACTTGAGAAATCCATTTATGGATTAAAGCAAGCATCTCGCAGATGGAATCTTTTCTTTGATGAGAAAGTTAAAGAGTTTGGCTTTTCGAGGAGCGAGGATGAGTCCTGTGTATATGTTAGGGCCAGTGGGAGCATAGTTAGCTTTTTGGTGTTGTATGTGGATGACATACTACTCATAGGAAATGACATCCCAACCTTGCAGGAGGTTAAGTCCTGGCTTGGGAAGTGTTTTTCTATGAAGGACCTTGGAGAAGCTGCCTATATCCTAGGAATAAGGATATTGAGAGACAAGAGTAAGAGACTAATTGGACTTAATCAAAGTACCTACTTGGATAAGGTGCTGAAGAGGTTCAGCATGCAAGAATCCAAGAAAGGGGAATTACCTATCCAGAGTAATGCCAAGCTGAGTAAGACCCATAGTCCGAGTATAGAGGTTGAGATAGCATAGATGAGTCATATACCATATGCTTCCGTTGTGGGCTCCATCATGTATGCTATGACTTGTACTCGCCCTGATGTGGCCTTTGCTTTGAGCATGGTCAATAGATATCAAGGGAACCCTTTCAAGGCTCAATGGACTGCGGTAAAGAACATTCTTAAGTATCTACGGAGGACTAAGGATTGGGTCCTTACTCTTGGTGGTAGTAATGACTTGAGAGTGGAAGGATATAGCGATGCTAGCTTTCAGACTGATAGGGATAATTTTCCGCTCTCAGTCAGTCTGGGTCTTTATCCTAAATGGAAGGGCAATTACTTGGAAAAGTTCCAAGCAGGAGACAGTAGATGATTCTACTTGTGAATCAGAGTACATAGCAGCAAGTGAAGCAGCAAAGGAGGTTATATGGCTAAAGAACTTCATCGGAGACCTTGGAGTTGTACTAGCTATAAAGGAGCCAAAGAAAAATTTTCTGTGACAGCGAAAGTGTGTTTGCTTTAGCTAAGGAACCAAGAGATCACAAAAGATCTAGGCACATTGATAGAAAATACCATTTATCAGACATCGAATAGAAGAAGGACTCCTCGTGGCAAAGAGGGTATCATTGGATGAGAACCCATCAGATCCCCTCATGAAGGGACTAAGTAGGGTTAAGAATCTACAGCATGCGAGGCGCATAGGACTGAAGGATGATATTAGTTTTAATAATTAGATAGTTTTCTGAAACTTGTAAAATGTAATTGACATTTGATGATTAAATAAAAGTTGTTATTTATTTATGAGTAAGTGTTACTATCTTATGTTAATCGTTTACTATGGTTTCAAGTTTGCATGTTTTGACTTCCTGAATAATTATGTTATTATTCGAACTCTCCATAGTCAATCATACTTTGGAAGTAGGTATTTATTTAAGATTGTCATGAATTGGCTTGTATGATTTGTCTAATGTGCATTAGACATAACAATGGTTGCTACATCATTCATGAGTACTCATAAGGCCTGAGTATTGGATTCAACACACGCTCACTTGCATCACTTCATGGAATTTATCTCGAGTGATCGTGAGATGGTAATATCATGCAAATCTTCAAACCTAGAGATATGGTTTGTTGACTATGAGTTGGTTATCGATTGATTGTACAAAAACACATTGGTAACTCGATGTTATAAAACATTCTTTTGTGCATAATTCAACAAGTAGTCAGTACAAGCATATGAGTCGAGGTTTATCTGTTCCTTCTAGAAATAGAAGCAATATCTGGGCACCTCGATGATTTGGTTTTGAATTATGTACCGGGCCCGGTCAGAACCTAATTGATGTGTTCAATTTAGTTCTATGTCAAAACAAATCAGAGATCGAGAAACAAATGTTGGACAATAAGTAAGACCATGTTCCATGTGTTTGTCCGGATGATATCTTGAGAGCAGGGGATAATATGATCACTTATCTTAAATGGCATATCATTATCATCTCAGTTCTGAGAGACTTTGAAAGAGCTACGATTTCTAGTCAGATTCTAAAGTCATATCTAAAAATATAGTTATTACGCTTATCCAAGTAGGATACTGTTGGATATAGTGTCTAAGTCCATAACTGGTTTTTGTATGTACTTGACCCGACCCAACATGGTCCATTTGGGTTGCATGGCATTGCAATACTTAGATGGAAAAAAATGAGAGAAAGGACACTTATGGTTATTAATATATTATAAGTTCTAATATATTAATAATAGTATTATTTAATTAGTGTTGATCAAGAATTAACTTGGAGTTAATTTGGTGATCAATATGAGACTAATTAAATATATAGGGTTGATTTTGTCAATCATCTATTCTATTATAGCGGGCTAATGATCCATGGTTTATGAAGTTGGGCTATAACCCATTAGGAGCTCCATGATAGTCCATGGGAGTTACAAACCCATGGATCATTAGAAATGAAGAGTCATGACATTAAGGGCATTCATGTGTAAACCCTAATTGTTACAACACTATAAAAGGGACCCTATGGCTAGCAAAATCAGATACTAGTTGATTCTAAGAGGGAATAACCGATTTTGAGTGATAGTGACATTCTCTCAAGTTCCAAGTCTTGTGGTGTTGTGTGAAGCATTTGAGGCACAGCATTTAGGGTGCTAGGCTCACAAAGTCATCAAGGAATTCAAGCAACAAGAAAGGTATGTACTTCTACTAGTTTTTATATTACATGTTCCCCATGCCATGCTCGTTAGGAAGTAAACCTTGGAAAATCAAATTTGCATGTATTTTAGAGAAAACATAGATCCAAGTTTTATAGGGTTGCATGTACACCATAGAAGTGTTAGAATGCTCAAAAACCATTAGATGTGACAACCCGAAATTTCTGTCTTGTACAACCATTCAATTCAGTCAAAGTCAGACTTGGTTCTGCTAACTTTTAGCACTGTTTGGAGTCTGTTTGATCATTCTGAGCCTAGTACCCTCCATAAGGAATGCTAAGAAGTATATTATATAGTTCATTACATTGCATAAAGCCGGAAAACTCCAAGGATTGGAGTTTACGGCCGTAAACTCAAGGGTGGACGTAAACTCTTGGTTGGCCGAGAACTCCCCCTATATATATGATACTTAGCCATTTTTCCAACACTTTTACCATTTCCAAGCCAAAAAATCAGGGTTTTCTCTCAGCCATCATCAAGAATCTTCACTTTTCTTCCAAAAATGTAAGTGTTTTATCCCTTTTCTAGTTGATAGACCTTTTTATCTAACAATACCCCTTGATTCAATCCACTAACTTCATCTTTTGGGGTTAGATCTTCAAGATCTTCAAGATCTTCAAGAACACCAAGAACACATTTGTGTTTTGGTCCAAAATCACCCTTTTAGGCTCCTATATCGTAAGTATTACTTCCCTATACTCGATATCTAGTTGAATCACATGCTAAACACTTTTGAAATCATCCATTCCCAAGAACAAGAGGTGTTTACGGCCAAGAGCATCTCCATTGGCCGTAAACCGTAGTTAGAGGTGCATTGAGCCTTAAACTCTTCCTAAGGCTTGGACTTGAGGCTAGAACCCTTCCTTGCGGTTTGTATGACCTTAAAACACCCCCATTGACACTTTTCATCATGATTTTACGGTCGTAAGCTCCTTGGGCGTAAGCTCATTGGCCGTAAACACATGTAGCCGTGAACACTTGGCCGTAAACTCCAAGTGTAGTCGTAAAGTCACCTTATACACAATCCTTTGTGATTTTTACCTTTCCATTCAAGTGTACCCTAGTCCCTAAGGTGTTTCCCTTATTGATTAGTTGGATAAACACTAATTTTATACATATATGTGTCATTATATGCTAAATAGGATCTGTGTGTACTCAAGTCTTCATCTGACACTTAGCATCCTATACCACTCTTTCATCCGAACCACTCACTACAGGTGAGTTCATACCCCCTTAATCTACCTTTTAAATGATTTTTAATGCTTTTAAGGGGGGGGGGGGGGAATAGAAGTTAAATCATTATAGTTATTATATCAATCACATGTGATTAATAATAGAGCAAACATATAGATTTCTTATACTTTCAAATTGTAATATCAAACATCTATTTCAAAACACCTTTATCAAATTATTTTCATACTAAAACTATTTATTCAAACCCTTTTAAATTATATATTATCAAAAATCATGTCTATATAGATATAGTTGTATAAATAAGGTTGAAAGGACTTAGGACTGATGACTCGCTTTATTTCATGTTCCTTGTTTGGTTGTGGACTTAAAGTATCCGGTTGTTTGTCCTAGTGTCGTTTGAACCTTAGTTATATATTGTGTATATGTATATAGATATAAAAACTTCTATTCTAGCTCAATACATATGCAGTCATCCAAACAACATTACTAGTAAACTATAATAGGTATAGTTTAAGAGATTACTACTTACTATTATTAGTACAATGAAACATACAAGAGTCAATTCGTTTATGAGGCAATACAAACTTACTATTATGAGAATCCGAAAGAACATACTATGAGGAGAAACTAAGAGCACATACACTATACTATACAAGAGAATATACTATATAAACACTAGAATAAGATAACCAAAATCTGAAATACTACTTCATGATACAACAATACATTGTTTTATCACATTGTAACCAGAGTCTCCTGGAGGGAGAGCGGGCATCGTGTGTATAGATCTATACGGGACAGACACTCCCACACCTTGAATGCTAGCTACAGTCCCAGCCGGTAAGGCCAAGGGGTGACAAAATGTCACCTCACTATTTTATGACACCGGAAGGTCATCAGGTATTCAGCTGTCAATCAGTATGGTTACAAACTAATTCACATATAAACCTTTAATTAACCAATTAGGTATTAAAGTCAATAAAACTCCCCAAGGAGTATAGTACATTTAATACGACATTGAGTCTTCATTAATTCACTGTATAGTCAGTACTATCACTACTGAGATAAAACGTTATGTTTTCCTAATAAATGATAGTGATAAATGGGAGAAAACATACTCTTACTCAATAACAAAGTACTAGTATATTTTTCCATACTATTACAAGTACATATGCAAACATTACATTTATACAAAAACAAACATGAAAACAGTCGAACTTCGGGTAGAAGACTACTTTATTAATAAGCAGGAAATATAGGATTTTTGGGGAAAACTTTACAAACTTTTCAAAGTTTTAATACAAACATTTCGAGGTTTTAACTACTAAATGACACTAAATACTTATGAACTCACCAACATTTTATGCTGATACTCTATTTCAAAATAACTTGTATTCTCAGGGAACCAGTAAGACAGGTACACCCATGCATCTTTTGAAGGACGGAGTGGATCCAAGACTCGTCTTTACTTTGATTGTACATTTTTGGTGTCATTTAAACCTTACAAAAGAACACACGTGTATTTAACTATTCTATTAATGCAATGGATGTTTTTGATTGTTTTTACTATTATGCATTGTTATGATAATGTACATGACGTCCTTCACCCTCGAATGTTTTCGCCAATTCGGTTTTGGGGGTGTGACATTACCCTCGTTTCATCTTTTAAACCTAATAGCAGAAAGATGCCACCGAAGAAGTCGAATAGACACAAAAAAATGCACCACCGCCACCACCTCCACAGTATGATCCGATTGTCTTTCAGGCTGCTGTAACATCCGAAGTGGCAACTTCCATGACACAAATCCACGCAAGTGATGCCAGCGGACCAAGTAGTGGTAGTAACAACTCTAACCACGGGGAAATTTGTAGATACCCAAGGGAGTGTTCGTACAAAGACTTCATGACTTGTGGACCCAAATCCTTCGATGGAAGTGGGGGGTCATCGCCCTAATGCTATGGTTCGAGAAAACAAAGTCGATCTTTGAGATATGCGCGTGCCCAAAAGGGAGAAAAGTGAAGTTTACTGCCTGCACCTTCTATGACAGAGCCCTTACATGGTGGAATAGCCATGTCAAGTCACTAACCCTACCAATGAAAAACGTGATGGGTTGGGAAAATATAAAAGAGATGATGCTGAAAGAGTACTACCCGAGGGGCGAGATACAAAAGCTAGAGCAAGAACTGTGGAACCTTACCATGGCACTATGCCCTGGAATGGTTACCCCGGAGAGCAGGAAGGTAGAGAAATACATTTGGGGACTACCTCCTCCAATCCAAGGAAACGTGATAGCTATGAAACCCCTTACGTTCGACAGTGCCAAATGCTTAGCTCGAATGCTGGTGGACCATGGAGTCCGTCAAGGCATAATGACCCCCGTTTCGGAATCATCTAAGGCGAGTAACACTAAGCAGAGATTCGGGAGCAAGAAGAAAATACAGTCGACACAAGAACCCTCAAATGGACAACAAATAGTTGCGGTTCATGCTGCCACGAAACCAACCACTCCAGCACCCGGTAGTCGATATGCTGGAACCCTCCCGAAATGTAATAAGTGCAATCTCCATGACACCGGAGGGTGTCGGAAGATGTATTGCAAGAACTGTCTCAGGAGGGGACACACTATCCATTTCTGCAGGGCACCGACACAACCAATCTCTCAGGTCCCATACAACGGAGTAAGCCATGCCTGTTACGAGTGTGGCAAAACGGGACACTACAGGAGAGATTGTCCATTGACCAGAAACCCCGACGAAGAGGGAAGAGTGTTGATGATCACCATAGGAGAGTCTATCCCGGAACCACTTAAGAACAATGATACGTTCTCCTAATAAAAATATGTTTAAAACTTACATTTTTACAAAACGATTACCAACTAAATCCTAACCACAAATTACCTCCTCGTCCAAACAACGTACACCGTTCATATACAATTAAGTATCCTTACAAGTAAGCTATAATGGCTTAGTGTAAACATTAGGGTCACATATAATTAAGAACCTATAGGCCTATGTTTTAAAACCCAGGTTTTTTGTTGACCCAGTGTGATGATCGGTTCACAGGTCAACCGGTTCAACCCGATTTATGGTCTTTTTTTATTTTTATATATTTTTATTTTTCTGCATAATGCATAAACATATAAAACCAATAATTTGATGTCCATAAAGTTTAAACATTGAAGAAACCGCAAACGACTCGTTGTTTTGGCATTCGCTACTTGTATCCAACTATCAAAGCCCTGTTAAAACGGGTCAATCCGGTTTTAACCGGTTTAACATAAGCTATCGAACCGCGGTTTAAGGAAAACCCGACCGGTTCAATCTGGTCCGTATTTTTACAAAAAACCGTTCTCAATTGACCTGCCTTCTACTTTGGTTCACGGTCCAACCGGTTGAATCGGCCGAGTCGGCCCGAGTTTTAAAAAATTACTATGGGCTTAGAGTGCGTGATTCCGCCTTATTTCCTGTTCCTTGTCTGATTGTGGATTTAGGGTAGAGTCACTCAGTCTATTGTCTTCTCGGTCTTAATTATATATGACTTGTAGACAACGAGCGATTATAAATGGACCTAGTGAGGATAATAATATTAAGTATCCATACCATCCATCGGAACAATTCTATGGTTAGTACTCGCATAATGCAGTACAAAATGTTCACAGTAGTAATAACAAGGTTAAAACAGAAAGCACTACAAACGTACACACAGATGTACTGTCGTTCTAACAAACACTCCTTCTGAACCAACTTAACACGTGTTCCGACGATGTCATCCGACCTAGATTGGCTTGGTCCTCGCCATACCAATCACGTGTATTACCGAATGACCCTTCACCTTGACCGACCAACTAACGAGACTCTCTTCACTCTTAACCGCAAACCCGACACCGAACCTCAGAATCGTCTCTCGCTTCAAACCTCCGAAGTACTCATGCGAAGAGTATTATATCTTTCCGTAACCTTCCCGAAGTATTCCCAGCAGACCTTTTAGGAATACCATATATGCAGCAAGTCAAGTTCAAGCACAGAGGCTAGGGACGGATACGGTTAGCCTATCACTGTTAAGTGTATACGCGATGGGTGGTATATAATTAAGATTCTACGGAATTAGGATGTGTGTTTCTGCCCTATCTCTTGTATCTTGTTTGATTGTGGACTTAGGGCAGAGTCACCCATCCGACCATCTTATCAATCTTAATTATATACGACTTGTATACGCGAGGCGATGACGGATAAACTGGGTATGATTCCTACACTGAAATTTAGGACAAAAGCTTCCCAGAACTATGAGTGGACATCCTACCAGTTGTATAAACATAAACCAGTAAGCCAAACCCACTTACTTTCTACCGATCAGAACATCAAACCCAAAAGTGAAGATCCGTTGGAATGTCAAGCGAGGATCAGAATTCAGTTGGGAACAAGAAGATCATGTGGAATCGAAATACTCACCTCTTTTCCTAGTTCCGAGTAACCATTTAGGACTCAAATTTCAGGACGAAATTCCCTCTAACGGGGGGATGATGTCACAACTCCAAATTTTAGACCTGACATGGTCTAAACCCTAATCTAGCTCAAGTAAATCTACATTGCACTCCTTGTTGCATTGTAGCCTATATAACCATTAGGGCTTGTTTATAAGCTAAATAACTAAGCCTAGATTGAAACCTAAGTTAAGTTAGGAAGGTATAATCCAACATTTGGCTAAAGATCAAGGTTTAAAACATAAATAATACACATTAGATGTGTTCACAGTGCAAAAAGTAATCCATAAGCTAGGTTCACGGTCATGGAACCTTCTAAACTTGTGTTTATGGCCAAAGTGAAAAAGGGAAATGTAGTTCACGGATTAGAGAGTCCTTTTATTTATTGTTCACGGCTTAAAAATCAAGAAACAAGGTGTTCACGGCAATGTTGTGACCATGGACATCAACCAAGGCCCAAATTGGACCATAAACCCCAAGGCCCAAGCCCATGTTAAACCGTAAACACCCCTATATATGTGTGTATTCAGCCGTAAACAAATCATTTCTCACATTTTCTTCCGTGAACCCTCCAATTTTGCTCTCAACTATCATCCGTGAACCTTCATAAATTCATGAGTTTCCTACCCAAATCTTCATAAATTTCCAAGAACATTCAACCATCTTCATATCATCTTTAAATCTTCATCACAATTCAATATCCAACCGTGAACATCCAAAGCCTCCAACCGTAAGCACCATTGTCAACCGTAAACCCCATTTTCCAACATTTCCATTTATTCCAAATTAATTCTTGTAAGTATTCTTTACTTACTTAATTAATTAACACTTGATTTAAATTAATATTATTATTAATTTAAATGTGACGTCAAACATAATTATTCTAGGGTAACGTTATTACCGCGTACGCTTACCTGGTGATCGTCTCTACAACTAGCTAATTCCAGCTAACGCACATTGAATGTGAGTTCATACCCCCATATTTTTCCAAGATTTTTATTGTATTTTTTTTTTTTTGGGGGGGGGGGGGGGAATACAAGTTAAACACAAGTAATCTTGTGTTTAAAAATATAATTTTGTTTATTATATTTTCTTATTGTTAACATGCATTTGAACGCGAAACTTATTAAACACGACAAACATTGTTACTATTAGACTTACGAACAATTTACAAAACACGTTAAGACTCAACTATTTTACAAGCACATATTTTAACACGGAAACAAAACTATAAACTATTTTAAGTATAGTTTATGGAACGAACGAACTATTTTTACAAAGTTACATGTTATTAACAAAAAGGGGTTTTCATTGTATTATTCATGAATTCGTTGAGGGAACCAATTTGTGAGACATGTCTTCGAGTACTTATCTAAGTACCAAGGGAAGTCTATCCTTAGGAACCATAGTCTCCTGGAGGGATAGTGTGGGTTTGTGTATAGATCTATATAGGACTAACAATCCCGCACACTGACTATTAGCTACAGTCGTTCTGGGTGACAAACGTCATTAACGTTTACGACATTCGAAGTACGTCATAGGTTTAACGTCAATCATCATGGTTATAAGAACTCACATGGATAAAACAACGAATCGTTCACGTAATAATATACTAATCAAACAGTCATCAGGGTTAATAACTATGTGATTATTTAGTATATACATTAGGGTGATATGAAATTAACATCCGACATGCATTGGGATGTGTGGTTTCCGCCTCATTTCCTATTCCTTGTATGGTTGTGGGCTTAGGGCAGAATCACCCAATCGACTGTTTGTTTGATCTAGATTTCTTTAACTCGTATGTACTAAGTGATCACAGGAGGGTATTAACGTCACTCCCAGTTTACAAAACAAACACGTTTTCGGCCAAAATGTTTTTGATTACTAATAAAGCTACACTTTAACAACTTAAGTATGGGGAAATACTTGTACTTTTTAGTTTCGGAATACTAGAGACAACAACTCACTATTTTGGAAAATATAGGATTTTCCAGGACAAACATCAGTACTTTACAAACAAACGGATTACCATTCAGTTATCGAATAACTATGGTTAATTCTATAATTCCTTAGTTTATGCATCCATGTTATGTATGAAGAATATCCGATAGAATGTAGAATGTGTGTTTTCCGCCTCATTTCCTGTTCCTTGTTTGGTTGTGGGCTTAGGGCAGATCCACACAATCAATTGTCCGTTCGATATTGGTTTATACATAGCTAGTATTAGCTAAGTGGTCATAGAAGGATCCGGTATTATCATATTCTTACTAAGAAAATATAGGATTTTCTGAAGGAACATATTCATTTCAACTTAAAGGACTATTACAGTTACTCTGTAAGTACCTAGTGAATACGTCAGGGTTATATACAATAAGGATGTAAAAAACAGTGGGATGTGTGCCTTCCGCCTCATTTCCTGTTCCTTGTTTGGTTTTGGGCTTGGGCCAGAACCACACAATCGACTGTCTGTTCGATCTGGATTTTATATAACTTTTATACACTAAGTACTCGTAGAATGAACTAGTATAAGACATTATACTTAACAATCATTACATCAGGAAATATAGGAATTCCTGGGGAAAACTTCATGTTTTACAAAGAACAAAGAACCCGTTTTCTAAACAAAACACTTATGAACTCACCAACTTTAATGTTGACACTTTTTCAAACCACTTGTATTCTCAGGACACTAGTAGACAGGTACACGCCAGGGTTCCTAGAAGACGGAGCATAGTAGCTTCGAGTCTTTACCTTGCTTCTTACTTTTGGAGTCAGTAATATAAGATTCAAATAAAATGTAAACATTTTAATATTAATACAATGGTTGTTGTTGTTTTATTGCTACTATTCAATTGTTGTGATACTATACATGACGTTCTCCGCCCGCGAGCATTTCCGCCGTTCAAGTTTGGGGATGTGACAAAGAACACTTAAAATTACCACAAAATTACTCATTTTAGAAAGAAGGTTTCAAAACAGAGATATAAACATAGGTATTCCCATGTAGTAGTTTTGTATGATGTAAAAACAATCTATTTCAAACAAGTGAGGGTATGCATATTTTTAAATGCAAATTCGAGGGAGAACATATAGCAGTGAGATATTGAGTTTTGGTTGAGATACAATTTTTTTGTATAATATTCATTTTGAAATTGCATAAAATTTCAACTTCTTATAGCCTAACGTTATTAGGTGTTGACATGGTGTTCTCAAGCCCAAGTAGTTGAGGGTTAAGTTCTAGGTAAAAAGTTGAAAAAATGATATAATTTAAGAGTAGATTAGAATGTGTATGTCGTTCTTACTGCTTCAAAGTTTTTGAGCTTACATCTTAAAGCTTAAACCACATTAAGTAGAGAAAACAAATACTTGATTGCATTAAAAAATGAATTCAATGCTAAAATTATTGAACTTTCAACTATTAATCAATCAATTAAAGTGGTTTTGTAAGTTATGATACTTAGTGGATATTTATGCATTAATCCCAAGGTAAATGTTCAAACTCATGTAATGTGAGGATCTAGGGTTTGGGACGAGCTTCAAAATCCAAAAAATGATGAACCCATGATGGTTAGATGTTGGATTTTGTTTTTTCCAGCATGAGAACTCATATACTTTATAGAATCAAACCCTAATTTATTAATGTGGAGTTTAGTGGGATATGGAGGTTTAGAACTTCATCCATGGTGGAAGACCTCATATGAATGGAATTTGGAGTGTTTGTAGGCTTGGGTTTGTTATTCTCTATCTTGGAATCAAATATCAATATGAATCAATCACCTTACATTAAGAATTATATACATTTAAGTCCACCATTAGTGTTGGATTTGAGAATTTAGGACTTTCATAAACAAATTGACCACATTGACTCCTCTCACCGCCACCTACTGGACTATCACTACTTGTCGGGCCACCACCATCTTGGCAAAACTTTCATTTTTGTCAGGCCACCACCATCTTGGAGGAGCTTTCATTTTGGTGGAGCACCACCATATCATCTTCATCTGTTTTCATGACAAACAACTTCTCGCCGGATCTGGAAAACGAAGAAGGGCGACGTTAGGGTTTGATTCTTGTGAAGACTTTGTAAACATGAGGATGGTGACGATGGAGGCTTGGCGATGGGAATCTGGATATGACGAATAACACATATAGACAATGATAACCGACGTTGTAACTCAAAAACCCTAGTATTATCCAATGTTGTAACTTGAAGAACACGACAAAAACCTAACACTATCCAGCTCAGACTTCGCCGCTGCCGCCGATTTCGCCACCACCTTCGCATATAAGAAACCTTATCTCACGACTTCACGTTTTTAGGTATACAAATTTGTTGTTCGTCGGGGGGATTCTGTAGCTCATAGTTCAACACTTCATCGAAGAAGGAGCGAGAGGAAGCCAACATTGTAACCCAGATCTATACGTTGTTGTTAGCGTTGCCATGTCGCCGCCACATCTACAAACTCGTTATGTTTGCAAAACTCCAATGGTTGGTGATGAGTCGGTAGGGGTAGGGCAGCACAAGTGATTCCCCAGAGGGTGTTAGCAGATCTCCGATGTTTGCAAATCGTCGCCGCCGGATCGTTCTAGATCTCCGATGACTGCTGCGGCGATCATTCGATGGTGAGGATGACAAAGATAAAGATAAAGATGATATATGTTTTAAAGATAAGGGTTAAATAGGTAGGGTGGTTTCGTTTAGTCTTTTTCTTTTTAAATTAGGAAAATGTTAAAAAAAATAATAAAATGGAAAAAGAAAATACCAATGGCAAGTCTGTTATTTAGATATTAAAAAAAACAAAAAAAAAGATAAAACGGCAACAAAAAAAAACTTGTTTTGGACCAATGATGCTAATTCAAAATGTTTTCAATCAACATAACAATTCTCCATTTTTGTAAATTTGTTTTATCCAAAGAACATGGATCACTTTTGAAAAAGAGAAGTAGTTGCATATTTGTATTCAAGTGTTGAGGGGCGGAAGTTTACGATTTAAAATAGTTGCTTACTTGACCACTATATCGTCCTCACTCGTTTTCGCCCTAACCCCAAATCTGACTCCAAATCTGCAGTTAAATCCAGTTTTTCATCATTTCATGAACCCTAATTCATATCGGAATATCCTTCAGGTAATGTAGATTGCATTTTTTTTTTTTTTTTGTCTTTTTTTTTTTTCCCAATCAATCGACACATAAACATGTACCTGCATTTCGCCATCTAATTCAAAATGTTGCATTTCTTTTCCAGTTCATCCCATTTCCACAAGATCACTTCAACTCATGAACTTGCGTTGAATTTATCTCATTGGTATTTTAGTAAAAACCAAGTAGTCCTTGTTAGGGCACAATGTTCTGAATTCATATTGAAGCTATTCAAATATCATGTTTATCTAAACCTGCTCATCTTACTGTTTTTTCATGTATGAAAACCTTGCTCATCTTACCAATTTATGATAGCGATTGTCGAAGTTTGCTGCTTTAGCGTATATTCAAAATCCCTTTTACAAGTTACTGGTATCCGTCTTTAGTTATACCTAATTTAGGAACAATAGAGGCTAAACAAATCAATCTTTACGCAATTCATAGCATTTAGTTTAGTTCTTGAGTGAAAATGACAATGATTGGCTACTGAGATCCCAACTGAAAACTTTATTTTCTTTGCAGAATGGCAGAGCCAGTATCTAGGTCAAAAACATCTAATAACAACCAAACTGATCTCTTCCCTTTTCCTGGTTTTACAATCAACAACAAAACTGATGTTGAAGATCATACTCCTCTCACCAAGATTCCATATGCTTCTGCTATGAAACATCCTGATTCTGCTAAAGAAAGCTCGAGTAGTGCTACTACAAAAACCCCTCCAGTTGAGCCATCTGTATCCCCTGAAATCCAATCCAGCTTGTATCGATCTGTTCATGTTTCAGGAGCTGCACCTTCTACATGTTATGCTGCTGGACATGTGATTTCTGGTGTCACTGACAGAAGAAAATGCAAAGCTAGAGGGATTCTTTCAGCTGGAAGAAGTAAACCCCCTGAACATGACATTTTTGAAAAAACTAGTCCTTCTTTGATGATTCCTTTTCCTACTGAAGCTTCAATTAGTTGGCATTTATCACCAATTTATGTACACAACAATGACAATGACAATGATGATGATGATGATGATGATGATGATGATGTTGGAAAAGGCGATTACTCAAAAGGGTTGTCTTCAGTTTCTCCTCATGATACACCACAAGAAGAGAGAATATTGTCATTGGATTTCAATGGAGAATGTTCTCCATTTTCAGCTGAAATTTTGAGTAGTGGGAATGTTATGCAAACTCCAAACTCAGATTCAAGCTTTGAAGGTGTTCAATTGAAGTATAAGTTTGAATCTGAATTTGATCAGGTGAAAGAGAAAGATGTTCTTGAACATGAAAGGTTAACTCCTAAAGGTAACTTATCACCATGGGACCCACCTAGGTCAAGTTCTGAGTTTTCAGATCTATCCCCACTTTCCAATCCTGCAAACACTAGTCATGAGTCATGGATTTCCAACTCAACTTTGTCAGAATCACAGATGCGTGTATCTTGGAGAGATGAAGTCACTTTTGATAAAGATGATTTAGATTGCTGTAGATTGTTGTCAGATGAAGAAATTGATGAGAATGGATTGCTGAAGTCTCCTAAGTTGTTTGAGCATCATGGAAAGGAGAAAGAAAGTTTGTTTCCTACTCGAATCAATCCTTGTGAGGAGTCTATATGCACTGATGATGGTGGATTGACTATATCTGTTGACTCAGACTGGAGTCTACACTACAAAAAACCAGTCATTTGAGCTTTAATGGTTGCCTTCGATTTTTATGTTCTTAATTATTTACATATCATCTTTTTAGAATATTAGCATATTGTATTTTCACCAACATTGATAAACAAGAATGAATTGCTTCAAAAATGTAAACAAAGTCAAGTTTCATTTGATCATTTCGACATTTCCCTCTTCGGTTATTTCCAAAATACAAGAAACAACATAGTGTAAAGATCTAAAAACTACATATCAAGAAACTTAAGTAATATACATGGTACATAATACATACACATTCACAGTTTACAAATCTATAGGAAAAGTAGGATCGAGGTCAGTGATAGGAAACAAAGTTGTTGTCTTATTGATATTGTAAGCTCGAGTTTCATCATGAAGAAGAAGATGATCCGTCTAAATTTAAATTTGATCTCCAATCAAGATTTTCTTCGGTATAATCTTTATGTAATTCTTCCGGAGGGATAAAACAGTCCATTGACAATCCAGGGACATTGAATGCCAAGTCATCAATTGTCCACTTCTCCTCCATCCTAGTGATAACGGGTCCCGCCCTCAAGTTATCCCCAAATCTTGTGATGATCACATCTGATTGACCCGAATGTGCGATCATTACACCTTCAGTGAGTCTATAGTCTTCAATTTTTGTTGCCATGTAGGTTTCCCAATACATAGGGAATGAACCAGGGGTTTGAACCCTAGTTAAGTAAGAGTCTTCTAAGTGCACTAGTAAACCGTTCTTTTGGCTAAAATAACCAAACATTACATGCTTGATCATTTCTGCTGTGTTGTCACTTCGGTCTGCCAGGTCAACATCATCTGCTGATATTTTTAAAACGAAGCAATCCACGTCACCAATTTGTTTTTCTCCCATGTATTGTGCTAGGGAGAATACACCTGCCACAGCCATAGGATCTAAGCCCTACGAGTTAACCAAAAAAACATGATTAATTTCATCTTTGATATAAGTTTTGGACCTTCGTGACCAAAGCTAATAGTCCAGGGACTAAAGTCGTATTAAGCAAAAGTGCAAGGAGCTAACATGAAATTTATACTTATTGCATGACTCATAGTCGAAAAGATAACTACTTAAGTTCTAGTACATCTTAATTTAAAAGATTAGCAAACTTTAGGGACTAAATCTGTTAATTGTGTAAGTATGCTTACCATCCTCATACATTGAACTTAATTTAAGAGATTGGTAAACTCTAGGGACTGAAGCTGTTAATTCGATAAGTTGGCGGACCATCATAGTCATTAAGCATTAATTTAAGAGGTTGGTAAACTTTAGGGACTTCATAATATATTGAAACTTTAAGAGATTGGTAAAGCTCAGGGACTGGATCTGTCAATCTGTAAGTATGTGGACCATCCTTGGACATTGAAAATTAATGCACGAGATTTGGAAAAAATTTAGGGACCAAATCTGTTAATTTTATAAGTATGGACCATCCTAAGATATTGATATATTAAGTTGATCCGACGACAACGAGAACCGTTTGGAAAAGAAAAGGTTGTTGAAGAATATTGATGTACCTTACAAAATGGGAAAATGACATATCATACCCACCAAAGTGGGCCACTTGCTAAAGCTGTTTCCCACTTTCCGAATTGCATATTAAAATATCTAGTTACACCATAACTGAAAAACCTGACTAGTCTTAGACTTATATTGATTCAATCCTAATCTGATTCGGTTCCATTAAATTAAAGATATTTTTAATGGAACCAAATTAAAAAAAAACCCGAATTTTATAAAATTTAGAGACGAGAATTGAACAAAATATAAAATGATTTTGTTTTTCGATTTTATCTATTCGAATTGATTTTTGCAAATCCCTAGGAATTATGTTAATAAAAGATGAGGGTCCCATAGTGACATTTCCCATTATTAGTAAAAGAAAAAAAAATTCCAACAATACTCAAACAACAAACATTTTTCGATTTTTTCTAATAATAAAATTTTGACGTTATGCTTATTTAACGCGTTTTATGTCGTCATCGGATATATATATATATATATATATATATATATATATATATATATATATATATATATATATATATATATATATATATATATATATATATTTGCTTTTTAAGGCATGAACTTTAGTGTTTGTTAAATAAATTTTCATCATGATTATTTATCATTTTCATCTCATAAAGAATTTGTAAAAATATTATTAAATTATATTCTTGCCTGAAGAGCACGGCGGAGAGGACGAACACCACCTTTGGCGGCATGAGAGCCTAACCACGGTGTATGCCGCCAAGCAACATTACCATCACTTCCGGCGACCACCTTATTTCCGCCAACAGCAAGCTCAATTAGCCACTTATTTGGCACCATTTGCCACATAACAAAGCAACCCTTTTGTGGCACTCCGATGTTACTAATGGTATTGGTGGTGGATCCATTTGGGCTGAGCTCCTCCACCATGGCCATGGTAACTTTTCCGGTGGCATACATGTTCCTTACTGTTCCTTCAAGTTTCCGGCAACCGGTGGCCGCCGTGAAATGTTGTATTATGTATTGTGCCGATGATGAGACCTTGTAAAACAAAAAGAATTAGAATGTCAAACTGATTTTTCCTATAAGTTCTGAATGGATAAAGTGGTAACTGAATAGATAATGATATATGTCAAGATAAAGTCTTTTATGCATAAATGTTTTTTTTCTCTAACTGTTTAAATGAGACTAAATAATTATACTGCCGTTACATTCCAATAAATGTTGTATAATATTTATCATTTTTAACGTAAGAGAAATTAAAGGGTTAAGACAAAAAAGAAAAAAGTTGAAGAGTAAAAAATGTGAAAAAATGCAAAGGGGTTGGTGTCCTCTAATACATTAAGTATTAGAATAAAAAATGGAAAAAGTTGAAGAGTAAAAAATGTCAAAGGGATAAACTGTTAGTGTCTTAATGCATTAAGCTATGTTTTTTTACTTACCTATTAAGTTATTATGATCAAATTAAGTATGTAAAAAGAAACAACTATATATAGTTACCAAAAAAAATCAAGATTACGTATTTAACACATTAGGGTTATTAAGTAACAAAAGAAACAACCCTAAATACTTTTAGTTTAGTTTGGTTTTTTCAAGTTTGTTTTCTACTTTTAAATTTGTATAGTCTTAGTTTTGTTTAGCAAAAATAAAATAGTTTATTTAGTTTTGTTTAGCAAAAACAAAATAGTTTATTGTAATTTATTGTTTGATAAAATCATAAAACTAGTTTATTTTATCTTATAATTTATCTTATAAGCTAATTTTTGATAAGCTACTTCATATTATTTTACATTGCAATTTAGTTTATTAATAATTTTTACCAAATATTATTAATTTATAAACTAATTAATCAGTTATGAGTTAGTTTTTCAATTAAAAATAGTTTTTACAGCTTAATTTCTTATTAGATTTCTTCATTAATATAAATACCACTCGCTTAAAAAAATAATACCCTGAAAAGTCAAAATGACTTGAATGTTGGTTGAAAAGTTAGGTTAAAAATTTATGTAGTTTTTTGGTTCATTTAATAAGGCACATATATTGACATTGACCGGTGGCCAGATGCAAAAAAACAAAAATGGTAGGGGTCTGAATTGCATTTATTAATACTTTACACAACCTCTTTCTCTCTCTATGTATATATATAACATTAGACTTTTAAGCCATGTCCAAAAATTGACTTCAAAGTTACCCTTTCTATTTATTTTCTTTAAACTTGCACATTTTAATTCTAATTTAAGATTCGGTAAGATCATCAAGATGAAGAAAATCTTTTTATATCTCATGCTTTTTCTATTGAACTTCGAATAAATTATGAGCACAAAAAGTGAAATGAAAGAACCAACCTCCCATAAAAAGAGGATCAAGATTCCTAGTCCATGATGATCAACAAAGTTTTCTAGTTTTCTTTTTCACCCAAGTATCATTTTATTTAACAAAACATGGTACTTGGTTCAATCATTGTGTTTAATTTTGTATAATATTAAGAAAAGATTACAGTTCATATAAAATTAATGATTTTTAGATAAATTATGAAAATGTAACAAAATAAGTTCTTTGTAATCAACTTTTTTTTTGTCTAACATTGTTTGTTTTTACAAAATAGGCTTTTTTTTTCCTATTAGATAATTAATTATTATACAAAATCAGTCGCCATTTATCAAAAAAAAAAAAAAAAAAAAAAAAAAAAAAAAAAAAAAGAGAAACGTCAAGATTTGTTTAGTTATAAATATCTAATATATAATATCCCAACACCTAAAAATGATTAATTGCATGTGGAAGAATAATAATTTAGGAAGATATATGCAAAGACTATAGAAGTTTACTTTCAAAGCTCAAAAGTCACTACAAAAGAATCATGGTTCCATAGAAAAATGCAACACCAGCAATACCAAACATTAAAAAAAAACGTTATAAACTTTATTTAAACAAATCTAAGAAAAAGATAATGTGAAAACATGGGATACATGAATAAAACATAACATATGATAATATTATTTAAACATAAATTACTTACACAAGAAGAAAATAGTTTTAAATTTTTACGAAATAAACCGAAAGTAGAGATTCGCATAACAAGACACGGTTAATTTGTCCGAACATGCATCCGTAAGAAGACATATATTCAAGAAATATTAATTGCGTAGCTAGATGATAATAACACAATCTTAGAAGAAGATCTAAACATTCTTTACTTTTTGCAAAACAATATTCTAGAAAATTAGAAAAAGAGAAATCAAACATCAAAACGAAGGGATCATACAAAGTTATAAACGATAAATATATTGGTTAATTTTATATGAACATGCATTAGATACCTGAGAAAAAGGTATTTTGGGAGGGAGGAGGGAGACAGGAACAAGAGGGCAACCCAAAACACTTAGAAGAATGTTATGATACTTGATGGATTTGTGTTTATTGGCCAAAAAGATATGAGTTTTGAGCCAATTACGCCATGTTTGAGCTTTCTTGGATGATGAGGACCATATGCTATGATGCTTGTACTCTCCATCTTCATCTACATCAATGGGTTCTTCTAATAGTGTTGCCAAAGGCATCCTCCTGCTATTACTATTACTCATCTCTCTCTCTCTCTCTCTCTCTCTCTCTCTCTCTCTCTCTCTCTCTCTCTCTCTCTCTCTCTCTCTCTCTCTCTCTCTCTCTCTCTTCTCTTTCTTTCTCTCTCTTGAATTGAATTGAAGATGCCTCAAAGTAGAGACCATCACTTAAATGCATCTCACCACTCCCTTTCCATTCCTTTGTGCACGTGCATCTCATCCCCCCTCACTCATAAATCATTTTAGTGAAAAGAATGAGGTTATTGTTTAATAGTATAGTTTTTATATTATATTTAATGTATAATAGTATCGTTTTGCATATTATTATTATTGTTATTATTATATAAGTTTTAATCTGTTATTTCCCTTATCTAAATGGGCCATTGAGTGTCTGGATTACGTGACACATGATATTCGTTCAGGTTAGGATAGTGTGGCTCAATTGGGTTGTCTGAAATCAATCTTTTCGGGATTTAAACAAAAAAATTGAACAAAAAAATGTTGGTGGACAAGAACATAACCAATTATATTTATCGAACATGTTTCAACCTACTATCATATTTTTAATGATATGTTGCCGAAAGAAAAGTTCTTAGATTTTATCAAGTGTTGTAAATATCTTGTTATTACGAGGTCTCTTTTGTATGTTGACAAGAGAAAGCATTGACAATCATGTATCATGTTTTTCAGTCCTGTTGTGTGTTTTAATTAAATTAATATGCATGTGTCGTCAAATTGCCAAGGGAAAAGACTAACTATTTATTATTTGTATTAAGTAACATGATTAAAATTGGACAAACGTTTTCTAGTTGATATGGGTTCGAGGATGTATGTGCATGATTAATAAATCATACATTTTAATCATGCAAATGAAGAAAGTACATAAGCTTTGGCGTTTTTATCTATTTTTGGCAATTTAATTGAAGTGAATTAGTCTTATAAATATCACATGTTTGGTTTTAGTGGCAACTAATCATTAACTTGTCAATTAACAAAAAGAAAACAAGAAAATGCATCTAGATAATTAGATAAACAACTTTTTGCAATTTTAAATTCTTAAACAATTGGTATAGGTTATCGGATCGGACAATTAGGATTGATAATCAAGTTAAAAATTTTAAAACAACAAAGATTTTGAATTTATATATCATATAAGATATTTTAGTTGACATGAAGTGATTTTTTTTGGAAAGAAACCTTCCTTAATGAGGGTTTCTATGTGCCAGCTTTCGCACCGACTAATCTTCCGCTACGAATATAAGGTTATCATTTATCATTTATGTTTTAAAATCATTGTAGAAGAACCTTTATGATCACATGGACTGAGTAGTGAATTTCTATTACGTTAAATGTAATCTCTTAGGTCATTTATAAATTAAAGCTATTGGATAAGAGTATTTGGGTTGTTGACTAGTACATCTGGACAATCTATGGTACATGATTTCGACAAAACGAAATGAATATGAGGATCTCTTTTGATACATGTGAAAAAATTGTACTCTTGTTACAATAATACATGTATGAATAGACAATCACCGAACAAAATGCAAATGACTATGTTGTTGATTTAAGTTTACATTATTTCTTTTAATGTTATTTCACTAAAGACCATTTTAAATATTTAATTAAAGGTTAGATAGTTTCATTAAACTACATAGGACGTTTATACTATAGTTTCCATGATACTTATTGTATACAAGTATATATATATATATATATATATATATATATATATATATATATATATATATATATATATATATATATATATATATATATATATATATATATATACTTATTAAAATGTCCAATTTTAACAACATATTTTACAAGTGATTGTGGATTATTATTTAAAAGATAGTTCCACCTTTTGTTAAAGACACAATGTAACTTTTCAATTTTGATGGAATATGAATATCGTTGGTGTTAATAATAAGTTCTATTGGTTTTGATAAGAAAAAAGTAAAAAGCAGGAACTTTTTGATATAAATTCGAGTTTATGGGTGTACTAGAAAAGGCACAACACCTCCCATATGCACATGCCCCACTCTAAGGACAAAATATGAAAATTAAGTAATACTATAAGGACTATTTTTGTAAATTGCTCAAAAACGACTTTTAGGATGCCTAGGAGACACACTCCAGAAGGAGAGTGACAAGAAAAAAAATAATTAAAATAATGATATTTCTAGGGGATGTCTATGGTTTCAATATCAAATCGAAATTGACCAAAACATGAAACCTATAAACCAAATCGATATTAGGAATGCGTTCTGGTTTAGTTTGGGTTTTTCAAGTATAGAACTGGTACGACCGAATTATAGGGGCTGTTTGTTTTAGCAGTGAAATAACTGATTTAGATTATGGAACCAGAAACCCATGGGGTTGTTTGGTATTTATATTTAAATGTAGGGGTTGTTTGGTCAAATGCATCAATATTGTGACATTCTTGAGGAAATACCGAAATAGACACAATAATCGCACATAATAGAGTTGGAGCATATTTAATTGTGATCGTTTAACAATAGGTTTGGAAGAGGGGTATAAGTCACATAAAGCAAAGAAATAAAACAAAGGGTTTGTACTTGGATGAAGTCGTAATCGATAAGGGGAATAAATAGAATGACTTTTAAAATTATTGTTCTGGTTCCAAGTCGAAAATATCCAATAACGAATGGGTCCAAACCGAAATAACCAATAATCGAAAATTAGGGTCTGAAAGAACCGATAATCGAACTAAAAGTTGTAGCTTGGTTTCGGTTCCTATTCCGATTTGTTTTTCGGTCAAAACACTTATAATCCGTGTTTAATTAATCGTAAATTTGTTAATATTTAAATGATTTTATCCTTACTGTTAATAAATAATTCAAAAAAAGAATAAAAACAAAAAACAATTTCTTTAAACACGTGTTGTGTTGTCGACATGTAATTGTTCATCAGGAATACTTGATACTAACAATTCATGGAATATTATTTAAAAAATACAAAATTACATAAATGGTTCATGAATTTTTTAAAATTATTAGTTTTTGTCCCTAACTTTTTTAGTTGCATGGATGGTTTCAGTGATTTTAATTTCTTAAGGATGTTTAGTTAAACTTTTAAAATAACTTCTGATTTTTCTTTTAGAAAAAGTCAAAAAGATGTATGAGAAGATGAAAATGACTTTTGAAAATGATTTTTTCAATAAAGTAAATTTGGTCTTTTTGAAAAATCAGGAAATCATGATTTTTCTAACTTTTCAACAGTGTTAAACATTAAAATTACTTTTATATCTCCATGCTCCCCAATAAATATGTAAACATGTTATTTTTAGTCATTTTGCATGTAAAAATTAAACCAAATACTTTAAATTTTGATTTTTTACTCTTCAAAAGCTAATCCAAACACATTTTAAAAAACAACTTTTGTAAAAAATCCTTTTACTAAAAAACTTTTACCACACAAAAACTACCCCAAACACCCTCTAAATCCTTAACCCATATAAAATGATGTTTATACCTTTTTATTTATCTTTATTTAATTGTTTGGAGACATATAATAATTATATATTAAACTTAAAAATCAGTTGGGCCCACTACCCTCACTCTTTCCCATCTAACCCCAACCTTCCCCTCCTTTTATTGACAATCAAATGTTTTCTCAATCCCATTTCAATTGGTCCTTCGATGAATCGATTCCTTCAACCCCGAATTGACGCCTTAATCTAACCGTCACTTTCAACCTCTGATGGATCGATTTGTCTGAACGTTATTTTTACCCTCTAACCGCTTCTTTCCTCTGATTGATGTCAATAATATCCACTCTTTTTCCATCACTAATGCCTCCTCCCACCACTGATAATACTCTTTTGGCCACCTCTCATGTTCTCTTTGCCTTCCGCTTCCGCTGATATGAGAACAAATGAAATTGTTACATTTATATGTATTTATTTGTATGTCTGGATGTTTAGACATCTGTTTAAAGACATATCACAATAAAGGATAATGAAATTGTCGGTGACCATGATGAAGAAGACGGAAATGAAGGTTGGGTGGGGGTGGCTCACAACGGTGAAAGGATGAGTGGTGTTGTTGATGTTCATGGTAACCAATTATGTAATTTCACTTAGTTCTAATATAAATTGCATTTTAAAAAAAAATATAAAAGTCTTTTTGCATGAGTCAGACACCAAACAGGCAAAAAATTCAAACCATTAGGATTATCCACCAATAATTAAAATGTTGGACTAAATACAAAAATTCAGCAATACTCTAAGGACTATTTTTGTAATCTTGATTTTAAAATGACCTTTAGAATGCATGCGAGGCACCTCAAGAAAGAGAATGTTAGAAAAAAAAATATTAAAATAATAATAATTTTACTGTTAATCAAGTTGTTAAATGTTAGTATTTATAACTACAACAATTTTTTTTATCATGAGAGACTAAAATGGTTTCAGTGGGAATTGATAACTTACAAAAAAGAAAAAAATGAAATTTTACTATAATAAAAATAAATAAACAATATTTACGGCATGCAATTGTTAACGAGCTTTCATGATGGATATCGCCATATCGGGTTCACTGTAAAGTAAACATCATGGTCAAGATCCACGAGTGACAACACTTCGTTTAAAAAGAATGAGTGATTGAACTTTTGGAACATTGTTTATGAGTATATTATATAAAACGTAAATATTATATTTAACAAAAATGAACACTTAAAGACAAAATAAAATAAATGACTGCTATGTTAGAAATACTCGGGAAACTACATATGAAAAGATAAAACTTGAACTTTTTGATTTTATTTTATTTTATTTATTATTTTTTTTAAGTTATTAGGATATAGTTTTAACCATATGGATATGTTGAATTGAACAAATAAAATGTGTTTTTTCCTAACATATATGACTTGTCACTCGTGTAAAATCATGTATGATTAGAAACTATAGCATTTGTTTGGATGAAAATTTATGTCAGACTTTATACATCGACTGTATAAGTCTTGCTTAAACAATATAACTTTTTAACTGATAAGGGTTGATAAGGGTTAATGTTATAAAAACCATCAAGTTTCCAGGTTTTTGTTGGTTTTATTCAAAGTTGAAATTTATATCCGGTTTTATCCAAACATTTTCGAAAAAATGTTCGGTTTTACCCTTTTACCGGTGATAACAGGTTTTCCAGGTTATCATTATATTAAATTCACAAAAAAACCCTTAAGTTTACCATTTTTTGTGTTTTATCCTTAAGTTTATAATTTTTTTACACTTTTACCCTAAGTATATTTTTTAATAATATACATATTTATATGATTTTTCTGCTTGAATACGTATAAAATGAAAAAAATACATATGGTAAAAGTGTAAAAAAAAATTATAAACTTAAGGATAAAAACGTAAAAAAACTGTAAACTTAAGGGTTTTTTTGCGAAGTTAATATAATGGTAACCTGTTATCACCGGTAAAAGGGTAAAACCGACCATTTTTTGGAAAATATTAGGGTAAAAACGGACATAAAATTCAACTTTAGGTAAAGCCGATAAAACCCTGAAAACTTGAGGGTTTTTATGACATTAACCCACTGAATAATTCAAGATTTTCCACAGGAACATGCAACATCAATTTAAAGGTTAAATATTCTTATTGAGTAATACAATAAATCATTTATTGTAAATATTCTTATTGAGTAATACGATAAATCATTTATTCTAAATCTGAATTTATTGTATGTATAGGTGGTGTGTGAGTGGGAATGGGAAAAGGGTGCTTTTAAGGAAGGCAAGGAAGTAAGGCAATGTGTCTTCATCCAAATACCATTTGTGTAATTATGCCCATTTTTGGTGTTGGTTGTTCGCTTCAAAATTCTCTTTTCACTTCACTCTTCTATATTTTATTCGGTTTTTCTTTATTCTTCATTTTCAAACTTCATATATATATATATATATATATATATATATATATATATATATATATATATATATATATATATATATATATATATATATATATATATATATATATATATATATATATATATATATAGAGAGAGAGAGAGAGAGAGAGAGAGAGAGAGAGAGTAAAAATAAAATAGAGATCTCGAGATTCAACATCAGCCACGTATTTCACATTTGCCGCAATAACCTTCCGGCATACAGACACAGTAGGTCTGATATAATCATAAATGATTACTCAACGCCACTCATTCCTTTATCTCCTCCACCACCCCCACCACCATAACCGCCATACGTTACTTATTCCACCACTATCTTTGTTACCACCACTTTTTCTGCCACCAACTATCATAATCATATATGATTGCTCAGTTTGTGAAAAGACATATATGTATAATCATTTATGATTAGGCATATATGTGTAAACATGCATAGTCATATATGATTAAACCTCTCTGTCATATAATCATTTATGATTAGGCATAGTCCGTTGTTGCCGGTACGTTGGAGCGTTAGAGCGGCAAGTAAGAAATACATGGTTGAGGTTAAATCTCAAGAACTCTATTTTTTTTTTTAATCTCAAGGGAACCATCCCCTATATATATATATATATATATATATATATATATATATATATATATATATATATATATATATATATATATATATATATATATATATATATATATATATATATGGAAAAGTTCAATAGAGAACCGTTATTAATTAAGGAACCAAGGAACCAATCCAATGCTTCGTAATTTAAAGCGATCAATGACAAAAGGAAGGGTTGTAAAATTTTATAATGGACGCACATCTATCGGATTATAACAAAACTCAATTTATTTTTTTTCATTCAAATTTTTTTTACAGCAAAGTTTTTTATCGGAATAAAAAACGAATATACCGTTGTTCACGATTTTCGTCCTCTTTCCATAGATATTCATGATGATATATATAAAAACGAACTTTTTTTTTTTCGAAAAAAACACATTTAATTTTTGTTAGTTTTTTCAATATTTAAGTTTATTTTTATAAAAAAAAAACTAGTTATACCAAAAATATTAATTTTTTGTACTCTATTAATAAACATCAACACCGATTAAAAAAAACCCTCGAACAGTATAGATTCACACTGTGAATCTAAACTGTAAACATTTTAATTTTTAGCATTCACAACATGAAAAATCTCGAATAGTTCAGATTCACATTATAAATCTGAATTACCATTATGCACATTGTAAATCTGAGAAGGTTCACAACAAAAAACATCGATCAATGTAGATTTACACTGTGAATCTAAACTGTAAGTATTTCAAATTTTAACATTTACAATATGAAAAAACTCCGATCAGTTCAGATTCACACTGTGAATCCGACTTATTTATTATTATGCACACTGTGAATCTGAGGAGATTCATAATGTGAATATGAACAGGTTTACAATATGAATCTGAACTGAAATAGTTATTATTATTATTATTATTATTATTATTATTATTATTATTATTATTATTATTATTTTAACATGAACATGAATTTAAGTTGAAAATGTACAAAAATATGAATTTTGATATATTTGTTATTTTTTTTTCTATAAAAAAATAGACATTAACTTTTTTCATCAAAGAAAATAAAGTGAGTTTTTTGGAAAAAAAAGGTAATTTTTTATATATAATTATGAATCTCTATAAAAAGATGATGAAAAATCATGAACAACGGTATATTCGGTTTTTTTCCGATATAAAACATGACCTAAAAAAAGTTTTAAACGAAAAAAAGTGGTGAATTTTTTTGTAAAGGGTGGATTTTTTGGTATAATCTGATGTGTGTGCGTCTAATGTAAAAGTGTATATCTATTTCCTTGGCCGTTGATCGTTATGATTTCCGACGCTCATGATTGGTTCCTTGGTTAATTATTGGTTTAATTATGGTTATATATATATATATATATATATATATATATATATATATATATATATATATATATATATATATATATATATATAGTCAAGATCAAATAAGAAGGAAATTTTTAGTAGGAAGGTAAGAACTTTTTTTTCTACATATTTTTTTCGCGAACAAACAAAATGAATCATTAGATGATTCATTTGTAAGATGATTCACAAGAAAAAATTCTCAAAAAAACATCTCGATGATTCATTTATACAATGATTTTGTTGTTATTCACTAAAATTATCATAAAAATGAATTTTTTTTTAATTTACTTAAAAATGAATCATAAAAATGTTTTTTTGAGAATTTTTTCTTGTGAATCATCTTACAAATGAATCATCTAGTGATTCATTTATTTTGTTCGTCAAAAAAATATGTAGAAAAAAAAACTTCTTACCTTTCTACCAAAAAAAATTTCTTACCGGATATATATATATATATATATATATATATATATATATATATATATATATATATATATATATATATATATATATATATTAAAGTGGAGCAAGAAAACGAAAGTACTAAAAATGATCGTTAACTCCATGTTAAGAGAAGAAGCTTTCCATTATTAGTTACAAAGCATATAAATGATCGTTCACATTGTCAAAATACTACACAAAGAAATTGCAACATGTGGTGCACGCTCGCAACCTGAGGAATATATAATATACTGTTGTATAAGGGCCTTAAACCTGCCGTACCAATTTTTAGTTAGGCATGCCATACCCTTCGGCCGGTGTTCCATGATAAATAAAATGGACATGATTTATTTACTAATATGGTAAATTGGACACATTGTAACCAACTAAAATGTTTTTGAAGGGAAAAAACCTGGTAAATAGGAAAAAAGAGCAACACCACTCCAAGTTTCCAGGGTCATATGTGTAAAGTGATGTTCAATCAGAAAGGGTATAAAAAGATGGCTTAAACGATAAATATGATAAAAACAATCATAAAAAAATAAGTTCATTTTACATATTTACCCTTGTTCTTGTCGCCTAATAGCTAGTTGATTTGGTTAAAACTCCCTAAGGCCTCATTTGACTTATTACCTAATGATCAAGATGAAGGATTTATACCTAGATTCAAATTAGTGGATTATTGGGTGTATGCTATAACTTAAGAACAAATCACAACAATTCTAAAAGTTTACATGGATTGGAATCGAGAAATCCAGAGTTAATATGTAACTTAGTAAATCCCAAAATAAGGTGTCATTCAATAACTAATCAAAAAAGATTATTTGTTTTCTAATAACGATTTCCAATTTTTATTACACATCGTATTATCCAGTACTATTTTTTTTTTATCTATCAGGGAATGGTAAAAACTTAAATTAATGAGAAAATGAATGAATTTTTAAAATATACATAACATGAAATTGGCTATCATCTTATCAATTTCAAGCTTTTTGGCATATCTTTTAGACGGATGTCATCCAATCTCTCTTCTCGTGTTTACACACGTTTTACAAACGTAGCCATATGATAATTAAAAATAGTAATATTTATGAAAGATTGAAATATAAAAAAAATTATCAACAGAGTGAAGTTCCTACCTTCGGTCTCTTAATTTTATGATTTTTGTACGAGTAGCTCGCCTTTCCCATCTCATTAATTTGTTTCTTCATAAGTCGGTCAAACTACTTTACTCCACCACAAAAAAAAACCACAATATGCATAGAGATTATATAGGAACTCTTTTATCACGATAGAAAAATACAACACAAATATAATTCATATGAGGTAAAGGAGAGGCCGCTTCTTACTGTGACAAGACATATGTTGTCCGTAAATATATTTGTTTAACTAAGGCGAGTAATTATACTAAGGTTGAACATAAGAAACATCTTTACCATATAATCCTACTTTTTTTTTCTATTATACCATTGCATTTCATAGTTCTCTCATATTAGGGCATTACACTTTGTAAAATTACCTAAATATAACATCGTACTTTGAATTTATGTATTATTAAAACGTTGTGCTTTGAAAAGTGTACGTAATAACAATATATATATATATATATATATATATATATATATACTAGGTTAAAACCCGTGGAAACCACGGATAAAAAAGAAAAACATTGATAATTTAAAATGATAGTAAAAAAATAAAAAAGTATTAAATTACAAAGATAAAAGTTTTATTTATTAGTATATAATGATTAGTTAAATTTAATATATACATTGTTGTGGATACTTATCTACCTTTTGTTAAATTATAGGTAAATATGTTTTACTATACTATGAGTAAATATGACATTTATAAAAAAATATGTATAAAAGAAATAAATTAGAGCAACACGGTACCAATAACTATCTATCTAGTTATTATTAACTATGAATAAGTAATTGTGTAAAGTTTTAATTGTTATTTTAAAAAATAAACGCCAATGATGAAACATATAAATTTTGTAGAGTAATTTATTGTGTTAAATAAAAATTGTAAAGGTACTAATGATTGAAATATATATATATATATATATATATATATATATATATATATATATATATATATATATATATATATATATATATATATATATATATATATATATATTGAAAATTATTTAAAAATGAAATGATAACTAAATACGTGTAAAAAAAAAGTAAACATGACTCATGTTGGTATTCTTTACAAGTATAGGGACTAAATTTAAATGTTAGACGTGAAATTGGATTAAAGATTTACACAAAGATCCAACTCATTTTTAATATAGATAAAGTAAATACCTCTACAAAGATCTAACTCATCGCTCTTTGGTTCAAAAGAAAATTGGTGCACAAGAAGTACGTTGTGTTGTGATTACCGATTAAAAAGGATGTGTTGCAATTACCGATTAAGTTGGAGGGATTTTTGGGATATATTGAACCGATTATGAAGCTGCAATTATAACAGGTAAAACAAATTAGGGTTTTATTTTTGGTGAATATGGAAATCGATTGGGGTTGAAGAGTTTCCAACGGTAATTTGTTAGTAATTAACGTATGATTGTAGTGCATCATTATATATATATATATATATATATATATATATATATATATATATATATATATATATATATATATATATATATATATATTCAAATGTTTTTGACAAATATTGTGTGTCTGTGTGCACCAATAAGAATTAAGGAAATAATCAATTATTAAATAAATCATTTAAGAGTATTATAGTAATCTTGGCATACTTAAATATGGTAGATAATTAATATATTCTTTATTATTCCTTTAAATATGGGATGCAGTCAAAATCTGGTGAAAAAAAACCCTAGCCGATCACGTCTACAGCGATTTATCCTCCCTCTCGTTTTCTCAGCATTGGTCCCTGCTATTCAGCGGGGTTTCGGAGGTTTTGGGCTACCGTAGAAAGGGAGATGTGCTAGAGGTTTATCGATCATTCACGTATCAACAGCAGCAACGACTAGCGATTTTGTGAAGTGTTCGATCCTGCTATTCTATTCTTTTCTATTATGCTAATCAGGTAAGTAGACGATTAATTGAATACTTGAGTTGAATTATCAGTTGGTAATTAAATGTCGAAATCAGAATGTCGATTACTGAGTAAATGAGTTGAATTATCAGTTTGTAATTGAATATCAATTATCATTATCAGATACATAAATCACTAATAAGAATTTCCATTATCACTTTCTAATTGAATACTTGAGTTATATTAAACAATTAGGGCGTGTTTGGCTCACCGATTCTAAAGGAATGTGGTGGAATTGGAATCTAAATTTCTCTAAAAATGACGTTTGGATGAATAAAAGTGAAGGGAATGGAATTTCCAAAATTTCCATCAGATTCGGCATCCACGTGAATTGCTGTTAGAATATATTGATTTGAAGATTACATTTTGTTAGAGTAAATTACATTTTTTTAATCTTTACTATATTCTATCAAAATTTATACTTCGAAGATTACATTCTATTAGAATAAGTTACAATTTTTTAATGTTTGTTATATTCTATCAGAATTACAACCCACATTGCCAATTTAAAATATTGTATGCATTCTGCCAAAATTTAAAATGGCATATATATATTCTGTCAGAATAATGGTAGTGCAGTAATGGTAATTGCACTTTAGAGTTAATGATTCTTTCAGAATTTGTATTTGCCTTTTTTGTAATAGATTTGCTATGATATTTTTCCACAGAATGAACAGGTTCAGTAAAGTCATTCTTAAAAAATACAATATTTTTTTAACCATTCTTAGTTTTTGTTGCATTTTTTATAGGAATTGTGTAACACCCAAAGTTTGGAAAGCCAAGAAAAGAAAGAAAACCCCAATTTTAAGGGAAGACTCGGCGAGTCCGTGCGGGATCCGGGTCGAGGAGTAAGTGACCGACTCGGCGAGTCGGCCAAGGTGACTCGGCGACTCTGGTCTTAACGAGGAAAAACCCTAATCCCGGGAGTTGTATCCTATTTAAAGGGTGTTATGTCCCTCCCTCAGCCCCCATATCACCCTAGAGAACCTGTAAACCCTTGATTTCGTGAGGGCTTCCATCAATTGAGAGAAATAGCTTGGAGGAAGGAAACTTTGGGAAAGGAACTTGAAGATCAAGAAGGTTGCTTCACAGGAGGAGGTGTAGATCCAAGATCTATCTCAGTTGTGTTCATCTTGGAGGTAACAAGCTGCTATTTTCCCTCCTTTACACCTAGATCTATGTGTGTGTTTTGGGCATTCTTGGCATAAGAGTAACCATTCGAGCTATAGGTTCAGATCTGAGGTTGCTACCTCAGATCCATGCTTATTTTGGTCTAAAATCCCGTAAAGTATCAGCTCTTGGTATATTGGTGGAGCATGGTTGTCATAAACCCTAGTTTATGGTGTATTTTGCCTAGATCTCCTTCTCTACACGTAAAGTTTGCAACTTTACGTGAGGAATAGGCTTGGGAAGGGTAGATCTACAGTTTGGATTCCATGCATGACTCAAAAGTCCTCTGCATGTAAAGGGATTTGAATGGACTCGACGAGTAGCATGAAGGTGTGGAGCAACTCGACGAGTGGGATGAACAACTCGTCGAGTCAGATGAAGATTGCCTTGTACTCGGCGAGTCTGTTCTTGGACTCGGCGAGTCAGGTTGCGAAACCCCAAACCCTTCGAGTTAAGACTCGAATCAGTGAGTCGGGTGGAGACTCAGTGAGTTGGACAGGTTAGGACTCAGAAATCGGTAGACTCGGTGAGTCATGGACTAACTCGGCGAGTCGAGACGCGAATGGAAGGAATCTGAACATTTTGAACTCGATGAGTCAGTAAGGTGACTCGGCGAGTAGGGTTGACCTGGAAGGTTGACTTTGACTAGGGTTGACTTGGTTGTCTTTCGGAGGTCAGTTAGACTCAATATTTCTTTGATATTTGTAGTTCGGGGAGCAAGGGGAGCAGGAGTTCAGTGAGTTGCCGGGCAGCAGCTAGTGAGATCATCAGCAAGTTCAGCCAGTGCAGGTGAGTTTCGCTTTGTGTGAATAGGTCTAAGGCCACAATGTCGGCCCATGTAGTTATGAGTAGAAGACCCGGGGGTTAGCCCTAGGCATAGTATGCTAGTATGATATTCAGGACGAGGTCCAGTAATAGCGGGCGGGTGCCCAAGGATTTGTTTATATGATAAATTATACTTGTTGTCTGTGTGATAAATGTATGTGCCTGGTCGGGAGGTGAATGTGGGCGAGGTCCCGTATCTCACCAATAGCAGAGTGTGGATGGGGTTCCATATCTCATTAGTAGCAGAACAGGGGCGAGGCCCAAACTAGAATAGGAGTGAGAGTGGGTTGGGCCGTATCTCACTACCATTAGGGGCGTGGATAGGGTTCCATGACTCATCAGTAGCAGGACATGGGCGAGGCCCAGGATAGGCGAGGCCTTAGGACAGAACCAGTTGCATGTGTTTAGTTATGTGTGGTGATATGTTTATGTGTTATTATTTGTTGGTGGACGAGGCCCTGTGACAGGCGAGGCCTAAGTAAAACAGATATGTATCCGAGCGGGGCTCAAAGCCAGGCGGGGCTGTTGTAGCAGACGAGGCCCGAGGTAGGGGCGACGCCCAAGATAGTGGGCGTGGCTCAGTATGTGCAGTATGTGGTTATGCATGGTATGTGGTAGGGTGGGGAACTCACTAAGCTTCGTGCTTATGGTTTTCAGTTTTGGTTTCAGGTACTTCCGGTAGCGGAGGGAAGAGCTCGGGGTGATCGCATGGCACACACCATAGATTAGACAACCTGGGAATGTTTACTCTAATAATGAACATGTGTTTTGAAAACTTATACTCATATTATGTTTTGGAATGATGACTTTGCTTTAAGTAATGTTTTATTAAAAGAAATTTTTGGTCTTAAATTTTGGGTCGTTACAAGTTGGTATCAGAGCCTTGGTTTGAGGGATTCGGACATGCTCTCGGGTGTGTCTGAACTCAAACTGAGGATTTGGTATGGGAGTTTTCAAAACGAAAAGGCAGTTTTGTAAAAAGAGAGTTTTGAGAAAGAAAACGGTTTTAGAAAAGTAAAAAGAATTCAGAAAGAAAAGAACTTTGAAAAGAGAAAAGAGGTGTGGTGCATGCAATCAACCTAGCTCAAGTAAGTACCCCAAAATACTCATACAAGTCTATGTTTTGATTACCAGTTAATAGAACAGCATGCTAGATTAGGATTGAGGATCTAGGGATGATGCCTTATGTGCATATTATATGTGCTTTTGATCTGCATGATAGTGCTGAATAGATAGTAGCAGGATAGCCTGTTTAGGTTATGCCTGAGTTTATGAGTTGTGTTGCATGCTAGTTCAGATTCTTGCTATGTGGATATGATTTCTTGAGTATGTTATTGTTAGATTTTCCCTTTGTCTGAATGCTGCTTGCTTTGTGCATTGTGGGATTTTGAGTGATGGGAGTTAGCTATTAGGTGGATACGGTACGTCACATGTGATCAGGGTTGAATAATCTCAGAGTGTTGGGTTTGGTCCTATTGCGCAGCTCTTGTTTGAGTCCAACCGTTGTAGGAACGAGTCCTCTACTTGAAGGATTATATGAGCCTCGTCACATGTGATGGTATCCAGGTGATGGCTAATTGGCATCACAAGGAGACCTTCAGCAGCTGAGGGCTGGTTTGAGTTGAGTCAGAGGTTTCCCTAGGGTAAGCCTAGGATGAGGTAGTGCTGGGAGCAGTAGTAGTAGAAAAGGGACCTGGTGGAGTCAAAGCAGTTCTTGAGGAAAGTACGGATAGATGTAGAAGGTAGTATGGGCCCGTACTACAGAAAGAAGAGGATCCGTACTCGATTCGGGAAAGGCCAAGACAAGACCGGGAGCCTGGTAGTGAGTATGTTTGGTCTCGCAGCAGTGAGGAGTATTCTGATGATGGTTATGTTATATGTTTTAGTATGGTGACATTGCGAGAGGGACCAGCGGGCGGATCAGGCGCCAGAGAGGGATTGGGCTCGGGTTCAGGGGCCGAGCAACTCGATGAGCGGATGAGAGGGTTGATATCAGCCGAGGTTACGCGTAGTATTCTAGCTCAGACTCCTGTGATCTTTGGCACGATCAAGGAGGGTATATTGGAGATTTTGGATGAAAGGCTAGGAGCCTTCCGTACTGAGATGATGGCTTTGTTGGGAGCGCGTACCTTGACATTTCGGGAGTTTAGGGCTTGCGGGGCACCAGATTATCATGGGGCTAGGGACCCCATCGCTAGCAGCAGATGTTTGGATGATGTTGCCAACGCGTTCCGTACGAGCCGGTGTCCTGAGGAGGACAAGGTCAGACTCGCTTCTTGTCTTCTGAAGGACAGAGCAAGGGATTGGTGGGAAGAGATTGGTCATGCTTTGGGTCATGATGCCGCGTTGGACGCGATGAATTGGAGCGATTTCTCAGCTAGGTTCAGGGCGGAGTTTTCGCCGATTATTGAGGTGCAGCAGTTGGCCGGGGTGTTTCAGGATTTGACGCAGACCACTGAGACTGTGGCGGAGATCACCTCCAAGTTCAGGGAGAGAGACCTTCTTGTTCCGCAGTATGTCGCGGATGAGGAGATGAAGAAGGCCCGATATCACGAGATGCTGAGGGATGACATCAGGGAGTTCGTGAGTAGGTCCGGTTGTAAGACGCTGGAAAATATGATTTCTCGGGCCAGGGAGAGGGAAATTGATTTGGAGCAGATCCGGAAGAGGAAGCCGGATGAGGTTCAGGTAGCCGCGAGTTCGGGCAAAAGGCCCAAGGGATCGGATTTGAGATCGAGGGATTATCAGGACCGCAGTCGATGCGGAAAGTGTGGGAGGGCGCACGGGGGCGCGTGCAGGAGTGGTAGTGGTGGTGAGTCTGGCTGCTTCAGGTGCGGTCAGACTTGTCATTTTAGTAGAGATTGTACTGTCACCATCACTCAGGGATCAGGCTTGATACGTTTTCACTGCAATCAGCGGGGCCACAAGATGGCCCATTGCCCCAGTTTGTTTTCAGCAGGACGGGTGATGGCACCTGCCCCTGCAACCTTGAAGATCACAGACGGCCGTCAGGGCCGTGCAGAGGCGCTTGCTGTAGGAGGCAGGGTTTTTCAGATGGCTACCTTGGAGATGCGAGCAGCACCGGACGTTGCAGGTATGCAATTTTTGTTTTCAGTTCTTTTGTTTGTGCATGATGTTATATTGTTATGGTTTCTGCATCATTATCAGTATGAGCATTTCATTTTGAGCGGTTTGATTGTGATCGGGTTATATGCCATCTGCATACCTTGGATATTTGGTTAGTAGTTAAGGGATGAGTTCTATTGGAGAAGGTTACTTAAGGTGCAGTAACTGTAGTATGCCTTGGAGGGACTTGGTATGTCTCGCTAGTATGGTAGGATTCAGTCAGTTGATCGTGGGGTGCGCGACACCAAATGGTAGTAGAAAGAATGCCTAGTGGATAATGGCGACGATGACCCGTACGGGGAGTAGCGGGAGTAATAGATTGGGTGAGGAAAGGGTCTTCATTGTGGCAGAGGGAATAGATGGTTATGGAGCATTGCCTTGGGGAGGCAAGGAAACCGCGCAAGGAAAGAAGGGGTGAACCCCTATGGGGTCAGTGCAGTATTTGGAGACTACCAGAAAGATTGTCGGCTGAGTAAGTTGTGTTTCCAGGATGTTTAGGTTCAGGATGCACCCAAGATTATTATCTGTAAGGATTGACATTAGTCTGAATGACTGAGCGGAAGGCCAACGAAGGTAGGTAGCTGGTGTTAGAATGAATGGTGGGGTATTGGAGGCAGATTGCAGGCGGTGGATCATAGCAAACTTCGAGGATGAAGTTTAGTTTAAGTGGGCGAGAGTTGTAACACCCAAACTTTGGAAAGCCAAGAAAAGAAAGAAAACCTCAATTTTAAGGGGAGACTCGGCGAGTCCAAGGAGGGACTCGGCGAGTCCGAGCGGGATCTGGGTCAAGGAGTAAGTGACCGACTCGGCGAGTCGGCCAAGGTGACTCGGTGACTCTGGTCTGAACGAGGAAAAACCCTAATCCCGGGAGTTGTATCTTATTTAAAGGGTGTTATGTCCCTCCCTCAGCCCCCATATCACCCTAGAGAACCTGTAAACCCTTGATTTCGTGAGGGCTTCCATCAATTGAGAGAAATAGCTTGGAGGAAGGAAACTTTGGGAAAGGAACTTGAAGATCAAGAAGGTTGCTTCACAGGAGGAGGTGTAGATCCAAGATCTATTTCAGTTGTGTTCATCTTGGAGGTAACAAGCTGTTATTTTCCCTCCTTTACACCTAGATCTATGTGTGTGTTTTGGGCATTCTTGGCATAAGAGTAACCAGTCGAGCTATGGGTTCAGATCTGAGGTTGCTACCTCAGATCCATGCTTATTTTGGTCTAAAATCCCGTAAAGTATCAGCTTTTGGTATATTGGTAGAGCATGGTTGTCATAAACCCTAGTTTATGGTGTATTTTGCCTAGATCTCCTTCTCTACACGCAAAGTTTGCAACTTTACGTGAGGAATAGGCTTGGGAAGGGTAGATCTACAGTTTGGAGTCCATGCATGACTCAAAATCCCTCTACATGTAAAGGGATTTGAATGGACTCGGCGAGTCCTTTGAATGGTCTCGGCGAGTAGCATGAAGGTGTGGAGCAACTCGACGAGTGGGATGAACAACTCATCGAGTCAGATGAAGATTGCCTTGTACTCGGCGAGTCAGGTTGCGAAACCCCAAACCCTTCGAGTTGAGACTCGAATCAGTGAGTTGGGTGGAGACTCAGTGAGTTGGACAGGTTAGGACTCAAAAATTGGTAGACTCAGCGAGTCGAGACGCAAATGGAAGGAATCTAAACATTTTGAACTCGGTGAGTCAGTAGGGTGACTCAGAGAGTAGGGTTGACCTGGAAGGTTGACTTTGACCAGGGTTGACTTGTTTGTCTTTCGGGGGTCAGTTAGACTCAGTATTGCTTTGATATTTGTAGTTCAGGGAGCAAGGGGAGCAGGAGTTCAGTGAGTTGTTGGGCAGCAGCTAGTGAGATCATCAGCAAGTTCAGCTAGTGCAGGTGAGTTTCCCTTTGTGTGAATGGGTCTAAGGCCACAATGCTGACCCATGTAGTTAGGAGTAGAAGACCCGGGGGTTAGCCCTAGACACAGTATGCTAGTATGATATTCAAGACGAGGTCCAGTAATAGCGGGCGGGTGCCCAAGGATTTGTTTATATGATAGATTATACTTGTTGTCTGTGTGATACATGTATGTGCCTGGTTGGGAGGTGAATTTGGGCGAGGTCCCGTATCTCACCAATAGAAGAGTGTGGATGGGGTTCCATATCTCATTAGTAGCAAAACAGGGGCGAGGCCCAAACTAGAACATGGGTGAGAGTGGGCTGGGCCGTATCTCATTACCATAGGGGCGTGGACGGGGTTCCATGACTCATTAGTAGCAGGACATGGGCGAGGCCCAGGATAGGCGAGGCCTTAGGACAGAACCAGTTGCATGTGTTTAGTTATGTGTGGTGATATGTTTATGTGTTATTATTTGTTGGCGGGCGAGGCCCTGTGACAGGCGAGGCCTAAGTAAAACAAATCTGTATCCGAGCGGGGCTCGAAGCCAGGCGGGGCCTGGAGCGGCGGGGCCGTTGTAGCGGGCGAGGCCCGAGGTAGGGGGCGAGGCCCAAGATAGTGGGCATGGCCCAGTATGTGCAGTATGTGGTTATGCATGGTATGTGGTAGGGTGGGGAACTCACTAAGCTTCAAGCTTACAGTTTTTAGTTTTGGTTTCAGGTACTTCTGTTAGCGGAGGGAAGAGCTCGGGGTGATCGCATGGCACACACCATAGATTAGACTACCTGGGAATGTTTACTCTAATAATGAACATGTGTTTTGAAAACTTATACTCATATTATGTTTTGGAATGATGACTTTACTTTAAGTAATTTTTTATTAAAAGAAATTTTTGGTCTTAAATTTTCGGTCGTTACAAATTGATTGAAGAATGGTTTGAAGACATGATAGGAAATGCTTGAAGAATGAATCAAAGATTGATCACACTCACATTTTAAGAATCTTGTTATGTTTTAAAGAATTACACTTGTTATTCTTTCAGAAGTTTGTTATTATTCAAGAATGTTCTTTGTATCATAGTCATGCAATGTAATTATTTGATATATTATTAGTGCAAGAAGACATGTATTCTTTATAAAATGTTAGTGTTGATAATATGTTCTATAATTCTTTAAGCATGTTAATATATATATATATATATATATATATATATATATATATATATATAAATATTGAATATAATCATATTCTGCATGAATAAAATCAAAAATATGTTTACTAGTTTATGGTTGATTTTTATGTCATTCTAACAGAATGAAATTAGATATTATTAAAAATTATATTTGAATTAAACTTAAAAAATTCATATTTTTAAAAATAAGGGTATTAATTATCCCTTAAAATCAGGAAATTTCCTTTTTTAATATAGGTTAATTGACCAAAATACCCTTACGTTGAAATTTTTGTAATTATATGGTACATGTTACCCTATTTTAATATCATAGACCCTCAGATCAAGATCAGTGATTCTATTCCATCCGTTGGTCCAGATTTGTGCTTACGGGCACACAATAGATGTCAAGAACATTTGAACCTAGCCCTATATATATATATATATATATATATATATATATATATATATATATATATATATATATATATATATATATATATATATAAAATCCATTATTGTAATGGAAAGAAATGAAAGTAGCATGCTATAATACACAAGTAAATGAAAGTACATTGCTATTTTTTACATTTACACTTTTCTTTTAACTGAATAATTGAATGTATGTAGACAATGGTGGATCAAAGATTTGTTTCATTAGAGCCACAACGCTACTAAAATTTGAGGCATTATTAGTGGATAAAAATTTGTCGAAGGTACCAACGAATAGGAATTAACATAGTAAATACATAAACATGTAAATAAAACTTAAATAGTAATAAATGTTTGTTATTTTATTGCATACAAAAAAACATTTAATGAAATTAATAATACATGAATAATATGATTAAAATGAACCCTTACTGGTATGTGATGATAAGTGATGGCAGGTGTTCAAATTTTTATGATATTCAAACAAATTCTTCTTAATATTGGCACAACCCCTTTAAATTTTCAAAAACCTATACATGATGTATCAAAACCTTTCTTTTTAACATTTACATTGGATTATCACTAACATAGAAACCGTATGGGGCCAATTATAAATAAACAAAAGCTTTTAGCCTGTCACATAGTATACAAATTAAAAACTTTGGTGTTCGGGGCATTGGATCTCATTCCTTAACGCTTGCATCCACAACTGTATGTAAAGGGTCATGTAATCTTGACAACCAATAAAATGTGATTTCAATAGTGAACTACATGGTTGTGGTTGTGCAAAGCCAATTATAACACAAACCAGTAAGCAATTATAGATATTGATGCAAGTAATTCACATTTACTTGTTTGGATTCATTGACCGATCACATGTTCTTACCTTCCTTTTGTGACAACCCGAAATTTTCATTCGTACATACCCTAAAGTCAAGAACTTCAATTAAAAGTCAATTGCATTCTGATAATTGTTAGCCAATTTAAAGTCCGTTTGAGTGTTTTTAGTATTTATTCTTCAAACGAACGAATGAAAGGAAGTACTGTCTCAGGTCTTGGAGTAGCAAACCCACACATAGCACCCTAATAAAGTGCTCACGGCCAAAATTTTGGAGTTTGGGCCGTAAACTCTCAAGTGGCCATGAACTCATGCCTTAGGCATGAGTTTACTCCCTAATTCCTTCATTTCTCACTTCCACTCTCAAGAACACTCCCCATTCTCTCTCAAGTAGCATCCCGTTCTTCACCCGATATTCTGAAAACATAAGTGTTTCTCGACTTGATTTGTTGTTATAACCTAGCATCTAATTGTTATACATCATTTCATCCATTCATTATTTATTTTCACTTAGATCTTCAAGTGTTCTTCAAAACACCAAGAACACACACTAGTGTTCTTGGACCTTAAACACCCAATCAAGCTTCTATCTTGTAAGGACATTTTCCCTAACTTCTTTTGTGCTTAATATGAACATGTTTACATTTGAAAATCACCAAGAAACATAAGATCAAAGAAGTTTACGGCCAAAGGATGTTCTTGGGCCGTAAACCATTCTAAATGGGGTCAAATGGACCCTAGTCCCTTCTTAAGCCTTGGATGCTAGCCTTGATCCTTCCTAGAAGTGTTTAAGACCTTAAACAACAATCAAAAAATGTCCCCATAAGAGTTTACAGCCGTAAACACATAGGATATGGTCCTTAGACCGTAAACTCTACAAAGTAGTGATATTGTGCCCCTAATGCTTTCCTAAGGCTTGGACTTGATCATTGGATGCTCAATCATGACTTATAAGACCTCAAAACACAAAATGGCACTTAGTACCATGAGTTTATGGCCATAAACTCATCGGGAAATGACCATGGGCCGTAAACTCCATAAGGAGTGGTCCCTGGGCCATAAACTCCAATGCCATGCCATACAACCCTTAGATGCAACCCTTTGGTACCTATAACACTTGAATCAAAGTGTTTCCATGTCCTAGGGTGTCTTAAATTGGTTAATTAGTTTTTAAATGACTAATTAGATACCTATATGTTTTATTATATGTTAACTAGGATCATTGTTTGTTTTCAAGTCTTCACTTGACAACTAGCACCTTGTCTGACACTTCCGTACAAACTACTCACTACAGGTGAGTTTATACCCCTTAATTAACCTTTGAAATGTTTTTAAATGCTTTTATGAGGGGGAATACAAGTTGAACCATGTTAGTTATTAGATCAATCACATGTGATTAATAACTAGCATACAAATGGACTTACCATACTTTAAACTGTTTTACCAAACAAATGATTTCAAACTGTTTATCAAACTATTTTTACATGTCAAACTATTTATCAAATTCACTTTTGTATACTAAATCTTTCTTTTTTACAGTTTTGAAACTTATATATTGTTAAAACCATGTCTACTACATATATAGTTATATAAATAAGGTTTGAAGGACTTAGGACCGATAAACCACTTTACTTCCTGTTCCTTGTTTGGCTGTGGACTTAAAGTACCCGGTTGTTTGTCTAAGTTTCGTTGAATCCTTACTTATATATTATGTATATATGTATAGATATAAAGAATTTTATCTCAGTTCAATACATTCAGTCATACAAACAAGTCTACTAATAAACTATAATAGGTATAGTTTAGGGTTATACTACTTACTACTTCTAGTCCAATGAAGCATACAAGAGTCAGTTCATTCATGAGTCATTACTTACTACTATGAGAACTTATACAACTATTCTATGAGGAGAACTTATACAACTATACTATGATGAGAACTTATACAACTATACTATGATGAGAACTTATACAACTATACTATGATGAGAACATATACAACTATACTATGATTAGAAACAATACATTCATTACACAAGTACATACATTACGTATACGAGTATACTATAACATAAATGTGATCCACTGTATCGGAGCATGCCTTCATAGTAATGGCCCGAGTTGTAACCAGAATCTCTTGGAGGGAGAGCGTGAGTTTGCGTGTAGATCTATACTAGATTGACTATCCTACACCTTACTGCTAGCTACAGTGGAACCGACAGATTTTCAGGTGCCAAATGTCATACCTTTTAACGAATTACATTGTCGTGTTCATAGTCGATAGTATGGTACAATTAATCACATAATACCTTGATATAAATCCGGTTTAAGGTAGCTAGTACAACAGTAGTTCCTATAATACAACACTACAATACTACATTAATTTACCCTTTACATTTATTTAGTGATCACTTCACTTAAACGTTAATGTACAAACTATATATTTTGATAATGATAGTTACACTTGGGAAAATTATACACTTTTACAAGAAACAAACATACAAAACAGTTGTGCCTTGGTAGAAGGCTACTTTTAGTAGAAAATATAGGATTTTCTAGGAGTTACAAAATTTTACAAACACTTACAAACATATACATAATTTTACTACAAACGTTTACAAACTCGTACTTCAAACACTGTTTCAAACATTTTCATACAAACATAGGCACTAAATACTTATGAACTTACTAGCTTTAATGCTGATAAACTCTTTCAAAATAACTTGTATTCTTAGGTCATCAGTAGACATGTACCAATGCCAGCTTTTAAGAAGATGGAGCGCATACAAGACTCATCTTATATTTTGATTCATATTTTGGTGTCTTATATACTATAGAACACACTTGTATTAAAATTATATATTTAATGCGATGGATTATGTTGTTTAATTATTTACTCTGTGTTATGATACTTTACATGACGTCCTCCGCCCCAGAACGTTTCCGCCGTTCTTGGTTTTGGGGTGTGACACCTTTGTCTCTGAGGGCTTGGTATGGAACCATAACTTAGTAAAATCAAGAAAAAGGTGAAGGAGAAACATATCAAATATATCATATGTAGGGGTTTTTACATGAAATTTTCTCATCCCATAGATGATTACATTTAACAACATTAGTCAAGACAATTTCTTTGCTCAGTACCCTGCATCTTTTAGCTGCATTGGAACCTTTTTTACTTTCTCTCCCTATGTTATTAAGGATTCATTTATTTATTATCATTTGAGATGAAAACTTTGTTGGAATAGTGTCTAAGGCTACAACTATATTTAGTAAGTACTTGACCCGATTGAGCATGGTCCTTTTGGGTTGCCTTCACCATAGCAACTTGACAGGATGATTTATAATGAGAGAAGAAATAATATTGATATATTATGAGAATAATATAAGGAATAATAATATTGTTATTTGGTTAATATAAGTCATAAATTAATTAGGAATTAATTTGGCGAGTTAAAGAGATTAATTGAATAAAGGGGTATAAACTGTCAATTGTATGATAGTAGTATTTTGAGTAGTAACTCCTTAGGGATAAGGGGTGGACGGATTTTAGGGTTTGGATAAACCTACAAATCGTCCAAAGGCTTATCAATAAGGAGATTGGATTGCTTAGAGCCTAAGTTATCCAATTAAGGTTTTAAGGGTGATACCATAGGAGGCTCACTAGTATAAATACACCCATAGGGGCGAGGAAATCGGCACCCTTGGTATTAGAGGAGCCCTGGCCGATTTCTCACCCTCTTCCATCTCTCTCAAATCATACTCTTGCTAGTTGGTGTTTGTAAGCCATTAGAGGAGTGACATTTGTGACTCTAAGCTCCAAGGACAAGAAGATTCAAGCAAGTAATTCAAGGTATTCTTTTAGATCTGATTTCTTGTGTTATTATACTAGATTTATCAATCAAAGTCTTCGATACATTGCATGTTCAATTAGAGAAACCTAGATCCAAGCATTAGGTTTTGTATGTGCACATAGGAATGTTCTTATGGCCAAAACCCAACAGTGGTATTAGAGACTTGATTGGTTTCTATTGAATTGATGCATTGGTTGCTTGATTATTGATTGCAAAATTCGATTTTTGTCCATCTTCCTGATGAACTCGGCGAGTCCCATAGTGAACTCGGCGAGTCCATTGTGGTACTCGGCGAGTTCGAGCGTCAGGAAGAGCTAATTACGAGATTTCTTGTTGTTTATCTTAAGGAAACTTGCCTTTATCTTAATGGGTCAATATAAATCCGATTTTATCATATATATGAGTATATCCTTTACCTAATTCAAGATAATTACCAATTAATTGAATAATAATTTCCTTATGTGATAATTGATTAATTATTTTAATTAAATTGATAAATTGTTTTGCAAGAAACATAAAATATGGATAATTATGAGATTAAATGGTTAATTTAAATTATTTGTTATTTGATCCCTTGTGTTTTGAAAAGCTTAAAACTAATCCTCAAGTTTTGAAATTTAGTTTTGTGATTAAACGTTTAATTTGGACAATTTAAATTTCAAACCCTAGAATTTTACAAGTTTAAAATTCAACCCTATACTCTATATGATTACAAGCTTAATATATATATATATATATATATATATATATATATATATATATATATATATATATATATATATATATATATATATATGTATGTATAATTAAAATGCTAGTCTTACTGTTAGTAGGCCTCATTCACGAAGCTGGTCTATAAGGTGGGTATAAGGTTGCTGCCTATAAAATGGCGCTTAATGGGTGTACATTCACACCCACCGCTTGCTTGATCGGTGGAGGGTCGTTAGCCGAACGGGTAGGATAAGGCAACTCCATCTCCTCGTTAAAAGTATAATATTAAATACAAAGTAACTACATGTTTTTCAAAAATTCCCAATCCTAGTTACTTTAGGAAAAGTGAATTGGTGCAATCCCATGAAATTACACTTTTCACCCTTGCTAAGAAGTTAGTGGAGCGTGTGTGGTTTACCGGCACACTAATTGGTTCCAAGCATAGGTGGCAAAGGGTGATTCATTGTTTATCATAGTTTGGTGGAGCGTGTGTGGTTTACCGGCACATCGAATAGGTGATCGTTACAATGAAGGCACCGTGTAGATTTGCATGGTTATTCACACCCACTTTGTGATCCTCGGCATTCCAGTAACAAACAAAAGGGGCATATCGAGATTTAAACATGTCATTGAAAATTTCAATGAATCTCATCGAAACCTAGGAATTCTCAATGCGTTTAAAACTTAAAGGTAATGTTTTCATGGTGGAGAATTAGTGAATCATCATTCACTTACCTTCAAATTGTTTGCATGTTGGATTACGGCATCCCTTTTCTAATATGTAAATAATGTTGTTGGATCCTAGCCCTAATTTTTCTTATTGGGTGATAATTAGGGATTCAAATTCTAATCAATCTTTATCCTGTCTATTTACAGATGTCGAACGCGAACAACGTTGCTGCTAGTTCATTCACATTGATGAGCCTTTGCCAAAAGGTGACTTTCGATGGAACAAACTTTAGCGAATGGATAAGATACATTTGCACAATTTCTCGCTACGAGGACAAGGAGTATGTCCTCGATGAAAAGCTCGAAAAGATCAATCCAGAATTCGCTACTCCGAATGAAATCACCGCTTTTGAAACTCATGAGTGTGATGCAACGAAAGTTCATTGCATCATGATAGCCACTATGAACTCCAAATTCCAAAAGTCCTATGAGGACATGTATCCGTACAAAATGCGTCAAGACTTATTGGAGAGATACCATCAAAACGCAAGGCAGGAGCGTTACGAGATCTTCACTAACATGATATCTGCTAAAATGGGACATGGAGAATCTCTAACCGTACACTTGAAAAAGATGCAAAGGTATGTCGATCATCTTCGCAAGTTGAATGTCGACTTTGGTGAAGATTTGGCTATCGACATGGTATTTCATTCCTTGCCTACGTGTTACAACCAATTTAGGATGACCTACCACATGAACAAGGAAGAGGTCACCCTAAGTAAGCTCCAAGGTCTCCTAAGGGTTGCTGAGAGCAACCTCAAGGACAAGTTTGTTGCACCAACTCCCAATCCACCCGTTGCTCCTGTTTTGGCTATTAGGCAAGGAAGGGGCAAGAAGAGGAAGGCTCCGTCTAAGAGCCAACGCAAGGGAAAGTCCCGAGATGGTTCCTCTTCTAGTGGGACCAAAGTTGATCCTGATAAGTCCAACTCTAACCCAAAGGAGGCAGAGTGCCACCATTGCCACAAAATAGGGCATTGGAAGAGAAGCTGCCCAGAATACCTGCAAGCTATCAAGGAAGGAAAGATCAAGCCATCTTTCGTAGGTATTTACACAATTAAATCTAATGATTCATCTCATGCTATTTCTTGGGTCCTCGATACCGGATGTGGTTACCACATTTGTTATGAATTGCAGGGACTAAGAAGTAATAGGGATGTGGAGCATGGAAGAATAAATCTAATCATGGGGAATAGAAGATCGTCGCTTGTGACCAAGATTGGAGTGTATTCTTTAGTGCTTAGTAATGGATTATGTTTAGATTTAGATAATTGTTACTACTCACCAGAAATGGCAAGAAACATCATTTCGTTTCATGGTTTGTTTAGATAAGGATTTAGATTTTCTTTTAATAATGAGAATGGTTCTATTTATGCTTATCTAAATGGTGTCTTATATTTTGAAGCAATGCCATGTAATGGAATTTATGAAACTGTTATGATTGTAGATAACCTAGGAAATGATGTTTTATGCATGGATTCTTCCAATAGTATGGATAGAGCATCCTTGTGGCATTATCGTCTTGGACATGTCAACATGAAGTGCATAGCCCAACTCCAAAAGGATGGAGTGTTGGAGTCATTCGACCTTAGGGAAGATGATATATGCGAATCTTGTTTACTTGGAAAGATGACCAAGTCACCCTTCACTAGCACTTGTGAAAGGGGTGAGGATTTATTGGACCTCATACCTACCGATGTGTGTGGATCCTTTAGATCAACCACAAAGGATGGGAACCGCTTCTATGTGACTTTTACCGATGACTATAGTAGATATGGGTATATTTACTTAATCAAGCAAAAGTCAGAAACGTTTGAAAAGTTCAAAGAGTTCAAAAATGAAGTGGAGAATCAATTGGGCAGGAAAATCAAGATGCTTCGATCCGATCGAGGAGGAGAGTACCCAAGTCTTGAATTCCACGACTATCTCAAAGAATGCGGAATAGTTTCGCAATTGACGCCACCTAGGACACCACAATTGAATGGTGTGGCAGAAAGGCGTAATCGAACCTTGTTAGACATGGTTCGTTCTATGATGAGTCGTGCTTCACTATCTATCTCATTCTGGGGGTATGCCTTAGAGACTGCCCCCATATCCTTAACCGATTCCGTACTAAGAAGGTTGCCAAAACACCTCACGAGATGTGGACAAGGAAAGCTCCCTCGTTAGCACATATCAAGGTTTGGGGTTGCGAGGCTTTCGTAAGACGAGATACTCACGACAAGCTCGGACCTCGTAGTGAGCGATGTATTTTCATCGGCTACCCGCAGAATTCCTTTGGATATCTCTTCTATAGACCGAGTGACAATGTTGTCTTCGTTGCAAGGAGAGGGGTTTTCTGAGAGCGAGAACTCATAAGCCAAGGAGACATTGGGAGGCAAATCGAGCTTGAAGAGATTCAAGAATCAATTGATGAAGAAACCTCTACCGCTGGCAATCAACCCGAGGAGGAAACTTCGGTTGAACCGATTGACCAGTCCTTACCTCTTAGGCGTTCCAAAAGAGTTAGAGTTCAACCCTAGTTATATGGTTTTCATATTACTACCGAAGGGGACACATATATTAGTGATAGTACACTAATAAATCTAGATGAAACTAATAGCTTTAAGGAAGCCATGGCAGGCCCAGAGTCTGCAAAATGGAAAGAGGCAATGGACAACGAGATCCAATCCATGTATGACAACCAAGTTTGGAATTTGGTTGATAATGTGCCCGGACGTAAGACCATTGGGTGTAAATGGATCTTCAAGAAGAAGACCAATGTGGATGGAAACGTACACACATATAAGGTGCGATTGGTTGCGAAGGGCTTTACTCAAACTCCCGGAGTTGACTATGATGAGACCTTCTCAGCAGTTGCGAAGATAAAGTCTATTAGAGTAATGCTAGATATTGCCGCATTTCATGATTATGAGATTTGGCAAATGGATGTCAAGACCGCTTTCCTTAACGGGAAGTTGGCTGAGGATGTTTACATGGCTCAGCCAGAGGGTTTTGTTGATCCGAAGCATCCAAATAGAGTGTGTAAGCTTGAGAAGTCCCTTTATGGACTTAAGCAAGTGTCTCGCAGATGGAATCTTTGCTTCGATGAGAAAGTCAAAGAGTTTGGATTTGTACGAAGTGAAGATAAATCATGTGTATATGTCAAAGCCAGTGGGAGCATAGGTAGCTTTCTCATTTTTTATGTCGATGACATACTGCTCATAGGAAACAACATCCCGACTCTGCAGGAGGTTAAGTCCTGGCTCGAAGTGCTTCGCTATGAAGGACCTCGGAGAGGCTTCCTATATTTTGGGAATAAGGATAGTGAGAGAATGAAGTAAGAAACTAATAGGACTTAGTCAGAATACTTACTTAGATAAAATACTAAAACGTTTTAGTTTTGAAAATTCGAAGAAGGGAGAATTACCGATACAAAGTAAGGCCAAGTTGAGTAAGACTCAAAGTCCGAGTACCGAAGTCGAGATAGAAGAGATGAGCCGAGTACCTTACACTTCCGTAGTTGGCTCAATCATGTATGCTATGACTTGTACTCGCGCTGATGTAGCCTTTGCTTTGAGCATGGTTAGTAGATATCAAGGGAACCCTGGCAGAGCCCGTTGGATTGCGGTCAAGAATATCCTTAAGTACCTTCGGAGGACCAAGGAATGGTTTTTAGTCCTCGAGGGGAGTGATGACTTGAAGGTGTGAGGGTATAGTGACGCCAGCTTTCAAACCGACAGGGACAACTTTCGTTCGCAGTCGGGATGAGTCTTTACTCTTAATGGAGGAGCAGTAACTTGGAAGAGTTCCAAGCAGGAAACCATAGCTGATTCAACGTGTGAATCAGAGTACATTGCATCGAGCGAAGCGTCAAAGGAGGCAATATGGATGAAGAACTTCATTGGTGATCTTGGAGTTGTGCCTACCATAAAGGAGCCTATGGAAATTTTCTGTGATAATGAAGGAGCGGTTGCCTTGACCAAGGAACCAAGGGATCATGGTAGATCTCGTCATATCGACATAAAATATCATTTCATTAGACATCGAGTAGAAGAAGGACACCTCATGGTGAGGAGGATATCATCAGAAGATAACCCAACAGATCCGCTTACGAAGGGATTGAGTAGGGTTAAGCATTTGCAGCATGCTAGGAGTATTGGGCTGAGAGATGATATTAGATTAGATTAGATAATTTTAGAAACTTATAATAGATAAATGTAATTTAACATTTGATGAATAAATAAAGGAGTATTATTTATAAGTAAAGTTACTATCCTATGTTAAATGTTTAACTATTGTTTCACTTTGCATGTTTTAACTTCCTGAATAATTGAGTTTATTTGGAATAATCAAATTATTCAAACGATCCACAATCGTTCATATGTTGGAAGTAGGTATGAATAAAGATTGTCATGAATTGGTGTGTAGATTGTCTAAATGGTATTAGACATAGCAAAAGTTTGCTGCAACGTTCATGAGTGCTTATGAACTAGATTTGAGCATTGGAACAAACCCGCGCTTGCTGGAATCACCTTATGGAATTTGACGAAAAAGGTTGATCGCAAGATGATAATATCATATGGTCTTAAAACCTAGATATATGTTTTGTTATTTGTTAATTGGTTGTACATTGATAATGCGAAACTGCATCAGTAAATTGATGTTATAAAACACGTTATTGTGTATAGTTGATTGATGAATAAGTAAATGCATATAAGTCTAAGTTTATCTGTTACTTTTATCCTAAGAGGGTAAAAGCGATATCTCAGCCGCTCGATGATTTAACTTGACTTATGTGTCGGGCCTGGTCAGAACTAAATTGATGTGTTCGATTGAGTTCTATGTCGAATAAATCTGAGATCGAGAAACCAAATGCTAGACAATTGGTTCCATAGAATTGTCTGCATGATATCTAAACAGAGGATTGTATGATCCCTTATCTAAAGGACAAAATTGATAAGATCAGAGTTTGACAGCGTCTTTGAGAGCTACGTTTGCTAATCGGTATATATAGTTACTAGACTTATCCAAGTGGGAGACTGTTGGAATAGTGTCTAAGGCTGCAACTATATTTGGTAAGTACTTGACCCGATTGAGCATGGTCCTTTTGGGTTGCCTTCACCATAGCAACTTGACAGGATGATTTATAATGAGAGAAGAAATATTATTGATATATTATGAGAATAATATAAGGAATAATAATATTGTTATTTGATTAATATAATTCATAAATTAATTAGGAATTAATTTGGGGACTTAAAGAGATTAACTGAATAAAGGCGTATAAAGTATCAATTGTATGATAGTAGTATTTTGAGCAGTAACTCCTTAGGGATAAGGGGTGGACGGATTTTAGGGTTTGGATAAACCTAAAAATCGTCCAAAGGCTTATCAATAAGGAGATTGGATTGCTTAGAGCCTAAGTTATCCAATTAGGTTTTAAGGGTGAAACCCTAGGAGGCTCACTAGTATAAATACACCCATAGGGGTGAGGAAATCGGCACCCTTGGAATTAGAGGAGCCCTGGCCGATTTCTCACCCTCTTGCATCTCTCTCAAATCATCCTCTTGCTATTTGGTGTTTGTAAGCCATTAGAGGAGTGACATGTGTGACTCTAATCTCCATGGACAAGAAGATTCAAGCTAGTAATTCAAGGTATTCTTTTAGGTCTGATTTCTTGTGTTATTATACTAGATTTATCAAACAAAGTCTTGGATACATTGCATGTTCAGTTAGAGAAACCTAGATCCAAGCATTAGGGTTTGTATGTGCACATAGGAATGTTCTTATGGCCAAAACCCAACAAACTTTTCATTAGAACCATCCATCTAAAGTCCAAACCTTCCATGTAGATTCAACTTCAAAATAGTGAATAACAAATCTTAACCAAATGAATTTCTTTATACTAAAGATATAGTGTACCTTTATTTATGATTGTTTGCACATATAAAGTATATATGAGAAAAACACTATCATTTGATTACCTAGGGGTTTAGTAGTGTTTATGTATGCATTTAGTTACACAAGAAGGAAAAGAGTAACATTAAAGCAGGTTGGAGAGAAAGGGATGAAGTGATCTGATAAAGATCTTAGGAGAGATAGGGTTGTTGAACAGAGTATGTTAGGAGTGAAAAGCATGTAGGTAATTAATTAGTTTTTAATACATGTTAACTTGCAGAAAAACAAACCCTCTTTTGCATCAATTGTGACACTCAAACCTCAAATATGGACTATTACAAAGTAACCTGAAATTAGGAAATCCTACTATATCATGGTGATAACTTGGTGGGTTGTAAAACACGGAACAAAAAAATACAATTATTATAATGAATCAAACATAAAGATATATGTATTTACCTCGGATGGCATAAAAATTTGAGGAAAAGCCGCTTCCATATGCTCTTTGGTCATAACCATCTTCAGTTACTCCGTATCTTTCTTTCTGGTACATCAAATTTTGCTTTGAGAAGTTTCAGTTTCACCCATTGCGTTGGGTGATTGAAGGCAACAAGGTTGGGTTTGCTTCTTCAAGAGGGGGGAAAGAGAGACTAAACAAAAACCTCACAAATTAGAGAGGTCTTCCTACTCCCCTGCAAATATCGTTACCAAATTAGCTTAACTTGGCTTCAATGGCAACTCACATAACCTATATTTCAAAAATGAAATGAAAACTAAACAATACAAACCTATCTTATAAAAACAATAAATCAAACATATGAACTTATACAGACCTTAAATAGAGAATATAGATAGAGCCGACATGGCGTATAAATGAAATCGGAGAGGGTGACTCAGCCGCATTCAACCAGGTGTGGCAATAAATAAATAGGCAAAAAATGAACTGAAATTATTTAATTTTGAAATCTCCAACATCAGCGTGAGGTCAGGATGAGCTGAAGCAAGCAAGCAACTGAATTGGTTTTCCGAAGAGGATGATGATGGATTTTCAGAAGCTTATGTGCAAAACCAAAAAAACAATTGCTGTTTTAAATAAAGAGCAGACAGATACCTACTTGCGATTGGGAAAGAGAAATAAAAATTCAAAATTAGGTTTTGTATACATAGAGAAGCTTCAAGGTAGATGTGACGATTGGAAATAGAGGCGGTGAAAAGTGCACGATCATGAGAATCTCACAAACTCATATTAACAAATAAGTTATGTCGGCTCCTAGATATGATGTTTTGGAATCGTGGAAAAAAGACGAAGAAGAAGAAATTATGTGGGTACCTATTTTAGTGTTTTTTCACTTTAAAGTAGGATGGCGAGTCGCCTGCAATCAAGGAGAGATGTTGATTAAAGGAGATCCAATAGTGGCAAGCAACATCGGGAGAAACAACTCTGCTAACAAGGAAAACCCACCATCAAGTCTTCTTCATCATCGTTATGTCAAGCTGACCGGAAGCAAGCAGGATGGCAGCACCCAAAGGACGTCGTTTGTTCAATCCCAGTATTTGAAGCTGAAAGGAGTTTAAGCATGCAAACAGGGAAATTTCTGGTAAACGTGGACAGGTTAACGGTGCACAAAAGGGTTTCACATATTGGTATCTGACATATATATATATATATATATATATATATATATATATATATATATATATATATATATATATATATATATATAGAGAGAGAGAGAGAGAGAGAGAGAGATGAAAACTCTTTGGAGAACCAATATTAGAATGAAAGCTTGATAACTACTTTTTTCACCAATTTTTTTCAAAATCAACACCACCACACCACCTTAGGACATAAATTAGGCAAATCACACCATAAAAATTGAAAAGAATAATATATATGTTTCGTTATATATAATATCCATGTATGTTCAAATGTGTATATATGCACATTTATAGTTTTCATTGTTTTTTCGTATTTGTTGACCTACGACAAGCCTACAAAGTGCCCTAGAAAAGGTGTGGTAGTGTTGATTTTGAAAAAAATTTGGACGGGCAAAATGTTTTCAAGTTCTTGCATATAAGTTCCTAAAATAAATCACACACATACACATCCACACACACACACACACACACACACACATATATATATATATATATATATATATCTTTACTATCTTATAAAAGAAATCTAACTATTTCTAAAAATAGATTGATTATAATAATAATATTTTTTTAAGACGTCCAAATGATGAAGCTGATAGTACAACTAGCCATTAATAAAATAATATTAAATTTTAACCACATTTTGAATTCAAATATTTATCATCAAATCTCCTTATATTTCTCAGCAATTTGATATGGTTCCCTCAAATCCCGGATTAATTCAAATTTTGAACCTTTTCGATATCCTTAAATTTAGCATGTTAATTTAAATATCCCTCCAATCGCAGATACCTCTTTGTTCCCTCGTCTGCTATAAAGCCCACCGTCTAGGAATAAAAAATGACTTCATCTCCCAAATAACACCATAGTTTGATTATTTTGTCTTCGACATGTACTTTCTTTTGTAACATAACATTTTTGTAGAGGAAACATATCACCGAAAAAATTTACACACCCTGCCGCTTTGCTCGGGTACGTTGCTAGTATATATATATATATATATATATATATATATATATATATATATATATATATATATATGAGTTGTTGAAATTAGTTCTCGTAGTTCTAATCGAATTTTATGTTCCTACCGGATCTGGACCCTGTGTGTGTGTGTGTATATATATATATATATATATGTGTGTGTGTGTGTGTGTTGTGTATAAAAGAGGTTTTTAGGTATTGATTATGTGATCGGATCTTTTCATATTCTATTTTGTTATTGATTATCCAATCTAGGGTTACAAATGGTCTTAAAATTCTTACAATACTTGTGAATTTTTTTTGACCTCTATAAATTATGTCTAAAATAAAATTTTATCAAAAAAAAAATAAATTTAAGGATAAAACAAAACAAAATAAATAAATTTAAAAACAAGTGATAAATAATAATTATAAAATTAATATAAAATAAGTAAGGATTATTCGGGTCAAAATTTAATAAAAAACAAAAGTTAGTAAATTAGATATAACTTTAATATTTAAGTAAGTTTGGAATTGACTTATCTTCATGGGACATTATATGGAGGGACTAAGACTAAAACATAATGGTAATATAGTTGGTTATAATGCTAATATAGTTAGTTAGGCATTATTAAACATTATGTTAGAAGTTAAAACGTTCAGGGTTTAATGTGTAAATTTGGAAATAGGGATGCCAACGAGGTCAAACAGGGTCGAAATCCTCTTTCAAACCGATCCTTGAATTCTACATTTCATCTCCATGGGTCTAGCCCCCCGAATTTCAATATCACCCCTTTACCCAATTTCCCCCTAATCTCCCATTAACCATTTTTGGTTCGAAATCCCCATTTTAACCTTATTTAGCATATTTTTTTCACTTGTTTATTTCATTTAACCTTACAACATTACACTAATTATTCATAGACAAAACATATATATATATATATATATATATATATATATATATATATATATATATATATATATATATATATATATATATATATATATATATATTACCAAATGGTTATTCAAACTTCAATATTTTTTTTTTTATATAAATATAATAGTTAAATACAGGGTAATAATTATGGGCCCCATGAGGCATTTGGGACGGAGCGCCCTACCACTCTCCCAAAAATAAACAGGTTAAAACATTCCCCCACCTCCGCCCTTGAACCCTAAACACATTGTAAAAACACCCCCGTACCAAAAAAGTGTCCCGTCGGGGTTGGGTTCCAATGAGGGTTTTTGACATCCCTATTTAGAAAGAATATAACTAGTTACACTCTCTTATTCTTCCCCAAACCATTCAAAGAGGTTTAGAGAGAGAAATAAAGGATTCCATGGATATTTGAGGAGGAAAGAAGTGATCTAGTGAGTAAAATCGAAGTGTGTTGAAGTAAGGAAGCTAGAAGCTCATTAAGAGGTATTTGTTGAGTTAAAACTCATCTTGTCCTCCTCTAGGATCGATCTTGGATTTGGAAATTCTCCTAAATTCTGAAAACCATAGAATTCAATATCTTTTCTAGAGTGTTTAAAGTCTATCTGTACTAATTGATTCCCAAACTCCATAAAGATTCTCATTTCTAGGGTTTACTATGGAGTTTTTAGGATTTTATGTAGTTTTAAGCTCCATCCATAGGAGAATCACGATGATATAATGTCCCTAAAAGTTAGAGTAAAATTTTCATTTTGAATTAAAACAAAACCATACAATTAACATTCCATTAAAAGATCCTCATAGTATAAAATGTAGTTTCAACAAAACATCAGAGTAATCACAAAATAGTTAGTGTGGAATGTCTAGTGGATGCAATGCAATCATGATGTGATCTTCCATTTCCTACTAGAAGTACCTGAAACTATCTAAACTTAAAACTATAAGGAAAAAGCCTAGTGAGTTTCCTAAAATACCAAATACCATATCGAGTCTTGCCCAAAAAATATATAAACAGGCCTCACCCACAGGTTTCACCCAATAAACATATAAACAGCCTTGCCCAATAAACATAATAATGAGCCTCGCCTAATATACATACAATCAACCATGTGAGAGTCATAAAGACAACATGTATCAATATTGTACATAATATAGTGAGAATACTTACCTCACAGACAATCAAACAATCAACACAACTCGCAGGATGTGACAATTGGTACAACAACACCTAAATAAGTGATTAAAGGTCAAAACTGCAATGTCCCAAAAACCATAGTAAAAAATCATTTTAAAGGAAATAAACATCGTTTTCCATAAAACCATAAGTCATCAAATCATTGTTTTGCCACATGCAATGTTGTAAAACTCGCCAAGTTAGCCAATTACTTGGCCCTTTACCGAGGTGAGTTACAGAATCTGAATACTCTCCGATCAGCCCCTTACTGGAGCGAGCAGTGTTGTAAAACTCGGCCAACTCGGTGATTAATATGTATTATATACTTAATGATTTATTATTTAACACACACATATGATTATTACTACACATATATATCTTAAATTTTCAGTAATTATTCACGAAGTGAGACCATTGTGTGTTTTTTAGTTTTTGTGTATTAACATGTATCTAATTTTGTTATATATTTCAATCAAATTTTGGTTTTAACTTATGATTTTGACATATATAATTTCCCTAAAAATATTTCGACATGACTTATCTAATCCGAGTACTCCCCGAGTACTCGCTACTTGGTAGTCATCCGAACAGGTACTGATTAGCGAGTTCTACAACCATGACCACATGAAATTAAACAGAGTATCAAAATCATGACATCTCTCAAAACATAATGGCCAATGGATGATGTGAAAAGTCACGACTTCGCCTTGCCCCGACCCTCAGAAGTACCTTAAATATTTAAATCCATAACTGTAAGTCAAAGCTTAGCATGCTTCCCAAAATACCCCGCACAACAATACACATACAATGTATGCACACAAGGTCTACGGAACAAGGTTGGATCGCCATCCGGAGCCAACATCATCCATGTTGGGTCGCTCCCCTTGGGCATATAATATGAACTAGACCGACCGGGTCTCTTGGCCTACAACACACATGTGGACCGCCTCAACCTAACTACAAATGTCGACATATGCAAATAACAATAATAAGAAAACACAAGTAATCATAATAGGTCTACTAGTCTAACAGATCACTACAACATATCAACATCCTAATATAGAAAGGATATATACGGTAGTACAAAGTATAGAGAGAAAACTCACCTCACAAACGAAAGCAGAAATCCTTACAACTCGTTATGCGTAATAAACTGGTATCACACCTACCGAGACAATGATAAATTCTCAATCTAAGGTCTGAACCCTAAAGTTTGACCTTAAAAGAAACTTCTTCAAAATGTCAATGATCTAAAGTCAACAGTCAAGTCACCACGTCGTGGCCAACACCATGGTCACGTTGTGGTGGCTAAATGCCAAAATAGTCGTGAAATCCCTCACCACCACAACGTGGCAGTAATATTGACATGTCATGTGAAACATCCCAAAAATAAAGGTAAAATTTTCATTTTTAAAACCCAACCAAAAACCATAATTGTTTACAAAACATTATTCTTAAAAGCAATAATCACAAATCATAGTATCTCTAGAATCCAACAAAATAAAACCATAAGGATCTTGACAGTCACGCCTTTGCTTTCTCATGATCATCTGAAGTACTTGAAACATGAAAATTAAACCATAAGCCAACACTTAATGAGTTCCCTCAAAGTACCACACACAACCAACACAAATAAAAACATGTATATATGAGCCTTCAGCCTGAATGACCGCCTCGCAGGGCCTATAGTTTATCTGGATCACTCTCTGGGCCTTCAGCTTGATTGGACTGCCTCACAGGCCTTCAGTCTATCTAGACTCCCCCGAGTATCTTGGAATTCAGTACAAAGCAGGACCGCCTCAAACCAAAAAACTATAACATGCTGACATGTATATAATAACAAATAACAATTAATAACCAACAACACATGTAATCATATATATTTACCAATCTAACAAATACTCAGTAAACATATGTATTTATATAGATGTACCAGTCTAACACATACTTAGCATAACATCAATCCAATATATCAAGGCAAAAGAACGCCCTCTCATGGAACATCCTTATGATCTCAATCAAAGTTTATGTCTTCTGCTTGAGAAACAGGAACTCTTGGGCTAATCGTTCCCTCTCCATCAGGGGAACATACTCATCTCGGAACAGCTGTGTAAACCTCTCTCATATCACTACAGCATGATCTGCAGGAATAAAACTGGCAGTCATGAACTTCTACCAGTCCTTCGCTCCCAAGTGAAGCTAGTTCAGTGCAAACCAAACTCTCAGGTGCTCGGGGCATGAACATGTGTAAAAACACCCCTCAATGTCGGAGATCCATCTCATAGAAGCAATAAGATCCTGTGTCCCATCAACATCTGTTGGATTTGTGTTGTTGAACTCCCATAGCAACAATGAGTCACCTCCATGTGGCCTAGCAGCGGCGATGGCTGCGGAGGTTGTAGTAGCAGCAGCCTCAGTAACAGCAGCATATCGCTCGTTGAATGTCTCAATCATTGTGGTCTCAATAGATCCAAACATCTTTGGTATCACCTCCTTAATGGCTGCGGCCACCTCCTCCGCAATGATCCTACAAATCTCCTCATCACTGGTCCAACTACTCCCAGGGTTGTGGCGTGTACCCGCCATAATGTCTCTGAAACTTAACATGAAAATCATCAGAGATTAGCTCGAGTATACTCACACTCAATTACCTGTTCCTACATGCTCTTTAGCATCCTAAGGATTCTTACTTGGGTTGTATACAAATTCGGTCCTTTCAGTAGTACGGGCCAAATACTACATTCCACACCAACCTGTAGTCACCCAAGTCCTCTTCCTAGGATCCCAATTCACAAGCAATCTATCTCTCACGAATATCAGACTACTCCCTTAGTAGACCCCTCATATGCTCATCTAGGTGTCTCTCCCAGATTATCCCTCAACTCAGAACTCTTTGTACGTGATTCCTGTTAGATACTCCTACTCAGCACATACTCAAGGAAAATAACATATAACATCGATCAATAATATCTCCTAGGCTAAGGCATCACAAATCAGGCAACTCTAACCGTAAAATATGAAATACCTAGTCTATCCTCTAGCATGCATCCCTACTATCTCATGAATATCTCATAACACAAATAAGTAAGGGTATTTTGGGAAATCACCATTCGGGCTCTGGCTGATTGTACACACTGCTCCAACTCGTTTTTCTCTTAAAACTATTTCTTGTTTTAGAAAAATCATTTCTTTTGAAAATTCTTCTCAAATCCTTAGTTTGAGTTCAGACACACCCGAAGGTACATCCGAATCCCTCAAACCAAGGCTATGATACCAGCTTGTAACACCATAAATTTTTGAAACAAAATTTTCGTTTTAAAAATCACGTAGTTCTCATAAAAACAATTAACAAAAACCCAAAGTGTCAAATGATCAAAAAAACATCTCCATAATTGTTTGAATAAAAATCCAGGATCCTCAAAAACATAACTCCATCCTGTGTGTACAATCAAGCTAGCGCCTTCCTGCGATCCTGAGAATTAAATGAAACACATATCACATAGCACTGTAAACACATAGCTTAGTGAGTTCCCCAAAATAACACACATATCTTATTAGCCTCTCATGGCTATATCTCGAATAAGACCCTCCGATTAATATGTCTTAGTGGAACCCTCTGGTCCCACAACTCGGGTGGACCCTCCGGTCCTAACTCAGTAAAGCTTAGAATAATACACAACATAAATCACAAAGACATAATGCATGATATCACAATACTCAATGTAAACATAAAAGACCCTCCGGTCACACAAAGTTACCACTCGTGGTACGTGTAGTGAGAAGACTCACCTTGTAAGCAAGCAAATAAACCTCATATAGGAATCACCGGTCCAGCCTCCGCCTAACACATATGATAATTATCTCTAATTAATAAATGACCCTATAAAAAGCTAGGCTAAACCCTCTACAGACTCACAGAACGATAAAAGACCATTTTACCGCTCCATGGACTCTATAGTCCACAACTTGACCAAACCCTAAAAGTCAACAAAAGTCATCTGCAACCCCTTTACGCTGGGCGTACTACCTCGCCATGCATGCATCAGGGACCGTCGACTCTATGTTGCACGTATTAGGAGTACGCTTAGCGTATGTCCTAGACTTGCTTTCCCCACTCCTTTGGACTCCTTAAAGGCTCATACTAATTAAAGTTTGTGACTTTAAGCCTTTTCATGGTTGAGCAAGTCCCAATCACAAAAACTCTCACTCTTCACTCCTAAAAATTCTCATATCTCATGCATGGGGTGGTTTAATGTCCAAACCGTCATTTTTATGAATCCTCTCCACTAGAAACACTTAAAGGGACATATATTAGGCTCTGGAGTTCAACAACTCATAAGCATTCAAGCTTTAGGATCAAAAACCCTAAAATGGACAATAATATGTACAAATAAAAAAGGATGAGAAAGCTCTGAGCTTTATACCTTCAAATGATGCTTTAACCACAAAAAAGCTCAGATCCAACGCCTGGACTCCAACTCTATTCTCTTCAATGCTCCTTCTTTACTCAAAGAATTCCACAACAACACTTAGAAGCTCACAAATGGTCACTCAAGCTCAAGGGATGGAAATTAGGGTTTCGAGAGGGTTAAGGGTTGGAAATGGTGGCCAGAAATGAGGCCATCATGTTCCTTAAATAGGGACACACCCCTCAATTAGGATTTTCACTCCGAGACTAGTATGCCCAGCGTACTAGGTGGCCTCCATGTCTAAATCACATATATGAGTACGTTGAGCGTACACATGCATACCCTCGCGTACTCAACTACCACCTTTTCTCAAATAAAGGGCCAAACTTGACAATTACAATAAAACAAAGGTTAATGAGATAATTATCTCTAATTAATAAATGACCGTCAAAGAAGCTAGGCTATACCCTATACAAAATCATATAAGGATAAAAGACCATTTTACCCTTCCATGGCCTCTATATCCCATAATTCGACCAAACCCTAAAAGTCAACAAAAGTCAATTGCAGCGGGTACGGTGGGCGTACAACCCCTTTACGTTGGGCGTACTAGCTCGCTATGCATGCATTAGGGATCCTCGACGCTACAGTGCGCGTACTGGGAGTATGTGCGGCGTACATCCCAGACTTTCTTTCCCACTCCTTTGGTCTTAATCCATTAAGACCATTGCCATACTCCCATATCTGGACTCCGTAGTGCTCTCTCATCTATGCATCGGGTTCCCAGGTCCATTCGGAACCCTTTTGACACTGCCACTAGAGCTTGACCAAAGATACCACCTTGTTGTGCAAGGCCTTTGTCTTCTTATCCAAAATTGCCACTGGTCTTTCAACATAGTTCAGGCATCATCAATGTGAATATCATCCAAAAGCACCACTGCTGAATCATCGACCACACAATTTAGAAGCTGAGAAACATGAAAGGCATTGTGAATCTGGCTAAGCTCCTTCGGCAAATCTAAACGATAGGCTACCTTGCCAACCCTAGAAATCACATGAAATGGCCCAATGAACTGGGGACCCAACGTTCCCCTCTTCCTAGAGTGTATTACACCTTTCTAGGGTGATACCTTCAGTAAAACCTTGTCGCTGACCTGGAACTCCAACTATGATCAATGTTTGTTAACATAACTCTTCTGCCAACTCTATGTTGTCTGCAACCTCTGCCTGATCTGCCGAATAAGCTCGGTCATCTGAAGAAGTACATCGGTCTTCCCTATGACCCTGTGACCGACCTCTCCGCAACAAACTGGGGTACAACACTTCCTCCCATAGAGAAGCTCAAACATCGGTACCTTGATATGGATTGATAGTTGTTGTTGTAAGAAAAATCAATTATGGGAAGGTAGGAGTCCTAACTCCCATCAAAATCTATGAAACAAGCTATCAGCATATCCTTAAGTGTCTGAATGGTCTTCTCAATCTGGCCGTTGGTCTGCAGATGATAAGCAGTGCTAAAACTAATTCTCATACCCAGTTCCTCGTGGAACCTCTTTCAAAATCGAGAAGTGAACCGAACATCCTTATCTGATACAATAGAAATGGGAACACCATGCCGGGCAACGATCTCATGGACATCAACATGGACCAATTTCTTGACCGAGGAGCTCTCCTGAATAGCTAGAAAGGGGGCACTCTTGGTAAGATGATTCACTATGAACCAAATCACATCAAACCCCTTAGCTGTTTGAGGTAACTTGGTGATGAAATCCATGGTGATATGTTCCTATTTCCATATGGGAACTTCCAAAGGCTGAATCTTTCCATGCGGCCTCTGGTGCTCGGCCTTGAACATCTGATAAGTCAAGCACATCTTAACATACCCGGTTGTCTCCTTCACACATGACCGCCAATAACTCATTTGTAAATCCTAATACATCTTGGTGGCTCTAGGGTTTATCGAAAATATGGAATTTTGTGCCTCCACCATCATAGTCAGTTTGATCCCACAAAAATCCGATACCTAAATCCAACCACACCAGGTCAATAATCCATGATTATCTGTACTTATCAATCTCATCCCTAATTTGCTTCTGCTTCCAGTTCTCCTTCTTGACTCCCTCGTCCTAAGCTTCCCTAATCAAATCCAGAAGTGGCGAATTGATTGAAATCTTCATACATAAGCTTCCAACCAAAGAACTAGCCGAATTACGGCTTATAGCATTAACGACCACATTCACTTTTACTAGAGATAAAAAAAATCCCGTAATTATAATTCTTGACCACGTCAAGCCATTTGTGCTGTCTCATATTTAGATTTGACTAACTCATGAGATACCTCAAACTCTTGTGATACATGTAAATGGTACATTGGACCCTATATAGATAATGCCGCCAAATCTTGAGTGCAAACACCATCGTCCCTAACTCTAGATCATGCATTGGATATCGCACCTCGTACGGCTTCAACTGTCGAGAAGCATAAGCAATAACCCTCCCTTGCTGCATAAGAACAACCCCCAACCCAATGATAGATGCATCGCAATATACAAAAAAAATCTCAACACCCTCAGGAACTGGGGCCTCACATACTTCTACCTCAAAGTCTCAAATGCAGCATGCTGCTCAGGCCCCCAGTGAAAATCCACACACTTCTTTGTCAGATGAGGGACGGGTACATCAACCATAGAGAAATCCTGAATAAATCTCTGTCAGATGGTCTTGGAATAGACTAGGATGTCATCTAGAAAAACAATAACTGATCGATCGAGCATCGGCCTGCATACCCGATTCATCAATTCCATAAACATTGTAGGCACATTGGTGAGCCCAAATAGCATCATCACGAACTCGTAATGACCATAACGAGTACAAAATGTGATCTTCTTCATGTCATCCTCTCTCACCCTTACCTGATGATACCCCGACCTCAGATCAATCTTAGAGAACCAAGATGCACCCTACAGCTGATCGAAGAGATCATAAATATGTGGAAGTGGGTAACAATTCTTCACCGTTAACTTGCTCAACTCTAGATAATCAATACACATGCGATGAGACCCATCCATCTTCTTCACAAAAAAGATTGGAGCTCCCCATGGCGAACTGCTCGGTCTGATAAACTGGTTGCCCAACAGCTCCTGAAGTTAACCCCCGCCCCCACCAAAAAGGCTCCGAAACAAACTAAAAGGTGTGTGTCACACTCACGAAGGACTACCAGTGATATACTGGAGGAAGGTGGGGACGACGTCAAGTCTGCATGGACTTTATGGGCTGGGCCACACACGTGCTACAATGGCAATTACAATGGGAAGCAAGGCTATAAGGCGGAGTGAATATGGAAAGATTGCCTCAGTTCAGATTGTTCTCTGCGACTCAGGAACATGAAGTTGGAATTGCTAGTAATCGCGTATCAGCATGCCACGATGAATATGTACCTGGGCCCTATACACACCGCTTGTCACACCTTGGGAATAGGTTTCGCCCGAAGCATCAGACTAATAATCACCCATGACTTCTGTGTACCACTAGTGCTACAAAGGCTTTTGGTGGTCTTATTGGTGCATACGACAGTGGGATCTTTGACTGGGGTGAAGTCATAACAAGGTGGCCGTAAGGGAACCTATGGCTGGATTGAATCCTTCGCGATGGAAATTCCCTTCAAGGTGCTTGCTTCCATTGGTGGCGGGCAGGCGAAGGGTCCAAAGGACATGTAGCCGGGGGCGAGTCAGAAAATCCAAGAATTCCATTTTCCCATTCATTAGCCAGAAGGAATTAGTACCCACTAGCTTCATTCGAAGAATGAACAAGAAAAAACTTACTGTTTAGGTAGGATAGATCGATGTGGTCCAATGGCTAAAGCTCTGCCAGCTTCTTGTAGACTTACTTTAGGCTCCAAGTTCTTTTTTTATGGTGAAATTATTCTTCGCCACCAGTGGCAACAAAGTTATTGGTAATTAGTAAGGGGAAGAAAGATCTCCACTCATTTCATTCATTTAGTGCCTGTGGTGAGGCGCGACCTACAAAAAACGAAGGGGGAAAGCTTGCTTTTCTTGCTGTAGCCCTACCACAGTCCAAGGGGTTTCCCTCTTTCGCCTATATCGAATTCTGCTACTGCTTCTTCGAATCAAAGAAATGACATCTATCCTTTATCTTTCTCCTATGGTTCCCAATATTCATGGGATTTCCTCTAAATCCTTTCTCTTTAGTGACTCAAACAAAGAACCTTAGCGGATGGATGAAAGAAGTAACTGAAAGCAAGGATAACATCTTCTTCATCCCATCTAGGTATAGGGATAGATTGAATATTCTAGCGGTTAGTTGAAAATATATACAATAATAAGAAGAGACTGATTGATATAACATCTCACTAATCCTGTATCTCTGGTAGTGCTAATGGGTATGATGCCTTAGCAATCAGGGTCACACCAGGGACCAAATCGATTCTGAACTCAACCTGCCTCTTAGGAGGCACACCTAGAAATTCTTCCGAAAACGTATCTGGAAACTCCCTGACTATCGGTACATGTAAAATTGAAACCTCCTTCCTGACCCTAGTGCCAACCACATATGTAAGGTAACCCATGCACTTATGCTGTAAATACTGTCGAGCCCTAGTAGTAGAACAAAAAGATGATCCAACTTTGGTACCCTCTCCATAGATAATCAGTTATCCCCCACTTGGGGTTTGAACTACCACCTACTGACCCTCACAATCAATCATCGCACCAAACTTGCTCAACCAGTCCACCCCTATAATCATGCATTCTTCCCCCATGGGGATAGGGATCAGGTCAATCGAGTAAGACACCCTGAAAATCTCCAAAACAAAACCCCAATAAATGTTTGATGCTGAAATCCCATGTTTGTTGGCGATAGAAACTCACAATGGACACTCAAACTCTCCAAGAGTCATATCAAAACTCTACTGAAAGACTAAGACACAAATGACCGATTCACACCCGACTCAAAAAGCACAAGAGCAGGCAAAGAGTTCATTAAGATGGTACCTAGTAGAATCATAAACATAAGCATACCATAAAAATAATTGACATAATAATAATTGAGAAAAATACCAGTAATGACGTCCGGTCCCACCTTGGCCTCCTCCACTGTGAGATGGAAAGAATGTCCTCGAGACCTCAGGGGATCCACCCAACCCTGGTTTCCATTCATGATCCTCAAAGTATTTGGGTTTGGAACCTGCACCAGCCTGGCAATAAGCAAGGGACATTAGGCCTTCACATGGCTCACCCGATCACAATGGTAACAAATCCTGATACCTGGTACTGGGGCCTGCTGGTGATAATCCCTCACATAGTGCCCCTTCTTTCCAAACTTGTGGCATCCAGAAGAAGAAGATTGAAAAATACCCTCATGAACCTTGCCACACTTGCCACAAGTGTGGCCCTTCTGGCCTCCTAAAATTGAATCAACGGGCTTGAATTGCTTCGCTGCAGGCTAGAACTGAACCATAGCCTGATGATGCTCCCTCGTCTGGGTCTCTATCTCAATCTCTCGCCTCCTTGTGGTATCCTGAAGCTCAGTGAGGGTACTGTATTTTTGGGTAGACACAAACTGCCAGATATCCATCTTAAGCATCCTCAAGTACCATGTCATCCGGGCCTAATCCGCAGCAGCATACCCAGGACCGAAAAGATCCCTCTCCGTGAACATCTTAGTGGTCCCCGTTAATGTCTCAGTCTTTTGCCTCAAGTCCAAGTACTCCTGATTCAACCTCTCTATCTCCACCAAGAGAACATACCTCATGCAAAACATTTCTTATAACTGCTCCCAGGCCACAACAGTCCTCTGCTTAGGATTGTAGGAACCAGACACTATGTTCCACCAATCCTTCTTGCTGAATCAAAGGAGGTTTACAGTGCACTTGAAATTCTGGTCATTCGGGCAGGAACATGTGAAGAAACAACCCTCTTATCAAACAAGCACATCATCGCCCCAATCGAGTCCTTGACCCATCAAACTCCAAGGGCTTTGTGTAGCTGAAGTCCCGATACTGGAATGATATCCCTACTTGAATCCCTACAATAATAACAGTCTTGGTAGGTGCAACAATAACAACCTTAGTCACGGTCGCGTACCACTCATCAAACAGCTTGATCATAACGGTCTTGATAGACCCAAAAACCTCAGGTGTGGAACCCCGAACCGTAACATCCGAAATCCTGGTATATTTCTTTTTGTTTAAATTCAAGTTTTTTTGTCAAGAAAACCCTCCCATCATACACTGGGCATACACACTTGTACGCTAAGCGTACGAGGGCGCACATTCATCAAGCACTGAAGCCTCGAACGTGGGGTGTATGGGGCAGTACACAGGGCGTACACTGCTTGGATGGAAAACCCCTTTTGGTCTTGTGCCCCATTCAAATCGTCTTATAACCTTTGGATCTCATTTCTATCAGCCTCCTTTGCCTCGCAACATCCCTAGAAACCCTAATAGCCATTGGAAGTGATTTTGAGCTTGGAGTGTTAAGAGGAAGCCATTTTGGGTGTGTTTGCAAGGAGAAGAGCTTGTGGTAAAATTCTTGGACGTGGTGAAGCTTCTAGATCTAGTATTTCCTTCATCTTAGGTAGCTTCTAGAGGTATAGAGTCCATACCTTGCCCATTAATTGTTTAGCTCTTATTTTTTACTTGTTTTGGTCTCTTTTTGGTCCCTTTTTAAAGGTCTTGATGTGTCAAGACCATTTGTGATGCCAAAGTTGTAGATCTAGATGTTTAGTGGCCTCTTCTAGCTTAAAGGTTAAAACTTTATGGTGTTTGTGACCTCCATGGAAGCATTAAGTCATTTATTAAGTTCTCTTGGATACACATATATCTATATTCACTCTCTTGAGAGTGGCTAAGCATTTGTCATCTGACCAGATGCTCACATACTCACTCATGAAACTTTCACGTACTCTGTTATCACTCGTGCATGCTAATCATACATAACACTAGATCCTATAGATAGTTGAATACTTGATTCTACCCTAAGCCCACAACCAAACAAAGAACATGGAATAAGGCTATACAAAACATTCTCATGCTATAGAATCTTAGTTATCTACAACTATGATGCACATACTAAGCAACTACAATAATGATGTCAATTTCATCTAACATATCTAAAGTTCTCCTAGGCTATCAGTCATCATACATCAGACAATTCTATCATGCAATTCCTGAAGATACCTAGCCTATCACTAGCATGCAGTTCTATTATAAACATTATTACATATAACAGTGTAGGTATCTTGGGGTATACTTTTCTTGCTCTGGCTGATCGTACACATCTCGTCCTTCCTTGGTTAATTTTGAAAACAATTTTGAAAACTTTTACAGATCCTTAGTTTGAGTTTGGATTCACATGAATGCCCATCCAATTCTCTCAAATCAGGGATTTGATACCAACTTGAAACATTCCAAAGATCAAGGTGAAATTTTTATTTTTAAAATCTAAGCAAAAACCATAGTTTTTTTTACAAAAAATTGTTCTCAAAAGTAATAATGATAAATGAGAGCATATCCAGAATCCAACAACACAAAACTAGAAGGATGTGCAAGATCACGCCTTTTCTTTTACCATGATCATCTGAAGTACCTAAAATATGAAAATTAAACAGTAAGTCAACGCTTAATGAGTTCCCTAAAAGTACCACACATAACCAATACAAATAACAACATGCTTATATCAGCCTTCAGCCTGACTGGCCACCTCGCAGTATCTGGACCGCTCTTCTGGCCTTCGGCCTGACTAGATCGCCTTGCAGGCCTTCAGTCTATCTGGACCCCCCAAGTATCTTGGACTTTAGCACAAAGCAGGACCGCATCAACCAAAAAAACTATAACATGCTGATATATATACAATAACAATCTATAACCAGCAACACATGTAATCATACAGATTTACCAATCTAACACATATTAAAAAACACAGGTATTTATACAGATGTACCAGTCTAACACATACTCGTTATAACATCAATCTAATATATCAGGATATAAAATTCAATGGGCCAGCCTTGGTGCATTTGACTTGAAAGTACAAAGAGTAAAACACACCTCACTATCTGACAAAATAGATGAACAACACATTGCTCTGAATACGAACTCTACCGATCACCTTTACATCATATAGTGAGAAAATCTCAATCTACAAGTCAAAATACCCAAAATACCCCTAGGTCAAACTTGCTGAAGGTCAAAGGTCAAAAAATCAACCAAGTCAGCTTAGGTTGAGTAGGCCCAGCATACTCATCATGTACCCATGGCGTACTAACTCATCCAAAACATAGCTCCAAGGTAGTACTCAGCATGTACGCACAACGTACTCAAAAGTACACCCATCGTACTCGGCAGATGGCAACTTTCTCATTATGTCCTTATTCTCTTAAGTCCTTTCGGCCAAAGCCTAGATCTAGTCCCCAAATAACGTTCTAATTCATAAAGCATCCAACTTTATGATCTTGCATGTCTATTAGGTGCTCAACACCAAAACCCTAACTTAACACAAGGTTCTAAACAACTAAAGAGCATACATGGAGGGATATGAACAATCAAGATTCCATTTTTATAGATCTAGACACTCTAAAACGTCCAAAAGGATAACTCATTTTGTCTAGAGTAGTCCGTACTCACTTAGACCAAGAATATGGACTATAAGCACAAAACTTAAGATCTAACAAGATCCAAACCAAATAAACATCAAGGTTTGGACTTTATACCTCCAAATGCTCTTTGAGGGAAAGATGCTTCTAGATCTAGACAATATTGAGCTTCCAAGGTGAATCCACTTCCTTCTTCCTCCTTCAAGAGCACCAACAACACACCCTCAGTCTATCTTACTCAGTCCACATACACTCATACCATAATAATTGTTGAACTGCCATGATTTTACACTCCCCACGTAAAACGCAACGCTCCTCAGGTCGAATCTGTTCCTTATTTGTCCACACCTTACCCAAAATGTGAAATACCATCCAATATAACTAAATAAATAACTTTAACTATTTAAAGAAACATTGAAATAAATAACCGACACAAGGTAATAAATATTGAATAAAATGGACTGTTATCCTTGATGCACAACTAACCTAATAAAGCACCAAAACTTGGAGGAAAATCCCAAAATCACCCAAAATGTTGTTAGAGTCCCAATCGAATCGTTCCTAATTACTAATACCAAAGACGTGACATCCTAAACTGAATTATGTGTAGGCTTGAGGACACACGTCCACGATTAATAACAACATTTCAACATCCGCACTTTCAAAATCCAAAGACAATCGTCAAACTCAATCCTGCTAGAGCTCATAATTTCGTAATTAAACCACCAAAGGTACACAAAACCAAAACCCTAGATATATCACTGACAAACTTGATTAAGGGATGATGCGACAATTACACCTTCAACTATTACTGCTCAGAGACCCTTGAACGACCCTCAGATGCTGACGAGGAATCGAAGGACTAATTGATCGGAAATGGATTGACTACCAAACGGAATGCCCCCATGCATTGTTGAACAAATTCCACTCGAAGATATACATATCAAACTTTGAAGCTGATCGGAAGACTCGTATTAAGGGCTCGGGAGTATTCTAAATACGAGATGAGGGCCAGTTGGCATGCCAAACTCGTATTGAGGGCTTGAGGGTATCCCAGTCCGATGATTGAATATGTGCATTATATATCGGCATGCCAACCTGGGGTATTCCATCCTGAGGATGACTGGACCCGAAGGTTGACTAGGCTGGGTATTCCAATCTGATGGTTGGTTGGACCCGACATGCTCTTGTATATGTTATTTGTTTGTATGTTGGTACTTTAGGTAACTCACTAAGCTTTGGCTTACTATTTTTAGTTATTTTTTCATGTACTTTTGATGATTGCAGGAAGGCAAAGGCGTGACGATAAACATCCACTGTTTTATTTACTTTTGGTATGTGGGATACTCTGATATGGAACAACACTTTGAAAACAATGCTTTTGTAAAGATTCTATGATTTGGGGTTGTTTTAAAAAAGTTTACATTTCTTGTGATTTTTATGGATGTTATAGACCTTCCATTGCATGATGCAACAGATAGCAAACTACACTCTTGCCTCTACAAAACATACATTAATACTGAATACACCTTTGATATTGTGTTAACAAACTATTCTTTCCTCCTTTGGACAAGGGGAATGACTTACAACTACATCATAGCATGTATCATCTTTATCTATTGGTTGCTCAGCTCTAACAAAGGTTGCAATACTTTTGTCAATCACCTCGATCACCTCCTTAAATTTCCCGACTAAAGTTGGACACTACACGAGACATGCTTCTATGAACCAATCAACTTACTTATGCATATTTATATTATTCGGACTTGATCCTTCATGACCACTTGGGTCTGAACCAAAAATAATTTCCTAGTCATCACCATAACATAGGTAATAATAGAAACTGACAAAACAACTCCAATATTAGTGCCTTAGTAACCTTGTGAGTCTTCCTGGTCCAAGTATGAATCATGTGCTTCCGGTAGTATAGGCTTATACTACCATTCACACCTATTCATACTCATCCCAAGAATTGTCTCGTAGTTCCCAAGTCACCACACATAATAACCATAGAGCAATTTAACACACATAAGTATGTCCAAAAAAGCACATACAATAATTTTCCGTGACCCGACTAGGATTTTCTCTTCTTTATTAAGCATCTTAACAATACCCACGTGCTTTACTGAGCACATATTAAAGTTTCCTAGACACCTCTTTAAGGATTCTTCTCACGCATATGCTCGATCTAGCATATCCTAATGCTTTTTCTTAGTTCTCTAAGAATTCTACTTCCAAACTCTTCGTATTCCTTCTAGTATAGTCCCCCGTTTGTAGGGTATACTATATCTGAATGAACTCTGGTGGTATGGAGACAAATGCTCTTCAATTATTTGTAACACCTTTCGACACATGCAAATTATCATGCATATCATTCTATCTCCTTACTTTATTATGATTTACTTTATAGGAGTTAATCCTAGAAAGTCCGTCTCTCAGTTGTATATCTTTCACGTTTACTTCATTAGAGTCAATCCTAAGAAGTCCGTATTCAGCATGTTCCACTAGCTTTATCTTGGTTCCTTGTCATCCCTGACACCAACATCTTCACTTGTGCAATACTATGTATGTACTGCCACTTTATCTAAACATTCTAAAATTACTTAAACAAGTAAATTCATTATCACTTCACAAACCAATGGCTATTTTCACCATCCTATTCTTGTATGTTAAAATCAGCTTAACACACTATGGAATTCTTGTAAAGATGTGATAGAAGTTAACTGTCACTCAGTATATTAAATACCAAGTCATAACATCATGTATATGGTACAAATCAACTCTTAACACACCACTGGAACTGTATACTACATCATAAAGATTGATAAGGTCTCGACCTACTGAATTTGGGAACTCTGTCAGCCTCAATCTTTTTGTCTTTCTTGAATTATCTGAATTCTTCATAGCATCTCACATAACTTCAACTTCGATATCGTTGAGTTATTTATCATCATCTTTAGTACTTCTAAATTTGTAATAAATCACTGCTTCGATCTAGTCGGCGGCAGAATTGCCAGGTGGCAGGACAACTTTATTGATCACGCTAAAGTTTTATTGTCTCGCTAATTGAAAATATACTTTACGTGTACTATATTCCTCAAAGGTACTATTATTTTATCAAACGTACTCTAAAGGTACAATAACACTTTATAGGTATTGATACATTATTTACAAAGTTATCGATGTTAACTATCATAAGTCTCCTTATCTCCTTAAAAAGTTACATGCTAGTTCTAATACATTAATTAAATGTTTAGAATCTTGTACACATGAAATTTCCTCTTTCCAAATTTCTTTAATTAATAGCAATCTTGGTAGGAAACTTAAGGCATGATATAATACATATCATTTAGCACATATTATCACATAAGGCATTACTCATAAAGTATGCTAGTGCACCTAATAGCAAGTAAGGTATACAACCTAAATCATGCTATAAAATAAAATTGTTACCGCATAATATTAATTAAGTTATACACCTTAAAATATTCTAGTGTTTGTGTCTATATAATATTAATTTAGGTATATAACCTAAAATATACTAGACACGCCTGTCACAATCATCGCTTAATCTTTAAATTTAAGTCTAGAAATAATCATTATTCCTAGTTCCCTGAAACTAATGCTCTGACACAAACTATGACATCCCTTATTTTTTAGAACCAAAAAAACTTTTCTTAATGCTTTAAAAATCACAATATCCTTGGTCATGGAAAATCTCAGTACAATAAAACATTTTGCGGAAACTGACTTGTTTTATTTAAAATATCTTCAGTAAAGATGTTGTTTCAAAATACAATACCCTAAGGATATCATAATCAATACACAACATATGTTACAATGTAAATACCTAATGTTCTTGAACACTATTGCAGGTTGTCTCTTAATCACTTAGCATCCTAATCTTGTTCCAATAACTTTATCCCTGTTACTAGTGATTTATATAACTTGAATGGGTCAGATTGGGAAACCTAGTAAGACACATAGGTTTTTCAATCACATAGTATTATTGTAACATCCCATATCCAGGTATTCATTTTTGAGGTTTAGCTATTTTATATTTATTATTTTAGCCTGGCCACAACGCAACATTAGGGGTGCCACGGCGTGGCACTCGTTAACTGAGAAACATGCATCCTCGATCAGCCATGACATGTTTTCTATGGTGTTGCAACCATTTTGGTCCTAAAACCATAATTTCAGGATTGGTATCCTATTTAAGGTCACTATATCCTAGGGTTGCCTTATTTTGCAGCCTCCACCCTCTGAGACCGAACCTCATCCAAACCTTAGCCTCTATTTGTGTGTTTTGAGTGCTTAAGATCCATTTTGTGATGGTTGAAGGAAAAAGGAGCCCTTGGTGTTGTTTGTGAGTGTGGTTTCAGCTTAGATCCATCATCTTCATCTTATTTCTGACTCATTGGAGGTAAAAAAAGTCTCTACCTTTCTCATTGTTTTTCTAGATCAAGTTTTAGATCATTTTATGAACTTTAGGTCTCAAATCTTCTTGTTCTTGAAGTTTGAGTGAACTCCAGAAACCTTGAGTGCATTGTTAGCTTCTTGACCTTAGGGTTGGTTGGACAGATGGCTTGCAAGGCTTATAGAGTGAGACCATGCCTTGGTGTTGACATTACGAACTTTGAAATTGAGATCCTGTCTTACTCGGATTTCCTAATGGATAAAGTTGGAAAATTTATCCATCAATACCTTGAGGGAAACTACATCTAAGCTTTAGAGCTTATGAGATTGAGGAATAATAACTAAATACATTAAGTTATTGGTGCCTAGTGTCTACGACGTGGCTACCTGTTGCCACAACGTGGCTAATGGGTGGTCACGGTGTGGGAATTGACTGATTACCTGATTGTTTTGTCTTAGAGTGCCCAAGATGTGACTTATAGATGGCCACAATGTGGAGACCTATCAAAGTTGACTTTGATTGTTGACTTTTTGACCATCATTGACTTTTAGTCAATTTGGGGGTTGTAGAGTGTAGACTTAGTGGGTAATTCTTTATCGTTGAATAACGGTTCCATAGTACCTGTCTTCATCGTGTGGGAGTTGTTGCGTTTTAGCTGCTATCTACGAGGTGAGTTTCTCACTATAATCGTGGGTCAAAGGCACCAATAGCGACCCATTAGATTATGTTATGTATCCTTGTGTATAAGATGTTGGTATGCTGCAGTGATTTGTTGTGTCTGATTATATGTACTAGTTGGTTAATTGTTCAAGTGCATATGTCAATGATGTGTGTAAAACTCACTTAGTTTTAATCCTACTTTAATTATAATATAACACACAAAAGGCAGTGAACCTATCAATTGTGGTATAGCTAAATAAGCAGGGTATCGAACACAGGGAACTGCAAATTAAATTAAAAACTAATTCTATCTCAGTTGATTAAGAAGTAAGGGTTTTTCTCTAGTTTTACAAGACTAGAAACTTACTAACTATAACTAATTTAAGACTAGAAAATAACAATTTAACTAGATTCAATAATTGGAAAGGAACTTCTGTTTAGTTCAACTCGGTTAACTCTATGGTTGATTTCAAGGTAATAGTGCAATGGATTAATTCTTTCGTTGGTTACCGATTCAAGTGATTAGGTTCATGTTCACTACCCTAATCCTTAGCAAATAAACTAACTCAAACAGTGGCAATTTGCTTAATTTAATTATATTTACTAGATTAATTATTTGGGTTAAGTTAGACTTGCAATAGCTAATTAATTTATTATTCTTAATTAACCTCTTGTTTGATGGTCATCTTACAAGCTTGCACATGAATTTACTCAATTTCCTTATTAATTCTAGTTTCATATTCATTAATCCTAGACATATGGTATAGTGGTCACATATCATATGAGGTCAATAATCAATAGATGTTCATGCTAATCAATTATCTTCCTATTAACAGAAAATTAATTATTATTCATACACAAGGTTCTTTAGCAAGCTAAAATAACAAAAATTCACCAACTTGGAATTAATCCTACCAATCAATCAAACCATATTGTCAACTTTGTATCCCCAAACAGAAGTCTAAAGATTTTAGTTCATAATTAAAGTAAATAACAGCAAACAAACAAGTTCAAGTTGCTTAATCATATTGACAAAACAAAAGAATAAGTAGAATGATGAAATTGTGCCTTAATTACTTCCGGAATTGAATTCTAGCTTTCTTTGTCGACTTCTAGGGTTCTTCTGGCTTCTTTATCGCAGCAAAGCACTTTTGAAACTTCCCAAAATTCTCCCTTATCGATCTGTGGAGTTATCTTTAAATAAGCGATCCGACTCTTCGAGTCAAGTGGTGACTCGTCGAGTCCCTCTGACATTCTCCGTATTGTGATAACTATCTGGAATTCCGAATCATTATCCTTCTGATTCCTCGACCGGACTCATCGAGTCCAGGCTCGACTGGCCGAGTAGAAGCCATTTTTAGGTGTTTTTCTTCTTCATTCCACTCTCGAGCTCCTAACCGCTTCTCCTGCTTCCTTTTGCCTCCGAGCTTTATCTTTGGACTGAAAAACATAATTTAACACTTTTAAGTACCTTTTGTCCATAATATGCGATAATTTAGCTAATATATGAATAAAAAACTATACTAAATTCACACTAAATATGCACATATCAAAATACCCCACACTTGACTTTTGCTTGCCCCTAAGCAAAACTGAATTTTAACACATTAGAATTATGTATGACAACTCCAATCTAACCCAACCATTATGCCAAGACCGCAACGCATGCATTTGTGTCTAAAATTTTTCCTAAAGAACCCCCCATACTCCAAATACTCACAATCCTCATAAACATTCGCCCACTCACCCCGAACTATGCTCATTTTATGCAACCCTCCGAATCCATCCTCAGAAAACCTCTTTACCCTCAAGGTATTTTTAATTGAGCAACCCAAGCATACATATTCTAGAATTACAACTTTTCGATACCACTATGGAACTCTTTGAATTCTTCACTTTCTTAATAATTTGATCTTTGATATCTTTGAATTCGCCAACTTGTATTGACTTTTGGTATCTTCAACTTTTTGGATTTCTTGGAATTTTGATCTTTAGATCTTCACTTCATTTGCTCCAAAATTATTACAACTTTTCTAGTAATTCTCTCTTTTTTTTTACATGTATACCTCACTTTTGTCACTCAAATCCCTACATGCTTAAGCAGGGGCGCTCAATCTCAACCTTTATTGGCTAATGATAAAAATTTTCCTGGATACATTTCAGGTTTAGGCTGCTAAACATATTGCATCCCTCAGGATGAGCAAGGTCTTGTTTTTGTCTTGTGATTTCACTAGAATAAGGAAGCCACAAATGCACTAGAACGTGTATAGGCTCAACTAAACATTTGGGTCTTCATGCAATTATCAACACAATCCTAACATGGAATCCTAATTTTTTACCAAAATTTTCTAAATTAAATCCTAAGTAATACTTTTGGCATGCAATTTTTTTTTAAAATTGACTATTATGTTACCAACCCCCTACCCCACACTTATGTGATGCAATGCCCTCATTGCATATTATGCATAAAAACATAAAAAGAACTAAAGAGGGAATTGGAAAAAACTCCCCTGGGATAGCAGTGGATAGGTTGATCACTCTCATTTAAGCTCCAACTTCAATGAACTTTAGACATGGTAACATCTCATCCATGTCTTGGGTGTTTCGTGTCGTGTGGGTCGCTCCAAATACGCGGAAATCAGTGTAAGATCTTCAAGAATGGATATGGAAGAATAAGTGAGCAAGTGGTACAAGTAGCAACATCAAATCAGCAGTCCGTTGGCATAAAAAATGAACGACTCGTCGAGTCATATGGTGGACTCGTCGAGTACCAGCACGCCTTCTCAGAATTTGTTAAAATACAAGGCGACTCGTCGAGTCAGTTAAGTGCACTCGACGAGTAGGCCACTGAACAAAAAAAACTTGGTATTTTGCAACTGTTTTAGCCTCTAAAAACTTCTCTAACTCTTCCTCACGTTTGGATTCAATTGGTCATACCCCTAGGACCGGACTCGACACTTTGACGTTAAAGTTCCGCTTCCTTGACTCGCTTCCACTCGTGATAACATCCATGCTATAACTCTAAACCATCCTAAGCAAGCAATCCTAATTCAATCCTGAAAAATAACTACAACATACAATCATTAAGCAAAGTAAAATCTCAAACAAGTCATACACACCAAATAAGAATAAAAACAAAACAGAAAATAAAAATTGTTTGATTTAAAACACAAAAAAATCAATATTCTTCCTCCTCATCATCATTGGCTCCACTTCCTCCGGCTCCACTCCGTCTCGCACCAATCACCTCATCCCAAGATGGAATAAATGGATAATTTCCACCATCAATATGTGGGATATTGAAGTGGTCAAAAAGTCGAATATGGGATTGGTTACTAAAGTTCAACCCCCGCGCCATTTGATCCTGCATCTACCTCATCTCCACATTGTACGAATCCATTGGTACGTCTTCATTCTCGACCGGAATCACTGGCGGTTCGTCCTCCACATCCCGCTCTCTTCTTGATCTCACCCTCCTTCCCAGTGCTTCGGGACCAACAACAGGGTCATCATTTGGGATGGCATAATGGCCACCACCATAGTCTTCAATAATCCGTGCTCGTCGGAAAAGAATGGGATTGAACGGAGGTGTAGGGATCAATGTCATGAAGTTCCATGCACCGCCGTTCATCAACCCGAATGAGTTAGCCAATCGGGTGACAAACATCCCACCATTAATACGGGAGGTTTTGCAATCTTTGACCGCACCCTCCGAAAGGTATGACGCTAAACACCAAGGAATGTTGCAAAAGACGTCGGGTGTTATTATGCTCCATAAGTAGAAAACGTCAAGGTTGGAAACCTTGTCATCATCTTTTCTTTGATTGACGGTGGAGGAAATAAGGCGGTGTATGAGGCGGTGAGTTGGGGATCGGATGCTCCCTTCCTGTGCAGACTTTGGGATGTAAAATTTATTTCCAATGGTATTCCACCAGCCCGTACTTGTAACTCCATCGGGGAACACCATATGAGTGTGTGCCAAAAAGGCCTGAAAGATGTTTGTTGAAACCAAGGGCTGATCGTAGATCCCTAGTCGACATGCAAGATCCATCACCGAGCATTGACGATACTCGCCCCCAAGGGGAAAACTAAAGCTTGCCGGGTGATACACATCCACTCCCCCGGTAAAAGATACCGTGGAGAAAAACTCCAAACAAATCTCTAAATAGACCGGCTCTTGTATACGGAAGACCCGGCTCCACCCATCACAGACCATTGTCTCGCCTTCATGTTGGAACTCCTTCAAAAGGTAAGGAGCTAATTCCTCCTCATATCAAACACTTTGCAGCCACTCCCAATCAATCCTGTTTGGCACATATACCTCCTTCTTCTTAATATCAGATAACTTCTTCTTCCATTTCCTCATTGTTGAAGCGGACTCAATTTGCGGGAAGTTTAGCCTTGGAAACTCTCCTTGGTTGGAACTAGAACTTTGTCCCCTTCTGAACATGATTTCTGCAAAACAAATACACAAAACCCAGAAAACACAGAATATAATTAAAAATTGTCTTGTATCTATAACTCGACTGGACTCGTCGAGTCCAGGCCCGACTCGGCGAGTCGCGCAACCTGCACGAGTCGGTCGACGGGTCACTACAAATTGGATCATAAAACCTGTAAATTCTTTCAAGGGTTTTGTCTCAACACTTAGTATTGATGTATTAAGGCCAAAATAAGCATTCAAACAACATAATTCATGAAAAATCAAAACCCTAGAAATTTAATACTTCTCAAAAACGGGTTTTTTCATGAGATTGCTACCATAGATGGCCTTATAATCATGCTCTTAACAGAAAATAGGAAGAAATTTGTTACCTTTTTGGATTGGGCTTGAGAAATTTGAAAGAAACTTGAAGAAGAATGATGAATGCTTGAGAGAGAATGAAAATAGCGGCACCCGACGAGTGTGGTTTGTGAAAACTGATTTTTAGGGTTAAAACCCTACTTACCTAATGTAAAATTAATTTCGAAATTATTATTTTTTCTGTAAATAATACCGACTCGTCGAGTCGTGGTCAGACTCGGCGAGTCTGGTCGCGAAGTCAATTCTTTTCTGAAATCCATGTGGACTCGTCGAGTCGTGGTCAGACTCGGCGAGTCGCTTAAAAATTGCATAATTTTCAAAATTTTGCTGTTTATTGTAAATCATTTCACCCCACACTTAGCTTATGCACACTCTCAAGCAGACATGTCCGATGATTTGGAAGATTAAGATTCAAAAAAAAAAACGAAGGGAAAATAAAAATAAAAAGAAAAAGAAAACTAAAAAGTAAAAGAAAGCAAACTCTATATAACGGGTTGCCTCCCGCCAAGCGCTTCTTTTTGATGAGTCATTAGCTAGACTCCTTCCCATCTACGTTTTGTCATCTTCGAGCATCGGGAACGCACGCCTAGCTTTTTGTGATTTGTACTTGGTCTTGTAAGCGTGGATATTTTTCTTGTAAGCCCTTTTTAATGCATCTCTTTTCCTTTTCACAGCCTCATCTTCAGCTGTTTGGGCTTCCCTTTTCCTTTTTTTCTTCTCTACCCCTTTCTTTTTCACCGTCTCTTGAACCTCCTTCTCTTTAAATTTAATAACTTCACATTTCATAATGGTCCGTGCTCTAGGTTTAGTGGTGAATAGGTGATCAGCTTCCTCCCTCCTTTCCTTTATCTCTTCGTTCGTTCCAGTGCTTAACCCATCTTCAAGATGAACCGTATGAAGACATGCTACATCGGCGTATTGGACTCTCCTTTCCTTTCCTCTTTCTGCTGTTTGTTCTTCTAAAGAATCCTGTATATTATTGAAATCCGAGGTATGTAAAGAACTAGTAACAAGCAGATCTAAGTCGGCCAAGTGTTTGCCCAAATCGACTGGACTCGTCGAGTCCATTAAAGTGACTCGGCGAGTCGGTACGAATTCCATAAAATCTTGGATTTTTTCTGAGTGGGCTCCTTCCAGTAGCTTTTCTAATTCATCCAAGTCCTTGTTAACATCTCCTTCTTCTTCAGAGTGTATCACAAACTTGCTTGGGTCTTCTTTCATCAAACGTGCAAGCTCTTGTTCTAATATCTCATCATCCAATTGGATCATTGAGACTTCGTCAATCTTTTCCTCTTCTTGCTTGATTTCTGGAATAGCTTTAAATGTCACAGCCTCATCACCCACTCTCAATGTCAATGTAGACTCACTTATATCAATTAAAGCACACGCGGTGTTCAAGAAGGATCTCCCCAAAATAATTGGAATTTCGGGGTCTTCTTCCATATCAACAACCACGAAGTCTACTAGGAAAATAAACTTGTCAATTTTTATAAGGAGATCTTCACAAATGCCTTTCGGATGGATTATTGTCTTGTCCGCCAAATGGATCTTCATATTCACCGGTTTTGGTTCTGGTAGATTCAACTTCTTATAGAATGACAAAGGCATCATATTGATGCTTGCCCCTGAGTCAGCTAATGCTCGTGTGAAGACTTTATTACCAAATTAGCACGGAAGCACAATATTTCCTGGATCACCCTTCTTTTTAGGTAGCTCACTCATCAAGACTTCTGCGACTTCAGCCAAATCCTTCCTAGCTGCAAAAAGGCCCTTAAGCAAGTTGAAGTATTTAGGCGTTTGAAGTATTGTTTCCACAAATGGCACATTAACTTGTATAGCGTTAACATGATTCATGAAGGTTCTGTATGCTTCAACTTTTTCTGCAGGCATGGATTTGGTTGGGTATGGCAGTGGAGGCTTATAAGGTTTCGAAGAAATGGCAGGTTTTTCAATTTCACCTGGACTCGTCGAGTCCATTGGAGTGACTCGGCGAGTTGGGTCGGGTTTGGCTGGCTCCGATTCTTCTACCTTTTCTTCCTTCTTCTTGGAGATCCTTAGTGCTTCTGTAAATTTTTCTTCACTGCTGGAGGTTATTACGCTCACGTTCTCCATTCTTGGATTGGGCTCGGTGTTAATCGGAAGTTGGCCCGGTCTTCTTTCATTCACATGATGTGCAAGTTGTCCCAGCTGTTTCTCAATGTTGAGAATGGAAGCTTGCTGATTCCTCAACATGTTTCTGGTTTCTTGCATTGCTACATCGTGATCATTGTGTCTTTTCTCGGACGCGGTTATGAACCTTGTGAGTATATCTTCTAAATTTGCCTTCTTTTCCATCACCGGCTCTTCCTTTTGATAATATCCCCTCTCCCTCTGTTTGTATTTCTCCTCCTTAGCCTTTTTATACTCTTCATATGGGAGCCATTCTTTCTTCGGTTTCCTCTAGTCTTCATCGTATCTATCGCCACTGGAATAGAATACTTGAGCCTTTTTATTTCCATTTTCGTCTCGATCACAATCCTTGGTAAGATGGGGGCCGCCACAATTTTCGCATCCAACCCTAATAGCATGGATTGTTTGATCCATTTTCGTCATTCTTCGGTCTAGGCTATCGAGTTTAGCTATTACCGCCGCCATGCCATCGTTCACCGAGTTCACTGCTCCACGACTCACTTCGTTCCTCGGATTGTGGTATTCTCTAGAATGCTTAGAGAATTCTTCAATTAATTCCTTTATTTCCGGAGGTGGCTTTCGGGTGAGCGGGCCTTGTGAATCGAGTAGTTGTCTCGTGGTGACATTAACTCCATCATAAAAGATGGAGACCTCTTGTTGGCTATTGAGGTCATGGTGCGGGCAATTTCTAAGTAGGCTCTTGTACCTTTCCCAAGCTTCATAAAGAGATTCTCCGGGTTGTTGCTTGAAGTTGGCAATGGCTTTCTTTAGCTTGGCTATCTTGGAAGGTGGGCAGAAATGGTCAATGAACTCTTCTTTCATCTTGGCGCATGTGGTGACCGATCCGGGAGGGAGTGACTTCAACCAATCTTTTGCAGCTCCTTTAAATGTGACTGGAAGCATGCGTAGTAGCTGGATCTCGCGAGGCACATTGGGTACATTGAAGTAATCTGCCACATCATTTACTTCATCCAAGTGCTTATAGGCGTCTTCATGATCTCTCCCGTGAAAAGGGATCTCCTTGAGTTGAGCGAGAATATGGTCCTTTAGTTCAAAAGTAGCGGTAGCGGGAATTGCGGGTTGCACAAGTCCCGGGCCGGTGTCATCACACATCCTCTTCTTCCATTCCCCCATGGGGATTTCATCAATATTAGCCATAACGGTGGCTAAATCGTCTTCAAACTCGGATGTGTGCTCGTGTGTGGGCTCGTTTTCTTCCTCGGTCTCGTAGTCGGTGTCTTTTTGGATCGGGTCTTCGATTGTCAATGATGCACTGGATGCTCCTGATTTGCTGCTCCTTTTCTTGCTAAAAACGGATTTGAGGTTTTTGAGTGGTGAGTTCTTTGAAGAAGCGGTCTCTCCAACGGTTTTGCCTTTGTTTTTTCTTAATGCGCTTTCCGGATCTTCAAGAGGGGGAACCAGAGGCGTATCAGATCCTCGGGTCATGAACCAACTGCAAACAAACAAAAAACGCATAAAAAGAACAAAAGAAAATTAAACCTGATTCACCGTTGTACTCGCCGAATCCGGGCGAATGCACTCGGCGAGTCCAAGTTAAAATCAGGGTTTTTTTTTTTTTTGTTTTTTTTTTACCTAAAAAACAGAAATTAACTTTGTGTAAGATGAATCTTACACAAAGGATCGATTGAATTAGAATTTTAATGCTAATTTTTGAACCGTTCCCCGGCAACGGCGCCAAAAACTTGATGTGTGTAAAACTCACTTAGTTTTAATCCTACTTTAATTATCAAATAACACACAAAAGGCAGTGAACCTATCAATTGTGGTATAGCTAAATAAGCAGGGTATCGAACACAGGGAACGAAAAATTAAATTAAAAACTAATTCTATCTCAGTTGATTAAGAAATAAGGGTTTTGCTCTAGTTTTACAAGACTAGAAAGTTACTAACTATAACTAATTTAAGACTAGAAAATAACAATTTAACTAGATTCAATAATTGGAAAGGAACTTCTGTTTAGTTCAACTCGGTTAACTCTATGGTTAATTTCAAGGTAATAGTGCAATGGATTAATTCTTTCGTTGGTTACCGATTCAAGTGATTAGGTTCATGTTCACTACCCTAATCCTTAGCAAATAAACTAACTTAAACAGTGGCCAATTGCTTAATTTAATTATATTTACTAGATTAATTATTCGGGTTAAGTTAGACTTGCAATAGCTAATTAATTTATTATTCTTAATTAACCTCTTGTTTGATGGTCATCTTACAAGCTTGCACATGAATTTACTCAATTTCCTTATTAATTCTAGTTTCATATTCATTAATCCTAGACATATGGTATAGTGGTCACATATCATATGAGGTCAATAATCAGTAGATGTTCATGCTAATCAATTATCTTCCTATTAACAGAAAATTAATTATTATTCATACACAAGGTTCTTTAGCAAGCTAAAATAACAAAAATTCACCAACTTGGAATTAATCCTACTAATCAATCAAACCATATTGTCAACTTTGTATCCCCAAACAGAAGTCTAAAGATTTTAGTTCATAATTAAAGTAAATAACAAGAAACAAACAAGTTCAAGTTGCTTAATCATATCGACAAAACAAAAGAATAAGTAGAATGATGAAATTGTGCCTTAATTACTTCCGGAATTGAATTCTAGCTTTCTTTGTCGACTTCTAGGGTTCTTCTGGCTTCTTTATCGCAGCAAAGCACTTCTGAAACTTCCCAGAATTCTCCCTTATCGATCTGTGGAGTTATCTTTAAATAAGCGATCCGACTCGTCGAGTCAAGTGGTGACTCGTCGAGTTCCTCTCACATTCTCCGTATTGCGATAACTATCTGGAATTCCGAATCATTATCCTTCTGATTCCTCGACCGGACTCGTCGAGTCCAGGCTCGACTCGCCGAGTAGAAGCCTTTTTTAGGTGTTTTTCTTCTTCATTCCACTCTGGAGCTCCTAACCGCTTCTCCAGCTTCCTTTTGCTTCCGAGCTTTATCTTTGGACTGAAAAACATAATTTAACACTTTTAAGTACCTTTTGTCCATAATATGCGATAATTTAGCTAATATATGAATAAAAAACTATACTAAATACACACTAAATATGCACATATCAGTTAACATAATGTAGTTGGGTTGATGCAGTCCTTCTTTGTGCTGAAGACCAAGATACCTGGTGGGTGGGGGTCCAACTGATATTGTAGGTCCAATGGAGTAGTCCAACTTATGTTGAAGGTGTAGGAGCGGTCCATCTTATTTTTGAAGGCTCGGGTGATAATCCAGCCTTGTGTTACAAGTTTTCTGCCCATGCTTGTATATGTATTGTTGTGTGGGGTATTTTGGGGGAACTTACTAACATTTGGCTTATAGTTGTTGGTTTTCATGTTTCAAGTACATCGATGATATGCAAAAGGTGAAGGCGTGATCATACACATCCTCCTACTGATATATCTTTTGAGTGATTTTGTTACTCTGATTTTATGGATTTAACTTGGAAACAATGTTTCAACTTATGGTCTAGTGGGCATGTTTTATAAAAATGAAAAAAATATGGTTTTGGGGATGTTACAAGTTGGTATCAGAGCCTTGCTATAAGAGAATTAGATAAACACTTGTGTGATTCAAGACTCAAACTATGGAACTATAAAATATTTCACGATTAAATATAAAATAATCAAAGGAGGTGATGTGATGTGTACAATCATATGGACCCAAGGAAGGTTATTCCCCAAGATACCTACACTTATTTATGTATATTGATGATGTGTTAGAATTGCATGCTAGTTGTAGGCTAGGGATCTTCAGGAATTGCATTCTAGAATTGTCTGATTTTTTATATGCTATAGAAACTCACATTATTACTATGGTTTCTTATTGTATGCATCATAGTTATACATAAATAAGATTTTATAGCTTGGGAACATTTGATTTAGCTTATTTCCTCTTCCTAGTTTGGCAGTGGGCTTATGGTAGAATCTGTAATACCCATAAAATTTAAGCCAATTTAAAACTTTTTAAAACATTCATAACCAATAAGTTATTACAATTTATTTTCCAAATAGTTTAATCATCAGAGTATCCCCATAATCAAATCATAAATCATGAGATATGAGGAGCTATACTCGCAGGGCCTACAGCCTATCTGGACCACTCGTTGGGTATGTTGGCCTATAGCACAAAGAAGGACCACAACCCAACTCCCAATCAAACAAACATGTGAACATAAATATCATACGCTAGCATACATATATAACAATCAATCCAATCTAATAGATCATATGGCATAGCAACATCCTATAACCAGGATACCGACCTAACTAGGTCACTAAGCATAAACATAACCTCATCCTAACTACCAGGATGCAGATCTAACAGATCAATAAGCATAGTGTCATCATATCTACTAGGAGGCAGAACTAACAAATCACTAATCCTATCAAACAGTATGCATAATGAGCCTTCATCCGGACTGGACCGCCTCGTAGGCCTTCAGCCTATCTGGGCCTCCCTGGGTATGTTGGCCTTCAACATAAAGCAGTACCACCTCAACCCAAACATACACATACATATGCTGACATACTCATAACACATAATCAATCAACAGGAAGCACATATCATACAGATCATAACAACATACTATAAATACGATGTAATTAATAAACATATCATGCCATAACTAGATACAATCCATAAGGCCCGACCTTGGTGCCTTAGATCCTATTGCTATAGTAATGATAATTCACCTAACACTACTGAAGTCCAGTGGATGAAACTCCAACTGCTGGTTTACAGATTCCCGAACTACCAACATCAAACAACACCTAATTAATAATTGGGTTCCAAGCCCGAGATCGAACTCACACTCCAAAGGACCAAAAGACAAGTAATGGGCCAAAGCCCAGCATATGGCCTAATTTTCCAAATTGGGCCCAAACCTTACATGATCATAATTAAAGGCCCAACTACTTAGTCTAGTCGAAACATTTGGCATTTCCAATGGCCCAATATCATATAATCACCATGGCCCAAAAGTATGGCCCATCTACGACCTAATTTTCCAAATTGGGCCAAAACCCTCATATTGGCCTTACGCTAAAGCCCATTAACTTATTCTAGTCCATTTGCTTGTTCTTGGATGGCCCATTAATAACCCAATTACCAAAGCCAAATAGAAAGACCCAAATAAAGGCCCAAGTGAGATTAGGGTTACGTGTTCCTACTTAACCCATTAAGGGCTTAGTCCATTAAGGACTTAATCCATTAAGTCCATTATTGCCTTAGGTTAATTTACCAATGATTATAATTCCATATTTTAAGTTTAATAATTAATTCTGATGCGGTCCCGATAAGTCCCAAATTAGGGTTTCATGTCATTAGGGTTTTCCAAACCCTAATTAGGGTTTCCAACCCATCTTAGCCCAATAGGCCCAAAACCAAGTTCTTAAGCCCATTAAGGTTTCCTAGGCCCATTAGGGCTTCATTGTTCCCATTAGGGCTTCAAGCATCCCAACAAAATCAAACATGCAAGGCAAAGCAAACCGCCACCTGACACGGCGGCAGGAGGCGGCAGCCACCAGCTCACGGTGGTGGTTATGGATTTTCTATTATTATTCTTTTGGCTTTTTTAGGATTTTTACAATGAACAATCAAAATAAACACATACACACTACACTAAAATAAACATACACACACGCAACCACCCTTATGGTGGCCGGCGGTGGCACCTGGAGGCAGCCACCACCTCACGGTGGTGGTGGTGGTGGTGGCCTTTCTTGTGATTTTCGGCCAAACAACCCACACACAACACTTTCTCACAGCAGCAATACAAATACGTACAAAAACACGCACACATCCAGCTCCAACGGTGGCTAGTGGCGGCTATAAAACGGGGGGGGGGGGGGGGGGTGGGGGTAACATGGCAGTAACAGATCTAGCAGCGACGGTGGTGGCTAAAAGCGGCTGAACTCTCCCCATGTCGATGGCTACCTCGAACGATAGCAACAACAGCAGAGGAACGGAGCTGCTGGGTGTCCTCATCTCCAACAGCAGCACCTGCGACGTTAATGACTAGTGGTTTCGACCTCCACAACAGAGTTGGCGGCTCCAATCATCTCTCTCGATTGTCCCCGACGTCCGGCAGCAAGATGGACACGAGATGGCTATCATTGACAACGAAACAGCAACAACGATGATTTCTTTGATTCCTGCACAAGCATCCATAGGGAAATGGTGACAACGACACCTCCCGGTGGTTTTTCGGCCACACACGACGTCCAGCGATGTAGCAATGGCGATTTTTCAATGGCAGAATTGGCAGGTGACATGGTGGCGATACAGCGGCGCTACCGGTGGCGATCAATCTTGACAGAGCAACTAGGGAAAGAGAAGGAGAATAAGGGGACCTTCATGTGGTCGCTTGAGGCCGCCGCTAATCGGAACAAGGTGGAGTTTGGGTGATGACGGCGCCGGAGACGAAGGGGGGTATAAGGTAGTGGCGGCTGGACGTGTTTAGGGTTAGGGTTTGTGGGTGATGGGAATAGCACATTTAAATACCCCTCCCCATATGAATGTATCCCATGATTACCAAAATGGCCCCTCCTTCCCATACTTCTTTCAAAATAAATCCAATAATTTTCATTTAACCCCTCCTTTAGAAAATCATTACAATTCAAGTCCCGAAATTACCAATCAGCCCCTTAAGCCTTCAATTCCTTTCGCTTTAAGTCCATTAATGACCAAACACACCATTACTTCCAAAATATTTTCAAATTAAATCCGAAACTTCCACTTTAACCCCCAGAGATTCAAATCTCGTCATTTGGCTTCCCGAAACCAACACCCCACTAATTATTATTCGATTTTGGGCTATAATAACATAAAACAATAATAAAATTACTTCTTGGGGTCCCGATTTTATTATTCTAATTATTCTATTTAAAACGGGATGTTACAACTCTCCCCCATTTAAATCGTTTATTATCATTCCTTACACACCAACAACTGGACTACTTGGCTACAAACCTTGAGCAAAACCATAGCCTTTCCAAGGCAACCGTATCCAACCCATGTAGGGTTCTAAAACCTAAAAATATACGAATCCCTTGAAATATGATCACATTTACTAGTTCTAAAACATAAAGTCTCGAGATGGTCTTGCTTCCTGACAGACCTATCATACCAAATCATAATTGTTAAGCACAATCCGCTTGTCTCTCATCTAACTATTCAACTCCTGATATTTGGGGTTCCAATATCTAGATACTTCTCATACGTCTGAAGACCCAATTTGTCAATACCACCCTAAACATAGAAACTGTTTGAACACAGTTCTGCCTGAAGCAGTATGATGCCACATGGTTGCTTTCCAAAATCTATGTAGACCTCCCTGTCTCAATTTGTTCACCAATCATCTGACATACCGGGTTTCAGCCCGATCGCGGAGCTAAAGGACTCCCACATAGTTGCCTCACACCACTTCCGCACGAACTCCTTCCCTGGAACTAGATGCCACTAGTTTTCATGCCACTGCGAGTCTAACAACCTCATGATCCAACTGATCGGATCCATGCGTCGAATCTCGTTGTTACCAAATCCACGACTAAAAGTGATTGCTACATGACCAATGGTAGCCTTACATCACAAACAAAGTTAAGCAATCCATTGCTTCCTTGGTCTTATAATGTAGTGACGTTCCTACAGTATTATGATTGACTTAACCAGATCTAATCCCTATGGGAAACCCAAAAACCAATCTATGGATTTTCATATCCTCACTGCTACACCAGCACTGATGGTTACTAGTATCCCTTCTGCGTCCTAACAACGCGCTCATGCTATCTACCAATCTAGTGAATGTTGCAGCTACACCCACAGACTTACATCACTCCCCATACTACCGGATCACTAGTGAATGCTACGACTACCCCCACAGTCTTACAACACTTCTCGCACTATCCGATCGATAGTGAATGCTATGGCTACCCCCGCAGTCTTACAACACTTCCCATACCGGTCGAACACACGCTCGACCTAACACACAACTGGACTCAATTCATTGCTATAATCCGAACCTGATTCCCCAAATTCTGATATCAGCACCGAGAAGATGCAATTCATATGTTGGGGAGTTTCACCAAACTCCCAACTCACACAACCCTCAAAAAAACAGCCACCCTGGTTATATTTCTCACAACGATGTGAAACTTGTCCCATTTTCTAAACCGCTCATGCTTCTGAATCCCAGAATAACTCTCCCCCACTTAGATTCGACTAAGCCGTCACAATACATGAAATTTGGAGAATTCCTAATTGTCCTCGCTTTCGAACGATCAATCCAATGACAATCCACATTTCCAACAAGTGTTGCATGACCAGCCAATCCCCAGCGACCACTCACTTCTAATAACTAGTTGAACACTTCCTGAATCCCAGTGAAACCGACAGTCTCTAATGCTTGAATGATCCCACACTCAATCTCTTGAAGACCTAAAGATAGATGCTCCAACTAATATCTCAACAACGAGCTACTTCGCTTGGCGCTCTCATCTGTCAGTCATTAACGGTTACCAAAACCACTGATTCCCGATAATGCTGAATAACCATCTTGTGGGGTCCTGTCTGTAGGCCTCCCACATAATACCCTTCTTCCCAAAGTGTTCCCACAATTCTCCCGCTCTCGACTCTAGAAATCATACCATTTAGGGCCTCGCACCCTGACTCACTCACCAGCTTAATCATTCACAGCTGAACTGCAGTAGTTGAAGCAGCCTTTTCCCTAAATCGGGCTACAACTACTCCCAAGACGTAATCTACAATCCCAAAAGTGCAATAAATCACACAATCAATCTTTACTGCCCGATACAAGAGATGGAAGGTGAGCCGAACCTCATAAAATACTTACGCCACATCGACCCACCTGTGCTTACCAGTGCTGAATTACTGTCGCCAATCCCGGCAACCAACTGACCCCGATTTGGAATACAACCTGATCCTGGGGTCACAAGCTTGCTCAATCGTTCGATCTCATAAACTGAAAGAGAACAATCCTTGCCCTAGAAAACAACATCCCACTCCTATCAATTAACCATTTTAATTCCAGCTGCATAACTCCAGCTGAATATAATCATTACTCCTTTCCAGAGTCCCTGCGACTAACATTCTGGCCTCGAGGAAAAACCCTGAAGCCTCAAATCTAGAAACTCATTTGCTAGACTCTCATGTTTAACCTGCGGACTGTAAAAAGTACAAAGCACCTCCCTGATCCTAAGTAATTGCAACCCTCTGCTCATCAGAATATGTACCAATACCAAGTCGCAGTACTGGAAAACTCGACCAGCTCCTCTCTCTGCCGGCGTTACAGCTATTGAAGCTGCTTTGGCAGCCATCTCAGCAATGGCTGCATGTCGCTTGACAAATACTCAACCATCATGGTCTTTAAATACCCCATCATCTCCGGAATCTGTCCCCGAATGATCTCGATCACCTCCTCCCGGTTGATCTCCCTGACACGGTCCTCTGACAATGATGGTCTATCCTGGTTGGCAGCTCCCGATCCTAACCTGGATCCGGTCTATAAATGTCTCGTAACCACCATTATTGTAAGACACCAGAAAGATCTATGATAATCCATATAACGACAGGGGACCAACTACCAACTAAACCCTAGGGATTGTGACTTCCTTGATATACATATGGGCCGTATGCTTTCAGTAGTACGGGCCCATACTAACTTCCACACCTACCTATATTTGTCTCGAGTATCATCACAACACCCTAACAATATACATAATCATAGCGAGCATTCAATCCTCACACCTAGAGGAATGCTAAATATCACATAACTGACCTCCCGACCTCACACAACCCACCCATCCATGAAATTTCCATCAACCCTGTAGCACTAATGTATGCTACCCTTACATAACGCTGGACCTATAGACTTTCGAATATCCAATCCTACCCTAAGCCCTAATCAATAAGAACAGAGCATAAGGCTAAATCAAATATTCTCAGGCTATAAGATCATAATTATATACAGTTGTGATGCATACACAAGCAACTACAGTAATGATGTCAATCTCATATAAGGAAAACCCTAGGCTAGCAGACATCATGTAATCACGCAATTCTCTCATGCAAATCCTGACGATCCCTAGCCTAGTACTAGCATGTTGTTCTAACATATCACAGTATCAATTAACTGTATGATTTTTTGGGGTCTACTTACTGGCTCTGGTTGATCATACACTTCGCATCCTTTTTTACTTATTTTGAAAACCATTTAAAATCATTTTGAAAATCTTTCCTTGATTTGAGACTGGATTCACACGAGTGTTCCTCCTATTCACTCAAATCAAGGCTCTGATACCAACTTGTAACACCCATAAAATTCAAGCCAATTTAAAACTTTTTAAAACATTTAAAACCATTAAGTTATTACAATTTGTTTTCAAAATAGTTTAATCATCAAAGTATCCCCCAAAATCAAATCAGAAATCATGAGATATGAGGAGCTGTACGATCGCACATTCACCTTCCCGCGATCATCAGAAGTACCTAAAACATAATTAACAAATATAAGCTTGAAACTTAGTGAGTTTCCCCAAAATACCAACGCCATACAAATATAACCATATCATATAACAAATACAAAATAACATGTATCACGAGCCTTCAGCCTGACTGGACCGCCTCACAGGGCCTATAACCTATCCGGACCGCTCATCGGGTATGTTGGCCTACAGCACAAAGCAGGACCGCCTCAACCCAACTCCCAATAAAACAAACATGTGAACATAAATATCATATGCTAGCATACATATATAACAATCAAACTGATCTAATAGATCATATAGCATAACAACATCCTATAACTAGGACACCGACCTAACCAGGTCACTAAGCATAAACATAACCTCATCCTAACTACCAGGATGCAGATCTAACAGATTAATAAGCATACTGTCATCCTATCTACCAAGAGCCAGAACTAACAGATCACTAAACCTATCAAACAATATGCATAATGAGCCTTTAGCCTATCTGGACCGCCCTGGGTATGTTGGCCTTCAGCATAAAGCAAGACCACCTCAACCCAAACATACACACACACACACAAACACACACACACACACACACACACACACATATATATATATATATATATATATATATATATATATATATATATATATGCCGACATACTCATAAGATATAATCAATCAACAGCAAGCACATATCATACAGATCATAACAACATACTATAACTAGGATGTAATCAATAAACATGTCATGCCATAACCAGATACAATCCATAAGGCCCGACCTTGGTGCCTTAGACCCTATTGATATAGTAAGGATAACTCACCTGACACTACTGAAGTCCCGTGGATGAAACTCCAACTGCTGGTTTACAGATTCCCGAACTACCAACATCAAACAACACCTAATTAATAATTGGGTTCTAAGCCCAAGATCCAACTCACACTCCAAAGGCCCAAAAGTCAAGTGATGGGCCAAAGCCCCACATATGGCCCAATTTTCCAAATTAGGCCCAAACCTTACATGGTCCTAATTAAAGGCCCAACTACTTAGTCTAGTCCAAACATTTGGCATTTCCAATGGCCCAATATCATATAATCATCATGGCCCAAAAGTATGGCCCATCTACGACCCAATTTTCCAAATTGGGCCAAAACCCTCATATTGGCCTTACGCTAAAGCCCATTAACTTATTCTAGTCCATTTGCTTGTTCTTGGATGGCCCATTAATAACCCAATTACCAAATCCAAATAGAAAGACCCAAATAAAAGCCCAAGTGAGATTAGGGTTAAGTGTTCCTACTTAACCCATTAAGGGCTTAGTCCATTAAGGACTTAATCCATTAAGTCCATTATTGCCTTAGGTTAATTTACCAATGGTTATATTCCATATTTTAAGTTTAATAATTAATTCTGATGCGGTCCCGATAAGTCCCAAATTAGGGTTTCATGTCATTAGGGTTTTCCAAACCCTAATTAATGTTTCCAACCTATCTTAGCCCAATAGGCCCAAAACCAAGTTCTTAATCCCATTAAGGTTTCCTAGGCCCATTAGGGCTTCAAGCATCCCAACCAAATCAAACATGCAAGGCAAAGCAGACCGCCACCCGACTCGGCGGCAGGGGGTGACAGCCACCACCTCACAGTGGTGTTTATGGATATTCTATTATTATTCTTTTGGATTTTTTAGGATTTTTACAATGAACAATCAAAATAAACACACACTACACTAAAATAAACACACACACACACAAGAAACCACCCTTATGGTGGCCGGTGGTGGCACCTAGAGGCAGCCACCACCTCACGGTGGTGGTGGTGGTGGTGGCCTTTCTTTTGATTTCCGGTCAAACAACCCACACACAACACCTTCTCACAGCAGCAATACACACACATGTACCAAAACACGCACACAGCCACCTCCCACGATGGCTGGTGGCGGCTACAAAGGGGGGGGGGGGTGGGTAACATGGAGGCAGCAGATCTAACAGCGACAGTGGTGGCTAAAAGCAGCGAAACTCTCCCCATATTGATGGCTACTTCGAACGATAGCAACAACCGTGGAGGAACGGACCCGCTATTTGTCCTCGTCTCCAACAATAGCACCTGCGGCGACAATGGCTAGTGGTTTCGACCTCTACAATGGAGTTAGCAACTCCAATCATCTCTCTCGATCATCCCCGACATCCAGCAGCAAGATGGATACGAGATGGATGCCATTGACAATGGAGCAGTAGCAACGATGATTTCTTTGATTCCCAGACAATCAGCGACAGGGAAATGGCGACAACGTTACCTCTTGTTGGTTTTCCGGTCACACACGTCATCCAGCGACGTAGCGATGGCGGTGTTTCGATGGAAGGATCGGCAGGTGACACGTTGGCGACACAGCGACGCTATCGGTGGCGATCGATGTTGAAAAAACAACAGGGGATAGAGAAGGAGAAGAAGGTGAACTTCATGTGGTCGCTTGAGGGCACCGTTGATCAGAACAAGGTGGAGTTTGGGTGATGACGGCGCCGGAGACGAAGGGGGGTATAAGGTAGTGGCGGTCGGACGTGTTTAGGGTTAGGGTTTGTTGATGACGGGAATAGCACAGTTAAATACCCTGCCCCATATTAATGTATCCCATAATGACCAAAATGGCCCCTCCTTCCCATACTTCTTTCAAAATAAATCCAATACTTACCATTTAACCCCTCCTTCAGAAAATCCTTACAACTCAAGTCCCAAAATTACCAATCAACCCCTTAAGCCTTCAATTCCTTTCAGTTTAAGTCCATTAATTACCAAACACACCATGAATTCTAAAATATTTTTAAATTAAATCAAAGACTTCCACTTTAACCCCTAGAGATTCAAATCTCGTCATTTGGCTTCCCGAAACCAACACCCCAATAATTATTATTCGATTTTGGGCTATAATAACATAAAATAATAATAAAGTTACTTCCCGGGGTCCCGAGTTTATTCTTCTAATTATTCTATTTAAAATGGGATGTTACAGTAGAATCAATTATTCGATTGGCAATCGAATAAAGTGTTTTGTATGTTTAGTATATACAAGGCGGTTGTAGGGTTAATGGATGTTTTGTGAGTTGGTTTGGTTAGTAGATGGACAACGTATGGAGAGATTAGCTACTCTTAAGAGAGTGAGTATAGGATGTATGTGTATCCTAGTTTCTTGGGCTTTGTGATCGAGAGGTCTTTGACGATCCTTGAGACAAATACGGGAGGTGTGAGAGGTAGTATGGTCCCATACTACTGAAAGCACATGACCCTTTCGCGTAAGAAAAATATGGGAGGTGTTAATCGGGACTTTAACAACACGAAGCCACTAAATTTCAACAGTTCAAGGACCCCGATCATTGAAATGAGGTGGATATCTTATGTGGAGGGTTGTTTCTTCACATGTTTGTGCCCAAAGGACATGAAGTTTAATTTCTCCTTGAACCTTCTTTGTTTAGGGGAAAAGGATTGGTGGAAGTTAGTGATCGGTTCTTATTCTCCTGCGGAGAAGGATATGGTAACTTAGGATCAATTCACTGATATGTTCCATGCTAAGTAAGTCCCACTGGTGGAGCGAGTGAGGTTAGCCTAGGAGGACCTGTTGCTGAAGCAGACGACATAGTTAGCGACAAATATCACTAAAATGTTTACTTAGAGTACCCTTTTCTACCCCGAGTATGCTACTTCAGAGCATGTTTAAATGTATCGCTACTTGAGAATTCTCAAGACGGAGATCCATGACTTTGGGTTGACCCAGAGATATAGTTCTCTCTCCGAGATGAAGTCTTTCACTATGATGAGATAATTGAGATCGAGATCCAAACTAGAGAGAATAGGCAGACCCCAGCTCAGACTCAGCCGGCAGCGAAGTAGTTCAAGCCCATTGACTCACGATATAGAGGCTAGAGGGTTCGTACTTGTGGCAAGTGTGGGAAGATGCATGAGGGAGCATTTTGATCATGTTCTTGGTGCCACAAATATGGCAAATAGGGTCGTTATGCCAGATATTGTCATCGGTAGGATCCACTACCGAGTACCAGGATTTGTTATCACTATGATCAGGTTGGCCATGTGAAGATCAACTATCCCTTGCTCACTGCTAGATCAATGCAAGCCCCGACTCTGACCAATTAATCCCATCACAAACGGATACTAGGGGAGAGTTGAGGCCCTAAAGTCTAGGGGTCGTGCTTTTCACCTCAATACAAAGGAGGCCAGAGCAATGCTCGACTTTGTTACTAGTATGTATTCATTTATTATTTTGTTAAGTTATTTCCTATATGTTTATGCTTGTATTTCTGATAGGTATCTTCTTAGTAAATTCCTTGCCTGCTCTTGCGCTTTTTAACTCGGGTGTTAGTCGGTCTTTCGTATCTTAGTCCTTCTGTACAAATTTCAATATGATCCTTAAGGAGTTCAAGTGTCTGTTGTGAGTTTCCATTGCCAACGAACACAAGGTTTCTGCCTCTAGTGTGTTTTGTGATTGAACTGTGGAGATCTTTCGGGTGTCCTATAGGATTGACTTGATTCCCATCCTGATAGGGGATGTATGTGGATATTAGGGAATGACTGGTTGAGCTGGTTTGGAGCCATGATTGATTATGAGAGGCAGCTAGCGGTAGTTCGAACCCCAAGTGGGGGAGAACTGACCATTTATGGCGAGGGTACCATGGTTGGATCAACTTTTTGTTTGGCTGCTAGGGGTAGGCAGTACATCCAAAATGGATGCTTGGGACTTCTTGTGTATGTGCTCGACACTTAAGTTGAGGGGGGTGGGCGGTTCAGTTTCATATGTGCTAGTGGTCAGAGAGTTTCCAGGTGTTTACCTAGAGGATTAACTTGGTGTTCCCCCCTTGAGGTAGATGGAGTTCAGGATCGATTTAATTCCTGGTACGACCCTGATTGCTAAGTCGTTGTATCTCCTCACACCACCAGAGATGTAGGAGTTTTCCTCTCAATTTTAGGAGCTATTGGGCAAGTAGTTTATCTGACCAAATATTTCACCCTGGGAGCATCGATTTTATTTGTGAAGAAGAATGACGGGTCTCAACATATGTGCATATAGTATCGGGAATTGAACAAATTGACGTGAAGAATTGTTACCCACTTCTTTGGATTGATGATCTCTTTGATCAGTTGCAAGGTGCATCTTGGTTCTCCAAGATTAACCTGAGGTCGACGGACCATCAAATTATGACTAAATAGTAGGATGTGGATAAAACAACGTTTCGAGCACGTTATGGTCATTATGAGTTTGTTGTGATGCCGATTGGGCTCACAAATGCACCGACAATGTTTATGGATTTGATGAACCGCGTATGTAGGCTGATGCTCAACCGATTGGTTATTGTTTTTATTGATCATATTTTGGTCTACTCCAAGACCGGGGAGCAACATGAGGAGCATCTACTGGAGTTGCTTCGAGTACTGAGGCGGGAGAGGTTGTAATGTAAGTTCTCCAAGTGTGAGTTTTAGTTATGAGAAGTCCAATTATCGGGGCACCTCGTCAATCAAAATGGGATTCTGGTCGACCCGGACAACATTGAGGTGGTTATGTAGTAGGAGGTTCCGAGATCCCCATCTAAGATTAGGAGTTTTCTAGGGTTGGATGGTTACCATCGTAGATTCATTCAGGATTTCTCCAAGATTGTTATTCCTCTTACTCGTCTGACGAAGAAGATCGTGGATTTCCATTGGTGGCTAGAGCAGCAGGCCGTATTCGAGACGTTGAGACGAAAGTTATGTATGGCCCCAATATTGACACTTCTGGGGGGTGTTGAGGATTTCGTGGTACTTTGTGATGATTCGATCATGAGTTTAGGGTGGTACTCATGCAGGAAGGTAGGGTTATTTCATATGCATCCAGTCAGTTGAAGCCTCATGAGGTTAGATACCCAACATATGATCTGGAGTTGGGGGTAGTAGTGTTTGCCCTTAAGATTTGGTGACATTAGCTTTATGGGATATGTTTTATCATTTACACGGATCATAAGAGCTTGAGATATCTTATGGATTAACTGAATCTGAACATGAGGCGGCATAGATGGCTACATTTAGTCAATGATTATGATTGTGAGATTCTTTATCATTCGGGGAAGGCCAATGTGGTCTCCGATGCCTTGAGCCACAAGGCGATTAGCACTCTTGATCGAGGGTTCTGTTTTAGGATGACCATTTACTCACCACTTATGGATTTGATCAAGGAGGCTCAGGTCAAGGAAATCAGGATGTATAATTGGAAGAAGGAAAAGATTGGGGGTTATATTGGTAGGTTTGCCACCAATAGTCGCAGGATTTTGACCCAGTGTGGTCTGGTTTGGGTCCCAGTTTCTGGCGGGTTCCACCAAATAGTGATGAAGGAGGCACACAATTCCAGGTTCTCGATCCACACTAGATCCACAAAGATGTATCAGGACTTGAGACTTAGTTATTGGTGGCTATGCATGAAGCGGGAGATAGCATGGTATGCAGAAAGATGCTTGACATGTTGGATGGTCAAGGCTGAGCAGCAGAGGCTTAATGAAAAGTTGTAGACCTTAGATTTTCCCATGATGAAATGGGAACAAATCATTATGGATTTCATTACCATGCTGCCAAGGAAGGCGAAGGGATTCGATGATATTTAGGTCGTTGTCGATCGTCTGCCAAAGAGTGCCCATTTTCTTGCCATTTGGGAGAGTTCTTCATCCAAGAAATTGGCCAATGTGTATGTGCATGAGATTTTTGCTTGCCATGGTGTGCCGGTTTCTACATATTTGATCGTGACGCACGGTTTACTTCTTGGTTTTCGCAAAAATGTCATGAGTATTTGGGTACGAGACTACACTTCAACACTGCTTATCACCCTTAGACTAATGGTCAAAGTGACCAAACTATTCAGACACTTGATGATATGTTGAGGGCATGTGTCATTGATTTTAGTAGGAGTTGGGACGCCTACCTTCCCCTAGCAGAGTTTTCATACAACAATAGATAACATTATAGCATTGGGGTACCATCGTATAAGCTGTTATGTGGGAGGAAGTCTCGTACTCCAGTTTTTTGGAGGGCCTGTCGACCACAGGGTCATGGGGAGGATTGAAGTTGGTCCTCCAGACGACGAAGTATATCCAACAGATCAAGTAGAGGTTACATACATGTCAAAGTCAGCAAAAGAATTTTGTTAATAGACGATAGTCCGAGATGGAGTTTCTGGTTGGGGATATAGTATTACTGAAGGTATCACCCTGGAAGGGTGTTATATGCTTCTGGAATAGGGGAAAGTTAGGCACCCCGATTTATCGTACCTTTTTAAGTAGTGGCAAAGGTAGACATGGTGACCTATCGATTAGATCTATCTAAGGAGCTTATTCAGATTCATAGCACCTTCCATATTTCACAGGTTCAAAAGTGTGTGGTTAATGATTCAGTGGTGGTTCTGCTAGATGACATTCAGGTTGATGACCGCCTGCATTATATTAAACAACCGCTAGCCATTATCTACAGGAATACGAAGACCTTGCGTAACAAGGTTATGGAGTTAGTGAAGGTGTAACGGCTGGACCGAAAAGGTTTTGAGTAGAATTGGGAACCCAAGGAGGATATGCTTATGCACTACCCAGATTTGTTTACTGCAAAGGATTTTGGGGGAGAAATCTGATTCAAGTGGGGGAGAATTGTAACATCCTTTTTCCAGCTATTCATTTATGAGATTTATCTAATTTATTTTTATTAATTTAACCTGGCCACGACATGACATTAGGGGTGCCACGAAGTGATACCTGTTAATTAAGAAACGCACATTTGCGATGGCCACGATGTGGCGTTTTGTTTGCCACAATATGTTGTTATACTTGACATGGTGTGGCAACCGTTTTCAACCTAAAACCCTAATTTTCGAATTGGTGTCCTAATTAAGAGCACTAACTTCTAGGGCTGCCTCATTTAGCAGCCTCCACTATTTGAGACCGAACCCCATCCAAACCCTAGCCTATATTTGTGTGTTTTGATTGCTTGAGCTCTATTTTTCTGAAAATTGAAGGATGCAGGACCTTTAGTGTTGCTTGTGAGTATGGTTTCATATTAGATCCATCATCTTCATCTCATTTATGAGTCATTGGAGGCAAAAAGTCTCTACCTTGCTCATTATTTCTCTTGATCTAGTTCTAGGCCATTTTATGAACTTTAGGCCCCAAATCTTCTTATTCTGGGATTTTGAGTGACCTCCAGAACCCTTGAGTGCATTGTTAGCTTCTTGACCTTGGGGTGGTTTGAAAAGATGAATTGCATGGATTATAGACTGAGTCCATGCCTTGGTGTTGACACTAAGAACTTTGAAATTTTGATCTTGTCTTAGTGGGATGTCCTAATGGATAAACATGGAAACTTTATCCATCAAGACCACAAGTGAACCCAGATATGACCTTTAAATCTTTTGGGATCGCGAAATAACAGCTTAATCCATTAAGATGTTGGTGCCTAGTGTCAGCAGCATGGTGACTGGTGTTTCTGCGACTGTTTCGCCTAGAGATTGCCATCACATAGCCAATAGGAGGCCACAACATGGGAGTCGAGTGATTGCTCGGTTGTTTTGTCTTGGAGTGACCATGATATGGAAACTTGTCAAACTTGACTTGGATCGTTGACTTTTTTTACCATGGTTAACTTTTAGTCAATTTAGGGGTTATAAAGTGTAGACTGAGTAGGTACTTCTTTATTGGTGTATAGGAGTTTCATAGTACCAGACTTCATTGCGTGGGATTTATTGTGTTTTAGCTGCTATCTACGAGGTGAGTTTCTCACTATTGAAAGATATTGATACTCTGGTTTTATGGCTTAGACGTGGAAACAATGTTTTTATAACTTATGGTTTTATGGGAATGTTTTATTAAAATGAAAAATGTAACATCTCGATGTTAAGGTATTTTTAATATTTAACCCTATGTATGAAATAATATTGCATTTTGACCCTTAGGCTTGAGAAAGCTTGCAAGAATGGCCCATAGTGACATTTTGCTGATTTTAGCCAAAGGCCTTGTACGTTAGGTGTATGTTGTGTACGCTAAGCGTACTAAGGCGGACCTTAGTATGCTAAGCATATACTACATACATAGGGCTTATGTACAGAAACCTCAAACCCGAATTTTTAGGGTTTGGTCCATTTATAAGCATCATTATCACCTCATTTCTCATTCCCTTATCAACCTCCATCTAAGAAAATGTCCCTCTAGCAAACCCTAATTAGAAGAGTGCATGTTGAGCTCATTTGTGTGCTTTATTGGTGTTCTTGAAGAAGATGAAGTTTGTACAAGGACTTTGGAGCTTGGAAGCAAATCGGATCTAAGATTCTCTCCTTACTAGCAACCTCCAGGAGGTAAAAAGCTCATAAGTTGATCATCTTATCTTGTAGATCTAGCCATTTCTTCATTTTGAGCATTTTTGGTCCCAAAAAATGGTGATTCTGGAGCATGGCATGATCTTAATCAAATTAGTCATCCTTTCAGATCTAATGAAGGGTCTTTAGTCATAAAAATGTGGTCTTGATGCTTAGTTTTTCCCCATGCATGCTCTAGAAGGTCTTAAGGTGTTAAGAAATTGGGATTTTGAGTATTAAGCACTTAACATGCATGCAAGATCATAAAGTTGAAAACTTTATGAATCTTAGTGGTATTTTGGTCTTAGATCTGAAATTTAGATGTGCGAGCATAATGCATTAAGCTCTTATTAATGAAAGGAAATTTTGTGCGTAAGCCATGAGAACCCTAGCGTATGCCAGACGCACATGGTCAACCTCCCGACTCCAGTCAAAGCCCGAGTAGGCCCTGTGTACCATCGGAGTACGCCTAACGTATCCTTAAGTTGACTCGGCTCGGTTGACTCGGTTGACTTGTTGATTTTGACTAGTTTTGACCAATGGTGTTTTGGGAAAATGTTATTAATTTAGAATGGGAAATGTTTTGGACATCTAGGATTTGGGTTGAGTCGGTTTTCGGAGCTGGGATTTATTCAGACTGTTAGGTGAGTTTACCTCACTATACCCGTAGGTCGAAGGCACCAAGGCTAACCCACTAGATTATTTATCGTGGTAAGGATAGTGATATGATGGTTGTAGCTGTTCAGTAGATCCATATGATTATATGTATTTGTTTTCTCTATGTTTATTGTTTATTGTATCATATGTCAAATTGTTGGGTTAGGTTGAGGAAATCTTGCTTTGTGTTATAGACCAAGACACCCGGGGACAACCAGATAGGTTGTAGGCTCTACGAGGAGGTCTAGTCAGACTGGCAGTCTGTGGAGAGGTTCGGATAAGATGTAGACCCTTAGAGGCGGTCCAGTCATGTCGAAGGCCTGCAGAGCGGTCAAGATAGGTTGTAGGCCCTACGAGGTGGTCCATTCATGCTGACTGTTCATAATGTATGCTTATTTGTTATGGTGTGTTGGTACTTTGGGGTAACTCAGTAAGTTTTGGCTTACAATTTTAATTTATGGTTTCATGTAGTTCCAAGGTGGGAAGGCAAATGCGTGATCGTACACAACTTCCAGTTTTTATGTCTTCAGATCTTCGGAAAACTCTGATTTGAAATAAGGCTTTTGAAACAATGACTCTTTTTGTAAACAATATTGATTCATGGTTGGATTTAAAAAAAATTAAATTTATTGTGATTTTTGGAGTCTTACAAGTTGGTATCAGAGCCTTGGTGTGAGAGAATTGGATGAGTATTTGTGTGAATCCATAATTAAACTACAGAACTGCAAAAGTTTTTTAAATGATTTTCAAAAATTGTTTTCAAAAGTAAACAAGGAAGGGCACTTCTAGAAGGAATTATTGACCATAGTGAGTTCCTTTCCCAACAAATTTCTATTGTGAGAACAACACATGCATCCTTGAAGACATAAACGTGACAACAACTCGCTCTGCACTCACAGTCTGACCAATTCTTACATTCTTCATGACCATCGAGGAATCTGATGGATCCTTGAGAAACGCTACGAGAAAAATACCTGATCACTTCTAGGGTAATCTAGTTTCCTTCCCTATGCCGCAATAAAACTAAAATAAACCTAACATACTTGAACCACATATTCCTTGACTCACTGTATTGCAGCCATAATGTTAGACAATATGACAACCCCCTAATTAGAATACTCAGTTATCCCCTACTAGGGTTCAAACTATTCCTAATTGACACATGTAAACTACAAAACCTTGGACCAGCTCAAACAGATACATACCATTCTAGATTCTTATAGCACAAAATAAGATGAACCTCTAGATGACAACTCATTCACTCAATCTCAAGGAAACTCTGATTCTCAGATGGAGACCTTATAACCTCCTACAACATAACCTAAAGGGACTCAAACTCCAAGACTTGTCCAACCAACAGTCATCTTAAATGATAAATGATTCACTAGAAAATGCAACAGTACTCATGGTGAAAAAAATGAAAAGGAAGAACGAAATAATTAAGAAAAAATAAGTTCAATAGACTACGTACCATCATTACTTAAATACATTGCTCCCAAATTCTGCAACAACAGTTCTTCCGTATCTTCCGCTATTATTGCACTCACTGCTCACAAGGGACATTCGACCCTGATGTAGCCCATCTGATCACAATGGTAGCATATCAACATATTATGTCCACAATCTCTACTATAATGCCCTTTATTGCCACATCTATAGCATATTGATCCTCAACACACTCTGTAGTGGGATTTCCCATACTTGTCACACTTTAGGAACCTCAGTCTTCTTGATCCTTGGTTGGAAACCGTAAGTCTCTTAGCTGCCAGTTGAGTAGGGACCTAGTTCTGAACATGCTTCCGTATCTCTTTCTTGATTCCCGATCTCACCTCAGAGTCACACTCTTGGTCTCCATAAAAAAGTATGCTTCTCTTAGAATCGGGTTGTAAACTCATCCTATGTCCTGGTCTCCATTTCAGCAACTGAAATAGACTACACAATCAACTCCCAACAACTCTTTGTTGCATGACTCAAAAGGTCTAAAGCAAAACGAACCCTAGATTTTACGTGACAAAGATTGATGTTGAAGGCAACCTATATTTCTTCAATCCAACGTACTTAAGAACCCTAACATTCCTCCCATCAGTGGTAGGAGGCTGATATATATGACCATGACGAGGCAAGTAGCATTACTAGCTGTTGACATCCCGATACACTGAAGGATGCTAATCTCTTGTTGATTATATCATTGACTTCTTTCTTGATACTTGCAACCACAACTGGTACCAACTCGAACAATGCCCTCGATATTTCTAAACTAACCAACTCATGCAAGTCTGCATCGCTTGAACTCGATCCACTATGATCATAAGGCACCATACCATTCCCTACTTTCCCGATCATCACCATTTGCAGACAACGATAAAACATATTCAAACACTCCGTAATGTTAAAGCACACTCACTATCTTCCTAGTAGCCTTGTGATTTTCCTGATCCTCGTACGGATCTCGTTCTTTCTATAGTATGGGCCCATACTACCTTCCACACCTATCCATATTCATCTCATGAATCATCCCTAAATTCTAGGTTGCTACCCTCAACCACTGCTAGGGGTTACTACCACACACATATACATCCTGAAGAGCCACAACCAATACTTCCTAGATTATTATCCTAGAATTTTCTTAACCACACACCCGTACCACTATAAGTCTCTACCAACATCGTTGGTCGCCTTGTGTATGTAAGTCGTACATGATATAGAATCCAATAGACATTCGAAAAAATGACTCTAACCTAAGCCCACAACCAAATTAGGAACATGAAATAAAGCTAGATCAAACATTCAAAGACTATTCAGTACTAATAATTTACAACTATAGAGCATACACTTAGTAATTAACAGTATCGGTCTAAACTTCAAGTAGCACATAACACAGAACTGCCTAGGCAACAAGGCATCACATATATTAGGATCATGTAACATGCAGTTCCTAAGAAGATCCTTAACATGTCCACTAGCATGTGTTTCTAGCAGTTTTCATATAAGCAAATATACATATAGCAAGTTTGGATATTTTAGAGGATTAGTCTTCCTTGATGTTTGGCTGACTGTTCACATCGCATCCTCTTTGGTCCTTTCCTATTATTAAATTTTATTTAAAAAAATGTTTGTAAAACTTTGCAGATCCTTAGTTTGAGTTTAGAAACACATGAATGTTCATCCAAATCCCTCAAACTAGGGCTCCGATACAAACCCTCAACTACAAGCTCACCACCAAAATGGACCAAAAACTTAAAAATGGTCCATAAGCTAGATCTAACAAACTGGAAGTACAAGTTGGAGCTTTTTACTCACAATGGTCTAGAAATTAATCAATCTAGTTGGATCTACACTTGATTCCTTCAACAAAGCACCTTGCAAATACCTTGATCTTCAAGCTTTACACCAAAGTAAGAGAAACAATCTTCAAAAAGGGGTTTTAAGATTGAAATGGAAGGGGAAGGGGTAGGTTTTCAAACACAATCTCTAGGGATAGAGAATGGCTGAAGAAGGAACAAACCTTAGGGCTTAAGTGCCTTTAAATAACAAAAAAAATCCTAAAATCCCATCAAGCCCATAGGTCAGGAGCACGTCGCATTGTATATGGGCGCACTGCACCCAAATGGACCATCTAGGTACAAATTGAAAAATCACAACCCAACTTGACCAAGGCCCACACTAATAAATCCCAACATAAGAAAAATACATACCAAGAATAGGATGTCATGGATATTTTGTGATGATTGAGGTTAAATGATTAAACTAACTTATTCCAATGATAAAAAAAACAATTTTCAAGTTAAAACATCAATAATTCCCTTGAAGCTCATCATTTAGATCCAATTATGTTTATGAATTGATCTAGGTCTTCCATAGAAATCCAAGAGATTTTGGAAGTAACTTTTATGGTGATTTGTTAAGTAGTGGAAATTATTATGGACTGAAGTATTATATCATGTAAATGTTGGTTAGTTGAATGATTTGATTGGAAATGGTTTTGGAAAAAAAATGGAGTTTGAGTAACATCAACTCTAGAATCATTAATCAACTCTTAAACTCAATGGAATTAGGAAAACCATGGTGAAATAAGTAATCTAGGAGCTTATTAAGTTTTTTAAGGTTCATTAAGAGCTAATTAATGGATTAATAAAGTAATAAAATCTATTAATAGTGTATAAATCAAAGCTAGTATTTGAATATTACATGACCTTCTTTATAACTCTTATAACCATGGGGTGTCTTAACCATTAATTCATTAGTAGTAAATGACTCTATTTAGATAGAATAATGTTATTTAAATGTATTAAAGTCGTTAAGAATCATTGGTGAAGTTTGGTGAAAGGAAGCAAAAGGAGCATAAGTACACCATCTTAATGAGAAAAATAGATATGGGATGAGTTGAGTGTTAGACGACCATGTAATATCAAGAGAAATTATTAAATGAACGTGTAAAGTATTATAAAGTTACAAAATAGATTCTAGATGTCAATTTGTTAGCCTCTTACTCTCAATTGCTCCTAACCTTCCATATAAGGTTAAAACAAGTCAAATAAGACTAATAAATTAAAGAAATCTATTAGGGATATTTTGATAATTTTGGTAATCTTTTGTATGTTAATTTAGTGGTGATTAGGAGGATGTTTGTGAATTGAAAACATGTGAAATAGCACCATAAGTTGTTGAGGTGAGTACATACCTATAGTATATGTCTCTTATCACCTTATTTGTATTCTTGTGAGTATTATATATACCATATATACTCTTGTTGTTATGTGGCCTTATGGCATGAAGGTTTTTCGCAATAGACAAAAATGAAGGATCCTCTTGAATAGGTTCCTCAATGGTATGAAGTGACTACGACTCTAAAGTTTCTAAACCAAAAAATGTATTTCATGCCGTTGATGTTATCTTTTTCGAGGAGACCTCCGAGTATAAAATTTGTAACAGAAGAATTTTCGTTCGACAACATCGATAACTTTACAGATTTAAATTAGTGAGTTGATAATATTTCTTTATAAAATTAATTAGCCAAAAAAAATATTTAAATAAAGTCTAATATCCATTTGCATTTTCAATTACAAAAAATGTTTGTCGTTATCGCAAAAAGAAGTTATTTAGATAGACAACAATTTTATCAATTTCGATCTCTATGAAACTATTAGACTCATGCATGATTTAGTAAAATCCGTTATGTCATTTAGCATGCTTAATCTCTTTCGAATTTATCTTTAAGTGTAATAGGTTTCATCATAAATCACAAGTCAAAATAGTAAGTTGGTCATATAAAAACACATAATACCTTACCCAAAACTCTAGGGTATAACAAACATTACATCAGTTTCGCTAAAGCATACCGACATGTTTGGATATTGCATTTCCTACATCGAAAGACTATTAGTTCAAGTGTGTATTTTAATGCGAATAGGGTGAGATTTACATTAAAAACCATGTTTTTGTTGTTCGATTAAAACATTTAACTTCTATGGTTTGGCAGATGGATACTTTTAAAATCATTTTTAGAAAAATCATTTATGAAAAGAATTCTCTAATTTAACATATTTCATTTACACACATTGTTCATTAACTTTTTTTTGAAACGACAAACTAACTAATCTACTCCTAAATAACCACGTATGTCTCCACCAAGACTTGAACCCCTGACCTCTCATATGAGATGGTCACTCCATACCGCTAGGCCATTATCCCTTTGGTGTTCATTAACTATTTAACAATTTTTTGTGTTTTAGTTTTAATTTCAAGATTTTCTAACATTCATTCATAAAGACAAATTTTTTTTAAAAAAAATGCATTACAAATAATGGTAACGATTGTCTCATTCCTATGTGTTTTCTGGGTGAGCAAACATCCGAAAAACATGGTCATACATGGACAAAATAATATGTTAGCTCCATGAAACACCATCTTCATTGAGGTGCTTGAATGGACACCCGTCAAGACTTCAATCGACATGACCCTCGTTTGGTCGCCTTTGGTGGTCGATAACTATTTTAATTTTGCTAATACAATTTTCTATCAATTTCTAATCTATTTTATAATGACGTGGGAAGAGGTGAACTATAAAAAAATAAGACTCGATACATGTCGGTGATTTTAGTGTCATCATGTCATTTTAAGTAACTAGAACTGACATGTGAGCTAAGGGGCTTCATAATTTGTACACTAGTGTATGTACGATGTTTTGTGGAGTGCACGCATGTATAAGATCGAATTAGAAGCCGATTCGACGACTAATCGAGGGTCCGGGGGCAGCTCCCTTGCATCTGGGGTTTCCAAAGGGGCAGTGTCCCTTTGGCGGGGTCTAGGGGCAACTCCCCTAGCAGGGTCCAAGGGGTAGAGCCCCTGGCTGGGGTGATTATGGTAAAACTAACGAAACTCGTTAGTTTTGGTAACCTTAAATCCTCATTAAATATGGATTATCCTAACTTGCTTCCAAAGCAACTAATGGCGGCCCAACCCTAATGAAACCCTAATCTCGTTTAATATATAAATGGTTCTTCCTTCTCAGAAGAGGGGACGATTATTAGCTCTCGTTTTCATCAAACACTCACAGAATCTCTCTAGCAAATTGACTTACAATTTTCTGTGCTTAGAATCGTAAGTGTCCACTTGGATTATCCTATGCAGAATTTCTTGCAACCCAGACATAGGGTAGAAATATCAGTTCGGAAAGTGTTATCACGATCCAAGTTGGTATCCAGATCCCCACTACAAACCCTAAATTATCTAACAATACATAGTCAAAATTTTGGGGAGACACCATTGATGGGGTAAGTAACTAAATTGTTTTGGGGAACAATAGCATTGATATTATCAAGAAAAACAAGTATTCTCTTGATTCTAGTGTAGTAGTCTATAACTGTAGGATTGATAGCAAATTTACAATGTTCATTTTCCAACCGAATAGTTTTGCATCGGTGTTGTCGCAGAAAAGTGTTTCAAGATTCTTCCGAACTTGTGTTGCAGTTGCATTTTCCTTCAAAGTCATATAAGAAAAATTGAAATCGTCCCATATATCCACTTCTTGAGAATGGAGTTGATGATGCTCTATTCGTTTGTGTCAAATGCTTGCAGTGGCTTTGTCATTTGGCTCATTAGGTGATCCGAGACGCCAAAACCGTTGTAGATTTCAGATAGCTAGCACCATACGTCATAGTTTAAGCTGTTAAGTTAAAGAACGATGGGAATGTAAGATTTGATATTTGTCATTCCATAGGAATTTAAGTAGAAATGATGTAAAAGAGATGAAAAGATAAAAGAGGAAGAAGCATTGTGTGTAATAACGAGTAGCCGACGGTTAAGGTTGGAAGTGTGGGATAGAATTGAGATTTTGTGGGATATTAAGGTAGATATGATATCTCTATGACACCATGATAATATAATATAATAATTTCCCATAATGATCATTTCTCATTGAAGTGAAATATATAGTAATGATACAAGGTACATATAGTCTCCGAACATACACCCGAGCGGATATACAAATACAAAACGTATATCGAACCTGCTGATGATACTCATGTTCTCCACAGACTCTGTCCAATTTCTTATAAATTGGCTGGATTTGGTGTTTGCTGTGTTACTCTTCCAATGTTTGGTGTCTCCAATCATTTCTTCTCGATTGTATATTTTTAATACAAACCGAAAAAATCATATGGATTGTTAACTTAAAATCTTTTCTTATTAATAGGCCCTACTATTTTTAATACAAACTGAAAAAAATATCATGTGGGACATAATGTCATTCTGGTTAAATGCTATTAAATGATTAGATTGGATTGCAATTTGAAAGTGCTGATAATTTACATGGACACAGCCCCTTTCTTGGTTGGCTAAAAGCCCAAAGCATTTAAAAAGCTCAAGCCTTGCAAGGTAAACATATTGAGTTGTTGACTATTGAGAGTTGAGACTTGATAAAGGTCTAAAAGATTTTAATTACAAAATTAGTTTACCTATAGCTCCAAAAAAATCATATTAAAATTAAAACAAAACAACTCAACAATCATAATAATATTATGTTTTCCGTTCAGTCATTTCACATTCACATTTGTTATCATCTCATCTATTTTATCATCTCATCTATTTTCTGTATTTACAAAAAGAAATTAATTAATCTGGAAAGGGCACATTTTTGAAAATCAAAAGTAGTAAAGAAATAAAGTAGTACAAAAAAATCATAAAGTTGTTAATTAGAATATTATAAAGTTTTTAAATCATAATTTTTTGAATAATAAAAGTGTTTGGATCTTGATTTTCTTGGACTTGGATATGGTGTTTTGCAGAGCTATGTATATTTTAGCTAATTAGCGATCATAATCAAATTATATTTCGGGGGAAGGCCTCCAACTCAAAGTATGTGAATTTATTTTATAAAGATTTGAGTTAGATCATTTTGAAATATAATATTTTTTAGATTATATTCCAACCATTTAATTTACTTTTTTTAAAAACGTGGATCATATAGTTTAAATGATACCATTTTATAAAATTGTATCATTCTGGATCATTTAATGATTCACATATAATAAACTTATAAACATTTTTTTAAGTTGGACCATATAATTTGAATGACACCCTTTTTAAGATTTTGAAGCATAATATTTTGAATCATAAATTTTAGATCATAACATTTTAATTGTATGATTTTTAATTTGGTTTTTAACATAAATTATAGTTTTTAAACAAGTTTAGATTTAATAATAGATTTTTGATCTTGTTCTTAGAGACTCATATCCGGGTTTTTTTTATTTTATTTTTAATTTTTTTTAAATGAGATCGTTTTGAAGAGAAAAAAAAAAAAAGAACTTTGGTATATTTTGAGTTTTTAACAATTAAAAAAGAGGAAATCTTTAGAAAAGTCTGAATATTTAAGGCCATTTTATGAAATAATCCAAAATTATTATTATTATTATTTACAAAAAAAATCCTAAAACTTAGTAAAAGGTTACATTCTAACACTTTTTTTTTCTGTTCAGCCGGTAATAAATTAATTTGAGAATAATTCATAAACTGACGAAAAATGTTATGATTTTTCTGCAAAAACCAAAATATTAATGAATATTTCGTAAACTGACCTAAAATATTATGATTTTTCTGCAAAAACCAAAATATTATGATTATTTCGTAAACTTTCCCAATATATATATATATATATATATATATATATATATATATATATATATATATATATATATATATATGTTTTGATATATTTTTACACCTTAAGAAACGTTTTCAAAGTTTTTTTTTTTCATTTAAATGTATCTATATGTATTACTAAATACATGTATAAAAATATTCAAATAAAAAAAGAACTTTAAAAATGTTTTTTATACATGCAAGATAAGTTTTTATACATCTTTAAACCTTTTTATACATGTAAAGATAAGTTTTTGATGATACGAAGATTGTGTGGGCTTATGTGAAGATGGTGATGAAGATTGATTCGAAGACACTCTTAACATTAAGTGTTTTGAAGATTGATCTTTATCTGTCCACCATACTTATGCATGATCTGATCTCTTCGTTGTACATTTCTAGTATATAAATAGAAGGGTTCGAAGTTGTTCAAAACTGTGTCTTGTACCCGAATATGTTCTATCTAGGGGTGTCAATTTTTAACCCAACCTGTAATCCGATACGAACCGACATGAAAATAAGCGGGTTTGAGTTGAAAATTTTGACCTGCAATTTGGGTTTGGTGGCCAAACTGCCAAGTTGACTATATATATATATATATATATATATATATATATATATATATATATATATATATATATATATATATATATATATATATATATATATATATATATATAATAAAAATATTTATGAATCAATAGAATATAAGACCATTTCAGTTTCATTTGAATGTTTATGAGTTTATGATTTTATAACAAATGTTTATTAGTTTATGACTTTATTGTTTTCCAACCTACCAACCCGCATATTATATCAAAACATTCAAATGAAATTGAAAACATTCATGTAAAATGCAATTATGTCGTATATTCCACTTATTCATAAATTAAAATTTAATTTTTATAATATATATATATATATATATATATATATATATATATATATATATATATATATATATATAATCGTGATAACTCTTTTTTCGGTGAGGACACATTAAAAAAAATTGAAAGAAAATACAAATCATAAGATCGAACATAGTCTTATATTGGAGAGAAAAAAAAATTAGAAAAAAAAAATTGGAACAATAAAATTGAATCATGAATCATTTTTATAATCCATGATTCACTTTTTAAAATCTATGATTTAATTTTAATGATAAACAAAAAAAAATTTCAGTTTTTTTTCTCTCCAATATAATACTGTGTTTGATTTTATGATTTGTATTTTTTTTTTTTAATTTTTTAAGGTTTCCTCACGAGTCATCACCAAAAAAATTGTTCGTATCGGATTTGAACCCTAAATAATATATATATATATATATATATATATATATATATATATATATATATATATATATATATATATATATATATATATATATATATATAGTCGGTTTGGCGGGTTCACATGTGAACCTAAATAACTAACCCAACCCATGAAATAAACAGGTTCACACGTTAGAAATCTAAAGATAAACCCGCTTAATATTGTGTTTGGTTCGTATCAGATTACAGATTAGGTCGAAAATTGCCACTCATAAATAGAACATATGCGGATATAAGACATACTTTTGAACAACTCCTAACCCATCTGTGTATAGACTAGAAAGGTACAACGAATAGACAAGACCGTACTTATGTATATTGGACAGACGATGATCAATTTTCAAAACACTTAACGTAGGAGTGTTTTCCCATCAATCTTCATCACCATTTTCACATAAGCCCACACAATCTTGGCATCATCAAAAACCTATATTATATTTACATGCATATATATATATATATATATATATATATATATATATATATATATATATATATATATATATATATAAACTTATCTTTACATGTATAACAAACATTTTTAAAGTTCTTTTTTTATTTAAACATTTTTTATATATGTATTTAATAATACGTATAAATACGTTTAAATGGAAAAAAATTCGAATGTTTCTAAATGTGTAAAAATATATGAAAATCTTTTTTATATATATTTTGGGTCGGTTTACGAAACAGTCCAAGTATTTTGGTTTTTACAGAAAAATCACAATAATTTGTATCAGTTTACGAAAGGGTCCAAACTTTATTCGGTACTGAGGGAAAAAATGTGTCAAAATGCAATAGTTTACTGGTTTTTATGATTTTTTTATAATAAAAAAATTAATTTGAGAATATTTCGTAAATTAACCGAAAATATGAAAATTTTTCTAAAAGTTTCCGATAAAAAAGTTATTGATAAAATAAGATTTAAGAGAAAATGTTAAAAATAAAAAACACACCTCTGAAACCATGGCATGTGTGGAATTGTCGGAGGAATTATACGTAATGTGTGAATGTAATGTTGATGAAATCGTCTTGTAATCACAAAATTAACACAGGTTAAACATTGAATTAGTCAATTATTTTGATTATCATCTCGAGCTTTTTTCAATCAAAATAAGGTTATTAAAAAGTATTTATCATTTAAGTGTAGTTTTAAAAATATTTATCAGTTTTTTTTATTTTAATTTTAAATATAAGTTTTTTTATTTTAGTTTTTTACTGTTGTTTTTTTTTAAAACCTCTTATTTTTTAATTTATTTTAATTTTTTTGCTGAATTTTTTATATACATTTAATATAGATGTTTTGACATTATTTATACAAATTAAAAAAACCCTTTTGAATATCAAATTTTAGCCATCTTAAATTATAACCACTATTATATATACAATATTCTTTAAGATACAAAACTCCAATATTATTTATACAAAATTTTTAATGTTTTTAAAAGTTCAAAAAATCCCTTCAATGTTACGAAAAAAACACTGCAATTAGCTTGGAAATCCATACCCACAAAAATGAAAGAAAAAAGTAAATAAGAGAATAGTCATAACAATAAACTAGTCCTGTCGAAAATACTCGATATCCGAATTACCCGTTCGATTTTTTCGGGTATCGGGTAAATCGGGTCAGGTAAATCAAATATCGGGTAAATTTTTCCGGGTAATCGGGTTACCCGATTTTTTTCGGGTCAAGTAAAGGGTAAATTTTTTGGGTTTTGGGTATACCCGAATTACCCAAATTATTTTAAAATTTTTTTTTTTTTTATAGAGTTTGTACTATATAGCAAGTATTTGATCACGCTTAAACTAACTATCATTATTGTAAAACATAAATATATTTATTATGCCAATACGACACTAACAATATTAAAAGTAATTTTTATATATCATCACGTTCTTTAAAACTTAACTGTTTTCTAGATTATAACTTTTATTGCAACTAACAAACTCATTATCTTGAGTTGACAAAACTTCAGAGCATGGCAAAACTTATGACTACATTTATCTTAAACATTTTAAACTTTTAAATTAAGATCTTTAGGTATTTGTTTTTTTAACATCTTATTAAATTAGATTAAGTTGTTAAAAAATTACTTGATATCTCATGTATTATTGACTAAAAAATCTCAATGTTCAAAACTTGAGTAACTTCGTTTATGTCTCGTTTGTTTATATAAACAAGACTAATAAAGCACGACGTATTTATTTCATTAAATTTATTTTCATGTGAAATTCAAAAAAAAATTATATATTTCAGGTAATACCCGAATTACCCAAACCTGACCCGATACCCGAATTACCCGAATTTAGTTTGGGTAGGGTAACGGATAATTTTTCTAACGTGAAAAACCCGAATTACCTGAAATGCGATAAAATTACCCGTTCAACACCCATACAATAAACCATAAAAAAATGTTGCTTTTCTCATTTACCTTGGCTTAGACGGATATCGTTTTCAATTATGACGCCCTTTCCTATAAATTCCACAAAGGTTGTCATTTCTTCCTAGTTTAATGTCCATACCATTTCATAGTCTTGTTGTTTCCAAATATCTACTATGTTTACGTTTACTTGCATGGAGTTTCCATTTGTAATCATATTATAAGTATAACTTACATCTTAGAGTTCTAATAGTTGCACTTGAGTCAACAACCTCAAATTATCTATTTGTCATAATGCCGTAGATTTTAATTACTCTAATAAGTTCATATTTATCTTTGAAAGAATCTTTTTCCTAACTCCCGCAGAAAATCATTCTTACTTGTTGATTTTGACACAATATAATTGTCATCACTAGTCAAATTTATTCCCTACATATTAGTAAAAGTTGAAGGTACTTGAACATTGTTGTCAAAAGATGATTCTTCATCATCTTCATCTCCAATGCCATCTTCCAACACTTCATTGTTTATATTTATCGTATTGGTCACACCAACAAGATTACACACCAACAAGAGAGATTGCAAAGAAATCATCATTCTAAATCATGTATGTAACAAAATTCATCAACAAAAATATCAAAAACAAACAAAAATTGATAAAAAAATTGGTCCTAACAACCTTTGATAACAAGAAAAAAACTTAGCATCCAATGGGCTATAACATCATATAAAAGCAACCAAAACAATGAAGAAAACTAAAGAAAGAAAAGAGCAAGAAAAATGGGTTGAGAATAGAAAAATCAATACTTTTCTTCATGAACATAGGAATTCATAAAAAGTCAACACCTTACATTGACTGTGTATTCAAGATGATAACATCCTACATGGTGAAGGAAGGCGGCAAGGTGGCTGATGACAAGTAAGGAGGCGACAGGTAACTGATGATGGGTATGGTGAGGCAGATTATTGGAGCGGCACTGGAGCCCAAGGTAACATCCCAAAATTTAAGGTAAAAGTTTACATTTTTATAACATCCACTTTAATAAATTTCATCCAAGTCAAACCATTTTTTCGTAAACCATTATTTAGAAATCAGAGTTATAAAGAAGACAATGTGTATTCTCGAATCATAAAACTGTTGACGTGTGTGTATAGTCATACCTTTTCAATTCGATAAGTACATGAAAAAAAATCCACAACAGTAAACACAAATCTTAGTGAGTTCCTCAAACTATTACACACAACACAACATAATAATCAACTAAAGGTTATCAATAGCCTTAGGATTGTCAGCAATCATGAATTTCAACATACATCAAACAATATACGCAACTATGGGTTATCAGTAACCCTGGTACCATGAGACACCTAACAACAATAAGGAAGTACCTTCTCATTCTACACCCTAGAACCTCAAGTTGGCTAAAAGGCAACTTATGCCAAAATTCAACAGTCAAAGTCAACATCAACATCAACAACCACATTACCAAAAACTGATTCTCTTTTCTTGGCCAACCCATGGTCATGTCGTTACCAACAAGCTCAACCGGGATCCAAAACTCTAGATTTTGAACAACTCAGCTGTGGCTAGAATCATCATCATGTCATGATGGTCATACCTTGACATCGTCACTAAGTTAGTCCAAAATAATCGAGATAATACTCATCATCGCATTATCACCACCATATGGTTACGTCATGACTACAACAGTTTGGGACACTTATTGCATTCAACCTTAATTCTTAAAGTTATCCATTACAACTTTCCAGAGGGCCTTCTTACTCCAAAAACATCCTAAAAATCGATGCTTTATGTAACACCCCAGTATTTCAGGTACTTTTTAATTCATCCTTATGGTTTTAATTTTTGTCATTTTGGTCCCTGTAATGGAAAGAAGTAGCCATGAGAAGCCCTAATGGTAAAACTATAATTTGGAAAGAATGGGAGTACGCCATGCATACATGTGTACGCTTAGTGTACTAGGGCGTGCCCTAGTATGCAGGGCGTACATCAGCATATGCAGGGCATACTCATCAGACATTGAAAACCCTAATTTTTAGGGTTGATCTCGATATAATCCCCCTTATAACCTCATTTCCATAACCCTTACAGCCTCCACCCTCTTTGAGTCGATTTTGCAAGCCCTAGCACATATGTGTGTTAAGCTTGAGTGTGTGTGTTCTTAGTGTTGAAGAAAGAAGAAAGGATTCTTTGAGAAGCTTTGGTGTTGGATTCAAGCTTGTAGATTTGAGATCTTCATCTCTTTGGGAAGCTCCAGAAGGTATAAAGTCTTGAACTTTACTTGTATTTCTTAAAGATTTAGCTGTATGAAGTTTTATGAGTTTTGTCCCCTTTTCTTGGACTTAATGAGTAGATGCTACTCTAAGACCAAAGGATCACCAAAATAGATTAGGGTTTGAGTTTTGTGAGTTAGAGGGAGGTGGAGGCTGGAAATGAACCCTAAAACCGAGTTAATGGGGCTTAAGTACGAAAGAAACCCTAAAAGATCATGGGCTTAGGCTACAACGCTCCTTATGTTGTGAGCTCTTATTCCTTACATGGTGAGTTCAATATAAATTCATCTTCTTTATTTAATTATTCCTCACATTGTGAACCTTCTATCTCGCGAGCCTTGGCCTTAGCGAAAAACTATGCCTTTGACTCCTTGAAACCCTGATGCGACTCATCTAGGAAAACGGGTGTTACAAACGGGGTACAATGCATCATAAATATCAGGCAATCCCAACACGCGATTCTAGAAGGTCATTATCATCCACACTATCATGCATCTCTAACAGCTCATATATCACACAAAAAGTCATCTCTCCTAATCAGACACTCTAGCATGCAACCCTGATTAGATCCTTAGCCTAACTTATAACATGCATATCATACTATAACACATACAACAACTCAAATAGAACATATAAAGCAAGTATGGATATTTTAGGAGATCACTTTTCTTGAGATGTGGCAGAAAGTACACATCGTATCTTCTATTTTCTTCTCTTGAAATGAATCTTTTCCAAAATGGTTTATAAAAACTCTCAGATCCATAGTTTGAGTTTGGAATCCCATGAGTGTTCATCCAAATCCCTCAAACCAGGGATCTGATACCAACTTGTAACATCCTAAAATTTAAGGTAAAATTTTTCTATTTTATAGCATTCACTTTAATAAAATTATATATAGGTCAAACCAATTGTTCATAAACCATTATTTAGAAATCAAAGTTATAAAAAAGTCAATCTGGAATCTTGAATCATAAAACTGTTGATGTGTGTGTATAGTCCCGCCTTCGCAATCCGATAAGTACCTGAAAAATAGGTTATCCACAATTGTAAGCACAAATCCTAATGAGTTCCCAAAAATATCACATACAACACATCATAATAGTCAGCTAAGGGTTATTAGTAGCCTTAAGACTATCAGCAACAATAAATATCACATACATCACACAATATACACAACTACAGGTTATCAATAACCCTGGGTACTATCAACGGTCCCAGTGGGCTAACAACACACCCTATGGATTAACACCACGCCTCATGGGTTATCAACAACCTTGGGGACTATAGATGTCACATGGACTCACAACAGTTCAAGAGTTATCAAAAACTCAATCCACACACACACACACACACACACATATATATAACAATCAACAAATAAGACCCAGTTCGTCAACATTTGTATACCACCAAACAGGCAACTACAGTGAGAGGACTCACCTTGCAGATAACAGCTAAATACAACAATTCTCATATAATGCGGACCGGTACCATGAGACACCTAATAACAGTAAGGAAGTACCTCCTCAGTCTACACCCTTGAACCCTCAAGTGCACCAAAAGTCAACCCATACCAATAGTCAACAGTTAAAGTCAATGTCAACAGCCACATTACCAAAAAATGATTCTCACTTCGTGACCATCCTAGGGTCACGTCATGGACAACAAGCTCAACACCAATAAAAAAAACTTCATATTCGAACAACTCAGTTGCGACCAAAATCATCGTCATGTCGTGATGGCCATACCCTCACATCGTGGCTAATCTAGTCTAAAATAATCGAGATAATTCTCATTGTCATGTCATGACCACAATATGGTCACATCGTGACTACAACAGATTAGGAAACTTATTATATTCCTCCCTTAATTCCTAAAGCCATCCATTCCAACTTTCTTCAAGGCCTTCTTACTCCAAAAACATCGTAAAAATCATTGCTTTATATACATTCATGTCTAATGCATGTCTTGATCTCATATTAGGTCAAAAGATGAAGAAATGGAATCACAATCACATAAATGTCTTCGACTTAGCCAAACTTCATATCCATCATACACAACCCTCAAGGGACCTCAAGAACCCATAAAGTTGCCAACTTTATGGAATCCTTCCATCTAAACTTCCACAATATGAAGAAAAGGGGACAATAAGCCTAGATCTAGAAGCTAACATTATAAATTTTGGATCTTGAACACTTACAATGGTCAAAAAATGGCTCAAACACAAGCTCCAAGCTTACCAAGAGGTTCTTTACACCATGAGGGTCTTATTCTTCCTTCCAAGATCACCAAGACTCCAATAATAAGCTTACAAATGAATAGGAAGGTATAAGGGTTTGATCAAAGTTCTAGAGGGTGATGGAGGTTGGAAATAAAACCCTAAATCTGATATTAAGGCCTTTAATCTGAAGTAAACACTAAAAGATCGTGGGCTTAGGATGCAACCCTTGTCACATTCTGACCATGCACATGTCACGTCATGACTAACCTCCAAATATGCGATCTTAATTTTTCTTGTCACGTTGTGACCAACCTATGGTCATGTCATGGCAAATGATTTTTCCCACAACCATTTCTCTAACTCCTTAATGCCCTGCATTGATCTATTTTGAAAATAGGTATTGTACCTAAGCTAGTTTACGTTGAATTTTGATGCTATTCACGTCTTCAACAGGGGAGATATATTTCTTTAAAAAAAAACAATTATATTAAAACTTAATTTAAAATAATAATAGTTTGATAAATATTTTATAAAACACATTAATTTGGTAAATTTTTTATTCAATAATCCTCTTTTGGTCAATAACTCTTATTATCTCATCCTATCATTTAATGAATCAAGTTATTAAGATTTGTCCTATTAGTTCTTAGTTCTTATCAAATTTTAGGTCCTTACATGATTATATATATATATATATATATATATATATATATATATATATATATATATATATATATATATATACACCTTAATAAGCATTTAGCCTCAAATGCTGAATTTTAAGAGGTACAAACCTATGATGCACTAGGTACAATCAATGTATGCATGCTGGGAATATAAATATTATCCGGTCAAAAAATTGAAAATGTTATATATTGGCAAATATCTCGGCTTTTGACCGTATCTATATCATACGTACTTATAAAGGTAGCATTTTTCCTTGAACCTCATGCATTTGGAACCTCCATTAAAATTTGGAAACACCTCATGCATTTGAAACCTCCTATTTTAATGAATATCACTCAAAAGTCTCTTAATAAAGATTAACAATTCATAAGTTTTATAACTTATATAATATATTTAATAAACAATTAATGGGTACTCTACTATAAAAAAGTCAATCTTTTTGAGTAGACACACAAATACAAATCACATACATACTTCACAAAGAAAACAAGTTAAAAGTTTTTTGTGTTGGTTTGAGGGCTTTGAACATTTTTTCAAGCCATGTTATTATGTTGAAGTTTTTAATTTGTAAGTTTGCTATATACTAATTCTTTTTTGTATTTTCTTGATTTAAATATTTTTTTAAGAATATCATTATATGTTGTGGTTGGAATTTTAATATAAATTAGATTAGATTCATGTTATCGATCATATTTTATGGAAGATGATATATATATATATATATATATATATATATATATATATATATATATATATATATATATATATATATATATATAATATTTAATTAACTATTGTATACATGTTTGTATGTCCATGTTGCTTCAAAACAATAATTAATTAAAAATCATGAATATATCGTATTATCCATGTAAGTCTTTTTTAAAATGTAAATTGTCTATCTTATCACTTTATATTTTAGTATATGTTTAACATTTTAATTATAACAATAAGTGTTTTTTAAAAGTTTCTTTCACTTATTAATAATAACAAGTGGTTTTAAAATTAATAAGTAATAATTATAAAGAATAAAATCAAATTACATGGATATGTCATATTATCCATGCAAGTCTCTTTTGAAATGCAAATTGTCTATCTTACCACTTTATTATTTAGTGTATGTTTCACAATTTAATAATAGTATCAAGTGTCTCTTAAAAGTCTTCTTTAACTTATTAATAATAATAAGTGGTTTAAAACTAATGAATAACAATTTTAAATGATAATAACATAAAATTATAAATTACATTTAGCTATAAATAAATTGTATTTTAAATGAACATCATTATTGAAATTATAAAATTATCGCATAAGTAAAAATATAATTAATCAATAATAATAACTATTAAAAATAATATTAAATAGATAATTATATTTAATTCTATTAGTGAGGAATGTAGGTTGATGTCAATGAATATTATTGTTCAAAATAATAAAGATTATATATATATATATATATGTGTGTGTGTGTGTGTGTGTATAAATATTATTTCAAAGTTAATGTCAATAACATAACCATTTTAAACATATATTTTTCAATATTTTAACAATATATTTTTAATCTTCGATGCACAACGCGCGAGAATTTGTCTAGTATACTTATAAAGAAGCATTTTTCATTTCATCACATTCATTTGAAACCCCCATGCATTTTTCTTTTACCATATTCATTTGAAACTCCCATGACTTTTCAATTTCCTTCTAATAATGATTATAAGTTGGTTAATAAAGTTAAATAAATATCAAACCTAAAGTGTAATCATATATAAACTAAATTTTAATATTAAAAAAAGTATATCTTTACTACTACGTATAAAGTTACGTTTTTTAACTTTTAACATATTATACTTAATTTATTAGTTTTCATATACTGTTGGATGTAAACCATTATCATTTTAAAGCTACAACTTTTAAACAATTTGTATAAAATATTTAAATTATTAATTCATATATAATATTACGAGATCAACTTAAATATACATTTTAGTTTAACTTAAACAACCTAAAGAATATTTTGTAAATAGTTAAAACTCCTAAATTATAGTGTCTTTCTCATTATGATTATAATTTGATTAATAAGGTTAAATAAATATCAAAATTAAAGTGTAACCATAAATAAATTAAATTTCAATATTAATATAATATTATAAGTTATGACTTTAACTTTTAACACATTATAGTTAATTTATTAGATTGCATATGTTATTCTATGTAAATCATTATCAGTTTAAAGCTACAACTATTGAAAAGATTGAGAAAATACTTAAATTGTTAATTTAAATATAACATTATAGTGTCAAATTAAATGTAAATTTCATTTCCATTTAAAAAACTCAATGAATATTTTGTGAATAGTTAAAAGTGATAAATTATAGTGCTAAATGCAAAAATTAAATTGTAATCTCAATTTAACAAAAATATTTCCTAAAAATATTTTTATAATCGTTAAAAGTTTTCAAATAAGTAGCTTAGAATAACTTACAATAACATTAGTTAAAAATAACTTTATTTAAATTATTATATTGTTACCTTTAAAATAAAAAAAACAATGTTTGATGTTTTAAGTAATTATAATGATAGAAACTAAAACGTTAAACAAAAAAAAATTACAAAATTTATTAACAATAATAACAAATATAAATAACATTAAATCATATATTATATTTAATTTTATTCATGTGTAATTCGCGGGTACAAGTCATTCAAACGATTGAGATTATGCAGTTATAATAAATGTATATATTATCATATAATTCAAAATAATCAATATGATATATAAATTTAGTATATAATTATTATATCAAATTTAACAACAACGCTATTGTTATATTAAAAAAAACATATATTTGTAAAGATTTCAACTATATAGGACTTTCTGCGCAACGCGCGGACATTCGCCTAATCTATATATTTTATAAAACTAGCATTTTTTCTTGAACCTCATGAATTTGAAACTCCCAAGACCATTTTTCCATGAATCTCATGCATTTGAAACTCTCAAGACTATTCAACTTATACAAATTAATTAATGATTAATTAAAATATTATGATTTGTAACTCTTAAAACTCTTCAAATCATGTTATATAATTGATGAGTTAAATGAAATATCTAGCCTATATAAAAAATTTATAGATTATATATTGCATGTATGTCAACAGAAAATGATAGATTATATTTGTAGGGTTTTGAAGATTTATATGAGTGGTTCCATGGATATAAGAAAACAATTGCAACTTTTCCAAATATAAATGGGAAAATGACTTAAAAACCCAACGAACTTTCCAAACCGTTTAAAAAACTCCAATCATGTTTTGTTTGTTCAAAAAAACCCAACAAACTTAACATTTTATCTAAAAAACCCAACTAAGTTACACTTTCTCGACAGTCAAATAAGAGAAACAGATGACGTGGCTTATTACCGTATCGGAAAACTGACTTGTTAGACCAACGAAGTTTCCAAAACGTTTAAAAAACTCCAATCATGTTTTGACTGTTCAAAAAAAACCCAACGAACTTAAACAAAACAAAATTGGAATTTTCTGAACAGTTTGAAACATTATTGGACTTTTTAGACAAAATGTTAAGTTCGTTGCGTTTTTGAACAGACAAAACATGATTGGGGTTTTTCGAATGGTTTGGAAACTTCGTTGGGCTTTTATGTCATTTTCCCCATATAAATTCATTGAAACTCAAATTGGGTGCATGTAAAATTTTAGATATTAACTAATGTTCAAATTTAGGTATGTTTATAAAGGTATACTTGAGATCATTTTTTAAATTTATATGTTGTACATCTTTTTATAATCATAGGATGACGAAGTGAGATTAATAATTACTAATCATGAATTTTTGGTAAATCATCCATCAAACTATTTATCAGTTAGAAAAATTAACTTTGTTAACATGTATGTATCTTTATGTTGAATCACTCTTTTTATGTTAATAGAATATATTTTAACTACAAGAGAACATTATTCAATATGTATTTTATGCTATGTATATACTATGTTAGTTTGTATCGCTTATTTTGTTTTAAATAACATCGATGAAGTTTTTTATAATAGATTTTGATGAAAGAAGTTTACAATTATTATTCTAAATTATTGGTGATAATGACAAATTAGAACGAATGATTTTTAATATGATATGTTTTTATTGTAGAACACCAATAATTATGTGTGTTATAGAAATGAATTATTTATGTTCTACCAAAACGTATATAATGTACCTAAGTTTAAATGTTGTTATAGCAATAAAAATAAATTATCTTATCACTTTGTCAATTTCTTTTTTCCCTATTCGTTCTTTATCGTAAAAGAAAAGTAAAATAAATAAAATATTAATATTTTTTTAAGAAAATATAAGTGATAAAAATATACCTCAAATGTAATACTCTTCCTTCCCTAATCTACTCTTAACATATCTTTTTAAGATTGGTCGTGGTACATAATAATTATTAAAATTTTAAAATTCAAATCACAATTTTATTTGGATCGTTCATTCTTTTTCAATATTTCATAGCTTTAAGAAAAAAAATGAAAATACAATAAAAAAAAGTATGATAGTTTTTTGTAAATATAATAATTTTTTCTTCGAATAAGTAGTTTTTAATTAGTAAAAAGTAATAATTGTTTAAAACAATGTAAAACTAAAGAATTGATTATATTATATAAAAAAATAGTTTTACTTGAAATAATAATAATAATGATAATAATAATAATAATAATAATAATAATAATAATAATAATAATAATAATAATAATATAGGAAATAAAAAAATATTTAAATAAATTATTTATAAATTAATTAAAAATACCTATAGTTTAAAATAATTTTAAATCAAAAACTTAATTTAATTTGATTCAAACACAACTTTTTATATATTTTTATCATACACTTAAAAGTATTATAATATTATTTATAACTTAGTATACAAGTTATTATTTCAATGATAAATATTTATAATATTGTTTTTATAACATATAATTGTTAATATGGATATTACATTATTAGCAACAAATCAAGTGTTTAAAACTCCCGCTATAACTCAATAGTTTTTTTTTTATTTAAATGTAATTATGATTTCAAATTTAATGTAATTTGCCATTATATTTTCCACTACATTCAAAAGCTTTTTAAACTTATGGTTATTAATGTGCAATACTTTTTTACTTTCCATTTATTTATTATATACTAGTTTATAACCTGTGGAAACCATAGTTATAAAATTAATTAAACTTTCATACTAAAACCTTAAAATTATTAATTAATTATTTTAAATAAATTATTAATTACGAGTTATTTTTATTAGTTATGTGAAATTATAATCGTTGATTCAAATAAATATATAAAATTAATTTTTAATATATATTAGACATTTTTATTTGTAAATTAATGAAAACAATAATATAAAATTTAAAATTTAAAATGAAGAATAAATACATTAACAAATAACATCACATTAATTAAGAGATATAATAAATTTAAAATGAGGAACTAATAGATTGACAAGTGTCATCATATTAATTAAGAGGTCTAATATATTGACACTTGGCAAAATAACGACTATTTTATTAGTATAGGGATATTGTAGCTATATTAGTAGTATATAAGTAAGTTTTGATTAAAAAATCATATGGTTGAAAAGATCTGTTATTCATAATGAAAAGGTTGAAAAAAAAATTATCGCATTATTGGTTAATTCAACACATTTTTTTGTAACAAAGTTTTTATATATCAAATGTATGTTGATTTCTAAATATTTATTTTAAAAGATTTATAAGTGTTTAATAAGATTTGTTTAATGTAAATGTTATAATATTGTAGTGTTTTTATTTTATTAAAAACTATAGTGTTTTTATATTATTTATTATTTGTTTTCTATCCAAATCGGCATATGTTTTATATATAATTTTCACAACTTAAAACGCTCTATAAAATCATCAAAGTTGTTTTTTTCTTTTTTTTTTAATACTACTTTTTTTTATACATAGAAATCAATATAGTTTTGATATATAATTTACAAAACATAAAAAAGTCTAAAATCATAAATTAATAGTGAAAATAATTAATGATATAAATTTATTAAAATTAATAAAACTAATATATTAATATAAAGTTTATTTTGTTATTAACATTGGTCACAAATGTTATTTATTTAATTAAATTATTATATTCATCCGCAACGTTTGGAAAATATATTGTCAAATATCTCCTTTTGACCTGTTCGTTCTTATTTGAATTCCTTGTTGTATTTTTCCCATTATTACAGGTAAATGGAAGCACACCACCATGAAACATCATTCACTAGTCGTCGCTACAAAAAATCCATCGAGATGCATGCGAAAGCCATCCTACCATGGCCATCCTTTGAGCTTTCATCTCGAAATTTTCCCCAGCTTGTTCTGCATGAGTAGGTTTGATATTCGCTACCGTTCACCACTGCTTTCAACGTTGCCTCCATGGCGCTGCTAAACCCTAATAACCAAACCCTGTGACCAACATCGTTCCCATATCTCTTTACTCCCTTTCTCGCTTTCAGTAACCCAAAGACAATATTTTTTCCCTTTGGTTTCTCCCTATCTAAACCATCACCATATAAACGTTCTCTCTCTCTCTCTCTCTCTCTCTCTCTCTCTCTCTCTCTCTCTCTCTCTCTCTCACTTAAGTAGATCTAGACCGATAAAAAAAGACGTCGTCTCCCCCTCTCTGCCTGTTTGTTTTTTGTAAGGATGAAGCGTTGACCAACATTATTGCCTTGAAGATTTGAAGGAAAATGAATCGAAGCAGTACATTTTATTTAAATAGATTGTGATTTTGGATTTCATTTTGCCCTAGTACTTGATTAAATCCAAAAAAATGTAGGTGGCTGATTCGAAGGGCATCATCAGTACCTGAATGCAATGTGTACGTAAATATTTTAGATGGTTCTTTTTATAACGATTTCATCATGAAACGAAGATATAGTTCCACTAGTTACATTTTATTTTTTATTTTTTCAGATGTAGAAGGGCATTGGTACCTGAATTTCCGATCATATAATCAGGACGAGCTCTAAACACAGACATGTTTGTGATATTTATCAAGGCAAAATGCTTAAATCATTCAAATTGGATGTTTAATGCTTTGGTTATTTTGATTTTTTGAAACAACCTTTCCTTTTAGGTTCAACTAAAAGGAAAGAAACATATTTTTTTGGTTTAATACCTACTTTTGTTGTGCATATTTGTGTTTGAACAAAGATGCATGAACAATTGTTATGCAGCTCTGTATGGCTGTTTCGTTTATGGCTCATATGTGTGGTATTTTCTAAAAAAATGCTCTTTTTCTACTAGAAAAAGTTCAACTAAAGTCCTCTTTAAATACACCTAAAAAAGGAACATTATTTTAAATTCTATTTTATGTGCCTTATGGGATAAATCCCAATTACAGGTCTCTATCTCATTTCTCAATTTAATAGTTTTCATATATTGCACATAAATGGGGTTTTAACTCTTTCACTTAGTTTTTATTGAATAATATTTAGGATATATGAAAATCTCTTAATTACCATGAAGGACTTTGGGGTTGGTTTTTGGTTTTGATTTCTATTATTTCATAATCCCTATTTTGATGTTTGTTGTTTATATGTCTCGACTATGTTAAAATGGTCTTCTATGACTTTTGAATATGTAACAAGTACATTGTGTGAATTCAGTTTCTTGAATATGGTAAATTGGTCTCCCTTCTTCTGTACGCATTTCTTTCAATACTGGTTTAATAGAATTTCACAAACTATTTTGACGTTTTACTTGCATTCTCTTCATAGAAATATACTTTCAAAAGGATTTTTTTTTCTCTTCTTTTAGATTTTTCAGTGTAACTGTTAGTTATGTCTTATGTGTGTGATATGTGAGTTATGTGCATGGTTGTATGTGGATGTGTGTTTGAGTATGTATGTTCTTCATAATGTACTGTCTTTAGATGCATGTTATTGAAAAAGGGATATCGAACGGAAAAGACGGGGGACATCACTTTAATCAATTACGCAAGTTTTTGGTGATTTTTTATAATTTGTTTTAAACTTATAAATGTGTAGAAAGAATTTACCATCATCTCTTTGGGTTTTAACCTTCCTAGATTTATTTGTATTTCATGTTTTAGTGATTTTTTTGGATCTTTTTGTGGTTAAGCTTCTTAGATCATTTATTTCTATTTCATGTTCAGGTATCTAAAACCAATTGAAAACCTATATATGGAGAAGTGACTCTTGAGCCTTTTGAGCGAGACCATGTTACTGTTAGTGTTGTTGGTGCCAATTGTGTGCCAAAGAAATAGAAACCTGCATCATAGATGATACATGCTTCTGCTAACTAGATTTTGATTTTGTTTGATTTGGCTGCAATTTTTTGAAGTTCATTAGTGTAAATCAATACTAACATAAAGTTATCACAGATTTCATCTTGGTGTAAACTAGATTTTTATGGCCTTAGAGTGATGGAATTTTTAATGTGTTAGGCAAAGTAGTTGATGGTTTTTGAGTGCCTACATGTCTAATGGACATATGTAAGCCCCTTGATGAAATTGCATTCAAGACTTCAAAAACATACTGATCGTTTGGAGGATACTTTTATGACTTGCCGAATAATTTAATATGAAATAGTTGATTGTTTGTTTAAAATATTGTATAATAAATTTTTTATGTCCATTTTTCTGGTTTTAATGTTTAGCGCAGTAAAACGTTTTTTTATTCGCCATTTTTATCCCTCAACCCTTTAACTTAACCTTTGATTTGTTAAGCCCATATAAATAGACATATATGCTCTTATCTTTAACTAAACAATTAGGGTTTAACGATCAGAATCCACATCATGTCCCTTTTGAAAGAAATCTCAACTTTTTGTTTTTAATTTCTATTGATTTCATTTATGTTAACAATACTTTTATTTATAATATTTAGATGTAATAAGCTATTTGCGCAAGAGAACAAATCGCCTCTAGAAGCAAATTTTATGAAAAAACTATTTGCACTCGTCGTTTGGCGCGGATAAACGGCTAGTGTGTGTGTGTGTATGTGTGTGTATATATATATATATATATATATATATATATATATATATATATATATATATATATATATATATATATAGACACACACACTCCTTAATAATACTATACCATTGTTGATCTTCTTTGTCATTTATATAACCCTCCCCGACCTCCATTCTTCTTCTCCATTTCAATATCGCCCCACCTCTCTCTTTGATTCTATAAATAAACGTCACCATCATCGACTATCACATACACCACCATCATCGGCTACTACCTCTACAACCATTTCACTATCGTTGGCCAGCGGTGAACAACATTTTCTTCTGTTCCTTCCTATATATCTTTGTATCTCACTCGAATAGCATTGCACCACCTCGATTTAGGGTGTTTTTTTTTTTAATTTTTTTTTAAATGTTTTGGTACCATCATCGATTCCACCTTCTCCCGCTCAATCCATCATTTGAATCCCAAAATTTTCATTCACGACCCTTTATATCAGACCTACCCCTATATATCTTCAGACACCAATGTCCAATCTTGACAACCATGGACTAAAAATAAACCTAGTCGTTGTTCCTGTTGGATTAGTGTTTAAGTCCGTAACTATATTTGGTATGTACTTGATCCGGTTGTGCATGGTTCTTTTAGGTTGCCTTCACCGAAGCAACTTGACAAGGTAATTTGAGGAGAGAAAGAGAATATTATGTTTTATTAATATATTATAAGAATAATATATTAAAGGAAAAATCATATTTATTTAATTAGTATTGGTCATAAATTAATTAGGAATTAATTTGGTGACTAAAAGAGATTAATTAAATAAAGGGGCATAAACTGTCAAATGTGTGATAGTTGAATTTTGGGCTAGGAATCCTAATGGACTAAGGGGGAACGAAATTATGATGAAAGATCATCATATTTTCGTCCAAGGGCCTTATTCCAGAAGGTTCCTTGGGCTGCTTGGTGGTTAAGTTATCCATTAGGGTTTAGACTAAAACCCTAGCAGCTTGCACTATAAATAAGACCCCAAGGCTTCAATTTTCGCCCACTTGCTTCCAAGGGAAACCCTAGGGCCGAAAATTAGCATCCTCCCTCCTCTTTCAAAGTTGCCTTCTTGCTTATGGTGTTTGTGATTCATTAGAGGAGTTACAATTGTGACTCTAAGCTCAAGATAAGAAGATTCAAGCCACTATTTATCTGATGGTATTAGCTAATTTCGAAATTATGTATGCTAGATTAGGGTTTACAAGTCTTGGATTCATTGCATGTACAATAGAGAAACTTAGATCCAAGCATTAGGGTTTGTATGAGCACATAGGATTGTTCTTATGCCTAAAACCCATCAGTTCCTCACCTTCACCCTCGCCCTCCCATTTTCTATCTCCATTCTGGACCAGCTTCCCTTACATCTCTCTACAATTGATTTCAATAATTGCAATCATAATTCTTTTCACCATCTCTTTTCAACAACACTAAAATATTTCAGCAGCCGAAAGTATTGGCGATGATATATGGAACCCTTACCACACCTCACCGCTGCCATCATTCAAAGTTTTCGTCACCAGCCTAAAGCAAATGCCGTCGTTGCATCACCATGACCGTCAGAGTTCAATGATCTACGCACTCACACCGTAAATAGATTTGAAAATCAGAAAAAATCACTACAAGGTCTTTTTTTAAAATTTCTCTTTGTATATATGTTTGTCTATTTTGTGTATTGTTTACTGTTACCACCACCAGATACGAACAACCATCACTCCTTTGTCGATCCTAAAATGCTTCAACTCTACATTCAACGTAGGCCATGATTTCAAACCCTAAACCTCACTCTTGATTCGATTTCAATCCCCAACCCTCCCTCTATTTCTTTTCTTTTTTACTTCTATTGAAGTTGATTGGCCAGGGCGATGAAAGTGGACTTGATGCTATAATAACCACCATCTTTTGCAAACTATCATGTTTTGGTTCTTGTATTTACTACAATCAGTTATGGTTTTCTTTAACACTTACTATTTTTGCTTCTATAATATTGCAAGTTCGATTTGGTTTTTGATTTCCATAATGGCTTACAAACCTAAGTTGTTATAGGTTTCATGCACACAAATAGGACCAACTGATGATCGTGGTAAAAAATGAAAGGAGATTTTGAATTAACAAGAACAAAATGTTGATTTTTACATCAGATCTTCATAGATTTTTAACATTGTCCATATTGTAGTTATTGAAGTTTGATTTGGATTGGATTTCCTCACTATTTTACTATTTACTACTTTTAGTTTGATTTTTAGGTCGTACGGATGTAGAAAGTTCATCAACCGTTGATGTTAAGAAGCTAACCCCTTCTGATGTTATGTAGAAAATATTAAGATTTACACCTCTTTCTCTTGCTTCCAATTAAGAAGGTAACCCATTTTCATATTGTCCATCCTTGTTTTATATTTATTTGATGATGGTTTAGCCACTAGCAAGGGGATTCTGAATTATTTGATATTCATCATTGCTCCAACTGATTTGATTTTATATGTATTTGATGTAGTAGGGACAGGGCGTAAGTGCCATCAATGACTTTTTGGTTAACGAAAGTAGTCATTAGAGTAGTCATGGGATCAAATAGATATGGAAAGTCCATATTTTTCATGGTATGTGTTCTTTGTAGCCTATATTTCATCCAGAAAACACTATGAGGTCAACATCTCATTATATTTATACCTTTATAATGTCTGACTTTTGTGGATCAAATGGGTTTATATTTGAAGTTTAATCAAATTCAAATTGCTTGTTACATTCATTAGAATTTTGTGTAGCTAAACTTTCATATGCCTAAATCTATCAAGTATATTATGTATATATATTTTTTCCATGATCTTGATTGTTTATATATATATATATATATATATATATATATATATATATATATATATATATATATATATATATATATATATATATAATTCTCTTGTTTTGCAGACTCGACAAAACTAAAATTCACTAGGTCTGAGTTGGGAATATTGTGGTTTAGAGCTGGGGGATGTAGGTCGCCAAGATGTAGTAAGATTGCAGTGAATCTATATTATGAATTCACATGTCTTTGCTTATTTTTCTTTAGTGATGATGTCCTGAATATTATCCAAACAATTATTTACTTAGTTCCATTTTTATATTATTTTATAAGTTTCCCTTTTGTGTTTTTAACCTTATCACATTATGCTTGGGTTTTCTTTTATCCTTGTGTATGCAATTTTTGGATGGACTATTCATGTGTTAGAGTTAAATCTTATTTGGTCAACAAGATATGTTTATATGGTTATTTTCATGATAATTGGATTTTCATTTATCCATTATAGCAATATAATTACATGATATTATTAATGAAGGCATGTCATATTAATTGTTACATATTGTTATTATTTGTAAGAAATATAAGCATGTAGATAATCAGAGTATGTGATACAATTGCAATCAAAATCCAAACTATTTTGTCATTCGTCATTCTTAAATGTATGTAACCTATAAGAAATATAAGCACATAGATAATCATAGTAGGTGGTGGAAAACTTATATGTATGTAACCTATAATCAACATTGAATTTTAATCATGTAACACGTAGTGTGTATATGTGTCATGTGTGTCTTTTTGTCTTTGTCTTCGTCTTTATCTTTGTCTCCATCTTTATCTTTGTTCCATATACAAATATGATTTGTGCCTTTTCTTTTTTAATCTTTGTTTCTTGAACTTTGACTCATATTTGATTTTATGTAAAATCTCAAGTGATCAATAAATGCACTTTGAGATGATTTTTTTAAAGAAAAATTAATGAACTTTGGTTCTTCAACTGTGATAGATCTTTGGTTGTGGAAAAGTTTGATTTTCAAGGGAATTTTTGTCCAAGAAATGGTAATTTAGTTATAGAAATAGAAGTAATGAATAAGTTGGAGCATGTAAAGTTTTTTTGAAGGAAAATGTATTTTAGGAATAAAAGAAAAGGGGAAGAAAAACATGTGTAAAAATCATAGTATCATTTTTTGGTCTGTGAGTTTTATGATTAAAATATCTATTTTTATTTTGAAAAATATCGATTACTATAAAATTGTTTGGTGTTTAATTTTTACAAAAGTTATGATTTACTAAGAGTACTAAGAGTCTATTTTGTTAAAAGTTAGAGACTCTTTTCGTCTTAATTTTTTTACCAATGAAATTGCAAAGGAAAAATCTAGATTTGTTAAACTTAGTTTTTTAGGAGTTGTATTAAAAGTTCATTTGGAGAAAAAAAGGTAATGCAGTTGGTAAATAAAGTACTTCTTGTAATTGTTTATGAAATTAGCAAATTCAATAATTCATTATTTTTTATATCAGAATTGGTATGTTCTTGTTTGGAATTTTTAATTTTAATAAGTATAAAAAGATTTTTGTTATAAAAAGCTTCATTTGAGAAGTAATTATGGATTGTTCAATATTCTTTGTATACTCTAAATAAAAGTTATATATAAGAACTAAATCATAAAATAATTATAAATGCTTTAAATTTTTTTCCACATCCTTAAACTTTTTTAAAGATATTTATCATTAATTAAAAAATATAGACCATGTTTTTTGAAAAAATTATTAAATAATAATTAAATTTCAATTTTGCTAAACCTACCAATCAATGTTGCAAAGGTCGGTCGACTAGCGAGTAACAATTATTCGTTCTAGTAATACTCGGATTGAGTAAATTAAAAGAAATTAATTATGGGAAAGTTATATATATAATAAATATCATAACTTTATTAATATTTATAAGATAATAAATGAATATAATAGCAAATAATATTTTTTAAATGTCAAGATTACCGAGTTTGTCTGAATTTTTCTGTGTAGACCATGTTGGATCCAAGTTTGACTCATTCTGACAAAGGTTGACCGAGTTCGTATATTTTTGGATGTTTCATAATAAAGCACCCCAAAACATGTATGAGTCGGAACATGTTGGGTTTTGTAACACTACTAGCCAGGTACATATATTTTTAACCCAAAAAAAATGTACTTTTAACCAAAAATAGCAATATGCATATATTTAAATTGAAACAAAAACACACTATTCGATGTTTAAAAACTCTTTGGCTAATTTTTTTTTTATTTCACCACGATACATATTCTTTGTAATATTTCATGTTGTTCGAAATAAACAATTACCTGAAGATGACATGTTTCAGTTCAAGCTGAAAAAGAAAACAATTTTCAATTCAATTATGTTAGGCGGTGACAATCAATAAAGCTCATGGAGAAACAATTCCAAATGTAGGTATTTATCTCCTAGAATTGATTTTCTTGCATGAACAACTTTATGTGACGTTATCCAGAGGAAATAAAGAGGTGTTGATCTTCCCGCTTAGCTGCACTGCTCTCTGAGCTCTTTTGTCCGCTATCGCTTCCTCTAGTACTAGTCAATCAACTGTTCGTATACATTTGTAAACAATATGAACTCTTCATTTTTTATTCTTACTAATTTTGTATTTGCTAGCATAACTCTCATTGATAATTGTTATGTGTAGTAACTATTTATGCAAATAATAATAATAATAATAATAATAATAATAATAATAATAATCAACTCTTGAAATATCTTTAAAAAAAAGCAATTCGTACCCGTCGCTTGACGCGGGTAAACGAATATATATATATATATATATATATATATATATATGTGTGTGTGTGTGTGTGTGTGTGTGTGTGTGCGCGCGCGCGCGCGTGCGCGCATGCACACTTCGAGTCCTATAGGAAAAAAAGTTACGTGAGAAATACTGAGAAATAAATCAATACATGTTTTCTGATGAATCAAGGAAATGAATCATTTGATGATACAAAAATAAGATTATTCATAAAAAATATCTCAAAAAACACGGTTGGAATATTCATTTTTTTGGAACTATGTACTAAAATTGTTCAAAAAGTAAATCATCCATTGAGTAACTAAAAAAACAAATCATCTCTTGAGTCACTAAGAAACGAATCACCGTGACGTTTTTCAGCTAATTTTTCCTAACTTGTGTTATTTTTGTATTATCTAATGACTCATTTTCTTGTTTCATCAAAAAACATACAAATTGTTCATTTCTCACGTTACTTATGCAATTTTTGTTTTCTGACCTGATCATATATATATATATATATATATATATATATTCATTTGAGAACATGTTTTAGAACATGAGAACAAATATGAGCCATAAAGTAACATCGTGCTCCGGATCGTTTTGTGGTTTAAGGCTTATGGGTTGTAATCTAGGTATGAGAAGGTTTTGACGCTTTAAGTGAGAAAGTCTAGGCCAACTTTGGATATGGATAAGGTAGCTTGTGTGATAAAAGTGTTCGGGTTGTGATTTAGAGTAAAAGAGTATCGGAGAAGGTGTTGGCCTGATTTTTATGAAATTTAGGTTTTGTTCGTGGAGTTTTGAGGCTATGATGAGTTGCTCGAAGCGTAGGGCTCTCGCTAACTTTCCATGGATATAAGGTTCGCTGGAAATGGACTTATAAAGAAGAAGATATTATAGTTTGAAGTTTTGGCAAGATTAGTCCTTAGTGAGAAATGGGCGGCAATTGGGTACGCTGAGCGTACAATTGAGTACGCGTAGTGTACTTATGCGCTTTGCATGATCGTGAACGCCACCTAGTACGCTGGGCGTACTAGGTCGGGAAAGAAAAACCTAATATCTTGGAGTGTCCCTATTTCAGGGACATAATGGCCTCATTTCCAGCCACCATTTCCAGTATCCAAGCCTTCTCAAACCCTAATATCGTGGAGGTTGCTCAATGCCCGAATGCTGCTTGCTTTGTGCTTGGTGGAACTCATGAGTGATGCGAGTTAGCTAGAATAGCTAATTCTATGTTGAGGATTATATTATTCCCGATTTCCGTTTTGGAATGAAGGGTGAGTGAGTTTCTGATTCCAGAGGTTAGAGGAAGACCCCATGGGATACCAAATAGTTGCGGTATTAGCACCAAAGCAATTTTTGTGGTATGAGTGACTTGAGTTATTCGTATGTCAGGAAGGAGTCATCAGCAGAGATTGTGACAAACAAGGTCAAGGATGCGCCTCAGATGAGCATTGTAATGCATGTTCCATCAACCATTCCTAGTAACCAGGGAAAGTATTCTGGGACGATGACCTTCGTTGTCTATGCCACAAATCGACTGTGAGAGTGAGGTCTCCTATTTCTATGTCGATTCTTGCGATGGGGCATTGGTTGAGGATTCATAGAATGAAGTGTGCGATAGTCCATTATCTCAAAATAAGGATTTAGTGCTATTTTAGGACTGTTAAAATATCTGTCTGTGCAGTCGAATGAGATTTTGGTTGACTGGAGGCAGTTATATTGGGATGTTTCCGAGGTTTCCATCTGAGATTCGAAATACTTGGAGTTGCTTGGTCTTTATCTGGAAGATCATCGAGTATTGCATGGTACATTCCAAGAATCGAGTATGGTATATCTGGTGAGCCGATCTATAGTATAGTTTGTTTGGTATGCCAATTGATGATAGTTCGAACCCTAAGTGGGGGAGAACTGGGTATTCTGTTGGGAGGATCAACATTTTGTTTAATCTACGGTGCAAAAGATTAGGTTATGGGGATCTGCAGTCCCAATATATGAGAATTGGGTCTTATGTTCAAGGCAGAGTACAAAGCGAGATGATGCATGTTGTGTGTGCTTAGGAGAGAATGAGTGTCTTCACGGTAGGTAACCATTAGACAGGGATCTTATTGTGATCAGTGTTTCTTTTAGTTTGCAAATGTTTGAGTTTCGAGGAGGTTGGGTGAGGAGGTCAAGTTTCGATTGTTGAGAGATTTGCTAGTTCAACATATAGATTGCAATATGTACTCCAAGAGGGGCTTCAGTTGATCAACTTCGGAGTTGGTATGTGTAGTTTTGCATGGGTTTTGAACAGTAGAGGATGGGGTTTTGGATTGTCATCATGATTAGTGATGCTTAATCTGAGTAGGTGTGCACACCTATCTATGTTGGATCGCGGCGCATGAGTTTAGTGAACTCAGTATGGTGATGGTTTGATGAGGAAATCGTGGGATTGTTCAGTGATCTAGCAGATGTGAGGTAATAAGAGAGTGGATGAATCCAGGTGGGAGTAATCACTTAGGACTGTCGGGCAAAACCATGGGATGACCCCATGACTAAGGAGAGAGTTTCGTAAGACTGTAGGGAGCCATAACATTCACTAGTCAATGAGAGAGTGTCATAAGACTGCGGGGAGTCTTAGCATTCACTACTCAATGGGAGAGTGTTGTAAGACTGTAGGGAGCCGTAGAATTCACTAGTCAGTTACAGAGTGTTGTAAGGCTGTGGGTAGCCGTAGTATTCACTAGTCAGTGTGTGGCGCATAAGCGGTTCGTAGGCTTGCGTAGCCTTGCTATTTGAGTCCTTTGGAACCTGGTAGCCGGACCAGGGGCGAGACTGGGGTCTCATCGATGGTCGGAAACCATTATATTTCGATTTAGGGAGGGGTTGTCATGAATCGGAAGGATTGGAGAGTAATGCACGCATAGATTCGTGGATCTTGGGTCATGGGTTGAGTATCAAATTGGATATGAGTGGTTCCAATTTCATTGTCGAACCAGACTCTTGTGTTTGAGTTTGGCTCTATTTGTGTAAATGATAGACAGGTTAGGATTTTGGATTTTCAAATGGGTTTCATTCTGAGTGGTTATGATTTCCATATGATGTTTTAGACCTGGGTGGATCAATTCGCTTGGCTTCAGGAGGACCACGACACACATGGAATTAGCAAGCGGTAGACGACGTGTAACATCCCAACTCCCAGGTATTAATTTAAAGTTTATATTTAACATTTTTTGAACCTACTCGACGAGTTGGTTGCCATCAAATCGTCATGTAGAGACGGATATGGCCGTGTGGTTTATGGAACCTACTCGACGAGTTGGAGGACCCCAACTCGACGAGTAGAGGCTCTGCATGAAAACCCTAATTTCCAGGGTTTTCCACCCTATTTAATGGCTCATTAGCCACCCTCTGCCTCTCTTATCATCCCCATTAGCCTCAGAAACCCCATTCACATGTTACCTCTCCTTTTTGTGTGTGTAAAGGCTTCGAAGATGGTTGTTGTACTTTTGAGGATGGAAGATAGAAGGTTTAAGAGTATGGAATGTGAAGGAGCTTATAGATCCAGCAGCTAATTTGTGTCTAAAACATCATATGGAAATCATAACCACTCAGAATGAAACCCATTTGAAAATCCAAAATCCTAACCTGTCTATCATTTACACAAATAGAGCCAAACTCAAACACAAGAGTCTGAACCTACTCGACGAGTTGGTTGCCATCAAATCGTCATGTAGAGACGGATATGGCCGTGTGGTTTATGGAACCTACTCGACGAGTTGGAGGACCCCAACTCGACGAGTAGAGGCTCTGCATGAAAACCCTAATTTCCAGGGTTTTCCACCCTATTTAATGGCTCATTAGCCACCCTCTGCCTCTCTTATCATCCCCATTAGCCTCAGAAACCCCATTCACATGTTACCTCTCCTTTTTGTGTGTGTAAAGGCTTCGAAGATGGTTGTTGTACTTTTGAGGATGGAAGATAGAAGGTTTAAGAGTATGGAATGTGAAGGAGCTTATAGATCCAGCAGCTAATTTGTCTTGGCTTTCACTTGATGGAAAAAGTCATTTGCTTGTCTATTCTCATAATAGATATCTTCATCCTATAGTTTTAGGCCATTTCAGATATTAAGCACATTTTGAAGTGAGAGTTCAGATATGGACTCCTCCAAGACCTCGTAATCATAAAGTTATTGGATTTGTCAAGATTTGGCCTTCTTTTTACCCTAAAACCTCTTCCTTAGCTTGATTTTTTCATTTTAGGCCTTGCATGCACATAAAGTTGCAACTTTATGTGGAAACTACACCCTAGGAGTTTAGATCTACAGTTTAGAGCCTTGGTTCTGCTTAGAAACGTCTAAATGAGAAAATGACTGAAGGAACTCAATGAGTTGCATAGTCAACTCGAGGAGCTGGATGAGGGTGTCTTGATTTTTGGATTCTGTATGAACTCGGCGAGTTAGCAAAGTGACTCGACGAGTTAGTTAGGGTTTTTCACGACATTTTGGACATTACATGGACTCGACGAGTTGTCTGGAAACTCGACGAGTCAACTGGGGTTTTCGGGACTTTCTATGTTCTGAAGGAACTTGACGAGTCTATAAGCTGCACTCGACGAGTTGGGTCAACATCGACTGTTGACCTTGAGTGTTGACTTTGACTTTGACCAGGGGTTGACTACTTTAACTTTTGAGGGTATTTTGGTAATTTGGGTATTCATGGAGGTGGATCATTGGTGTTTATTGTTGTTGGTGTTTGGAGTCGTGTTGCGGGAATTTGATCTTTTTAGTTCAGCACAGTTCGACATTGTGAGGTGAGTTGTCCTCACTATACTAACAGGGTCGAAGGCACCAATGTCGACCCTTTCGGATTTGTATCCGGGTTTATTGCATTTTGATATGCTTAGTGACTTGTTAGGTCGATATCCTGGTATATAGGATGATGCTATGTTAGTGACATGTTAAGTCGGTATCTTGGTATATAGGATGATGCTATGATTAGTGATCTGTTAGATCGGTCTGACTATTATATATTCTAGTATTTGATATTTATGTGTTGATTGCATGATTAAGGATGGGTTGAGGCGGTCCCTACTTTGTGCTCTAGATTAACATACCCAAGGCGGCCCAGATAGACTACAGACCTGGTAAGGGCGCACTAGTCAGGCCGGAGGCCCGACAAGCGGTACGAATAGGCTGAAGGCCTACGAGGTGTTCCAGACGTTCCGATGGCTCAGAGAGTGGTCCGAATAGGCTTATGACCCTGCAAGGTGGTCCAGTCAGGCTGATGGCTCAGTATGCATGCTGTTTGTTTGTTTGCTATGATATGGCTATGATTTGTATGGCGTTGGTATTTTGAGGGAACTCACTAAGCTTCAGGCTTACAGTTTTGGATTTTGTTTCAGGTACTTCGGATGATCGCGGGAAGGTGAAGGCGTGATCATGCACCTCCTCGCATTTTTATGACTTTGTTTCCGGGATACTCAGATATGAAACTATTTTGAAAACATTTTTGTAATAAATATTGGTTTTTGAATGTTTGAAAAGTTTTTATATTGGATTGAATTTTATGGATGTTACACGACGGAGGTCGGAGATAAGGTGTGGCTGCAGATCGGTTGTAATATTCGCTTGGGGTAAAGCGAACCTAGTGATTGCATGTATAGTGTGATTGGTTGAGATAGATAGGTTGGATTGAACGACTATACAGTCATATTTCTAGATGTGTTAGAGTAGCCTTAAAGGTCCAACTGCTGGTTCGGGAGTCAATCCTGTATTTGGATTTGGTGTTAAGCATTGGAAGGTAGTTGGGGCTTATATTAGCGGGTATCAGTGGATAGTTCCATTCGGGCATGGTCATTTAGTTTTAGGTCGGAGTTGAATCGTCCCAGGTTTGGTATTGGAATGGTCCTATCTAACGGAGGTCTGACATAGAGTAGAGTTTAGTTTTCATGCAGAGTGGCAGGTTAGTCTTTTAATGCTTGAGGATAGAGTATCAAGGTCCAATCTTCAGATGGGTATTGATAGCTGTATCGGTGGTTGGTCTACAGTGGGAGGAGACCCCTTCGTTTCTTTGGGTTCGATCAGAGTCGACTGGTTTGTTGGGCATAAGTGATGAGCAACTGATATGTTCAACGACTTGATTCCATCAATCGCAATGAGATATTCAGGGTTGGAAGTGTTTTGTGGGTCTGATATTTGATGAGGGGTTGTTATGGTGATGTTCAGCATGGGTGGTCCGTTGGGGAGACAAACAAATATATATTGTAGGTTTCGGAGAGGTGGGAGTGGTCCTGCATCGACAAAGGGTTCGTCCTTCTTCAAGTTTGAAGTTCCTTATTGGTTTCAATTGTCTTGGGGAGATCGTTGTATTCGGTTACACTTCTAGGGTTGTTTGGTTTATTCTACGTGTTGATAAGGAGCGTTTTCGAGGGCGAAAAATATAATTTAAGCGGGAGAGAATTGTAACATCCTGTTACGGATTATTTTGTGGTTTAAGGCTCATGAGTCGTAATCAGGGTATGAGATGGTTTTGAGGCTTTAAGGGAGAAATTCTAGGCTAACTTTAGATATGGATAAGGTAGCTTGTGTGATAAAAGAGTTCGGGTTGTGCTTCAGAGTCCAAGAGTATCGAAGAAGGCATTAGATTGATTTTTATGAAATTGGGTTTTGTTTGGGTTGTTTTGAAGCTATGATGAGTTGCTTGAATCGTAGGGCTTCTCGCCACCTTTCCGTGGATATAAGGTTCATTGGAAACAGACTTATAATGAAGAAGATATGACAGTTTGAAGTTTTGGTAAGATTAGTCCTTATTGAGAAATGGGTGGCAATTGGGTACGTTGGGCGTACACTTGAGTATGAGCATCGTACTTATGCGCTTTGCATGATCGTGAACACCACCTAGTATGTTGGGCGTACTAGGCCCAGAAAGAAAACCCTAAAATCTTGGAGTATCCCTATTTAAGGAACATGATGGCCTCATTTCCAGCCATCATTTCCCGTATCTAAGCCTTCTCAAACCCTAATACCGTTTCTCTAGATTGTGTGAGGGTTTGTGGCTTATTTGTGTGTCCTTATGGAGCTTGTGGTGAAGAAGGAGTCTTGAAGGAAGGAAAGCTTGTGCTTCTAGCTTGTGGATCTGAGTTCTAATCTAGTTGGTGCATCCTCCAAAGGTATAAATTCGAAACTTGCTCATTGTTGTGATAGTTTTGGTTTTGGGTCCGTTTCTAGGGTTTTATGTCCCAAGCGTGAAGATTTATGAGTTTGATGAACTACAGAGCATAATACATGTCCTTTCATGAATATTTGGTGGTCTAGATTCACAAAAATGAGATCTTGGTCGTCTAGACCTCCCCATGCATGTGTTAAGATGAGTATATAGAGTCTTAATGGTTATTTTTGGACGTTAGGTCCCATTAAGACATGCAAACTCATAAAGTCACCAACTTTATCAGTTAGGAGCTTGTAATGAAGCCTCTCTGAGGTTTGGATTTTTTTGGCTGAAGTGGTTAAGTCGCAAATGGAGTTTTTGGGTCTGAGTATTACGCCCCAAGTAAATCCCAATACGCCCCGCGTATTGGTCTAGTTGCCTCGATCAGGATTTGCGTGTACGTTGAGCGTACCAGGGGAGGTATGCCCCGCGTAGTCCTGTTGTGGGATTGTAGCGTTTGAGCATCGTATCCTTGGGCCGTTTGTTTTACTTACTGTTGGACCTCTGGGCCATCTTGGGGTATTGTTGGACTAAGAGAAGCATTTGGCTTAGGACAAGACCCATATGGGGGTTGGACCCAATTTGGAAAGTTGGGCCATTAGTGGGCCTATGTGAACCTTTCCGGTCTTGGGCCATGGTGGGCCTAATGAGTTGGGTCAGTAGTTGGCCTAGTTAGTTGGGTCACCCTTGGGGTTAGTGATAAGGTGTATTCTTTCACAGTTTTTGATTATGGCATTGGGTTGTTTTGGACAGTTCAGGAACCAATGCGCAGCGGCAGCGGTAGTGTAGGATTTTGCATGTTGTCATTGAGGCGAGTCTTCTCACTATACTTACCTGAGTGGTAATTACTTTGCGACCGGAGGCTCTTAATTTTATTGAACGAAGGGTCTTATTTGCTTATACTGAGATATGTGATATTACGCATTCTGTCTTTGTGAATTATGCTATTATATTACTTTGTGTGTATGTGTGTGTGCGTGTGTGTATATATATATATATATATATATATATATATATATATATATATATATATATATATATATATATATATATATATATATATATATATATATATCAAGATTTATGACCGGAGGGTTCATACCGAGCCGTGAGACCGGAGGGTCTTCACTGAGACACATGAACGGAGGATCCTAATCGAGATATAGCCACAAGAGGTTATTTATTTGTGTGTGTGGTATTTTGGGGAACTCACTAAACCTCGTGCTTACAATATTTTTGTAAAATGTGTTTCAGGTACATCGCATGATCGCGGGAAGACGGATGTATGATTGTACACATCTGTCGGCTTATGGAGATTTGAGGATTTTGTGATACTCTGATATTGTTCTGATAATGACTTACAATATATGTAATGACTTGAATCTATGAGTAATATTTTGAAAATTAGAAATGAAAAGTTTGTTTTGAATTTTGAGGCGTTACACATAAAATCAAATCAAATGATAGATACGATCAAAATGTTATAAAGAAGTTTTCATGTTTATCAATTAATAGCAAATTAAGATGCATACTTCAATTTAAAAACAAATAAAATTAAATCATACTTCTCTAATTAAAAGGTAGGCCTTTTTTTGATAAGCCTCTTACAGGTTAAGTAAGAGGTCAGCTCGAACTCAGTCCAAGTCCAAGTCCAAGTGAGAGTTTTTGATGCTATGAATTAAGCCTCTTATTCTGTCTATTCATATCTTATTGGGTCATATCCAAGAACCCACATAGGCCTCACCGTCCTCCTCTATTTTCACAAACTACAAAGGCCCACTATCGTTGCCATAGCAAGCAGGCTGTCAACCATCCTCAGTTATTGCTTTCCACCTTCACGAACGTCCTTAGCCACATATGGTTACTTCTCCTCCATCTGACCTATATACGGTCATTGTCTCCATCACACAACCCTCTCAGACTTTCATAACTCCAACAATTAACGCTTGTAATTGTTTTTGATTGCCTCGAATCGACTCTTTTTAATCATGATTGCGTCTACTATAGTTTGTTTGTTCATCTACAATTGCCTACAGTTGGTGCCTTTTTTTTTCTCTGACTAGCCATGTTCCTTTTTCCCACCCATTATTTAATTATGGATATCAAGAGAAAATGAATAAAATGGAAGTATCGGTTATAGCTCAAATTTTCATATTTTAACTGGAATTCTAACTAGGTTACCTAAAAGGCAGTTTTCTTATCTTTTACCTTTATAGATTAGAGTTTATTCATTACACTTCAACCTTTGTCATGGGATGCTGTAACTTTCAAACTGGTCCTTACCTCAATTTCTTATATATTTAAATGCTTCCTTTTGTGTTTATAGGGTAGTGATTACATATTTATATGACGCACTTCCAATTACGATTTTTAGTAAAATTGTTTTGTATCTTGAATTTGGTTATTATCTAATGAAATTGCAAAATATGCTTTTGTGAACTCTTTTAAGTGTATTAGCACCCTATGTTTGCATCGAAAGTAGCACCTGCTAGAATATCAACTTCTTTCGATATAATATGGGAATACTTTGGTTGGAATGGTGGCAATTGGATCCTGATGGTGGAATGGTGGAAATTGGATCTTTTCTTTCATCTCTACAATTATTGTTGTTCATAAACTTTATAATTACTTATCTTTGATTTGGATTTTGTATGATATTTTGTGTATTTTGTATAAGTAGTCATCAATTTTATTTAGATACTTTATTAAACAAATATATTTTATTTAGTACAAAATAGAACAAAGAGTAAAACAGATATTTTCTCTGGTCAACACAGTTAGTTAAATGCGTAATCAAACAACATGTTTTAATCAGATGCAATTGCAGTAAGGACTTCAAACTCAATCAGGTCCCGACTCAGTCAAAACTAACACAATGAACAATTATCAAATAGTCCATTACCTAAAAAAATAATTAACCGAGTATGTTTTTTTATTCAATTATTAATGGAAGATGAAAATCGATTTTATTAATGTTTTTTGAATGCTAGAAAATTCTATATAAAAAGAAAAACCTAGCAAGAAGCTTGGAAAAAACACATTACAAGAGAAGGGTAACAAAAGCAAGTTTATGTAGCCAATCACTCAAACCAAGCTTAGATTTTCTACAACTATTGAAAATCCAAAAAAATGCCCTATTAACAACCTCATCAAAAATCATGGATTTCCTATGAGTGACCGCTCCAAAAACTATGGAGTTTTTAAAATTCCATAAGCACCATAAAAAAAAAAAAAAAAAAAAAAAAAACTGCTTTAAAAGCTTTTCGTTGCCGACTCCTGAGGAGGACAGAATCATGCCATAAAAAAGATTAGCAATGGTGAAATGATCAGGAGGATGAATGTCCCACCATATAGCAATATCGTTCCATATATCAATCAACTCCCTGCATGCATCCTACAAAAATGTGATCGATTTTATTAATTTTCCTATCAAAACAAAAAAATCAATGTTTTTGTATCATTTGATTCACATGATTTCATTTATAACTTTGTTGATTTACTTTTTTAATTATATTTGTACAAAGATAAATATACAAAAATGCGAGTGACACCTATCGTAACGGCACATCCGGCCACGACGACCACCACGATGCCCCAAAGGGAACCGACCACACAATCACAGCCAACAACTCACCAGCAACCATCCATGCGACATGCAGGGACTAGCACCTGGTGCCTAAGCACCATCACATCCACTATACAACTAACGCCTGCTGGTCACTTGTCTTCCCCAATGGCCACCATGTCATGCATCCCGCTATTCGCACAACAACTAGCATTTAACCCATACTCTTACTACTACCAAGGCATGTGCCCCCAACACAGCCACAAAAAAAAACAAAAGTCAAGGCACACCGGTGCAGGGTACACACTCACACACCATGGGACCAACGGAGTCGAGCTTACAGTCAAATCAGTTGGTGCATATCCCACACAGGCAGTTTATGTGCCACAAACGTCGGGGTACAAGCACGAATGTGATTACGAATATGGCCAAGGGTACGCTAGGCCCTCTCACATGCAGCACACAGTGGCCAGTGGAGTACTTGGATATCCACACATGTATGACTCAGTACCAAGCATTAACTCGGCATTTTTCTAGGACCTCCCTCAATACGAAATACCAAATTCCGTCTTCAGCCCAAATATCCCAAAATACAACGACATAACAAATCTCGATGAACACATAGACACATCGCTCCGGATGGAAAAGAGGTTCACCTGCACCTACATCCCGATCACACTGTCCAGAGACGCCAGTAAGTGGTTCTAGGTGTTACGACCGGGAAGCATCTCCAGCTTCAAACAACTGAGGCATCTATTCCTCCACAATTTTATGTAGTTGAGAAAAGTCAAAGGAGATGCCAACTCGATCATGGCATGCAAGCAAAAGGAGGGAGATTACATCCGAGCATATTATGACTGGTTCACCTTAGCAACTTTAAGCGTCCCAGGACATGAAGAAATCTTAGTCACAGGTGCCTTCGCCTAATGGCTATTCCCAGGCCCCCTGTCAAGAAAAATGCAAGGCACAGTACCAAAATCTAGAGATGAGATTAAATACAGGGTCGAGAAATACCTCCGACAGGTTGAAGGAGAAGAACGCAAACAAGCAAATTTAAAGCACGTAGCAAACGCCTACCTCAAACAAGAATCAACCGACTCCTACTCCCGCCACAAACATAAAGAGCGCAAGGATTGCAACCACAACAAACATAGCAGACATTCAAGACATTTCTCTTGTAGATTCCGCCCATTCATCAAAGATGATTCGAGGAGCCAAAGGTTGGAACTACATGCCGTAGAAAAAACCCCACAGCGGACGGAGACGGAAAAAAGCAAATACTGTGAATATCACAAAAGCAAAACACATGACAATGGAGAATTTGTGACACTCAAAAGAGAAGTAGTGGACAAGCAATTGAAAGGAGGCCTGATAGAAATAGCAAGGACCCTACGATCAAAGTTTGAAGTTGACCAAAAAAGATGGGAGAACCCTCAAGGAAGCAGGAAAAAAACCAATCAAAGAGTTGAAAAAAGAGGATATTTTCACAATAACGAGACCCAAGGATCGGGACATGTACAAACATCTGGCCAAAGGCGATGTGATCCCTCCTGGAGACACTCTAAACATCAGTTTCTCTCCATCAGATGCGCGAATGGCTGGCTGGGACCCAATAGATCCAATCATAATCTTCGCTACCATCACACAATAGAAGACCTGGAGAGCCTTAGTCGATAGAGGTAGCAAAATCGATATCCTTTATGAACACCATTTCAAGCAATCCTTCCATGTTGGTGAAGGAACCTAAAACCCCCAACCCAGGCACCACTCGTTGTCTTCACAGGACACAAGTTGTGGTCACTCGGCACCATAAACCTACCATTGACTATAGTCAGTGTCGATAGGAAGGAACAAGTAACCAGGATAATCGAGTTCCCGGTAGTCAAGAAAAGATCTGATAACGGTATAATCCTTGGGTGTCCGAATCTCTTTCAATTATAGTCTATCCCATCGACAATACATGGCACGATCACGTTTAGAACAACCAAAGGTTTAGAAACGGTCACAACCATTAACACATGAGCAAGGCCATTATGGGAAATCACAGCATGGGCCACCGTGCACATTCCAAAAAAAAGTCGGACCATGATTGTAGCACCTGGTTCCCAGTACGTATTTCTTGTAATTAATAATTCTAAATTCATGCATTTTTTCCTTGGAATCGGCGAGTTGAAGGACCGACTCGCCGAGTAGGAGCAGGATAAGACGCAAGGTCTGAGCCTTGGACTCGGCGAGTAGGCCCTGTTTGGGCAAAAACCCTAACCCGAGTGTTGGCACCCTATTTAAGCACACTAACTCGGCCTCCCTTGTCCCTAACACTTCCACAGAGTTTTAGTGAGAGACCCTAGCCCCCAGATTGTTCTTGTGAGTGATTTTGCTTGGTGAAAGAAGTTTGGATCTTAGAAGAAGAAGGAGGAGGTTGAAAAGTGCAAGGAAGGGAGTAGATCCGAAATCTACACTGTGAGAAGCTTCCATTCAGGTAGAAAAGTTCCTACCTTGATCACTAGGTCATTAGATACGATTTTGTCCCAAATTGGTGGTTTTCAAGCCCTAAAACACCAAACTCCATATGTTGTGCTTAATGATCCGAAAGGACTTCAGACCTAGACCTTGTGGATGTATTAGAAGCCTAAGTTTCTGTGGTTAAAGTGATTGAGGTCCCCATTGAGTTTATGACCTCATAAAGAGCTTGGATTTGCATTTTTAAGCTTGTAGGGCCATGCATGCACGTAAAGTTTGGAACTTTACGTGATAAGCATGCCCTAGGAACATAGATCTATGGTTTTGAAGCGTTGCATGTCTCAGATTTGGATGAACAACTCGGCGAGTCCTATGAAGATTGCCTGGTACTCGGCGAGTTGTTCTTCAAACTCGGCGAGTCAGATGAATAATTACTGAGTAAGCGGGATTTAGGTGTTGAAGGTCAAACCCTTCGTATCTGCACGCCGAATTAGCAATCTACGTGTAGCAATAGTCCCAGAAACCCAAATCCTCATAAATGATGCTCTGGTGAGGATTTGGAAGCGAGTAGGAGATCTGCTCGTATGGACTCAATGAGTTGTTCTTGGACTCGGCGAGTCGGATCGCGAGCCGGTTCTATCGTTCCAAGTAGTGAGTTAAGGGTGACTCAGTGAGTGGGAAAAGCGACTTGTAGAGTGGGATCGGGTTAGTGGGAGAGAGACTCGGCGAGTTGGTGCCATGACTCGGCAAGTCCAGTCAACTAGAAGTTGACTTTGACCAAGGAGATGACCTTGGACCAGGGGTGGTTCAGTCATCTGAACTAAGGGTGTGTATGAGTGGCTAATCTATGCTTATGATTTATAGCCGGAGGATTTCCGATTCAGCAGTCAGGCGCTTAGCAAGCAAACTTTCAGCAGTTACTTTTCGAGGTGAGTTACCTTCCAGTAGTAGTGAGTCTAAGACCACAATGTCGACCCACTAGTAGGAGTTGTATGATTAGATTATTGTCTCTGTGATATTCATCTAGGGCTGCTACTACCTGTGTTATGTTTATGTGCTAGTCTGATATGAGGCTATGTGCTAGTGATAGTAGGGGAGATAGTCCCCAGAATACCAGTCGATAGGACCGAAGGGGTAGATATGCCCAACCATGCTAGATAGATTATGTGATACATGTTATATGGTAGTGGTAGGGGTGAAATAGTCCCCAATATCTGATCGAGAGGACCGAAGGGGAGATCAGCACCCAGGTATGCTAGTCAGTATCCTGTCGAGAGGACCAAAGGGGAGACCAACACCCAGATATGCTAGTCAGTATCCGGTTGAGAGGACCGAAGGGGTAGGTTGGGCACCGAGATATGCCTGACAATATATGTATGTTATGTGGTTATTTGGTATGTTGTACGGTGGGGGAACTCACTAATCTTTGTGCTTACGATTTTCAGTTGTTGTTTCAGGTGCCTCTTCAGAGAAGGGGAAGGAGCTGGCGTAGTAGAGACATATCACACACACGCTCTTTGTTTACCGTACTACGAGATATTCTGGGATTTGCACTCTGACATTATGGTTGTTTTTATGTTTTGGTTTCGGACACGAAATATGTTTTATGAGATGATATGATCAGATGATGTTTTACTATAAATATTTTACAAACCACTTATTTTAAATGAAATTTTTGGGCGTGAAAATTGGGTCGTTACAATGATACTCCCATCCAAAACGGTCAAAAACGAGAGGCAAGACACCCATACCCCCGATAAGAAGAATGATCACAATCCTCGTGCATGTAGCCCGGGAGGTGTGGTAGCAACAACATTACCGCGCTAGATATAACAAGAATTTATAGCATTAACACCAAGAAGGGTTGGATACTAATAAGCACACGCATGCGCCTTCGCGAAGTGAAAACACAAAGTCTGAAGAAGAAACCTGACAACAAACAAAACCAAAAGACCGCAAAGGCCCCGGGGGGGGGGGGGGGGGACAAGGAACCACCCTGCAAAAGAAGATACAGACAGGAGGCTACCAGCAACAACAAGAGCCCGCCATTGGCAGAAGCTTTCCCCAGGACGACACCTGGTCCAAAACCCCGTGAAAAACAGAATCAATAACAACAATGCAACACAAGATGAAATGAAACCTCCCAAAGATACTAACCAAACAACTAGCACCAGAGAATGAAAGAGATTGAAAATCGTATTCCGAAGGAAAATTTTCCCAGAAACAACTAGTCACGTGAATGCAAACATCAACAAACTTGTAAGCACGGGAAATGCACAAAGCAAGAAGGAACAAGAAGAAGAAGAAGAAGACGTCCCGATGACCTGGGAGACCCAGGGCCCAAGCTAATGGTCCTAGCTTGTAAGGAATCAGGAGAAGGGTATATGCGATCAAACTCCCACAAGATAATCACACCCCAACTAGCTAGTACAATACCTAGAAGTAGAATAACATCAACTATCGAACCCCCGATACCTATCTAAATGATGTAGGTGTCTTCAAGACATCAAACAAAATATACGTGAAATGAAAATTTAGAAAGGAAAAGTATCAATATACTTTTGTACAAATGACAAACAAAAACGGGTTGATCACCTGTGCCGCATAACATTAAAATCATGGAGGAAAACATAGTTATAAGCTTCAAGGGCTCATAATTTCCCCTTAACAAACATGTCAACAAGGTCAGTAGATCCGCAACTCCTGACGATGAAAAACAAGAGGCTTTAAAGGATCATAACCTTTCCCTCGAAACATATAAACTCCCAGAATTTGAGGTGACGGTCTCAGTCTGGTTCAGATAACAAGGGCGAGAGTGCAACTCTCCTTGGACCAGGGTATAGAAAAAGACCCTAAAACAAATTCCTTTAGCTAAAAAAGGGATGTTCCAAAGAAGCAGGCTAGCTAGGGCCCGCACCTAAAAGCCAGCCAAAGCCTCACCCTACGAGGCCGGGCCAAAGGACAAACAATAGACTCAGATGCTATGGATCACCAAATCTCGTCAACACAAATCAGAACCACCCCAAAAGGGCAACACTACCCTATAGGAAGAATTCAAGCCAAAGATGCCCAACATAAACATCAAACACAAGGATAGCATAAAACGATATTCTAACAGACCAAAAGAAGGGGAATTTAAAATACACAAGATAAATTGTCTACCCAGACAACCCCCGAGAGTTGTGCAAAGACCACGTAGGGCCAAAGAAAAGCAGTGAAACATTGTTTAAATACCAAACAAAGATAAACATTGTTTTGAAGTATCAAAAGAGGAAATAAAAGCCATCACTTACCAGGGGTAGCACCAACATGAGAAGAGCCAACTTTGACCTGACTATCCTCGATGTTAGAGTCATCACACAACTACCGAAGGCCTGCCATGTTAAGCTCGCCTAGTCAGATCCATAAATGCTTTCATAGCGATGTGTATCGCTTGAATATGGCTGTGGTAGCAACTGCCTCCCTAGGGACAAACTTCCTAGCAATAAACTGTTCCCAGACCTCCTGCTTGCCATTATCCACATCAGTGGCTATGCACGCCATCTTTATCTGCTTCACTCCCAAAGAAAACTCGGAACTTTCAACCACTTGTCCACCTTGGCCCTCAAATCATCCCGCTCACCGCTGATCTGAACGAGCTCATTAGAACTAAGGTATCCATGAAAAAGGCGAGATGCAGTCGCAACCATATATGAACCAACCTGGGCAGCCCCATATAAGAGGTTGTTAGAGAGATAAGCATTCAAGAGAAACTCCAAGGCCTCGATAGTGGTGGAAGGAGGGGGGGGGGGGGGGAAGCATGACGACCCCAATCATATGCCACCGTGTGTTGGGAAAGGAGAGAATCCCAAATTATCCCCCACCCGGGCGCATACACGTCCAACATCGCCAGAGGAATAAGAACAGAGCCGTAAGCAGGGTATCCCCTAGCCAAAAGCAGAACTGGCGAGATGGGAGCACCTTCATGATTGGCTTTCTGGTCCACAACAAAGGCTCTTTCGGAAGCAGTATCCACCGGTTCTTCCTTGTATTCACGAGGCAGTTTTGTCGCCCCTTTTTTTATCCCCTCCGACTATTTTGGAGTGTCATCATCGGGGATATCCAAAACTACTATGTCTTCCCCCAGAAGGAAGTCCACGATCCTCTTCTTCAGAAGGTGTGGTCCCAAGGAGACGGCCTCGGTAGGCTCCACCTATGGTGAATCTAGTCAGGAAAGCTACCGCTTAGAGGCCGCGCGAGTCCTACACTAGATTAGCCCAGTTTACATCTCCTCCTACTCAGTATCAGAAGGTAGGGGTCTTCACAATAAACAGTACCAATAGGTGCATCAACAACCACCTGGCCAATAGGAGAATTAGACCCACACGTACAAATGACTGAAGGATCACTGAGAGCTAAAGCACGGTCATGACTGACCGGTAGAGGAAGCATCTCAACCAAGGGAAACTCCCGATATTGTAAGGTACCTTGAAAACGGCCCCTCAATACCATCTCAAAGGGAAGAATCCTCTCATGACGTGCAAATGAGGAAAAATCTAAACATAGTTCACACAACGCATAAGTGCGAGTATATCAAAGGGGGAGGGGGGGGGGATGAAGAAGTGAGTCTTTCTCAATGTAGAACTAGGGCATCATCCCTCGGGCACTCCAGGAAACATTCATCCCAACCACAACAAGCACGTGGTCCTCATAATCTTCGTCGTTAACACAAATGGTCTTCAGTGCCACAGTGATGTTGTCCCCAAACAGTTCCGACGGTCGATTAGAAAAAGTGGTCAAGCGATGATAAACAAAACCCACAAGATTGCGATGCACCCAGAGCCACCGATCATGCAAGTTCTTGTTTGGTGCTTTTTGGTTGATGATGAAGGCATGAACACCCCGAATTTGGGAAAAGGTCTAAACGCCGGATTGTATAGAAGAATTGAAGAAAGCTTTGAAGTCCCAAAAATATGGCAAAACTCTAAGGGCCCGACAGAAGAGTTCAAAGACAATGATCTTTTTGACGACGTTTGGAGTCAGATCAACCACAAGAAAGCCATATTGGCACATTATCTCATTAAAGAAAGCCATCGTCGGTAGCCTCAGACCAGCCTCGAAGATCGGAATAGGGACCCCGAGCTTCTCCTACGGTGGACGGGAAATTATCGCCCCTTTCGAGGATACTCTACGCCGAGCTCGAGAAGAAAACCAAACCGCTCTTGAAAACCGGCGAACTCGCCTAAAGAAGGAACGATCCCAATATTCAAGGCAACCATGGTTCGTTGAAGAAGTAGAAACAGGAGAAGAAAGGAAAAGAAACAACATAAGTGAAAAGAACCATGAAAAAGAAGTTCGACTCAAATGGGGAATTTTTAAATGCAGGCGGGAAGCCTAACTGATTACAGTGATGAAAACCGTCTACAAAAATGCCTCCGTCACGTCAACAGTCGTCAGAAGCCATCTCCGCCGAACGCATGTCTAGGACCAAGCTACAACAACTCAGTTACCCTACGCCAATGTTGACGTCTACTAACCTAGGGGACTTGTTGATGTATCCCACCTAGAATCTGTAAAAGATAACATAATCATTAGGTCAACAAATGGATTGGCCAAGGAGCAACGCATAACTAACGACGAGCCTTCGTACTCGCCTTCGAGACCTCGTATGCGTTCCTTGGTGCCCAATCGCCAAAGTTAATGTTGAAGATGAAACAGTACTAATAGCTCCCTAAAGAGATAGGTGTAGTTCTCTGGACGCCGCTTCTAGTAGAGTCTGCACCAATAGCAATCAACCACTCATGGAACATGATCCTACAATCAAAATCCATCAGCCCCTAGCATACCTAAAAATGTAGAAGATACTATCGGGGATCTGTCCCCCTATCCACAGGTATAAAAGGTACCCTTCTCCCCCAAGAGAAGGGGTGAAGATCTCTAAACCTTCAACACTCTCTTTACGCTTTTAACCCTCTCTCTCGGACCTTAACTATAACACCGTAAATTTTCAAACCAAAATTTTCATTTTTAAACATAATAAAACACATGTCACATTTTCTCAAAAATCACAAGTATCAATTTATCAACACATATTTCAAACTTGTTTATCACAAATCCAGGTGTAGACAAATCAAGCCAGTGCCTTCCCGCGATCCTGAGAAGTACCTAAAACACATAACACGTAACACGGTAAGCACGGGGATTAGTAAGTTCCCTAAAATACCACACTCAACTCATTAGGCACTCGAGGCTATAAATCAATAAGACCTTCTGGTCAATGTGTTTCAATGGGACCCTCTGGTCCCACAACTCGGGTGGACCCTCCAGTCCTAACTCAGTAAGCTCGAAATAATTCACAGCATAAATCACAAATACATAATGTAGGATATCATAATACTCGATATAAACACATAAGATCCTCCGGTCACACGAATTAGATTACCACTCTAGGTATGTATAGTGAGAAGACTCACCTCGTAAGAACTTGAATAACCTCGAACTCGAATCACTGGTCTAGCCTCCGCCTAACACGTATGATAATTTTCCCTAATTAATAACGACTCTCAATTAAGCTAGACTAACCCGTGTACAACTCACAGAAGGGTAAAAGACCATTTTACCCCTCCATGGCGTTAATAGTCCACACATTAACCAAACCCTAAAAGTCAACCAAAAGTCAATGGTTGTGTGTACACTGCGCGTACCAGCTCTCTACGCTGGCGTACTCCGCTGCCATGCATGCATCGGGGATGCTCGACCCCTACACTACACATACTGGGATTACGCTCAGCATACGTCCCAGTTTCACTCTTTCTACCCATTTGGTCTTAGTCAGTTAAGACCTTGGCTCATATCGCAGATCTAGACTCCCTCAAGGCTATTACTCAATAAAGTCAGTGACCTTATGCCTTTGCATGGCTGATAAGGTCACAACACCCAAAAATCTCACTCTCTTATCTCAAAATGCTCATATCTCATGTATGGATTGATTCCAGCATCCAAGTCTCAATTTTGATGACACTACACCACTAAAGAAACTCAATAGAGCTACTCATAGTCTCTGGAGCTCAATTATTTCATAAAGTCTCCAAGTTTTAGGACAAAACCCTAAAATTCTCTAATATGATGCACAGATCAGAAGAGTGAGAAAGGTTGGAGCTTTATACCTCTAGATGAAGCTCCCAACTCAGATATGCTCAAATCCAAGGCCTGGACTCTCACTCATTCTTCTCCAAATCTCCTTCTTCACTCCAAGAACACACAAAATTACTTAAAGGCTCTCAAATGGACTCACAAGCTCTATGAACGAAGGTTTAGGGTTTTAGAGGGTTGTTTGTCTAAGGATCATGGCCAGGAATGAGGCCATCATATCCTTTATATAGGGACACACCCCAAATTAGGTTTTTTACTCTAGGCAGAGTACGCTCAGCGTACTAGGTGGCTTCTACGTCAATAACACGCACATGAGTACGCTGAGCGTACGCTCGCGTACACCCCGTGTACCTATTTGCCACATTTTTCTCTATAAGGGATAAACTTGACCAATACCAAAAGAATAAGGGTTTATAAGGTATACCTGGACTTGGGATGTTACAATTCTCCCCCACTAGAATCAGACTTTGTCCTCGAATTCATGCTCCAGAAATAATTCTGGATACTGCACTCGCATCTCAGATTCCGACTCCCAAGTCAACTCGGACCCCTTCCGATGTTGTCACTGGACCTGAACAAGTGACACCCCTTTCTTCCTCAAAACCTTCACCTTCTAATTCAGGATCACAATCGGCCTCTCAATATAATTCAGGCCCGCATCTACCTGAATATCCTCTAAGGGCACCACCTCCATCTCATCGTCTACACACTTTCTAAGTTCAGACACGTGGAAAGTGTTATGGATCTGACTCAACTCTGCAGGTAACTGTAAGTCCCTAATTTGCCCGTGTATCAATCAGATCCGTTTGATGGTGCGGAATCCCAATCAAACGGATGATGTCAGATCAAATAGAAGAGAAGAAGAAGAAGACGAATATGAATCTTTGTATGTATTGATATGAATGAAGATCAAAATACAAAAGATTCACACACACATAAAAGCTTCTCTCAAGTTTCTCTCTCTAGAACACCTTCAAATGAACACACTTAAGCTCCTTGGTGTTCATCCATCTTTTCCTCGCACCCCTCACCCCTATATATATACACACGGGAAACATGGGCCTTTAAATGGGTTTACGGTCGTAAACACACTTTCTAACCGTAAACTCATAAAATATTAGAGAAAATTACAATCTCCTAGAAAAGCAAAGTATAAACCATAATATTGACCCAACAATCTCCCCCTTGGTTTATAGCTTTCTTTTCTTTTCTTAAATGACCCAACAAGCTCCCCCTAAAAAATAGTTGGCTCTTCTTGTTGATCTTCATTGGGAACTTGGCTTCAACATTAATTTTCAATAAATAACTTCATATTGAGCAGTTGGGAAATTCTTCAAGATTTGGAATTGAACGCACATCGGTGAGGAGGCTTGATGTACTGATTCTTGAAAGATAGCGCTTTCAGCTTGAGAATATTCAGAGAGAACATCAGAGAGAACCAATCTTCTGGATCACTTCAGCAGGTACAAAGATAGCAACAAACTGATTGAGGAAGCTTCGATGCAATCCGTCACATATTCTTCAATTTCAGCTTCACCTTGCTTCTGGGGTTGAAAGATTGAATGTCGAAAGAATAATCTTCATTTCTTGCTCCTTCGAATGCGACTTCTTCGATGCTCACGGACGAGGCTTTGGCTCAGAAATCTTCAACACAAACTCCATGAGTCTTATCTATACCTGAAATCACTTTTCAAGACAAAACAAAACTAAAAGAAAACTTAGCACACAAATAAAAAATAGAAACAAAAATATTTTTGGATTTTTGATTTTTCTTTGATTTTTGAATTTTTATGATTTTTTTAATTGTTTTTAATTTTTAATTCTCCCCTAATATTTAAATTAGAAGAAACTATGACAAATTTAACAAAAATAAAAATGATATCTTACTTTAAGAGAGATTTGGGATCAAAGTTTTTAGACAACCTTTATCCGCTTGTCGGTACCTTCTATCTTCACGTCTTTGTCTGGTCGATCGTCGGTATTGTCGTCCACTTAAACACGAAAAATTGTGACAAATTCAGGACACACTACTTGTTACAAGACAAAGTGAACTTAAATTCCTAAAAGATTATATCTGATCCTAAGTTCCTAGATACTATATCTTAAGGACCATTCAGCTGACGAAGACCAAAGATATTGTTGTACACCTAAATTGAGCTGCGAGATCTATAGACAATCTGTATGAGTTCAATTTTAAGTGTACTGGAACATGTTTCCCGCTTCCAGATATGCCCCGGTAATCAAGGACTTCCAGAGTACTCCTTACATCGGATGAGCAGACCATCATTAGGAGAGAAGATAGATTCAGACTATTATCATTTATAGTGCATATGCTGTGTACCAGGTCGGATGGTTAGTCGCGCAAAGGAGACAACATATGGCTAACAGATAAGAGGAATTCCATATGTATATATATATATATATATATATATATATATATATATATGTATGTATGTATGTATGTATAATATGCAGAGAGATGGATTTACATATGTTACAATCCAGGTCGGATCTCTTCCAATCACGCAGAGGAGGTAACATATGACTAACAGACAGAAAGAAAGAAAATGATTTTCTAGAGACCTAATTTATCAGAATTTACCAGTTGCCCCATCAATACCGGAATTAAGGACAAAATCCGCACATGGAGGAAAAGTTAAAGCACGGTTCCAAGTACGGGTTCAATTAATGTGATGAGTAGATTCCCATATATATCTCCCTGCTCAACCTATCCGAGTGTCATATTGTCAGGCTAAATGGATCTAACTAGGTCAAGATTTGTCAAGTCTATAAATTTCCTAAGTTCAACTTTGCCTAGTCATGTCCATTTTAAAAATTTTCATGCCTACCGACGCATCAAGTCAGAGCATAGACCCTTCAACTTTGGGTACGTTACGCAGACTCAGGTTGCCTGTTATCACTTGATAATATCACTTCCCAAAATATCTCCCTCAAGCACATTTCATTTACACCATATTTTTTTGGATTTTTAGTTTTCTGATTTTTGTTTGGTTTTTAAAATTTTTAAATCTTTTTTTGTTTTGTTTTTATTTCTACCGCTAAATTTGTGCATCGGAGAGAAACGAAAGTAAATGCGCAAATTTAAACTATCCTAAAAACAAAAATTAATCTTTAAAGCGAATCAGCTTAATAAAAACTCAGGAGTATAGAGAAGAAAAAGTCAAACCGTAAGTCACCGATTAAAATTGCATCCAGAAGGTCTGACAACAGCACACGTAAACTCAGAACAGATCCGAAAATTCTTCATGTCATTAAGCACAAACGCCGTGAGTGATCTCTTCCTTTCTTCCTTTCCCGCAAAGGACACATACTCCCAAACTATGTTCTGAGTGTTGTACAGTTGAGAGATGTCTCCTATCAAGTGCCAGGAACAGCCACAACCAACAAACCGAAGTCTGATGATATGCCTCCATAGCTGCTCTGACACAGAGCGGGATTATTTGTTCTTTGGAACCCAGTCCATTTTGAAACTGGGTCGATCTTTGTCATCCTTGCACGGTACTCTCTCCCATTGGATTATGGTAAAGAATATTCTTAAGTACCTACGAAGGACCAAGGAATGGTTTCTAGTCCTCGGTGGGAGTGGTGACTTGAGGGTACGAGGATACAGTGACGCTAGTTTTGAGACGGATCGGGATAGTTACCGATCACAGTCGGGCTGGGTCTTTACCCTTAATAGAGGAGCAGTGACTTGGAAAAGTTCCAAGTAGGAGACCGTGGCTTATTCAACATGTGAATCAGAGTACATTGCGGCAAGCGAAGCATCGAAGGAGACTATATGGTTGAAGAACTTCATTGGAGACCTTGGAGTTATGCTATCCATAAAGGAGCCGATGGGAATTTTCTGTGATAATGAAGGAGCGGTTGCCTTAACTAAGGAACCAATAGATCATGGTAGATCTCGACATATCAACAGAAAATACCATTTTATCAGGCGTCGGGTAGAAGAGGGACTCCTCATTATGAAGAGGGTATCGTCAGAAGAAAATCCAGTAGATCCCCTTATGAAGGGACTGAGTAAGGTCAAACACTTGCAGCACGCTGGGAGCATTGGGCTGAAGGATGATATAAGTTTGGATTAGATAGGAAACGTGTAATAGATAGTTTGTACTTGACATTTGATGAATATATAAAGTGGTGTTATTTATATGTAAAGTTATTGTCTTGTGTTGGTTATTTATCTATTGTTTCTATTTTGCATGTTTTGACTTCCTGAATAATAAGATTATTCAAACGGTCCACAGTCGTTCATGTTTTGGAAGTAGATGTGACTGAAGACTGTCATGAATTGTTTGTAGATTGTATAAAAGGTTTTGGGCATAGCAAAGGTTTGCTGCAAAGTTCATGAGTGCTTATGAATTTGATTTGAGCATTGGAATAAACATGCGTTTGCTTGTATCACTTCGTGGTGTTGTACCTAAAGTGATCGCAAAGCGATAGTATCATATAGTCTTAAAACTTAGAGATATGGTTGTTGTTTGCTGGTTGGTTATGCATTAATGATGTGTAAACGCATCAGTAACTTGATGTTATAAAACACATTCTTGTGCATGATTCGATTGGTAAATAATAGATGCATATGAGTCAAAGTTAATTTGTTCCTTTTATTCTATGAGAATAAAAGTGATATCTTGGCCACCTGATTTGGTTTGACTTATGTGTCGGGCCCGGTCAGAATGAAGTATATTTGTTTAATTAAATTCTATGTTCAACAAATCAGAGATGAAGAATCAAGTGTTGGACAATAAGTATTGTCAGCATGATATCTAGAATAGAGGATTATACAATCCCTTATCTGAAGGACAAGTTGATCAGAGTTGACAACAAAGTATAAGAGCTACAATTGCTAATCGGATTATGAAGTCATATGTGAGATGTAGTTACTAGACTTACCCAAGTGGAAGGCTATTGGAATAGTGTCTAATCCCGTAACTATATTTGGTATGTACTTGACCCGGTTGTGCATGGTCCTTTTGGGTTGCCTTCACCAAAGCAACTTGACAATGTAATTTAAGGAGAAAGAGAGAATATTATGGTTTATTAATATATTATAAGAATAATATATTAAAGGAGAAATCATACTTATTTAATTAGTATTGGTCATAAATTAATTAGGAATTAATTTGGTGACTAAAAGAGATTAATTAAATAAAGGGGTATAAACTGTTAAATGTATGATAGTTACGTTTTGGGCTAAGGAAACATTATGGACTTAAGGGGGAACGAAATTATGATGGGGATCCATCACATTTTTGTCCAACGCCTTATTCCAGAAGGTTCCTTGGGTTGCTTGGTGGTTAAGCTATTCATTAGGGTTTAGACTGAAACCCTAGCAGCCTACAAGTATAAATAAGACCCCTAAGCTATGGAAATCGGCTACACATGCTTCTAAGAGAACCCTAGGGCCGATTTCAGCACCTATCATCTTTCCTCATATTTCCTTCTTGCTTGTGGGGTTTGTGAACCATTAGAGGAGTTACAATTGTGACTCTAAGCTCAAGATCAAGAAGATTACAAGGATTTCAAGCTACTTGAAATAGGTAAAACACTTTGATCTGTTTTCTTTATTATAATTTTGAATTATATATGCTACATCTAGGTTTGTAAGTCTTGGATTCAAAGCATGTACAATAGAGAAACCTAGATCCAAGCATTAGGGTTTGTATGAGCACATAGGATTGTTTCTTATGCATAAAACCCATCAGGAATATCCTTTCTCCTTGGGCTTGACAAATCCTTTTTTTTGCATCATCTCTGAGTTCTTCGAATTTAAAAAAATTTCTTATTTTCAAAGTATTCTCATGATCTAGATGATCCTTTTTTGGATTTATAGTATGAATTAGTATAAAAACATTAACATAGGGTTAGCTGAATTGGCCAATGTTTATGTTCTTCAAACTTTTGGATCTTCTCATTTCCGGCTCAAAGTCAAAACCAACAAATCACATTTAATTTTGAAAACAAAAAGATGGTGCTTTGAAAGAAAGGTTTTTCTTTATGAAACACAACTCTATCCCCAACGACGATCTCCTGCCAACAAATTGGGTTAAAAAGGGTAGGATTTTATTTAATTATAATAAGGATCCTGAAATTCACACCTCCTTATTTTTTTTGTTTTGATGCAACTTTCAAGTTCGAGGAAGTTGTTCCAGTAGTTGAAGATATTGGGGAGAAGATTGAAAGATTTCTTGGTTTTCCTGAGGCTGAAAGATCTTTCGAGTTTGACCATTCCAACTTCCAAGAATGTTGTTTCATCACTACTCTGATATCTACTGGTAAGGATCCATCTTGTAACATGCTGGGGATCTCAAACTGATGAGGGTTCTTTGTAATTTTCAGGATCCAAGGGTAGACATTATAGCGCTTGGTTCTCCCTTTCATAACTTGATGAGGCCATGTATAGTGGTCAGATCATGGCCAAGAAGGAGAAGACATCCTCCTTGAACATGCTGTGGAGATCAAACAAGTGATTGTTGAGGTTAAGAGCAGTGACACCGATGCCATCTGGGAGACAAATATTAAGTTGGTGAAGGATGTGGCGAATGAAGGATCTCGGAATGTGGTTGGTTAGCATGAAGCTTTAGCCAAGTTAATTTGTAGGCACATTAATTCCATTCAGGATCTTACAGATAAGAAGAAGAGAATGGAGGAAGAGAAGAAGGAGATAGAGGATGTCCCAGCTGGGGGTGATCAAACCTTGAATTAGGTTTGATTAATTTTTAAAACGATTTTAATTTTCTGGTATGTAAAATAATATTTTCTTTTGAAGGTTGGAGGGAAACCCCTTTTAAAGAATCATAAATGACAATCTTATTCGGGATCCTATAATATTTGGAATCCTTAAACTTTACTTAAAAAATCTTGAAAGTTGTTGCAAAACGTTTTCAAAGAAAAAGAACTGTAAATGACAATCTTAAGTGTAAGGATAGATAGAACCTCATGTCATCTTAAATTCCAATTGATATTTTAGTCCTCTTTCTGAACATTTCTTTGGATAGGTTATATCATCTTGAAGAGAGTTCTTCTAAATATGTTTTTGGGAGATGATCCCAACTTTAGAATTTACTGTGAAAAATCCCAACTCAGGTAATATTGGGATATGTCACATATAGTAATTCGTTGGGGAAGATCCCAACTTAGAGTTTTACTGGGGAAAACCCCAACTTAAGAAATACTGAGGAAGATCCCAACTTAAGAAATATTGGGGAAGATCCCAACTTAAGAAATATTGGCAAAAATTCTCGGGGAGATCCCAACTTAGATTCTACCGGGGAAGATCCCAAACCGTAAGATAACATGATAATGTTATAAACCATATATTATACTATGAAAGATCGCAACTTAGATTATACTTAGGAAGATCCCAAATCGTAAGATAACATTATAATGTTATAAACCGTAGATTATACTAGAGAAGATCCCAAATTATAAGATAACATGATAATGTTATAAACCGTAGTTCAAACGTTAGGATCTTAACATATGTTCATAAATAATAGGGATTCTAAGTCACTAAAGTGAGAAATTATCCCCTTACTCATATCCCATGGTAAGATATCGTGCATCCAAGCAATGTGTAGAAACCTAAACTCGTGAGAAAGAGGTCATTAAATCTTTAAAACTTAGAGGGGATTAAGTACCCTTAGTCGGAGAAGAGATGGATCAGTCTCTATTTATATCAGCTAGGACTTCTGTAGCTTCGAGGTCTTCCAAGCATCTTAAGTATGGGACTTCCATGGATTTTCTATATAGCTTCCCTTTCATCATCAAAAAACATGAGTCCCTCATCCTGAATGCTCTATTATTTTTCTCTTCTTTTAAAATCGTGCTATTTTGGAGATTTCTATAATGGGTTGGATCCAAGATCTTGAACTTTGTTGAGGATCCTAAATATTAGGATCCTAGAGAGGGGATTGGAGGTCAGGATCTTTGATGGCTTTTAGGTTGCTCGTTTGATCATGGTCGTTGGCATCATATGATCTACAAGAGGGATCTTCTATCCTCAGAATCAGTATATGGAATATTGGGACCCTAGTTTCTAGAGGGGTCTTGAGGAAAGATTCTAAGTTGGCTAATGCATCTGCCTCAACATTATATCCTCTAGGAAGTTGACTCAGACTAAAAGCTTAAAATTCAGAGGCTAATAATTTCTTTTTAAGAATTTAGAAATATAGTGTTAGTCTTTTGTCTTTAACTGCATAGAGTCCATTAAAGTGGTTAGTTCTTAACAACGAATCGACATGTACCTAAAGATACTTAATCTCAAGATCCTTGGATAGTTGTAACCCCATGATAAATGCTTCATATGCCTACTTCGTTGTTAGCTGAGTTGAATGCACAACTACTTCCCTGGGGTAGAATGTCCCCCTTTGGCAATTTTAGTATGATCCCTAGGCTAGTTATCCTTTGGTTTGATGCTCCATATGTGAAGAGAGTTCATTTTCTTTGATCTTCTTCTTTTCGAATATGTCGAGTTTCTAGTTCTAGTTTTGGTTGTTGATCATTACTAAAGTCAGCGACGAAGTCTAATAATGCTTGAGACCTTATCATTGATATTGGTTCATACTTGATGTCATAAGTGCTTAGCTTTATAGACCATTTTCCATCCTTCCTAACATCTCAGGTTTTCTCATAACATTCTTAGTATGATAGTTAATTTGAACATGTATAGTATGAGTTTCGAAGTAAGGCCTTAGTTTTGGTAGAAGTTATAACTAGTGCAAGTATTAGTTTTTCATGATGAGATTACCTGGTTTCATGATCCAATAAACTTTTAATTACATAATAAATGGGATGCTTATCTCTATTAAGATCATTGGCCAAGACTGCACTTACAACATTGGAGGATACTGAAAGATAGAGAAGGAATGGCTTCCCATCTAATGGTTTTATAAATAAAGGTCCCGAACTTAAATATTTGATAATTTCATGGAAGGAATCCTCATGTTCTTTGGTCTATTCGAATCTCTTGTTCTTCTTCAAGATATTGTAGAATGGTTTGCATATTTCTGAGGATATTGAGAAGAACCTATTCAGCGTTGCCACTCTTCCTATTAGTCTTTATATATTACCTGGTTGGGGATTTCAGATCAATGATGGATTTGATTTTCTCCAGGAATGCTTATATTCCTCTTTTGGTTACCATATAACCAAGGAACTTATTGAATTTTATTCCAAAGTGGCATTTAAAAGGGTTTAACTTCATGTAGCCCTCATCTAGTATATTGAAGGCTTCTTCAAGATCCCTGAGGTGATCTTCAGCTTTTTTTTTACATGACCACCATGTCATCTATGTAGACTTCCACGGTGTCCCCTAATTTTTCATTGAACATCCAATTCACTAGTCTTTGATATATTACGCCTACATTTTTAAGAACAAACGGCATACCAGTATAGCAATATATACCTGTAGGAGTTATAATGGCGGTATACTTTTGATCAGATGGTTCCATTTTAATTTGTTGGAACCCTTGTTAAGATCTGTTTAGTCCACACACACTCGCCATTTACCATTCTTTTTTTCCACTATGACCAATTAGCCAGCCACCTTGGGAACTTGACTTCCTTGGTCATCCCTATTTTGAGAAGTTTTTCCACTTCCTCTTGAATGATCAGGTTCTTTTAGGTGAAAATTTCCTTCTTTTTTGATGTATGGGTCTGAAAGAAGGATCAATGTTAAGCTTATGATTTATAATATTCTTATCTATGCTTGTCATGTATTCATGTTTCCATGCAAACGTTTTCATTATTTCTTTCAGGAATGTAACTAGGTCCTTTTCGATGTCTTCTGGTATTGAGAATCCTAAGAGTACTTTGGTTTCATGATCCTCATGTTCTTGGGGCACTTCTTTTATAGCTTGCTAATCCGCTTCTAGTACATATCATGCCCCCCGCTTTAATTGCTATGCTTTCCTTGGTACCGAGGAGGGCTTCATTGAATTCTAGTAGAATTGTTTGGATTCTTGTTGACCACCTGTGATCTTCATTGTGTCCTAAGGAATGGGCATATTTACACATTGGTGGTATGTCAAGGGGACTAATGTCATGTCGTGGATCCTTGGTTTACCTAATACAAAATTACAGGAAGACAAAGTATCAATAACACAAAAGTATTGCATAAATTTTACCTCCTCTATGTATATAGGTAACTTGATCTCTCCGACAGTATGCTTTGTTTCGTCGTTGAATCATGTTAGTACCGAGGATCTGTTGATTATCTCTAATTCTGGTATGTTCATCCTGGTCAGAGCATATAAGAGTATGATGTTCGCTGAGGATCCTCCATCCACCAAGATCCTTCCAACAAAGTAATTGGTGATGTATAGAGTTATCACCAATCAATCATGATGAGGATCCTTGATATTTCCTCTATCTTGTTCATGTAAGGTGATTTCTTTCTCGCCTGTTATCGATGTGTTCTTTGGGGGTCTTTCTTCTTTCCCCGCCTTGGGCACCTTAGCGTGTTTTTTTGCTGCAGAGTAAGAAGTTCCACAAATGTCAGAACCCCCATAAATAATGTTAATTACATTGGCGTCTGGGGAAGGGAATCCTAGTTTTTCCAGGATCTTCGTAGGCTTTGATTCCTTTTCATTGGATCTTTCTTTCCTTCTTCTTAGGATCTCTTCAAGGTATAATTTTCTCAAGATATAGCTAATTTCCTTCCTGAGGGTTATATAGTATTCAGTGATGTGGCCGAAGTCTTCATGGTATGCACACCACTTAGACTTATCCTTCTAGTCGGTGAACTTTTCTCCTTTCTTTGGCCACCTTGCTTTGTCGCCAAGATCCTACATAGCATTGATTATACCTAAAACATCCATATAAAAACAATAATCAGTGATCTTGATAAATTCATCTTCCTATCCTTCATCCTCAAGGGCATTAACCCTATAATGATTAGTTTTGGAGTATGGTTTTTATTTGTAGGATCTCTGGGCCGAGGACTCGGCCTTCCTACTAGGATTGTCATATGAATTTCGGGTGCTGGTCCTTTTCTGAATTGTTTTATCTTCTTTTACTCTGATGAATCTCAATATTCCACTTCTAACTTCATCCATTCTCTTGCATGAGATTATCACAAGATCTTCATAGAATGGAGAATCCTTCTTTAGGATCATTTTAAAAGCTTCCACAACAATGTTCATGTCAATATTGGGGATGTTCAATACTTCCCTGCCAAATCTTCTTACAAAATATCTAAAGGGTTCCTTAGGATCCTGGACTACTCGATATAGATCACTAGTGATCCTTTTGAATGTCCTGCTATAATAAAACTAGTGATTAAAAATATTAACTAAATGAGCCAAATAAGTAATGGAATAAGGAGGAACGTTAAGAAGCCATTTCAAGTATGATCTTGTGAGTGTTAAACCAAAACCCTTTCATAAAAAGCTTATTTTAAGTGTAATGGGATGGGAATAATTTCCATTCTTTCCTTGTATTGTGCTACGTGTTCCTCATGATTCGTAGTTATATCGTAAGGCTTCATGCTGGGAGTCTAGAAGTGTTTTGGAACTTCAGTATCGACTATTGTGGGAGAAAATCTCGAGATCATGTGGCTTATGGGGGGATACTGTTGGTATAGTTTGGACTATTCCTGGTACACTCGAGATCATCTGTCTTAGTTGTTGAAGTTCTATAGCCATGATAGGACTCATACCTACAACAATATCCTCAGAGTCAGTATTCAATGCATTATTATTTAGTAAGTTACCGGTGTCTTGTTTTTTAAGGTTAGTGACAGTTTCAGTAGGATCCTGCATCATAGAGGTTTAATTATTTGCGATTAATCCCCAAGTTGAAGCACCAAAAGCTGCCAAGTTTGTAGTATCTCTATGATTCCCTAGGGATCCCGCACTGTCGAAATCGAGGATTGTGACAACCCTATTTTTCCCAAAAGCATTGTAAACACTCGAAAGCTAAAAACAACGAAATTAACCTCGAAAATAAAGTGTTCAGGTATCTAAGTTAGGATGCATCGAATATTAGATATCATGCCCAGGTTTCCAAAAACATAAAGAACACTCAAAACCGAGTTATATTGAAGAAATTATAACCACTCGTATAATTACGACACGACGTTAAAACATAATTTGACGTAAAAAAAAGTGAAATCTCAATAAAATACATTTTAGCCTTAAAGTATCTAAACAAAAGTCGTAGATCTCGTTGAAAGATGAGCGTGCATAAAAAGATCGCCTAATTTGGCCCTCGTATGAAGAAGTTACGAATTTTCAAAGTTTCGTAACAGTAGTAAAGGGCTAAAAACTCGGATTGAAGATCGAGTATTATTTAGCTATCGCCACCTAAACGGAAGTTGAAGATCTCCTCGATGGTAATAAAACAATAAAAAGACAAACGAAAACCGACGTCGAATAAAGAACCTATGAAATTTTAACGAACTTTAGGAGGCCCGGCCTATTAAAATTATATCATTAAAAATAAAATCAAAACTAGCCGACGGAGTCTAAATGAAAGTTGTACAGCATAATCTCACCTACGCGTGGATATAAAGAACGCGAAAAACGGAGCTTGTACGCGAAAGTTACGGAATTTAGAAGTTGGAAGCAGGGATTACGCCCCGCGTAATCTGGGAGTACGCCCCGTGTACTAGACCCAGGGTCGTGTCCCATCGGCCCGCCCAAGCTACGCCTAGCTAGCCAGGAGTCGTAAGCCATGACGCCTTATTACGCCCCGCGTAACCGAAGTACGCCCCGCGTACTGACTACGCCCCGCATACTCCGGCAGTACGCGCCGCGTACGGGGGTTTTCAGCCCTATAAATAGAGGGCATAAGGCTCGGGTTTTGGCACACCTTCACCATTTCTCAGACATTCTCCCAGCTCCAGAGACCCTTTTCTCACCTCGGTTTCCGCACTCGAGCCCCGACAAAAGATTTACGTTGCAGAAGTTCCCGAAGAGCCCGACGACGCAACTATCCGAGATCGAAACTCTGCTCAACCCTAGCCCCTCTCTTCAAACTTAACGAGTGAGTTCATACCCCTACTTTTCAATTCTTTTACATGTTTTAGGGGGGGAAATACAAGTACATTACACGTTAAAAGTATCGTTTTCTAAACATAAATGCAATTTCTAACTTCGAATATCGATACAAACATCTTATGTATACAAGGGCAATTATATCACTAAGTTATGTCTACGAAATGGAACATACTATCTGAAGAACTATAATGGGTATAGTTAGCAAGTCAATCCTACATTTTTATACAATTTGAAAAAGGAAACATTTTCAAAAAGGAGTAAAGTCATTTCATTGTAAATCTATTTATACCAGGTAAATGTGAGACATTTAAACTTCAACGTACATTTTTGTATGCATTTCAAGTCCTGTATTATATACCATAATCTCTTGGAGGGAGAGCGTGATACTTGTGTATAGATCTATACGGGATTGACAATCCCGCACCTAAACTACTAGCTATAGTTAGACCGGCAGGTCTGGGGTGACAAATGTCATAACACTGCAACACTTGAAGAATGTTGTTACAGGCCGTCAGTGTCAATAGCATGGTTATAAAACTCACATAAAAAGTATAAAACAAGATTGATTTACAAGGTTCATATGTGCATCGCAGTATTTCTACATTATATTTTCATACTAAGTTATTGTTATCAATTGTTTATAAAAGTTACTAACACATTCCAACTTTGGAACCTTTTACATTTTACAGGAAAATATTGGATTTTCTAAAGATCTCGTTTACCAAATTACTACCAAAAGGAATATACTTTTCAACTCGGAACACTCATGAACTCACCAACTTAAATGTTGACACTTTTCAAAACCACTTGTATTTCTCAGGGAATCAGTGATACAGGTAAACTACCAGCTTTTGGAAGAAGGAACACAAAGGATGATTTTATCATTAAACATTTATTCATCATATTGTAATATTCTTTTGATAACATGTATAACGCAACAATACACGTTTTCATTGTTATATATATGATGGTTGTGTTACTTTCTTTGCAATATTCAATCGTTGTGATACTACGTGAAGTCATCCACCCCCGAATGTTTCCGCCATTCTGGTTTGGGGGTGTGACAGATTGGTATCAGAGCATTGTTTATAGTGAACTAAGTATATCTAACCACATAAGATATACAAACTATAAATACAACGGGAACCAAAAACCCTCTGATAACAACATCTTCATAGAAATATATTTTCTTTTAAATATATACATTTTTACCGCACGTATCAGTCTCGCGTCACGACAAGTTTTTCTAAAAAGTAGTATGACAAGTTGCAATACCACGATTGAGCCTTGGGGTATGTAATCAAATCAAGAATAAATATAGCCTGATCAACTATATTTATCCTGGATTTGACCAATATACGTCGAGGAATGGTCGTAGTAGTCAACAAGCCAAAAACTTATAAAATCTAAATTCGCTAAATTGAAATAATATAAGTCTATTATTAAACGATAAAACATTGCGCTCAGTAAAGATATAAATAGGCTTAGGAATTCGTTAATTAGAAATTCTTTTCTTATAAAAATCTCATACCTCTATCCCAGTACAAACAAATGGCCGGATTTCCTTTACCGGGAGACCCCTACTACCTAAATCAAGGTAACGGCGGCTGGATAGAAGAAGACCCGGAGGAAGACCCAGAGGAAATCGAAGAAGAAATCGAAGAAGAGGTCGAAGAAGAATTCGAAATCGAAGTCGGAGAGGAATACGAAGTCGACAAGGAGATCATGGAAATTTCTAGCGGAACAGATTCCGAACCAGAAGTAATTGACCCTCCCATCCCACATCCTCCAGTGATCAGGCCACATCAACCGGGACCTATTCCCATATGGGGAAGCCACCTCTACTACTGGAGCCGTCAGCAAGGCGTGCGTCCTCCATTTGGCATGTGTCGGGATTTTTACAACGTCAGTGGAGGAGGCTCAGCTGATCGAGCACTTCCCGTTGTCATGAACGCTATAGCTAACCAGAACTACCAGGCAGACCAACAAGCAACCAGAATTCAAGATATCAATGCTGCTACCCAAGGTAACGCCTCCGACATCAGCCGTTTGGACGGACTACATGAGAATCTCCAAATCTACACGGGGACACTACAGAACCAAATGATAACAGCTCTAGATGATATAAGAGAGATGAAAGAACAACAAGCGGAATTCGAGAGGCGACTGATGGGAGTCAAACGGTCAGATGCCGAATCCAGCTCCAAACGCCACAAGTAGAGTTTGTTCAAGCTCCAACAAATTTTGATATAGACTAGGACCGCGGATAAAAGTTTTTCTCTTATTTCCTTTTGTATCTGTAAAACGGAGACCTCTTAAATAGGTCAAATTTTCCTAGAAGCCTAAAGAAACACACCTTAGGTGTGATATATATATATATATATATATATATATATATATATATATATATATATATATATATATATATGCAGTGCCTCTTTATATACCTCTCGAAATTAATTAAATTGTTATATCTAATTTAAAACCAAAAACTAAAGTCAAAACAAATTACAAGATACGACTAACCCTCAATTACACGATTGTCAAGACATTAGAAACTTATAGTATTCATTCTTATTTTCTCTACCAGAACATGCCTCCTCGTAGAACAACACGCAGAAACTCAACTCCAGCACCACCTCCACCACCTCCTCCAACTATGGATGCAGCTATGTTCCAAACTGCTGTAACGGCCGCTGTAACCGCGGCGATGGCTCAAATGAGCAACAATGGGTCGGGAGGTGGAATAAATAGCTTTACCAACGGCCCAAGCCAAGGCCGTACTGGAGTCTGCACTTACAAAGACTTCACTAATGGAAAACCTATTCCCTTTTATGGAACTGGAGGAGTGTTGGCTCTGTCCCAATGGATAGAGAAGACGGAAGCCGTATTTGAAATTTGCGCATGCCCGGAAGAAAGCAAAGTAAAATTTGCTGCCTGTACATTCTATGAACGCGCCTTGACATGGTGGAACGGCCACATCAAGACACTAACTCTGGTGGTGGCGAACTCCATGGGTTGGGAGAATTTGAAGCGAATGCTCCTACGGGAATACTGCCCAAGGGGCGAAATTCAGAAGCTGGAACAAGAATTGTGGAACCTTTCGATGAAAGGATCGGACATCGCAGGCTACACCAATAGGTTCAGCGATTTGATAACGCTTTGTCCTGGGATGTTAATTCTAGAAAGCCAAAAAGTGGAGAGATACATCTGGGGATTATCACCCCAACTGCGAGGAAGTGTGCTAGCTTCAAAGCCCATGACCTTCGACAGTGCTAAAGAACTGGCGCAATCTCTTGTGGATCATGGCGTCTGCCAAGGAGTCACGACTATCGCAACTGAACCAACCAAAGGGAACAATGACAACAATAACAATAGCAAGAAGAAATACTGGAACAAGAGGAAGGGACTAACCTCTCAAGAACCTTCAAAGAGACAAATGGTGGCGGTTCATGCTGCTACTACTCCCAGCACAACTCCTACAACTTCGACGCCAACAAGACAATATGCAGGGAACTTGCCAAAGTGCAGCAAATGCAACTACCATCACCACGGAAATTGCCGCGAAATGTACTATAAGAACTGTGACAGGAAATGGCACACAGCCCGTTTCTGTAAGGCACCAGCGCGGCTATTCACTCAAGTTCCTAGTACTGGGGTAAGTCAAGCCTGTTATGGATGTGGAGAAACCGGGCATTTCAAGAGGGACTGCCCCAAGACAAGGAATGTTGGTGGTATTGGGAGAGTGCTGGCGATAGGTCAAAATGAAGCAATAACTGATCCAACAGTAGTTACGGGTACGTTTCTCCTCAACAACATTTATGCATGCATACTATTTGATTGCGGTGCGGAGAGAAGTTTTGTGAGCCATAAATTCAAACATCTACTTAACCAGAGACCCCAACCACTTAATAAAATATTCACTGTAGAAATGGCTAATGGAAAGACAGAAAGCACAAGTGATATGTACGTCGGGTGCACATTAAATTTAAACGAACATTTATTTCCAATCAACCTTATGCCCATTTCGATAAGAAGTTTTGATATAATCATCGGTATGGACTGGCTGAGTCTTCACCATGCCGACATTCTTTGCCATGAAAAGGCCGTTCGTCTCAATCTTCCCAACGGTGAAAATCTCATCATATATGGAGACAAACCTAGTGCAAAATTACAAATCATCTCCTGTATTACAGCACGAAAATATCTTCGCAAGAAATACCATGCCTTTCTAGCCCACGTAGTAGACCAGAAGAAAGAACCAAAGAACATTAAAGATATTCCAGAAGTCTGCAACTTCCCAGACATTTTCCCAGAAGATCTCCCAGGAATCCCACCAGAACGTCAAGTCGAATTCAGAATCGACTTGATTCCCGGAGCCACCCCAGTAGCAAAGTCACCGTACCGTTTAGCTCCAGCCGAGATGCAGGAACTGTCCAGTCAATTGAACGAGCTGTTGAGCAAGGGATTCATTAGGCCAAGTTTCTCACCATGGGGTGCACCAGTCCTGTTCGTGAAAAAGAAGGACGGATCTTTTCGCATGTGCATCGACTATCGAGAACTGAACAAACTGACAATCAAGAACCGATATCCCCTTCCACGTATAGATGATCTTTTTGACCAACTACAAGGAGCGAGCTACTTCTCGAAAATCGACCTAAGATCCGGTTATCACCAGCTACGAGTACTAGAAGGAGACATCCCCAAAACAGCTTTCCGAACACGATATGGTCACTACGAGTTTGTAGTGATGCCCTTCGGATTGACAAACGCTCCAGCAGTGTTCATGGATTTGATGAACCGAGTTGTCGCCCCTTCCTGGACAAATTCGTGATCGTGTTCATAGATGATATACTCATCTATTCTAGAAACCAGGAAGAACACAGCTAACATCTCCGCCAAGTTCTGGAAACATTAAGGGCAGAGAAACTTTATGCAAAATTTTCCAAGTGCGAATTTTGGATTCGAGAGGTGGATTTTCTAGGACACGTAGTAAGCAAGGAAGGAATACACGTGGATCCCTCGAAGATCAAGGCAATAGAGAATTGGACGATCCCAAGAACCCCTACAGAGATCCGACAATTTTTAGGACTCACCGGGTATTACCGAAGGTTCATACATAATTTTTCCAAGATTGCCAAGCCACTCACCACACTAACTCAGAAAAATGTGACCTTCGACTGGGGAGAAAAACAAGATGCCGCATTTCAAACGCTAAAACGAGCATTATGTAGTGCGCCCATCCTAACCCTGCCAGAAGGGACGGAGGACTTCGTGGTCTATTGTGATGCATCAAACCAAGGACTCGGTTGTGTCCTGATGCAACGAGGGAAGGTCATCGCCTATGCCTCAAGACAACTAAAGACGCATGAAGTGAACTACACAACGCACGATCTTGAGCTAGGAGCAGTCGTTTTCGCTCTAAAGATATGGAGACACTACCTCTACGGCACAAAATGCACGATCTTCACTGACCATAAAAGCCTTCAACATATTCTCAACCAGAAAGAACTCAACATGAGACAAAGACGGTGGGTAGAGCTACTAAGTGATTACGAATGCGAAATTCGATATCACCCCGGAAAGGCTAATGTAGTGGCGGATGCACTCAGTAGGAAGGAATACTCAGGTCGCCGAGTGAAGTCCCTAACTATGACGATCCATTCCCACCTGTCCACGCAAATCAAGGAAGCCCAAATGGAAGCCTTGAAAGCTGAAAATGTGGCAGGAGAAACCCTAAGGGGGATGGATAAGAATCTTGAAACCAAGAACGACGGAGTTCGTTATTTCATGGATCGAATATGGACACCAAAGTTTGGTGGATTCAGAGAAATCATCATGGACGAAGCCCATAAAACACGATACTCCATACACCCCGGCTCCGACAAGATGTATCTCGACCTCAAGAAGTTGTACTGGTGGCCGAACATGAAAGCCGAAATTGCTACCTACGTGAGTAAATGTCTGACGTGCGCTAAGGTCAAAATAGAATACCAAAAGCCTTCAGGTTTATTACAACAACCAGAAATACCCGAATGGAAGTGGGAGCGGATAACTATGGATTTCATAACCAAGTTACCCAAAACGACAAACGGACTCGACACCATTTGGGTAATTGTCGACAGGTTAACTAAATCAGCGCATTTCCTACCGATCAAAGAGACGGATAAATTGGAGAAGTTAACAAGGACGTACCTCAGGGAAATTGTACGACTGCACGGTGTGCCCATATCCATTATCTCGGACCGAGATAGTAGATTTACCTCGAGATTCTGGCAGTCGCTCCAAAGAGCTTTGGGGACAAGACTAGACATGAGTACCGCCTATCACCCTCAAACCGACGGCCAGAGCGAGAGAACCATACAAACCCTAGAAGACATGCTGAGAGCCTGCGTAATCGATTTCGGCAAAGCATGGGACACACATCTACCCTTGGTCGAGTTCTCGTACAACAATAGCTACCACACCAGTATCAAAGCTGCCCCGTTCGAAGCCCTCTATGGCCGCAAGTGCAGGTCACCTTTATGCTGGGCCGAAGTGGGAGACACCCAACTAGCAAAAGGACAAGCAACTGACAACACACTTACTGGGCCAGAAATCATACGGGAAACTACGGAGAAGATTGTTCAAATCCGAGAACGTCTAAAGGCATCAAGGGATAGACAAAAGAGTTATGCAGATAAGAGACGAAAACCCTTGGAATTCCAAATTGGAGACCGTGTCCTACTAAAAGTCTCGCCTTGGAAAGGATTGATACGCTTCGGAAAACGTGGGAAACTGAACCCCAGATACATCGGACCATTCGAGATCCTTGCGAGGATCGGTCCAGTGGCTTACAAACTTAGACTACCTCAGGAACTCCACAATGTACACCCTACCTTTCATGTATCGAACCTGAAGAAATGCTTATCCGACGAGACCCTTGTCGTCCCTCTAGACGAAATCGCAATAAACGAAAACCTCCAATTTGTAGAGGAACCAGTAGAGATCATGGATCGGGAAGTCAAAAGGACTAAACAAAGCCGCATACCTATCGTAAAGGTCCGCTGGAACGCCAAGCGAGGACCTGAATACACCTGGGAACGAGAGGATCAAATGAAACAAAAGTACCCGCATCTTTTTCCTAATTTGTAATATTGATCTTAGATTAAATTTCGGGACGAAATTCCCTTAACAGGGGGATGATGTGACAACCCTATTTTTCCCAAAAGCATTGTAAACACTCGAAAGCTAAAAACAATGAAATTAACCTCGAAAATAAAGTGTTCAGGTATCTAAGTTAGGATGCATCGAATATTAGATATCATGCCCAGGTTTCCAAAAACATAAAGAACACTCAAAACCGAGTTATATTGAAGAAATTATAACCACTCGTATAATTACGACACGACGTTAAAACATAATTTGACGTAAAAAAAAAGTGAAATCTCAATAAAATACATTTTAGCCTTAAAGTATCTAAACAAAAGTCGTAGATCTCGTTGAAAGATGAGCGTGCATAAAAAGATCGCCCAATTTGGCCCTCGTATGAAGAAGTTACGAATTTTCAAAGTTTCGTAACAGTAGTAAAGGGCTAAAAACTCGGATTGAAGATCGAGTATTATTTAGCTATCGCCACCTAAACGGAAGTTGAAGATCTCCTCGATGGTAATAAAACAATAAAAAGACAAACGAAAACCGACGTCGAATAAAGAACCTATGAAATTTTAACGAACTTTAGGAGGCCCGGCCTATTAAAATTATATCATTAAAAATAAAATCAAAACTAGCCGACGGAGTCTAAATGAAAGTTGTAGAGCATAATCTCACCTACGCGTGGATATAAAGAACGCGAAAAACGGAGCTTGTACGCGAAAGTTACGGAATTTAGAAGTTGGAAGCAGGGATTACGCCCCGCGTAATCTGGGAGTACGCCCCGCGTACTAGACCCAGGGTCGAGTCCCATCGGCCCGCCCAAGCTACGCCTAGCTAGCCAGGAGTCGTAAGCCATGACGCCTTATTACGCCCCGCGTAACCGAAGTACGCCCCGCGTACTAACTACGCCCCGCGTACTCCGGCAGTACGCGCCGCGTACGGGGGTTTTCAGCCCTATAAATAGAGGGCATAAGGCTCGGGTTTTGGCACACCTTCACCATTTCTCAGACATTCTCCCAGCTCCAGAGACCCTTTTCTCACCTCGGTTTCCGCACTCGACCCCGACGAAAGATTTACGTTGCAGAAGTTCCCGAAGAGCCCGACGACGCAACTATCCGAGATCGAAACTCTGCTCAACCCTAGCCCCTCTCTTCAAACTTAACGAGTGAGTTCATACCCCTACTTTTCAATTCTTTTACATGTTTTAGGGGGGGGGGAATACAAGTACATTACACGTTCAAAGTATCGTTTTCTAAACATAAATGCAATTTCTAACTTCGAATATCGATACAAACATCTTATGTATACAAGGGCAATTATATCACTAAGTTATGTCTACGAAATGGAACATACTATCTGAAGAACTATAATGGGTATAGTTAGCAAGTCAATCCTACATTTTTATACAATTTGAAAAAGGAAACACTTTCAAAAAGGAGTAAAGTCATTTCATTGTAAATCTATTTATACCAGGTAAATGTGAGACATTTAAACTTCAACGTACATTTTTGTATGCATTTCAAGTCCTGTATTATATACCATAATCTCTTGGAGGGAGAGCGTGATACTTGTGTATAGATCTATACGGGATTGACAATCCCGCACCTAAACTACTAGCTATAGTTAGACCGGCAGGTCTGGGGTGACAAATGTCATAACACTGCAACACTTGAAGAATGTTGTTACAGGCCGTCAGTGTCAATAGCATGGTTATAAAACTCACATAAAAAGTATAAAACAAGATTGATTTACAAGGTTCATATGTGCATCGCAGTATTTCTACATTATATTTTCATACTAAGTTATTGTTATCAATTGTTTATAAAAGTTACTAACACATTCCAACTTTGGAACCTTTTACATTTTACAAGAAAATATTGGATTTTCTAAAGATCTCGTTTACCAAATTACTACCAAAAGGAATATACTTTTCAACTCGGAACACTCATGAACTCACCAACTTAAATGTTGACACTTTTCAAAACCACTTGTATTTCTCAGGGAATCAGTGATACAGGTAAACTACCAGCTTTTGGAAGAAGGAACACAAAGGATGATTTTATCATTAAACATTTATTCATCATATTGTAATATTCTTTTGATAACATGTATAACGCAACAATACACGTTTTCATTGTTATATATATGATGGTTGTGTTACTTTCTTTGCAATATTCAATCGTTGTGATACTACGTGAAGTCATCCACCCCCGAATGTTTCCGCCATTCTGGTTTGGGGGTGTGACAAGGATCCTGGGTTGCAAAATCGAATGAGTTGTTTCATGCAGTTTGTGGATCTCTACTCTTATTATTTCCATTTGAGCAATGTTCTATTGTCCTCCTGTTGTTTATTTATTCTATTCTCTACCATCTTCACCATGAAGAGGAATTCGTTGCTAAATATCAGAATATGAGTATCTGGGAATCCGATGGATCCTGGATTCCCATGGCTGATGATCAGAGAGGAATTCTTTTTAGAGGTATTGAAAGACCCACACTTTCATATGATTGAGAGAATCGCTTTCATTAAAACTTAAAGCCACATCATATTACTCCAAAACATGCTACATGCATATTCATAAATAATATTTTACATTGATAATTTCATTACAAAAGAATGGATACAAACCGAATATTTAGACTATTACAAAGTGTTATATATTACATAGCTACCCAAGATATTATAATTTTATACATACACGATCACTAAATACAAAAGTAATAATATAAACTATTCTAAATGTTCCAACAGTATATGACTATACTGGATCCTTATTACCTGCAATAGTTAAACATTGAGAGGGATAAGCGGTGACGCTTAGTGAGTTCAATAATAGATACAATATAACATTATGTCATATATATACTTCAATATGGCAGAAGCAAAGAGGAACAAGGAACAACAAAGGTATATGTGAATCATGTGACAAGCTTTCCATATCAATCAATGGTTTGATTCAAAGATATACAATAAATGAAACATAACAATTTCCATAATTGATATACATCAATAAAGCTTCGGCCCAAATGGCACAGAAGATATAGACTTTTTGATTAAACATTTTAGTAGATTTCAGGCTTTTAGCCCTATCTAACCTTCTGTTAATGCCATAGGGGCGGAAGTCATTCTCTTACGAGGCATTCTCTACACGGCCAGAGGCTACATACCAATACCATCATTAATCTAAGTCCTTTCACTGATCACAGGGTCAAAGGTATAGCTTTTGCTACCATAATAGCATGAAATAATAACACGAGATAATAACATGGAAAAGCACATAACACATATAACACATAACATACAATTGTTCCTATATATTGAACTCAATGCGAATTAACTGGAGGTTAAAATAGTAATTTGGGAAGCACCTCATTACTATAATTAGCTTTCTTCGATGAAAAATAGGAGCTTGCTTGAAAACCAGGCCCTGCGAGGGTTGATCTTCAAACCGAAAAGATAAATTTCTCGGGCTCTTCGGGCACTTCGGGACGTGTTTCAGGTGTTAGGTATGATCCCGGGGATTTGGGGAATTAAAAGTGGCTAAAAATAAGCTTTACGGTGTAAAAATGTAAGAAATTCCAAACTTACCCGAGAAGGTTCACACCTCTCTTTTATAGGGTGAACTTCGGACCAAGGGGGCATGCGGCTCACATGCGAGGGTGCCAGGTGTCGGATGCGAGGTGAGGACAGGTGGCTTAGTTCGAAAGCCTCCACCGCGAAGACATGTATTGATCTTGGATTGGGTCGTGCCATCGGATACGAGAGGTTGCGACACGCAGGTTGGAAACAGGGCAGTTTGTGAGGATCCGGGTGACGTGTCCGAAATCTGACCTTATCTATGCGAGATTTCTCGGTTTTTGTGCCCTGAACTTCAAAAATCCATAACTTTCGCATACGAGCTCCGTTTTCGACGTTCTTTATATGCACATGTAGGTGAAATTATGCTCTACAACTTTTGTTTAGACTCTGTCAACTAATTTTGACTATTTTTAATATTATAGTATTTTAATTGGCCGAGATAGGAAAAGTCCGTTAAAATTTCATAACTTCTTCATCCAACGTCCATTTTCATATTTCTTTTTACCGTTGTATTACTAATAACGAGACCTTTGATTCTCGTTTAGGTTGTGTCGACTCAAAAACACTCAATCTTTATTTCGAGTTTTTAGATGTCTACTGCTATACCGAAACTTAGAAACATCTTAACTTCCTCATACGAAGTCAGATTTAGACGTTCTTTTTATTAAAGTTCTCGGTTTAACATATACTACGACTTTCATTTACATCATAAGGGCTAAAAAGTAGTTTTTTGAAAACTCACTTTTTACATCATACGATGTTGTGTCGGTTCTATCGTAAAACTTCAATAAGCCTTAACTTCCTCGTTGTAACTCGGATTTCGATGAGGTTTTCACCTAATTGTTTCTAATGAGATTATTTACAACTTTCATTAACATTATTTTCACTTATTTCCAACTTCATATTTTCATATATTTCAACAACTAACACTTGATTGGAATCTCATAGGACTTCCGATACATTTCGAATGATTCTAAACATAGTTTTACTTCAGTGTCATTAAAAACTATCTGTTAGAACTCAATACTCTAATTCATATAATATTTCATAATATTATTCATTAGAAAACACAATAACTAAACGTGTATGTTACATGTATCTAGATTTTTCCTCTGACCGGAGGTCCATTTGGAGGTGGTGGAAGATTCTTTAAGGAAACGGAAGGAATCGAGGAAGAAGATAAAGTCGGTTGTGTAGACATGATTTTTGAGTATTATGAACACCACGACCCTACAGTAGGAACCAATTATTTTGGTAAAAAATCAACCAAATTATATGAGAGGCTGTGGTGTTGTGATTAATATAAGTATTCGATTGAGATCAAAGGGGCACAAGTAATTTACAAGGAAACCCATTGACCCTTTATAGGATCTCCGACACAAAACATTGGGAGGTGATAATGATCACATGCCTTGTTTGATTTTATTGGTTCAAAAATAAATTATAGAAAAAATGATAAATAAACAAGTACAAGTGTTTCAGTAGCTCAAGGTGTCTAAGGTGTCATCTAATTGTCTCGTTATGTGCATGTTACAAGTGTATATATAGTGTAGGTTATGTAACTAAATTTCTGATATTTTTGGGATCCCGTTGAACTAGTATTTGCAACATGCTTGGACTTGGTATTCCCAGGTTTTTAGCCTGGTTGAAGTCATTCTTCGTTATAAATGAGTCTTATCTTGACCATTTCTACACATGTGAGAAATAAATAAGAAATATATTCGTTAAACTTGTTAGGAAATAATAATGGCGGTGTTCGGGATCCTGATGTATGTTTAGGATCCTGAGACTCTTTTAAGATCAAGGATCCTAGATAGGTTTCAGAATTTTGATCCCTAACAGGAATATGACACCCATCCTTCCCAGTCTGGCAATGTATATATTTCATATTCAGAACATGCGCACACACATAATTTCCAATTTTGTGTTTACATGCTAATAGGGCTTGAGTAGTTTCATATCTTTCAACTTTAGTAAAACGTGACCTTAGGAGAGTCTCAGGGAGAGGAGGGGGAAGAGTTGAAGAGACACGATGTCTAGTTCCACAATATTTGAAGGAAAGGAATACATTTTTACCTTGGCTTGAAAGTGGAAGACCATCTCCAGAAGATTGAGGAAACCCATTTCCATAAGAACGAGGAAGATCATCAATGTCTATATTTGACATTTAAAATTAGGAGAAGAGAGAATTCAAGTTAATTCATTTTTAATCCTTAATTATTAACCCATAAACTAAATTAAGGCTAGGATCCATATTTTCATTTCAGAATATGAATAAGGATGGTGTATTCATATCACAAAACTATTTTACGTAGATAGAGTCATCTCACCAATTTCAATCACATGAAACTCCTAGATCTTTGAGATTCATTAAATATTATTAATTGTGACTGGAATGCTGAAGATCACATTTAAGATGTGAATAACTATGCAAACCCACTCAAACATCCCCAATCGATTTATGATCACCCATTAATGTGCCGGTTATTAACGATACACGTTTCATCAACAATCATAAACACAAGTTGTTTCATCATTTCATCATTATAGTCTCAAATTAGTGTGTCAGTTAACCACACATGTTCCATTAACAAATCATAAAGAAATGATGTGCTTTTTAATGGATTAGCATACAATTTCACATTTTTCCTAAAGTTGCTAGAGTGATATTTGAAAGAAGGTTCTAGTACTTTATAGATTATACTTTTAATCTTTTATGTCCTATCGAACCCGTTCAGCTAATGACCCTCCACCACACAAAAGAGCGGTGGGTGACAATGACATTCATTCAGCGGTCACTTTATAGGCCGTTTCCTTGTACCCTCTATGTATAGCATGGTTTGTGAATGAGACTTACTAACGATTTGACTGACTTTATCTTTTATGTATATATATATATATATATATATATATATATATATATATATATATATATATATATATATAAGAGTGTATCTTAAAACATTTCAAAATGCAAGGTTTAATATTAATTATCTGAATTAATTTATTATTTAATTAATCATTTAAACATTTAAAATTAATTACATTAATTAGTTAATTAATTAATTAATTAATCATTTAAAGATATCATGGATTTATAATTATATTTTAATTAGTCCTATAATTAAATTGACCATTTATATCCATTAGGATAATATTAATTAATCTTATAATTAGTCATTATCTTGTCTAAGATTAACTCCTAACATTTAGGTTTTTTATTTAATCATATAAGATAAGCAAAAATTAAATTTTAGCAGATATCCAAAACAGATAATTACCAAATAACAACCACACAAATCAAATTAGGCAAAAAAAATCCCAAAAATCAGGATTTGCATTGAGTTCACTTCGTGGCAGGGCCTTTGTCACGTTGTGATCATAGTTCAACAGAAAAAAAAAAGATTTTCGATTCAACTAATGTGCTTTCAATGTTAGACACGCCAACCAGTGTAACATCCCCCTCTGGTACGTATCACAATATTGTCCACTTTGGGATCCCATTGCGAAAACTTTGGGCAAGACAATATTGTGATACGTAATAGAGAGGGATGTTACAACCATTATCTGATACGACTAATAGGTTTATTAGGTTACAACTATATGCAAAATATGGAAAACCGCTTTACAATTAAGAATGGAACATGCAACCTAAAAGGATTTATGTCTTACACTTTGAAGGCAACATACTTTAAATAATAAAATCTATCATGAAATCTAGCAATTTTGAAATTTAGAAATCAAGGTTAAGGGTTTACATACCTTTGATTTGTTGTAGCAAAAAAATCACTTCAATCCTTCCTTTGAAGAGCTTGGAAAGCTAATACCAAAAGGATGATGCCTCTAATGGCTCACACTCAAACCCATTAACTAGAAGACACTTAAGAAAAGAGGAGGAGAGGTAAATTTTCATTCACCGCCTTTAAGGAAGTGAGAACCACGAATTTAAAGTCCCAAAGGGTCATATTTATTGCTAGGGATCACAAGGATTAACCCTGCTTTAAATAATAAAATATTCAGATTTTATCTATTTAAAGCAGTTATCCTTACCAGCTTTAGGAGATTTCTAAAAACCCTAAACCCCCCTCCCCCAACCGTTCACCATATAGAACCCTCTATAATTATATTTCTTTGCTCAACTATGAACAATTACAATTCACGCCTTGCAACTTTAATTAATTCCAATTAATCCTAAATTAATTCCAAATTAATTCTGAATAATAATTAACAAATTCTAATTGATGTCATCTTAATTATAAATTATATAAATTAACAAATCAATTATTTTAACAGTTGATGTCATATTAAATTATAATTACATAATAAATTAACAAATCAACTATCTATTTCCAATTAATATATTAAACATATAATGTATTAACAAATCATTTCCTGAAAATATCCAATTAGATTATTAATCATATAATAATCCAATAAATCATCCTTACTCTACAAATGTCATTCTAATCAAGTTCTAGTTATGAGGACAACCAAAAAGTATTTTTCTTCCGATTACAAGAATATAACAATTTAGTTATAATCGGTTGACAACATTCATGGGTTTATAGGTCTATGGGATTGTCTCATTAGGGTTTTAGGTTTGATCCCTTCACTATAAATAAGGATACCTGCTTGTCATTTCAAAGGGTCTTTGAATTCTAGAGCGATAGAAGAATCTTTGTTAAATTATACTTGTAAAGTATTTTTGTGAGCTCATAAATAAAGAATACTTCCCTCCTACCCGTGGAAGTAGGTCACCTTGACCGAACCACGTAAATATAGAGTCTTGTGTGCTTTTGGTTTTGCTTGTTTTCTGTATTACCCCCTAACAAAAAACATAAAGGAAAACTACTTATTATATTAAACTTTTAAAGCTTAAACATTTAAAAAAAAAGATTATAGGTGGTTAAACATTTTTCAAAACAAAATACATACATTAAAACAAAATATATTTACCCATCCTTGAGTCTATCAAGCAACGTCTCTTCTGTACTCTTTGATCAATAACCTTGATGTGACATATTAAAATTGACAAGGTTATGCATAATTGTTCAAATATTTTTCATTCTCCTCATACCATGCTATGATTTCCTCCCACATACTCATAACTATTTTCCTTTTCTCAAAATCTTTCCATTTATTGTGTTTTATTTGACTAATGAGCTAGTTTTGCCTGGAATAGTTCCTGTCATGTGTAATGCCCAGGATTTAATAGGTATTATGTTGCTATGTATTCAAGTTATAGTTATTCAAATGTTGGGATTTTTGGGGTGGAGCATACGTTGGGCGTACAGGGTGTACGCACGACATACGTATACAAAGCGTGGATCGGGGAGCCCCCATGCGTACGCTGGGCGTAGGGTGACCAGATGCAAACCCTAAATTTTAGGGTTTGCCCACTATTTAAGCAACTTATAACCCTCCAAAACCTTATCCTCTCATCCTCCCTTATTCTCCCTGTACCCAACTCGAACCCTAACTCCATTGCATGTATCTTGAGCTTACTTTGAGGATTTTAGTGTTATTTTGGTGGTTTTGAAGGAGAAGGAGCTTGAAAAAGGAGAAAGAGCTTGGAGAAGGTTTGTAGATCTAGAAGTTTAGCATCATTTCTTACTCATTTGAGTTATCAAGCTTCAAACTTGACCATTGCATGCTTAGTTTTAGTTTTGGGGTGTTTTATGTGGCATTTTGACTCCATAGTTAAGGTTCCTTATGTTTTGGTAATTTCAGTCCATAAGAGTTATCATGTTGAGCTCTTGAAAGCATTTAGAGCCATAAAAATCGGGCCTTGGTGTTTAAGCCATAACCATGCAAGTGTTAGATGGTCACAAAGTGTGTTTAAGGACTTAAATCATGTCTTAACACCCATTCGCGCATGCAAAGACATAAGTTTATAACTTTATGGTTTAGGACGTCTTAAAATACATGGATCTATGTTTTGGATGTTAAGACTTAATGGGTTAAGTCACAAAGGAAGTTATAAGGAAACTAACCAGTACGCTGGGCATACCCCCTGGTACACTGCGCGTACTAGGTCAACCTCCCCGAAGCGGTCATGACCAACGTATGCTGGGCGTACGTGTTAGATACATCGTGCGTATGCATGCAGTTTAGATAAATGAGAATTTGCACATTAGAAGATTGGGCCTGAATTTGTTAGGCTTCGTAGCCGATTGTGGGTAAGGCCTCTGGGCCTAGGACTAGGATTTGTAGTGTTAGGCCTTTTGAGCATTATTGGGCCTTAAAGTTTAAACTAATGGACTTGGGCCTTAAATTTATTATGGATTGGACCTTGAGGCAAAGGGAACCTTGTCTTGGGACATGAATTACAGGATGGGCCATAATGGAATCATATTTGGACCCAATAACTAACTAAGGGACTTGCTATGCTTTAGTAAGATGAGTCCTGAGCCATCCAACGAGTATGATTTTGGCACACTCAGTTGAGGTGGGTTAATATCCTATATAAGTGGGTCGATGTCACGAATGCCGGCCCACTAATAGTTGTTGTAGTAGAGATGATTGTCTTTGTGATAATTGTCTGGTATGCCACTATATGTTATGTTTTATGTGCTTATTTGCTACGATATTATGTGGTAGTGGTAGGGGTGGAATAGACCCAATATCCGGTTGAAATAGAACGAAGGGGAAGCTAGCACCTAGATATGCTTGGCAGTGTCCGGTTGAAATAGACCGAATGGGAGACCAGCACCCATATATTCTTGGCAATGTATTTGTTATATGGTATGTGGTATGATGGGGAAACTTACTAAGCTTTGTGCTTATGGTTTTCAGTTTTCGCTTCAGGTGCTTCTTCTTCGAACGGAAATGAGCCGGCATGAGTACAGCGCATCACACCATGATTTTCGCACATGAGATCTTTGGGAGTTATACTCTGATGTTGTTTTATTATGACATGTTTTGATTATTGACATATTGGTTTTGACATGGGATGACACTATGGATGTTTTTAGACTATTGGTTTTATAACTACTTAACTAAAAATGAAAATTTTAGTCATGAATTTTGAGATGTTACATCATGACTTCTTTTTTTACAAATGTAGAGGCTGTACAGTGAGTTTTTCTATGAATGTGGTTGTTAATCTTTCAATTGGTTGTTTATAAATAGAATCAAGTTCAGCACCTTATTATTTTTGTGACCCCCAAAAGACCATTCGGTGGCTTCTTGATTTTACAAGAGGATTTAATTATTATTTACCAATTAATCTTGGTTGTTTAGGAGAGGAGATCATTACTTCATACATACCTAGTCAAGATAGACTTCTATACAAATATAACATAAATTCTTATAAAATTGTTTATATACCCTTTCATATATTAAAATCTTCTACAAAAATCCAATTATTTATACATTTTTTTATGTACACCAAGGTTGTATCTCATTATCAAAGCTTAGATATTTCTTGTATCTCAATATGTTTTCTTCATCGTCCAGTTTCTCCTTCAACATAAAGGATCATGAGTTTTATATATCTACTTATAAGGGATATGACAATATTTTATCTTGTTAAAGAGAATGGGAGTGATGTGAAAAAGTCCATTGATGATGTTATTTCAAGGTTTGCAAAGCAAAAGAAGGATCATGAGTTGTATATTGCTACTTGTAAATCTTTGTATTGAACATGTTATTTTAATGTTTCTTGGAACAATTTATTTACATGTTAATAGAAATTTACTATGTTCCTGACTACTTTATTTTAGGTTTTTGATGTTCTACAACATATTTGACACTAAGATATATATATATATATATATATATATATATATATATATATATATATATATATATATATATATTAACTATAATGTTATGTTATTTACTAGTATGCTTGAAGTACTAAGTTATGCATAATGAATAAGTTGCTTATTAGTTTGTTGTGATTAGGGAAATACAAGAATAAATTTCATAATGCTAAGACATGTAAGGGTCAATATAAAATCGAGTAAAGAAAATGATGGGGTTTTTCAAGAACATGGTTTGGTTGTGTTGGTTTTTGTTTTAGCATGTATTAGGATAATAGTTATGCTTTGTTGTTCATGTGGTTCGGAAAACATTTGATGGTATCTCTTTTGTTAAAACCTTTTATTTAATGAATTTATAAAAAATGGTATGCTATTTACTATTATGCTTAAAGTACTAAATGATGCATAATGAATAAGTTGTCGTGAGAGCTTGTTATGAGAATTTTGTTGCAATACGTTGGATCTATATACTCAAAAATCATTTTAGAATGATGTTTGCCAATAACTTATGATCCTATAGGGTCATACAATTATCGAGTTGTCACTTATTGCTTATTAATTAGGAATTTGATTAGTAATAAATATATTCAACTATTGTAATTAATTAGGGGAATAATTATCATTTTATAAAAATAATATTTCTAGAGAGAATAACTAGACATTTAATAATATAGAATTTTAATATGTTGTGTATAAGTATTTGAACCTTTAGGAGTTCATATATATATATATATATATATATATATATATATATATATATATATATATATATATATATATATATAATGTTTGATGACTTGTACACTTAATAGATAATGTTTGATGACTTTGAAACATCATATCTCTGTTTCTATCACCTATAGCCGAAAACAAGAAGGGTATTCGAGGTTGTTTGTCAACCTCCCTCTTACACACTTCATGCTTTTTACAAGCGATGCCTTTGACTTGTGTAATGGTATGGGCTTAAGATCTTTTGTTTGGCTATCTAAAGAGAGTAAGACTTGATTCAAAAAGCTAGTTTTTGATGTTACTCTCTTCCTTCTTGCATAAAGTTGTAGCTTTATCCCTTCTCCCTCTCTAACTCCCTTTTGAAGTGTAGTGTAGATTTAGTGCTTAAAAGTACTTGTCCTTGTTTTTTATTATGATAAGTACTTAAAAGCTTAAGAAGTACTTCATACAAAATAATAATTAGCATTCTTGATGGCATATACTTGTTGGTGGATATATTATAGAGGAACTCCTTTTTGAGTTTTTGCAATCTTCTTCAACTCCCCAAACTAAGTTGGATCAAAGACTTCAAAAACTGTAATTTTTAACCTCTTGTGGTTGTCTATAATCATTTTAGTATCATATAAATGGATCCTTGTTGGTTTTGTTTAAAATGATCTTAAAATAAACTAATTATTTTAAATACTTCCGTTTTCCGTATAAAATTGTTTTATAAAAAAGATCTTTTTACTTTCCAAAACGATATAGTGCATAATGAATATGAGTTGTCATCGTAGAATTTTCATTTCGTTACTTGATAAGTAAAACTTGATAAGTACATGATGCATAATGAACTTTACATATGATATATGTTTGTTTTGCAATAAAAAAAAAAACAAACGTTGAAGCGCTAAAAAACATACCTTGCAACAAAAAGTCCATAACCCCAATTATACTTGGCACTAATTCCAACCTAAAAGAAAGTAGCATAAACAAAACCTAACTAAGAATGAGTCGTGGGTTGAAGTTCCTTGCTTCTCTTTTAGCTTGCGCAACCAATGCCTCCATTTTGTTGATGTTTCCCAAAAAAAATCGGGTATGATGACCATGGAACTAAGACACAAAGGAGGGTTATCGATCTAATAAATCAATAACTCGATCCCATCACGTGGAAGAAAAAAAGATAGCTTGATAGTAAAAAGATTAAAAAAATTGCGTAATTAGGAAGACTAACTACCTTCAATGTACAACCATAGATATGTCTTTTTGGATTATTTTGTGGTCCATGAGACAAGAACTTACTGCCAACCTACCATATCAACATGAAACTATGGCCGATTACAGGTAGGAGTTGTTTTATTTTTATTTATTTTTTTGCCAACTAGCATGTCTATAGAGAGGAAGAAGAAGAAGAAAAGAGTAAACAATAAATTAAAAAGAATGGAATTAATATAGAGTATGAAAGAGATGAGAGCTAAAAAAAAGATAAAATTAACTAGAATTAAAATGAAAGTTAAATGTTGGGACCAAAACCACAACCGACATGCTTAGGGCATTTTGTGTAAATTTGAACTTTAGGGACTTAAACCCTCTTCTTTTTTTTTTTTTTTTTTTTTTTTTTTTTTTTTTTTTTTTTTTAAAAATCGTGGACCAAATTTGAAGTTTTATTAAAAAATAAATATATGATCGATTAAAATAAGTATATTGTGATGTGTAACTAACTATAGAAAACATTAAAAAAAATATATAAGAACGTTTTTAATGTTTTCCTCTATAAAGCTTTAGTGGAACTACTGGCAACAAAAAGTTGTCTTTATAGCAAAAAGTTGTCTGATTTTGATTAAATTCTTTAATTTGTAGGTTATGCTGCATTTCACAAAGCAATAAGAGATACAGACAAAAGCGATGTTGTTGTACAGTATTTATTATTTATTATAATTATAATGTTTAATTTAACATACAGTAAAACAGAAAAGCTAATATTTCTCGAGATCTAGAAGAATAAAAATACATATTATCACCCAAAGAAATTACCAACAATGGTTTGTAGAAGAATCGTATTTTATAAGCAACAGAGATATAACAAATTGTGTTGTTTTTTGGTTATTGAAAATGTTTGCCAAATATTAATTTAATAAATGTAATACAATTAGGCAAAATGCCATAGTATACTATAAAATGACATAGAATACGCTCAAAATGAAATATAAAGCGTGTTTGGTTTACAGATTTGGAAAGAATTTTAGAGAATTTAAATATAATTCAAGTAAAAAATTGTTTTTGGTTGATAAAATTGTTAGAAATTTGGGTTTAGAAAGGCTTGGAAATTCTGAGAATTGTGATTATCACTTTCAAATCGAAGTATTTGGTGGTACTCCCAAATCTTCAATTGGATAAGACTCAGAGAGACAAGAACAAAGAATGTTTGATGATATTTTCGTATGTACCAGAAAATGAGACCAAAACCAACTTTTAACAACTTTGTCTGAAAACTGTCATATGACAGTTTTAAACTGTCATAAAACCATAAAAACTGTCATAAAACGGATATATGGATAAAGGTCAAACCAATGGTCAATTATCTGGAAAATCAATTTTCTGATGCATTTTTTAATATAGTAACATACCCTATAGTAACATCGATCCCAGCCAGGGGCTGCCGCCCCTTGGACCCCACTCCCAGGGGCGCTGCCCCCGGACCCCCGTTCGTTCAGGGGCTTCGCCCCTAAATGACAGTGTACTTTGAAACTTGATCAAACTTAAACAAGTGTGTACTCCACATCTTCCTTACTTGTTTAATATTTATCAAGATCATTTTTTGTCAACACAAAATAATCTCATTACACTTAAATAACCTTGATGATCAAAATCACCAACAAAAATCACATCGATTAAAAGTATTCAAATTCCATTACAATTTATGTCCGAAGCAAATGATCTTTCTTTGGCTAAAAAAAGAAGACTTTTTATTTTATTTCTTATGAAAATGTCGTCTCACACCAACCAAATTACCGAGTTTTGTCCCTAAGGGTTGTAATTTTAATTTTTTTTTACTATTTCATTGTTATTTCAAACTTATTTACAAAAACATAATATTTTTTTTATAACTTCCAATTACTTAAATTTAATAAAATATATTTTAGATATTAATCACGTGATTTTGCATTTATCATTAGTGCCACATTATAAAACTTTTTTATAAGAGAATGAAAAAACCACGTGACCTTCCTTTTTATTAATTTATTATATTAATTTTTTTTTAATTGAATCATTCTTATTTGTAGGTTTTTTTGAGCGGTGAACATAACTATGTTAAGCTGTTAAAGAACCTTAAACTATATTAAAATTTACAAACATTAATAAGTAATTCTTAATTGTTTTTTTGTACATAGTTATTTTTTTTACATAAACGTCTGATACAAAATACCAACAAAACAAAAATGAACATCAAATGGTATAAATATAAATATAACTTGGATAAATCTTAAATAATCAATCATAATTAATATAAAATAAGTATTTTCTTTAACATAAATAACCAAAAATCTAGAATAAATATTACTCAATCAATCGTTTTCACATATTCATAGGTCGTTTTCTAGGCTTAGAACGACATTTTTTTTTTTATTATGATCACTTTGTCTATAGAATCCACAAAGATTAGCTTTTTTTCCTTCTTTAATGTATATTCCATTTCATAACCTTATTGAACGATGGCAACCTATTTTCCTTTCGTTTTAACTCTGAATTTGGAAGCATTTGTCGCATAGATGTCTCGGAACAATATGTTTCATGAGGGACCGGGGAAAAATCAGATGTCCAAGTAGCAGAATATTCAAAATTTGAGTAATATTGTTGAATATATTGACTCGTATTTAAAGAAAGATAGGCACATGCATTCAAGACATGAGAGCACATATACTTATATATCTCCCACTCACCACATGTGCAAGTTTTTTTTTCTCTAAATCAACTATTTGCATATTTTTTTTCCTTTTTGAGTAACCACCTTAATTATTTGTTTTTCTCGGTTGAAAGATTTCAAGGTATGTACACTAGCTTTTGACATTGATGTCGCTTGTTTTACAACAACATGAGGAGTAAACACATCTCTATTAGCTTGAGCAGTAGGTCCCAAAGAACGTATCATGTCAAAGTAGTGAACAATCTATGGAATGTAACTTAGACACATGGAGTGATTGGTAAAAAAACTAGCATCTGTAAATACACTATTAAAAACTCTGATATATCTGTAGTAAGCAGCCCATAATGTTTTCCCCCATCATATGCAAGTGTCCATCTACAAAGTGAATGTCCCTTGAGCCACTGACAAACTTGTAGATTTAGTTTCCAATTTCTTCCATGACAGAGTTGAACTTACGAACTTGATTTTGACTTCCATGACGATAATCTAAAACTTTTAAATGTGAGTTACGAAACTTGTCATGAAAGTTGTTGACAATATGCCATACCCCGAAACCAAGAACGGTGGAAACGTTCTGAGGCGGAGGACGTCATGTAATGTATCACAACATTGCAAAGTAGTAAACAAGCAACAACATCATCCATTGCATTAATAGTATAACTTTAATTACAAGTGTGTTCTTTCATAGTATAAAACAACATAATGAATATTCAAAATAAAAGACGAGTCTTGACTGCTTCGTCTTCACAAAACCTGGTCGTCGTACCTGTCTATTTGTGACTTGAGAATACAAGTTATTTTGAAAGCGAGTATCAACAATAAAGCTAGTGAATTCATAAGTATTTATGTGTCTTTGATTTGTAAAACTGTAAAGAAAGGACTTGTAAATGTTTGAAGAACAGTTTGTATAAGTGTGAAAATGTTTGTAAGTAATTGTAAACGTTTGCAAAACCCTAGAAAATCTCATATTTCCTACTAGTATAAAAAGTAGTCTTCTACCAAGACCCAATTGTTTAGAGAGTACACATCACTGTAAATGTGATGGTTTTTCCCATGTATAACTATTATTATTATAAAACTATAGTCTACCTCATTGTTTATGTGTATGTTTCACAAAATAAAGGTAATAAGAAAAATAATATATCTATATCAAATATATTCTATCTCATCGTTCATGTGAATGTGTCACAAAGTAAAGGTAAGAAGGAAAATAATATAATAACTAAAATTGTATCCTTTTGCACTAGGATATTTACGGCGTGGTAACTCGCCAAACAGTACAACCGTAGACACCCGTCAATGTGCATTTTCCCTACTGTAGCTAACAACCTTGGGGTTGGAATGGTAAGTCCTGAAACGTATGTAATAGTATCTATGTAAACGTATCTATGTAATCGAATATATGTAAACATATCTATGTAATCGTATCTCTTCATATAGTATGTAATTTATTCGTATTTCTGTAATTGTATCTCTTCATATAGTATGAAATGTATTAGTATGTCTGTAATTGTATTAGTATAGACTCATGAATGAACTGACTCTTGTGTGATTCCTTGTACTTGGAATAGTAAGTAGTATCTCCTAACTATACCTATTATAGTTACTAGTAATGTACGTGTATAACCGAAAGTATGTCTTTGCTACCCAAAGGTACTGAACTGACTGATGGAACTTTTATGTCTATATATGTATACATGATATATAACTAATATTTAGACGACATTCGGATGAATAACCGATACCTTAAGGCAACATCCAAACGAGGAAAAGGAATTAAAGCGAGCTAGTCGTCCTAAGTCCTTTAAACATTACTTATATAACTATACATACATAGGCATACATTTGACAATATAAAAGTATGAAAGAAGTTTTTTAAAACCTTTGAAAGTTTAATAACTAAGAAATGATGACTTGATGTCAGTTTATAAAACGATTTGAAAATAGTTTGTTTGATAAGACCGTTTTAAGTATAAGAAAAACCTTCGTTTGAAACACAATTGTAACGGAGTTTGAAAGGAAACATACAATATGCAAGATAGTTTTTTAACATGTAAAAACATTTGAGAAATTCATTTGAAGTAATATGTTTGGTAAAACAGCTAAAAGTGTAGTAAATCCATTTGTATGCTAGTTATTAATCACATGTGATTGATATAATAACTTGCATGATTCAAATTGTATTCTCTCCCCCCCCCCCCCATAAAAGCATTTATAAACATTTAAAAACAGTTAAAAGGTTAATTAAGGGGTATGAACTCACCTGCAGTGAGTGGATTGGATGGAAGTGTTGGACAAGTGCTTGGTGTTAAGTGAAGACTTAAACACACACAATGGTCCTAATAACATATAAAGACATATGTATATATACAATTAATGATATAACACTAATTAGACAAGTATAAACACCCTAATGTGTGGAAAACACTTTGTCAAAGTGTTAGGAGGCCATTGGATTGCAACAAAGGAGTATAAGGCATTGTAATTGAGTTTATGGCCCATGGACCATACTTAATGGAGTTTACGGCCCAAGGGAGTTTACTCCTGGCCGTAAACTCTCTAATGGGTCTCAATTTGAAGCTTAAAGGTAAGATGTCTTAAGTGGTTAAGTGTTTCAAGGCTACACAAGAGGCTAGGTGAGTTTAAGGTCCAAGAAATGACCTTAACTTGTGTTTACGGCCTGGGGACCACTTCCCCATGAGTTTATGGCCGTAAACTCATGGTGTGAAGTACCATTTTGATGTTTGAGGTTCCTAGTTCAATGGTGGTTGGTTCTGGGCTAAGTTCTAGTCATTTAGAAAGACAAGAGGGCATCATTGCACCCTTAAAGGGAGTTTACGGCCTTAGGAGATCCTTCGCCATAAACTCTCATTCATCCTTTGATTCTTGATTTTTCTAAGGCCTAAACATGTTAAACCTAGTGTCCAACAAGTTAGAACAAGAGTACTTACGATCTAGGAGCTTGAATGGTCGGTTTTAGCCAAGAACACTAGTGTGTGTTCTTGGTGAAAGTTGGAGATCTATATAAATGGAATGATTTCACGGATGAAATCATGTAAGATCACTAGTTCATGTAAGATATCAACTAGTTAGGGCAAGAAACTTATGAGTTTTGAAGATCGGGGACGAAGATCGGGATGATAGTTGAGAGGATTTCAGCCAATGGAAAGAAATGAATGAACAAAATGGCCAACACTTCATCATATAGCAGGATTTTACGTACCACATGGATTTTACGGCCGTAAACTCCATTGTGGTGGCCGTGAACTCCTTGTCCATGTGTTTAAGGCTAGTTCTGTGTGCTATATCTTTAGCAGATAAACCCTGACACTAATCCCTTAAGTGTACAAGGCTCAAAACGCTCAAACAGACTCCATATTGTGCTAAATGATAGCAGGAATAAGTTTGACTTTCAATGAAGTGTTTGACTGTACAGGATAGAAAATTTCGAGTTGTCACACAATATGTCGCAAACAGTACCTATACAAATCCTTTCAAATGTTAACAATAAATTAAAAGTACCATAAAAGTTGTTAGTGAAATTAATAAATATTACCTGTGAAAACTATGGGGCTCCAACCATGGTGATCATTGCTCATTAACTACCTTTAGGATTTCACTATGATGATCGGATATTAAACAAATTTTGCAATGTTCTTTCACCACATGTTTCTTGACATGATTAAGAAACCAATACCAACTACTATATGACTTATTCTCAACAATAGCAAATGCAAGAGGAAAAATATGATTGTTACCATCAACTCCCATTGCAATCATCATCTTTTCCTTATACTTACCATATAAATCTGTCGCGTTAATGGTAACAACAGGCCGAAAATGCACAAATTCGTTGATAGAAGGACTAAAAACCCAAAAAACACGTATGAACTCCACTTTATCAACATTACTCTCCCCTCGATCCATATTACTATCTATGTTATCCACATTACTCAATCTAGCAATGCATCATTCAACGATAGTTCCTAGATTGTAAAATTGAAGTGCAACCATAAATTTTGGTAAAGCAATGTAAGATTCCTCCCAATTTCCAAATATTTGTTCAATTTCCTTCTACTTTCCCATCCAAACCTTCCTGTACGAAGGAGTATATCCCGATTTATCAATTATTTCAGCTCTCAGGGTAGGAATACTAATAATGGTTGTTTCTTAATAAGGTGTTCAATTTCTTAAGTGATCAAGCTCATATCGAGATTTGGATGATCTTAAGTAATCCTATACCGAAAACAAGTATCTGGACCAATGTATCATGTTATCTAAAAAAACCCAATACGTTTACGTTTACATGCACGCAATTGCCACTTACAACCAGTTTGCGAACATAACTTACATCTTACCTTCAAACTTGTTGGACATGTTTCAACCAGTCCATATTATCAATGCTTCCTGATTATGTAAAGCTTAATAGCTCTAATAAGTTCATCCTTATTCTTAAAAGAATTTTTTTTCCAATTCTTGAGTTAGATGACTTTTACTTTCAGAGTGTGACACCACCCAATTGTCAACATTAGCCACATATATGCCCACTAAACTATTAAAATTAGAAGGTACCTCGATGTCAACTCCATCTGCGGTTACATCTCCTCAATTTTCAGTTTCATCTTCATCCTCACTTTCATATTCGTGTCAAATCCGCTACTCATTCCATTGTTCACAACAACTTAAGAAATTATGCTGAAGTCCTCGTTGTGAATCATGTCTGATACAACATCAATATGATTCACATTAGGTAATAAAATAGTGTTCCTTTCTTCTTTTATCAAAATTGATTCTTGAGTTATGCAAGTAATATATCAAAAAAATTATAAGTGGAATCAATAACAAATTATAATTACGAAATTGAGATGAAAAATTAACAGGAACGTACTAAAATGGATTGCTTATTTAGCCTTTATGGTGAATGCGATACAAAAAGTAAAGCAAATGGACTATTTTGAATTCCCTGTAGATCCTATTCTATATGACTTTTTCTTCAAAGAAATAGTTTATAGACAACATTAGTAACTTTTCTCGGTGGCAGAGATAGCCTCAAACTTAGTATATAGTAGCCCCTAACATATTTCACAAAAATCATCCAAAAACCATAATATGACAGAAGTAGCCCCAAACAAATTTCACAAAAATCATCAAAGAAACAATATAGGGTAAAATTTTGAAATCCGGTGTATAATATGATTCTTAGTACCTCGGTGTTATATCCAAGTGATTTTTATCTCGATTGACGTCAACCTCTAAGTATATTTCAATGTTGCTTAGTTCTTGATGAAGACTAAGCACATCAAACATGATCTCAACGTCATTACCGTCCTTGATCGGAATATGAATATATTTCATTACATTCGCAACAACCAATGGATATCTGTAAATTACTTTTATACAATATTGTTGTTTGTCAATTGATGTTGCATAATAGATTTGATTGATAAGGTCATTGAATTGTATTCCACATTGAACTTTAATAGTTTTAATCAGAAATTTGTTGTAAGTTATACCAGAAGTTGAGCTATTTGAGTATATTGAACTATGAATTGGACCTAGTAATGGTCCATGGGCCGGAAGTATAAATACCAAATGTTTTGAGGAATACTTTCATTTTTTAGTTTTTAGTTTATAATAAATTCTCTCAACCTTTCTTATGGTTGAATATATGTATTCTCCTAAAAACTTAATAAGATATCTATTTATTTAGCATTTTAATCATGTTTTATTAAGTTTTGTACATCTACGACGATATGTGTATTTATGATTTATTTGCAAAAAACGAAAATATATGAAATTTGGTAAGCAAATCGCATCTAGAGAATAACAAATAGTAGTTGTATGTTTGATTTTGAAAGCATTTATCATCTGGAGTGCAATATACAAGTATTTGATGCATAAATCGTGCATCAAAGACTTGTACTTTAATAGTAAAAAGGAAAAAATTCGTAGTTAAACGTAATTACTTTTTTTGAAAAAAATAAAAAAAAATCAAGATTATTTTAGGATAAATCATAGGTAGGAGCAGAACAAATCACAGATAGAACACACCCACCTGCGATTTGTTTAAAAAATCTAATTTTTATTTTATAAACACTCATTACATAATATTCTTTTGGTTTTTACGGAAGTCGATGGAGATAAAGGGAATATTAGAATTTAATAAACATAATTTATTTAGAATATTTTTGTTCACATGGCAAGTGATGTGGACTTAAAGATAGTAGTATATCATATAACTAAAACCCAATACTCAAACTAGGGTTGTAAACAAACTGAAACGGATGCTTGTTCATTTTCGTTCATTTAAGTTAGCCAAACAAAAAAAACGAACACAAACGGATAAATGGATGCATTTTCTTGTTCACATTCGTTTGTTTAATAAATTATATTGTTCATGTTTGTTTGTTTATGTTCGTAAACATGCTAAACAAACATAAACAAACAAAGATAAACAAACATAATTGAAAATATATGAACATATAATATAGTAATATAATCAAGCATAATTAAACATATATGAACATAAAATGAACTTATATAAACGAACACAAACAACGTTCACAAACATTATAGGACGAATGAGATCATTGTTCATGTTTGTTTGTTTAACTAAACGAACAAGAATTTGTGTTCATATTCATTCATTTATTAAATAAACGAGCATAAACGAACTTCTCGTCGAACGGTTCACGAACAGTTCGTTTACAGCCCTATACCAAACCAAACCAAATGGTTTTGGTTTATTTGATTCGGGTTATTTGGTTTTTGGTTAATTCGGTTTGGTTAACTGAATAAAAAAACCTTAATCGGTTTGGTTTTGGATAAATTTTTATAGTTTTGGTTAAACCGAAAAAATCGAATATACTATTTAATTAATATATATTTATAGTTTATATCTATGAACTAACATTTTATATATAAATTTATAGATTAGTTACTAAGATTTCTATAACTTATTATTTAGTTATCAACCAATTATAGATTTATAATTGTGTGATACTTTGTATTAAAAGAAGAAACAAATTAACCATATGCCAATTAAACTTAAGTAATTATTTTGTCATCATAAACGACTAAATCTATATTAATTTATCTCTATAGTTTATGTGTGCATCGACTCTTCAAGACAATACATCAAAATATTAAATATAATATGTTATATACTAGTGTATTTTCTTTATTTGTTAAAATGTTTAGCAATTTTTTTTCTTTTAATTTAGTATTTATATTTACATGCGGAATTTTATTTGGTTTAACTGGTAAACTGAACTGAATAAACCGAAAGCGATCAAATTGAACATTATTTGGTTTGATTATGGTTAGATTTAAAATATTAAAAAACCGATAAAAACGAACGACTTTAACCAAAAACCGAAAAACTAAACCGAATAACACTGCTAATCATATGGGCCCAGCTACCCACGTCCTCTAAACACGCTTTATGCCTTTATTCAACTCACGTCGGTTAGATGTCACGCAGCTATAATTATTTACTCCATTTTTTATTTCTATTATCTTTTTCAAGATATAAATACTTTTATATTTTTAGTAGTAATATAAAGGCAAATTTCATAAAAATCATGAAGTTTTTATAAAAATTTAATTTTGATATTGCGTTGTTTTATGTTTTAAATTGAACACATCATTTATCAATTAGTTACAAATTTGACTACGTAACTACGTATCAGAGCGAAGTTGTCAGCTTACGTGACAGTACGTGTCAGTTTTGATAATGCAACATGCTTGAATAAAATAACAGTGTGTTACTAAAATATAGTAACTTTTGTAATAGTTATCCAAAATTAGTGATTTGTCTCGTTAGTTTTTAAAAGTCAATAGTTTGTAAATGTGTAAGTAAGACAATTCCTCAAATATTATTCTATAATAATTAGTTTTTAAGTATATTCAAGTCTACAATTAAATAAAATAATTTCATCTCTTACAAACAACTTCCTAATTTGAATCTAGTTATATTATGTTTGGCGTATTAGCTGAAAAACTAGTTAATAGTTGAAAAACTAGTTGCTAGCTTATACTTTTCAACTAACTGATAAAAAATTACATTTGGTATAAACTAGCTGATGAACTAGTTGGAATATATATTTCTGCTAGCTTATCAGTAAGTTTATACCAAACGTAATTTTTTATCAGTTAGCTGAAAAATTATAAGTTAGCAACTAACTTTTCAGATAGTATGCCAATATAAAATGACATAAAAGTGCATTTAGAAAAATATTTTTTTTATAATTTATATAGGATATATTTGGAAAATTAAAAACAATTTGAAAAGTTATCGTTGAAGTTTCGAGTAGCCAGAAAGAATGAAATGTTTTCGAATTTTGTTTCCTAATGACGATGAGTATAACAAAGTCTTTGATGAGTATGCAATGTTTTCAATGAAGAGTGGTCCTTTTGAGGATTTTACAAGCATTTCAAAGATGACTACTATGGAACCCAAAAATGGGTGGGTTAACTTTGGTGCTCAAACTTATTTTCTCCAGACTTTGGATTTTAGATTACTTGGACAACCTATTTCTTCTTCTTGTGTTTGTGCATAATTGGAGTACTTAAGCATTTTGTAATGCTTGGTCCAGGTATTATTTATTTCTCAATATTTTAGGGTTTCAGACTGGAACTCGATGAGTTTGGGAGCTCCAACTCATCGTGTAGAGATTCATTTGGACAACGCTTAAGGACTCTACTCGACGAGTTAGGGAGCCCCAACTCGACGAGTAGACACTGGAAATGAAAACCCTAATTTTCAGGTTTTGTACCCTAATTAAAGGCCTTAAACCTCTTTGTTAGCCTCCCCCATCGCCCCTTTGTCCAAAGAAACCCTAGTTCGTGCTTTTCTTATCATTTTGAGTGTGTGAGAGATTAAAATGTGCCTTTTGGTGGTTATTTGAAGAAGGCTTGAAGTGGGAGGTGCATAGCTGAAGGGAGAGGCTGTAGATCCAGTGTCTTTGTTGTTGTGGTAGCCATATTGAGGTAACAAGCTGATACCTTGGTCACTTATTTACTAGATTTCTTCATGTGGGAATTTATGGTCATTATTAGCCCATTTTGGGAGCATTCTAGGATTTGAGCATGTCATGAGCTATGACTTCAGATCTGGACATATCATGGCCTCTTTTGATGTAACATTGCCATATTTATCAAGTCATGGCCCTCTTTCATGCCCTAAACCCCTTAAGAAGCTATGATTGAGTGTTTTAGCCTCTTAATGTCATGCACAGACATAAAGTTAGCAACTTTACATGGTATTTTCATCATAGGGGATCAAATCTATCGTTTAGAGCTTTGCTCTCGCTGGAAAAGTGACTGAATGTGTCAAGACAGGGAAAACTCTACGAGTTTCCCTGCCAACTCCGCAAGTTCACAAAGGTTTCCCCGATCCTCTGGACATAATACGAACTCGACGAGTTGTCCTGTCAACTCGATGATTTGGCTAGGGTTTTCCCCAATTTTTCTAAGAACTGAAGGAACTTGACGAGTCAACAAGGGCACTTAACAAGTTGGGTCAACATGAACTGTTGACCTTGACCGTTAACTTTGACTTTGACCATGGTTGACCAATTTTGACCTTAAGGGTATCTTTGGTATTTTAGGAATTTGATAAATTCAGTCACATGATGGTTGTAGGCAAGTGAGTTGGAGCAGTGAGTTAGGATTTGATCTTACCAGTTTGGCATTCCTTGAGAGGTGAGTCTCCTCACCATACTAATGGGTCGAAGGCACCAAGACGGCCCATTTTGTGATATGTGGTACACTAGTTGATGTAGTGATATCGGCATACTAGTTGGTTATATGTTATGTGGTATGCTAGTTGTTTATGTGATATTTACATGAAAGACCATGGGGGAGCCCATGATACTTGGATGTTAGATCATGTAGGGGAGCCCATGGCTTTCCATGTAAAGACCATGGGGGAGCCCATGACATTTGGATGTCAAACCATGTGGGGGAGCCCATGGATTTCCAGGTAGAGACCATAGGGGTAGCCCATGACACATAGGTGTAAGACCTTGGGGGAGCCCATAAAATCCTGGAGTAAGACCCTAGGAATAGCCCATGGCATCCTTATATTGCATGGCTTTTGTGATTAACATGGATTATATGATTATGTGGGGTATTCTCTGGGGAACTCACTAATCATTAGCTTATAGTTTGTTGTTTATTTCAGGTACTTTAGAATCTAAGGGCAAGAACCCGGCGTGATGACACAACATGCACTCTCGAGAGTTTTGTTTTGGGAAACTTTGATTTTATGAATAATTTATCTGAAGTTATGGATTTTGAAAACAATTGTGTTTTGAATTTTATAATTTATGGAAAAGAATCTGTTATTTAAAAATGAAAATTTTTATTGAAAATTTGGGATGTTACAAGTTGGTATCAGAGCCTTAGTTAGATGGATTCGGGTGTACTATCGGGTGTGTCAGAACTCAAATTGGGGAAATGGTAAAAGAATTATTTTTCAAAATCAAAAGTTAAAAAATTCTTAAAACTAATTTCTTGGAAGAAAAATGGAGAGTGAAATACGCGTAAGCGGCCGAGATCAAGTAAGTGTTTTCCTCAATATGTTAGCCATGCTATAATGATAATTGGAATGTGATAATCGTATGAGTCTTTCTATGTGTATGCTTTCAAAATTGTATACGGTTAGGATCTTATAGCCTTAGAATAATTGATTTGGCCGTATTTTATGTTCCTTGTTTGGTCGTGGTCCTAGGGTAGAGTCTGTTATATATAAGGCAACCTGTTATGATTGATTTGAGTTCTGTTTTCACGGGATTGAGCAAATCCTAGGATAGCCTAGGGTTTGAGCTAGGTGGTAGTCTATGAGATATGTCTTGTTCTGGGATGAATTAGAGTGATCAGGTAGATCCTCGGGGAAGGTACATGTAGGTGTGAAGGTAGTATTGGGCCCGTACTACTAAAAGCGCTGGACTTGTACCCAAACAAATGCTAGATATAGAAGCTCTAAGGAGACCGGTGTGGAAGGGTCCCCTTTTGAATATCTTGATCATTATGTTTTATGGTATTTCAGATCAGTATGGTATTGACACGACATAGAGCAGGGGGATTAGGATCAGGATTAGGATCAGGATCTGGGTCGGGCTATGCTACGGATCCCATTGACGAATGGCTGTGCGAGCTTTTCAGAGCTGAGGTTATGAAGGGAATTCTTGACGTTACCCTAATGATTTTCGGGACCGTTAAGGAGGGGAAGATGGAGATCATGGAGGAGTAGATCAGGTCTTTCCGAACCGAGATTACTGCGGGCTAGATTGGGGCACGAACTCCCTCATTCCGAGAGTTAAAGGTGTACGACCCCATAGTTAGTCGACACTAGGTGGGGTTTGCTTCATGCATGTTGAGGGATCGAGCTAGGGACTGGTGGGAGAAGGTGACCCACCAAGTGGGATCAGCAGGAATGGTTGAGATGTCATGGGCGAAGTTTGTTAGGAGATTTGACTTGGAGTTTGAACCATCCATTGAGGTGCAACGTGTAGTGAGGGAATTTCACGAGTTACAGTAGGCCACCAAAATTGTGACGGAGATCACCGCCAAGCTTCGGGAACGAGCACTATTGATTCCACAGTATGGTGCGGATGACGGTATGAAGAGGATGAAGTATCATTCCATGTTGACGGATGATATATGTGAGTTCGTGAGATTTTTAGGGTGCAAAACCTAAATGAGATGGTGGAGAAGGCCCGGGAGTGGGAGATGGAGTTGAATTTCTGCACCAAGTGGAATCTAGAGTAGGTGCAGATAGTTGTAAGTCAAGCTAAAAAGCCTAAGACCTCTGGTTCTTCCAATATGGTCCAGCAGGGATGTGGCCGGTATACCAAGTGCAGTAAGCCGCATAATGGGGCTTATCGAGCAGTAGGCTCGGGATGTTACGTGTGTGGCCAACCGGGCCACATAAGCAAGGATTTCCCCAAGAAGGGCTTTATTTGTTTCTACTACAACCAGATCGGCCATAAAAGGGCCGATTGTTCAAGGTTGTAGGGAGGGGAAGGAGCGATGGCGGTGCCCGTGCCCAAGGCGGATGCTCCCGCTATGAAGAGCTGCACTTTTCAGCTGACTACTGATGAGGCTCGGGCAGCATCAAATGTCGTGGCTGGTATATATTCTAATTTTTCCTATCCATATTTAAATGTTATGCTTATGTATATATGTACGATTGTATAGGGACCTTTTTGATCAACAGTATATCAGCTCATGTTCTTTTCCATTTAGGAGCTACCCGATCGTTCGTATCTATTGCGCTAAGCAAGAAGTTCCGAGATGCTTTGGAAACTTTAGGTTCCCTGCTGGAGGTTGAAATTGCAGATGACCACACCGTGAGTGATATGAGGGTATATCAGGACTGTGTCGTGAATGTGTTTGGTGATAGGTTATTTCTTGATTTGGTTCCAATACTATTACGAGGGTTGAAGGTGATCGCCAGGATGGACTGGTTGGGGGCCAATGGGGCCATGAAATAATGCGAGCACCAGTTGGTTAGAGTTCGAACCCTAAATGGGGGAGAACTAGTTATTCATGGGGAGAGGGCCTTGCAAGGGCCAACCCTCTGTTCAACTACGAGGGCTAGGGAGACATCTCTATCTGGATTTTTGGCATACATCTCAGAAACAAGGGTTGAGCCCATGATAGATTTGGGTAGTGTATCGGTTGTACAAGATTTTTGGGTTGTATTTCCCGAGGAGTTTCCCGGGGTGCCTCCGAAAAGGCAAGTAGAGTTTTGCATTGATTTGGTGTCGGGTGCTACTCTAATAGCCAAGGCACCGTACCGACTAGCTCATTCTGAGATGCAGGATCTGTCTACACAACTTTAAGAGCTGCTAGACCAAGGGTTTATCCGTCTGAGTAGCTCTCCGTAGGGAGCACCGATTCTGTTTGTCAAGAAGAAGGACGGGTAACATAGGATGTGCATCAATTATCCGGAGCTGAACAAGTTGACGGTGAAAAACCGTTATCTACTTCTGAGGATCGATGATTTGTTCGATCAGCTCCAGGGTGCATCTTGTTTTTCCAAGATTAATCTTCGGTTAGGGTACCATCAGATAAGGATTATGGATGAGGATATACTGAAGACAGCTTTCAGGACTCGGTATGGCCATTATGAGTTTTGTGGTGATTCTATTTGGGCTCACCCCAGCAGTGTTCATGGATCTCATGAACATGGTGTGTAGACCGATGTTAGATGGGTCAGTGAACATTTTTATTGATGATGTCTTGGTCTATTCTAAGACCAAGGAGCAGCATGAGTAGGATTTGAGGGAGGTACTGAAGACACTGAAAATGAAAAAGCTTTATGCCAAGTTCTCAAAGTGTGATTTCTGGTTGTAGGAGGTGCAATTTTTGGGGCACATCATCAATCTAGAGGGTATTTTGGTTGATCCAGCCAAGAGTGAGGCAGTGATGCGGTGGGAAATGCCAAAGAATGCATCGGAGATCTGTAGCTTCTTGGGCTTAGCAGGTTATTACCGGAGATTCATCAAGGATTTCTCCAAAATCGTCGTACCTTTAACCCGCTTGACCAAGAAGAATGTGACTTTTCGGTGGGGCCCGGACCACTAGTTGGCTTTCGAGACATTAAGACAGAGATTATGTGAGGCCCCGATTTTAGCACTACCCGAGGGATTGGATGATTTGGTGGTATAATGTGATGCATCTATCTTGAGGTTAGGGTTAGTTTTGATGCAGAGGGGGCATGTAATCGCGTACGCCTTGAGGAAGCTAAAGCCTCATGAGGCGAACTCCCATACTCACGACTTGGAATTAGGGGCGGTTGTGTTTGCCCTAAAAATCTGGAGGCATTACTTTTAAAGAGCCCGGTGCACCATCTTTATTGACCAAAAAAGTTTGAAGTATTTGATCGATCAAAATTAACATGCAATAGAGGAGGTGGTTGGATGTACTGAAAGATTATGACTGCAAGATTTTATACCATCCAGGGAAGGCCAACGTGGTGGCCGATGCCTTGAGCTGCAAGGTGGCGAGTGCTCTGATTGGGGACGTTTGTTTGAGGATGATGATGATTTCTCCTTTGTTAGATATCATAAAGGAGGCCTGGGTGGAGGATTTAAAGAAAGAAAACTAGAAGATAGAGCAGATTCATGGGTAGATTACTTTGTTTGTTCGGGATGGTCCGGGTATTTTGACACAATGTGGCCGGGTGTGGGTATCGGTATCGGGGGCAGTGAGGCAAAAACCCTTGGAGGTGGAACAAAAGTTCAATTTCTCTATTCATCCCGGGGCTACAAAAATTTATAGAGACCTGAGGCTAAGTTACTGGTGGCCCTGCATGAAGTGGGAGATCGCCTGGTTTGTGGAGCGGTGCTTGACCTTTAGGAAGGTCAAGACCGAACATCAGCGGCCTCATGGAAAGGTTCAGCCGCTACTTATTCCCATGTGGAAATGGGAAGAGATCACCATGGACTTCATCACCAAGTTACCGAGGACGACGAGGGGTGTGGATTCTATTTGGGTCATTGTGGACAGGTTGACGAAGAATGCCCATTTTATTTTGATCTCTGAGAGTATCTATGTTGAGAAATTAGTAGATATTTATGTGTGAGAGGTGGTGGTTAGGCACAAAGTGCCAGTTTCGGTGGTCTCTGACCGAGATTTCTGTTTTACATCTAGGCTTTGGAGGAAGTTCCACGAAGAGTTTGGAACCCAATTACATTTCAGCATCGCGTACCACCCCCAGATAGATGGCTAGAGCGATCAGACGATCTAGACACTTGAGGATGTGCTATGGGGATGCGTACTGGACTTTGGAGGGAGTTGGGATACATACCTCCTAATAGCAGTGTTTTCATATAACAATAGTTACCCTACTAGTATTGATCAATTCCCGTTTGAGATGTTGTATGTTTGGAGGTGCATGCCTTTCATGTGTTGGGGCGAGGTAGGGCATTGAGTCATGGGAAGTACTGAGGTGGTGCTCAAGACCACTGAGTTGATTTATGATTACTACTCGGGTTGGCAAGGTATCCTATCTATTGGATCTACCGGTCGAGCTTAGCCAGATCCACAACACCTTCCACGTGTCTCAGATTAGGAAGTGTGTCGATGATGAGGCCGCAGTCATTTCCTCGGATGATATTTAGGTTGATGAGAGCTTGAATTATGTGGAGAAGCCAGTAGCTATTTCAGATTGAAAAATGAAAGCCCTATGAAACAAGGAATTAAGGCTAGTTAAGGTGCAGTGGCAGCACCGAAGAGGCTCCGAATGGACCTGGGAGTTGGAGGATGAGATGAGGAAGAATTATTCGGACCTCTTTCGCTCAGCACACTTCGAGGATGAATTCTAGTTCAATTGGGGGAGATTTGTAATGCTTGGTCCATGTATTATCTATTTCTTAATGGTTTAGATTTTTAGACTGGAAATTGACAAGTTAGGGAGCTCCAACTCGTCGTGTAGAGATTCATTAGGATGTGGCTTAAGGACTCTATTCAATGAGTAGATGATGGACAGGAACAACCCTAACTTTCATGGTTTGTTAAAGGCCTTAAGCCTCTTTGTTAGCCTCCCTCATTGCCTCTTTGTCTAGAGAAACCCTAGTTCCTGTTTTTCCTATCATTTTGAGTGTGTGAGAGCTTAAAGTGTGCATTTTGGTGGTTATTTGAAGAAGGCTTGAAGTGGGAGGTGGATAGATGAAAGGAGAGGCTATAAATCCCTTTTCTTTGCTGTTGTGGTACCCATATTAAGGTAAAAAGTTAATACCCTTGTCACTTATTTACTAGATTTCTTCATGTGGGAATTTATGGTCATAATTAGCCCATTTCATTCTTGGATTTGAGCAAGTCATGAAACTATGACTTCACATATGGACATCTCAAGTACTCTTTTAATCTAAAGTTGCCATCTTTATCAAGTCATGGCCTTCTTTCATTCCCTAAACCCTTAAGAAGCCATGATTGAGTGTTTTAGCCCCTTAATGCCATGTATGGACATAAAGTTAGCAACTTTATGTGGTATTTTCATCATAGGGCATCAGATATATGGTTTAGGGTTTAGAGTCGCTGGAAAAGTGACTGAATGTGTTATGACAAGGAAAACTCGACGAGTTGCCTTGCCAACTTCATGAGTTAACCCGGGTTCTCCCTGATCCTCTAGACATAATGCAAAATCGACTAGTTATCCTATCAACTCGACAAGTTGGGTTTTCCCCTATTTTTCTGAGAATAGAAGGAACTCAACGAGTCAGAAAGGGAACTCGACGAGTTGGGTTAACATGAACTGTTGACTTTGACTTTGACCATGGTTGACCAAGTTTGACCTTAAGGGTGTCTTTGGTATTTCGGGATTTTGATAAAGCCAGTTGCATGATGGTTGTAGGCAGTTGAGTTGGAGCAGTGAGTTGGGATTTGATCTTACCAATTTGGCATTCCTTGAGAGGTGAGTCTCCTCACCATACCAATGTGTCGAAGTCACCAAAGTTGGCCCATTTTGTGATATGTGTTACACTAGTTGATGTAGTGATATGTGTATACTAGTTGGTTATATTTTATTTGGTATGCTAGTCGTTTATGTGATATTTGCATGAAAGACCATGGGGGAGCCCATGACACTTGGATGTCAGACCATGTGGGGGAGCCCATGGATTTCCAGGTAAATACCATGAGGGGAGCCATGACAATTAGATGTCAGACCATGTGGGGGAGCTCATGGCTTTCCAAGTAAAGACCATGGGGGAGCCCATGACACATATGTGTAAGACCTTGGGGGGAGCCCACGACATCCTGGAGTAAGACCCTGTGAGAAGCCCATGACATCCTTATATGTTTATATGCATGGCTTATGTGATTGACATGGATTATATGATTATGTGGGGTATGCTTTGGGGAACTCATTAAGCATTAGCTTACAGTTTGTTGTTTGCTTTAGGTACTTCGGGATCTAAGGGCAAGAGCCCGACATGATGGCGCGACATGCACTCTCGCATGTTTTGTTTTGGGACACTCTGATTTTATGAATAATTTATCTGATGTAATGGATTTTGAAAAAAATTGTGATTGGAATTTTATAATTTATGGAAAAGAATCTTTTATTTAACAATGAAAAATATTATTGAAAATTTGGGTTGTTACACATTTATTCACTCGCTTAAGAAGAACAATTTGACTACAAGTCATGCTCTAGACTTGGTTTACATCCACAATAATCTCCGAGTTTTGTCAAGGAATCCGAATGATGATGTAAAGATATGGGATGTGGGTGGAGATACTTTTTATTCAATGGAAGATGCTGGGTTTTTGGAGGTTGCCAATCTCTCACTAGATGAACCAGATTTTTAAAATGATTTGAATGTTGATAATTAATTACCTTTGAAAGATTTAGTATTTTTGGAGTTTACTTTTTACATCAATATATATCTATGTTGGAATTTCTTATACATACATATATATATATATATATATATATATATATATATATATATATATATATATATATAGATATATATTGGCATATCTCTTCCGTATCCGTATCTTGAATTTTTGAGTTTTGTCGTTTCCTGTTTTCGTTCCGTATCTGTTCCCCGTTGTCGTATCCGTTTTCCTGCAACTTAAAAGAGATTATCTGAGGTGTCATACCATCACCATTTTTTCCTATATCCGGTATCCATCCTTTCTTTGATCTCTTTTGTTGTGAATACAACAACAAACTATATTCAGTACCCTACAAACCTAGTTGAGAAATTGCATCAAGACCAAAATAATGATGAACCCACATGATAAACATCATAGACACATTCAAAAAATCTATGGAAATCCAAAATTTATTTTTTTTAAAAAAATATTATAGGTTTGTAAATCTACTATGAACCCAATGATAAACTAAAATCAAGACCGAGAAGAGTACGGAGCAGAACGTGATTGGTGAAACTGATGATTTTTCTTCTCCTCCATAGCTTCTATTTCATGTTGCTCTTTTCTTGTATGAAAATGTATTAAAAGTATGTTATTATATTTATTGATTGTGTATCGTAGATAATCTTCGTTAAAAGAGTGCAATAAGGTATGTGAGATATATGGATTGGTTTGAGTTTTGAATTTGAATTGAGTGTGATAATTGCTAGATGAATGATTTTAAGGGATTACAATTAATTAGGGATTAAGGATTTGATTTGTTTTGTAAATGATAATCAACATGATTTATTTAAATTTGAAAGTAAAATCATAGATAATTAGACATGTCATTTTTAGATAGTAGGAGAATTTTTTTAAAAAAAATTATAAACAAATGACACATGGACAAAATATGATTCTTTTATTAGAAGACATAGATAGAATAGATAGATAAATATATAGATATAATAGAATAAAATTGAGTAATCTACCCACTTTTTGGTGTATTTTTGAAAAAAAAGACCTCTTTAATTACATTTTGCACAATAACCATTGTATCCATAATGCGCCATTCCGGAGTCCATTCCGGACTCCATAAACGCCTAGGTCAGCCTATCAAAGACCTTCTGAAATGCACATTCTTGAGTAATAGTATATTACAGATTTCGATTCTCAAGTTCATTTTCCGGATTATATTCTTGTACATTATGGGTCTTGATTTTATTCTGGATATCGAATTACAAACCTATTTCGACACGTTCCAGGTACACTCTCTGGAATCCGACACATTCTAACACACATTCCGATCTCGGACTTAAGGTATAGAAAACAATCATGATGGCCTAGTTGTTTTACATGTAGGTCCTTTACTCTTATACTCTTAGTAGTTTAGTTTTAAGATTTTTGTGATTAGAAACTTAATCCGTAATGCGAAGAACATCTCTGAAGTGCGGAGAACATCTTTGGAATGAACAAAACACGTTCCATAGTAGCAATACATGTTGGCAATGCATTTAGGACCAACACAAAAGTAGTTTAATTATTTATAGTAGGGTATTACACACTGAAAATTAGTATTCCGGAACAAGAATACCATTTTGGAATAATCCGGAATGCAAAGAACTTGTTTGGAATGCGAAGAACATGTCTTAAATGCAAAGAACATGTACGGAGTCTTCATCACTTTTCATTCTAGAGTAGGATTATAACTTCAAGTTTTGTATTTACATTACGCGTGATTTTTGATGCATCAATTACATTGACTTGCAAACCTAAATTCGTTGTGGATATTCTTGAGGCACTCAAAGACAAATCGGCATGCTTGACTATGTTCTATAATTCATGTTTTGGGAGGTGGTTAGATATTCCTAAGGTAGATGGGGATCCTTTACTTCTACATTATGTGTTATGCCATGTAGTTATCACGGACCCTTGATGTGAAGTATAAGAAATAGTTTTTGTGATTGGGGTGAGCTATCTTTCAGCCTGAAAGATTTTTCTCCTCTCACTGGATGCCACTTTGGTGACTATTTTCATACCTACATATCTGGTTTCGCCTTTCGTTCCCGTGTGTTTCTTGTGGTCGCAAGAAATGTCTCCATGAAATTAGACGATGTGGTTTGATGTGTTTGCATTCTCTTAATGAGTTATCGGACAAGGATGCGATCTGTGTATATCTTCTATATCTGTTAGAGAAGAGTTTCAATGGGAGGTTGTGTAAACAACTTGTGATAGAGGAGGATTTCTCTTTTCTATCCAACCTTGATATATATATATATATCATTACTAATATTTTTTACAAATTTAGTTGTGAAAATTTTTATGTCACAGATATCCATTGGGGGGTGTGGGGGGGGGGGGGGATAATTTGGGATCAATTGTACATACAACTATTGGTTGTATTTAATAAGGTTGAGAACCTTACATATCGAGTCAAACCAAAAGCTAAACAACCTCAAAAAGCGATGTACATCCTAAACGGATTTATATATACTTTTAAGGTCAAATACATGTTTAAAAATTGAACATTTTTTTTGTTTGATAATATTCTAATACATGATTCTTTCATATTTGGATTATTGAGAGTTTTCCTGTGAACAGATTGCTTGTACCCTACAATCGAATGTGATCCCTCGGGTTGTTGCATGGTTGAAATTGAAGCATTTACATGCAGTTGTGTGCAACGAGATTATAATCATCAATGGCGTATGATTACTTATATATTTTATAATTTTCTTCTATATGTACAATTTATGTTTATTTATAATTTTATAATTTTGTTAGCAAGATAATAAACTCATATAGAAGTTGGAGCCGACAGAAGATGAAATTCATGCTGAATGGTGGACAGTTAGCTCGACATGGATTGATCGCCCTGATTTACCTAACATAGATTTTTATAGGGCACCTTCCCTAACACCATCACCCCAAAATTCGCCTACCAATGAGCCTTAACAAAATAAGGCACAAAAAGATGTTGAAAAATGTTCAAATGCATCTGAACCACCACAGCCACCACCACTACTGAATGTACCATCAACCGATAAGGACAAACATATTGCTAAGTTGCAAAACAAGGTCGTGTGAATGTCGCAAGCAATTGAGGGAACATGAGATGCGTATTGTAGAAGATTATGCTACTTTAGCCATGCTTCTAAAACTTAGTAATAATATTATCGGTGATAATATTGGTGCCTCAAAGATAGTAGAGATATTTTGATTAAATATTTCACTCCCATCTTAAATACTATTGAACTGTACAAGCACTTTACATGGAATTTATTGGTACTACAAACAAAAATGAGTTATGGGCGCATGGTTGTTGATTAGGTACACATGAACAACCACCAAATGATGGCCCTAAGCAGCCAACTGTATATATTCAATTGTCAGGTGTGAAAGAGATTCCCCATGAAGAATACAAAATGGTTATTAGGCGCTCTCTATGCCATAAAGTTATGTACATATGGTATAAGTCCACATGGATACATATTAAGAGGAAAGGTGTTGCACGCCAACAGGCAGTACCGTTGGACAATCTTTCAAAACCTACCATACACATTATATAAAGAACGAGATGATTCTTTGTTGTTTGCTCACCGTTTTATCACTGGTATACCGATGATTGAGTTTTGGACACACTTATATGGGGATACTTGCACGGGGGTTAGAATGTGATGTAAGTTATATAATTATGTGATCATTACGTAATACGCTTCTAATAACAATAATTAATTTATTGTAAATTATTTTATTGGCAGCACATCATGATCGATGTGGATCTGATTGTTGATAGAGCGTAGACGGGGTGATGCTCGGTGGACGGTTGTACCGTCAACTTTCAACACAGTTGCATTTTGACTAGAGTGACATGGATGATGGATCCGTTTACCCAACTTGGTCTGAGTATGATACGATATAATTGTGTTTCGATTACATTACCTAAGTAATAGTAGTTTATAATATAATGTTATTTGATGATTAATTAATTCCAACCTTTTGTGTGACTTTACATCCCTATCAAAATATACAGCGTGCTTACTGGTTTTTTAGTGTTTTGGATTTGAAGACGTTCAAAATGACTATATAAGATAGTCATTGGGTGAGCAACTATTGTTTAGAAGATCGGTCTTGGTTTATAGGTATGTCGGTCCGTATCCGCAAACTACTACCGGGTATCAACTACTATGATACCAACCTAACTGATGCAATGATCATATAAATATATTCATTCTGAAACTAAAAATAACTATTATATTTGTAGATCATCATTAGAAACAAATAATAACCAAGAAAATTCCACCAGAAATAAAGAATTTTTTTTAGCATACTCAAGAATATTCCTAGCAAGAATTATTTAGGAAAAAACGATATTATATATATGGAAAAAAAATAAAGATACAAAATTTTTGTATAAAATTAATAAAAATATTAAGGTTGAACCTAATAAGGACCTAATAAAGGATAAAAATAAAAACCAAATAAAGGATAAAATTCATAATAATGATCTTTTTTTATCTTCCAATTGATTCAATTTTGGAAATAAATTACAAAAATGTATTTTTTTATTAGATGGGAGTGAGAATTTCAAAATGACCATTGAAAAGGCTCAAGACGTATCACAACAGTTTGACAATAGAGGGGATTGTTGGGTATTTTTGTGTTGGTTCTTGGAGATGTTGATCACGAATAAATCGTATTTGATTGAGGGAGAAATTGATACATGGACCATGTTATACCGTAAACGATTGGTGAAATTTTTTGAAGGTACGAAGATAAAGTCTATTTGAACATTGCATTGTTATTTAAAGCAAATTGAAGTTTAACATATTTACTACTTTTTATAGATTGTAAGATTTAATTTTGCAATATAGATTTTATAAAATCAAATATTATACATAAACAAAAAACAAAAAAATAAAACCAAACACATATTATACAAAAAAACGACTATTCTGGAATTTTTGTCCGGATCCGAAGATCTTTTCGGAATGATCTATTATGGACAAAATAGTTATCTTAAAAACAAGGTTATTTTTGTTAAAAACATTATTTATATGAATTAGATTATTGAATTTTCCTAGAATAGATACACTAGATAAATTTCTAAACTATATATTTTACCAAAGCCAACTTTTAAAAAAAAATTATAATCAATTTATTGTATACAAAATTTGATTATTATTTGAATGATTTTCAAAAAGCATTACATTAACGACAATACTAAAAAGGGATTTTTCTTTCTCTCTCTACTCTCTTTCTCTCTCTCTCTCTCTCTCTCTCTCTACTATTCTCTCTAATTGACGGTGCGTTTTCTGCTTGATTTCGTCGTTGCTGGTTCATCGGTGAGCTTTTCGACTCATTGCTGAAGTATCTTGTCATCCATTTCCGTTGTTGCAATGGGAGCTTCTTCCTAGTAGAATTGAATGAAGGATGTTCACGTGAAGCATCCGTACAAGATTGTTGCGATACGTTACGTTAAAACTGAAGTTGATTTAAATGAAGTGATTCCTCAAGGGTTTGTAGAGCAGTCCTCAGCTATAATCTATCGTGCTCGTCATAAGCCTAGTACTACTGGAGCAGTTGCTATGGGGATTAGGAAAGCTGAATGGAAAATGGAAGGAAAGGCCTACAAAGTTAAGAATCGAGATAGGAAGGAAATTGATAGCATGTCTCCTATGGATGAAAAAGGGTACTATGAGAATATTGAGTCGGAAGAAGAAACGAAGGTTGAATATGGGAGTGAAAGGGTTTGGGAGTCGGATTCAAGTTATCAAAAGGTTTCTGAAAATGGTTCGACTAAGGTGGATAATTCTAACACTGGGCAAGCTCAAGAAGGGAGGTGTCTTACAAGGGTTCCTGATATTCAGATCCCGAGAGGTAACACTACGTCTCTATCTAAAAAATTTTGGATGGATCTAAACTTGGTGAAGAGGCTTTAAGCCCTAATGTTGAATTGAAACATATTACTAGTCAAATGGAGATATCAAATTCCTTGATAGATGTTACTAATGGTTCTAGTAATATTATTGCTGGTAGTGTTAAATGTCATGATGATTCTACTAGATTTATTAATGTGGAAGAGGGCACAATTGTTAGAAATATGAAGACTAAGGAGTGTAACACCCCCCTCCATCACGTATCATAATATTGTCCGCTTTGGGCTCCCAACACGAAAACTTCCCAGGGGGTCACCCATCCCTGAATTGATCTCGCCCGCGCATGCTTAACTGCAGAGTTCTTATGGGATCTGTTGCTCTCACGGGTTTAAAACGTATTGTTACAACGAAGGTATCCACACCCATTATAAGGAAATGTTTCATTCTCCTTCTAAGTCGATGTAGGATCAGGTGCAACCCACCTTCACCCCCCACCCATTATAGGGTTAGACGTCCCCATCGAACACATCAACCCACACCCTAACTCTGATACCATTATCCACCCATGATCCACTTCCATAAATACCCATTTACCAAATACCCTCAAAAGTCAAGCATGGTCAACCCTGGTCAAAGTCCATGTCAACAGTCAAGGTCAACAACCCATGTTGACCCAACTCGTCGAGTCCAACTACTGACTCGTCAAGTTCCTCCAAAACTCAGAAAACCGCAAAATCCCTAAGTTAACTCACCGAGTTTCGCCACCAACTCGTAGAGTATACGCGTGTCTAAATGTCAGGAAGAACCCTAATTGACTCGTCGAGTCTTCTTACCGACTCGACGAGTCTTCTTACTGACTCGCTGAGTCCATGCAAAACCAATATGGGCAATCTTCAACCGACTCGTCGAGTCAACCGTGTAACTCGTCGAGTCCCATTCAATCCACCACTCCTTCAGACGATTTTAAGCTGCTCCAAAGCTCCAAGCACTAGATCTATGCTCCTAGGGTGTTGTTATCACGTAAAGTTGCTAACTTTTCGTACATGCAAGGTTCTATGAAGCTAAAATACTCATAACTAGCATTAGGAGAAGGTTTTGGACATGAAGAAGGGCTAGGGCTTCATTAAGCTTAAGGATTTATGTCCATAAGGCCTTGGGAAATCAAGATATGAAACTATGCCCTTGTGACAAGTTCCAATCCAAGAGTGACCTCAACATGCCCTAGAAATGACAATTCTTAGACCAAAAAGGGAGATCTAAGCAGTGAAATGTAAAGGTGGTAGCTTTATACCTCAATCTTGTTGTCACAACACTGGAAAGGTTGGATCTACAACCTCTTCCTTGTTCCAAGCTCTTAAATCCTCAAGAAATGCTGTAATACACTCTCTTTTTGTCTCACACACTCAAGAATAGAGACTAGCTAGTTATTAGGGTTTCTCTGGATGTGAAGGTAACGTGGGAGGCTGAAGAGGAAAGTTAAGGGCCTTTAAATCGGGTGCAAACCCTAAAAATTAGGGCTTTCACTTCCAGCACCTACTTTTCGAGTCGGGTCCTCCAACTCGCCGAGCAGGGTCAACTGATTTGATCACTGATCGACGAGTTGGCCTATCCACTCGTCGAGTAGCCTTTGAAACATGACTCTTAGAGCTTTAAACCGATATTGGGAAATCAAGATGTTACAAGGAGCAGAGTATAATTGTTTATGAAGAGGTTGTTCTAAGAGTTGGATTTACTTTTCTAAGGGATGATAAGTAGATTCATATTGTGAAGGATTTTAAGCCTAATTCTGTTGTAGTGGATATGGTAAAATATTATTTGAGTAGTGTGCATAATACGGTGTACTAGGATTAGGAAGGGAACCTGATCAATACTAATGAAGGAGTATCTCATACTGAAATTGAATTTGGGGATGGGAATGTTGATTCGATTAATAACAGTGATTTGGGTAACGTACGTACTGTAATCAATAACATCAATTTGGAACCTTCAATCTTGGGGGCTGTGGGTAAAGGAAAGTCGAATGTTATGGATGATAAGGCTGATGTGAACAAGGATTCGACTATTCATGGGAAGGAATTTCATGAGAAATCGTATGCTGGAGTTTTAAGGGGTAGGTTGCACAATGGAAAGATTGATGTTAAATATTTTCTGGCGGTTAATGGGAATGTGGATGGGCTTGTTATCATCCCTATTGAAAATTTGAAAAAAGCTAGCATTCCATACTCTAACAATTTATATAGATATTTGATTGATAAGAATATTTATTTCCTTACAATTCAAAAGGAGTTAAAGAAATTGTGGAAGAATGTGGGCTTGGAAGATATGTTTATGAACAAGGGTTTTTATTTTTTAAATTTTGCAATGAGCAGGGGCTCCAATCTTTTTTTAAAAGGAAGTCTGTGGCTTTTATTCAATAATATTCCTATCTATTTGCAGAGATGCAGACCAGGGCTTACTCTCTCTAAGAATAGTCATGATAAGGTTCATGTTTGGATCAAAATTTAGGATCTACCTTTGGAAGTATAGAGTGGTGAGAATCTTTGTATTATTTGTATTATTACCAGTAAATTGGGGATCCCGTTAGCTTTTGATATGCTTATGGAAGAGATATGTCTTGAGCACAAGGGTCATAATGCATACACGAGAATTTTGGTAGAAATGTCAATAGAAAAGGAATGGAAAAGGAATATTGAGATTACTACCTGGGATTTTGTTACTAATGTTGCAGTTAGACAAAAGTTTGGAGTGGAATATGCTTGGACTCCATCTCATTCTCACACTGTAAAGTTTTTGGCATACTAGCAAATTTTGTCTAGCAGATGTGAATGTGGGAAAACATGATAATTTCATGGAGCAAAATGAAAGCAATCAATTGAACAAAGGTAAAGGAGTGATGGATAATGAGGGGTTCACTGAGGTTATTAAAAAAGGCGGGGGGGGGGGGGGGGGGGTAAGGGAGGATTGAACAATGCTAGTACATGTGGCGTAAAAGATAATGTTGGAAATAATTCCAATCAAAATAACCATTTTAAACATGGGAATGTTAATAAAGGAAATAATTATAGAAGTAGTAGTGGCAATAAAGGAGGGTATGGAAAAGGGCAGAATTGGAATTGGTCTAACCGTAGTGTTAGCCACTAGAATCAAGCTAAGAACCAAATACTTGAAGCAGAAAATAGTAAATAGAATGAGGCAGTTGTGAGAGGCAATAAAGTTCAATCTAAGGGGAAATCAGGTTATATGAATGAGAATTTAGAGATGTAGGAAAAGGGTCCTAATAGGATTGAGGATTTGTCTAAGGTTGTTGGCAGTTCTAAAGGGATCAAGCCTACTACGAACAATTCAAATATTGGGTTTAAAATTTTAGGAAATATAGTGGAGGATTTTGTGGATAATATGGAGGTTGATTTGGATAAGGGTTTAAATGTGATAAAGAGCAAAGATTCAGTTTTGAATCAAGATGTTTAGAGTCCTGCTGTGGATTTTGTATCTAGTCTTAAATTTTAAAATGATAAAAGTTTAACTGCTAGGAGTGGCTCTGTTAATTCTGATGATGTTTGTCAAAGAGAACTGATTGATAAATGTCGTAATCCTAACGAATATGATGGAACAGAAGGGGGTGATGACAATGGAAAGGATGGTAACCTTGGTAGGGGTGGCATAAGGAATTTATCTCGGGTATTTGAGGGGGAAAATACATAGAACCTAATGGTAAGCAATGATGAATATTAGGGTCTGGAATATTAGAGGTATGAATACTAAAGTTAAGTAAAATGAGGTTGTTGAGGTGATTAATGGGAATAATTTGGGTATATGTGCTATTCTTGGTTTGTAAGTTGAATTGGGTTTGCTCCAAAACCTTCAGGAATTGAGAATGGATTTCTAGTAGTTCTTCTTGCCCAAAAGGAACCCGTATTATTCTTGAATGGGATCCTAATCAATCTGATATAAGTTGCCTTGATTTTACAGAGCAAGTGATTCTTTGCTTTGTTAGATTCTCTCTTCTAAGCATTCTGCTTATATCTCTTTTGTGTATCTTACTTCGGATTATAGACATAGGAGGAGGTTGTAGTATAGTTTGGTTAAACAAAAATATGTTGTTAAAGACTCGGCTTGGATTTTAATTGGAGACTTCAATGTGGCGCTTAAACCTACTGATGTTTGTTAAAGAGGTTCTAGAACTTCATGTTGTATGGGGGATTTTATAGAGTGTGTTAATGATATCGAGGTTGAAGATGTTAATTATTCTGGTTTTCAATTTACTTGTTGTAAGAAACCTAAGGGAATTGGAGGTCTTTTAAAAAAGTTAGATAGGGTTATGGTCAATTCCTGTTTCGTTGCTATGTTCCCTTCTGCTCATGTAGTTTTTAAACATTACATGACTTCTGATCATTGCCCTGTTATACTTGAAATTCCACTCCTTAATGTGAAAAGTGCTCATTCTTTTAAATTTGCGATTTTTTTTTGTGCAGTAAAGATGAATTTCTTCCTATTGTTTCTAATGTGTGGAGGTCCAATATTGATGGTTTTTTATGTATTAGATTACCCGAAAGCTTAATATGTTGAAAAAGCCTTTTAGATATTTGCTTGGGAAGATTAAATTATCTAGCGATAAGAATGAGGGTATTAAAAGGGATTTGGATTCTGCTCAGGCTAATATAGATAAGGATCCTGCTAATGCTGATTTCAGAATTTGTCATGCGGATATTTGTCACACTCCCAAACCGAAATGTTGGAAATGTTCGGGGGTGGAGGACGTCATGTATAGTATTACAACAATTGCATCATAGTAATCAAAGTAAACACAACCATTACAATATAATATGAATATTTACATCTGTTTGATAACAAGTTTGTATACATCAAAAGTATGGAAAAATGAGTAAAGGACGCGTCTCTACATGCTACGTCTTCTCAAAATGTTGCAGGAGTACCTGTTTACTGTCGTCCTGAGAATACAAGCGATTTTGTAAATGTATCAGCACAAAGCTCGTGAGTTCATAAGAATGTTTCGTAGTAAAAACCAATGTTATGATGTTCTGAAAATGTATGCATGTTTCCCAAGAAAATCCAATATTTTCTAACATTTTTGTTTGTTACCGTTTGAATAGTATGTTTGAAAACCCTGACTACCACCAGTATGTATTGTAGTCTTATTACTTAAAAAACCAAGTGTTGTACTCCTGGAATACCTTCCAGTGTATTGTGTAGTAGTTCTATTATTTAAAAATAAAACTATTGAAGAATGAAAATCCCATAAACAAAGGTTAGTTTATACTATTCTGAGTTTGTATAACCATGCTAATATGACTGATGACCTCCGTGACATTTCTTTAGGCGTCGTATGGTATGATATTTGTCACCCCAGGCATGCTTGCCCAACTGTAGCAAGCAGTTTAAGTGTGGGAGTGTCAGTCTCGAATTGATCTATTCACAAACTCACGCTCTCCCTCCAGGAGACTCTAGCTATACTAAGTGTAGAGGATTTAACTAGTACCCCGAAGGGTACAATGAAGAGATGTCTCAAAATCCTGTATTAACTAGTACACGTGTTGTTCTGTGTCGTGTTCTCGCAATTGAAGCCGTTTGTATACTTGGTAGAGTATAAATAATTATACTTAAAATAATTATTCAGTGTCATACTCTTGTTAACGAATATCATAAACTAAATCTTTCATAGTTTATATAATTGACCATGTAAGTAGTTTGTATTGGTAAAACTGGTAATAAATTCCCCAAAATATACCTATTGTAGTTTGACTGAAATGTTATATTCATGATATGTTCTGAAAAACTATGAAATTATGTTTAGAACAGCCCTTATGCTCTGCATAATACAAAAGGGATAAAATAACTATGTGTTTTATGGAAATCATTGGTTTCTATCAATTGCATAGGTTTTAAACTGGTTGAAATCCGTTCTGATTTTAGTTCACAAAATCATTTGTGTTTGGATTCTATCCCCCCTGAAATTGTATAAAACCATAAAAGTGTAGGGGTATGAACTCACTGTTTGCGGGGTGGTTCGAATGTAAGGTCGATAGGAATGCTAGGTGTCAAGTGAGGTCTCGAACACAACTGGATCATATTTAAAGTATAATGACACACATATGTATTAGATTAGGATATAACACCACTATTTATGGAAGGAAACCACCTTAGCGACTAGGAAACACTTGAAACTAAGTGTTAGAATCTTATATGATTGAAAGAGGGAAGTTTGCAGCGACACAAAGGTGTATACGACCATGGATTAGCGGACCAATGGGGTTTACGGCCCAAGAGTATATGACATATGGGTGTACGGCCAATGAGTTTGGGGCCGTACAATCTTGATGAAGTGTGCATTTTGAGGTGTTTTAAGGTCCTTTCTAGCCTCCCGGAAGTGTTCTAGGTCCCATGCTTAACTTAGAGTAGAGTTTAAGGCCAATCTTTGACCAACAACTAGGGTTTACGGCCCATGAGGTGTGTACGGCCGTACACATGGGTTTACGGTCGTAAACCCTTTGTGTTCATGCTTATTGGGTCGTTTCCAAGGTAAAAATCAAGCATTTCTAGTAGATAACAAGCATAGGAAGCAGTTACTCACAATTTGGAAGCTTGAAGAGGGTGTTTTCCACCAAGAACTAGTGTGTGTTCTTGGTGAGAGATGAAGATCTAGTCAAAGATGAGATTAATGAGATAGAAACATGGATTTATCACTAGAATAAGGAATGTAGCAACAAATCAAGGTGGGAAAACAATTACATCTTTGAAGATTTTGAAGAAAATTCGATGGATGTAGAGAGAAAGAGAGAGAGAGAGAGAGAGAGAGAGAGAGAGAGGAAGTTCTAGACTTGAAATGTGTAAAGTGATGAATGAAGGCTAGGTACTCCATATATTGGTGGGAGTTTTGGCAATGAGGGGTGTGTGGGGGTGTACGGCCGTAAACTCATGTTTGCGGTCGTACAATCCTCTTGAGGGAGTGTTTGGCCCGAAAGCTATGTTATGACTTATAATAACTCATCCCTGAAGCCAAACCTCGATTGTATTGAGCTTAGAATACCCAAATAGACCCTAAATAATTCTAAATGATAATAGAAACAACTCTGACTTGATTGATTTTGAACGGTTTATACAAAAAGAAATTTCGGGTTGTCACATCATTCCCCCATTAGATGGAATTTCGTCCCAAAATTCAAACATAAAATACAAATCACATAATCGGAAAGATATGTGGATATTTCTGTATCATTGAATCTTTACGCTCGCAAGTGAATTCTGGTCCCCGCCTGGGGTTCCAACGAACCTTCATTATTGGTATGCAAATTTTTTTTGTTCGCTTGATCTCTCGATCCATGATTTTGACTGGTTCTTCCACGAAGTTAAGGTTCTTGATGATTTCAATGTCATCGAGAGGGATCATAAGGGTTTCATTAGATAAACACTTTTTCAGATTCGAGACGTGGAAGACAGGATGGATGTTGCTAAGCTCTTGGGGTAATCAAAGTTTGTATGCTATGGGACCGATCCTATCAAGGATCTCAAATGTTCCTATGTATCTCGGATTTAGCTTTCCACGCTTTCCAAAGTGTATGATGCCTTTCCAGGGTGAGACCTTTAATAGAACATGGTCTCCAACCTGGAACTCCAAGGGTTTTCGTCTTTTGTCGGCTTAGCTCTTTTGTCTATCTCTTGAAGCCTTCAATCGTTCCCGTATTTGTACGATCTTTTCTGTAGTTTCACGGATGATTTCTGGACCAGTGAGAGTGCTGTCAGGGACTTGTCCCTTGGCTAGCTGCGTTTCACCCACCTCAGCCCAGCACAGAGAGGATCTGCACTTACAGCCATAATGGGCTTCAAAAGGCACAACCTTGATACTGGTATGATAACTGTTGTTGTAGGAGAATTCGACCAAGGGCAAATGGACGTCCCATGACTTGACAAAATCGATTACACATGCTCTCAACATGTCTTCCAAAGTTTGAATGGTTCTCTCATTCTGTCCATCTGTTTGTGGGTGGTATGTTTTGCTAATATCTAGCTTAGTTCCAAGAGATTTCTGCAGTGACTGCCAAAATCTCGAGGTGAACCTGCTATCCCGATCGGAGATGATGGACATAAGCACACCGTGCAGATGAACTATCTCTTAGATGTAGATTCGTGTAAGTCTTTCCATTTTTAACGTTTCTTTGATTGGCAGGAAGTGGGCGGATTTGGTCAATAGGTCGAAAATTACCCATATGGTATCGTATCCACTCAGAGATTTGGGTAATTTAGTGATAAAATCCATAGTAGTCCATTCCTACTTCCACTCAGGTATATTCGGCTGTTGGAGCAGACCTGAGGGCTTCTGATATTCAACTTTCACCTAGGCCCAAGTCAGTTACTTTCCCATGAAGGTAGCGATCTCTACTTTCATGTTTGGCCACCAATATAACTTCTTGAGATCAAAGTACATCTTATCCGAACCTGGATGAACGGATTATCTAGTATTGTGAGCTTCATTCATGACAACCTCTCTGTAACTACCAAACTTTGGGGTCCAGATCCGGTTCATGAAATAATAGACTCCGTCTCACTTGATCTTCATGTTTTTCTCCATTCCTATCAAAGCTTCATCCGACTTGTTTTCTGGTTTTAGGGCTTCCAGCTGAGCCTCTCTAATTTGTGAAGATAAGTAGGAATGGATGGTCATGGTTAGTGCCTTCACTTTACGATCTGACCTTTCCGGCTGAGGGCATCTACCACCATATTAGCCTTTCCGGGATGACAGAGTATTTCACACTCGTAATCACTGAGTAGCTCTACCCATCGCCGTTGTCTCATGTTCAACTCATTCTGATCGAAGATATGGTTTAGGCTCTTGTGATTGGTAAAGACAGTGCACTTGGTTCCATAGAGATAATGTCTTCATATCTTCAATACGAAGACCGCTGCTCCCAACTCCAGGTCGTGAGTTTTATAGTTGAATTCGTGTGCTTTCAGCTGCTTTGAGGCATAAGCAATAACCTTTCCTTGCTGCATGAGTACACAGCCTAAGCCTTGACTGGATGCATCACAGTAGATAACGAAGTCATCGGTCCCTTCAGGCAGAGACATGATAGGTGCGCTGCATAGGGATTGCTTCAATGTTCGAAATTCAGTGTTTTGCTTTTCACTCCAACTAAAGGGTATACCTCTCTGAGTTAGGGTGGTTAGCAGATTAGCAATCCTGGAGAAATTTTGGATAAACCTGCGATAATAGCCAGCGAGGCCCAAGAATTGACGGATTTCCATGGGTGTCTTCGGTGCCGACCAATTCTCTATCACTTTGATTTTGCAAGGGTCCACATGTATGCCTTTTTCACTTGCTATGTGACCAAGGAAGGTTACATTTCGGATCCAGAATTCGCACTTAGAGAATTTCGCATATAGCTTCTCAGCCCCTTAGAGTTTCTAGCACTAGCTTCAAGTGCTGTCTATGATCTTCCTCGCCTTGGGAATAGACAAGTATATCATCAATGAACACTATCATGAACTTGTCTAGGAAAGGGCGGCACTCCTGATTCATCAGATCTATGAATACCGCCGGTGCATTGGTCATACCAAAGGGCATTACTACAAACTCGTAGTGACCATATCGAGTCCGAAATGCTGTTTTAGGAACATCACTCTCATGGACTCGTAACTGATGGTACCCTAATCTTAGGTCTATTTTTGAGATGTAACTGGCTCCTCGAAGTTGATCAAAGAGGTCATCGATTCGGAGAAGGGGATAACGGTTTTTGACGGTAAGCTTGTTCAATTCGCGATAGTCAATGAACATCCGAAAAGATCCATCCTTCTTTTTCACAAATAAGACCGGGGCTCCCCAGGGTAAGAAACTCAGCCTTATGAATCCTTTGTTGAGTAGCTCATTAAGCTGGCTGGATAACTCTTTCATTTCTACTGGCACTAGACAACATGGGGATTTTGCTACGAGGGTAGCTTCGGGGATTTAGTCGATTCCGAACTTGACTTGGTGATGAAGAGGGATTCCCGGAAGCTCTTTGGGAAAGACATCAGGAAAGTTTCAAACTTCGGGGATGCTCTCGAGGTATTTAACTTCCTGCTTCTTGTTAATGACATAGGCTAGGAATGAATGACACTTCTTTCACAGAAATTTTTGGGCTTTGATGCACGAAATGATACGGAGGTTCGAGCTGAGTGTATCGCCATAAATCATGAGGGCTTCTCCAGATGGTAGGTTGAGAGTGATGGATTTTTCATAACATAGGATATCAGCACGATTGGGGATCAACCAATCCATGCCGATGTTGATGTCGAAGCTCTTTATAGAAACCGGCATACGATCGATGGGAAAGGAATGGTCATTTAGGGTAAGGGTACAACCTATAAATATGTCGTTAGTGCTCTCTTTCTTTCCATTAGCCATTTCGACGGTAAATGTTTCGGTTAAAGGTTGGGGATTATGTTTGAGAATATGTGTGAATGCATGACTGAAAAAACTTCTCTCCGCACTAGAATTGAAAAGAATGCATGCATAAGAGTTGTCAAGGAGGAACGTACTCGTAACAATGGTGGGATCTGCAACTGCCTCCTCATGGACCATTACTAACACTCTCCTGGTGTTGCCAGCTGTTGTTGCCTTGTGGCAATTTCTCTTGTAGTGCCCGACTTCCCCACAGCCATAACAGGCTTGACCAACAACTACTTCAGAAGCCTGATTGGTTGGTTGGACTGGTGTCTTGCAACCTTGTGCTATGTTCCCCTTCTTGCCAAAGCTGTTGCAGAACATTTCACATCATGGGTCGTGATTATGATGATAGTTACACTTGTCGCACCGAGGAAGGGTACCAGCAAATCTACTGGTAGGTGCTTGAGTTGCAGGAACATCGACAGGAGTAGTAGCAACATGGACTGCCACTGTTTGCTGTTTCTTTGAGGGCTCCTGCGATGACTGGCCCTTCCACTTTTTCCAGAACTTTTTCTTCCCACGACTTACCTTTGGTGGTTCGTGAGCGGCTGATACTTCATCCAAGTCAACCTCGTAATCTATCATGGTTTGCGCCAAACACTTGGCGCTGTCAAAAGTGGTAGGCTTAGCAGCCAAGACATTTCCTTGAGTTGGGCGCGTCAATCCCCAAATGTATCTCTCTATCTTTTTGTTTCCGAGGTGACCATTCCCGGACGTAGAAGAGTCAGATCGCAGAATCTAGTTGTGTATGCAGCAATGTAAGTACCCTTCATCTTTAGGTTCCAAAGCTCGTGCTCTAATTTCTGCATTTCGCCGCTTGGGCAGTATTCAGCAAGCATAAGCTCATTCAAACTTTCCCAACCCATGACATTCCCCACTGGTAGGGTTAGGGATTTGACTCGGCCATTCCACCAGGTCAATGCTCTATCGGTGAAGGTGCAAGCTGCGAACATCACTTTGTTTGCTTTAGAACACGCACAGATCTTGAAGATTGATTCTATCTTCTCGATCCAGCGAGTTAGGGCAATAACACCTCCATTGTCGTCGAAGGATTTGGGCTTTGCATTCATAAAGTCTTTGTAGGATCACTCCTTCTGGTGTCCCTGACTTCCATTGAGATTAAAAGGGTTGTGCACCACTTGCTAACCCGCTAGAGCTGCCAGAATTTATCTGCGACATCGCGGCAGCCACCGCGGCCGTAACAGCTGCCTGGAATATGGTAGGGCCGAACTGAGAAAGTGGTGGTGCTAGATCCGTTGGGGAATTGTTGTTCTTTCTTTTGGATCTTTTCTTCGGTGGCATCTTGTTCTAAAATAACCAAGAAGAAAAGGATGGTAAATCCTCTAGATTTTTAAATCAAGAGATATGAAACAATATCTATCTCAGCCTGATAGTTAAAGTGTTCTACTAAGCGATAAACAAGGAAATTTACTGATACAAGTAAACTATCACTAAGAAGCAATGAGTAGCAACACTTTAAATGAACCTCTATAATGTATTTGGCTCTAGCTAAAATAATCCTATAGTATTTTAAGTTGTAGGTCTTCTTCTATTGATATCTTGTTGTATGTACTTGGTAAGTTTTAGGCATGCTGCAACACCACAATCACTCCCAAGCACATGTTGGTCATCTCTCGAGTAAATATAGCTGATCAGGCTCTATTGACCCTAGACATGATTACATAACTGCCCAAGTTTAACCGCAGTGTCCAACATCGAAATACTTTTCTTTTGTTCTACTTATGATATTGTTTCTGGTATGTAGGTATACTTGTATACTTCTTATAAAATACTTATATTTTAAAAGTATACTTTTAGTTCAGAGAACTTCAGCCCCTGAGTGTTTATAGTTGTATACCTTGTAAGGTTCGGTGTACTAAGTTCACTATAAACAATAGCTCTGATAACAATCTGTCACACCCCCAAACCGGAACGACGGAAACGCTCGGGGGTGGAGGACGTCATGTATAGTATCAAAATAATTGCATCATAGTAATCAAAGTAAACACAACCATTACAATATAATATGAATATTCACATCTGTTTGATAGCAAGTTTGTATACATCAAAAGTATGGCCAAATGAGTAAAACGCGTGTCTCTATATGCTTCGTCTTCTCAAAATTCTGCAAGAGTACCTGTTTACTGTCGTCCTGAGAATACAAGCGATTTTGTAAACATACCAGTATAAAGCTGATGAGTTCATAAGAATGTTTCGTAGTAAAAACACTCGTTATCAAGTTTTGAAAATGTATGCATGTTTCCCAAGAAAATCCAATATTTTCTAACATGTTTGTTTGTTACCGTTTGCGTAGTATGTTTGAAAACGCTGGCTACCACCAGTATGTAGTGTATGTTCTTTTTGAAAACCTTGGCTACCACCAGTATGTAGTGTATGTTCTATTTGAAAACCCTGGCTACCACCAATATGTGTTTTAGTCTTATTACTTAAAATAAAATCAAGTGTCGTATTCCTGGAATACCTTCTAGTGTATTATGTCGTAGTTCTATTAATTAAAATAAAACTATTAAAGAACGCAAATCTCGTAAACAAAGGTTAGTTTATATTATTGTGAGTTCGTATAACCATGTTAATATGACTGATGACCTCCGTGACGTTTCTTCAGGCGTCGTATGGTATGATATTTGTCACCCCGAGCATGCCTGCCTAACTGTGGCTAGCTGTTAGGTGTGGGATTTTCAGTCCCGAATAGATCTATTCACAAATCTCATGCTCTCCCTCCTGGAGACTTTGGCTATACTAAGTGTAGAGGATTTAACCAGTACCTCGAAGGGTACAATGAAGAGATGTCTCACAATCATGTAATAACTAGTTTACGTGTTGTTCTGTGTCGAGTTCTCGTAATTGAAGCCGTTTGTATACTTGGTAAAGTATAAATAATTATACTTAAAATAATTATTTAGGGTCATGCTCTTGTTAATGAATATTATAAACGAAATATGTCATAGTTTATATAATTGACCATGTAAGTAGTTTTTATTGCAAAAACTGGTAATAAATTCCCCAAACTATACCTATTATAGTTTGACTGAAATGCTATGTTCGTGATATTTTCTAAAAACCTATGCAATTATGCTTAGAAAACGGCGCTTATGCTCTGCATAATACAAAAGGGATAAACTAACTATGTGTTTAATGGAAATCGTTGGTTTGTATCAATTGCATAGGTTTTAAACTGGTTGAAATCCCTTCTGATTTTAGTTCACAAAATCCTTTGTGTTTGGCTTGTATTCCCCCTAAAATCGTATAAAACCATAAAAGTGTAGGGGGTATGAACTCACTGTTTGAGGTATGGTTCGAATGTAAGGTTGATGGGAATGTTGGGTGTCAAGTGAGGTCTAGAACACAATTGGATCCTATTTAACATATAATAACACATATATGTATTATATTAGGATATAACACCACTAGTTATGGAAGGAAACCACCTTAGAAACTAGGAAACACTTGAAACTAACCATTAGAATCATATGTGATTGAAAGAGGGAAGTTCGCAACCACACAAAGGTGTCTATGGCCATGGATTTGCGGCCCAATGGGGTTTACGGCTCAAGAGTATACGGCACATGGGTTTACGGCCCATGGGTATACGGCCAAGGAGTTTACAGCCGTACACTCTTGATGAAGTGTGCATTTTGAGGTGTTTTAAGGTCCTTTATAGCCTCCCGGATGTGTTCTAGGTCCTATTCTTAACTTAGAGAAGAGTTTAAGGCGGATCTTTGACCAACAACTAGGGTTTACGACCCATGAGGTATGTACGGCCGTACACATGGGTTTACGGCCGTAAACCCTTTGTGTTCATGTTTATTGGGTCGATTTCAATGTAAAAATCAAGCATTTTAGTAGATAACAAGCATAGGAAGTAGTTACTCACAATTTGGAAGCTTGAAGAGGGTTTTTGCCACTAAGAACTAGTGTGTGTTCTTGGTGAGAGATGAAGATTTAGTCAAAGATGAGATTAATGAGATAGAAACATGGATTCATAACTAGAATAAGGAATGTAGCAACAAATCAAGGTGGGAAAACACTTACATCTTTGAGTATCTTGAAGAAAATTCGATGGATGTAGAGAAGAGAGGAAGTTCAAGAATTGAAGTGTGTAAAGTGATGAATGAAGGCTAGGTACTCCATATATAGGGGGAGTTTTCGGCCATGAGGGGTGCGTGGGGGTGTATGGCCGTAAACTCATGTTTGCGGCCGTATACTCCTCTTGAGGGAGTGTTTGGCCCGAAAGCTATGTTATGACTTATAATAACTCATCCATGAACCCAAACCTTGATTGTATTGAGCTTAGAATCCCCAAATAGACCCTAAACAATGCTAAATGATAGTAGAAACAATTATGATTGATTTTGAACGGTTTATACAATGAAATTTTGGGTTGTCACAATATTCTTAAAGCTTATAATCAACTAGTTGATGATGAGGAAAATCTTCTTGCCTAAAGATGTAAAATTAATTGGTTAAGTGAAGGGGATAGGAATTCCAGGTTTTTCCATAAAACCTTGAAGAGTAACCAGAATAAATCCAAAGTTGTCACTGTAATGGATGAGGAGGGAAGATGGATACATGGGAGGGAAGTGGCGAATAAATTTGTGGACCATTTTTCAAAGTTTCTTGGTCAAAATTATCCCATGGAAAGGTTAAATCAGGAGTCTGGATTCTTTAGAGATGTCTTGGATCAGGATAGTGATGTGGATATGATAAAGGTGGTCACAGATAAGGAGATCAAACTTTCAATGTATGATATAGATGATATTTGTGCCCTTGGTCCAGATGGGTTCTCTTATAAATTTTATAAAGTTGCATGGAATGTTATTGAGAATGATATTTGTAGAGGCGTTAGAGAATTTTTTGGTTTGGGAAATTTTTGAAAGAAATAAATGCCGTTAGGATCATTATGATTCCTAAGAATGATAATCCTAGGAAAATTTTGGATTACAGGCCAATGGCTTGGCGCAACACTTTGTATAAGTACATTAGTAAGGTGATTGTTAATAGAATTAGAAATCATCTAAGCAAAATTATGAACATCAATCAATCAGCTCTCATTCCTAGAAGATCCATCTTAGATAATATTATGCTTGCTCAGGAGATTTTGAATGGATATAATGTCAAGACCGGAGCTCCTAGATGCTCCCTAAAGATTGATTTGCAGAAGGCTTATGACACTGTTAGTTGGGACTTCTTGAAGCAGACTTTGATTGGATTTAAATTTCACCCTTTCATGATTCAGTGTATTATGGAATGTGTATTTACTCCTTCATTCACTGTATGTGTTAATGGGGTTGATCATGGTTATTTCAAAGGTGGAAGAGGATTAAGGTAGGAGGACCCTTGAATCTCCATATTTATTTACGATGGTTATGGAAGTTTTTAACCTAATTATGTTGAAGAATATTCACAATATGGATGGATTATGATTTCATAGTAGATACAAAGATCTCAAGATTACACATCTCTGTTTTCCTGATTACTTGCTAGTATTTTTGTATGGTAATGGGAGATCAACCCGTGTTATAAAGGAATCTCTTGATGAATTTAGGTTGTTTTCTGGGCTTGAGGCTAATTTCAATAAAAGTCAATTTTTTTTAGCCAAGTCAGCCCAATGATGAAAGGGATTATTTTAAGCATTTTACCTTTTAATATTAGGAGGATGCCAAATCAGTATTTAGGGGTTCCTCTTTTAGTCACAAACTTTTCATTAGGGATTGAAAAGGGCTAATTGAGAGAATAAAAGGCAAAATATTGAATTGGAATAATAAGAGTCTTTCGTTTGCTGGAAGACTTCAACTTATACATTATGTTCTTGGTTCTATGCATTTGTATTGGGCACTTGTGTTGAAGTTCCCAGTTGGGGTTAATAAAGAAATTGAGAAGATTATTTAGGGATTCCTTTGGTGTAGTGGTGAGATATAACAAGGCAAAGATAAGGTTAGCTGGGAACAATTCTGCAAATCCAAAAAAGAAGGTGGTTTTTGTATAAAAAGATTGAAACAATGGAACATTGCCCTTTTTAACTAAGCATCTTTGAAACATTTTAGTTAAAAAGGACTCTTTATGGGTTAAATGGATCCATTACACCACATTAAAGGAAGAAACTTTTGGGATATTTTAGGAAAACCTAATCTGAGTTGGGGATGGAGAAGATTTTTGGATATTAGAAAGGATCTTACACCCTTTTATCACTTCTTGTATTGGTAAAGGGAATAAGTCTTCTATATGGCATGATAGATGGCACCCGATAAGCCCTATTAGCTCTATTCTCTCTCGAAGATAAAGAATTAGCAAGGGGTTTCATGATGATTCTAAGGTTGCAGAGCTCTTAGTTAATGGTGATATAATTTGGACTGATGAATGGTCGGACTAATTCCCCAATCTTTCAATGGATCCTATTTGTAAGCTTAATAATCAGGAAAATGATAGATACTGTTGGGTTTGATTTGAAAGGTGCAGTGTGCAGATTTTCAACCAAGCAGGTTTGGAGAGATCTATATGGTCATGAAATAGGTGTTCCTTGGTATGATATTGTTTGGTTTAAAGACAGTATACCTAGGAATGCTTTTATTATGTGGATGGCTATCCTGGGAAAGTTGAAGACTCAAGATTGGGTTAGAAATTGGAAAAAATGGGGAATCTTGAATGTGATTTTTGTGGTAGAGGTATGGATTTGCACAATCAATTGTTTCTGTTGAAGATTAATGTGTTGCGTCTTGGGCCCTTTTGTTTTACAACCGGATTGGGCTTATCAATCCATGTTTATCTAGATTAGCCTCCTTTTTCTTAGATAAACTGTTAGGGTTTTAATATAAATATATGCATGCATGTATGCGTATATATAAGAGTTGTCGTCATTCTCATTGATCACTGTAAACCCTAAAATCCTCTACAGGTGATGTTCTTTATCGAGCTCTTCTGAGGATTGTTTATTAATCATTCGACACCTTTTGATCCATTTGCTTGTTCTTATTGTTTATCTGGTTATTTCTCTACCTGTTTCATAGATCTATCGATCTTCAAGTTTATTTTAAACTTATCAATTGGTATCAGAGCAGGAGGCTGTGTAATCGATACACTTCTTTTCTGTGAAAAAGCTTCGATTAGGGTTATTCCGCATTCATTGATATTTATCGAGCCGTCATCTCATAATTGACGTATCTCGATATTTATTGTTTTTGCCCTAATTTGATATATTACAAGTCTGATCTTTGAACAGGTTATTCGATCACTTATGGACGAGTCGCAATCCAATCCCATCAATATTTCAAACAACATTGGATCAACAATGAAGATTCCCATCCTGTACACCCATGATTATGAAGTCTGGACGACTCACTTTGAAGATTATGTCATAGGATCTGAGGATAATGGATACCTCATCTGGGAAGCAATCATCTCTGGACCTTTTCCTCATTCAGCAACTTCAAGGATTATTAAAACTCGAAAGGAGTATAACGATCTTCTGAAAGATGTTAAAGATGTAGTGCAAGACGAAAAAGTTAAATTTCAGTGCAATATCAAAGCGTTAAGATTGATCAGATTTGCTCTTCAATCCGATACTTTTAGGCTGGTAAGTTCATGCACGACTGCAAAAGAGATATGGGACAGGCTACGTGAACTGTACTCTACAGACGAAGATCTTGAACACTCCATTCAAACCTTACTCTTGTCTGAGTTTGGTGAGTTCAAGCAAGGAGCAGAAGAAACGGTGACTCAAACGTTCGATCGCTTTAATCATCTTCTTAGCAAGATGATCAAACATGACATCGAAAGGAAGCTTATTGAACAGAAGGTTACGTTTTTGAACGGACTCAGATCTGAGTGGAGAGCAGTCGTGTCCACAGTTAAAGCGCACGAGCAATTCAAATCCTATTCTTTGGCAAAACTGGTGGGCATCCTAAAATCTCAAGAAAAGATTGTATTACAAGAGAAAAACGTGGTTTCAAGTCTAGGTTTATTGGCTCTCCTGTCGAAAAGCAAAGCGGTGATAGAGGACGAAGATCTCAACTTGGATGATTATGATCTCACGTCTGAGGACTATGCTATGATGGTGTCAAACCCCAAGTGATTCATCAAGAAGAGATTCCCCACTAACAGGAACCGAAACCGGCAAGGGAGTTATAGCTCTGAAAAGGTCAAAGATGAACCGAAGGCTGAAGAGTCAAAGAAGGAACCGAAGGCTGAAGGAGATTCTGGAGTGAGCTGCTATTATTGTGGAGGAAAGAACCACTATGCAAAAGATTGCGTCCTCAAAAAGATGGCAGAAAAGGATGAGGAAAATGATGAAGAGGCTGTGTTGCTGAAAAAGCTTGATGAATTAAGGATGAAGAAATCTGCTGCTAACCCTCCTATGAATGCTTTAATTGTGCAGGGTTCGGTAGCTGATGATGAGTTCGATGGCGTGGAGGTCTGGTCAACCGACTCCGAAGATGATGAAGTGAGGAAGCCTTCACATGGAAAGGCTTATGTAGTAAAAGAAGAGAGCAGTGGAGGAAGATGCTTAATGGTGTCCGACGTATCTCAGATGAGGGGATACCACACTGATGGTGGGAATGATGACACAAAGGAACAACAGAATCTGTGCTTTACTGCCAAACCACTCAGCGTGCAGTTCAACGAACTTGATGAACTGATCAAGAAGGTACAATCAGTCTTTGTCTCATTTAAAGTTCCACAATGCTCATATGAAAAGGAATTAAAAAGTGTTAATTCAAGAATCTCTCATCTAGATAGTAGTTTAACTCAACCTCGGGTCACCAATTCTAACCTAACTGACCAATTAAGCAGGGTGTCTTCGAAGAGTGAGGAACGGCGGATGTGGATCGAACTGAAGGAGTCGGAGTTAATCAAAATAAAAGATGAAAACATTTATTTGCAAAGAGGCAATTTAAAGCTTTTGAAACAGCGAAATGTTTTTTGTTTGATTGCCAAACGTCTTTATACAAATATTACTTAGCTTCATTTGAATTGTGAAATAGGGCAAAAGATTCATATATCGCATGATTTTACCCTTTCTTGAGTTTAAGGAAGATGAAATTGATGCTGAAGCATATAATTGTGAGAGTATTATTTCGTCTGAGGATGTTAATCCAACATATATGTATGGACTGGACAAAATAGAATCTTTCATTAAATCCAAGGACCACAAGAACATGCTCAAAAACCTTTTGGATGAAAATGATAAACTGAAGCTAAGAACCGAAACCATACAAAAATTTGACTCATTGAATGTCAACTTAAGCTCAGAAAATAAAATTGATGTTGAAAATGCATCTGAGCTTAATGAGGACGATAATATGAGTGAAATTTCTGTAGAGGACACGGTTGATTGTTCAGAATTTGTCAAGAACGAACCCGAGAACCACAAAAATCTCATTTCAGAAAACTCTGTGGAGTTCGCTCGGATGTCCCAACAAAAGTCCTCGATCCTTGTAGAGAAGGCAGTTGTATATCAAAAAGTTGGAACCACTCTAAATCAGGTGTACAAGGTCACAGGTGTAACCGAACATCAGACTGCTGAACTCACAGCTATTGTGAACGAAGACAATGCTGATGGCTGTGATGAGTTATTCTGGTCAGCTCCCATTGACAATGCTGATGAAACGGTAGGTCTGTCTGAAAGGACTTCATGGAAAAGCAAAGGCAGATACGTACCAGAACCTTTGAATAAACATGATAGCTTCAACGTGGCAAGTACCAGTGGAACAAAAGATGTTCCTCAAGAGAAAGAAATTCCTGCAAAAGAAGTCACATCCCCAAGTGAAACTTTATCAGTTCAGAGTGGATCAGCCAACGAAAACCAAAAACATAAAGCTAACATCCATCATCAACCAAAGCAGATGAGAAATCAAAAACGAGAAAGGAATCAGAGATACAGGAAGAATCTCTCAGAAAGAAAACAATTTTGGCAATCGCAAAATGCCTATTTCTCACATCAAGACAGGAATTTAAAAAAAGAGAAAAATCCTGTTGGATCGACAGAGAGCAATAGCAACCGAAAGTAGAGGCTCGGTTCTGAGCAAAACAACAACCGAAAGCAGAGGTTCGGTTTAGAGCAAAATAACAACCGAAAGCAGAGGTTCGGTTCAGAACAAAATGACAACCGAAAGCAGAGGTTCGGTTCAGAGCATAACAACAATCGAAAGAATAGGTTCGGTTCAGAAAATGATTTCAACCGAAAGCACAGGTTTGGTTCGGAAATCAAAAGAGATCAAAACTCTAGGGTTGGTCCTACTGTTGATCAAAAGCAAAAGAGTCACCTAGAATCTTCAACCAAAAAGTCATACCAATCTGAGCTATCTCCTTCTAACTCTTCTAACTCTTTAAAATCTTCTATCTCTTCTCCACCTTGTCCTAAATTCCACTCTGTTCCTTCTCAAAAATCTCAGTCATCAGCTGAACAAAAAGGAAAACAGAAGGTTTCAGATGTTGAACCAGAATCAATACCAAAAGCGTCAAATCCAAATAAAATCAAAGTTTTCACCATCAAAAAGAAAGATGATACAACACTAATAAAAAGAACATATTTAGTTGACATCTCTCTTACTATTCCTGTTCCTGTAAAAAGCTCACGTGGACCCAAGAAGCTCTGGGTTCCTAAATCTGCTTAATTTTTGCAGGTTATCAGTGACGAGCAGTCTGACGAAGAATGGTACATTGATAGTGGCTGCTCGCGTCACATGACAGGAAGGAAGGAAGAGCTAAGGGAATTCAGATCTCTTTCAAATGGTGGAAATGTCAAATTCGGGAACAACTCCTTCGGCACCATAAAAGGCTATGGAATGATTACAAATGGTGATTTCACAATAAGGAAGGTTGCATATGTGGAAGGATTGCAACATAACCTCATCAGTGTATCTCAAATTGTTGGAGGTACCGGTCTTCAAGTCTCATTCGACGATGAGGGTTCTGAGATAATTGAGAAGAAGACGAAAAGAGTTATTCTCAAGTCGGAGCGTAAAGGCGAAATGTTTCCTTTAAATCTCAAACCCATCAAAGGAAACCCAGCCATCTGCTTGTTATCCAAAGCACAATCTGACGAAAGCTGGCTATGGCACCGAAGACTCTCTCATCTCAACTTCAAAGATATCAACAAACTTGTTACTGGAGGTCACGTTAGAGGTCTTCCATTGCTCAAGTATGATAGAGATCATCTGTGTGCTGCATGTGAAATGGGGAAGCAGAGTCGTCAAAGTCATCCATCTATAATAAACACTAAAGTTGTTGAACCACTAGAATTACTTCATATTGATTTATGTGGTCCATCTTCTATCGAAAGCATTGGTGGTAGCAAGTATATTCTTGTTATTGTTGATGACTTTTCACGTTTTACATGGGTGTTCTTTCTGAAGCTTAAATCTGAAGCGACTCACAAGCTAAAAGTGTTCATCAAGCAGATTGAAGTACAGCTGAAGAAGGTCATTCGCAACATCAGAAGCGACAATGGGTTGGAGTTCAAAAATAAAGAATTTGAAGAATTCCTGGAAGAAAAAGGGAATCAGTCACAACTTCTCAGCTCCCTACACACCTCAACAGAATGGAATTGTCGAAAGACGAAACCGATCCTTATGTGAAGCTGCCCGAACCATGCTAAGTTTTGCTTCCTTACCTTTATATTTTTGGGCTGATGCTATTTCTGCTGCTTGTTTTACACAGAACAGGTTGTATCTTAACAAGCGCTTCACTCTCACTCCTTATGAGATCATCAACAACAGGAAGCCAAATGTGAAGTTTTTCCATGTGTTTGGTTCCAGGTGTTTCATTTTCAATTCTAAAGAACACCGCAACAAGTTTGATGTCAAAGCTGACGAAGGGATATTTCTGGGCTATTCTCTTACTTCCAAAGCATACAGGGTGTTAAACAAGCGTTCAAGGAAAATAGAAGAAACTTACTACGGGACTTTTGATGATAGCTATGTCAAAAAGCTAAAGGCCAACGAAGACACAGCTGGAGAAATCTTTCCTCAAACTGGCCAAGTCACAACCTCGATCGCTAATCTATTCGAGAACTTCATGGAGCTTTTTGATGAACCAGAGAAGGCCACTCTTTCTGAAGCCAGTGCAGCAGACAACAAGATAGATCACTTGAAGCAACTTGTTGATGATGCTGCAAGAAGAATGAATGAAGAAGAACCAGGTTCAAAAGACCCTCCCCAACACAATGCGTCGGTCGAGGGGGAGTATCCACCATTAGTCGAGGGGGAGGATCCACCATCATTATCCCAGCCGAGCTCACAAGTTGAGGGGGAGCTAAGGTCTCAAACTTCAACCGAAAGCACATTGCCAACCGACAGCACTTCGCCAACCGAAAGTGCCTCACCAACCGAATATGCATCAACGCCCGAAAGCTTAACACCACAAGAAACCACTGTAGCTCAAGATTCTCAAGACATTCCTGTAAGATCATTTATCGAGAGGGAGCATGCTGATATGTTATATGACTTGGACAGTCTTTCCGAACCAGAAGAAATGATAAATGCTGAATTAGATCCATCTTTTGATCCAAACTACCCTCCTCTCACCAAATGGACAAGAGATCATCCTGTCTCTCAAGTTGTTGGTAATGTATCAGATACAGTTCTGACTCGATCACAACTCAAGGCAAAACAAACTTCCTTGTTCTCAAAAGTCGAATTCTACATGTTTAACTCATTCGTATCTAAAGTTGAACCAAAGACAGTCAACACTGCTCTTGATCACTCTGATTGGGTTCAAGCTATGCAAGACGAACTGAATGAATTTGAAAGGAACAAAGTTTGGCGTCTTATTCCAACTCCTCCAGATGCCTCGGTTGTTGGTCTCAAATGGGTCTTTAGGAACAAACTTGACAAGGAAGGGAACGTTATAAGAAACAAAGCACGTCTAGTCGTAAAAGGATACTGTCAGGAGGAAGGCATTGACTATGAAGAGACTTTCGCTCCTGTAGCCAGGCTGGAATCAGTGAGAATATTTCTTGCCTATGCTGCTCACAAAAACTTTGAGGTCTTTCAAATGGACGTCAAGTGTGCATTTCTCAATGGTGAACTCAAAGAAACTGTGTATGTGGAGCAACCTCCTGGATTCGTGAATGAAAAGTATCCCGATCATTGTTACATTTTGGATAAAGCCGTGTATGGTCTGAAACAAGCACCGAGAGCCTGGTATGAAACACTGACTAAATTTTTAAAGATGTCCAAATTCAAACAAGGTTCGGTTGACCCAACCTTCTTTCGCAAAAAGGAAGGTAACCACCTTATGATCGTTCAAATTTATGTCGATGATATCATCTTTGGCTCAACGAATCCTAGCCTAACAGCTGAATTCAGAAAGCTGATGGAGACTAAATTTGAAATGAGCTCGATGGGTCCCATTAACTTTTTCCTTGGTTTAAATATTAGACAGGGACCTGAAGGCATCTTTATCAACCAGGAAGCTTACACGAAGACTCTCTTAGCAAAATTTGGCATGATGGGAGATTCAAAGGTCAAAGTTCCAATGGCGTTCGACACTAAGCTCACTCCATCCCTGGATAAACCGGCTGTTGATCTTACGCTTTATCGTCAAATGATAGGCTCTCTAATGTATCTTACTGTTAGCAGGCCTGACATAATGTTTTCTGTTTGTTACTGTGCTCGGTTTCAGGCAAATCCACGGGAGCCTCACATGCTTGTAGTGAACAACATATTACGTTATCTCAAGAGAACTACCTCTTTAGGTCTGTGGTACCCTTCTAACTCAGGCTTCTTCGTTCAAGCCTACTCAGATGCAGACCTTGGTGGTTGTGGCCTCGACAGGAAAAGCACCACTGGCGGTTGCCAATTCCTCGATGGGAAGTTGGTTAGCTGGCAGTCAAAGAAAAAAAACGTGCGTGTCTTTGTCTACTGCTGAAGCAGAATACATTGCCGCTGCTTCCTGTACCTATCAAGTGATTTGGATCCAGAGTCAACTCCGAGACTATGGACTCAATATGAAAAAGATCCCACTATATTGTGACTCTGAAAGTGCAATTAGGATTTGTCATAACCCAGTGCAACACTCCAAGACCAAGCACATAGCACTGAGGTATCACTTCATCAAAGATCACGTAGAAGATGGAAACGTTGAAGTACACTTTGTTCGAACCACTGATCAGTTGGTCGATGTCTTTACCAAAGCTCTTCCTGAAGCGACTTTCAACAAAATTCTACAAGGCTTTGGTATGATGGTAGGAGAGTCGGTCCCGAATCCTCAAATCTCTAACTAAGAATCAGGAACCGAAGCAGGCAGACCGCTCGGTCTCTCTCTGCTCTGGAGATTTAATGGAACCGAAATAGACAGACCGCTCGGTCCATCTCTGTTCCGGAATTTTAATGACACCAAAATAGACAGCCCGCTCGGTTCCTCTCTGTTCTGAAATTTTAATGTCACTGAAATACACAGATCACTCGGTCTATCTCTGCTTCATCATTTTTTCTGTTGTACATTTTATCTTTCTGTTTTTATTTCTTTTTCAGAAAAATTTCAAAATCACAAAAACATTTTATCTTTCTGTTTTTATTTCTTTTTCAGAAAAATTTCAAAATCACAAAAACATTTTATCTTTCTCTTTTAGAAAAATCTTAAAATACAAAAATATTTTCATTTTTGTTTTTATTCAGTTTCTTACTTATTTCTACTACTCGTTAGTTCTGGTTGGTGTAAGCTTTGCACAGGTAAATACAAGTATCACCTTCGATAGTGTTAAAGCAGGTATGTTTCAGTTTTTCTCTCAGACTAGTTAGAAGTCCCTAGAAGCATGTTGTTGTATGTTGTCACAAGCCTCTATGATCTTGAGTAAGCCTTAATGATTCGATGAATACCTGTCGTTTCTTCCCAATCAGGCTATTTTCCAACACTCGGTCTAGAGCTACCTTACTCTTCTCATTTGAGACACGAGTTGCTCTGCTTTGTCACACTTCTATAGCAGAAGGTACATTCGGTTTCTTAACCACCTCCTAAAATTCTACATTTACCTTCGATTCCCTAAAGTAACCCTTGATGCTTTCGGTCTTTACCACTGAAGTTTATGGTTACACAACATCTGTGTTTATGATCTTGGATTCGATTACCACGTTCTAAGTGAAACCCAAAATCCAATACCTAAAATGAATTGACGGTGAGTGATATACTCTAGTTGTAACTTGGAAATCTCTTTTTTTTTGCATGATCTTTTATGAAATCGTCTATACCTCAGACATTTCTTCCCAAAGAGATCCAGTTTATATTTATTTTTGAGATTTCTGTTTATCCCATGCTTGTCACAAGATAATTCCCCTCTACCTGTTCAACAGATCATCTCGGTCTCACAAGTACCTCTGCCAATACTCAGTTTTATGTTGAGACTTGATGTTCGGTTAGAGGACAGCCACCCAACAGCCTATGATCAAAAGATGCCTTTCATTGTTTATTGACAGACAATTGATCGTATTTCTCAGGAAACCTCACAAGCACTTCAAGTCTATCTTGGCTTTGAAGGAAGTGATTCTTGCCCGAAATCCTTCGCTTTATGTCTTCTTCATAGACATCACTCACATCTCAAACACCTTTGATTTATTTCTTTATCTTTCACACTCTTATGCACGAAAATTAATTTTTCCAACATTCTTATTGCTGTTTGGTATGTGGTTTTAAGTTTCAGTTGTAACCAAACAAGGGCACAAGGAATTTCAAACGGTACGAAGATATGATTTGGGCGCGTGAAGTTGATTCGTTTCATACCCACGTGTGCTGACGTCTTCCTGGGATACACCATAACATCCAATCGCGCTTTTTCAGGCGACGTTTTCGTTCCATAATCATCACGATTTTCTCTCTCCAGGGGACGGTATAAATAGGGGTGATCGTGTTCTTTGGCATTTACCAACCACATATCTTCTCTCTCTGAAAAAGTTTCCACTGTTCATCTTCTTCTTCGATTCAACAATGGCGACTTCTTCTTCTGCGCACGATCAAACTGCCACTTCATCTTTGCTTTCCATCAAGCCTAATCAGAATATGATTATCGAGATGACTCCTTTTTTGTATGATGCGTACATGCTCCATGTGGTGGAATGTCTGAAATATTCCCCATTGCTGTTGGCTCTCACGCGAGTGGAAGCGGTTCCGATGTCCCTGCTTTCTCAAGTTTATACATCAGCGAGTTATGATAAACACAAAGATCATATCTACTTCACCATCCATGACAAGAAAACCTCCATCTCCAAAACCAAGTTTTGTTCTCTTTTAGGGCTTGCTGTCGATTCATCCGTCATCTCCCCTGATTTTATCTCGACTGCACAGCTTTTCTCGATGATGTACGAGAGGGGTTATACCGATGTACTTACGACGATCGCAAAGGTCAAGAAGTCTTGTCTCCCTTCGTAGTGGAATGGCTTGCTTACCCTGTTAATCAAGGGTTTAGCGGAACGCTGTGGCGGTTCTGATACCACGAGCAAAGGATTTCTCACCATTCTCTATGGTCTCTACAATGGCATCAACTTAGATTATGGCTCCATAATCTGGTCTCAAATCGTTTAGAGTCTTAACACCACAACCCGGTATTCTGAGATTTCCTGCGGACGTTTCTGGACGCTCATCACAAAGAAAGCCATGGATTCTCTGGAAATCCCCGTGATGAAGGATGCTCTTCTGGCTTCAATCGCTTCTTTCCATACTAAGAAGATTATTGTCTCCGACCCGAGTAAGTTTCAACATTATGGATTAATTCCTGAATCCATGTACAGGTGTGTCACGCCTCATAGCAAGGTCATGGCCGATTACAGCACCAGAACTCCTCTGCCTCCAAGGGTTCTGACTGATGAACAGAAGGCTGCATTGGAAGCCCTAGATCAACCTGCAAACCGTGGCAAGCAAGCTGGTAAAAAGGAAAAAGAAGAGAAGAAGGAAACAGAACCGAAAAAGGAGAGAAAGCCAAGATCCTCTAAGAGAAAACATGATGCAGAAGAACCTTCTCAATCAAAATCCAAGAAGATTAAGAAGATGGCTAAAAGGGCCAAAGGATCCTCTTCTCCTGGATCTGCTCCAAATGAAACATCAGACGCAGAGGCTACCGCTCCTCATGCTTCACCAAAAGAGCCAACTCCTGCTCAGTCTCCTCAAAAACCATCCTCTCCTACAGATACTAATATTTCCTCTCCACCAGTATCTCCCAAAGTCACAAAACTACCCACTCCTCGACCTTCTCCTAAAATTCCTACCCCACCCCCATCACCGAAACAGAAGGTTTCACTTTCTGTTCCTATCATCATCACTCCCACTACAACAGAACCAACCTGTTTACCCACCTCAACCATTCCTTCCTCTGTCACTATCCCTACATCCTTGATCCCCACTCCAATCATCACCGAATCCGTTACTACCACCTCTTCCCAACCACCAGTAACAGTCAATGTATCTGATACAAGGGCTACTACTGTGGTTGAAACACATGTAATTAACATCCCACCTTCACCTTCTCCATCCTCAACCTCTGGTGCTACTTTGGGTGGTGACGATGAAGAGTATGATTCTCTTTATTATAGCCCATACCGGATTCCCACTGATACTGATGCAGATACCCCCATTACCAGTCAGCAGCTTCAAGACATTCATGATAAACTCGATAGTTTGTTGGCTGATAATAAAGCCTATGGGGGTGTGGTGCTGAAAGCCTTTATCGAATCTGCAATCAAGATGTATACTGATGCTCTGGATCGCTCCACTGATGCTATTGACAAATTAGCTGCTTCGTGCTCCAAAGCCACAAAGGAAGTCTTTGAGGTTGTACACACAACTCAGATTTTTCTCGATTCACTCAAAGCACATGCTGATGCTAATGCGGCCAAGTATCAAACGTCTGTGGACTCCTTTTCGGCTACCCTTCAGGGTGAAACTTCCAAGTTCGAGGCTCTGCGTGCTGACCTCAAAACTGAATCAACCTCTTTTCTTCAATCTTTGGATTCACGTTTTGCTTCTCTAGCAGCAGAAAGTACTTTAAAAGAGGATCTTGTAAAGCATCAGGCAACTATTGAACTTCAGAAGATACAACTGGCCCAGGCACAACAAGAAATCTCTTTATTGAAAACTCAGCGGGCTGTTCTTCAAAGTTGTGCTGGTAATGTCAAGAACATGTTGACTAATGTCCTTGAAACTCATGATCCCTTTCTTACCCTTACCATCCGACAGCATCTCCAGGCCAAAATCCTTCTTGCGATCACTATTCTGAGCGAGATGAAGGGTGTATCGGAGAAGCCTGTTCTTCCGAGACAAGGGGGAGAGGAGAGTATAACAAAGACAGACCCGAAGGATAATTTAGCTTCGAGTTCTGGAAAGCAATTACTTGTTGAGAGCGAGTCAGACACTGATGAAACTATTGCTGAAGCCCTTCAACGAAAGAAAAAAGATAAAGAGCTGGATGAGACTCTGAAAATCGCTCGAGAGGCAGAGGCCAAAGAAAGAAGAATCAAGGAGGATGAGGATGCCTTAAAGGCTAAGAAGACTCTGTTTCCAGAATGGGACAGAGACACACTCATTAATCAAGCAATTGAGTTTCCCTCCATGTATTGGTTGGAACCGATTGCATCTTTTGAGTGTGAGAATACCAAAGACTCGCAGTTTGACATGCCGATCACACGAAAGGCTTTTACATTTCATTGCTTCGATGTCACTCATCCAAACTTAAAGGTTGACAAAGAATTGATAGATTTTTATTTGAAGTATGGTCAACCACAATACTTGACATGGAGTGCACAAAAGATTGTAAAGGTCAACGTATTGAAACCAACACAGGCTGGGAAATTTGTGAACGTTAATTTCAAAGTCAACAGAGGAACGGCCAACACAGAACATTTTATTTCTCTGGCAGATCTTCCCAGTCTGAATCCTCATGATTGGATTCTGCTATACAACATTCTTCTCTCAAATCAAAGGGAGTATGAACCGATTCTGAAACATCTCAAAAGAATGTTGGCTTCCTATATCCATGAGCTTACTGATGGGTTTTGGTCATAAGACATCCTATGTGCTCATACAAACCCTAATGCTTGGATCTAGGTTTCTCTATTGTACATGCTTTGAATCCAAGACTATAAACCCTAATTCTAACATATGGAAATCGACATTAACATATAATTAGGTTTAAGAACATACCTTGATTGTTATGTAGCAATAACAATCCCAATTCCACCTTGGATTGACTTTGGAATGCTTAGAGTCACAAGTATCACTCCTCTAATGGTTCACAAACACCATAAGCAAGAGGATGAAGAGGAGAGAGGTTGTAGGCTGCCAAAAACGTGTGTAAACCCTTACAAGAACATTAGCCACGTTTTTGAGCCTTAAGGGTCTTTATATAGTTGGGCTATTAGGGTTATCTAACAAGGAAACCCTAATTTGGATGCTTAAGCCCTAAGCAACCCATAGACTCCTTTAATTAAGCCCATGGACGATTTCCTTATGGGTTTCCCATTAGAATTCGTCCATCCCTTAATATAAGGCAATCCATGGCCCAAATTGCAATTATCCTATAATTACAATTCCAGTCCCTTAAGTTTAATTAATCTCTTTTAGTCACAAAACCAATTACCAATTAATTATTGACTAATATTAATTAAACAATATGATTTCTCCTTTAATATATTATTCTCATAATACATTAATAAATCATATTTAATCCTTACTCTCCATAATTCATCCTATCAAGTTGCTTTGGTGAAGGCAACCCAAAAGGACCATGCACCATCGGGTCAAGTACATACCAAAATAGTTATGGACTTAGACACTAATCCAACAGTCTATCACTTGGATAAGTCTAACAACTATTCTGCGTATGACTTCAGATCCTGATCTGCAATCGTAGCTTTCCAAAGCCGCTGTCAACTCTGATCATATCAGATACGCGTGTCCTTAGATAAGGGATCATATATTCCTCCATTCTAGATATCTTATGAGATATGATTTCAAATCATTCTCTTTGTACTATATCTCGATTTCCGATTTATGACGACAGACTAACTGAACAAATCAAATTAGCCCTAGCCCGTCCGAGCATTTACGTATGTCATCACTAAACCATCGAGGGGCCCAAAGATATCGCTTTTATCCTACCTTGGATAAAAGGAACGGATAAACTTTGATACAATGCTCGCTTGCACTCACTCACCGAATTACACACAACAATATGTTTTATAACACCAAGTTACTGGTGTGTTTACATATTATCAATGTGCAACCGATCAGCAAGATACAACTCACACATCTCGGTTTCAAGAATATAAGATGTTATCGTCTCACTAATCACTCGAGATAGTGATCCAAGTGAGCGTGGGTTTAATCCAATGCTCAAATCATATTCGTAAGCACTCATGATCGTTGTAGCAAACATTAGCTTATGTCTAATACTTTTCTAGACAATCCACACACCAATTCATGATAGTCTTCATTCATATCTACTTCCAACATATGAACGACTGTGGCCCGTTTGAATAATTCGATTATTCTTAATAAACTCAATTATTCTGGAAGTCAAAACATGCAAGGTGAAACACAAGAATAATACTAATCCCATATGGCCTCAACCCTTTGAGTATAAACAAAACACGTTTTATTTATCACCATATCGATTACTCATTATTTGTCGTTTCAGGTAATCAACTTCTTACTTGAATTATTACACTTGTCCCATGCTCCTAGCATGCACACAATGTTTACCTATGGTTCTTACTTTTGTGAAATAGACAAATTGAACACATTTCCAATCATTCTCATTTCTCAACTCCAAATCCATTTTCTTAAGTGTAAGAATATCAAATTCTTGTTACTTATAGAATATACTAGATTCTAACACTTTATGCAACGATCCTTTTGTAATGTCACTGCACCAAAGTCTCAAAGACTATTGCCAATGATATTACAAATTCCTCTATCGGAGATTGTTACAAGACAATTCCTTAGATATGATGTCTCTCACTCAAAGTACATTCCTTTGAACATCCTTTTGCATAAAAGTTTCTAATCTAGACATAGATTTTCAATATTTACTTCCCAGTATGGACACGCTTCCATATTTTCCATATGACAACTAATTTCTTAATAGAATCTTATCTATTAGTAATGATGTCGATATTGTCCATCCAATATGGAAACATTTCCATAATTTCCAATACTATACTTCCAACTACTCACAAGCGACCAATTCTCGTCGAACTTCGAATCGTCCTTTGATAGTTGTTTAATTATTTTAGTCAGAACCAATTCTAGTCCCTTTTCCCTCTAAATGCGCTGGACATTTGGAAAATTTTAGAATGGTCAAACATTAAAGCATTTGCAATCGATCCTATACCCGAAGCGTATGGGACACGACGCATAATGTTTTATTTTCTATTTTCTCAAAATTCGAATTGTGAAGAGGAATGCCGTAATCATAATCGAAACTTTAAGAACACACTATGTACCTTTGACTAAATTTATCAACATTTCACAACCTAATCCTTTAGATTTGAAATGAAGCATAATATTCTCTCCCTTAATTATAGCAAAACAACCTTTCAACTCTTACAACTTTGCAAAGTATGACTCTTGTTTTCTATAATTAATATTGCCAACTATGCAATACTTGCCTTAATAATCATACAATCATAACATTTATGCTCCCACTATCATGATGATTATTATAAAACATAACACTTATCCTCCCACTAGCTTCGACATGTATTCATAAACATCTTAACTTTCAGAAAAACAATACTTATTGAATTTCTTAAGTTCATGTTTCTAATACTTAGTGCTTTGATAATCTCTTTTATCAAGGCTTCTTGAACTTATACACTTTTGCCTTAGATAGTTCATATGTGTGTCTTAACGATTAAGACTAATTGCCAAACCTCACAATTCAAATTATGGAAAGGGATGCCGTAACCATGATCGAATTCGAGAATGCAATTTTACAATCACTATCTTTTAAAATCTTTCTTAGTGAAAGCATTTTCTCACAATTATTTTCATGAAGGAGGAAATCTTATGACACTTAGATTTAAACGGTGTATGTGATCCTATCCATGTGAATTTGTTAAAACCAAATTTTACGACAAATTCAAACTCATACGGATCGAACTTTCTTAATCTTGATTTCTTGCCTTATGGTAGCACAGCTGCCCACCACGTCTTCCAAGTAGTTAAGCAGCTCACCTTTTTCCTATCAATGTACTTTCCATTGATGAAGGTCCTTGCCTTTTATGCATTCAAATGAGAACTCATAGGACTCATATGCATAATTAATTCGATTGGATTGGCGCAGAAACAAAATAATGTCTTCACGATAGGTTGTAAACCTCAACTCGTGTGCTAGTGATGATCAATAAGGTTTATTTGATTTGTTCTTGAAACCTTTCAAGACCATTAAGACTCCCACTGACTCCTTGACATATAAGATTCTTTTGTCAATAAATATTTCTTGACAAACAAATATTCAAGAGTTAGTGTAGCTTTTATCAAAACAAAACACCTCATAATTTTGGTCTTAGTTGGTCTTTGTCTTATCCAAGACATCACAGCTTTCCACAATTGATGAATGTTATAAACCTTCTTAATACTATTCACTCAATGTCACAATCTTGACTTTAAGACTTGTTTTGGAACGAAGCATGATTGACTTCTTGATTTGACCATTTCTTCAATCTTTGATTCCTCTTCTTGGACATACAATTGTACCAAGACTCACTTAGAGGATCAATTGAGATATGGTTCTTAATCATTAAGACCTATCATAAAGCATAAAAGCTACTCTCCCTTCTTCTTAGAATGGAGAAACTTTTATCTCTCTGCCTACATGATTCTTGTTATTCGTTCTACTATTGATCTAAACCCTTTAATCAATTCAGAATTACACTTAATCTTATAAGTATAATCATATTTACCAAACCTTTAGTAAATCATGACGAATATATTTGTTACTCTTATGGTGAACTTGATCAACACACGACTTTGTGTACTCGATCTCCTAGTCCTTCACTTGACACTTTGTCAATGAATTAGTCTAATTTCCAAATATGAAATTTCTCAATCATCGAGCAACCAAGTTGCGTGATTCCAAATTTCTGTCCAATTGAAACTTTGGGCGATGAGAAACTCTCCCTATTTGGTAAATTCTCGACATTTCCATAAATAACATAACTAAGAATCATATCCATTCGTTGTAGAAATATGCAAACATCAATTTTCATAACGATTTCATTGCAAGGAAATAAACAAATAAATAAATAAGTCAAACAAAATTTATTTTATTTATAAAAGCAGCGGAAAAACATTTGTCCTTACAATGCAAAATCTATTGAAAACTATGTAAAAGGAAAATTTCTAACAACTCTATCATAACTATCTAAGCTCAAAATCCAATCTTCAAGTCCATGCGATCAAGATCCATCTCTTGTGATTAGATTCATCTTGCTCTCTCATCAAGCTTCCTTTCTTTTCACCGATCCTTCAAAACATTCAAATACAATCTTATCACATCATGTATTAAGAATCAATGAATAGGAACTTAATGGAGTTAGATAGTGGATTCTTACCTAAAGTGTAGTCATACTTTTGACTCTCCCATCTCTTAGATCTCTTAGGTAAATAGGGCAACTTCGTCTCCAATGCCCCTTCTCTTGGCAATAAAAGCAAATTGACTCTTTTGGAACAACACATGGAACTACTTCAGACATCGCCTTTCTCTTATGATCAAACTTTTCGATCATTGCATGTCTTTCATTGCCATTGTCTATATCCATATTGGTCTTGAAGGCAGATTCACCAATCAACTTTGCTTTTCTATTGCGCCAAATCATTGCTGATTTAGTAGCAATAAGCATATAGGTGAGATCAATAAGGGTCACGTCGTGGTTCATCATATAGTACTCTCTTACGAACTCACTATATGAGTTAGGAAGTGATTGAAGAACCCAATCAACAGCCATCTCTTCACCAACAACGGATCCCATCATTCTTAACCTATCAATGTGTAACTTCATCCCTAAGACGTGTGCACACACCGACTTGCCCTCTTTATGTTTACTTGCCAAAAGGGCTTGAGTGGTATTGAACCTTTCAATTTTACAATCTTGTGGGTTAGGGATAATAATTGGAGGAGGAGGAGGAAATGAAGCATGATTTCTTGTTCCTCGATCGAATCGTGGAATATCATCTTCATGTGGAATGCTTGTTCCACGGGATTTGAGAAGACCATAGTTGTCGAACTTTGACATCGGGAGAAAAACGAATTCAAGTTAGTTAATTGATTGAGTCCTTGGTAAATCACCCAAATGAAATTCCAAGGCTAGGACCCAACACAATATCCTACAACTCGGGAGAGGGATGCCGTAACCCAAATTGTAGAACATTTGAAGGTAAGTGAATGACGATTCACTAATTTCCACCATGAAAAACGAAAAAGAAATTTAAGTTTTAAATCTATGAAAACTCCTAGATCCTTTGAGATTCATTGAACTTTCAATGGCATGTTTAAATCTCGATATGCCCCTCTAGTTTGTGACTGGGATGCCGAGGATCACAAAGCGGGTGTGAATAACCATGCAAACTACATGGTGCCCTCACATGTTACAATCACCTATTCGATGTGCCGGTAAACCACACACGCTCCACCGAACTATGACAAACATTGAGTCACCCTTTGCAACCTTTGCTTAGAACCATTTAGTGTGCCAGTAAACCACACACGCTCCACTAACGTCTTCGCAAGGGCACAAAGTGTAATTTCATGGAATTGCATCAATTCACTTTTGCCTAAGTAACTAAGATTGGGAATTTGAAAAACATTTAGTTACTTTGTATTTCATTATACTTATAATGGAAGGTTTCGTCCTATCCTACCCGTTCGGCTAACGACCCTCCACTAGTCAACAGTGCGGTGGGTAAGAGTGGATACCCATTCAATCGCCATTTTATAGGCAATTTCCTTAAACACCCCTTATAGACCAGCTTCGTGAATGAGGCCTACTAACGGTAAGACTGACTTTTACTCATACACATATATAATGTTAGACTTTTAATGTTATATATAGTATAGGGTGTATTTTATACTTTTAAAATACTATATGGTTAACTTTAACAATTACACTTTTAATTCAATTAAATGGTTAACCTAAACTTTTATGGATTTATTAAACCTCTTTTAATTATACTTCTTAATTAATTAATAAAACCATAAGGGTGTTATTTGAACTTTTCAAAACTTTACTAGGGTTTTAGAATTTAACATTCTTAATTAAACTTTTAATCAACTTTTAAATTCCAAAACTTGATGGCAAGTTTTGAAACATTTCAAAACATTAGGGTTTTAACTATTTAAATTTCAAAACTTCAAATCTTTTGGGTTCGAATTTAAACTATAAAACCTAAAGGGGAAAATATGAAACTTTTCATAACAACAAGGATCAAATACCAAATAATCTAAACTAACATTTAGTTACATAATTATCCATATTTGATTTGTTTAATGATTTCTTGCAAAACAATTTATCAATTTACTCAAAATAATTAATCAATTATCTTATAAGGAAACAATTATCTTGTTAATTGATAATTATCTTTAATTAGATCAAGAATATAGTCATATATATCATAAAATCGGATTTATATTGATCTAACATGATAAGGTAACTATCCAAATGCAAAAACAGCAAGAAATCCCGAGATAAGCATTATCTGACGCTCGAACTCGCTGAGTACTACACTGTACTCGCCGAGTACACTGTGGTACTCGCCGAGTTCCTCAGCCATAAAGCCCAAAAAACGATTTTCCAGTTATACAATGCATCAATACAATTGAAACCAAGCTAGGCTCTGATACCACTGATGGGTTTTGGTCATAAGACATCCTATGTGCTCATACAAACCCTAATGCTTGGATCTACGTTTCTATATTGTACATGCTTTGAATCCAAGACTATAAACCCTAATTCTAACATATGGAAATCGACATTAACATATAATTAGGTTTAAGAACATACCTTGATTGTTATGTAGCAATAACAATCCCAATTCCACCTTGGATTGACTTTGGAATGCTTACAGTCACAAGTGTCACTCCTCTAATGGTTCACAAACACCATAAGCAACAGGATGAAGAGGAGAGAGGTTGGAGGCTGCCAAAAACGTGTGTAAACCCTTACAAGAACATTAGCCACGTTTTTGAGCCTTAAGGGTCTTTATATAGTTGGGCTATTAGGGTTATCTAACAAGGAAACCCTAATTTGGATGCTTAAGCCCTAAGCAACCCATAGACTCCTTTAATTAAGCCCATGGACGATTTCCTTATGGGTTTCCCATTAGAATTCGTCCATCCCTTAATATAAGGCAATCCATGGCCCAAATTGCAATTATCGTATAATTACAATTCCAGTCCCTTAAGTTTAATTAATCTCTTTTAGTCACAAAACCAATTACCAATTAATTATTGACTAATATTAATTAAAAAATATGATTTCTCCTTTAATATATTATTCTCATAATACATTAATAAATCATATTTAATCCTTACTCTCCATAATTCATCCTATCAAGTTGCTTTGGTGAAGGCAACCCAAAAGGACCATGCACCATCGGGTCAAGTACATACCAAAATAGTTATGGACTTAGACACTAATCCAACACTTACCACTATGGATCAGGAAATAGCACAGATAATGAACAAGAAACCGACCGTCAAGCCTACTTCTAAGACAGGAGATGTGCACAAAATGAAGTTAGGGCAAATTGACTCTTCAAATCTGACGGTCATGTTCACAAGGGGCGATAAGCACAAGTTTCTGTTTGCTTTGGTAGACAAGCATCTGTTTTCAACAGATTGCCTGGAGCATATCATAAACATCATTCACCGATGCAAGCAGAACTCTACAGCAGACAAGAAGGATTTTACAGATATGCTTCGGTGGTATATCACTTTTAGGCATCACATTATGGCCATTATACCGAGGATATTTGAAACGGTGAAGAAACCATCTGCTGTTAAAAGGGAATGAAGCCTTTGTGCCAAAGACGCAAAGGGGAGATTGTTGAAGATTAATGTGTTGCGTCTTGGGCCCTTTTGTTTTACAACCGGGTTGGGCTTATCAATCCATGTTTATCTAGATTAGCCTCCTTTTTCTTAGATAAACTGTTAGGGTTTTAATATAAATATATGCATGCATGTATGCGTATATATAAGAGTTGTCGTCATTCTCATTGATCACTGTAAACCCTAAAATCCTCTACAGTTGATGTTCTTTATCGAGCTCTTCTGAGGATTGTTTATTAATCATTCGACACCTTTTGATCCATTTGCTTGTTCTTATTGTTTATCTGGTTATTTCTCTACCTGTTTCATAGATCTAATCGATCTTCAAGTTTATTTTAAACTTATCAGTTTTTTTATCTGTGATTATCCTAACTTGATTTGGAACAAAATAAAGAATAAAGCGGGTATTGGTGAATGTCTGGATGATTGGTTATCTATTGTTCAATGGTTTAGCACAAAAGTGGGGGGAAAGTCTTTAAATACTACTGTGAAAAGAATTGTTCTTGATAGTACATTTACGTAGGTATGGCAGGAGAGAATATAATTTTTTTTTAACAATGAGAGGTGTAAAACTGAGAGGGTTTTGGATCCAATAGTTGTGGAAGTCAAGCTTAGAATAATGGGAATTGAGGCTCCTTATAATAACCAAAACCTTATGGTTTGTAATGAGTGAGGAGTGTCAAAACTCAGAAATTGGAGATTAGGATAGAAAAGGGATCAAACTTCAAAGGTTGAAAATGGATGATAGGATTGATTTGTTCTTGAATGATAAGATCAGTAGTTGTTGGGTTAAGGGGAAAGGTGGTAGAAATAGCAGATTTAAAATTTTGCTGGCCATGTTGATGTTTTTTATCAGCATATGGTTGGATTTTAAAGGAATTGACGATTTTTACTCTATAGTTTAGGGTTTACCCTCAATCATAAGTGACTGTACCAAAAGGGATATATATATATATATATATATATATATATATATATATATATATATATATATATATATATATATATATATATATATAATCTTAATTAAGTTTATCTTGAAACTCTATCCTGGACATGTGATTGATGTCATGTCTAGTTTGTAACTCAAAGGATTGATGGATTTAATAATCAATGGGTGTTAATATTAGTTTATTACATTGTGTTATGTAGATGGTGGGAGAAGGAGTAGATTGTTTTGTATAGAAGAAGGATTTGTTGTGATTGCTTTTTTTGGTAGATGTTGGATAATACTGAATGGATTTTTGAAGATTACTGCTATCCTTTTCAATTAGAATGATGTGGACAATTTGGGGTAAGAATTACAGGCTGATGTGCAGGAACCAGATTATGATAGCTTTTAGTTTTGGTTTTTTGTTCTCTTTTTGGTTGAATTATTGTGTTGAATTTTAACCTTCGTGGGTGATGGGTTTTTTAAGGGTCTTTCCCCTTGTTGTTGGATTTGTGTTAACATGTCAGGATGATACACATTGGGGGTGAAGTTATCTTTTTTCCCATCCTTAATAAGCTCTTGGAGTGTTATTGAGAATGGAAGGTGGATGTGTTTATTAGGATTGTTTGGTGTAGATTTTGGGTGTTTATCCTTATTAGAAAGTGGTTGAAAAGTTCCATTTGGATAGGTTGGAGGTTTATTAGGTTGGATATAGTTTATTTGTAATTCTCTTTTTATTCTTTTATTTTTTTTAAATAAAGTTTGATGAGCCTTGTGTCTCTTTAAAAAAAAAAAAAAAAAAAAAAAAAAAAAAAAAAAAAAAAAAAAAAAAAAACGACAGACAATACTAAAAAGGATACACCGTTGCCCATTGGTCCTCATAGTTTCAAAACTTTTAAACTTTTTATGGTTATTTTTTTGTGGCCAACCCCGTTAATAACCACCGTAAAATTATTATAAAATAACATTTTTGTCTTTTTTTATTTTTTTACTTTGTAATTTCCATATTTTAATTAACTTTGGTTTCTTTGGTCCTATCATGCGAAACCACATGAAGAAGATGATGACGACAACCAACACCCGCCACCTCCAAATGAGTTGATTCAGTCATCGGTGTCACAACACTAGCAATTTGAAAACTCTATCGTCCCTAAACGAACTTGAAGTCCTCCAATTTAGCACCTTATAAATCTTTAATATTTTCTCGAATTTTATCTTTTCACACCGTTTGGTGATATGGTGCAATCATAGATAGATCGGTGACGAATTCTTGAGTTTATAGCGGGCCACATGAAGAACATGATAATTGATTCAACTTTATTTTTTTGTTATTTTTCAATTTTCGATAAAACAAAGCACAACAACAAAATTCCCAATTATGTTTTATAAGGGACCCAATTTTGATATCTCACCTGTTCACCTTGATCCTTACAAAGAAAAAGAATTTGGTGATGATACTCATGGACGCTTGCAGGGACTAGAACATAATAAATATCATAAATGCATATCGTTGAGTTGGCTTAAATGGATTAAAAATGGATTTAAAAGTTATAGTAGCATATTCACTTGTTACAAGAAGTTATTCAAGATTTGAAGTGATTTGTGTAATTGAAGGCATGGCTCTCTTCTAAAGCTACTTATGGATCATTAGGTAGAGTGGATATTTCATGATTTGAGATTGACCATAATGGAATTAAAGTTGAAGGGGCATGTCTAGAGAAGTCCTAAAGAAGGTCGGAAGTATAAAGTTTGGAGTTGGGTTGTTCATATTTAATTTGTTTCCCATTCAAGGCCGGAGATGAACTTTTTACTCTAGGCAATTCTCTAGTAATTATAACTTCTAATGAACAAAAATTTAAAGTACGAGTCCTTAATTCTTTTTGCTTTAGGTTTATTTTGTGATTATGGTCGACGATGAACTTATGGTGGAGCATGCTTCCCAATGGTGGTGGATTAGATGTGGTAATTGGAGAAGACATAAGGAGGGAGAAGAATGGAGGAGGGTAGAGGGGCCTATGATAAGAGGGAAAGTAGGGGTAGGGTGAGGGTTGGGTAGATGTGATAGAATTCAGGAAAATAATCATTTTTTAATCGGAGAAAACATAGGCAATTCTTTAGTAATTATAACTTCTAATTATTTTTAATATTATTTTTAAAAAAAAAAACCATCAATTTTTTTTTGAAAAGTGACCACTTAGTCCGGTTAAGAAAATAACCATTTTTTAATTGGAGAAGACATAGACAATTCTCTAGTAATTATAACTTCTAATATTTTTAATAGTATTTAAAAGAAATAAATAATCACCATTTTTTTTTGAAAAGTGAACCCTATTTTGTATGTTGGACCCCTATTTTGAAATCATTAAATGAGAATAAGGATCGATGTGGTTTACATAGAAATAATATTTCAAACTCATTTTAGACTTCATTCTAAACTCATTCATTTTTGACTTTATTCCAAACAATATTTCAGACACTAATCCAACTGAAAGAATATCTTCTTCTAGCAATGAAGAGACTTGTTTTCATGTGTATGTTTCCATTATATTTAAAATATGTATTTATTTAAGATTACATGTTAAAATGTAGATATTTTTGTTTGTTTTGTGTGATTTGATGCGATTACATAGGTATTATTTGTTTTCCTTCAATTTGTAGTGGTTTTTAGGCTTTTGTAGGATTACATATAGGTATATGTGTGCACTGGATCAACAAATCTTAAAAATATCATCATTCTAACAAATACGAAACAACTTCGAAATATAAAGATCATGTCCGAAAGATGTAGAACATATCCATAATGTGTAGAACTAATCTGAAATGGTATTTTGAAATGTTGATCCGGAATGTTAACCTGAACTTCTCTTTCGAAATGTCCTCCATTACATATATATATATATATATATATATATATATATATATATATATATATATATATATATATATATATATATATATATATATATATATAGATTTGGTATTTTGTTCCGTAATGTCCTCTGAAACATATACTTCAGTTTGGAACATGCAACAAATGCCTAATTTTCTTTTGATTGTAGCATGACAAAACATACGAAACAGTTGTCACTATAACCTACAAGCCAGAACTCTGCTAGGAAATCATGACCCGTTTACAAAACACACCACAACGTGCAACCATGTTTAGGGCGTCTTGTTTTGGTGCTTATGTTAACATGCCGATGGGTGTTGAATGTCACCATTTAATCTGTCATTATTTTATGTGCAAGGAATATACGATTTATCATCGGATTAACCTAGAGGAGCTTCTATTTTCGGTACACGACCACCATGTTTGCTTTGAAAGGAAATCTTTCTGCCTTATTACTGGTTTGCTATTTGGGGAGTATTTCCAACCTACTTCATCTCCGATGCAGTTCAGACAACGTGTATTTCCATTGGGGTTGCCTTCATGTTTAGTGAAAGTTGTTGATGTTATGCATGTGTTCAAGAACTTACTTCATTATTTAGAAGATGCAAACATTGTGCGAGTCTCCCTATTATGTATGCTACAACATGGATTTTATGGGAAATACTGTCGGCAAGCAGTTACCGAGGAATTGTTTGCACTCGTCTCTAATTTAAATGTGTTTAACATGTATACAGTTATTTATATTATATCAAATAATATTTTTAATTTATAATTATTAAGTGTAATTGTTGATGCATGTACCAATAGGGTAGAGTGATTTGGGGTTTCATCTACAAACACATGTGAGCTATCTTTAATAAGATTGAAGAGCATTTGAACCCCACCGAGCTAAGAGTCGGTAGTAGACATACCTATATTGTGCACGGATTTATCTATTCATTGAAGTTATTTCAACTATGCTTCATAATAGGTTTTAAGCAACAACTATTGTAACACTATTTATGCCGGTTAGTTGTTTGATATCTTACTTTTAAAGATTTGGATCATAGACATTTCTCAATAGTAGTATAGGTGGTTCCCATATACCTAGTGTTATCCCTCGGGCAGTTACATACCCTAGGATGAGGTGTTTGCACGTTGCTTATTATGAACGTATTCATGATGTTAGAAATGTATATATCTTGGTTTACCTTATTATCTATAACTTACTATGAGAAAATAGCATAACGTTAACCTTTATATATTATTTAATGCAATGTCCCCCCAGCGAGCTGTTGCAACCTACTCCGCGGGAGAGTGCTACTTTGGAGAGGACTAAGAGTTTGCCATGGATAGATGTTGCAGATTACGCTGAAATATGAGTTATGGTGTTTTTTTTGTGTATTTTAAATAATTTCCTTATCACGATGTAGCAAAAACAAGTTTATGTGATCGAATAATAATTTCTAGAATAATATAATTTGGTATAAACATTACTACAAGTAATTTAGATCAACAATATCATACTCTTGGCAAGTTTTTGACTAGTTTTAACATTAGATCTACTCCTCGAATTACCATTATTTTTGACACTTGACCTAATCCTACTTGAAGATTCAATGTTTTGTTGAATATGCAGAAAACTGAGTACCACAGATTTTGCTTGTGTGACCGATCGTTTGGAATGACTATATTTTTTCTAAATCAGACCTTCACCTTAGGATGGAATATGGTTATGGTTTTGTGGTTGTCTGGCTTGGCGTTTGTCCATCAATGGGGGTAATACAACTATTACTTCATCCGGGTTGTTCGTATACATTTGGAACTGGAAAATGAAACACAACCTCTATATATGTTAATCAATATGTGTCCACTATGAAGTACGATGACACCTATGTAATGCAATTTTGATATCTCAATTCCTTGAATACCAACATAGCATGAGAACAGAGTATACTAGAAAATTTTCATTTCTCATGTGTGCATCAACAAGATTCTAAGTTAGTTATACCATTTTTCATTTGGTCAATCACTTCATATCTGCTTTGTTCAATCTGGTATACCAGAAAACCAGAGGATTTGTTGATCTTCCTTTCGATAATTTTCTCAACATACTAAGTACTATCTTTTTTGATTTAAGCTATAAAAATATGTATATAGTTTCATGAACAATAATTTATAGTAGAATTAGCATAGAAGTATCATAATTTAAACCATTATCTACAACATTATGTCATTGACACCACCATTGTTGCATAGCTGCTCAAAAAGAAGTCAATCAACATTGTTATTGGTAGTTTTCATGCACCTTTTGATAACATATTGATGGACTCGGTGCTGTTTGATGTCATTATATTACAACGAACCACAGGGAAACACGACCATGCCTATTTGTGGTAACCTATTATGTCTATCCATGTACGAAAATCTTCGTTTAGGGTACGACGTAGCCTAGCCAAACTTTCTTTGAAATCAGACTCTCAATAGCCTCCGAAAACAAAATTCTAGTTCTCTCTTGTTTGGCGATCTTTGTTATCATATTCATCAACAAGTGGCAACAATAGAGTCTATGATATTTGTTCGGAAACCCTACTTGAATGCCTACTTCTATTAAATTGGATGTATCTGATATGATAGCCATTTAGGTCATGTCCACAATCCATTCTTTGCGTCTTGATAAAAACCATATCCATGGATCCCTATTTTCTGTTTTTTTCCAACATTAAAATGCAATAAGGAGGATTTGTTTATTTCCATCCATGCCGACTGCTAAGAACATCGTGCCCAAGTATTGCCCTTTAAGATGTGCTCTATCAATGATAATAATATAATGCAAACATGTTTTCAAATGCTCGAACCTACACAATACTTATTAGTAAATTAATCATTAAATCGAAGACGTGTATTATAAATTTAAATAAGTCATTATATAAGGCATATTATTGTGCAACCGATAGCCATGAAAAAGTATTCAAATTTATTGTCCGTAACAGTCCCTGGATTCTTCCTCTCCAAATTGCAACAATATAAAGGAAGTCTTTCAAAGCTTTCTTCAGGGTTCCCTCTCAACAGCTTTAGAGCATACATTTTAGACTCCATGCTTTTCGGTATGAAATTTGTACACTTAGACAATCATTTAAAGCTTGTCGTATATGTTACCCTGCAACATATTACATGTACTATCAGTAATATGCCCTTGAAGAAGTGATTCAAAACCTTTTTATTGGCTTGTCGATGATGGGGAAGAAGTTGTGTGTTTGAGTAAGTGTGCATCTCTGATATTTTAACTACTTGAAATGTATCAGTATCTTTATATTTTGTAGATCGTATCTTCTATTTACAATTTTCCACAAAGCAAACATCTCCATGCCTGTATTTTATAGATTTTGGCACTCTTATTTGGAAGCCTTCAGTAACACATTTGAATTCTAACTTAATCTTAAGTTTTTCTTTGATTTTAAGAAGTTGATACTTCTTTACATAAGCAGTATAATTGTGAGATGTGGCACCTTTACATTTTTGTTGAGCTACTTTAGGAAAGGGTAAAGGTTCAAGCATACCCCAATGAGTGGTTTGTGTTTCTTTAGAATTGTAAAAATAACAAGGACACTTTTCCACATGTGGTTTTTAGGGTTTTAGAGGCTCAGTTTCATCATCTTCATGTTCAATATCATCCCTATCAAATTCAGCGAAACTCTAAAAATTTTCAATTGGCTCTCCATGTGGAATTATATTACCATCATCAACCAACAACATTAGTTTTGCCTCATCATTTGACGATTTATCAACATCAACTGCTGGAAAAGTATCATCAAAATCTTATCTTTATACCTAAAATCACCCCTATCTATAAGGACACTATAAGAAGGAACGTTGTTGATTTTCGTAGGTAATAAATTCCAAATTCAGTTACTTCCAGCACCAGAAGATCCATTGCCACCAAAACGATTTTCGTTGGAAAAGCATTGAATATTATTTTCCATAACATTATTAACAACAAACAATTTTATTGTGCTAAGAAGCATAATACTAAAAACACTAAGAAAATATCTAACATCACTGTCGTCAAGAATCTGCATAACTATATTTGACCAGGGATTTTGAAAAGATATACATATTTGATTAGCGTGTAACTTGGACTTGTAAGCAATCAACGTGATTAACCCAACAAAGTTGATATCGTTGCTTAGATCTAAACCAAAGCATCTATAGTCGGGAGCATTATACTACATAAATCCCTCGATATGTTGCCACTGCCCTCTACTAAAAACTGGCACTCGAAAAAAATTATATACATACTCATTCTTTTAGATTACGAAAACTATCAAGGAACACTACTTGCGGACAAATTGGGGAACAAAGACACAAATATACTACATGTAGCTTGTGGATGAACAAGGAACAAATATACCCTATTTTAACCACTCCGGAATAGCCATACATTATGGAATACACTTTTCATTTTGAAAAGTACAGGTGTCAGATTTCGGCCCCAAATCCTACCAACCACCTCAAATCCAGAATAAACATAAATACTCTGGAATATCAAAAAACTTGGACCGAAATCTATTTTGTCAATCTGGAACATACGATTATTAGATTCCCGACCCGATACCAACAAACCACCCCTAACTCCGGAATGAAGGTAACTACTCCGGAATACGATATTCCAGAGGAAGTATCATTTTTTAATCAATATATATATATATATATATATATATATATATATATATATATATATATATATATATATATATATGTATGTATGTATGTATGTATGTATAAGGTGGTTATTATTATAAAAATGCTCGTTTACATGGATTAGATTACTTAATATATAATTGTATTAAAATTTTAACAAAATAAATATAGGAATATATTGGTTATTTCATAACATTTTAACATTACAAAAAAAGATATCCAAAATGACCAACCATACGAGATTTTGAAAACCACAAATAGTAGCAATCGTTTTTGTTAAAATCTCTTCACAGTGATACTTATTGTAAACCATAAGGACTAAACATGTAGATTATCTCAAACCACAAAGACGATTTGTGTTATTATATAATATACTAATTTTGAACTCCTCTTTGAACATTTCTATGTTGTTATTGGTGGATTTTTTTTTCAATGGGGTCCTATTTTTATTATCTTTACCTTTGTTTATTATTCACGGCATAACCAACACACGTGTGTCTTACTCTATTGATCAGTTGCTCCAAAAATGACACATCGTCGGGTTGGATGATACGTGGTGTGCCTCCTTTCTTCCTCATCATGACGCTACCTCCCCCACCCAATTACATTGTCAATCGAGTCCAAGATAAACACACACGTACATTTCTAGCTTCCTCCATCATTTCACTACCTTTCACAGCAAAACACGAAGCCACCGATACTACCTCTGGCGGTCTATCTCATCTGTATGCTCTATTTATCATCTCCTCTCTCTCTCTCTCTCTCTCTCTGTCTCCCTCTCTCGCAAACGCGATTCATGAAGCCACAATCTGTCCTATATCTCTTCTTACTCCGGTGTACGAAATCAGTTATTGGCCCAACCACCTTCAATGATATTCCTGAGCGCTCTTTTGCTGCTCCGATCTCTACTTCTCTCTTCCCGTTTTGTCGACTCCGGTCAAAAGTAACCGCGGTCTCTTTCCCCTGTTCCTTAATCTATGTCAAACACAAACGCCTATACTCCATTTATGAATTTGTCAACTGAATAAAACTTCAAGTGTCGTTTTCAAATGTCAAAATTGGAATCATTTTTCCCATATAGTCACATTAGATTTTCCTTTTTCACAGTCCATTCCTACATAGAATTTTTAACTCGAACGAACTTTTGATTATTTGGAATTCCGATTATTTGTAATTATCGATTGGTTATTGAAGTGTTATTGCAGGATATGAAATTTGGAAGTTGGTTTGGTTTCTCTTACTTGCTGGTGGATTGAACTGCTTATGAAGTTGAATCCTATGAGATACATGCTTATAAGGCGTTCGATGAAATGCCAGAGCCAATTAAGGAATTCATTCCACTTTACCTCATTCATTACTTTATTATATTTCATTTGGATTATCATAATTTCAAAATTCTCTTTAATTATTTCTTTAAGATTTGTAAATATTTTATATTCTAGGATCTTGCATTTAATATATCTCTATCTGCATTATTAGGAGACACCATGGGAGGAGAGGTCTGTCACATAAGCATGAAAGAAACAAACTTTGGAGGAAAAGAAAGAGACAACAAATAAGTGAAATGCTTGCAAAAGGAGATAGTGATTCCTCTGACTTTAATTTCATTTTTTCCTAGTTCTTTTAAATTCATTTCTTACAAGGAACTCAATCAATTAGAGAAAAATGATCGAGAAAAAGGAGATTGCAAAGCGAAGGGTAATACTGGAATTTGAGAGTAATCATTAACTTAAGGTTCAAAATCTAAATCTTAACATTTATACAATTATGTCATTATAATCTTAAATAAGTGGTTGAAATTAGAACATTTGAGCAACAATTTTGTTGTTGTTGGTTCGGTATTACGATGATTTTTCAGTCGAAGTTGAGTTGATGCGTCATTCAGGAAAACATACCGGCAAAGTATTTTCTGTGGTCTTTTTTTGTGTTCATTGATATCACCTAATGTGGCTTGCTTAGTGTTATTGAACTATGACAGAATAACAAAAGAAAGGGGAGATCGAAGTTTTTAATGCAACAAAAACAACCATTTGCTCATTTTGCCAAAAGTGACACATCTCTGAAAAAGGAAAGAGAAAAACTGTATATCTTGGTGACTTCATTATCCAAGATATGTGAGCTATAGTACCTACATCGTCATGTGCGGGTAACTATGTTAGTGCTAACTCATTGTTTTTTATTGCATATCTGATAAACTTTACGCACGAATTTTCATTTTAATACTCATAATACATGTATTAGGTTAAGGATGTGGAAGACTAATTGGCGAAATTACAGGGAGGGGTAACTTTTGTGACATCCCCATTTTCACGGCCAGAAAAGACCGATTTTGTTTATACTTTATAAAAATCAGATTACTTCTTTTAACAAAAATGTTGCGGAATTTGTTCCCAGAAAAACATGATAAATACGCTATTAAAACATTTTCGAAGAAACGTATTTTATTCATTTCAAAACGTTTGGGATGTCATTGTTAATATAAAAACATAAGCATAAACAGAACTTACATTTATTTACACTAGTGATCTACATCTCTTTAAATCTCTCAGTGTAAAGTGACTTCGTATCAACACCTGTGATATAAATAAACTGACTGGGTTAGGTTGGGAAACCTGGTGAGTACATAGGGTTTTCAACCCACAATAATATAATTATTATGTTTAAACAATCAAGCAATTAAACCCAATTACCCATCCCCATTATCTTCTTTACTCTTAAGGATCTACCCTAAGAATCAGCTATTTCTCGTTCATTCATTCCTAAGGATTATCCTAAGGAATCGGCACAAAGTCCATCATTGCCACGGTTTACACAACGGGCACTAAGTCTGCATATTCGCCAGGGTTTAGGCATCAAGTCTGCATGATCACCAAGGTTTATGCATCAAGTGCATGATCACCAGGGTTTAGGCATCAAGTCTGCATGATCACCAGGGTTTAGAGTACACCGGGTAAACACGTCGTTCACAACACCTACAGGTTACGAGCCTGCTAGTGTTCCACTGGACTGTCTAGAATAGTCCGTGGTTGTCATCCATACTCTGCTGAATGACGGGGCCATCATTTATGAAAAAGGCTTCTCACATCGTCCACCTCTCCTCCTCACCTCACGGTCTATTTCACCTCTCAACTCATCATCCAACTCATACTCCATCTATTACATCTACCCATGTGTTACCCCAACATTATCGTAGATATAAAATACATATACAGTTTAAATCATTTAAAACATGTATAAAATCGTTCATCCAGCATAGACAACAAGTATTTAGATAATATACATAGCACGTAATTTATATAAAATACTTCATATCTATGTGTAAGATGAAAGTAACTATGCACTCACTTGAAAAGGTGGTGATTCCGAACTCAGACAGCGCTTCACTTCTTGAAAAAAATAATTTCCTTCGACGAAATCTAGTATTATTACCACTAGAGTTTAGTCTATTATTCACCGAGACTAATTAATAGTCTAGCTATTATTACTATTATATAACCGTTAAATAATACTTATATAACCCATAATAATAGCCTAATTTCTTATTATATGTTCTTAATAACGTTAACATAATTAAATAAAAACTATATTAGAAATAGCGTAGGCGTAGCTCACTTATAGCGGGTTTATAGAAAACCAGGCTTTGCTTGGAGCAGCATTCCCATGCGGAAAAGCTCTTCTTCTCGGTGCCGTTGAGCACTCAGGGGCTTCCGCCTTGTGCTAGGGAGGTTCCCTAGGCTTTTCGGGGGGTTTCGGGGCTAGAGAGAGGTTCTAGAGAGAGAGTAAAGAGAAGAAAGAATAAGAAAGGTGTGGAGAAAATGAGGGTGGGAGATGTTCTATTTATAAGGTTAAAATGGCTGAACTTGGTGCCACATGTCACCATCTAGTGGCAAGACTTGGGGAGAAAGCAATGGCCAAGATTGTGCCACATCACCTATTTTCGCACAACACACTTCCGACTTCTAAAATCCGTAACTTTCACATACGACCTCCGTTTTTGACGTTATTTATATCCACGCGTAATTAAAAATAATATCTACAACTTTCATTTTGACTCCATCGGCTAATTCTCGATCGATCTTAAATTTAACAGTACGAGGCGTTTAGACTGTTAAATGACCGCGAAGAGTTCGTAACTCCTTCATACGGACTCCGTTTCCATCTGTCTTTTTACCGTTGAGTTCCTATTAATGAGATCTTCAACTCTCATTTAGGTCGCATAAGCCAAAAACCGCTCGAACTAAAATTCGAGTTTCGGGCTGTACACTACTAAGCCGAATCTTAGAAAAATCATAACTTCTTCATACGAAGTCAGATTTGGGCGTTCTTTTTATGGATTTTCTCGGTTTAACATATTCTACGACTTTTGTTTAGACCACTAAGGCTAAATCTCGGTCTATCGTAAATTCACTTTTTACGCTTCCCGGTGCCGTGCCGGTTCCGTCGCGAAACTTCGACGGGTCATAACTTATTCGTTATAACTCGGATTTCGGCGTTATTTATATGTAAAGAAACCTTGTGACATATACTACAACTTGGTTCAAATTATTTATTCTAAATAATATTTTCTCGAAAAGTCATTTTCGATCCCTATTATCTCTAAATTGACTAGGCCGGATCTACGGGCGTTACAATTATCTCACCCTTAGGATGATTACGTCCCGGAATCATCAACGAAACAGGGCAGTATAATGACTCCATATGTTATCTCTTCATCCTAGGTAATAACTGTAACTTCTATGTTGCTTCGAACGGGTATCTAACTCTTGGACTCCTTGATTACAGGCGTTGCTTGGTCTTGCACCTGCTCGTTAGACCTTTCAATCATGACCTTTGTGTCAAAAGCTCATTCTTTATCAGAGACACCTTCTTCTTCTTAGGATAAGTTAATTTGATTCCTACAATTGATCGAGGTGTCATATTCTAATGACCTATTATCGTACGTAACAACGCTTAGACTCAGGTCTCTTAAAGTCAAATTCCGGAATGAAATATGCCTTCCTTCATGGTCTAATGTGATATAATCACATTTTAACATGTAGCATTTCTAGCTACCAACTTTTTTAACAACGAGCGCGATACTTCTATTGATCGCTTTGATTTCAATCGTTTGGTTTAAGTCGGACGCTACATCAAACTTGGTTCTCTGAACCACGTAACCTACTCATCGTAGTTAGACTCAATGTGATATGACCACTAGGGTCGGGATAACAACAATTTTCTTAGTCATTACCGAAACAATGGTAACAACATACTTGAATAAAACGAAATCAATTACTAGCTTCTTGGTAACCTTGTGAATTTCCCTAATCCAAGTGTGAGTCTTGTGCTTCCAGTAGTATATGCATCTACTACCTTTCACACCTACTCATACTCGTCCCAAGTATTGTCTCGCAGTTTTCCAAGTCACCATTCAAGAAAATCACATAACGGTTTAACACACCAGATAACAAAACGAAGATTTTATTATTTCTTGAAACTATTACATAGGTGTTCAAGTTCACCCTAGACTATGCCTCTAATAGGCTACATCATATGGTTCTATCTCTTTGGCTACCTCATAGCTTGATCTTCGAGTATGAATTCCTCATCCTTGGTTCCTCGCATTGTTTTCTGCTTCGCCGAGGATCATGTGGAATGCCCTTGGCCTTGGTGGCGTGTTTGGCCTTGCTGCCTCGTTTTTCTTTGGGCAATCCCTAGAAATATGCCCTTTTTTGTTACATCCATAACACACCTTCTTTTTGGACGCACACTTGCTGGCGTAATGCCCTATATTTCCACCTTTGTAGCAAGTCACCTCCTCGCTACACTTCCCGTAGCGCTTCTTTTTACACTTTTCGCACCACTTGGCTTCACCTCCTCCTCCTTCGTCAATCTTTGAGAATTTCCTTTATTTGTTGGATTTTGAAGATCCTTCATGCTTCCTTTTCTCGCCAACTGTAGCTCTCTCCAGACCCTTATCTCATATCTGGGTCTCCACATTCTTAGCATCCCAGATGGCGACTTTCAAAGTGGTAGTTTGCTTGACCATTGGACCGAAGTCCGCTGGTAATCCAAGGGCAAATTTGTTAACCTTGGAGAGTTCAGTTGGGACGAGGTAAGGAACAAGCTTCATTTTCTCCGTAAAACTTGCAGCATACTCGATGACACTCATCCTTCCCTTCTTTAGATTCTGAAACTCGTTGTTGATCTCCAGAAGATCCTGCTCAGAGCAGTACTGCGTTTTTAACTGCACCAGAAAATCCTCCCATGACATCTTGCTCATTTCTCCTTTGGGCATCGAATCGGCTAGTAGCTTCCACCAGCTTAGTACTCCAGATTTCAACAAAGGAACCACGAGAGCGGTCTTCTGCCTGTTGCTACACTCGCAACTCTCAAACATCGTCTCCATGTCAGAGATCCAGTTCATGACTTCCACCGGCGTCAGGATTCCAGATAGACTCGGTGGTTTGGACGCCATGAAATCCTTGTATTTGCATCAACGTTCATCATTTCCTCCATCTTGGTGGTTTTGCCTAACTATTGGTGGGTTGGCTTGACCAACAGTCCCACTGTAGTTTCCTTCCTCAGTCTGCCCTTCGTTCAAATCAGGCTGTTCAATCTCTATGGTCGCTTCCTCTCGATTTTGCTGGAGCAAACGTCTGGTTTCCTCCATTTGACGATCCAACACTACCTGGATCATCGTTTGCACTCCGGCCATCATTATTGGCTCAGTAGTGGCCACCACAACCGGTATTTGCTCAATTACTGGGGGTTGGTTTCGGTTCCCATTTGCATTCACGTTTCCGCTACGGGTCCTTGCCATCTTGATCTATACACCGAATAAGGTGAATCTAGATCTTTATTTAGGATTGACGTTTAAATCATCCTTATCACTCTGAAACGTTTATATGCTAGTTCTAATATCGTATTCGTACGTTTAGAATCCTAAACACATAAGGTTTCCAGATCCGGTCGGCAACAGACCATAGATCCGATCAAACTATAGCATAACAAATCATTTAGCACATAAAAGCAATTTAGGTATCATTCCTAAATTAAGCTAGTGCTCACACCTCACAATCATCGCTTAGCATTCTAAGTTTAAGTCTAGAAATAAATACATATTCCTAGTTCGCTTAAACGAATGCTCTGATACCAACTGTGACATCCCCATTTTCACGACCAGAAAAGACCGTTTTGTTTATACTTTATAAAAATCAGAGTACTTCTTTTAATAAAAATGTTGCGGAATTTGTTCAAAACGTTTGGGATGTCATCGTTAATACATAAACATAAGCATAAACAGAACTTACATTTATTTACACTAGTGATATACATCTCTTTAAATCTCTCAGTGTAAAGTGACTTCGTATCAACACCTGTGATATAAATAAACTGACTGGGTCAGATTGGGAAATCTGGTGAGTACATAGGGTTTTCAACCCACAATAATATAATTATTATGTTTAAACAATCAAGCAATTAAACCCAATTACCCATCCCCATTATCTTCTTTACTCTTAAGGATCTACCCTAAGAATCAGCTATTTCTCGTTCATTCATTCCTAAGGATTATCCTAAGGAATCGGCACAAAGTCCATCATTGCCACGGTTTACACAACGGGCACTAAGTCTGCATATTCGCCAGGGTTTAGGCATCAAGTCTGCATGATCACCAAGGTTTATGCATAAAGTCTGCATGATCACCAGGGTTTAGGCATCAAGTCTGCATGATCACCAGGGTTTAGAGTACACCGGGTAAACACGTCGTTCACAACACCTACAGGTTGCGAGCCTGCTAGTGTTCCACTGGACTGTCTAGAATAGTCCGTGGTTGTCATCCATACTCTGCTGAATGACGGGGCCATCATTTATGAAAAAGGCTTCTCACATCGTCCACCTCTCATCCTCACCTCACGGTCTATTTCAGCTCTCAACTCATCATCCAACTCATACTGCGTCTAGTACATCTACCCATGTCTTACCTCAACATTATCGTAGTTATAAAATACATATACAGTTTAAATCATTTAAAACATGTATAAAATCGTTCATCCAGCATAGACAACAAGTATTCAGATAATATACATAGCACGTAATTTATATAAAATACTTCATATCTATGTGTAAGATGAAAGTAACTATGCACTCACTTGAAAAGGTGGTGATTCCGAACTCAGATAGTGCTTCACTTCTTGAATAACGTTAATATAATTAAATAAAAACTATATTAGAAATAGCGTAGGCGTAGCTCACTTACAACGGGTTTTATAGAAAACCAGGCTTTGCTTGGAGCAGCATTCTCATGCGGAAAAGCTCTTCTTCTCGGAACCGTTGAGCACTCAGGCGCTTCCGCCTTGTGCTAGGGAGGTTCCCTAGGCTTTTCGGGGGGTTTCGGGGCTAGAGAGAGGTTCTAGAGAGAGAGAGTAAAGAGAAGAAAGAATGAGAAAAGTGTGAAAAAATGAGAGTGGGAGATTTTCTATTTATAGGGTGAAAATGGCTGAACTTGGTGCCACATGTCACCATCTAGTGGCAAGACTTGGGGAGAAAGCAATGACCAAGATTGTGCCACATCACCCATTTTCGCACAGCACACTTCCGACTTCTAAAATTCATAACTTTCACATACGACCTCCGTTTTTGACGTTCTTTATATCCACGCGTAGGTAAAAAATATCTACAACTTTCATTTTGACTCCATCGGCTAATTCTTGACCGATCTTAAATTTAACAATACGAGGCGTTTAGACTGTTAAATGACCGCGAAGAATTCGTAACTCCTTCATACGGACTCCGTTTTCATCTGTCTTTTTACCGTTGAGTTCCTATTAATGAGATCTTTAACTCTCATTTAGGTCGCATAAGCCAAAAACCGTTCGAACTAAAATTCGAGTTTCGGATTGTACACTGCTAAGCCGAATCTTAGAAAAATCATAACTTCTTCATACGAAGTCAGATTTGGGCGTTCTTTTTACGGATTTTCTCGGTTTAACATATTCTATGACTTTTGTTTAGATCAATAAGGCTAAATCTCGCTCTATCGTAAATTCACTTTTTACGCTTCCCGGTACCGTGTCGGTTCCGTCGCGAAACTTCGACGGGTCATAACTTCTTCGTTATAACTCGGATTTCGGCGTTCTTTATATGTACGGAAACCTTGTGACATATAATACAACTTGGTTCAACTTATTTATTCTAAACAATGTTTTGTCGAAAAGTCATTTTCGATCCCTATTACTTGTAAATTGACTAGCCCGGATCTACGGGCGTTACAACTTTGTTGAGCTGAAAAGTTGCTAACAAAACTTTTCCACATCCAATCAGTAATTGGAGAAAAAATAAACAAAATGTTTAAATATGTGTGAGATACTATTACTGAAAATTCACTCAAAAACCCAAACTAATTCATGGTTTTGTATTTGTAAAAAATATAACCAATACGCTTTTGTGGTAGATATGAATATTATTTATTAATGTGGTCTTTATTTGTGTTGGACGAAGTAAACATTTGTCCAAAAAAATAGTTTTTTCGGGTTTGACTAATTTTATTCTAATATTTCTTGCATGGTCGATACAAAATAACAGATTTTTAGCGACTACAGGTTATGTATTTGATTACATTATCCTATGAATCTAATATAAAATAAGAATCTTAATTAGTGGTAAATTTTTATGAACAACATCTTTCACTTCCAAATTGTGTGAGGCCTTAAGAGCAGGATAATTTGTTGGCCCTCAATGGAATTAGGTAGTAACTTAGTCAACTATAAATTAGAAAATAGCTTCATTTTTATTGCATATGTGAAAGAGTAGATAGAATCTTATATATATAAATGAAGTGTAACGCCTGATATGCCAGGTAAATGTTAATTAAGTAATTTCTTTTCTTTGGACACTTGGACCTGAGGACACTGGACCTACATATGGTACGTCAGGTCCAAAGCCTGCATGAGATAGGGTGTCCCCATAGTACGTTGGGTGTACCCATGCGTACGCGGGGTGTACGTCAGTCAGGGGCAACCCCTAATTTTTAGGGTTCGCACCATATATAAACACATTAAGCCCCCAAACCCTTCACATTATAAGCTTTCATTTCCTCTTTGAGTTATACCTCGAAACCCTAATCCATTTCCCAAAGTGATTGACCTTTGAATGTGTGTTTTGGTGTGTGTGGTGCATATAGAAGAAGAAAGACTTATAGAGAAGCATTGGGAAAGATGGAGCTTGTAGATCTAGAGATTATTCACTATTTCTAGCTTATTGGAGGTATAAAGTCTGAACTTTGTTCGTCCAATGTTTAGATCAGGTTTAGGGAGGAATTTAGCATATTTTGGTCCCATGGATGAAATCTTGTGAGTAAATGCTACTCCAGATGTTATGAGATGTTCCTTTTGATGTTTTTGAGGTCCTAGAGCCATGAAGTTTGCATCTTGATGGTTATAGATCAATCATTCATGAGTTAGTGACCACTTAATGGAAGTAGAATGGCAAATCTATGACTTGAGTCCCATTTAGGCATGAGAAGGGATAAAGTTGCCAACTTTATTGTTAAAGACATCCCTAGGAGGCTATATATGAAGTTGAACGTTAGGTCTTAACGGATTAAGACCATAAATGTGAGATTTGGCAAACTAGGGCGTATGCAGGTGTACGCTAAGTGTACGCACCTAGGGTCCCGATCGTGTGGAACAATCGAGTATGTTGGGCTTACTGATGGTATGCTTAGTGTACTCACCAGGGAGTTTTGGGGTTTTAGTTTCGGGTCACCTTAGGCTTTAAGGTTTTAGGCCCTTGTTAGGCCACAAGTCTTTCTGATTTGGGCCTTTATATATTTGGACCTATATTGGGCTTAGAGTGTTTTTTCGACTTTGGGCTAGTTTGGATTTGGGCCTTAGTATGTTAGGCCCAATAAGGGAAGGGTAAAGCGATATTTTTACCCTTGAAGTCCGAATTTAGGATTCGGACTCTTGGGATGGGTTAATGGCGTAATTTCTAATTAGGGTTATATTATTTGTGATTTAGTAAGGGGTATCTACGATTCTGCGGCTCTTATCTTCAGACTAAGGTGAGTTTCCTTCACTGTACTTGTAGGTTGAAGGCACAAATGTTGGCCCACTGAATTATGTTTAGATGATAATAGTTGTCTTGGTGATAATGTTCTTCGATGTTTGTATGTGCTTGTTGTCTCTGTGAATTTTACTGTTATGATTGTAGGCTAGCTGTAAGGGGGTAAAATAGACCTGGTAACAGTTGAAAGAGACCGAAGGGATGAAATATACCTAGTAATAGTTGAAAGATACCGAAAGGGGTGAGATAGACCTAGTACCAGTTGAAAGTGAGCGAATGGTGTGAAATATACCCACTACCTATTGAAAGAGACTGAAGAGGGTGAAATAGAACCAATTATGCTTTGAATTTTATGTATGTATGGTATGGTGTATTTTGGGGCAACTCACTAAGATTTGTGGTTACGATTTTCATTTTATGTTTCAGGTACTTCCCGCTCAAAAAGAAAAGGCTCGACTTGATCTTACCGTATTATTTCACTATGATACATACTTGGTTGTTTTGACATGGTTTTTGGATATTTTGGAACATATTAAAAATGAAATTTTATCTGATATTTTGGGACGCTACATGTTGGTATCAAAACTGTGGATTGAGGGATTTGGGAATACTCTCGAGTGTGTCTGAACTCAAACTTAGGATTTGGTAGATTTTCATAAAAGATAATTTATTTAAGAAGTTCATAATAAAAGAAGGGGGTGTGATGCGTCCAACTCATTTGTAGTGTCTTTCAAAGACATAATTTGAGAATAATGATTTGTTGGAGGACAAGTTTATCATACGGTTTTAGTCGGATTACCATTATATATTGATGTTTTAATTTTACTGAGAGTGTATATAATTTATTCGCTCATTTGAAAGCTATTAATACTTTTTGTGCGATCGTTGACAATAATAATTTATGCGTCATTTTACAATGTGAGTTGGTTGTGTTTTCCGGAGGCGTATAAGCTAACTGGAAATTATTGTGTACTTTTGCTATTAGATTGCGGTGTTGATCCCTGTAGTAGAGGTAATTTATATTTTTCAAATGCAACACATATGGGAGACCAATGTCCCACTTTTCAAAGTAAACGATAAACTAGAGTTTTTTTTTTTCAATTAACCTTGGGCAGTAGTCATAATACAATGCATTTGAAAACAATACAAAGCTCCATTTGTACAGTTTGACATGCCCTACAAAACAAAGGATGCCATGTGAGGGGAAGCTTTCATACCTTAGTTCCTACAAGAGTTGAAGTGTAAAGAGCACGCGTTTTTGACAAAGATGAGTCATTTCTTGTGGTTAATTAGCACTTGTTTAAGGGATAGCATGATTGTACACTTGTTTGGTTTATGCGATGAATGTTTGATGCCATGTCTTGCTTTGTATGAGATGTATGCAAGTCTGATCTTATGATGCATGTGTAGTAATAATGAATGTAGGACTCTTAGAATGCTATAAATTATTATACGAACTAAATGGTGCTAATTTGTGTGTTTAGGTGCATGCTAGTGGTGATTGTGTGCATGTTGGTTTGAAAATTGATATTGGCATGCTACTTGCTGTTTTGTCACATTTGAATGAAACTAAGTATTGCATGCTAGAAAGTTGATTGCTAAAATGTGTAATTCTCTTTTTGATGATATATGATAAATGTTGAGAAAATTCATTGATTGTTGTGATGAGTTTTACTTGTAATATGCCTTAGATAATACACTTTAATCTACACACGTGATTTCAAGATAATGGTGAGTTGTATGTTACCTATGCAAATAAAGTAATTAATTATATATTAATTAATAATAATGGGAACACAAGTGCGCATGATAAAGGGTAGAAACATAATTTAGGTGAGTGCTTTTTGGGATATTGCGACAGAAGGATATCGAGGAGAAAGAGCTTAAACCAAGACGACGATGAGTGGTTTTCTAGACAACCATATCGAGGTATGGTTTGAGCGCACTAAGGTGTATAGGATTCAAGTGATGTTAGTGATCTTGGATGTCATGTACAAACATCATGTTTGGGTGTAGACACGCTCGTGGAGGTGTTAATACCACCCTCGAATGGCAACGCATTGGTTACGTCTGTGCAAAGTCAGAGTAGTGAACACAGAGAACCAGGGACAATGTTACGAGTGGGAGTCGTGCCCCATTTGGTGCACTGGGTCCCCAAGTCACATTAGTAGCGAACGGGGTCTTACTTCGGGGGGAAGTTAGCGGTGGGTAGACCCATTTAGCAAGGGACATTAATAGTAAGTATGATGATGGAAATAATAAATAATTACTGCAATGATAGAATGTCCACGTTAATATATATATATATATATATATATATATATATATATATATATATATATATATATATATATATATATATATATATATCCAAGTCACATTAGTAGCGAACGGGGTCTTACTTCGGGGGGAAGTTAGAGGTGGGTAGACCCATTTAGCAAGGGACATTAATAGTAAGTATGATGATGGAAATAATAAATAATTACTGCAATGATAGATTGTCCACGTTAATATATATATATATATATATATATATATATATATATATATATATATATATATATATATATATATATATATATATATATATATAAGCGATGGAAGTTGAGGGATAATAAAAAGTAATTACACCGATGATCAAAAATAAATAACTACTGCGATGATAGAATGTCTAGATTAATATATAAATAGTATATTAATAATTCTATCGATGTTTGATGTTTGTTTGAAATGGATTGTTTTTGTGTTTGAACATGATGTATGATGTATGTTGCTTTCTTATCCATATGCTTGAGGTGACTTACTGCATCGATGTTAAGACTTACTCTTGGTTGTTGTTATGGTTGCATTGATATAGGTAGCCTGATATTTGATGGCTTGGTGAGGATGAGAATCTTTAGGGTAGTTGTTATTAGGAATTTTTAGATGATGCCATTTTGAGACTCATGTGGTGTTTTCAGTTTTCACTTGGTTTTGAGTGTTATGGTTTGAAATTACAATACTTGATTTTTGAAGGACATGTTTTGAAAATAAATGTAACGTTGGTGATGTTTACTGTAAACTTTAAATAACACTTCCAATGACGATTTCTGATATAAAAATGGTTAAAAGAATTGGGTGAAAAATCTCGTTGCTACAGTTGTTCACTGCATATTTGTTGTTCTTCACTTATCACAACTTTGTCTGGATTTTGTGTTGCAAACTCCACTTTCTGGTTAGCACCATGATCTTTGTTCCATGATTTACTTGTATCACCTCCTTCGTTGTTACGAATGGAAGATTCTTCAAATGCCACATCTCCGCTCATATGAAATTTAGAAGCTCTTCCTTCTTCTGTACGCAGAGTCAATAACCTTTTACTCCTATCTTATATTCTTGAAATATGCACTTCGTTGCCCTTGGCTCAAGCTTACCATCATTCACATGATAATATTTGGTGCATCCAAATATACGTAAACCAGAATAGTCAGAGGGTTTCTCGGACCATACATCTTGAGGAGTCTTCAAGTCTATAGCAATTAATTGTAATATGTTCACTATACAACAAGTAATGTTAACTGCTTCCAACTAGAATTTATTGGATAAGTTTGCAAATATCAATATGCACCTTGCACACTGCATGAGTATTTGGTTAATTCATTCTGGCACTCCACACTATTTTGGTGTGTGTCGTAAAATGTAGTGCATCAGTATACCTTCTGTTTTAAAAAGTTATCAAATTGAGCATTTCATAACTTCAACCCATTATCGACTCTGAGAGTCTTGAATTGTTTTCTAGTCCTTTTCTCAACCATTTTCTTCCACTCTTTGAACCTCCTAAACACCTCATCTTTTGTCTTTAGAAATACAACCATAATTTATGTGAATAATCATCAATGAACGTCAAAAAGTATGAACATCCACCATGAGACTTCACTGGAGATGGACCCCACAGATCCGAGTGAGCATATTCCATGATTTCTTTGTTTGTCTGTTGACAGGTGGCAAACTTCAATTTGTGATGCTTTCCCTTAACACAAGTTTTAAAAACTTTATCTTTCCAGTAACCTCTCCACTAAACAGTCCTTGTTTTCTTAGCGATGACCTGCCCTTCTTATTCATGTGTCCCAAACTATGATGCTACAACTCCTTGTCATCACGGTGATCCAAGGATTGAGATACAACCACTGTTACCCTAATCCTACTACATTCTAGGATATACATCACATCATGATTCATATTTCCCTTTATTATCACCATATCAAATTTTGAGACTTTAACCCAATTATCCTCACTAGCATACCTTATTTCATTCTTAGCAAAAGTGCCAAGAGAATTAAAATTCTTCCAAAGATCCAGAACATACCACCAATATAACTTCATGGTTATACCATTGTGCATCTTGATCTATACAATGCCACTAACATTGATACAACGCATGCCATCATCACCCAACTTGACTATGCAATTCCACTCTTTAAAGGAGAAACCAGTCATGATTGTACGTCATGTGTAACACTGGATTCTCAGTGCGCATTTAATTTAATAATTTCTGTATTTCCTCTGGGAATCGACGAGTTGGTGGCCCAACTCATCGAGTAGGGTCGCGATCCGTAGGCATCTTAAGTGACCTAATCGACGAGTCGGGAGACAGAGTCGGCGAGTAGGTGTTGTTTGAGGGAAACCCTAAATATGAGGGTTTGCACCCTATTTAAACGTCTTATTGCAGCCTCGATTATCCCTTATGCTCCCAGAACACCTCTTATTGAAACCCTAGCTGCTTTGAGTGATCTAAGGCCATTTTTGGTGCTTTTGGGTGGTTGTGAAGCTTGGAAGGAAGGAGGAAGCTTGGGAAATCAAGTTGGGGCTTGTAGATCTAGAGATCTTATTCCATTTTCAGCTAAATTAAGGTAAATGTACCCTGTTTTGGTGCTTCTTTTGGTTGTTCATATTTAGGGATTAGATTTTGGGTGCATTTAGGGCTTTCTAATCCATTTCCGTATTTGTGATGGGATTCATGGAGTTCTACTTTCATATCTGAGTCATTGGAGGGGTCTCATGGCATAAAGGTGCCAACTTTATGACTATGAGAGCCCCATTAACATTGTAGAGCACCTTTTATGGATTTTTAAGCCAAAAATCCCATTCATGTGCACCAAGTTTGGAACTTTACGTATAAAATGGACATTATGAGGCCAGATCTATGGTTTTGATGTGTTAAGACCCATTTAAATCGAGTGTATAGTATTGGTCAAGGATGGACTCACCGAGTTATTCTTGGGACTCGGCGAGGTGAGCCGTAATGACCATCGAATCCATTTTGCGAATGGACCAGTTGTTATGGAGGGGAGTCCCGTAGATGCTTAGATGCAAAAAAGGACCTAAGAACCATCGGAATCGACGAGTGTATGAACAGACTCGGCGAGTCCAAGGCAATCTCCCAATGTGTGAAGATGAACTCGACGAGTCATTCATACAACTCAGCGAGTCAAGGGCAGGACCTGTTCATAGAATGGTAATGAACTCGACGAGTTTTTCAGTTGTTGATACAACTCGGCAAGTCGGATGAAGGCTCATTCAGAGTTATTTTAGATGGAGAACTCATCAAGTCATTTCCAAACTCGACGAGTTGAGGCGTGAAGAAGGCCAGATGAAAGGATAGGGACTCGATGAGTTGGCAGCCCAACTTGGCGAGTCGGGTCAACTGGAAGTTGACTTTGACATTGACTTTGACTTGGTTAGGGGTAAAATAGTCATTTTACCCTATGAGTAGTTATCAGTGTTTGATTAAGTGTTTTACTGATTTACAGCTAGAGGACCGTCGGAGCAGCAGTCAGACATCTGCAGATCAGCTTTTCAGCAGTCAGCCTTGCGAGGTGAGTTACCTTCCAGTAGCGGTGGGTCTACAGCCACAATGTTGGCCCACCAGTAAGAGTTGTATGTTAGATGATTGTATTTGTGATATATCTAGGATTGATACTACCTCATATGTTATACGTTGGCATGATATGTTATATGTGATAGTAATAGAGTTCGGTTGTTAGGACCGAAGGGTAGGTCAGGCACCCCGGATATGTCTGACAGTATGTGATGATATGTTTATATGCTGGCATGATATGTTACATGTGATAGTGGTAGTAGGAGGGGAATAATCCTCAAGTTCGGTTGTTAGGACCGAATGGTAGGTCTGACACCCCACATATGTATGACAGTATATTTATGTTATGATATAGGTGATAGTAGCAGTATGGGATGAAATAGTCCCCGAGGTTCGGTTGTTAGGACCGAAGGGTGGGTCAGCACCCCAGAAGGGCTTGACACGGGTAGGTCGGCACCCCAGAATGGCTGTACTGGGTAGGTCGGCACCCCAGAATGGTCGTACTGGGTAAGACGGGCACCCCAGAATTGTCGAACAGTATGTATGCTATGTGATTGTATGGTATGTGGTATGTTGGGGGAACTCACTAAGCTTTGTGCTTACTGTTTACAGTTTGGTTTCGGATACGTCTTCAGCAAAGGGGAAGGAGTTGGCATGGTAGCTGCACATCATACACACTTTCGTTACCTTCCTCATTATGAGATATTATGGGATGAAATAGTCCCCGAGGTTCGGTTGTTAGGACCGAAGGGTGGGTCAGCACCCCAGAAGGGCTTGACACGGGTAGGTCGGCACCCCAGAATGGCTGTACTGGGTAGGTCGGCACCCCAGAATGGTCGTACTGGGTAAGTCGGGCACCCCAGAATTGTCGAACAGTATGTATGTTATGTGATTGTATGGTATGTGGTATGTTGGGGGAACTCACTAAGCTTTGTGCTTACTGTTTACAGTTTGGTTTCAGATACGTCTTCAGCAAAGGGGAAGGAGTTGGCATGGTAGCTGCACATCATACACACTTTCGTTACCTTCCTCATTATGAGATATTATGGGATTGTACCCTAACATGTTATTATTTTAAGTATTTGGGTTTTCAAACATGATACATTGTTTATGAGATGATATGATTTCACATTGTTACTTACAAACGTTTTGCAAATACATTAAATAAAAATGAAATTTTTAGACGTGAAATTTGGGATGTTACATCATGTGATAATAAGCTCATGACTCCATGACCCAAGTATTAGTAGAACTAGATGTACATACAATCAGTACATCACCATCGTCCCCTTCATCCGAACTCTCTTTAACCACATCAACCATGTTATTGCTCCATGATTTACTCTTGAACTTTCCATTCTTTAGTTGTGGAAAAATTATTTTGAAGGACCCCTTCGTCTTTCAGTGATAACATTTACCCTTTCTTGAATGTTTAGACATTGATTTTGAATGTGACCTTCCTCTGTCCCCCCCCCCCCACATCTAATTTTCTTCCTCTCACTACTAACAAACCATAAACATAACTTTTTCACCAACTGAAACATTTCTTTTCAGTTCCTTGGAAATCAAAGAATCCTTCATATTGTTCATAGTGACCGTTTTCCTACTATATAGTATGGTATCAACAAAATTATCATATAAGTTGGGAAAAGAACGTAAGAGAATAAAAGCCTGGTCATCATTTTTAATCTTCACATCAACCCTTGTAGATCTAACATGATACAATTGAATTTATACAAATGATTCTTCACTTGGGTACTTTAAGACATTCTGAGAGTGTACTAACTTTACGTCTGATACAACCTATTTGTCAGAGAATTGTTCAGGTACTTATCACTAAATTTCTCCCAGATCCCAAAAACAGTTGTTCAATACACGACCTCTCTCAATACTTCATCTGTCAAACTCAATAGAATGGCACTATGCGCATTCTTCATAATATCGATGCATATTGTAGTTGAACAAGAAGGGCCTTCATCTTCACATATCTCAAAGTGAAATCATTAGAACCATTGAACTTCTCCAAATCGAACTTGTGAGATAACATCTTCAATGACAAGAACACAAACTGCAAATCTGATACCACTTATTAAGAAGTAATGTGGATAACAAGCAAAATCCAAAGCTTACAAGACACAATATATATGTGGTTTGGTTGAGGTGACCTACGTTGAAAACGGGCAGTAGGGGAATATTATTTATTTATGAGCTCTTAAACGGAGGTTATAAGTACAATTCAGTAGATATTTGCCTATCACTCTAGAATTCAAGGCACAAAAAAATAACTAACATACATCCCTATTTATAGATGAGGGATCAGACCTAAAACCCTAATGGGCCAAACCCATTAATCTATAGGTTCATGAAAAGTGTCAACCAATCACAATCCACCATGCAACAATTTCTAGAACCTTCATCCTTAACAGATAATGCATTGGCACCAGCAATGTAACATTGGCACAACCGGTTCCATTGAATGTCATACCTTGTCACTTAGTGGCACCTCCTATCACTCAATGGAACCTTCATTGCATGATACATTGGTGTGTCATTGGGTGACATCATCACACTTTGGCACATCCTGTGCATGGAACGTCTTTGAGGTGTCGTGGCGGCATATTAGTATGCCATTGAGTCATACATTCACACTTTGGTACCTCCTGTGCATGCAACATCTTCGAGATGCCATGACAGTGCATCAGGTACCATTGAATGACACCTTGTTACCTGGTGGCACTTCCTATGCAAAGTGCTTCTCCAAGTGTGTCATCATATTCAAGTGTGCCACCATATCCAAGTGTGCTGCCAGAATCTTTCAAATGCTCAAGTCGTATTTAACAATATTACAAATATCTTAAATATTTTTCCTAGAAAAGGACCAAATTCACCAAGGTTTGCATCTTCTATTTTGGAAGAAGGTAACGATGATTCAAATTTGAAGAGATAGAAAAAAGATAAGTTCATACTACCACCAATAATCACATCCCACAAGATAGAATATGTTTCTATAAAAAAAATAAACAAATAATACAGTTATGTAGGAGTTATATACATTACTTATTAATAAATAAATACTTTTATAAAAGATAAATACTCTTAGAGAGTACAAAAAAAAAAAGATAATTGTGTTTTACTTTAAATTTTGGTGATTAAACCTTAAGGAGAATTTATCAAGCCAGGAGTTGTAGAAGTTAGTGTTTAATTGATTTATAACTTTTTTTTCAATTTTGAACAAGGGTCAATTTGATAAAATGATATAGTGAATGTACGTTGATAATTTACAAAGGAGACAAAGGCCCTAAAAATGAAGTGCATTACTAATTATGTATTTATGATGAAATGAAATTGTAAAAATAGTATAGTTTTAACCAATATAAATATATTTTTGTTATGAGAATGATATTTGAACATTTTTGCCACAAAAACTTTTAAAAAATGTTCTCTTGATCAAAAGTCGTAAGGTTTTATTAAGATAATATTTAATATTTCAACCACAAAAACTTTCTCCTCCATGATAGAATACATCGATCAATCCTTAAATCCAAAAAAGAGTACTTTCTATTAGGGTTTTTTTGTTCTCCGTCTTCCCCCATCTGACACGAGTCAGGTTCATCTATATCTTCAACAAAACCCAAAAACATTTAGTTGAGAAGAAAATATATATAAAAGGATTCTAATTAACTAAAGAAGATTAAGAAGAGAAGTAAAAAGGTCCAGAAGGAAAGAAAGCAACAACCATGATACTCCATCACTTCAATTTCAACACCTTTGGGAGATATATGTAGATACTTAAGAATTAATAAATATCCAGAAGGAAAGAAAGCGAGAAACATCAGGATCAACAGGTTCTCATGGTGGTGAAGCTAACCCGATACAACATAGATTTAACACAATCTAGAAAAAAATAAGATGCAGGAAATCAAATCTATTGAAGCCATTAAATAAAAATTAAGAAAGAGGGAGAGGTTGATTAAGTGGAGGAAGAATGATAGATTTCTGATTCACACACACATTCAGATTCATACACACATACATGAAAGTTCACTATCGTCCCTTCCCTTTAGATAAACTCATCACTTCCTTTAGTTCATCAAGATAAAAGTAGCATGCATCAATTTAAACTCATCACCCGGTTACATGTTTTGGTTTCTGCGATTTTTGTTTTTACAATTTGGGTTACAGGTCCAGTTTCTATGATTCGTGTTTCATGTTTTGGTTTTGTTTGATATGGGTTTCGTTTGATTTGGTTTTGCTATGAATATGAAAATTGTTTAGGAATAACAGAGAGAACCCCAAAAGCATATTCAAGATTAGAAGCCTCTACATCAGAAAGCTTAGCTAAGAAGCCATGGAATCGATTTTGGGGTTAATTTGAAATCGATTTTGCGTTTAATTGTAAGACTTGAAGGTATTACAGATTTGGGATATGTATTTGATTCTTCTGTTATTCTTAATAATAATCTAATCTTTTACAACAAATTGACGAGAGGGATGATCGAATAAGGAAGGGATGTATTGGGTTTTGCTGAACAATGTGACATCCCCAATTTCATGGCCAGAAAAGACCGATTTGTTTATGCTTTGTTTTTAAAATCAGAGTAATTGTTTAAAGAAAACGGTTTCGGATTTTGTTCCCAAAACAAGATATGATAAAAACTTATCTAAACATTTCTCAAAGATAATGTATTTTCATTAAATAATAAAACCTCGGGATGTCATGTTCCGATACAGACACATAAGGATAAAAAGAACATACATTCATTTACTCTAGTGATTTACATCTCCTTTAATCTCTCAGTGCAAAGCAGCTTCGTATCGATACCCGTGATACAATTAAACTGAGTGGGTCAGTCTTGGAAGCCTGGTGAGCATATAGGGTTTTCAACCTACAATATTATATCATATATATTAAATCATCAAACAATCAACCCAATTACCCATCCCCGTTATCTCCATTTATTTCTTAAGTACCTTCCCTAAGGACTTATCCTAAGGGTCATCTCCTACATCGTATTTACCTCTCATCTCCTTACATCACATTTCCTTGTATGTTTGTTCCTAAGGATTTTTTCCTACGGATCATCGCATGAATACGTAGCCACAACATTGCCTGGACTCGTAATTCATAGTAAGGGTTAGAGTGTCATCGCATGAATACGTAGCCACAACATCGCCTGGACTCGTAATTCATAGTAAGGGTTAGTCTATCATCGCATGAATACGTAGCCACAACATCGCCTGGACTCGTAATTCATAGTAAGGGTTAGAGTATCATCACATTAATACGTAGCCACAACATCGGCTGGACTCGTAATTCATCACCTACAGGTTATGAGCCTATTGGTGATTCCACGGGGTCATCTAGAATACTCCGTGGTCGTCATCTATACTCTGGTAGATGACTACATCGCCAAATTGCCACATCGCCGGTCAGGGTTATGGTATCTCCTCTCATCTCACATCACCTATTTATCATCACCTATCTATCATCACCTTTGTATCATCACCTATTTCTCATCACCTAATTATCATCACCTATTTCTCATCACCTAATTATCATCACCTATTTCTCATCACCTAATTAACATCACACATCATCTAATTCATCTAGCCATGTTCTACCCAACATATTTGTAGATATAAAATACATATACATATTAACTCATTTAATACCTATATAAAACATCCATTCCACGCTCATCTCAAATAAACAACAATATATAAACACATAGCACGTATTTCATAGCAAATACTTAATATATATATATATATATATATATATATATATATATATATATATGTGTGTGTGTGTGTGTGTGTGTGTGTGTTAGAAGAAAGTGATCACATACTCACACGTATAAACAACAATATATATTCACATAACACGTATTTTATAAAATACTTCATATCTATGTGTAAGATGAAAGTGACTATACACTCACTTGATCAGAAGATGATCGGACAACACTACGACTTGTAGAAGTAGTATTTTTCGGTGAAACCGGGATCACTTCACACACCGGGTTTCTCGCAGGCAGAGCTTCGGCTCGGAAACTCTTTTCTTCTCAGGATCTTCGGGCTTTGGGACTTGCTTCGGGTCTCGGGGTTGATACCAGGGCTTCGTGGGTACTTCTTCGGTGACCCTTGCCACGTCGTGGGACCTTTTGTCACATTGTGGGCTTGATCATCACTGCATGCGTCATCCCAAGTTGCATCTGGTGACTCCCGAAGGTGTCAGGAGACTTGCCACGTCGTGGCACTACTTACCACATCATGGCCTCTGACAGTTTTGGGGTTTCGCGCCCCGAACTTCAGAAATTCATAACTTTCGCATAAGAACTCCGTTTTCGATGTTCTTTATATCGACGCGAAGGTGAGATTATGGTCTACAAATATCGTTTAGACTCCATTGGCTAATTTTGAATTTATTTTTAATATATTATAAGTATATTACTTATATATTATATTTAGTAGGCCGGGACAGGAAAACTCCGTTCAAAATTCATAACTCCTTCATCTGAACTTCGTTTTCGTCTATCTTTTTATCGTTGGACTACTATCGAAGAAATCTTCGACTCTTGTTTAGATCACTAAGGATATATATATATATATATATATATATATATATATATATATATATATATATATCTTAAATTCACTATTTACGTCGCGTTGGGTCGCGCCGGGTCATGTTGGTTCTATTGCGAAACTTTGACAGGTCATAACTTCTTCGCTATAACTCGGATTTTGGCGTTCTTTATATGCATGGAAACCTTGTGAAATCTACTACAACTTGGTTAAGATTAATCCTTCTAATTAATCGTCTGTCAAGAAGTCAGTTTTGACGCTTATCATCTCTAATTTGACTAGCCCGGATCTACGGGCGTTACAATTATTTCCCCCTTAGGATGATTACGTCCCGGAATCATCAACGAAATAGGACTGGCATAATGATTCCACACGTTACCTCTTCATCCTATGTAATAACCGTAACTTCTATGTTTCCTCAATAGAATATTTAACTCTATGGTTTTCTTGACTGCAAACGATGCCCAATCTTGCATCTGCTTATCGTACTATGTTGTATTTTCAATCATAACTTCCAAGTTACAAAATAATTCCTTATTGTGGACTCCTTCTTCTTCTCAGGATAAATACTTTCCTTTATCTATTGTAACAGACCGATGGGTCGTGTTCTAATGACATCTCATCGTATGATGCAACGGTTAGACTCAAGTCTCTTAGAGTCAAATTCCACAATGGAATACACCTTCCTTCATATTCTAACGTGATATAATTACATTTTTTTTACATGTAGAATTTCTAGCTACAAGCTTCCTTAACAATGAGCGCGATGCTATCGATCGCATTGATTTCAATTTTTTGACTTAGGTTAGATGTTACATCGAACTTGGTTCCATGAACCACGTAACAAACTCCTCGTAGTCGGACTCAATTTGATATGACCACTAGGGTCGGAATAACAACCATCTTACTAGTCACTACCGAAACAAGGGTAATGACATACTTGAACAAAACATAATCAATTACTAGCTTCTTGGTAACCTTGTGACTTTCCTTTATCCAAGTGCGAGTCCTGTGCTTCCGGTAGTATATGCATCTACGACCTTTCACACCTACTCATACTCGTCCGAAGTATTGTCCCGCGGTCGACCGAGTCACCATACAAGAAAATCACAAAACAATTTAACACATAAAAATGTGTCCAAATAATCATAAACAATTTCCCTAGACTCTACTAGGACTTCTTCATTACTCAATCTTCAATCATCAACTCTACTTCAACTTGATTAGTGATGGAAATACCAGACGATGAGACAACTTCAAGAATTTCATCAATCGTTCCATCATCCTGCCAATCGAAGGTGTACTTCAGACGTATCTTACTCCTCTAAACGTACTGTTATTTCATAAGACATACTCTAAAGGCAAGATACCACTCTTACGATATCTTTTGATATGTGTCATCCACTATCATAAGCCTTCTTCATTTCCTCCATTTACTCAATTCTCTATGAGTCTTCACCATGACCTTTTGTGCACCCAAGCAGACGTTCGGGGTACCAGGCGTGAATTTAAGATAAGAAAGCTTTAATTATGATAAACGTATACATCTCCTTATCACCCCGAAACATTTACATGTTAGTTCTAATATCGTAGTCATACGCTTAGAATCCTAAACACATAAGGTTTCCAGATCCGGTCGGCAACAGACCATAGATCTGAACAAATAATATCATATAAGGCAAAATATAACTTTTAGCAAATAAAAGAATATTAGGCATCCTTCCTAATATAAACTAGTGCTTGTGTCAATTTAGGTGTACTACCTAACATATTTTAGACACACTCCTCACGATCATTACTTAGCATTCTAAGTTTAAGTCTAGAAATTTCCTACAAATTCCTAGTTCGCTTAAACTAATGCTCTGATACCAACTTTAACATCCCCAATTTCACAGCCAGAAAAGACCGATTTGTTTATGCTTTGTTTTTAAAATCGTAATCGTTTAAAGAAAACGGTTGCGGAATTTGTTCCCAAAACAAGATATGATAAAAACTTATCAAAACATTTCTCAAAGATAATGTATTTTCATTAAATAATAAAACCTCGGGATGTCATGTTTCGATACAGACACATAAGCATAAACAGAACATACATTCATTTACTCTAGTGATTTACGTCTCCTTTAATCTCTCAGTGCAAAGCAGCTTCGTATCGATACCCGTGATACAATTAAACTGAGTGGGTCAGTCTTGGGAGCCTGGTGAGCATATAGGGTTTTCAACCCACAATATTATATCATATATATTAAATAATCAAACAATCAACCGAATTACCCATCCCCATTATCTCTATTTATTTCTTAAGTACCTTCCTTAAGGAGTTCTCCTAAGGGTCATCTCCTACATCGTATTTACCTCTCATCTCCTTACATCACATTTCCTTGTATGTTTGTTCCTAAGGACTTTTTCCTAAGGATCATCGCATGAATACGTAGCCACAACATCGCCTGGACTCGTAATTCATAGTAAGGGTTAGAGTATCATCGCATGAATACGTAGCCACAACATCGTCTGGACTCGTAATTCATAGTAAGGGTTAGTCTCTCATCACTTGAAGACGTAGCCACAACATCGCATGGACTTGTAATTCATACTAAGGGTTAGAGTATCATCGCATGAATACGTAGCCACAATATTGCCTGGACTCGTAATTCATCACCTAAAGGTTATGAGCCTGTTGGTGCTTCCACGGGGTCATCTAGAATAGTCTGTGGTCGCCATCTATACTCTGGTAGATGACTACATCGCCAAATTGCCACATCGCCGGTCAAGGTTATGGTATCTCCTCTCATCTCACATCACCTATTTTTCATCACCTTTCTATCATCACCTTTCTATCATCACATATTTCTCATCACCTAATTATCACCACACATTATCTAATTCATCTACCCATGTTCTACCCAACATATTTGTAGATATAAAAAACATATACATATTAACTCATTTAATACCTATATAAAACATCCATTCCACACTCATCTAAAATAAACAACAATATATAAACATATAGCACGTATTTCATAGCAAATACTTAATATATATATATATATATATATATATATATATATATATATATATATATATATATATATATATATATATATATGTTAGAAGAAAGTGATCACATACTCACACGTATAAACAACAATATATATACACATAGCATGTATTTTATAAAATACTTCATATTTATGTGTAAGATGAAATTGACTATACACTCACTTGAACAGAAGATGATCGGATATCACTACGACTTGTAGAAGTAGTATTCTTCGGTGAAACCGGGATCACTTCACACACCGGGTTTCTCGTGGGCAGAGCTTCGGCTCGAAAACTATTTTCTTCACAGGATCTTTGGGCTTTGGGACTTGCTTCGGGTCTCGGGGTTGATACCGGGGCTTCGGGGGTATTTCTTTGCACGTAAATCGATGTAATATGGGACAAAGATGAGTGATTGAGCAACCAAACTCGGCTGACCCTTCAAATCTATTTATAGGGAAAAACTGGCTGTTGCCACGTCGTGGAACATTTTGCCACATCGTGGGCTTGATCGTCACTGCATGCGTCATCCCGAGTTGCATCTGGGGGACTCCTGGAGGTGTCAGGAGGCTTTCCACGTCGTGGGCTCTGACAGTTTTGGGGTTTCGCGCCCCGAACTTCAGAAATTCATAACTTTCGCATACGAACTCCGTTTTCGACGTTCTTTATATCGACGCGAAGGTGAGATTATGCTCTACAACTCTCGTTTAGACTTCATTGGATAATTTTGACCTTATTTTTAATATATTATAAGTATATTACTTATATATTATTTTTAGTAGGTCGGGACAGGAAAACTCCGTTCGAAATTCATAACTCGTTCATCTGAACTCCATTTTCGTCTGTCTTTTTATCGTTGGACTACTATGTAATAAATCTTTGACTCTCGTTTAGATCAATAAGGATAGATATATATATCTACCTTAAATTCACTATTTACATCACGCTGGGTCATGCCAGTTCTGTCGCGAAACTTCGACAGGTCATAACTTCTTCGTTATAACTCTAATTTTGGCGTGCTTTATATGCATGGAAACCTTGTGACATATACTACAACTAGTTAACATTAATCCTTCTAATTAATCTTCCATCAAAAAGTCATTTTTGATGCTTATCGTCTGTAATATGACTAGCCCGGATCTACGGGCATTACAAACAAGATGAAGATCTAAATGGAGTTTTGATGAACATTATGTTGGATTATTTTCTAAGTTCATAACTATAATTGGTATATACTTGACCCGACCCGGCATGGTCCATTTGGGTTGAATGGCATCATGCATTTTGATAGACTAAAATGAGAGAAATAACACTTAAATAATATTAATATATTATAATTTCTAATATATTAATAAGATTATTTAAATAGTATTGATCAAGAATTAATCTAGAAATAATTAAGTGATCAAAAAAAGACTAATTAAATATATGGGTTAATTGTGTAAATCATCCATAATTATATAGTGGGCTAATGCTCCATGGATTATCAAGTTAAGCTAAAACCCATAGGATGCTCCATGGATGCTCCATGGTGTATTTGAACCCATGGATCCAAGGAAATGGAAAGCCATGACAATTAGGGTTTACCCTAATTGTTACTAACTATATAATGATCTTATTATTGAAGAAATCGGCCACTAAGTGAAGGAGTGAGGGCAAACCGATTTTGAAATGTTTTATTTTCCCTCTAAGTTATTCCAAATGCATTTGATGTTGTGTGAACCATTTGAGGTGTCACACTTGGGGCACTAGGCTCTCAAGCTACATGGAATCAAGCACCAATAAAGAGGTATGTAATTCTACTAGTTTTTATATTATATGTACTTTATATTATGCTAGTTAGAACAATACCTTGGAATATTGATATTTGCATGTATAATAAAGAAAACATAGATCCAAGGTATTTAGGGTTGCATGTACACTTAGGAGTGTTAGAATGCTCAAAACCCAACAGTGGTATCAGAGCTATGGGTTGTTTTCTATTATATTTGATGCAAATGTTTGTTTTTCAATGTTGAAAACAAAAAGAAAAAAAAAACATGAAGTTTGTCAAATTTTAAGATAATTACTTGATTTTATGAAAAACTAATTATTTGTAAAATTTGTGTCATTTTACAACAAGAATTGAATTAGGTCAATTTATTAAAAGATAGAATAATATGATTATTTTATTTGTTTGAAAAGTTTTATCTAAATGTTTTAAGGAGTTACAAATTTTGTCATAAAATTTTGGAGCTCAAAAATCTTTTTAAAAGTTATGATCTTAAGAGTTTTGAAACTTCCATAAGTTATGGATGTGAAATGTCTCATTCATTAAATCTTTAGGTTATGAATTCCAAGAGTCTTCAAAGGAGAATTGTCAAAGTTTCAAGATTTGTATTAGTTTATACGATTAGCTAATTTCTTGAAAATTGTTGATGTGAATTATCTTTACTTATGAGTTTAATTTAGATCATAGAAAAATTATTTGATTATTGTGTTAATTGGAATATTTGATCTTAATGATTTTTATGAACTCCATAATTTGTCCTCAAGTTATGGAAAATGAAGATTTTTTCTTTTTAAAGTGTCATTAAGTCTCATAGCTTATGAAAATGGAAGAGTCTCTATTTTTAATGTCATCATTAAATGATTTTATGTCTTCCATAACTGGTCCTCAAGTTATGGAACTTGAAAGTTTTTTCATTAAACCATAATTAAAATCATAAGTTATGAAAATCCAAGAGTTTTTGAAAAGTCTCAAAACTTGCCCTCAAGTTTTGGAATTTGTAAAGTCACCCACATATACACTTTAATTCCAAACCCTAGAATTTTAAAAGGTTAAAATTCAAACTTTATGGACTTCATTAAATTAATTAAAGTGTTTAATTAAAGGAGTTAATAATTGCATAAAGACATGGTTTAAGTTTAATTAAATTAATAGTATAGTTTAATTAATAAACTAAACCACCAAGTATTTTAAGTGTTTAAAATACACCCTTATACTATTATTATAATTTTAATTATATAGATATGTATAATATAAAGTCAATCTTACCATTAGTAGGCCTCATTAACGAAGCCGGTCTATAAGGGGGGTATAAGGTTACTGCCTATAAAATGACACTTTAATGAGTGTCCACTCTTGTGACATCCCCATTTTCACGGCCAGAAAAGACCGATTTTGTTTATGCTTTATAAAAATCAGAGTTCTTCTTTTAATAAAAATGTTGCGGAATTTGTTCCCAGAAAAACATGATAAATACGTTATTAAAACATTTCCGAAGAAACATACTTTATTCATTTTAAAACGTTTGGGATGTCATTGTCAATACAGGAACATAAGCATAAACAGAACTTACATTTATTTACACTAGTGATCTACATCTCTTTAAATCTCTCAGTGTAAAGTGACTTCGTATCAACACCTGTGATATAAATAAACTGAGTGGGTCGGGTTGGGAAACCTGGTGAGTACATAGGGTTTTCAACCCACAATAATATAATTATTATGTTTAAACAATCAAACAATCAACCCAATTACCCATCCCCATTATCTTCTTTAGTCTTAAGGATCTACCCTAAGAATCAGCTATTCCTCGTTTATTTATTCCTAAGGATCATCCTAAGAAATCGACACGAAGTCCATCATTACCAAGGCTTATAGAATATATCTGGTGAACACGTAGTCCGAAACATCTGGTAAACACTTAGTTCAAAAGTAACTAGTGAAAACACTTAGTTCAAAATACCTAGTGAACACACTCAGTTCAAAGATACGTAGTGAACACACTCAGTTCAAAAATACCTAATGAGCACCTAGTTCAAAAATACCTACATGTTACGAACCTGCTATCGTTCCACTGGACCGTCTAGTATTGTCCATAGTCGTCATCTATACTCCACTAGATGACTGGATCACTGACAACACTGATGTCTCGCATCGTCTTATCACAAAACAACTATTTCATCTACCCATGTTTTACCCAACACATTTTGTAGATATAAAATACATATAGAATTTAAATCATTTAAAACATGTATAAAAATCTTTCACCCAGCATAGACAGCAAGTATTCAGACAATATGCACACACAGCACGTAATTTATATTAAAATACTTCATATCTATGTGTAAGATGAAAGGGACCATGCACTCACTTGAGAAGGTGGTGACTCGGTACTCGGACAGCGCTTCGTTTACTTTAAAATAATTTCCTTCGACGAAACCTAGTATTATCACCAACAGATTTTAGTCTATTATTCGCCGAGACTAATTAATAGTCTAGCTATTATTACTATTATATAAGCGTTAAAAAAATACTTATATAACCCATAATAATAGCCCAAGTATTTATTATATGTTCTTAATAACGTTAATATAATTAAATAAAAACTATATTAAAAATAGCGTAGGCGTAGTTCACTTACAGCGGATTTTATAGAAAACCAAGATTTGCTTGGAGCAGCATTTCCGAGCCGAAAAGCTCTTCTTCTCAGAGTCGTCGAGCACTCCGGGGCTTTCGCCTCGTGCTAGGGAGGTTCCCTAGGCTTTTCGGGGGATTTCCGGGCTAGAGAGAGGTTCTACAGAGAGAGTAAAGAGAAGAAAGAATGGGAAATGTGTAAAGAAAATGAGGGTGGGAGAGGTGGTATTTATAGGGTGAAAATGGATGAACTTGGTGCCACATGTCACCATCTAGTGGCAAGACTTTGGGAGAAAGCAATGGCCAAGATTGAGCCACATCACCCATTTTCGCACAGCACACTTCCGACTTCTAAAATCCGTAACTTTCACATACGACCTCCGTTTTTGACGTTCTTTATATCCACGCGTAGGTAAAAATAATATCTACAACTTTCATTTTGACTTTGTCGGCTAATTCTCGACCAATCTTAAATTTAACAGTACGAGGCGTTTAGACTCTTAAATGATCGCGAAGAATTCGTAACTCCTTCATACGGACTCCGTTTTCGTCTGTCTTTTTACCGTTGAGTTCCTATTAATGAGATCTTCAACTCTCATTTAGGTTGCATAATCCAAAAACCGATCGAACTAAAATTCGAGTTTCGGGCTGTACACTGCTAAGCCGAATCTTAGAAAAATCATAACTTCTTCATACGAAGTCAGATTTGGGCGTTCTTTTTATGGATTTTCTCGGTTTAACATATTCTACGACTTTCGTTTAGATCACTAAGGCTAAATCTCGCTCTATCATAAATTCACTTTTTATGCTTCCCGGTATCGTGCCGATTCCGTCGCGAAACTTCGACGAGTCATAACTTCTTCGTTATAACTCGGATTTCAGCGTTCTTTATATGTACGGACACCTTGTGACATATACTACAACTTGGTTCAAATTATTTATTCTAAATAATATTTTGTCGAAAAGTCATTTTCGACCCCTATTATCTCTAAATTGACTAGCCCGGATCTACGGGAGTTACAACTCTCACCCACCGCTTCCTTGACTGGTGGAGGGTCGTTAGTCGAATGGTTAGGAAAGGACTATAATTCTCCCTTCATTAAAAGTATAATGATAAATACTAAGTAACTAAATACTTATACATTCCCAATCTTAGTTACTTAGGAAAATCTGAAATAGGTGCTAACCCATGAAATTACACTTTGCGCCTTACCAAGTTGTTAGTAAAGCGTGTGTGGCTAACGGGCATGCTAACACGGACTAGTAAGAGTGGAAAAGGGTAACTTCGCTTTATTATAGATCAGTGGAGCTGTGTGGTTAACCAGCACATTGATTAGGTGATAAAGTTAAGGGTACCAAGTCAATTTGCATGGTTATTCACACCTTGTTTGTGATCCTCGGCATCCCAGTCACAAACTTGTGAGGGCACAATCGAGATTCAAATATGCCATTCAAAGTTCAATGTATCTCAAATGATCTAGGAGATGCAAATCCAATTAAAACTTAATTATATTTTATTTTTCATGGTGGAAATTGGTAAATCGTCATTTACCTACCTTCAATTATTTTATAACTTGGATTACAGCATCCCTCTTCCAGTTATAAATAGGTTGTTGGGTCCTACCCTTAATATTTCATATTGGGTGTTATATTAAGGATTTTAAATCAAGTAACTTGAATGTCTTCCTCATAGATGTCTAGTTCAGATAACTATGGTCTTCCTAAATCTTTGAGAACAAGCTTCCTAATGAAGATGATATCCCAAAAGGCAATCAATGTGAAAGGCTGATCCCTTTATTGAGCACTAATGGGACTGGAAATCATACTTCATTTCTTCCACCTCCTTCAATAATTCTCCTTATCCCACAAGTTTCAAGACTTGAATAGTTCTAAATCACTTAATCCCTATTGGCAATCAAAGTCTATATGTGCTTACATATTAGAGGTTAAGCCACATATTGACAAGCCGGGAGAGTCGGGTGTCAAAGTCTTGAGGAAAGTTGGTTATTGACTGCGCTCTTTAGTCACTTCCTGATAAAAGACTATGACATGACCCTTAATGATCTTACATATTTGCTTGATGATGTTGAATCAGCAATGATTTGGAGCATTGGTAAAGCAAATTAGATTGGAAGATCCACTTCCCAAACCTATTTAGACTTTGACAGTGGTAACATTGAAAGTCCAGAAAAACTTTCTCTTCCCAATTGAAAGGGATTGTCCATGGTCAAGTCATTTTGACCCAATGGTAAAGAGAAAGGGTAAGTCTGTGATAGTCATGTGTACCATTTCCAAAGAGTCCATATGTTTCCTTTTGCCAATAGAAGGGGCATTGGTTGCGAAGCTGCCGAATTCACCTGAAACCTCATAAGGATGGTAAAGTCAAAAGTTCACTCTACTTCAAGTAAAGTCCGTTATCTAACTCTATTAAGTCTCTTTTGGAGATTCCTAATACATGATGTAATGTAATTACATTTTGATGTTTTTGAAGAATCAAAGGAAATCTTAAAGAAAACGTGTGCTGATTCCAATCGCATGGTTCAATGACCAGAATTTTGAACCACTACATAAGAGTAAGGAGATATTGCTTAGGAATAGATAACAACAAAGTTTTCATATGAATTTGCATTGTAAGGATAAGTTTTTCCGTAAGTTTTAAAATAAAAGAAAAGTTTTGATTTTATTTATTTTAAGTATCCTTACAAAGACATCTGTGAAAAATTGTTGTTTAAATGTTTCCATTGATAAGCAATATTGGAAAATGAATTTGATTCTTTCGTTTTTGGTAGTGTCATAATTTATCAAATAATGAAAGATTCTCATCAACCAAGTTTCAGTTGGATAGAAACTTAGAATCATGCAATTTGTATTGTGTGATGAATGACAATCTTCATCTTTGGGAAATTAAGACTAATTCCTTGTTAACATTCGCATATGAGTCAAGAGAAGGACTAAAGGATCGGGTACATTAGGTTGTGCACTAGTCAGGTCCACCACAAAGGTTGATAATATTATTCATTACGATTTACTAGAGTTTAGTAAATATGATTATGCTTACAAGTTTAAGTGTAATTCTGAAACATTGGAAAAGTTTCAATGTATGGCAGAATTAATAAGAAGAATCAAATATGGCAGAAAGATAAAAGTTTCTCCAATCTGAAGAGATGGGAGAGTACTTGTGTATCTTGATTTATGATTATCTTAGTGATTATGGAACCGTATCACAATTGATCATCTAAGGACACCGTAGTGCATTTGTTTGCCTAAGGAGAGGAATCGTGAATTGTTGAAATGGTTAAATTAAATGATAAATCATACTTCGTTCCAAAAACAAATCATGGAGTTATACTCCAAGATTGAGCCTTGAGTGACATAATCTTTAGAAAGTTTATAACACTTGTCAAATGTAGAGTAAGATGTAACCTATTCTTATACATTTGAGATTGGTAAGTTGTGATGTTTTGAATAAAACAAAGACCAACTAAGACCAATTGTGAGAAGTGTTTAACTTGATAAGAATCCGCACTAACTCTTGAATATTTGTTTTGTCAATGAATGGTTCTTGACAAAGAGAATCTTATATGTCAAGAGGACAGTGGGAGTATTGAGATAGTTTCAAGAACTAATGAAGAGTTTTGTTAATCACTAGCCCACGACTTAAGGTTTGTAACCTATCGTGTTGACATATTCTTATTTCTATGTCTATTCTGGTAAAAGTTGACTATGCTTGTGAGTTCTCAATTGTTTGCATAACAACCCGGAAGCAATGGTGGGAATTAACCCACCAGGTGGCAAGAAATTAATATTGAACAAGTTCAATCCATTTGAATTTGGTTTTGTCACTAACCTTGTCTTGTGATTATGGTTGTGACAAATTCACATGGATAGGAACACTTCGACCATAAAAATCTAAGTGTCATAAGGCTTCTCTCCGAATCATGAAAATGATGGTGAGGAAACTATTTCACCAAGTAGATTTTGAGTAGATATCAATTGTGAGAATGAAAAAAGGTCTAAACATTATGATTACGACATCCCTCTTCATAATTGTTTAGACACACAAGTGAGCTATCTAAGGATAGGTGTATGATTTTGATAAAGTCCTATCAAAGCAATCTCGTATCAGAAATCTAAACTTTGGTAAGAAAGTCAATAAAGTATTGATTTCTAGAAGTCCAGTTGATCTCTGGATAAATGTCAATGCTAGTGGGAGCATGAGTGTTATGCTAGTAAGATAATAATCATTATGCTAGTAGGAGCATGATTATTATATTAACTGTTGCAAGTAAGCAATGTTAATTATAGAAAAAAAAGTTTCAATTCGCTTTGGAAAAGCTGTTTTGCTATAATTAAGGGAGAGGATTCTATACTTCATTCCAATTCTACAAGCTTAGATTGAGATTTTGATCTACTTTAGTCAAGGATATATATGAATGTTATGTTGGAATGGTTCAACATAAGGAAATTCTATATATGTTGTGTTCCGAAATTTCGATTATGATTACGGCATACCTCTTCATAGTTCGAATTATGAGAACATGGCAAATAAAAAATTTTATAGCATGAATTGTGTCCCATATGCTTCGAATATAGGATCGATTACATGTGCTATAATATTCATCCATTCTAAATTTTCCTAATGCTTAGGGAATTAAGATGGAAAAAGGAATAGAACTGGAAATGACTAAAATGATTAAGCAATTATCGAGAACAATTTGAGGTTTCCCAAAGGTTGATTACTCATGGACAATTGGAAGTTTAGAGTAAGGACCATATTGACATATTTTGAAAGGAGGCAACTCTTGTTCAAAAGGTGATGGTCAAAATGGGAATATGGAATTGTTTCCATAGGTGGAAGATTAAAGAACTTAATACAAAGAAGGATGTTCAAAGGAATGTACTTTGAATTTGTGACTTCATTTCCATGGAATTGATTTCCATTGGAATACTTTGTAATGTCTGTTGCCAAGGATTTATGAGTTGTGTGCATATTCATTACAAGAGCATCATTGCATATAAGTTTAAAATCTAACAAGATTACGGTAAATGACAAGAATTTGGTATTCTTACATTTACAAAAGGGATTGGGATTGTCAAATGAGCATCATTAGAGTGGTGTTCAATTGATCTATTTCACAAAGAAATGATCATAGGTAAACAAAGTATGCATGCTTGGTGCATGGCATGACTATTGTATCAATTTAAGTATTAAGTTAATAAATCAAAACAATGAATAATGAGTAATCAATACGGTCCTTAGATAAAAGGGTTTTTATTTACACTCAAAGTGTTGAGGCCATACAAGATTAGTATTATTTCTGTGTTTCAGTTTGCATGTTTTGACTTCCAAAATAATTAGATCATTCTTCCCGAATGATTAAGTTATTCAAACCATCCACAGTCAGTCATATGTTGGAAGTAGATATGAATCAAGACTGTCATGAATTTGGCTTGTATGATTTGTCTAATGTGCATTAGACATAGCAAGAGTTGCTACAACATTCATGTGTGCTCATAAGTTCTGAGTATTAGATTCAACTCACACTCATTTGAATCACTCCATGGATTTTATCACGAGTGAATCATGAGACGATAATATCTTATATTTTTCAAAGCTAGAGATATGAGTTGTTGACTATGAGTTGGTTATACATTGATTGCACGAAAACGCATTAGTAACTCGATGTTATAAAATATGCCTTTGTGTATGATTCAACAAGTAGTCAGTACAATCATACGAGTTGAAGTTTATCCATTCCTTTTACCCTTAATGGGATAAAATCGATATATGTCGGCCCCTCGATGATTTAGTGATGACAAAATGTAAGTGCTCGGTCGGGCCTGGATTGATTTGATTTGTTCAACTAGTCAGCTGTCATAAATCGGAAATCAGGAAACGACAAATGGACAGAGAGAATGATTACAATCCATGTCTCAGTCCATACGATATCTAGAATGGAGGAATATATGATCACTTATCTAATGGACGCATCATTGATTTGTTCAGAGTTCGACAACGGATTTTGAGACCTACGATTGCTAGTTGGGTTTTGAAGTCTTACTTGCAATAATAGTTTTAGACTTATCCAAGTGGGAGACTGTTGGATTAGTGTCTAAGTCCATAACTATAATTGGTATATACTTGACCCGACCCGGCATGATCCATTTGGGTTGCATGGCATCATGCATTTAGATAGACTAAAATGAGAGAAATAACACTTTAGGTTTATTAATATATTATAAGTTCTAATATATTAATAAGATTATTTAATTAGTATTGATCAAGATATAATCTAGAATTAATTAAGTGATCAAAAGAAGACTAATTAAATATATGGGTTAATTGTGTAAATCATCCATACTTATATAGTCGGCTAATGCTCCATGGATTACTAAGTTGGGCTAAAACTCATAGGATGCTCCATGGTGTATTTGAACCTATGGATCTTAGGAAATGGAAAGCCATGACAATTAGGGTTTACCCTAATTATGACTAACTTTATAATGATCTTATTATTGAAGAAATCGGCCACTAAGTGAAGGAGTTAGGGCAAACCGATTTTGAAGTGTTCTATTTTCTCTCTAAGTTATTCAAAATGCATTTGATGTTGTGTGAACCATTTGAGGTGTCACACTTGGGGAACTAGGCTCTCAAGCTACATGGAATCAAGCACCCATAAAGAGGTATGTAATTCTACTAGTTTTTATATTATATGTACTTTATATTATGCTAGTTAGAACAATACCTTGGAATATTGATATTTCCATGCATAATAGAGAAACCATAGATCCAAGGTATTTAGGGTTGCATGTACACTTAGGAGTGTTAGAATGCTCAAAACCCAACACATTATACTATCAAATATGCATTTGTATTTCTTGCTCCCTTTTCACGACTTGTTGCAGTAGCAGAGGGAAGAAAAATCTAACCCACTTCTAGTTCTGGAAACCCCCAAATGAAGGATTAATGACGAAGTAAGAAGAATCTAAAAAGCTTTTCCCCTCAAACTGTGGCATCCTAATTCTCACGGCCAGAAAAGACTGATTTTGTTTATGCTTGTTTGAAAATCAGAGTAATATTTTTTCATAAAAGTGTTGCGGAATTTGTTCCCAAAGTAAAATATGATAAAGATTATCAAATAATTTCCGTAGAAATGTATTTCATTAAAAAGACTCGGGATGTCATGTTCGCTACAGATCAAAAGCATAAACAGTACAATATAAGCCTTACTACATTATTTCATATCTACAGGCCTATATCCGTAATCCCTCATCCAAAAAATCACATCTATGCTCGAGTGCCACTACCTGTAATACATGAAACTGAGTGGGTCTGGCTTGGGAGCCTGGTGAGCATATAGGGTTTTCAACCCACAATAAATAAGTTTATTAATTTCATCAACCAACAAGAACCCGATTACCAGTTCCCGTTATCCTCACATTACGTCCCTAAAACACCTATCATAAGAGACCTAGACTAATGATCAACATCGGGATGGACACTAATGCTAAGCGGATTCCTCAGCAATAAATGTCCTTAAGGAAACCATGTTGGGGATGGAGTACACCGGTGAACACGTCGTTCACAAACACCTACAGGTAGTGAGCCTACTAGCGTTCCACTTGACTATCTAGAAGAGTCCATGGTCGTCATCCATACTCCGCTAGATGACAGAATCAACAACAACAACATCGAGGCCTCTCATCATTTTATCACACATCGTCTTAATACATCTAACTAGGTTTTATCCCAACATTTTTGTAGATATAAAATACTTATACAATTTAAATCATTTGAAACATGTATAAAATCATTCATCCAACATAGACAACAAGTATTCAGATAATATGCACACATAGCATGTAATTTATATATAATACTTCATATCTATGTGTAAGATAAAAGTGACTAGTCACTCACCTGTCAAGGTGGTGATTCCAAACTTAGACACCACTTCGTTACTCTTGAAACAATTTCCTTCGTCAAAACCTCGTATCATTACCACTAGGGTTTAATCTAACATTCATCAAGGATAATTAATATTCTAGTTATTATTACTATTATATAAGCGTTAAACAATACTTATAGAACCCATAATAATAGCCCAAATACTTATTATAAGTTCCTAATAAAGTTACTATAATTAATTAGAAGCTATATTAAAAATAGCATACGAATAGCTCGCTTACAGCGAGTTTTATAGAAAATCGGACTTCACTTGGAGCAACGTTTCTAAACCGAAAAACCTTTTTTCTTGGGGGGAGGGGGTTTAGAAACCCTAGAGAGAGAAAGAAATTAGTGAGAGAATGAAGAAATGAGTGAGAAATCTAAAACGTTTCACATGGTATTTATAGGGCTGGACTTCACATCTACGTTGCACTTTCAGCAGCATTATGTTACACGTAGCTTCGGATAAGTGTCTGGCTCGCACACAGCTGACTCGCACCCGGACTCAGAAGGGATAAGGCTGAGGTACGCTGGGTGTACCCAAACTCGGACGCGGGGCATAGCGAAGGGTGACGCGTCGTTCATCGGATGCGAGACTGATCTTCATCGGACGACCGAGACCGAGCGACGTCATCACTATCGCAACAGGTTTCGCAAATTGCACCCTCAACTTCAAAAATTGCTATCTTTCGCATACGAGCTTTGTTTTCGACGTTCTTTATATCCACGCATAGGCGGGAACGTACTCTACAACTTTCGTTTGGACTCCGTTAAAAATTCATAACTTCTTCATCCGACGTTCGTTTTCGCCTATCTTTTTATCGTTATGCTACTATTAACGAGATCTTCGATTCTCGTTTAGGTCGTGTTGGTTAAATACCGCTCGTTCTAATATTTGAACTTCAGGTTGTACACAACTAAGTCGAAACGTCGAAAAATAATAACTTCCTCATACGAAGTCGGATTTGGGCGTGCTTTTTATAGACGCTCATGGTTTAACGTATTCTATGACTTTGATTCCGATTGCTAAGGCTAAAATTCTCTCTATCGTAAATTCACTATTTACGCTTCCCGGTGTCGTGCCGGTTCCGTCACAAAACTTCGACGAGTCATAACTTCATCGTTATAACTCAGATTTCAACATTCTTTATATCCTCGGAATCCTTGTTTCGACCACTACAACTTTGTGTAAAGATATCGGGCTTATATTACACTTTAATTTTGACACTTAATTTTATTCTTTATTTATTATATATTTATAAATAAGTAATAAGCACATAAATGCATATAATTAACATAATACTCTAATAATTCATCTTTATTGCTTGAAGAAGAGTTACAATAGTTTACCTAGACTATTACTTTATCTAAAATGCTTAGCCCTGAAACCCGGGCGTTACACAAATCGATACCACAACAAGAACACTTCAAATAACCCTCATATTCTCTATCAATCTTAACCAAATTAACATGTTTCGCCTTCAAAAACATAAAGAACACTACCCCCAAAATCACTGCTACCTGATGTTGTAATATTTATACCAAAAAACCTCATGAGTGTATAAGTAATGATTCTAAAAAAAAGAGTTATGGTGTTGATTTGGAGATGTATGAAGAATACGAAGAAGATGAAGTTCTTCAGGATAAATATATATATATATAATATATATATATATATATATATATATATATATATATATATATATATATATAGAGAGAGAGAGAGAGAGAGAGAGAGACAAGTGGGCCCAAATTAATTAACTGTTTTCTTTTTTCCTTTAAATTAAAATGAAAATACATAAAAAAATATATCAGGCATTTTAGTTTTTTCAGTTTTCTGAGGGACCAAAATCACAATCAAACATGGTCAAAAGAACCACGAAGCCAAAAAAGTTGGGGTTTGGACTAAAACCCCCCAAAAAATGCTTACCACAATGACCATTTTTGCATTTTTGTCTATATAATTATGGTGGTTGTTAGGGGAGACGGTGGTGGTAGTGTAATTGACGGAGGTGCCAGTAGTGTGGTCGGTTGGTGGCGGTGGTGGTTGTTGTGGTGGGGAAGGTGATAGAGGAGAAAAGGATGGGTGGCGCTGCATAATCATTTATGATTATAAACTCTCCAGCCGTGCCGGTACGCTGGAGAGTTAGAGCGGCAAATTATAAATATATTGTTAAAGCTGAATCTCAAGATCTCTATTTTTTTTTATAATGGAACTTCTCTCTCTCTCTCTCTCTCTCTCTCTCTCTCTCTCTCTCTCTCTCTCTCTCTCTCTCTCAATGACAAATCTAATTTACACTTACTAAACTACTCCTAATACTACCTATGTCCTGAACGAAACTTGAACCGTCGATCTTAAGAAGAGAAGGAAACACCTGATACCACTGAGCTAGAAGTCATTTGGTAAGAACTTAGATACATAAGAAGGAAAGAACTAATGTCTATTTTGTTAATTAATAAAAATAATATATGGATATTTCTTTTAAATATAGTTTCATTTCTTATTATACATTTCATATTAAGTACAAATATTTTTTTATCCGTCACAAATAATCTCTATTTTAATAAGATGAACAAAGGTATAATTTGTAGCTAGCTCCATAAGGTTTGCCTCAAGTAATTAAATGTGTTCGCGGTTTGACTAAACACGTTAAACCGGCCAAAAAAACAAATAATAGCGGTTTAATGGTGGGTCCTCTATTACTCAATCAATCAGTTCATGATTATTAAACTAAGCATTTGATTGTAGGGTTTGGACGTTGGAAGGTCAATTTGTCCATTTCAATCCAACCGAACCATTTATAAAATTATTGTGACTTTAAAAGAATGTTGGAAAACATTTGATACGGTGCGACCCATCCTTTAATTTATAATCTTGTTGTAACATTTGAATGTTTACATGATTATGTTCTTTTATTTAAAATAATCCCCGAACACATTAAATCACACCAATGTGGCAATGTTAAATAGTTTTGTACATTCAATCAAGATCAACAATTTGGCTATATGGTTTATAAAATAGATGTGGGGTTTCTAATTTGTCCAAGAGTATGTCTTAAATGGTTGAACAAGACAATGAACAACCTTACAAATTCTTTGGAGTCTTAAAGATTTAATGGTCGATCCAATCTTTTTACCCGGCTATCTTTTGAGGACATACTTGTTCATTTATTGTAATGTCACAGATGAACAAAAACAAGGCCATAACTAATTTGTGTTGAATAGATACATATAGTCGTTACAATCATTACTGTTGGTACTGTCACTATTAGTACCCCACTATCACTATATCTAACACATTAACACCATGCCCAAACCCTCCATAATCTATGCCTCCTTCATTCATGTCAAGTCGATAAATTTCTTGCGTGTTGATTGCTTGACCAATAAAATTTTTGTTTCTGGTAACTCCATAAGACCATTCTCAATTACCATCTTGTACCTATTCTTGTGGAACTTGTCCGATGACACAAGCCATTTTGAGATCCTAGAAACATGCAACAAATCTCAGAGGCTAACTTTGACCATTCCTAGAGTTCAACCGCATTGTGTCATCCCAACTCTGTGTCCATCACTGCATACCACAATTGTCCTATCTAGAGGATGATAAGTTTGGAAGTACAACTCGCATCCAAATATGTGTATAGTAGCGGCGAAATCCATAAACCAAACTTTGGGTGCCAATGTTCATGTTAGGAAAGAAATCATGTTGACTCATCGAAGACCCATTTTAACCACCAAGTGGATATGATCCTCAATTGCATTTGTGGATCCGTATATAGGACCAGATTTGTGTATGGGGCATTTATGTACATAGCGACCTTTCTCTCCACAGACATGGCACTTTTCGATTCTATTTTGTTTGGTTGTCGGTTTGTTAACGGTTAGGCTTCTTGAACTCGATATGAGTTTACCTTGTTTGTCCATTTTTCGAGTTTCCTCCTAAATCTGGAGGTGCTTCAACATATAATCCAATGAGTAGTTATAAGATTTATGTGTAACTTGTTGCTATATACGTGGTTTTGGCAATTCATCTTTGTGGTTGTTTTTTTCGATCCGAGGTTTAGTCTTATTAACAAATTTAATTTGGTTAGTTTGGTATTAATAAGAAGTTCTTGTTAATGATACATTTCATGCTCAAAGTTTGATGTTATGGTTTAGACTAACAGGCGTCTAGATTGTTGGTATTCAAGGCCTAAAATGGTGTCAAAGTTCGTTTCCATTTTCGTGGATTAGTAGATTCCTATTGATGATATTTTAAGTTGGATTTATGTTAATCTTAAAGTTAGTATTCACATATTTGGTCTTTACTTGGTGCCCTACTACTAGTGTTCATATCCTTGCTTGGTACTCGTTTTTGGTGTCAATGTTGTTTTTCTTCCCATGTACTTCAGCTAATTTCCCCCTGGTCGCCATTAATTTAATAAAATTTATTCGTGTTCTAGAAAAGATAATATATAATAAATGGCTTTGTCGTTATATTGTTATATTTTGAATTACGAATTCACACACCGTTAATCTACTTGGAACTTGAACCTCAACTAATAAGTATTGGTAGAGGACACATTGTTGGCATTAAGGTCCTAAACAGGGTGATGTGTACAATGACGATAAGATCAAATATCAAGTTTTACGATCCATGGTGTGACACATGTTTATTACTACAAGGGATGTAATTGGTTGACGGAACAAGTGAGATGTTGTGTGACGTATTGCCGACATGAATGGTACTAGTGAGTTGTCGAAAATACCTTAAGTATAAAAAGGGGTAATGTAATTTATGAACGTGACGTGTAGGCAAAGGGATATGTAGTGCATGAATTAGTATGATGTTGTAATTAAAATTGATCATGAGGGACATGATGCATCCAAAGGACAAATGTAATGCGTTCTTGCCAACTTATCAAAAAACATATCTATTTTTCTGATTCTCTTGTTTCAAAAAAAAAAAAAAAAGGGGGGGGGGGGGATGAAGTTTTGGAGTTGTGAGCTAGAAATTAAAGGACTAGAAGAGAGGAAATGTAACACCGATAAAATTTAAGCCAAATTTAAACTTTTCAAAAACATTTTTAAATCAATAGTTATTACAACTTTGTTTCCAAAATAGTCTATATTAGAGTTTTTCCCATAAACCATAACAAAAGGTGAGGAGTATATTATAGGTCCAATCAACCATCGGGTTGAAACACCCCAGGTCTACAACCAATAGGTTGGAATACCCACATACTATGGGCCCAATCATCGTCGGGATGGAATACCCCAGGCCCACAATCGACAGGTTGGAATGTCCACATACTAATGAATCCGATCATTCTCGGGATGGAATACTCACGTCCCACAACCAACAGGTTGGAATGCCCTAGTCTATTGGCTTTCGCACAAAGCAGATGAGCCGCAACCGCGAAAAAAATATATGCATATATATACATAACACATAATCACATAACAGTCTATAGACAACAACTGGTCTAATGGATCATACCACATAGCACATAGTACCATCCTATCTACCAGGATACCGATCTAACATATCATAGCACATACTACATAATATTATCCTACCCTCTAGGATACCGATCTAACAGATCATACTAGCATAACATAACCAGATAACAATCCAAAGGGCCGGCCTTGGTGCCTTAGACCCTTGAGTATAGTGAGGATAACTCACCTTGTAACTGTTGACTGGAAATAGAAAGCTCAACTCTCGAATCACCGCTACGAACTCCACCACATATACCCAAACACGTCATAAGGTTCATAAATTCCCAGATACCCCATAAGTCAACTGGTCAATCCTTGGTCAATGTCAAAGTCAAATTCAAGGTCAACTGCCCGGGTCAACAGTTCATGTTGAGATGGACTCATCGAGTGTATCCAACCACTCGCCGAGTTCCCTGCATAACTCAACCGCTCGCTGAGTCACCAGAGTGACTCGTCGAGTTCCTAAGGCTCGCGGTCGAAACCCCTTGACCACTCGTTGAGTTTCCCCCCTACATCTCGACAAGTTTACACGCATCCAACGGTTGGTAAGAACCTTAACCGACTCGCCGAGTCACACTACTGACTCATCGAGTCCATGACAATATTCATCGGACTCGCCGTGCTATTCATCCAACTCATCGAGTTAAGGACCATCTCCATATCACTCGCTAAGTCGACTATGCGACTCGCCGAGTCCCTTCAATGCTTCATCCATACACATGCTTTTTAAGCCACGCAAAGGTTCCAGACTACAGATCCAACCTTCCAAGGCCTGCTTATCATGTAAAGTTGCAAACTTTACGTGCATGCAAAGCTTTAAGGCCCTTAAAATGACAAAACTAAGCTTGAAATGAAGTTCAACACTTGAGGGGAGGCTCATACTTGACCAAGCTACTATTTTTATGGATCTAGAGACGAAAGGGAGTCCAGATCTGAAGTTGCAGCTTCAGATCTTGGCCCAAACACCAAAAGCCTTTCCTAAAACCCACCCAAAAGAGATTAAAATAGAGATGAGCCAAAGAAGCAGCTTAATACCTTCCAAAGAGTGACAACTGATGAATCTCTTAGCTCCCTACGAGTTCCTAGCCTTGATTTTCTTACTTCCCTAAGTGCTCCTTACCAAGATCCCTCTCTTCCAAGCTCTATCACACCAAAGAAACACACACACACACACACACGATTTAGGGTTTAACAGTGCCAAGAAGTTGTGAAGGGGAGGCTAAGGAAGGCCAATGATCCTTTAAATAGGGCACAATATCCAGGGATTGAGGGTTTCATATGCCAGCTCCTACTCTTCGAGTTCCTTCTTGGACTCAGCGAGTAGATAACTAAAACACACGAACCAACCAACTGCTACTCGACGAATAGGGCAGCCAACTCGTCGACTACGCCTTGAAATCAATAAAATTCTCACATAACGAATACCTGAAAATCAAGGCGTTACAATTCTCCCCCACATGAACTAGACTTCATCCTCGAAGTCTACCGCGACGAATAGCTCCGGATAATGCTCTCGCAGCTCTGCCTGTGGCTCCCATGTCCACTCGGATCCCCTTCGAGGCTCCCACTACACCTTCAGCAAAGGTATTTCCTTATTCCGCAGGACTTTCATCTTCCTCTCCAGAATGGCCATAGGCCTCTCCACATAATTCAGGCGCTCATCGACCTGACTATCATCCAACAATACTATTGCCTCATGATCCTAAATTCACTTTCGCAACTATGAAACGTGGAAAGTGTTGTGAATTTGGCTAAGCTCCTCTAGTAGCTCTAGCATATATGATACCTTTGCAACCCTGGAAAGGATCCTGAATGGACCAATGAAACGGGGACCCAATTTTCCCCTCTTCCTAAAGCGTATCACACCCTTCCAGGGTGAGACCTTTAGGAGTACCATATCACCCACCTAAAATGCTAACTCAGATCGGCTTATGTTGGAGTAACTCTTCTTCCAACTCTGAGCGGTCTACAATCGCTACCTAATCTGCTGAATTTTCTCGGTAATCTGCAAAACTACCTCCGTCTGCCCCATCACCCTGTGTCCGACCTCACCCCAACAAACAGGGGTGCGACATCTATGTCCATATAACTGCTCAAAAGGTGGGGTACCAATGTTGTAATGATAGCTGTTGTTGTAGGCGAACTCTACAAGTGGTGGGTGGGAATCTCAACACCCTCCGAAGTCAATGACACACGCCCTCAATATATCCTCCAGGGTGTGAATGGTTTGCTCACTCTGACCATCAGTCTGGGGATGAAATGTTGTACTAAAATGCAATCGTGTGCCCAATTCCTCGTGGAACTTCTTCCAGAAACAGGAGTTAAATCTAACATCCCGATCAAAAACAATAGAGATTGGAACCCCATGGCGAGCGACGACCTCGCGAACGTACATGTCGGTCAACTTCTCAGCCGAAGAACTCTCCCGCATAGCCAAGAAACGAGCACTGTTGGTCAATCTATCTACGATGACCCATATGGCATCAAACCCCTTCACCGTCCTTCGTAGTTTGGTAATGAAATCCATCGTGATATGTTCCCATTTCCACATGGTAATCTCTAGAGGTTGCATCATACCATGCGGCCTCTGATGCCCGGCCTTGACCATCCTACAGGTCAAGCACCTCTCGACGTACCAAGAAATTCCTTACTTCATACATGGCCACCAGTAACTTAAACTCAGATCCCTATACTTCTTGGTGGCCCCCAAGCGAATAGAGAAGTGAGACTTATGAGCCTCCTCCATGACTATCTGTCTGACCCTCCAGATATCTAAACCCAAACCCGATCGCATCGGGTCAATGATCCCCGACTATCCTGGACAAACCGAGCGTTCTCGCCCTTGATCCTCTTAATCTTCCAGTTCTCCGGTCGCATGCCCTCAACCTGGGCATCTTTAATCAACCTCACAAGCGGATAATCCACCGCTATCTTCATATGTTTGTTGGGGTGGAAGACCCAACTAACTTATGGATCAAAGCATCCGTAACCACATTCGGTTTACCGGGGTGGTAAAGGATCTCACAATTGTAGTCCTTGATTACATTCAGCCATCTACACTGCCTTATATTCAGGTTTGGCTGATCCATGATATGCCTCAAGATCTAGTGGTCCATATATATGGTACAATGGACCCCATACAGGTAATGTCTCCATATCTTGAGAGCAAACACCACCGCTCCCAGCTCTAAATCATGAGTAGGATACCTCGTCTCATGCGGCTTCAACTGCCGCGACACTTAGGCTATCACCCGTCCCCTCTGAACGAGGACTGCCCCAACCCCGTGATGGATGCATCACAGAACACTACAAAATCCTCCACTCCCACCGGAAGTGTCAAAATTGGCGCCTCGCACAACCGCTGTCAGAGAGTCTCAAACGCCCTCTGCTACTCAGGGCCCCATCGGAAATCCACCCCTTCCACGTCAGATGAGTAAAGGGTACCGAAATCATGGAGAAATCTCGAATAAATCTTTGGTAGTACCTTGATAGACATAGAAAACTCTAGATATACGAGGGAGTTCTCGACACCTCCCACTGCATGACTGCCTTGATCTTGGTTGGGTTGACCAAGATCCCCTTCTGGTTGACAATATGTCCGAGGAACTGGACCTCTGGTAACCAAAACTTGCACTTCGAGAATTTGGCTTAAAGTCGTTCTCATCTCAGAAATTCCAATAACTCCCTGTGGTGCTCCTCGTGCTTCTCTTGGGTCTTGGAATATACCAAGATATAATTAATAAACACGATGACCGAGCGATCGAGCCTTGGTCTGCATATCCGATTGATCAGGTCCATGAATACTGCCGGCGCGTTGGTGAGCCCAAACGGTATCACCACAAACTTGTAATGACCATAACGAGTCTGGAACGTGGTCTTCTCTACGTCCTCCTCTCTGACCCCGAACCTGATGATAAATTGACCTCAAATCAATCTTAGAGAACCAAGATGCACCCTGTAACTCATCGAAGAGTTCCTCTATCCTCGGGAGTGGATAACGGTTCTTCACCGTTAGCTTTTTCAACTCCCTATAATCAATGCACATCCAGTACGAACCATCCTTCTTCTTGATGAAGAGGATCGGTGCTCTCCATGGAGAACTGCTAGGTCGAATAAACTGCTTGCCTAGCAGTTCCTGCAGTTATGATGACAGCTCCTGCATCTCTGGCGGTGCTAACCAGTATGGTGCCTTGGTGATAGTGGTCATACCATGCACTAGGTCGATCCAAAACTCGACCTGCCTCTCCGGAGGTATTCCTAGAAACTCCTCCGGAAACACATCTGCAAACTCCCTAACCACATGAACTTCGGAAACTAAAATCTGATCTTTGGCTCGCATATCTACTACATATGCTGGAAAGCCTGCACACCCGTGTTGCATATATTGCCGAGCCCTAGCCACTAAATAGAACCCGGATCCCATTCTAGTGCCCTCGCCATGAATAATCAGTTCTCCCCCACTTGGGGTTCGAACTACCACTCGCTGGCCCTCACAATCTATCGACTAAGCCAATCCATCCTCACAATCACACATACTTCCCCCATGGGAAGCGGAAGAAAATCAATCGGAAAGGACACTCCGAAGATTTCAAACTCGCATCATCGGTAGACAGAAGAAGCAGAAACTCCATGTTCGTTGGTGATAGAGACTCGCAACGGACACTCTAGCTCGCCTATTAGCACACTAAACTCCTTACTAAAGGCCTGAGACACGAAGGACCAACTCGCCCTCGTGTCAAACAGAACCAAAGCAGGCAAGGAGTTCACTAAAACTTACCTAAACACAGGTACAATAGATAAGCATAACACAGATATAATAAATGAGGTAAAGAATAGAAACATACCAGAAACCACATCCGGTGCTGCCTTGGCCTCCTCGGCCGTAAGCAGGAAGGCACGAACTTGAGCCTTCAGAGGCTCTGCCTTAACTGGCCTCCCATCTGAAATCCTCATAGTAGCCGGTGCTGAAGCCTGCGCCAGCTTGGCGGCTAGAAGAAACCATATTTTGCAGGATACCATATACCGAGTGATGAGGTTCGTTTCAAGTATCTGAAGATATTCTTAACTGCTACCATATGAGGTTCGCGTGGATTTGCTTGGAACCTAGCACAGTAAAAAACGGAAAACATAATATTTGGTCTACTAGCTGTTAGATACATTAAGAACCCTATCATTTGACGATAAAGAGTCATATAAGTAGCTGGTTTTTCCAGAGACGGTGTTAGTTTCATTCCAAATGCCATTGGAACCTTCAATTTGGAATTTCCCATCATGTCAAACTTGTTCAGTAAGGTCTTCGTGTATGCTTCCTGATTTATGAAAATGCCTTCTGGTCCCTATCTTTTATTTAATCCAATGAAAAATTTAACAGGACCCATGGAGCTCATCTCAATTTTTGTTTCCATCAACTTTCAAAACTCAGCTGTTAATCTGGAATTAGTAGAACCGAAAATGATCTCATCAACATAAATTTGGACGACCATCAAGTGTTCACCCTCTTTCTTGTAAAAGAAGGTTGGATCAACACAACCTTTTTTAAATTTAGACATTTTAAGGAAATGAGTAAGTGTTTCAAACCAGGCTCTCGGAGCTTGCTTCAGACCATAGACTGCCTTGTCTAAGATATAGCAGTGATCGGGATACTTTTCATTCACGAATACATGTGGTTGTTCCACGTATATAGTCTCTTTTAATTCTCCGTTTAGGAAAGCACACTTAACATCCATCTAGAATACCTTGAAATTCTTATGCGTTGCATATGCTAAGAATATGCGAGCTGATTCCAACCTTGCAACAAGTGCGAAGGTTTCTTCATAGTCGATACCCTCTTCCTAGCAATAACCCTTGACTACAAGTCTCACTTATTTCCTTATTACATTGCCCTCTTTGTCTAATTTATTGCGAATAACCCATTTCAAACCAACCACAGATGCATCCGGTGGAGTGGGAATCAATCTCCAAACTTTATTTCTTTCGAACTCATTGAGCTCGTCTTGCATTACCTATACCCAATCAAAGTGATCAAGAGTAGTATTAACAATTTTAGGTTCTATTTTGGAGACGAACGAGTTTAACATGAAATATTCCACTTGAGAGAATAAGGCGGTCTGCTTCGCTTTTAGTTAAGATCGTGTAAGAACTCATGCAAATGATTCACCAATCACTTGTGTTTTTGGATGATCTTTGGCCCATTTCATTAGTGGAGGGTAATTTGGATCATAATATAGATCCAATTCAGTGTTTACTTCATCGAATTCTGATTGAATGTCCAAATCATCAGTTGCGTCTGGATTCTCCCCCTCAAATGGTGAGTGAGTCTCAAAGAGTAGATTCGCTTCTTCTCCCTCGACTGGATGTTCGTGTACAACATTCGAAGGTGAAGCTTCCCCCTGGAGAGGATCATTGGATTTCTGTGGTGCAGAAGGTTCTTCCTGAGGACTTGCATTGGTGTTAGAATTCTCCCCCTAGACTGGAGTGCTTTGGTCTTGAGGTACGTTTGTAGTTGATAGCTGATGATCCATGTCTTTCGCAGCTTCATCTATTATCTTCTTTAATTCATCGACCTTTTTGTCAGCTGCTTTCGCTTCAAAATTGATAGCCTTCTCTGGTTCATCAAAAAGAAGCGTGAATTCTTCATATAGATGAGCCAATGGAATGGTCACTTGGTTTGTCTGAGGAAATATCTCTTTTGCATGACAATCATTCGCTTGAATTCTTTTTAAGTAATTATCATTGAAAGTGACATAGTAGGTTTCTTCAATCCTTTTGGATCGTTTGTTTAGAACCCTATATGCTTTTGATGTCAGCGAATATCCCAGAAAAATGCCTTCGTCAGCCTTCTCATTGAACTTGTTTCGTTGTTCCTTGGAATTGAAAATAAAACACCTGGAACTAAAAACATGAAAGAATTTGACGTTAGGTTTTTGTTTATTGGTGATTTCATAGGGAGTAACAAAGAATCTTTGATTAAGAAGACATCTATTTTGGGTAAAACAGGCACTACCAACAGCATCAACCCAGAAGTAAAAAGGCAGGTTTGCGAACGAAAGTATGGTCCTAGCAGATTCACATAGTGAACAGTTTTGTCTTTCAATGACCCCTTTTTGCTGTGGAGTATAGGGAGCAGAGAAATTGTGAGAGACTCCTTTGTCAGTAAGAAATTCATTGAACATTTGGTTCTTGAACTCCAGACCATTGTCACTTCAAACATTGTGAACTACCTTTCGCAGTTGTAACTCAATTTGCTTGATAAAATCTTTGAGCTTAGGTATAGCTTCGAACTTCTGTTTAAGAAAGAACACCCAAGTGAAACGAGAAAAATCATCCACAATGACGAGACTATACTTATTACCGCCAATACTTTTGATTGCAGATGGACCACAAAGATCAATGTGAAGTAGTTCGAGTGGTTCAATAACCTTCGTGTACACTATAGTTGGATGACTTTTCCAGCTTTGCATTCCCAATTCACAGGCAGCATAGAGATGATCCTTGTCATATTTCAAGAGAAGAAGACCTCACACATGATCAATAAGAACTAGCTTATTGATGTATTTGAAATTAAGGTGCGAAAGTCTCCTATGCCACAACCAACTATCATCTGTAGTAGCTTTAGTGAGTAGACAAATAGAAGGCTTCCCTCGTATCGGATTGGTGTTCAATGGATACATCTTGCCTTTTCGTTTTGATTTAAGCAGCACTGTTTTCGTCTTCTTTTTGATAATTTTAGATCCTTCATCATCAAACGAGACCTTTAATCATGTACCAACAACCAACTGCGAAACACTTATTAAGTTGTGTTGCAGTCCCTCAACATGTGTTACTTTGCGAATAGAGAATTCGCCATTAGGTATTATGCCATAACCATTGATTTCCCCAAGTGCATTATTACCAAACTTCACTAAACCACCACTCTTCAGTTCCCTATATTCTCTCAGTTCCTCCTTTCTTATTGTCATGCGATGCGAATAGCCACTTTTGATATACCATTCCGTATCAAACTGTTCGTCACAAATAACCTGCAAAAATTAAGTAGATTTAGGAACCTAAAGATGTTTTGGTCCTCGTGAGCCTTTTACAGTAACTGGATAAGCAATAGAGAGATCAATCAAGTAAGTTCGTTTTATTAAGGTTGTTTAATCTTTCTTCTTTTTTTGTGAATTCCTTAATACGATCATCTTTCAAGTTAGTTTGTTTTTGTTTTTGTTTTATTCTTATTTGATTTAAAACAAACTTTCTCTCTTCCTCCTTTGATTTGAAAGGAATGTGAGACTCTGAAGCGACCTTCGCCTTCCCTTTATCTTGTCACGAGAATCTAGAAGACTGTGAAACTCTTGGTTTAGAAACGAAGGTGGTTTTGGGATATGGTTTGTGATTTGAATGAGAGGTTGTTTTTGAGATAGTGGATCTATGATGAGCTGTGTGCTTCGGATCTTGAGGGCTGTGAGATTGACGAGGTGAAACGCCTTTCGGATTAGTGTGTGAAGAGGCCTTTTGTCTTTTAGAATTAGCAATTGATCCAACGTTCTTCTAAGGATGGGAATGCTTTTAATGATGAACATAGTTAGAATTCCTTGACTTCTAGAATTGCTTTCGTTCCCGCAGATTTTTCTTGTACATGGCATTTCGTTTATGTTTTTTTGGTGCGAACTATTCATTAGATTTGTGAACATTCATTTTTCCCCTTGTCTTTCGCACAAAAGTGTCTTATTGAACTAAGGAGTTGTCAATGGGATTATCCTTGGTTCCGTTGGAACTTCCTTTTTTGTAGGTGACATTGACCTTATTCAAAGGTTCAGCAGCATACCTTCCTTTAACTCTCCAAGAGGTCTTATCAAAGAGACCTACTATTTCGTCTGCATTATCAATCGGGATGGACCAAAAGTACTCATCACACCCATCAACATTGTCAACTTCAACTAAATTTGTTAGTTCAACAGTTTGACACTTAGTTACACCATTAACTGTGAAGACTTGGTTAGGAGTCATTTGGACATTTGGAAAGATAGTCGCATTTTCCTTTAGAACTTTTGGATTATTTTGAGAATGATGTGTGAATTTAAATGAATTTTCTGAAATAAGAGCTTTTGCTTTCATGTTTGAATTAATTGCGAATAGTACACATCATCTTCTACAGATATATCATTCATCTCACTGTCCTCATCAAATTCAGAGATATTTTCAACATTTAATTTATTGTATAAACAAATTTCGAACTTAATGAATCAAATTTTTGTACAGTTTTAGTTTTGATTTTCATCCTGTCATTTTCATCGAGTAACTGTTTTAGCATGTCCTTGTGGTCTTTGGACTAAATACATGATTCAATTTTGTCAAGTCTAGTTTTAAAAGCTTCTGAGGTTTCATCTGATGAGACAATAGATTCACATTGATAACAATCAGCAGCAATTTCATCTTCTTTTAATTCCAAAAATGGCAAGATCATTTTATGAATTTTCTTACCAATTTCACAATCCAAATGCAATTGAGTGATATTAAAATAAAGCCTCTTAGCAATAAAACAAAACATTTTATGTTGTTTTAAAAGCTTTAAATTGTCGTTGTAAATAAATACACTCATCCCTAGACCTAGAAAGCTCGGACTCAATCTTCTCAATCCACATCCTCTGTTCCTCACTTTTTGATCACACCCTGGTAATTTGGTCAGTTAGGTTAGCATTTGATAGGCGTGTTTGTTTCAAACTATCACTTATACTTGAAAAGGTTAATTTTAAGTCGTTTAATTCAGTTTCGTAATTAGATACAGGAATATTAAGAGATTCAAGAATGGAATGTACCTTATTAATCAGTTGATCACATTCGTTGATTTGTGTAATAATTGGCTTCACAATGAAGCAGTTTTCATCCCTTTTTCCATTTTCTTCTCCTTGTCCTTCATTTATTGCATACCCTCACATTTGTGACACGCCATTTGTCACCACAAAGCATTTTCCACCCACATGTGAATCCCCTTCATTCGCCACAAAGCTCTTTCCATGAGGAGGTTTTCTAACTTCTTCATCCTCTGAGTCAGTGGACCATACTTCCACTCCACGAAACTCATCCTCATCATTATTTCCATTCACAACCAAAGTAGGCATAGCGTTATCTGCTTCCTTTTTATTCTTGATTTCCTCAAGCTTCTACATATGGTACACCTCATCATCCTCTCCTTCCTTCTTCTCGTTCATTCTCCTTAGCATGCATTCTTTTGTCAAATGATTCTTTCCATAACAATAGGTTCAATCATAGCCTGAATCACTTGTAAGCTTTTTCTCTTTCTTATCTTCTTCCTTCTAGAAGTTATTCACTTTGTTCTCTTTCACCTTTTCTGAACGTTAGCTTCCCTATTAGTTTCGATTTTTGCTAGAGGGAAACTTTTTCTTTGCGAATCTCCAAGGATTCGACACCATTAGAGTGAACCCTTTATTTGTGAGTTCATAGTCAGAAAGGTTAGACTCAGCATCGTTATCTGGAACTTCCTTTCCCTTTACAACTAGAGCCAACGTACCCATGCCAGACACAACTTTCGTTTCTTAATTCCCATCACTTTCATGTGTTTTCAAGATCCCTACGAGCTTAGCCAAGGTGTAATTTCTGAACTGCTCGTGAGCTTTCACTGTTGAAACCATTGCCATCCATTCCGACCTTAATCTATTCATGAATGTTACCTTCTGCTCGATGATTTCTCTTCCAATCCCGTGCTTCATCATCCTACACAAAAGATGATTGTAGCGAGTAAACGTTTGACTCAGATTTTCATCAACCTTTTCTACAAAAGCACCAAATTCAGACAACAAGAGCGTTTGAGTAAAATGCTCTAAATATGCATCTAAATCTATTTAAGCCAGTCCCATATGGCTTTGGGAGTATCACAGGAACTCACAAGACGAAAGGTATCAGCCTGCAATGCGAATCTGATTATGCTCATTGCTTTGATGTTGCTCTGTAGTTTGTGTCTCTCATCTTGAGGAAGTTCTTTGACATCAAGAAGAATTCGATTGAGATTGGTTAGAGTTTTAATCACCCTTCGTGTTCCAGAATGATCAAAAGCTCCAATAGTGATTGCTTACCATATCAAGTAACCATTATCTTCTAAACCTAGGACATCATCTTCAAACTGAAGTGCTTGTACTTCATAATTGGTGGGAAAGAGGATGGAAATCCTTATTGTAGATCTAATACTGCTGATGGAACTGATTTGCAAATTGTCGTGTGACATTTTAACAAGATCTTTGAAAGTTGTTTCAGAATCAGATGTGTAAAAACTTAGGGTAATATTGAGATCCCAATAACAACGTCAAGAACACAGAGATGACGGTTGAAAAAGATGCTATATCAGCGGAAACCCTAATAGCTTCTTTTAACAGAAGAGATGTGTATAGATTACACAGTCTCCCTCTCTGATACCAATTGATGAGATTAAAACCTAAAAGATCGATAAGATTCAAACAAGTAAAGCAATAACACAATGATAATCAAATAAATGTTGAATGATTAAAAGTCACGCCTCATTTGAACTTGGTGAAGAATTTCAACCGTAGGGGCATGCTAGGGTTTACAAATGATTTCCAAAGATAAAAACTTTAACATCCTACGGTACATGCATGCACTATATATACATAAACCCTAATCAATAAGACGGTTGGATGGGCCCAAACCGTATACATGTTGGACTAAAAACAAAACTGCCCAATGATGCAACACCTAACACCCAACAAATTGTGATTTAATTCCTTGACATAGGATAAATTTGAGAATTCAACTGACTGAAACTTAATGGCTACATATCATTTGGTGTGTCCTTTTCTGTCGTTGCCATAGGTGACTACATGGTCATCTTTCTTTACATAATCCTCTATGAGAAACTTAATTTTTTTTGTATATCTTGAGCATCCACTGTCAAGATACCAAATGTGCTTATGACCCTACAGTGCTTTCAAACTATTAGATCACTTTTTGAACCTATTTAGTAATGGGCTTAATAACAAAAGGCTTATCAAATGAGAAAATATTATAACATTCATCATGGATACAATTCACAGAGTATTTTTTTTCTTAATCTATTTATCATTTTTGTTAATTATATTATCTTTTCTTTTTAAATTTTCTTTGAACGTACAATTTACCACTTCATGATACGGGTCTCCACATCTATAACATATTTTAGTGCTCTGCTTAGCCTTTTTCTTTTGTTTATAAAAATGATTATTCTTTGGTTTCTAATATTTAAAAGCACATTTGTCCTTTTTAAAAACCCTATGTTGCGTTCTAGAAAAAAAAAATGAATTATCGCTTTTACTAGAACTGCTGATTGAAGTGGTCTCAGCAACTGGACGCCCTCATAAGTTACATGATGAATCAGCATCGGAGCGTAGTCGTTGGTGGTACATTTTGGAAATTCAAGAAGAATGTTAGTTGCAGATTGAATCTCATCATTAGAAATATGGAACTTAGTCAAAATTGATGCACTAGGACTCACATACTTTTAATTAGGGGTTTTATTTAAGGATCAATAGTAATTAATGTAGAAACAAGAGTAATGTGAAAATGTTGGTTAGTTTTTCAATGTTTTTTTATTAGATTTGACCAATTTGAAAACCATTACTAATGAATTTTATGTTGTATTCATGAAGAAGATATTCCATTGAGAGAAACACATAGTTCAGTTTCAATTTGCTTAAAGATATCAATGGCTTCAAGAATTTTACCACCAATAGTTTTTTCACACTGATGAGGAATCTAATTGTTTATAAATATGGCGGTTTGGGTGTGAGAAGAAGCATAATTTATTATAGTTTTTTTTTTTTGACAATTTTGAAAAATCTTTTGAGTAACATCTCTTTCACTAATGAGTTTAGAATTCACAATAGATAAGAATCTATAGTTAAAAGTTATTTGAGAGAGAGATATCTCATTGAGAGAGAGAGAGAGAGAGAGAGAGAAAGACAGAGAGATTAGTTTTTAGATGTTTAATTTTAGTTTGAAGTTTTAGTTTCTCCTTATTTGGTTTCTTAAGGTCAAAACACAAATAAGCAAACATCATATTTCTTTTCATTATCAATAATTTACAAACTTTTAAACTTGGTACATAGAAGAAGAGTCCTAGTTTTGAGAAATGCTTTCCTTAGTAGCTTGTGCAAGATCAACATCGAAAGTAATTATGTCACTACTAGATTCACCATTGAATGATACATTAGTGGTGGCTATCAAACATACATCTTTTCTCTCAATTTCATCCTTAGATGATTCGTCCTCCTCAACCCAGTTTTCTTCTTCAACGAAAAGAACCTTTGATTACAGATTTGGCTTTTTTTAGAAGCAACCAAGTGTTTTTACTTTTCCCCATATGACTAATTTTTGGATTTATTCTTCTTAACTTTGTAGTCCTTAGAAAAGTGATCAGTACTTCCACGGTTGAAGCATTTTCCATAATCCTTATTCTCACCATAAAACTTTCTTGAACTTCTAGCGTAAAACTTTCTTTTGCCTAATGATACAAATCTTAAAAATTGAAATTTTCTTGGATCATTCAACTTTCTAGCTTCATTAAACGTATTGAATTGTTTCATAATCACAGCAGCATATGATGCAAGCTCAAAGAAGTTCTTGTACTCTTCGTCATCAGTAGCAGTGTCATTTGACTTGTCGTTATCATTCTCCTAAGAAACAGTGGCATTTTTTAAATCCAGTCATATGAAATATCTTTGATGTTGCCTTTCATGATCTCTTTCCTTTGAATCTTTTACATTTCATGGTTACTTATCTTTTGATATTCTCATTGTTTTTAAGAACATTATTGTGACGTTCGCACTTTTCATCTAGGGAATCAAGAAACTTAAGCACGAGAAAATGAATATTCTTGATGATATCAAAGCTCCTAATATGATTTATAAGAAATTTAAATCAATTAAAAGTTTGAGTTAAAGGTTCATTCATGTAAGCAAAGAAGTGTTTATATTATTTGTTGAGGTTGTTCTCTTGAGAAGCTTTGACCTCAGTAGTGCCTTCACGTGCAACAATTAGGGTATCGAGCACCTCCTTTGTAGGGAAACTATTTTGGACAAGATGATAGATCTCATATGGAAGATCCTTTCCAATGATAACACGAGCACAGACATCAAGACTTATCAACTTCTTGTCATCTTCAGACCATTGATATGCATGAGTATGCTTTGTCTTGACATTTTTACCCAATATTGTTTCAATGGTAATGGGAACATGAGGTCCTTTAGTAACAATGTCCACCATGTTGTAATCCATGGCTTCTAATAATAAATAACGCCTTCCTTTTCCACAATGAAAAATTATTTTCAGCAAATCTAGGAATCTTGTTTAATGATGATGCAACGAACGGTGATTTTGAGGAAGATGTCAATGCTTATTAAAAGACAGAGAACCTACTCTGATACCAGTTGTTGGATCTATAGGATAAACAACCAATAACAAGATAATAAATATAACGAGGCTTAATCGGAAACTTATTTCGATTAATAAAACTCTCAAAAAGAGAGAATGCATAGAGCAGTGATTTTAGAAAGAACTCTAACACAACTTATATACTAAGGAAAAATATCTAATATATGGAAATCCCTACAAATCAAGGATTTAAATAAAACTATACAATGATAAGATCCTAATCACTAAGATTGAAGATATGATTCTTTATGCACAAGAAATCTTCAAGTTGACACTAGTTAGGTTCATGATAGCGAACAGACGTTGGTTGATAATCATGGTGAAGTTGGTTTGGCACATCCGATTATAAGGTTCAACATTATATTAGATAAACATGATATGTTAGATTAATTGTCATGATAATTGAAAAGAGATCTCTAGATCAATTCATTCATAATCTGAATATTTATTACGTTATTTATTTAGTTATTCACATGATCATTGTGTTAGTTTCTTTATAATTAATTGTATTAGCTCATCGAATCAAGTAAACTAGTCGCTATAGTGATCGATAATTAACTTGATAAATCTATTTCACTCTAATATATCAACCAAAGAAAAATAGGAGGATTCAGAATCTAAGTGGAAGTACTCTAAATTGATTATTTAAAACAAGTTATCTACATTTGTTTGCTTTATTTTGGTTATAAATCAATTTTAATTTAGTTAACAAAATGTAACGACCCAAATTTTGTACATCTAATTAACTAGGGATTATCAAAGTTTTCTTACAGTTGTGAGATGCTACAAAAATTAAAACACTTAATCTCCTAGGGTTAATCACGGGTTTACAATAAAATCCTGCATACGAATCGAAACAACGACAAGGAAATAAAACCTATTATTCTATTCTAGGTCCTTGTGCTATTGTCTTCTCATGTACACAGGTTGCTACCTGAACCTGCCAGAACATAAAAATCTATACTACATCAGACCATAGGTCTAGTGAGTTATATTTTATTTTGTGTTCATGTTAAAGTACTCTTCTTTTAATAACATACACTTCCATTCTTCTCATTCATCTATCTCTTATATATTTTTCACATCTTCGCATACTCTACATTAAGTCCTTTTTTCTCATACTCTGCTATATTCTCAATCTTTCTAATCTCATATTTCTTTGTTCTTTCTATACTCTAATCTTCTTCTCTACTCTTTTCTTCTCATCGTATACTCTTTCTAAGCCTCTTGTAAGGCTCATCTCATACTTTATACCTACATTATCTTTTCTTTCTTTATCTCTCTTCTTTACTCTTCTTTCTACTTCTCTTTTCTTGTCCCTTACTCTTATCTCATCCCATACTCTATATGTTCTTCTCATACACTATGCATGCTCTTATAGTGTTCTTACTTTGCTCTTCACACATCTCTTACTCTTAGCATTCAAGTCTCATACTCTTCCTCTCTCTGTGTTCTGAACTCTAATGCCTTAGCATTCTATTCTCATCTAGACCCAACGGTGTTATCTCATACTATACTACCATCTATCTTCTAAGGGAAACAGCATCCCACTAACATTATCGGGTATACTCATCTGGACTTACGCTCTTCTCTTATGATCCCTCGTGGATCCTTAATCCTTCTTCTTCTCTTGAATCCCTCACAAAATCCTTACCCTTAATCCTTCATGGATTACATCTAAGTTCTTAAAATAACTCTCTTGACTTGTTCCACTCATGAACCTTTTCTTTATCTTCTCTAGCTATACACAATTTTTTTTCTCACATGAATCATCTATCTACATCCCTAAGGGGATCGTCATCTCTTTCCCCGTAAGGACATACTCTCATTCTAAAAGGATTCATACTCTCTATTCCCATAGGAATCATAGTCTTGTTTTCGTAGGAATCGGACTCTTCTTTAACTCTTTTATGTGACTTATCTCATACTTTTATCCCCTGGACAATCTATTTCTTTATCTCATCAAGAGAACTTCTACTACTCATTTAGTACTTAAATATTTAAGTGCTTATCTAATTCTTCTTCTCATAACTCTTAAGTATTCTAGACAATACCATACATACTCATCTATATGATTATAACACATATAATCATATTCTATCTCTTTCTACCATCTCTTAGGTATTTACAAATACATTTATCATCTAACCATACATAGTCTAAGTATATGTGCATGCTCTGATACATGTTTCTAATCATACACCTCATACATACCATAAATATACCATAAATATACGTATATTCTCTAATACATGTTCTTACATGTATAACCATCATCTATCTTCATCTAATCACTTGGAGGCATTCACCTAGTACCACAAGATCATATATATATATATATATATATATATATATATATATATATATATATATATATATATATATATATATATATATAACAACCCACCCAATGGGTTTTGAGAACTATATATGTAAAGGAATTACAAATAGAAATAACCAAGTCACTATCTTAAAGGGTGTGTGAGTTAGTCATAAAAAAGATAATTATACGATTATATCAAATATATTAAGTTTAGATAAGTGTATATCATATATATATATATATATATATATATATATATATATATATATATATATATATATATATATATATATATATATATATATATATACACAACAACCCACCCAATGGGTTTTGAGAACTATATATGTAAAGGAATTACAAATAGAAATAACCAAGTCACTATCTTAAAGGGTGTGTGAGTTAGTCATAAAAAAGATAATTATACGATTATATCAAATATATTAAGTTTAGATAAGTGTATATCAATATATATATATATATATATATATATATATATATATATATATATATATATATATATATATATATATATATATATATATATATATATATGATAAAAAAACATAGTTTCAAACTCGAAAAAAGATACGTCCTACAAAAATCTTCAGACATAGCGTGTTTTGATGCGCCTTACTCCATTTTCGCTTGTGTGGCTACTAACATTAGTGTCATGAAGATTTTCAAGACATCATGGTTACGCCTTACCGACAAAACATGCTTTGATGTTGTCACGGCTCACTCTAAAACCTTGGCTAGCACCCTTAATAGTTAATACCATTAGGCTTAATGTTTATTTAAGCTAATATATCTGAATATATTAACAAATGTGGAAGAGGTCCAATAAATCAAACGTCCCACCATGGGGATTCAAATGTATGTTTTTATATCATGTTTTTTAAGATTTATATAATTGTAGTAGAAAATTATTGCCTTTATACATATTTAGTATAATAGTTTTACTTAAAACTAAAAAGCAAATAAAACAAGGTTTTTATGTATGTATCAAACTCCTTAAACTATAAAAAATTTTAAATTTTGATATGTTCTATTCAGTGTTGATGTCTTGTGTTATATATCCATCTGATTATCATAAGGTTGGCCGACATGGAAGCGTTGATATACGTAGGAATCGATGTGACAAGATCCTTCCATGCATGAACACCGCCCTCTTTGGGTGTCGATATCTTATAGGGTGATGCTCTTCATGGACGATTAGGCACGCTTTGATTGGCTGAAGGAAAACAGTCAAAAATTTCACCGTTGAGAGTGGAAAGTTGGGTATAAAAAAGTAATTAATTTTTGTAATTTAAACCAAACCACATTTACTTATAAATACTAACACTTTCATTAATATTTCATGCTACAAGCATATTCAATTTTTTTTCTATAATCTAAAATTTCCATCAAGTTATTATGGATAAATACTCAAACCACTCCAAACACCCAAAATGATATGTACGCATTAATTGGTGGATAGATTCACATGTTAACATCTAATTCGATAATAAATCATATTCACCAATTCCATGTTTTTCAACAACAACCTTTTCAATCTCAACCATGTAACATCGAGATTTTGTGGTATGTTCCTTTTTAACCCTTAATGTAAATTCTTTTCATTTTACTCCCTAGCTGAGTATGTTGGGCGTACTGGCTTGATTAATTGTCACGGAGGCGCCCACATACGCAGGGCGTACGTGGGAGTACGTAGGGTGTATGCTAAATAGCGGAAAACCCTAATTTTTAGGGTTTGTGTCCTATTTAAGTAACTTATGTTTCCATGGTTGTATCCTTTGGTCAGCATCCACTCCCCTACACCCTAAGATCAAAACCCTAATTGTCGTTTTGTGATTTTTGAGCTTGGAAGTGAGTTTTGGTGGTTTGAAGGAAGAAGAACCCTTGAAGGTTGCTTTGGAGTGGCATAAGCTTGTAGATAAAGAATCATCATCATCTTTTCAAGCTATTTGAGGTATGAAGTTCTCTACTTGGTGATTCCTTACGCTAGATCCAATTTAGGGCTTCATTTGCGCTTTTTTGGGTCCTTTAGTTTAGTGGCTTCACTGATTAAGTACTTAATGGTTAAGTTTGGTCAACTGCATAGTACAGTGGGTGTACACAGCTAGTACGCTGCACATACTCGCCATTGAAGCAGAACGAGGGGTGTAACCCTAAGTATGTCAGGCGTACTCAACAACCCTGAATTTTGTGTATTGCGCTATATTATGGACTTTTAGGGTTTTGGGCTTTGTTGGGCTAATGATTTTTGACTTTGGTCCATTGCTAAGCTATGGGCCTTCTTGGATTTAGGCCTATGATGGGTTTTGGGCCTATTTAGGAATTTGGGCCATATAGGGCCTTGGGATGCCATTTAGGAATTTGAGCTTTTTGAGCAATTGGTTTGGGCCTTGGTTTTAGGCCAAGGATTTCCTGGATCATCATACCGATAGTTTATCTGAGAGTTTCTGTAGCTTGATGTGATTTTCCTCACTGTTCTTGACGGGTCGAAGGCACCAATGTCGACCCATGATTTGTTATGGATAGGATGCTAGATGTTCGTGTGACTTTTTTACATGTTGTATGTGATATGTATACCATGCGGGGCCTGATGACTATAATGTATGTTAGTTATCTTTATGATTCTTGCATGTGTTATATGTTTGTATGTATATCGGGCGGGACCTAATGAATGTGATGAGGCTGGGACCGATGATAGGTGGGGCCTGTTATATGTTTTTTATATATGGTATGTTGTGTTTTAGGGAAATCATTAAGCTTCGTGCTTACAGTTTTCAGTTTATGTTTCAAGTACTTCCGAATCCAAGGGGAAGAGCTCAAGGTGATCGCATCGCACAGAGCACATTGTTCTGCATTTTATATGACTCTGATGTATTTGGATGTTTTAGTTATACTCTGATTATATTATGGTTTTATAAAACATGTTTGGGTTGATGGTTTATTTATAATTAAACATGAAATTTTTGGTCTTAATTTTTAGGACGTTAGAAGTTGGTATTACAGCCTTGGTTTAAGGGATTCAGGTATACTCTCGGATGTGTCTGAACTCAAACTGAGGATTTGATGGATTTTATAAAAATAAATGTTTTATAAAAAGAGGTTTCTAATAAAAGAAAGGGGTGTGGTGCATGAAATCGACTTGGCTCAACTAAGTTTTCGCAAAATACCCTTACATGCTTATGATTATGCTTGAATTGTGAATTTGTGAATCACATGCTAGATTAGGGAGAAGGATTTGCTCAGGATTGCATGATAGAAAACTAGGAGAGATGCCTTTGTATGCCTGATGTATGAGCTTGTAGAGTTGCCTACTAGTACTAATCAGTTAGTGATAGGATGGCATGTTTAGGTTATGCTTAATTCCGATTACCCAATGATCAAATGTTGATTGCTTTATGCTTTTTAGGAATTCTCATTAACTTCTACTAACTAGTAAGCGGGTATTCTAAGTTACATATTATTGAGACTAAATAATTTTAGAAGGTTAAATTTAACTCTATTGTGCAACTCTTGTTTGAGTCCAACCGTTGTAGTGTAAGATCTATCATTCGAAGAATTATATGGTATCGGTAATATGTAATTGTATTCGTGAGTTAGTTAGAGAATAAAAGAAAGAGTTCCTTCTGCAGCTGATGACGGATAGTAGTGTGGTGATTTCCCTAGGAAACCCTAGGAATATATTTAGTGTTGGGAGCCTTTTCATGTTGAGGGTATGGATAAGGGAGTGACTTAGGGGATTCAGAGCGATCCTTAAGGAAAGTACAAATGGATATGGAGGGTAGTATGGGCCCGTACTACTAGAAGCAGAGGATCCATACTCGAGTCGAGGAAAGTCGCAATGATACCAGGAAGCTTATATAGTACAGGATCCCTCAATGTGTGTGTGTGTGTGTGTGTGTGTATATATATATATATATACTGATGGTTTGCGTGCTCTATTTTCAATATGGTGGCCACACGAGGGGGTTCTGGTAGTCTTTTTGGTTTGGGCTCTAGGGTCAGATAGTTGGATGACCAGATGTGGGGGTTCATTTCATCTGAGATTACCCGTAACATACTCAAGCAGACTCCTGTGATATTTGGTACGATCAAGGAGGTATGATGGAGGTGTTGGATTAACACTTGGGCTCTTTTTCTTATGAGATATGGCATTGATAAGATCATGTTCATTGACTTTACATGAGTTTCAGACATGTAGGGCTCTAGACTACTTCAGCGAAAAGAACCCAAACACGAGTAGGAATTGGTTAGCAAATGTCGTTGATGCCTTCCGCACTAGTAGTTGTCCCGAGGGGGAAAAGTTCAGACTTGCTTCCGGTCTTCTAAAAGACAGAGCTCGAGATTGGCGGGAGGAGGTTGGTCGCGTCGTCGGAGACGTGGCAGTGAATTCGATGACATGGGATGACTTTGTGTCGAGATTTTGAGTTGAGTTTGCACCATTCATAGAGGTGCAATAGTTGGTGAGGGAGTTCCAGGACCTTCACTAGACTATTGAGGTGGTGGCTGAGATCACCACTATGTTCTAGGACAAGGCATTTTTGGTTTCGTAGTAGGTGGCAAATGAGGACATGAATAAGGTGAGATACCATGAGATGTTGAGGAGTTATGTCTATTAGTTTATGAGCCGATCTAGTTGCAAGACACTGGAGGATATGATTGTGAGGGAAAAGAGAGGGAGATTGACTTAGAGATGGAGAGGAAGAGGAATCCTGGTCAGGCTCAGGGTTTAGGGAGTTTGGGCAAGAGGACTAAGGTATTTGATGCGAGATTGAGAGGCCAGCAGGGCCAGGGCCGCTGTGGCAAGTGCGCTAAGATGCACGACGGGATGTGCAGTTGCTTCAAGTGCGGCAGGATGGATCATATTAGCAGGGATTACACAGCTACTACCACCACTACCCAAAAAATTCACCTGATTTGCCTCCATTGCAATCATAGGAGCCATAAGAAGGATAATTTCCTGAGTTTGGCAGTAGCGGGACCAGTGGTAGCACCTTTTCCAACGACTCTACGAATTACTGATAACCACCAGGGAAAGGTAGACTCGCTTGTTGTGAGGAGGAGGGTCGTTCAGCTGACAATCGAGGAGGCTCATGCGCCACCTGATTTGGTGACATGTATGTATCTTCTCCTTATTTCTTTATTTATGTTAATTTTCTGCTTATATTTGTGTGTTTTGTTTTAGGATCGTTCCTTGTGAACGGTATCTCTATATTGGTATTGTTTGATTCGGTGGCTACCTTATCTTTTGTATCTCTTGCGCTCAGAAACAATTTTGTTGGTGCTCTGGGAGATGGATTTTCCATTGGAGGTTGAGATTGCAAATGATCAATATGTTCGTATATCGAGGGTTCATCGGGGTTGTGTTCTAGAGATGTTCAGCGAGCAGTATCCAATTGAATTGATTCTTATTCCTTTGCACAGGAACAAGGTTATTGTGGGGATGAACTAGTTGAGCCCTAATGGGACAGTGATTGATTGCAAGCATCAGTTCGTGCGTATATGAAGCCCATGTGGGGGAGAGTTAGTGGTTCAGTGAGAGAGAGCTCAACGTGGGTTGATTTTATTTTCAGTAGCTAGGGCTAGATGTTATCTTTAGCAGGGATGTTCTAGATATGTTGCCTATGTGTTGGATACTCGGGAAAGGGTAAGGTAATTTTGGATCATGTTCCAGTTGTTCTGGAATACTCGGATGTGTTCCTGGATGATTTTCCTGAAGTACCTCCAGAGAGGCAGATGGAGTTTAGGATTGACTTGGTTTTGGGTGCGGCTCCAATCTCCGAATCTCTGTATCGGTTACCTACTCCAGAGATGCAGGAATTATCTACATAACTGTAGGAGCTATTAGACAAGGGGTTCATTCGACCGAGTAGTTCTCCATGGGGAGCGTCGAAGCTATTTGTGAAGAAGAATGATGGTTCACATAGGACGTGTATTGACTACCAGAATCTGAAAAAGCTAAGGTGAAGAATCATTATCCACTCCTGAGGATTGATGATTTGTTTGACCTGCTTTATGTTTCATCTTGGGTTTTCAAGATTGAACTTCGTTCGGGTTATCATCAGATGAGGTTCAGAGATAAGGATATGCAGAAGACGACCGTTCGGACTCGTTATGGTCATTACGTATTCGTGGTGATGCCCTTCGAGCTCACTAATGCTCCAGCTGCGTTCATGGACCTATGAACCACGTATACAAGTCGATGTTGGATCGGTTTGTGATTGTGTTTATTGATAACATAGTGGTCCATTCTAAGACCTAGGAATTGCATGAAAGGCATTTAAGGTAGGTGTTGGATACCCTGGGGAGGGAGAGACTTTGTGCGAAGTTCTCCAAATGTGAGTTCTGGTTGTGTGACATGTTGTTTCTGGGGCACCATGTCAACCATAATGGTATTCTAGTCAATCCATCCAAGGTCGAGGCGGTGATGGGATAAGAAGTTATGAAGTCTTCGTCTGATGAGTCGAGCTTCGTTACCTATCTCGTTTTGGGGGTATGCCTTAGAGACTGTCACTCATATCCTTAATCTAGTCCCAACTAAGAAGGTTTCCAAAACACCTCAAGAAATGTGGACAGGGAAGGTTCCCTCGTTAGTGCATATCAAGGTTTGGGGTTGCAAGGCTTTTATAAGACGAGAGACTCACGACAAGCTTGAACCTTATAGTGAGCATTGTATTTTCATCGGCTACCCACATAAATCCTTTGGATATTTGTTCTATAGACCTAGTGAGAACGTGGTCTTCATAGCGCGAAAGGGTGTCTTTCGTGAAAGAGAACTCATATGCCAATAGGATAGTGGGAGGCAAATAGACCTTGAAGAGCTTCAAGAGTTAAGCGATGAAGGAACCTCTAGCACTAGCGCTCAACCTAGGGATGAGACTCCAGTTGAACCAGTTGACGATTCATTACCTCTTCGATGTTCCTCTCGAGTTTGGATGGCACCATAGTTTTATGGTTTTCATTTTACTACGGAAGGTGATACGTTTATCAATGATAGTACACTGGTAAATTTATATGAGGTATCTAACTATAAGGAAGCCATGGCGGGCCCTGAGTATGCTAAGTGGAAAGAGGCAATGGACAGCGAGATTCAGTCCATGTATGACAATCAAGTTTAGAACTTGGTTGAAAATATACCAAGCCATAAGACGGTCGGGTACAATTCGATCTTCAAAAAGAAGACCGACATGGAGGGGAAAGTACACACATATAAGGCGCGATTGGTTGTGAAGGGATTTATTCAAACTCCTAGAGTTGACTATGACGAGACCTTCTCTCCAATAGCGAATATTAAGTCTATAAGGGTTATGCTAGCTATAGTTGTGTTTCATGATTATGAAATACAATAGATGGATGTCAAAACCGATTTCCTTAATGGGAAGTTGGCTGAGGATGTTTACATAAGTCGTCCATAGGTTTTTATAGATGCGAAGTACCCTAATAGAGTGTCTAAGCTTGGTAAATCCATTTATGGATTAAAGCAAGCATCTCGCAGATGGAATCTCTGTTTCGATGAGAAAGTCAAAGAGTTTGGAGTTTTGAGAAGCGAAGATGAGTCATGCGTATATGTCAAAGCTAGTGGGAGTATAGTTAGCTTTCTGGTATTGTATATGGATGACATACTACTCATATAAAATGATGTTCCAACCTTGCAGGAGGTTAAGTACTGGCTTGGAAAGTGTTTTGCAATGAAGGACCTCAGAGAAACTGCTTACATTCTAGGGATAATGATATTGAGAAATAGGAGTAAAATACTAATAGGACTTAGTCAAAGTACCTACTTGGACAAGGTGATGAAATGTTTCAACATGGAGAATTCCAGGAAAGGAGAATTGCCTATCCAGAGCAATACCAAATTGAGTAAGACTCAAAGTCTGAGTACCAATGCTAAAATAGCATAAATGAGTCGAGTACCATATGCTTCTGCCGCTGGCTCGATCATGTATGTTATGATATGTAGTCGCCCTAATGTAGCTTTTGCTTTGAGCATGGTTAGTCGATATCAAGGGAATCCTAGTAAAACTCACTGGATAGAAGCAAAGAACATTCTTAAGTACTTACGGAGGACTAAGGACTGGGGTCCTTAACCTCGGTGGGAGTAATGACTTGAGAGAGACAGGGTATAGTGACGCCAGCTTTCAAACAGACACGGATAATTCCCGCTCTCAGTCGGGATGGGTATTTACCCTAAATGGAGGAGTAGTAACATGGAAAAGTTTCAAACAGGAGACTGTAGCTGATTCAACATGTGAATCAGAGTATGTCACAACTAGCATTTTGGCTAGGAAGTTTCGTATTCTTGTGATCAACTCTTGTACAACTAAAGTTCTAAGTTGATGTTATGTACCAAGGCTCATTCGAAAAACAAAGCATTGAATCAAAACCCACTAAAGAAGCCCATGACCTAATTTAATACATTTCATACACTCGACTTCGGGTTTGTAACCCTAATTCGTCTGATCAAACTCTTATTGGACTAGGATCCTCTTATTGGGCCTAATGGACCAATAAACTTTCAATTTGGTCATTTTTGGGCCAAGGAAACCTATTTGTGCCCAAATTAGACCCACATTCATGAAACTAATGTACTTTGTGCCATGTGGACCGAGAATAATTCATTTTATCGCTAATGGTCCATGATGGGCCATAACTAATTTCATTAACCCTAATAGGTCGTAAACTATATCATTAGGTTTCTTAGGGCCATGAACCCTCACAAGGGCCCAATGGGCCGAAAAAATATTATTTGTACTCCATAAATTCGAACTAAGCACAAGGAAGGGCCCAAACCATTTAATCTCCATTCTGGCCCCAACATTTAAAAAAAAAAAAAAAAAAAAAAAAAAAAAAAAAAAAAAAAGATAATGAGGGTTAAGGTGTTGACACCTCATTATTATATTGAGGTAATCTATGCTTAATGTACAACATGTAACAAAGCATAATGTATTAGCCTTCTTGTAATACCCTTAAATCCTTCTCTCTCTTCCCTCTCTAAATCTCGACCGAAGGCTTCTTTCTTCACCACTCTCCATTCTAATTTTCTCACTTATTTTCCTTCCCTCTCAAACACAAGAAGAATTCCTTCATCCATCACTTGCTATTTTCGTGATCTTGGGTGTGATATCAAGAGTTTTACAACAAGTGTCATCTAATTGGTAAGTTTTCATCATACATAAGTTATTGATTTCCATTATAAGCTAAGAACACTCCCTTACATGGCTTCATTTCGTGTTCCAGCTCTCTAGAACCATCAAGATTCGAAAACCTCTTCAAGAGGTTAACTAAGGCTGAAATATCCTTCAATCTTCTCTTCAAAACCAATCCAACACCCCAAAGTGAGTTCATACCCCTTGTTTTCCGTATTAATTTTTTTTGGGGGGAGAATACAAGTTGCTTATGTGATAGATCTATGTATTTGTGCATGTTTATGTGTGTTTTCTTGGTATAAGTTGTGAATATGTGATGAAACTTCATAAATCTCGAAACTCTAAGAAAACATGGTGACATTTGTAAGCTAACACACTTTATACAACATACCATGAAGATGAAAGTGTTAAACATGTGAAGATTGTTGAAAAACTAAACAAAATCTAGTAAAGGGACCATTTTTGACAAATAAACAAAAGATGAGACTTTTATGGAACCTACAGTTTATCAAGGACTAAAAGAGATATTTTTATATAAAAATGGGTCTTTATGATATCCATGTTTTAAAAGGGCCAAAAGTGTTAATTTTCACATAATGGACCTTAATGTGGGCCTTCACGGTTTATGGGCCTAAATTGTATATTTTTGACTTTTATGTGTTAAATTGTTGTTTAACACAAATTTGAGCCAAAAATGTAAATATATTGTTTAATGGGCTGAAATTGTCATTTTATTTGAATTTGGGCCTAAAATATTATTTTCACAATACTTGTGCCGAAAATGTCATTTTTATCAAAAATGGGTTGAAATGTAAATTTTTATTAAACTTGGGTCGTAAATGTTAATTCCTATAAAATTGGGCAGAAAATGCCAAGTTTCATAAATTTCGGCCAAAATTGTTATTTTTAACAAAAGTGGGCTAAAATGTCATTTTATTCGAAATAAGCCTATTTAAGTAAACTTTTGGTCTTAAGGAACCTAAAGTGTCAATCTTACTAAAAATGAGCCTAAGTTCTAAATTTACGGCTTAATGGGCCAAAAATATCATCATTACAAAAAGTAGGCCTTTTACGTCATTTTGGTAAACAATCGAGCTAAAAACAAACAACGTTATAACAAATGAACTAAATACATCGGTTACATATTTATTGGGCCTAATACTTACAATACATGTTTATTTGGGCTTTAGTGGTCCATTTACATGCTTATTGGGCCTGGATTATACATTACATGTTTATTGAGCCTTAGTGGTCCATTTATATGCTTATTGGGTCTCGATTATACATTACATGTTTATTGGGCCTTAGTGATCCATTTACACGCTTATTGGGCCTAGATTATACATTACATGTTTATTGGGCCTTACTGGTCCATTTACATGCTTATTGGGCTTGGATTATACATTACATGTTTAGTGGGCCTTAGTGGTCCATTTACATGCTTATTGTGCCTCAACTATACATTACGTGTTCATTGGGCCCTAGTGGTCCTTCTACATGTCTATTTGGACCTCGTACATTCATATACATACTCATTGGGCTTTTCAAACATAGAAAGCACACGGACACATTATATAATATAATACAATATTCGCGTAAACTCAGTCAAGGATGCTAGTGAGACATGTCGGTTGACACCTCTCGAGTGTACAATCATAGCCTGTAGTTATAACCAGAGTCTCCTAGAGGGGGAGTGAGAGTTCGTGTATAGATCTATATGGGGTGGCACCCCACACTTGAGTTCTTCGCTACAGTTAAACTAGGCCAATCTAGGGTGAAAAACCTTACCTTAATCAAGTCGGCACCTGAAAACGCCAAGATAGGCGAATTCGTCATAATCAAGTATGGTTAAAACGGTTCACCTAGAGATCCTCTCCAGCATAATTTTATGGAACACCTATAAAATCTTGTTGATATGAAAACATATATATATATATATATATATATATATATATATATATATATATATATATATATATTGATATTCGGTCTTACGGTTGAGACCACAACATTCTTATAAACAGAAAATATAGGATTTTCTGGGGAAATACACAGTTAAACAATACATTCTACTTACAACAGAAAATACAGGATTTTTAACCGGATTACATCTTTATATACATTCCAAAAACAGAAAACACACATGCATAAATACTTGATTTTGTCACATTGAGTTCAAACTATTTTTCATAAAATATCGGATTTTCTGGTATTTTACTGACAATACAAAACTTTTCATTCGAACATGCTTATGAACTCACCAACATTATATATGTTGATGTTTTTAAAATAACTTGTGTTCTCAGGGAATCATTAAGAGGAAAGGTCTACAAGAAGATGTGGAATTTGTTGATTTTTTTTATCATCATACATTGAATAATTTTGGCATGTAACTTATGATACTATACTTGATGTAAAAAATATTGGTTGTATTTTGATATGTATGATGATGGTGTTGTCTTGTTTCAATTATATACATTGTGATGATATTACAAGATGAAGTCACGCAAAAGCCCCCGGACGTTTCCGCCGTCTGTTTTGGGGGTGTGATAGAGTACATACCAACAAGCGAAGTGTCAAAGGAGGCGATATGGCGGAAGAACTTCATCGGAGACCTTGGAGTTGTACCAGCTGTAAAGGAGCCTATAGAGATTTTTTGTAACAACGAGGGTGCGGTCGCCTTTACCAAGGAACTGAGGGACCATGGCAGATCCAGGCACATCGACACAAAATATCACTTCATAAGACATTGAGTATAAGAGGGACTGCTCGTAGTGAAGAGTGTATCATCAGAGGAAAACCTAGCAAATACCATTACGAAGGGACTGAGTTGAGTTAAGCATTTGCAACATGCTAAGAGCATTGGCCTAAGGGACGATATTAGTTTTAGTGAGTAGATAGGCAGTTAGAAACTTGTAATACATAAATTTAATTGACATTTGATGATTAAATAATAAGGTTTTATTTATAAGTAAGGCTTACTGTCTTCTGTCAATTATTTATTTTATATTTCACCTTTGCATGTTTTGACTTGCAGAATAATAAGATTATTCAAAATATCCACAGTAAATCATACTTTCAAAGTAAGATATGTGGTTAGACTGTCATGAATTGGCTTATAGATTGTCTAAAGAGTTTAGCCATAAAAAACGTTTGCTACAACATTCATGAGTGCTTTTAAAATAAGATTTCAGTATTGGATTAAACACACGCCCACATAAATCACTTCTTGGATTTTATCTCGAGTGATTGTGAGATGGTAATATCACATAGTCTTCAAACCAAGATATATGATTTGTTGATTACGAGTTGGTTATGCATCAATAGTATGAAAACGCATCAGTAACTTGATGTTATAAATCGTGTTCTTGTGTATAATTTAACAAGTAATTAGTACAAGCATATAAGTCGAAGTTTATCTATTCCTTTTATCCTAAGAGGAATAAAAGCGATATCTTGGACCCCTTGATGATTTTGTTTTTGCTTATGTGTTGGGCTCGATCAGGACTCAATTGATGTGTTCAGTTAAGTTCTATGTCAAACAAATCAAAAATCGGGAAACAAACTGTTGGACAATCAATATGACTCTATTCTATGTCTTTGTCAACTCGATATCTTGAAGAACAGAGGATTATGTGATCTCTTATCTAAAGGACGCGTCATTGACTAGATCAAAGTTCGACAGCGACTTTTTAGAGCTATGATTGATAATTGGATTTCGAAGTTACATTTGCAGTTATAGTTATTATAGTTATACAAGTGATAGACTATTGGATTAGGTGTCCAAGCCTATAACTATAATTGGTATGTACTTGACCCGATAGTAGCATGGTCCTTTTGGGTTGCCTTCACCAGAGCAATTTGAGAGGATGGATATTTGAGAAAGAGGTTATCTGTGATTTATTAATATATTATATGAATAATTTATTAATTAAGAAATCATATTATTTAATTGGTGTTGATCAAGAAATAATTTAGAATTAATTTAGTGATCAAAAGAGACTGATTAAATCTATGGGGACTGATTAGGTAAATCAATAATACTTATAGTTTGGGCTAATGATCCATGTTGGTTAGGGATGGGCAAAAGTTATATGAGAGTCCATGAAGGTTTGGTCCAAAGGGGCTATCAATGTGAAGAGTCATGGTGAATTAGGGTTTACATGCTTGTGACCCTAGGAATTCCACACTATAAATGTAACCCCTAGCATCACCAAAATCGGCCACCAAGACTTCGAAGAAGAAACCCTAGCCGTTTTGGTGCTTCATAACCTCCCTCTCATTGTTCTCCATTGTTCTTGGTGTTTGTGACTCATTTGAGGTATGACATTTAAGGCACTAAGTGTTGAGAGAAAAACTTTAGGAGAAACACTTGAACAAACGTTGATACAAGATTAAAGTTGCGGAATAAGTTAATCTCAAAGGATCATATAAATCTCAACAATAATAATAAGTTGGATTGTTAGATAGTTATATTGCAGAATTAAAAGTGCATAAAAGTAAAGCAAACATAGCTGACAAGTTATATCTGATGGGTTTTGAACATTACATCAATCCTATGGTGCACATGAAAACCCTAAAGCCTTGGACCTAGGTTTCTCTAATTGTACATGCAAATCATCCAAAATCGAAATCAATAATTAAAACAAGTTTAGATGATTAACTCTCAAATATAGCTTGATGATCTTGAGTTTTGAGAACCTAGCACCTCAAATACTATGCCTCTAATGAATCACAAACACCAAAGCAAGTTGAATGATCTTGGAGAGAGGGGAAGGAGGCTTAAAATTGGCTCTTGATCTCTAGGGTTCAAGGTGTAGCCAAAAATTCAAAGCCTAGGGTCCTTTATATAAGTGAGCTGCTAGGGTTTCAGTCAAAACCATAATCGGATTGCTTAGGCCATAAGAAGTCCAAAGGAACCTTCTAGAATAAGGTCTTGGATGAATTCAACATACGCTTCCCTCCTTGATTTTGTCCACCCCTTTTCTAAGGGATCCTCAGCCCAAAATCCAATTATCTTATAATTGCAATTCCAGTCCCCCTAGGTTCAGTTAATATATTTTGATCACAAAATCAATTTCTTGATTAATTCTTGACCAATATTAATTACCCAATATGATTTATCTTTTAATATATTATTCATATAGTATATTAATAAACCACAATAACCTCTTTATCCATTAATCATCCAGTCAAGTTGCTCTGGTGAAGGCAACCCAAAAGGACCATGCTACAACCGGGTCAAGTACATACCTAATATAGTTACGGGCTTAGACACTTAATCCAACAGTCTCCCACTTGGAAAAGTCTAATAATTATAGATGCAAGTACGAATTCAAAATCCGATTAGCTATTATAGCTCTCAAAAGTTGTCGAACTCTGACACGTCCTTTAGATAAGGGATCGTATAGCCCTCCATTCTCAAGATATCATGTAGACAATCACATGGAACATAGTCATACTTATTGTCCAGTAATCTGTTTCTTAATCTCCGGTTCTTCTGACATAGAACTTAATTTAACACGTCAATCCAGTCCTGACCGGGCCCGGTACATAAGTCAAACCAAATCACCAAGGGGCCCAATATATTGCTTTTACCCTCGTTGGATAAAAGGAACAGATAAACTTCGACTTATATGCATTTACTATTTACTCATCAAATCATACACAATAATGCATTTTATAACATCAAGTTACTGATGCGTTTACACATTATCAATGCACAACCAACGTGCAAACAATAAACCATATATATACGTTTAAATACTATATAATATTATCATCTCAGAATCACACATGATTAAATCCATGAAGTGATTCAAGTACGTGTTGGTTTAATCCAATACTCAAATCTTATTTCAAGAGCACTCATGAACATTTCAGCAAACCTATGTTGTGTCTAAACACTTAGACAGTCCACAAGCCAATTCATGACAATCTTCTTTCATACATACTTCCAAAGTACGAGTGACTGTGGATAGTTTAAATAATCTTATTATTTGGGAAGTCAAAACATGCAAAGTGAAACAATAGTAAATAACCGACATAAGATAGTAACATTACTCATAAATAATACTCCTTTATTTAATCATCAAAATGTCAATTACAATTTATCTATTACAAGTCTCTGTGGATATCTAATCACTAAAACTAATATTGTCCTTCAACCCAATCCTCCTAGCATGTTGCAAGTGCTTAACCCTACTCAGCCCCTTCGTAAGGGGATCTGCTAGGTTATCTTCCGATGATACCCTCTTAACTACGAGGAATCCCTCTTCTACCCGATGTTTAATGAAATGATGTTTTCTCACGATATGGCTAGAGCTACCATGATCCCTCGGTTCAATGGTCAAGGCAACCGCACCTTTATTATCACAGAAAATCTCCATAGGCTCCTTTGTGGCTGGCACAACTCCAAGGTCTCCGATGAAGTTCTTCAACCATATTTCCTCCTTTGACGCTTCGCTTGCCGCTATGTACTCTGATTCACATGTTGAATCAGCTACGGTCTCCTATTTGGAACTTTTTCAAGTCACTGCTCCTCCGTTTAGGGTAAAGACCCAGCCTGACTGAGAGCGAACGTTGTCTTGGTCGGTCTGAAAACTGGCGTCATTGTACCCTCACACACTTAAGTCATCACTCCCACTGACGATAAGAAACCATTCCTTAGTCCTTTGAAGGTACTTAAGAATATTATTGACTGTGGTCCAATGTGCTATACCAGGGTTCCATTGATATCTGCTGACCATGCTCAAAGCGAAGGCCACATCAGGGCGAGAACAAGTCATAGCCTACATGATTGAGCCAACTACGAAAGCATAAGGTACTCTGCTCATCTCTGATATCTCGGCTTTAATACTCGAGCTTTGAGTCTTACACTACTTGGTATTGCTTTGGATTGGTAACTCCCCTTTCCTGGAATTCTCCATACTAAAATGTTTTAGTACCTTTTCCAAGTAAGTACATTGACTAAGTCCTATTATTATTTTACTCCTATTTCTCACAATCCTTATCCCAAGAATATAAGCAGCTTCTCCGAGGTCCTTCATACCGAAGTGCTTCCCAAGTCAGGAGTTAACTTCTTGCAGGGTTGGGATGTCATTTCCTATAAGCAGTGTGTCATCCATATACAAAACCAGAAAGCTAACTATACTCCCACTGGCTTTAACATACACACAGGACTCATCCTCACTTCACAAGAAACCCAACTCGTTGACTTTCTCATCGAAACAAAGATTCCATTTGTGAGATGCTCGTTTCAATCCGTAAATTGATTTCTCAAGCTTACACACCTTATTAGGGTGTTTCGCATCAACAAAAACCTCTGGCTTACTCATGTAAATATCCTCAACCAACTTCCAATTAAGGAAAGCGGTTTTGACATCTATCTTCCATATTTAATAATCATGAAATGCAGATATGGCTAGCATAACCCTTGTAGACTTTATCTTCACTACTGGTGAGAAGGTCTCATCATAGTCAACTCTGGGATTTTGAGTAAAGCCCTTCGCAACCAATCGCACCTTATAAGTGTGCACTTTCCCATCCATTTCGGTCTTCTTCTTGAAGATCAGTATGTACCCGACCATCTTACGACCTAGTACATCGTCAGCCAAATTCCAAACTTGATTGTCATACATGGACTGAATCTCACTGTCCATAGCCTCTTTTCATTTTGCAAACTCCGGGCCTGTCATGGCTACCTTATAGATGTTAGGTTCATCCAAATGTACTAGTGTACTATCACTAATAAACGTATCATCCTCACTTGTTATATGAAACCCATATAACACAGGTGGAACACTAACTCTACTGGAATGTCTAAGAGGAAAGGACTTGTATTAGTTCAACAAGATTTTCCTCCTCGGGTTGAACGCCAGCATTAGAGGTTCCTTCATCGCTTGACTCTTGAAGCTCTTCAAGATCAATTTGCCTCCCACTTTCCTCTTAGCTTATGAGTTCCTGCTCATAGAAAACCCCTTTCCTCGCAACGAAGACAACAGTGTCACTCGGTCTATAGTAGAGATATCCAAAGGACTTCTATGGATAGCCGATGAAAATACACCGCTACTACGAGGTTCGAGCTTGTTGTGAGTCTCTCATCTTACGAAAGCCTCAAAACCCCAAACCTTGATATGTTCCAACAAAGGAGCTCTCCCTGTCTACATCTCGTGAGGTGTTTTGGCAACCTTCTGAGTAGGGACTAGATTAAGGATATGGGCGGCAGTCTCTAAGGCATACCCCTAAAATGAGATAAATAACGAAGCACGACTCATCATGGAATGAACCATGTCTAACAAGGTTTGATTGTGCCTCTAAGCCACACCATTAAACTATGGTGTCCTAGATGGAGTCAATTACGAAACAATTATGCATTCCTTGAGGAAATCGTGGAATTCAAGACTAAGGTACTCACCACCTCGATTGGATTGGATCGTCTTTATTTTCCTACCTTGTTGATTCTCCACTTCTTGCTTAAACTCTTTGAACTTTCAAAGGTTTCTGACTTGTGCTTGATTAAGTAGATATACCCATATCTGATATAATCATGGTGAAAGTCACATAGAAGCTACTTGCATCCCCTATGGTGGATCTATAGGGCCCCCACATACATCGGTATGTATGAGATCCAACAAACCCTCACCCCTTTCATAAGTTCCAGTGAAGAGTGACTTGGTCATCTTTCCAAGTAAACAAGACTCACACACATCAACATCCCTAAGGTCGAATGAGTCTAACACTCCATCCTTTTGGAGTTGGACTATGAGCTTCTTGTTGACACGTCCAAGATGACAATGCCACAAGCATGCTTTGTCCAAACTATTGGAATAATCGATATGCAACACATTATTTCGTAAGTTATCTACAACCATCATACTTTCATATATTCCATTACAAGGCAATACTTCAAAATAGAAAGAACCATTAAAGAAAACATTAATAGAACCTTTTTCATTATCAAATGAAAATCTAAAACCTTGTTTATACAAACCATGAAAAGAAAGAATGTTTTGTGTCATTTCTGACGAGTAACAACAATTATTCAAATCTAAACCTAACCCACTACTAAGCACTAAAGAATAAATTATAATCTTGGTGATAGATGACGCTTTCCTATTCCCCATAATCAAGTTTATCTTCCCATGCTCCACATCCCTACTTCTTCTTAGACCCTGCAAATCAGAACAAATGTGAAAACCACATCTGTATCGAGGACCCAAGACATAGCATGTGATGAGTTGTTATAATGAATAGTATAAATACCTATGAAGGAGGGATTTATCTTCCCACTCTTGATATCTTGCAAGTACTTCGGCCAGCTTCGTTTCTAATGCCCTTTCTTGTGGGAATAGTAGCACTCTGCATCCTTTGGATTGGAAGAGAGTGTAGCAGGACTAGCCTTGGTTCCACTAGAAGAGGTACCATCATGGGAATTTCCCTTATGGTGGCTCTTAGAAGGAGCCTTCCTTTTCTTACCCTTTCGTTGCCTAATAGCCAAGACAGAGGTAGCAGTAGGAGTAGACGCAATGGATTTTCCTTTCAGACTATTCTCAGGAGTCCTTAGCAGGCCTTGAAGCTTGCTTAGAGTGACATCCTCCTTGTTCATGTGGTAGGTCATACGAAACTGGTCGTATCAAGGAGGTAAGGATGGTAGAATAATATCTACGGCCAGCTCCTCATCAAAGTTAACATTTAACTTCAGTAAGCAGTCCACGTATTTCTGCATTTTCTGCAGGTGGACTGTGATGGATTCTCCATCCCTCATTTTGGTAGTGATGATTGAAGCAATGATCTCGTACCTTTTCCTACCTCACGCTTTGATGGTACCTATCCATCAAATCTTCATGCATCTCATAGGGGTCATAGTCCTCGTAGGACTTCTGGTGTTCAACTATCATAGTCGCGAGCATGATGCAATGAACTTTTGTAGCATCTTGCTCGTAAGCTTCGAACACAGCAACCTCTTCGGGAGTAGAAGTGTTGGTGTCAACCTCCTTCAACTCCTTGTCGAGAACATACACCTTCTCCTCGTAGTCGGTGACCATTCAGATGTTGTGGATCCAATGATTAAAGTTGGTCCTGTCAAAAATCACCTTTCCACACAAATTCATGAGTGAGAATGAGCCAGAAGCGTTGGTTTTTGAATCAGACATTTGGAAAAAAAAAAGACAAAGTTTGATTAGATGAGAATCCCCAATTAAACACCCAAATGAGAAATTAGGGATGTTGTAATCTAAAATGCAAATAATTTGAAGGTAAGTGAATGACGATTCACTAATGTCCATCATGAAAAACGAAAAAGGGTTTTAAGTTTTAAATGAATTGAAATTCCTAGATTCTTTTGGGAATCATCAAACTTTTCAATGGCATATTTAAATCACGATATGCCCTTCAAGTTTGTGACTTGGATACCGAGGATCACAAACAAGGTGTGAATAACCATGCAAATGTACTTGGTACTCTCGATGTTACAAATCACCTAATCAATGTGCCGGTTAGCCACACACACTTCATTGATCTATGATAAACATCAAGCTACCCTTTGCCACCTTTGCTCGTCCCAAATTAGTGTCTCGGTTAACCACACACGCTCCATTAATGACTTGTCAAGGATGCAAAGTGTAATTTCGTTGAATAGCATCATTTCATATTTTGCCTAAAGTAACTAAGATAAGGAATTTTATAAAAAAAAGAACATTTAGTTACTTTATATAATCATTATACTTTTAATGAGGAATTAATTATCCTATCCTATCCGTTCGGCTACCGACCCTCCACCAATCAAGGAAGCGGTGGGTGAAATTGGACACCCATTAAACTGCTATTTTATAGGCAGCAACCTTATACCCCCTTATAAATCGGCTTCGTGAATGAGACCTTCTAACGATAAGACTAGCTTTACATTATATATATATATATATATATATATATATATATATATATATATATATATATATATATATATATATATCATATAATATTATAATAGTATAAGGGTTGAATTTCAAACTTGTAAAATTCTAGGGTTTAGAATTTAAATATTTCAAAATTAAACTTTTAATCAAAAATTTAAATTCCAAAACTTAACTTTCTAGATCAAATTAAAAATAATTTAATTAAACAATCAATTAGTGATTATTTAAATTTGACCTAATCCAATTTCATGGCAAGAAAATTCAATCAAATAATTAAGATTACAATAAAAGGCAATAATTATCTAATAAATTGACAATTATCTTCTATTTTGATAAGGATAATCATATCAATTTAATCAAAATCGGATTTTATTAATCAAAAACGTTTTTGGTAATTATCCTAATAAAAAATATGCCAAAATCCCGAAAGATCTGCTCTCTGACTCTCCGACTCTCCGATTCACTATCTAGACTCGTCGAGTTCATCTGGTGACTCGATGAGTTTAGCTATCAGAGGGCAGAAAACTCGATTTTGCTAGCAATGAATGATCAATCAAGGTATCAAATACAACAGAAAATATCCTAGGCTCTAATACCGCTGATGGTTTTGAGCATTACATCCATCCTATGGTGCACATACAAACCCTAAAGCTTTATATCTAGTTTTCTCTAATTGTACATACAAATCATCTAAAGCTTTTAAACCCTAATACTAGCATACAAAATCCAAATCAATAACTAAAACAAGTTTAGATGATTACCTTTCAATTGTAGCTTGAAGATCTTGAGCTTTGAGCACCTAGCACCTCAAATGTGATGCCTCTAATGAATCAAAAACACCAAATCAGGTTGAATGACCTTGGAGAGATGGGAAGGAGGATCAATATCGGCTCTTGATCTCTAGGGTTCAAGGTGTAGCCGAAAATGCAAATCCTAGGGTCCTTTATATAGGTGAGATGCTAGGGTTTCAGTCAAAACCCTAATCGGATTGCTTAGGCCTTAAGCAGTCTAAAGTAACCTTCCAAAATAAGGCCTTGGACAAATTCAATGTAGGCTTCCCTCCTTGATTTCGTCCACCCCTTTTCTAATGGATCCTCAACCCAAAATCCAATTATCTTATAATTGCAATTCCAGAGCCCTAGGTTCAATTAATATCTTTTGATCACAAAATCAATTTCTTAATTACTTCTTGACCCATATTAATTAACCAATATGATTTCTCTTTTAATATATTATTCATATAATATATTAACAAACCACAAAAAACTCTTTCTCCATTAACCATCCAGTCAAATTGCTCTGGTGAAGGCAACCCAAAAGGATCGTGCTACAACCGGGTTAAGTACATACCAAAAATAGTTATGGGCTTAGACACTTAATCCAAATATATCAAGTATACACGAAACTGATTCATAACACGGTTTGCACTTAAACATGAGTTAGTAAGAGAGATCAGTTTAAAGTGAAGAGGATCTTCGATGATGATCAGTAAGATAGATATATATGAGACAGATCCTTGTATTTCAGAGAGAAGATTAAAAGATCATAGAGAAGTGATAAGAGTAAAGGATTCAGAAAAATGAAGAGAAAATTGTAGATCTCTTTGGTTAACCGCAAAATCTCGTCCACACTTTAGTTTGCCGTGAGAAACCGTTTGAGGTCATTGATGGTTATTTGAAGCACCGCAAGATCATACTCATACACAATGCGCATTTCTTGTACAAGTTTCTTGGAAGTAATGGATTGATTTTCCACAGTAGACTTGATTTCGGTTTTGAGTGCAGTTACCTCCTTGATAAAATTTTCGACAGTGGAGAGGAATTGTTTATGATCTGCAGTTCGATTGTTGTCAAGGGCTCGGATACCCATTTCCACCTTTAGTGAAATTCTCTCAGCAACCAGTCGTTCTCTTGCTTCCAACCTTTCCACGCGTTTGCTAGAGACTGCGGTCCGGCAACATCTGATTGTTGCGGTTGAGGAATGGTGACTGCGGCCAAAATCTGGTCGACTTTTGATTGTAAGGAGGGAAATTCCTTTCCAGATACAGCCATCTTCTTCTTTTCTTTTCGCTTTGAGATGGAGTGTTGAGAACCACTCAATTCATCTTCATCAAAAATCATCTTAAATTCATCTAAATGCACTGGTTGATCAATCTCGTTAATATCCTTGTCATCTAGACCAAACATCGATCCTAAGTTTATCTCGATTGTGGTTCCATCCTCATTTGAGCCATGAATTACAGCACTAGGGGGAGGTTGAGATGGACCAAGTTATCATCGAGAGTTTGAGCTTACTGCACTGTAACTTCCATTCTCGACATCTATTCTTAAATCTTTAGAAGATCATGAGTAGTTTAGCATTGTTGAATTAATCTGCCCAGTATTTGGCTACGATCTGAATTTCTTTTTCTCGTTGTTGTTGCTGCTTGGTTTGTTGAGCCTTGCGTGCCTAGAACGTCCAGCGGAAAGCAGCATATTTCCTGATTTCGGACGCAGTGCTTGGTTGAAACCGAGTCCAGATATCATCAGAATAGTAACCAACAAATCCTTGTGTTCCCACCGGGGTGTCCCACGGGTTTGTGGATCCTAGCACAACTGTGCTCACCATGCCTAAACCACTTGTATGTAATGGTGGTAGGGTATGATTTCTTGAGCTTCCTCGGTCTCCTTGACCTGAAGTCAAGTGTGGCCTCGGCTCGTTTCTGGAAGGAGCAGAGAAGTGCCCCGTAGTTGGTCTTGTGTTTGTAGTGTATGGGTTACTGAAAGAAGGATGGACCGCAACTCCTCAAGCTCGAAGTAGTGAAGGTGACCTTCCCTGGAGACCTTAGGGAGATTTAAACCAATGGGATCCCCTTGGGATCCAACTGGGGTGTGTTTCCACTTTCAGATGAAACAAACACACTTTTTGTGTCTACGTAGTCAGATGTGATAACCCGAAATTTTCAATCGGTCAAACCCTAAAATTCAACCACTTCAATTTATAAGTCAATTCCATTATTACTTATTTTTAGCAAATTTAAAGTTAGTTTGATTATTTTAATATTATTCTTTAAAACGGGTGAAAATAAGTGTTGTCTCGAATCTTCAAATTTCAGAACCCCAAACACCTCGTGTCTTAGAAGTTCACGGCCAAAATTTTATGTTTGGGCAGAAAAATCTTCCAAAAACCGTGAACTCATGCATTAAGCATGAGTTTACTCCCCAAATTACCACACTTCTCATTTTCACCGTAAAGAGTAAACTCAAAACACTCTCAACTATCATCCTGGTTTTCACCCGATTTCCCGAAAACGTAAGTACTTCTTGGCTTGATTTGTTGTTATATCATAACAACTAGTGTTTTTACATCTTTTGATCCATCAAATTTCATGTTTTGATTAGATTACCAAAACACCAAGAACACACACTAGTGTTCTTGGACTTTTAGTTCATTACAAGCTTCCACAAAGTAAGTACTTCAATCCATGAGTCATTTAAAGCTTGCTATACATATTAATACCAAGGAAATGTCCCAAGAACACCAATAACAAGGTGTTCATGGTTTTGGGAGGCTCCCAAAACTATAAACACCAAGTAAGGTGCAAAGTGGTGCCTTAGGGTGCCTAGATGCTTCACAATGCCTTAGGGACTTATCTACATTCATCCTTGATGAGTTTATCACACAAAAAGTACCACAACCTCACATTTTTATGTGTTTACGGTTTGGGGATCTCCCAAAACCGTAAACACCCCAAAAGGTGTATAAAAGTCCCATATTTATTCCTTATGTCTAAAATCTAACCTAGACTATTACCATGATTGAGCTAAGGACTTGAAAACCCCCAAATACCATAAACTTATGAGTTTAAGGTAGTAAACTCAAAGGAAAATGGTAAAGGGACCGTAAACTCCATTTAGGAGTGAAATGGTTCCCTAGATCCTTCCATGGTCACATGCATCAAGTAGAAAAACTTCTAGGGACTCTTAAAGCTTCAAACAACAAATGGTCACAAAGGGGGTGAGATTACGACCGTAAACCCTTTTAGTTATGACCACAAAATCGTAAACTCCTTAAAGGAGTGTTCCTTGAACCCCAAACACAATAGCAAGGACCCATAGCACTTAGATGCAATCCTAGGGACTTATAACACTTGTATAAGGTGCTTAGCATGCCCTAGGGTTTCTTAACTTTGTTTATTAGTTATAAAAAGTCTAATTGGATACATATATGTATTATATGTTAATTAGGATCATAGATTGTGTTCAAGGCTTCACTTGACACCTAGCAATCCTACATCTTCAGTTCATCAGTACCACCCACTACATGTGAGTTCATACCCCTAAATTAACCTTTTAAATGTTTTCAAATGTTTATAAATACTTTAATGGGGGGATACAAGTAAAATTACGATAGTTATTATCTCAATCACATGTGATTAATAACTATCGACAAGTGAATCTCTTACTTTCAAACTGTTTTACCAAACTGTTTTACTTCAAATTGTCTTAAAAACTCTTTTACATATCAAATGCTCTTATGAAACTTCTTTTATACTTTTATACTATCAATTGCATGTCTATGTATGTATAGTTATATAAGCAATTTTTAAAAGGCTTAGGAAGGCCTATCCGCCGTATTTCCTTTTTGCGCTTGAGATGTGGTCTGGTGGGATATCGGGTACCCGTCCGAAGGTCATTCAAATATTAGTTATATATCATGTGTACATATATAGTCATAAAGGTTCTTCCAGTTCATTCAGTACCCTTGGGTAGCAAGGGTATACTCCCATGTTCATACGTACAAGTTTTATTACTAGTAAACTACAATAGGCGTAGTTTAGGGTTTTACTAATACTAATACTAGAACAATGAATCATACAAAGAGTCAGTTCATACATGAGTCATAACTTATAGTGATGAGAAACAAACATAGAACAGAGTGATGAGAAACAAACTTAATACATAGTGATGAGAAACAAACATAATACATAGTGATGAGAAACAAACATAATACATAGTGATGAGAAACAAACATACAGGCTAGACAGAGAAAGAACACACAATACAACTAGCACATACATTACATATACATTACATTCAGTTATGTGAGCCATTAAACGGGTCATAGCACTACCTGCCATGACCGTTTTTGTATCCAGAATCTCCTTAATTGGGGAGCATATGAGTTTGCGTATAGATCTATACTGGATTGACTATCCTACACCTTGTAGCTCGCTACAGTGGGACTTGCAAGTCTACGAGTGCCAAATGTCATTTCTTACGGCGTCTTACATCGTCGTTTTACTATTGAGTCGGTAGCAGGGTACATGCCGATCACATGGTACTTTAAATAACAATTGGTTTAAGGTAGTTAGTACAACAGTAGTTACTTAATACAACACTACAGTACTATAATATTTTCCTATTACATTCAATTCGTGAACATTCACACGATGCACGGTAATGTAGAAACTATATTTTTGGTTAATGATATTCGGATTTGGGAAAATACACACTCTTAAAAGAAACACACACAGTTACTAGATGCCTTGATAGAAGGCTACTTTTAGTAGCAAACATAATGTTTTGTAGGATAGTTCAAACAAATACAAACTTTACAAAACTTATACATTACATCTTACAAACATCATATAAATTCTTTCATACAAACACAGACACTAATATACTTATGATCTCACCAGCATTAAGCTGATACTCGCTTTCAAAATAACTTGCATTCTCAGGTAACCACTAGATAGGTACAGGCGTCAGGCTTTTTAGAAGATGGAGTTCGTTCAAGACTCATCTTTTATTTTGATATGTATATTTTTGGTGTCTATAACTTTGAAAAAACACACATGTATGAAATTATATTATTAATGCAATGGATGATGTTGTTGCTTGTTTACTACTATTCATTATTGTGATACTGTACATGACGTCCTCCACCCCCGAACGATTCCGTCGTTCAGGTTTTGGGGTGTGACATCATAGAAGGTAGAAACGAGTAAGCCTGCCGGGGCTCCAAGGACTACCGGAGTCTGTTGAGAGACTGCGGTATTCGTCCGTCCACGCATTTGGCCATGACTAGGGGTAAGTTTGAGTTTTTTACATCTGAACACATCACCAGAGTCATGATATGATTCATCTTCAACATTGAATGGCATGTCTTGAGTTCTGGAGGGGGAAGGAGGTGCTTCATTCGAAGATTCAACGATTCTGGTTTTGCGCTTCTTTGAGGGAGCTTCTCCATTGTTAACAATATTTCGGGGGGGCTTTCTTTGAAGAGACTATCTTCTTTACACACTTGGCTTTTGGTGGATTAGCTGGTTCTCCGGTACGAGGGACCATAGTTGAGGAGGAAGTTGCGGTACTGGTTGGACCTGGGGTTTCGGTAGGAGCTTGGATTGACTGGATAAGATGAGGCAGGGAAGAATGGTATGGGTCCATATGGCCCGTGACATCTAGAGCATTGAGTCCAATGGATTCCAGGATGAGTCTAGGTAGCCTTTTAAGAGGTCCAAAAATAGATTGACCTTTGGAAGGGTTGTACCTTTTCAAATCGCGTGTGATGAAGAGAGTAGTATCGTCACCCATGTCTAGCTTTGCCTCTTTGTGAAGACCGATATGCAGAGAGACCAAAAATGAGCAAAGGTCAGCTAGATGTTTCGAATCGTGACTCATTTGGGATGTATTGAAGACATTCATCCCACAAGATTTGATAGAAATTGACTACCTTGCTAGTCTATATGCTCCATAAAAGCTCGAGAAGCTTGATCCCCATGTTGTCCGTGCCACCGGTTCTGCCGAATGAACTTCTGATGACAAAATGGCAGACAAACTGTCATACCGCCGACAACTATTTTTTCTTGAATTCTCTGATCCCTTATAGCTTCTTCTGGTACCTAATCTGGTACAGAATGGTGATGATGTCTTGTGTGCTTGGAGATAAAACCTTGGTATTGGGTGGAACCCTAAGTTTAATGTCTTCCAAAAACTTGGTCTTGGTGAGTACGACCATTGATTCATTGATCAAGTGGAGGTGCACTTCCTGAAGGTTGTAGAGGGGACGATGGGCTAAAAACGCACACTTGAATACAGTGGGGATTGGAACAACATTGGTGAAGGCATCGAATGCACCAAACAATGGATGAGATGGGATGAACGTGATCATCAATCGAATTGCTTCATTATAGTAGGGATGATATTCAAACACAGCCCTAAAATTGCTTGAGGCAGTGGGTGGGGATTGAGCTTTGCTTGTAGTATCGGAACTAGTTAGTTTCCTATACCCTGAGGCCTTGGATTGCATCTTGGAGACGGATTTCACCATTTTTTTAAAATATTAGGAACTTGCAGAAAGCTTTTATCAAGAAGATGAAAGAGAGAAAGACTGTCGTAAGGGTTCAAAAAGCGTAAGCCTTCTTGGGAAGAAAAAGAGTTTTTATATGGCCGGATTTCAAATTTTATCGTGGATTTGACTTATTTATAGCGTTTAATAGTAAAAACCCTTGGGTTTTAACATTATCAGCCACAAGAAACAAATAAATCAAAAAGGAAAATAAAAAAATATTTGCTTGGAAATCGGAGCATCTAATGAATGCCAGGCCCATGATCACATGTTAAAGGAACATGTGGTAACAGAGGTTTATCCGTTGTAAAAAGAGAAATTTGGAACATAATTGATGGTTTGGAGGCTATGAGACATGACAGAATACACAAAAATATTTTCTTAAAAGATTCTTTAATGGAAAAACGATTTATCTGTTTCATAGCCCAAAATAGGTCTAACAAAAAGGTGATTTGGAAAGAAATTGAGAAGTTGTATACAAAATGAATGTTTCGCTTTTATAAGGAATTTTTATTTAATGACCATTAAATAACACACAATGTTATCGGACATTTATGAAGGAATTATGGGATCTTTTAATGTGGTAGCGGTGGAAACATGATGAATGCAGTTAAGACATAGATGGTTGTGGTAGCTCGAGCTGAGGAAAGACGTGATCAAACAGTTAGAAATAAAAGGAATTAAGGACCCGAAGAATATATATAGATCATATGTGATTGAGGTATACAACGTATGCCAAATGGACATATGATTAATATTTTGTTCTAGAACCGCAGTGAAGAGAATGCTTCAAGAATTTTGTTTTTGAAAAGAAAAGAAGCATGTTCTTCGCAGGGAGATGACTGCGATAGCTATTAATTCAGAAGGAATTGTGGTCAGGATTCATCATTCCTAGCATTTCTAGAAAGCTATTTAATTTTGTTGCGTTAAGTGCCTCTGTAAAAACATCAGCAATTTCTTCATGAGTTGGAACAAAAATTAATTCAATGTTACCTATAGGTATGTGGTCTTTGATAAAATGGTACCGCAATTCAATATGCTTCGTCTTTGAGTAGTGAATTGGATTGTGATAAATCCAAATGGCACTCTCTGAGCCATATTAAATTGGTACCAACAACATTCTGTAACCATAGTCCATCAATTGAGTCTTCATCCAAAGAACTTGAAAACAGCAACTAGCTGTGGCCACATATTTTGCATCTGCGGTAGACAACGAGACACAATTTTGCTTCCTTGAAGACCTGCTTACTAATCCTCCTCCTAGAAATTAGCAATCACCGGAAGTACTCTATTGATCTAATCTACAACTGGCATGATCCGTATCGGTGAAGGCATGAAGGATGATTTCCAGCGGGATCCTAGAGGTCTAGAGCTTTGCTTCCCCTGAGGTATCTGAAAATTTGCTTAACTGTGGTCAGATGTGATACTTTAAGGTCGGCTTGGTATCAAGCACATAAGCTTTTGGTGAAGATAATGTCCGGTTTACTTTCGGTTAGGCACATCAGTGACCCAATCATTCCTCGATAATTTTTGTGATCAACCGACTCTCCGGTAGGATCCGTAGAGATCTTGTATCCGAAGGCCATTCAAAATTTGGCTAACGAGAAATTGTCCATTAAGTATTTCTTGAGCGACTCAGAGGTGTATTTTTCTTGATAGATGAAAATCCCATGAGGGACTTGTTTTACTTGAAGACCTAGAAAGAAATTGATCTCTCTATTCATGCTCATTTGGAATTTGCTTGTCATGAGCTTTGCAAAATCATCCACCATTTTCTGATCTGTTGAACCAAATATGATATCATCCACATATATTTGGACGAGCATTAAGTGGTTACCATTTTCCCTTCTAAATAAATTAGGATCTATCACACCTCATTTGTACCCAAACATGACAAGAAACTTAGAAAGATTCTTATACCATGCGTACATAATTTAACATCGAAGCTTTCGATTGAGTTTTGACGATCATCACTCAATCATCAATCCCTTTGTTTGAGTTGAGGGAGAAGTGAAGAAATTTAACATCATCACTCAATCATCAATCCCTCAACTCCCTCAAGGATGATTCATCTTTAGAGTTTCTGAAGACATTTGATTGAATTTTGACTCTGCGGGTAGATACCGGAGTTGCGTCTTCGATAACTGGAACCTCGATGGTTGTCATTTGAATTGGAGTTGTGCTTTTCCCTACAACCAGCAAGGTGGAAGTTCCATTCGAAAAATATTCAGGCAAGGACGGTCCAAATACCTTTATGTGTTGTTGTTGAGCTACCGGAGACACAAGAATTTCAAATAGATGAGCAGTCTCTATAGGGTCAAATAGATCATCATAGTTAACTTCAACTATGTTAAGGGGACCCGAAGAGAGTGGGAGATCACTTTCCAGGATGAATTTTGTTTCAGTTGAGGGAGAAGTGTTGCGTACATAATAGTCATCAAATTTAACAGCGAAGCTTTCGACTATTAGACATGTGCGTCTGATGAGAACCCGATAGGCTGCCTTATTGGTGGAGTAGCCAAGAAAAATGTCTTCATCTGATTTGGGTGAAAATTTGTTAAGTTCATCTTTGTTGTTGATCACAAAGCATCTGCATCCAAAAGTGTGGAAGAATCTGACATTTGGTTTGCGGTTGTTCAGGCCCTCATACGGAGTTTTGTTTAGACGCTTGCAAATGATGTTTTGGTTTTGAAAAAAGCATGCAGTTGTCACTGCTTTGTCCCATAATTATAGAGGAAGGTTGGAAATTTTTAACATTGATCTTGCAGCTTCAACCAACGTATGATTCCTTCGCTCTACAACTCTATTTTGTTGCGATGTTTAGGGAGCTGAAAAGTTGTGACTGATGCCTTTTGAAACCAAGAAACTATTCAAGTATTCAAGAGTTGATTAGTGAATTCGGTTCCATTGTCATTTCTAATTATTCTTACTGGAGGCTTGATTTGAATCTCGATTTCTTTGATGAAATTAATCAGGACATGTGGTGTATCTGATTTGAGTCTCAAAAAGAAGACCCAAGTGAAATGAGTGTAACCATCAACTATAACCAGTATGTATTTTTTATGATGAAGAGTAGCTATGGTAGATGGACCACAGAGGTCAATATGAAGTATTTCTAATGGATCCATAATTGAAGAATCGATCAACAAGGGATGGTTTCCCTTTGTTTGCTTTCCACACTCACACGTTGGGAAAAGGGTGTCATTGTTGTATTTTATAATAGGAAGACCACGGACAAGTTCTTCGGTGACCAAGTTGTTGATATACTGGAAGTTGAGATGATCTAACTTGCGGTGTCAGAGCCAACTGACTTCGGATACATCTTTGGATATAAAACACAAATGCGGTTTGCCAATGATTAAAGAGAGGTCCAAAGGATACATGGTACCCGCGGATTTGGACTTAATCAAACAGGTGTTTCCATCACATGTCAATATATAGCGGTACTCACTATCAAACTCAACTCTATAACCAGCTTTACACAATTAACCCACACTAATCAAATTATGCTTGAGTCCTTCAACATAAGCAACCTTTTGAATTGAGAAGTTGCCCGTAGTCAGAACACCATAACCCCGGATGATACCATTTGCATTGTTACTGAATGTGACATGTCCGCCATTACATGTAGGCCAGAAATCCCGAATTTACTCTAAACTTCCGGTCATGTGCAAGGAGCAGGCACTGTCAATCAACCACTCCTCTTCTTGCTCCTCCTTGCATATTTCATACAAGATTAATGGGTTAGTTTGGGCATCCAAACAAGTTTGGAGCCCGGGGACAAACGAGAATTTTTCTGACTAAATGTATGTATACGAGGTATAAGGACAAGTTTCATGTTAGTGTTTAGACCTAATCCTAAGTGTTTTGCAACCTTAGGAATGTTACGAGGTTGGATTGGACGTGAGGTTTTCAAAAGATAAAGAATTAAGAGGTTTTACCCAAACACTAGATTTTGACATTGGTTTGGAGGATGTAGGCAAAGTCTTTTGTCTAGTCCATGAATGACTTTTAGCTGTAGAAACTTTGGAATTAGAAAAAACTGTTGCACGAGAATTTCTCCTAGGTTTTGACTTAAGATTTGAATGAGGTGATTTTTTCAGTTCAGAAGTATACAATAGACCTTTCCATTTTGGATCTTTTAAGGAATAATTTTGAAAAATATACCTTTGAAAAGACGTGACTTTCTTTTTGGATTCTGCAGGAGTCTTTGAAAAAGTTTTAGTTACTATACACTCCTTTTTGTTAGAATCTTTGTCTGTGGTGACTTTTGAAAGATTTTTTGCCAGTGATGGGTTTTTTCTAAGCTCTTTTGTTTTAAAACTTTGGCTTGTTTGAGATTTTTGTTTTTGAAATCGGTATCCCAGTTTTTACCTCGGGACCTAAGTTCTTCTTTGAAAGCCAATTTTGCTTGAGTTTTTGGGGAACCGCAGTCAGAAAAGTTTAACTGTGGTTTTTTAGAAATCTTTGATTGTTTTTGAAAGTGAGGACTTGAATTATCTTAACCTAAAGATTTTGAACTTTGTGAACATTGACCATATTCGATATTTTCTATTGTTAATTCATAATAATGGGTTGGATGATCACTGTGCTTTTGACTTCAGTCTGTTATAAGGATGGCTGGACTACGTAGAGTATGTCAGGGAAGGGTTTTTGTTGGAACACACTATGGAAGGTAAGGAAGAACAATCATTGGTTAAGTTTGGTCCTTCCAAAACAATTTCTTCATCTACAACAAAAGATGACTTAGAATTGGGATAATTTGTGTTAATGACTGGTATAGGATCAGAGGATTATGGGAGAATTTCCTCAATAATACAATTGTTACTCGGTTCATGAAGCCTAACAAAGTGACATCTAATCTCTTTGGGGAATGTTTTCTCATTGACAGGGAAATGAAACTCTCGATCCGAAGGGACATATAAACGGTCTTTGTTAAATCAAGGTGATGAATCCGTTGCGGTTGAAAACCCATTGGACCAACCCCAATTGTATGTGTTATCCATAGTCCCATTATTCACAAGATTTTCGATAGCTTCACTTTCATTATACAACTTTTCGATTAAAAGATTTATGCGTACATTTTCCTTTTGGGCTAAATCCCTTTGATTCAAGGATATTCCTAACTGAGTTTCACATAACATTCTGGCATCTTTTTCTAACACTAAATCCCTTTCTAACATGGAAACTTTGAGTCTCTTATCTTCTATTCACCCTCTCACATGAAAATTTTCTTGGGAAGCTATCTTCTTCTCATCTAAATCCTTGTTATAGCCTGAAAGGACAACTGCACAAGTGTCATGAAGGTTGTCTAAGAAAGGTTAACAATCATGCATGATGTAATTATTAGATTGGATCATGAGTTTTACCTATTCAACAATGCTAACAGTCCCATCTTTCAGCATGAAGTAGTAGTTTTTTTCCAACTTTGTTGATATGTCCTCATCAGCAGTTACCACCATGCAGATTTTTCCTTTGCCCTTGATGTTGTTGAAATCTTCATCTTCATCTCCTGATGACCAAACTTGATGATCCCTCTTTACTTGGGCCACGTATGCCCTTGCCTTTTCTTTCTCTTCCATCTCCTAAGCCATTCTAAGATAGAATGCTTTGTCTTTCACCATATTAGCTTTACAATCTTTAGCAAAATGGTTTTCTTTGTTGCATTTGTAACAAATGATAACATCTTTTTTTATCATCGGTTGAGGTACCGGAGTCAGTTGGCTTGACAGGTTGTGATGCCTACTTGAATTGATGAGTGTTGTGGGGTTGCTAAGACTGGTGAGGGTTTCTGGGGTATTGAGAATGATTGAAGTTATGGTTGAAGGTTGGTTTGGTAAACTGTTGATTTTTATGAAAAAATGTTGGTGGTAGCATGTTGAATTGTTGGCTAACGAGAGCGATTGCATTTTGGAATTCTTCTTCATCATCATATTTTGTATCGGCCTTGTAAGATTGTGGTGGGTTGTCATATGAAAGAGGGTAAGGTTCATATGATTGGCTGATTTTTCTTTGTGGGGTTTGAGAAATGAGAGCAAGTGGACCTCCGAAGTCTGCACAACCTTTTAGCATAGCTGATTCTTGTGCCTGAAGTTCTCCATATAACTTGAAGAGAGATAATGTGTGAATATTTCTATCTCCTTGGACTATCATTTTTATCGTAGTCCATTGTTTACCCAAACCATTGAGAAACTAAAGGTTTGTTTCATTATTTCTTCGAATGGTGCCAACATTTGATAACTTTGTGATAATAAGATTTAATCTTTTGAAGGAGACTTCAAGACTCTCATCAGGATGGTCTTTGAAGTTGTTAAAGTCGTTGAGTGCAGTGGTGATTTTCTTGTCTTGAGCTTGCTCAGAACATTCATACAAGTTTTTTAGGACATCCCAGATTTCTTTGGCTAATTTGCTGTTAATTATGATGTCGAAATTGACTGGGGCTACTCCAGATGAGATTTCATAGAAAGCGACAGCATCACTTTCCATCTTATTAAGATCATCTTTAGTGGGACAATTCATTGTAGCTTAACCTCCTCCTATTCTAGCTTGAGCATCATCAGCTTGAATAGGAGCAAGAATGGGAACATGAGGTCCTTCTTCCATGGATCTCTACACATCTCTACCAAGTCTTTTTAGATACCTCTCCATCCTATGAGACCAGTGGTGATATTCATTTGCAACAATTATTGGGGCTCGATTAGAACTAACGACACTATTGGAAACGTTAAGTGATAAAGCTTGTTCCATTTCCTTTGATTTTTTTTAAGAATGAGCTTCAGTAGTATAGATGGTTGTTCAAAAGCAGAGTTTTGTTTAAAAAGCAACCATTTTGGCTCTGATACCAATTGTTGAGAGAAAAACATTAGGAGAAACACTTGAAGAAACATTAGTACAAGATTAAAGTTGCGAAATAAGTTAATCTTAAAGGATCATATAAAGCTCAACAATAATAATAAGTTAAATTATTAGATCGTTAGATTGTAGAAGTAAAAGTGCAGAAAAGTAAAGAAATGTAAATGACAAGTTATATCAAGTATACACCAAACTGATTCATAACATGGTTTGCACTCAAATATAAGTTAGTAAAAGAGATCAGTTTAAAGTGCAGAGGATCTTCGATGATAATCAGTAAGATAGAGATATATGATACAGATCTTTATATTTCAGAGAGAAAATTAAAAGATCGTAGAGAAGTGATAAGAGTAAAGGATTGAGAAATGTGAAGAGCGTAGAGTGTATTTGATTCAATACTTGAAAACTCTATTTATAGAGTCTCCAAAAGTTACATCCGTAATAAACAAATAATAAAGGTACTGACTAGTATGGCCATGCATGGTCCATTGAATAAACTAAGGTTATCAAGCCAAGTCAGTTGGACGTAACTGAGTCTTCACTTCGGTGCACACGTTGTGGTAGAGAGACAAGTTGCGGTAGCAAAAGTAGTTGCGGTAGATAAAGGGTGATTGCAGTTCTCCAAGTTTAATAGGGTCACTTCTTTGCTTTAAAACTAAGCTCTTGTGAGGCAAGGTTCTACAAGCTACAACTAAGAGGTATTCATCTAACTAGTTTTTATGTTATATATCTCCAATTGCATGCTAGCTAGGGTATATGCTTTGGATAAAATGAAATTGCATGTATAACTTCAGAAAACTTAGATCCAAAGCATTAGGGTTGTATGTGCACCATAGGATTGTTATAGTGCTCAAAACATATCAAAGTCACCATTTGGGATTAGATCTAAGAGTTTGGATTGGTCACTTAACTAGTTAAGTGTTTAATGGTGAAGTTTGGTAAACTGTTTAGTTCGTTGGGCGTACCCAGCTACTACGTTGCACATACTGGCCATCGAGGTACAACGCAAGGCGTAAGCCTGAGTATGTCGGGTGTACTCAACAGCCTTGACTTTTGTTGACTTTTGTGTATTGGTCCATATTTTGGAATTTTAGGGTTTTAGGCTTTGTTGGGCCATTAGACTTCTAACTTTAGGCCAGTTCTATGCTATCGACCTTCTTGGATTTAAGCCCATGATGGGTTTTGGGCCCATTTAGCAAGTTGGGCCATATTGGGCTTTGGGATGCCATTTAGGAATTTGGGTTTTTTGAGTAATTAGGTTGGGACTTGGTTTTAGTCCAAGTAACAAAAGGGTAAAATTTTATTTTACCATGGTTATTGGACAAGTGATCTAGATTTTTTATTATGGGTTGAGACCCAGTTATTAATTCGATATTATTTGATGGTGTCAGCACCAGGATTTTCCTGATCAGCATACCGATATTTTATCTTAGAGTTTATGCAGGTTGATGTGAGTTTCCTCACTGTGCTTGATGGGTCGAAGGCACCAATGTCGGACCATGATTTTTTAAGGATAGGATGCTAGTCGTTTGTGTGACTCTAGCATGTGTTATAGGTGAAATGTATACCTGGTGTGGCCCGATGCCAGGCGGGGCATGGTGACTATATTGTATGTTAGTTATATTCGTGATTTTTGCATGTGTTATATGTTTGTATGTATACCGGGTAGCGCCCGATGCCAAATGGGGCCTGATGAATATGATGAGGCGGGGCTCATCTCATGTACTATCAGATCTGTTCCCAGTGAGGCTCGATGTCGGGTAGGGGTTGATGACAGGCGAGGCCCGTTATATGTTTGATATGTATGGTATGCAGTGTTTTGGGGAAATCACTAAGCTTCATGCTTTTGGTTTTCAGTTTATGTTTCAGCTACTTCCGGATCCAAGGGTAAGAGCCCGGGATGATTGCATCGCAGACACCACATTATTCCACATTTTATATGAGTATGATGTATCTGGATGTTTTAGTTATACTTTGATTCTATTTTGGTTTTATAAAACACATTTGAGTTGATGGTTTATTTAAAATGAAAAATGAAATATTTAGTCTTAATTTTTGGGACGTTACAAACCATTTCAAGCACAACCATCTCAACCCCAAACTCAAATCTTATTTTCTCAAACCCAACCTACAAACCTCGACGATGACGACGACGACGAAAGGTTCCAAGGGAACCAAACTGCCACCAAAAACAAGACAAAGGAAAGGAAAGTCTAAAAAACGTTTGGCGAGTTTGGACCAATGAAGAGGGAGCAACGTTAGCAAGAGCTTGGATATCTATATCGGAAGAAAAGAAAAAGGCAACGCATAATCACTAGAAATTTTTGAAATCATTTTTCACACAACTTTCACTTGGAAATAACAAAAGATACATGTTGGATGTACGACACGATCAACGAAAAATGGTGTGACCTATGAACAAGTTGCACCAAATTTAAAGACATTTTTTAAAATCTTAAAAGTATGCACAAAAGTGGGAAAAACGATTTTAATCTTTTATCAACCACGTCCCAACAATACAAGCTTACAAACGACACTAAACCGTTCTGACACCAAATAGTGTGGCTAGTTTGTCATGAGGGTCCAAAATGGGTCCATAGTCTGTATTCACTTTCCGTATCCACCACCGACTCCAAAAGGTCGAGAAAATTCAAGTCGGATGTGATATTTATCCTCGACCTCAATGAGGACATCGATGACACCGATGGGGAGGGTCCACTGGAATTCGACCCTCGTCGACTGACGGGAAGGGACAAAGCTAAACGAGTGACATCGTTTTCCACAACAAAGAGGCTTGATTTGGTACTTCCGGAAAAAAAGAGATAGACATCCAAATTTTCTTGAAAATATATTTGAAAAAATGGATGAAGCTCGTCGCCAAAAATAATACTTATGGATCTTAAAATTTTGAACACGCTGCCTCAACCAGATATCACATAGAAAAATATAGTAACATTTTTAAAACTTCAATGGACGATTAGTATTTTTTTTCTTTTATCTATTTATGTAGGTTTTAGTTTTTATATTTTTTATTAGTAATATAGGTTTAAATTTTTAAGTTTATATTTTTATGTATTTTAATTTGTAATGTAGGTTTTTTAATGAAATTTTATATATTTTTTATTAATAAAATGTTTATCTGGTTTTGAAATTATGTTTATTTTATTTATTGTAATATTAGAAATAAAATTTCAATAAGTACAGATAAAGTGGTGGTAACTATTTCCAAGAGTTTGTAATATGCTAATAGAGGTATTGTGAAGGTGTCACTTTAATCGTAATACACATGTATCGGTAGATCGTTACGGATGCAATTTACCAATTTAGCTTTTAGTTACTAAAAATTACTAATTTTCAATTCTAAATTCTTAACCCCACATATAACTTTTAGTTATATATTTGAAGAAAGGGTCCCATCCATCGGACACGCTCTGATGAATGGCAGGAGGTGCGGCGAAAGAAGAAAATGTTTGGCCGGAAACCATCAAATGACATCACGTCCTTCTACATATCGAACCTCCCTGACAGTTGCACTAGCTCACTCCTCTGGCTTATTTTTAGATCATTTGGTAATATGGTTGATGCCTACATTCCTTCTAAGAAGAACACAAATGGTCTCAACTTTGGTTTCATTAGGTTCTGTAGGGTGAATGGCCCATAGCTCCTGGTGGAAAAACTATGCACTTAAGATTGATGGCGCATTGGTTGCTGCAAAAGTCTTGAAATTTGACCGTAACAATCTCCCGCTCATGGGCACATTGGAAGCATGATGAATGGTAGAGATAACATGAGAAGTCTTATTAGGAATGTTATTCCTTCTCTTTCCCGCCCTCATGGGGAATGGAATGGTAGAAACTTCAAATAAATTCTCACATGGGAGATGGACAACAATTCTTCATCTGAAAATTCGATTAGGGTTCCTGAGGGGCACAACCCACATTTTGATGCTTGGAAGAACAAAGCGCTCATTGTCAAGGTTAGGAGTTTAAGCCTCACGAGTAACATTAATGTTAGACTTTAGGCGGAAGTATTATTGGACGTTTCTATCAAATACGTTGGAGGGTTTTCCAGTCTTATTCTATTAAAAATGAGCAAACTACCAACACTTTTTGGATTTGAGGCAGGCTACATGGTCCACATGGTTCTATTCGCTATCTGTATGAGACGGGATGAACTTTCCCTATTCTACGGTTGCTTGCCTAACAATAGATGGGGTACCTTTGCATCTATGGGATGGACCTTGCATGGAATCAATTGGAAGTTTATTTGGCAGGGTCATCTCATCCCTGTTTCTTCGCTCAAAACTAATGACCTATCGGTTAGAAACGTGTGTATGTTGGAGAACTCATCGGTCCGTATTCACAAATCGTTAGTCATATTATGGAGGAATAGAAAATACCAAATCTTTGTCTCTAAGGACTCTGGTTCCTCAATCTGTAGATGAAAATGAGCATACTAATGTGGTGGCTGAGAATGACAATGTCATGGATCCTTCTATCCTTTAAGATGATTTCCTCAATGCAAACAATGAGGTTGAAGATTGTGAATTTTGACCGGACCAGGATGTTTCAAATGGAGAATCGCATACCTATTTTCGGGACTCCCCGCCGCCTCTATCACCTACGACTAAATGATCCTCTGATCGTAGGGGATATAGCATCCCAGGGGTCACGTTGCATGGGTCTCCATGCATTTTCCTGACTTTCGAGGATAATTTGGATGCTTGATCATCTGTTATCATTGACTTGATTTTCGAGATCCATGTACCACATGCAGAAGACGATGCTTACAAGGTGGGGAGTCCGACCCAGCTCCTACTGATGATGATCTAGTTAGATTGGATGACCCGGACATGGATCCTATTGGTCCAGTTATACCATCTGGCTCTTTGGGCTCCTCTTGCATTCCTAGTCCAACTCTTTTAGTAAACCCGGCATCTCGTCCAATTCTAGACCTAAAATGTCTAATTTCCTCATCCTAAAATTTCTTGATTTCTGGGAATTCCCATTGTATGTCTAGGGGTCACTCCAAATCATCCGGTAAGCTTCCTTCTCACTCTCTCAAACTGAAAGATACCATCTGGCTTCCTCGCCCCTCTCAGACCTCAAACACGAGATCACAGTCTCTTGAAATAATGGTTAGGGGTCGGGTTGTGATCACTTTATTACACCGGAGACCACCAACACATTGATTATTGGTGACCAATTGGGATTCAAATTAAACGGATTTGAAGAGCATATCAGAAATATGGTTAGGGATGATGGGGTTAGTCATGTTTCCCAATGAACTTCATATCTCTAAATATAAGGCGGGGGAGGGGTAGTTTCAGTAAAATGGAGGTATTATCTTTATGGCACGAAATACAAACTCTTCACTGATCATAAAAGTCTCCAGTATCTCTTTGATCAAAATGAATTGAATATGAGGCAACAACATTGGCTAGAGTTGCTCAAGGATTACAGTTGTGAGATACTTTACCACCTTGGTAAAGCAAATATCGTAGCTGATGCTCTAAGTCGAAAAGTAAACTTGGAAAGAAAGAGGCCAATAGCGTTAAGAATAGAAGTTTTCTCAACTATTATGGAAAGCATCAAGAAAGCTCATGAAGAAGATTTAGAGAAAAATGATTGAAAGGAAGAACGGTTATGCAAAACATTGGTATTCGGAACAAATAGTCAAGGATTGAAGGTATTCCAAGATAGGATATGGGTGCCTAAAATGGGAGGAATAAAAGATCTTTTGATGGAAGAAGCTCACAAGGCTATGTACTTTATTCATCCTGGTAGCACTAAGATGTATAGGGATCTGAAACCTTACTACTGGTGGCCGAAGAAAAAGCTCAATGTTGTAAAGTATGTGGCAGCGTGTGTAACATGTGCGAGAGTTAAAGCGCAACATTAGAAACCATATATTAGTTTAAACCTTTACCACCCTTGGGTAAATGGGAAGACATCACCATGGATTTTGTGACTAAATTGCCTAGGACGAAGAACGGTCACGACATGATTTGGGTAGTCGTGGATCGGTTAACAAAGAGTACAAACTTCATAGCAGCCAATAAGAGGTGTTCTATAGATAAGCTTGAAAATTATTATGTGAAGGAGATAGTAAGACTTCATGGTGTACTATTAACGATTGTATCAGATCATTATAGTCGTTTCACATCAAGATTTTTGAAGAGTCTACAAGTGGAAATGGGTACGAAGTTGTATTTAAGTATAGCCTATCATCCGCAGACTAGTGGTCAGAGTGAAAGAACGATTCAAATAATGGAAGATATGTTATAAGCATGTACCCTAGAACTTCAAGGTAACTGGGATAAGCACTTACCCCTGGTATAGTTTTCCTACAACAATAGTTACCATTCGAGCATTAAGATGTCACCTTATCAAGCCTTATATGGACAGAAGTGTCATATGTCATCTTGTTGGCTTGAGGCCCGAGAAAAGCAGTTTATGGGCCCAAAAATAGTCCATCAGACTGCTGAAAAGCTAAAAGGGATTAGAGAAAGGATGTTGGCAGCTCAGGATCGCCAATAGAGCTATGCCGACAAGAAGCGACTTCCAATGACATTTGAAGTTGGAGATTCGGTATTGCTCAAAGTCTCACCATGGAACAGACTTATAAGATTTGGAAAAATATAAAAGTTGAGTCTAAGATTTATTGGACCATTCAAGGTTCTTCAAAATATATGGAACCAACCTTACAAGATGGAATTGACAGAAGAACTAAATGGTATTCATAACACATTCCATGTGTGTTATTTGAGGAAGTTCCTGAGAGAGGTTCCCGATATAATTCCACTTTCATAGTCAAGGACGGATGAAAACAATAGGTCAATCGAAGAGCCTGAAGCAATCGTTGAGCTTAATACAAAGAAATTGTGATGCAAGATGGTCGAATTAGAGCTTGTGCGATAGAAAGATATGAATGGGCCAAACCTTACCTGGGAGACAGAGAGTGACACGATGAGTCGCTATTCACATCTGTTTGTTGATGCATGATTCTGGGACAGAATCATCCTAAGGAGGCAAGCATTGTAACGACCATATTACTAGCTAAGCATTAAAATTATGATATAATAGTTAGGATCGACAATTGTAACATATTTAATGTAATAAAAAAGAGTTATATGAATATTATGTGTTTCATGATTATTATAATACAATAAAATAGGATAAATTAGTCGAATCGTTCGTAAATCGTAAAAATAAGCGTGCTGAAACACACACACACACACACACACACATATATATATATATATATACATATATATATATATATATATATCTTGAAAGTGCACGTCGTCTCGATCCCAAAAATATAAATTTCGTCAAAATCCGAATATGTATGAATTAGATATGATTTTTATAAGATATAAAAGTCAGCGGCACACAAGGAATGTGCAGCTAATCGACTAAGTGGATTAGGATTGTTAGTGAGTGAAGCTTTGGGAAAGCTTACGAACGGGTATCCTTTGATTCCCTTTACAGTGGGAAGGAAGAAGCGTAGCGGGACGGGAGGAGTTAATACCGGTTAGCCCCTCGCTTTATGGCTTAGAAGAGTAGCTGGCATTGGCTCTTTTTAGGGACAGTCGATCAAGGAGATGACGGAAGATGGCATCAAATCAACGGCGTAAAGGCTTGGATGACTTTATTTAGGCCATGGCACTCTTTTCAATGGCAAGGACAGCTTTCGTCGTTGACGTAAAAAGCTATGAAGAAAATGGTCGACTTTTAGAAAATGCCACCAAAAAGAAAATTGTGGTACTCCATAAAATAGGAATTTTAAGAAAATGAATGTAAAAAACAAAGTCTGTATGAGAGAGTTATAATTTTAGAAGAATCATTTAATTTTATAAAAATATGGACAAAAAATAAAGTCAAAATTAGTCGGCGGGGTCTAAATGAAAGTTGTAGATCTCGTTAATAGCTACGTGTGGATATAAAGTACGTCAAAACGGAGCTCATATAAATGGGTTGATGTGCACAAAAGTACCTACTAGTTTTAAATTTATATCATAACAAACTTAACTAACTAATATGCACCTACGCAATATAGCTAGTCGGATTGTAATGTAGTTTAAGTAAGCCGGGATCGAACATAGGGAACGATTTCAATTAATTAATCTACCTACTATCAAGTTAACCTAAAATTCTAGCAAAGTAATGGTTTTTATCTAATTTTGCAAGTTTAGATGAACTTAATTTATCAACAACTATTCAATCAATATTATAAAAACAACTATTCAATCAATATATATATATATATATATATATATATATATATATATATATATATATATAATAGCATATTTACGTATTAAAATAAATTAAAAATCATATATATATCTATATATATATATATATATATATATATATATATACATATATATATATATATATACATATATATATATATATATATATATATATATATATATACGTATGGATATATATCAGTAGAAAGGTATCGACAATGCAGTCGTTATAAGACTAGTGTTGAGTACTTTTGACATTAGTTTAGTACAACTATGGTTAAATCTATTTAAAATAGTATTATAAATAGGTGTTTAGTCATTTAAGTAACTATAGAGGGTAGTTTTTGAAAATTTAATTACTCTAAATGAGAGGCTTTAGGCTCTATGTTTCTTGCACCATTCTCTTGATTTCAGAGTCTTTCCCTTCTTATCACCAAACATTTCGGTCCCTCGTGATTCGACTTCTCTTTTTGTAGTTTTAGTATATCAAGGTGAACGCAGAAGAGCTACAAAAATCTTTTTAGAAAAATAGATTCAACGACAAAGTTTTGACCACATAGTCCAAAGTTTTCGCTAGAAACCTTGTAAGCGAGTTATACATACTCTACTTTAAGTATAGATTATGTTTAAGTTAATTATCGTTATTATGAACCTATAAGCAATATATTAGCTAAGTATTACAAAATATACAAATTATTATTATAATATCTTTTAACTACTCGCGGTACGAGGAATCTCGTTTGAAGGGCCGCATAGGGTTGTTGGATTTCAGAACAGCTTAAATGCCAAAATGGTCTTGCTCTCCGACGTTTCATGTCTAGCCCCTATCTATACATTGTAGTTGAAAAGTATTGTTTAACACTTATAAAACAATATAGCTCGTAGACCTTGAGCTAATAAATAGTCGCAATAAATATTAGACTAAGTAAGCCTGGCAATCGTGTCGTGTTCGGGTTAGCGTGTCGCGGGTTGACGGGTTGGCGGGTCAAAATATATCAACCCAAACACGACCCATTTAAATATACAGGTCATGGGTTGGCGAGTTTGGAACATAAACCCATATATGACCCACCAACCCATTTATTTATACGGGTTCACAAGTTAGCGAGTTCGTAGGTCAGATTTGGGTTCATGGGTTTGAGTTTTAGATATTTATGTCTTAAACATCCAAATGAAAATTAAAAATATTCATAGAAACATGTTACAAACTTAGCCTTATAGGTTACGACTTATGACATTAGACTATCCACCACGAGTCATAATGTCAAAACAGTCAAAAATATTATGTAATACTTATGAAATATTAATACTTGATACATAAATACATTTAAAAATAAAATAATTTTTTTATTAACAATATAAACGGGTTGGTGGGTCAACCCGTTTATTTTTTGAGAAACCCATATATGACCCGTTTAATAAACGGGTTGGCGGGTTGGCGGGTTGGCGGGTTGGTGGGTTGAAAAACTCAACCCAAACCCATTTATTTTGTGCCATGTCATGGGTCGTGTCGCGTGTCGTGTCGAGAATTGCCAGCCCTAAGACTAAGCTCTAGTGATAATGATACTAGATTTTTGGGATTAACCTCCCTCATGATGGCCCGTGTCTATCTTATTTCTTTTATGCGGACAACACCCTTTTCTTCGGAGAATGGTCACAAGCTAATCTCCTTAATTTTAAGGTGCTTCAACTTAGCCTCTGATCTTAAGGTAAAATATTCAAATTCCAGATCTTTGGTATTGGTGTTAACTTGAGCACTGTGGATCTCTTCGCTCACTTCCTTCACTGCTAGCCTTATATTCTTCCATTCACTTACTTGTGTTTATCGATTGTGGCCAATATGTCCTTAATTACGAATTGACAACCCGTCATTGACAAATTTTGTGACAAGTTGTCAAATTGGAAGGCAAAATTACTTTCTTTTGGCGGGCGAATTACTTTCTTTTGGCGGGCGAATTACTCTACTTAATTCAGTCTTATGGAGTCTCCCTCTTTCTTACTTCTCACTTTTTAAAGCTCCTTTGAAGATTATAGATGACTTGGATAGAATCCGTAGAAATTTTTTTTGGGGTAAGTGCGATTCAAGAAACAAAATATGTTGGTTAGTTGGGATAAAGTTCTAACGCCTAAAAGATTTGGTGGCTTGAGTGTGATCAATTTCAGAACTTCGAACTTGGCTCTTTTGTCCAAATGGTTATGGAGGCCTAAAGTGGAACCATTTGTCCTATGGTCTAATCTGATCGGGTCCTTGCATTGCTTACATAGATATTGGAAAATGTTCCATGTTCGTTTAGGTGTTTAGTTAGGTGCTTCTTGATGGGTTTTATACAAAAGAACATTCCTATGTGCTCATACAAAACCCTAAAGCTTGGATCTAGGTTTCTCTATTCTACATGCAATTCATCCAATACTTTGAAACCCTAATCTAGCATACATAGAAATCGAAATCTATATGAAACTAGTTTAAATAGTACCTTTCAATGGTTACAAGAATTTTTTGGTCTTTAAGAAGCTTAGTGTCACAAGTGTCACACCTCTAATGGCTCATAAACACCAAGAGCAAGAGAATGATGTAGAGGAGAGAATATGAGAGGCAAAAATAGGCTCTAGGGTTCCAAGGAGACAAGTGGCCAATTTTCTAAGCCTTAGGGGTCTTTATATACTTAAGCTACTAGGGTTTCTGTCAAAACCCTAATTAGATGAATTAGGCCCTAAGTAACTTGAGAACCTTCTGGAATAAGGCCTCAATGGCCGAAAGTAAGATGGACACATCCTTAATTTCATCCATGCCTAATCCATAAGGCTTCTCAGCCCAATATTCAACTACCACACAATTGACAATTCTAGTCCCCTTTATTTAATTAATGTTTTTTATCCACAGAATTAATTTTTAATTAATTCTTGTCTAATATTAATTAAACTATATGATTTCTCTTTTAGAATATTATTCATATAATATATTAATAAACCATAATAACCTCTCTCTTCATAACTCATCCTATCTAGTTGCTTTGGTGAAGGCAACCCAAAAGGACCATGCACAACCGGGTCAAGTACTAACCAAATATATTTACAGGCTTAGATACTAATCCAACAGTCTCCCACTTGGATAAGTCTAGTAACTATAAATGCAAGTACTATCCAATTCGCAGTCTTAACTCTCAAAGATGTTGTCGAACTCTAATCTTATCAGTAACCTATCATTTAGATAAGGGATCGTATAGTCCTCTATTCTATATATCGTGTGGATAATCACATGGAACTAGGTCATACTTATTGTCCAGCAGTTTGTTTCTCGATCTTTGATTTGTCTGACATAGAACTTAATTGAACACATCAACTCAATCATGACCGGGCCCGACACATAAGTCATAACAAATCATTGAGGGGCCCGAATATCGCTTTTACCCTCTTAGGATAAAAGGAACAGATAAACTTTGACTTATATGCATTTACCATTCACTCATCAAATCATGCACACCAATGCATTTTATAACATCAAGTTACTGATGCGCTTACGCATTATTAATGCACAACCGACTTGCAAACGATAAACCATATATATAGGTTTTAAGACCATATGATATTATCGTCTTGTGATCACTCAAAATTAATTCCATGAAGTAATAGCAGCAAGCACGGGTCTAATCCAATGATCAAATAAAATTCATAAGCACTCATGAACGTTGTAGCAAACTTTTGCTATGTCTAATACACTTTAGACAATCTACAAACCAATTCATGACAATCTTCTTTCATACCTACTCCCAAAGTATGAGCGACTATGGAACGTTCGAATAATCTTATTATTCTAGAAGTCAAAACATGCAAAGTGAAACAATAGGTAAACAACCAACATAAGATAGTAACTTTACTTATAAATCATACCCATTTATTTAATCATCAAATGTCAATTGCAATTTATCTATTACACATTTCGAAGCTATCTAATCTAAACTATTATCGTCATTCAGCCTGATGCTTTTAGCGTGCTGCAAGTGCTTTACCCTACCCAATCCCTTCGTGAGGGGATTTTCTAGGTTATCCTCTGACGATACCCCCTTGACTACGAGGGGTCCCTCTTCCACCCGATGTCGAATAAAATGATATTTCATGTCGATATGTCGAGATCTGCCATGACCCCTCGGTTCCTTGGTCAAGGCATCCACTCCTTCATTATCACAAAAAATTTCCATAGTCTCCTTTATAGCTGGAACAACTCCAAGGTCTCCGATGAAGTTCTTCATCCATATTGCCTCTTTTGACGCTTTGCTCGCCACTATGTACTCTAATTCACACGTTGAATCAGCTATAGTCTCCTGCTTGGAACTTTTCCAAGTCACTGCTCCTCCATTCAGGGTAAAGACCCAGCCTGACTGAGAACGATAGTTGTCTCGGTCGGTCTGAAAACTGGCGTCACAATACCGTCGCAACTTTAAATTTATGACTCCCACCAAGGACTAAAAACCATTCCTTGGTCCTCCGAAGGTACTTAAGAATATTCTTGATTGCGGTCCAATGTGCTTTGTGAGGGTTCCCTTGATATTTGCTGACCATGGTCAAAGCGAAGTCCACATTAGGGCGAGTGCAAGTCATAGCATACATGATCGAGCCAACTGCGGAAATGTAAGGTACTCGGCTCATCTCTGCTATCTCGACTTCGGTACTCGGACTTTGAGTCTTACTCAACTTGGCATTACTTTGGATTGGTAAGTTCCCTTTCTTGGAATTCTCCATATCAAAACGTTTTAGTACCTTGTTCAAGTAAGTATTCTGACTAAGTCATATACTTTTACTCTTGTTTCTCACTATCCTTATTCCTAGAATATAGGAAGCCTCTCCAAGGTCCTTCATAGCGAAACACATCCTAAGCTAGGACTTGACTTCCTGCAGGGTTGGGACGTCCTTTCCTATGAATAGTATGTCATCGACATACAATAAGAGGAAGCTTAGTATACACCCACTGGCTTTGACATATACACATGATTCATCCTCGCTTCATAGAAAACCAAACTCTTTGACTTTCTCATCGAAACAAAGATTCCATCTGCGAGATGCTTGTTTTTGTCCATAAATATACTTATCAAGCTTACACACTCTATTGGGGTGCTTCGCATTGACAAAAACCCTCTGGATGATTCATGTAAACATCCTCAGCCAACTTTTCATTAAGGAAAGCGGTTTTGACATCCATTTGCCATATTTCATAATCATGGAATGCAGCAATGGCCGGCATCACCCTAATAGACTTTATCTTCGCAACTGGTGAGAATGTCTCATCATAGTCAACTCTGGGAGTTTGAGTAAAACCCTTCGCAACCAATCACGCCTTATAAGTGTGTACCTTCCCATCCGTGTCGGTCTTCTTCTTGAAGATCCACTTGGCAGTGATCATCGAGGTGATGATCTCGTACCTCTCTTGTCTAGCGCTTTGGTGGTACCGGTCCAGCAGATCTTGATGCATCTCATAGGTATACATTGTTCTCATAGGACTTATGGAGTTCTATAGTGATAGTCGCTAGCCTGATGCAATGGGCTTTCGTAGCATCACACTCATGGGCCTCAAAGGCAGCGATCTCTACAGCAGAGGCAGTGTTGATGTTGATTTCCTTCAGCTTCTCATCGAGGACATACTCCTTGTCCTCGTAACGAGTGACCATTTGAATGTTATGGATCCAATCATTGAAATTAGACGCATCAAAGATCACTCTCCTACACAAGTTAATGAGTGAGAACGATCCAGAGGAACCAGAAGCGTTGTTGTTTGCATTAGACATCTGAAATAGAAAAGAGACAAGTTTGATTAGAAATGAATCCCCAATTAAACACCCAAATGAGAAATTAGGGCTAGGATCCAACAACATTATTTACAAATTAGAAGAGGGATGTCGTAATCTAACATGTAAATAATTTGAAGGTAAGTGAATGAAGATTCACTAATTTCCCACCATGAAAAACGAAAAAGAGATTATATTTTAAATGTATTGAAAACTCCTAGATCTTTTGAGATTCATTGAACTTTTCAATAGCATGTTTAAATCTCGATATCCCCTCGTTTGTGACTGGGATACTGAGAATCACGAGACAGGGTGTGAATAACCATGCAAATATACATGGTGCCCCCAATGTTACAGTCACCTAATCGACATGCCGATTAGCCACACACGCTCCATCAATCTATGAAAAACATCGAGTCACCCTTTTCCACATTTGCTTAGAGCCCAATTAGTGTGTCGATTAACCACACACGCTCCACTAACGTCTTAGCAAGGGTACAAAGTGTAATTTCATGGAATTGCATCAAATTCACTTTTTCCTAAAGTAACTAAGATTGAGAATTTTTTTAAAAACATTTAGTTACTTAATAGTTCATTATACTTTTAATGAGGAAAGGGTTTGCCATATCCTACCCGTTCGGCTAACGACCCTCCACCAATCAAGAAAGCGGTGGGTGAGAGTAGACACCCATTAAACGGCCATTATATAGGCCGTAACCTTATACCCCCCCCCCCCTCTCTATAGATCGGCTTCGTGAATGAGGCCTACTAACTGTAAGACTAGCATTTTAAGCTATACATATATAATAATTATTCTTATAATATTATAATAGTATAGGGTTGAATTTTATACTCATAAAATTGTAAGGTTTGAAATTTAAATAATTCAAAATTAACTTTTAATAAAAAAAAAACTTAAATTTCAAAACTTGAAGGCAAGTATTGAAACTTTTTTCAAACTTATCTAGATCAAAATTCAAAAAAAATAATTAAACATTTAATTATGGTGATTATCTAATTTTGACCTAATCCATTTTATGCAAGATAGTGATCAAATAAATTCAAACAATTAATATTTATCATATAAGGAAATAACTATTCAGTTAATTTGAGAATATCTTTTATTTTGGCATGGATAATCATACAATATCAACAAAATTCGTATTTTATTAATCCAAAACGATTTGGTAATTATCCCATAGAAAAACAAGCATAAAATCTCGAAAAGCCCTCTGTCTGGCTGCCCGACTCGCTGAGTCCCTTTATGGACTCGTCGAGTTCAGCCTACTCATCGAATCCACATTGGGACTTGTCGAGTCAATGAGGCAGAAGACCAAAAAAACGATTTTTCCAAGAAAGAATGAAACACAAAGCATCAAATATAACACAAAACCAATCATGGCTCTGATACCACTAATGGGTTTTATACAAAATAACATTCCTATGTGCTCATACAAAACCCTAAAACTTGGATCTAGGTTTCTCTATTGTACATGCAATTCATCCAAGACTTTGAAACCCTAATCTATCTTACATAGAAATTAAAATCTATATGAAACTAGTTTAGATAGTACCTTTCAATGGTTACAAGAATTCTTTGGTCTTCAAGAAGCTTAGTGTCACAAGTGTCACACCTCTAATGGCTCACAAACACCAAGAGCAAGAGAATGATGTAAAGGAGAGAATATGAGAGGAAAAAATCGGCTCTAGGGTTCCAAGGAGACAAGTGGCCGATTTTCTAAGCATTAGGGGTCTTTATATACTTGAGCTTCTAGGGTTTCAGTCAAAACCCTAATTAGATAACTTAGGCTCTAAGTAACTTGAGAACCTTATGGAATAAGGCCTCAATGGCTGAAATTAAAGATGGACACATCCTTAATTTCATCCATGCCTAATCCATAAGGCTTCTCAGCCCAATATTCAACTACCACACAATTGACAGTTCTAGTCCCCTTTATTTAACTAATGTCTTTTAGCCACATAATTAATTCTTAATTAATTCTTGTCTAATATTAATTAAACTATATGATTTCTCTTTTAATATATTATTCATATAATATATTAATAAACCATAATAACCTCTCTCTTCATAAATCATCCTATCTACTTGCTTTGGTGAAGGCAACCCAAAAGGACCATGCACAACCGGGTCAAGTACTTACCAAATATAGTTACGGGCTTAGACACTAATCCAACACTTCTGGGGTTTGGAAAAATATTGTTGGCACTATTTTTGATTTCGGTTCTCAAAATATTATGCTTTAAGACTTGTTCAAAAGAGTATCGTGGAATGTGAACTCTTCATCCTTCTATGTCAACAATTAGGTTGGGGATTTCGATCTTCAATCTAAATACCCTTCTCTCATTGCTCTTGAATTTTTAAAATTTGTTCCATTGTAGATAGATGCTAGAAATTGGATGGTTCGTTGGTTGTTTCTTGGAATTGGCGGAGTCCTCCTAGCTCCACATCATAATTGTTAGAACTTGATAACTGTTTGAACGATCTCTCTTTGTTTTCTCTCGATACCTCATGTGATAAATGGAGTTGGCTTGGTTACAGTTCTGGGGTTTTCTTAGTGATCTCTTTACATGGAGCTTGGTGGGTGAACTCTTTAACATTGATAAAAAAAACCGGATACGGGGCACCTCCTTAAATGTGTCTTCTTGGTGGGTGAACTCTTTGACATGGATAAAAAAAACAGGATAGGGGGCACCTCCTTAAATGTGTCTTCTTGGTGCATTTTCCCTTTGATGTAATCCATCACTTACCTATGGATCAAAAATAAGGGTAAAAAGGCAACATTGATTGGTTAACATGGTGTAGTTGTCCATTTCTTTGCTTGTAAACGGTTGTCCTTAATTTGTACTCCTCATCTTCCTTCTCTAGTCACTTACTAAAGGTTGGTTTATTATTATTATTATTATTATTATTATTATTATTATTATTATATATAGGGTTAGGTTCATGTGAGACCGCCTAATTTTGTGAGACCGTAAGACGCATTTTTTTTTTTAATTTTTTATTTTGTTTTTTTAGTTAATGTTCCAAAAATAATATTTAAAAAAAGAAATTTTGGATTTTTCCATTTATTTTGCATTTTAAAGTTATTTTTAGAATATATATATATATATATATATATATATATATATATATATATATATATATATATATTCAAATGTTTCTAGCAACTATTGTGTGCATGTATGCACCAATGAGAATTCAGGAAATAATAAATTACTAAATAAATTCAATAAGGGTATTTTGGAGATTTGGTATTCTAAATTAATGGAGGCATTTAATTGGAATCCTATAATTAAGGAGAGAAAATAAATATTTAACCTAATCTTTCTCTTATAGATTGTGAATCACGGGCAACATCAAAAGACTTCACCATTTGCGAAACCCTTCTTCCATGTAGCTACTATCATCATTGAAATATCTTGCTGTGATCATCACCATTCCCGTCTTGTTCATCAAATACTAGCATCGTCTCCATCCTATATCCAACGCCTCACATCACGGATTTCTCGTCGTCTTTCTTACATAGGCAATGCTTATGGAAGCGTTCCAACACCAATGGATACCGATCGCATATGTACTCTGTCATCTAGGTTACGACGTTTTTTGAACCATTCAAATCTGCAATTAATCAGGTATTTTAAAGATTATATTTGTCCATGGTTTTTACTTAACCTAAATTACGTTCTCTAGAATTTTAGAGTTTTAACTGCAACTAAAAGTCTGGTAGTTTTTCAAAGGCTAATTTAAGCATTAAAATACACAATCAAAATCGACACACTTTTATGGTTGCAAATAATCTTTAGATAATTTCACATAGTTATTAATTTAAATATGAAGATTGTCTGGTTGTTCTAATTCTTTACTTCAAATCATTTCATTCTACTAAATCAAAGAATAATGGTACATTTGGTGGCTCACTGATTGATCATTTGTATCAGTATGTTTAGTCATTACTTCTCATTTGTTATCAATGTTCATATTCTATTACTTTACTAAAATTTAGAAATCTTGAAATGTTTAAAGTGGAAGGTTCTACTGGAAGTAAATGTTAAACGACAAGCTCCTTACTTGTCAATAATGTCATTTTTTATGATCTTTTTGACATTTTACTTGTTTATTTCTCATGTATATTTGTTTATGATTACCTTTTGTTTTGGCTAAACATAAATTTAGAAATATTGAAATAAAGGATTTAATGAAAATGCTAAAAATGTTCAAGAGACAAAAAAAAGACATAAATTCAATCTTTTTATTTGTCAATATATTTTGACAGAATACTAATTTTCTAGGAAAATCAAATGTAGAGTATACTTTATTCTATAAGAATACAGTGTAATCTGTAAGAATACATTATATTTTGGATAATGTATCATGTTAGAATACATCCAAGAATGGTTTTGATTATGTTTTCTTTGTGGATTTAGGTTTTGAAGAAACTGTCATTGATGTGGAAAAAGAAGAAAACATGAAGAACGAGACTATATTCTACTAGAATGTATTCTACCATAATATATTCTTTCAGAATAGATTAATGTTTTTATTATATTTTGATGTGTTTTTTTTTCTTTTTTAACTATTCTTAGTTTTAATCTTTCAAAATAAATGTAATTCTTGAACCATTAGTAGTTATATTTTTTTTTTCCAGAATGAATGTAGTAATTGTTTATAGTTTTATTCTTTACGAATTAATGTAATTAGTGATTCTTAAAGAATAAAATTCATATTCTTTAGAAAATGTTATTCTTGATAATATGTTGTATAATTCTGTTAGCATGTTAATTATAAATAAAAAAATAAAAAAAAAAAAAAAATTCTTGAATATAACCATATTCTGCAAAAATAAAATCAAAAATATTTTTACTATTTTATGGTTGACGTTTTCATTCTGATAAAATGAATCGATTATTTCTAAAAACTATATTAGAATTATATTTGAATTAATTTTAAAAAAAAATCAGATTTTAAAAAATAAGAGATCTAATTATCCCTTAAAATCCGAGAATTTCTTTTTTTAATATAGGTCATTCCCTTATGGTGAAATTTATGTAATTATACGGTACATGTTACCGTATTGTAATATCATAAACTCTCAGATCATAACATTTGATGTTATTCCTTTTGGTGATCCAGATTTGTGCATTCTAGCACACAATAGTTAGTAAAACCAAAATAACATATATATATATATATATATATATATATATATATATATATATATATATATATATATATACACATATATAGGGTTAGATTCATGTGAGACAAATGAATTTTGTGAGACGTGGGGACAAGATATGAATCATTCATTTAGTTTGATCAATGGCTGAGATTAAACCATTATATCTAAAAAAGGAGACGGTGGCATTTTTGAAATATTCATAAACTTCCTGATTAACTCAAAAACACGGAGGGGTAGAAGTGTAATTTTTCACTCAAAATGAACATATATTGTCTTCTCCTTCTCCATGACGTTTTCTTTCATCTTCCTCCCAAAAATGCTTCTAGATCAAAATTTCTTTCATCTTATTCCACAAAAACCAGATATCGATCCAAATCATCTACAAATCTTTTTAATTTTATTCCATAAAACCCTAGAAATCTATATATTTGTCTAGAACTTGAAACAAAAACCCTAAATCTGATTTGTACCGATCTACCTCGAATCCGACTAAAATACATCGTTTTCTAGCTTTCTTACCCAACATCTATCATCAGGAACGACTTCTTCAACACATTCTGATTCAGATTCTACAGCTAAACCCCTAGAAAGCTGATAATGATCTGATTTTGAATAGCATGACTCTGATTCCGGTTTTATATCGTCAATATCATCAAAAATACGCCAATGTGATCTGATTCAGCTTTGAATCTAAATAATATTTCAGGTATTTAGAATATGATTTGATTTTTGAAGTTACTTTTTTTAGTTTTTTAGTCGATCTAGTAAAAATTGAGTAAAATAGTGTTTGATAACTTGATATTCTAGATATTTTCAGTTTATAAGTCAAATGTTGCTTCTTAATTTGATTCCAAAAGTTATTTTTTTTTATTAAGTTGATGATGTAGTAAAAATTTAGTATGATAGTTTTTGATAACTTGATATTCTAGGTATTATGACGTTGTAAGTCAAATGTTACTTCCTAATTTAATTTCAGGTGTTATTTTGTTTGAGTAATTAGATGATCTTGTAAAAATAATTTAGTAAAATTATGTTTGATGAGTTAATATTCTTGGTATTATAATTTGATAAGTCATATGTTAGTTCATAATTTGGTTTAAGATGTTTTACTGATCAATCAGACTTTACTTCCTACTTTGATAAGACAAAGCTAATTCATGTACTCATATATTGGTCTTGCTTTATGGTGTAAAATTAATGTTTTTATGTATAAAATTCTAAGTTTTCTTTTATCATAACTTATGTATAATCAAAGGAACAATTCATGTCATACTTTATTAGTAGAGTGAAATGTTGTTGATTAATATTAAAATTTTGCAGTTTAGGCTTTATGATATCAATATTGTAGTATTGTATATATTTTGATGCATATCAGTTAACAAGAATGACCAAGTTAAGAGCAAAACGTGTTGAATAATTTTAGTTTATGGTACTTAACGTGAATTTTCTTGTCTTTTTTCTAATAAAAGTATGGTATATGTTTTGATGTAGATCAAATGACAAGAATGACTCATTCAATATCAAAACATGTTGTTATACTAAAATTAAGAAAATTAATGATTCATAGCTCATTGTCAGCATGTGAAAGGAAAGAACGACAAAGGTGTAACATTAAGCACAATAATATATATGGATATTTGAATTGTAGTATTCTAACTTAACTTATTATGAAGTGTTATATTCTACTTTTCATTAAGTTGATCATTCTAAAAAATGTATAAAATTTTGATATTTGATTTTATATTAGGTTGTGAAAACAATGCATTGATTTTATTTTGTTGTTTTAACAAAGTTTGGTATATGTTTTGATGTAGATCAAATAAGAAAAAGAAGCTAAGGAATTTGAAAATATTGATAAAGAAACTTGGAGCAAAATGATGATGAAAGGGATCGATGCAAAGAACACATTGAAAGGGATATTAAAGTAGATTTGTTGAAAGTTTGGAAATATGTGGTTGTGAAAGGCATTCATAAATTTTCTCTCTTATAGTTTATGTATTTTAAACAAAGTGTGTATGGACAAGAGTTATTTTTTGAATGGTTAAATGGCTAGTCAATATTTAGTTGAACATTATGTATTGTTGGAAATATGATTTGTAAAAATTTAGAATAAGATTTATATGTTAATACTGATCAAAGAAAATCATATTTACTTTGAATGATACATTTTAATTTTTTTTTCTTATTATGACATCATGGTTGTCAATAGAATATTCTTTTAGAATAACATTATAGGCGTCTCTATATATATATATATATATAATATTCTAATAGAGTAATATTGTGTTGTTAATATTTAATATTATGAAACTATGTATAGTATTCTAATATTAAAATACAATATTCTAAAAATATGCATTAACGTGTAAAATGAACTTATATTTAATATGTTATTGTTACAACATCATGGTTATCGATAGAATATTCTGACATAATAATATTATAAGTTTATATATATATATGTAGAATATTCTAGTAGAATAAATTTATATATTGTTTGTTTTCATATGTATATAGGTAATGATTTTTTAGAATAGTAAATATTTTAAAATTAATATACATATGTACAATATTCTAATATAGTAATTTTATGAGACCTTCAACCGTATTGTATGGATAGTGTGTAATGTTAATAGGATCTTCCACATATTACATGAGTTTTAAATTAATGTGTATATACATAATGTTGTTTGTTTTCATAAGTTACATATACAATATTCTAATATTATAATGTTTCAAGATTATTTGACTTCCATGTAGAATATTTTAATAGAACAATATCTAATTAAACTTAGATTTTTTTAGCACTCATTAACATGCTATTATTCTAGTTATTCTAGATGTTCACTATTTAATATTTTGTTGTTAAGATGTAATAATCCGAAATTGTATGTAATATTCTGATATTAAAGTGTAATATTGTAAAATTAATTGTAATGTGTAAAATAACCTTATATAATGTAAGATTCTAGTATTATAAATCTGTGTTTGATAACTTGATATTATAAATATTCTGATTTGACGAATTATTTTGTTAGAAATTACTTGCATTAATCTTTTTGCTAAAGTAATCTATAATGTTTTGATAGTGTTTGATATACTATGAAGTAACATGAAATATTATGAAATTATGTGTCATATTATAATTTTAGACATTTTGAATTTATTGGAAACAACTTGCTTCAAATATTTTTGTTAAATAATATGTAATATATGATTTTAGACAATCTATTTTTGTTGGAAACAACTTTTTGTGAAGTATTGTGATAGTGCTTGATTAACAATGAAGTAATGTGAAATATTCTAAAATTAGGTGTCATTCTAATTTTAGAATGTGTAATATTCTAAAATTGAAAATTAATGCAATAATAATGTTCTTAATTTAATTATTAATGCGTTTTTTTTATTAAGGTATAACTTTCATAATATTGTTATTGAATTATTAATATCAACATTAATTTTGTTTATGTAGATAAATTGAATAAAATGACAAAATCAAAAGTCAAAAGAGTCAGATGAAACTAAATCAAATGATCTTGATGAGTAGAAAAACACTGATAATTTGAAAACCACATTTTAAGTTTGTACCATAAAGCTCTATCACATGTTGGCAACTTATAAAATCTATTACATATTCATTAATATCGACACTTATAGTTAAAAAATTCTAGCTTGGAATATTTAAGTTCCTTTCAAGTTGTGTTTTATCAGCTAAAACTATCTGCAACCAGAAATTAAAGAATTGCTAGAATCGAGTATGGATTACATAACTAAAGATTTGAAAATGAAGTCAATGCGTCGTAACAAATGTAATTGATAATACAACATAATACTATATTATGTAATGTAATTGATCATACAACACACCATGTAAATATTAGTAAAAAAATAATCTAAATCTAATAATATTTTTCCATACAATCCTTTACCGCACAAGAATAATCAATATTGCTAAAAGAGACATATCTAACCTTTTTTGTTTTAAAGAAAAAAAAAGGATTTAAAAAAAACTATGGTAATGATCGTATTCTGGAAACATATTTAAGAGCATCCTGTATTTTCTTTAGCACAACACCTTCCTGCAAGTTAACAAGAGCATATTAAAAAAAAAAAAAAAAAAAAAAAAAACTTGGCTAAAAAGACATCACCAACATTCTGTTTGAAGAAAAAAAAGTATAGTTAAAAAATATGGTAAATTAGTAAGAGTAGTCAACATGACATTGTTTTAGACCAACGGTGATTCATATTTTGGAAATATACTTATATTCTTAAAAAAAAGTCTTTTATTGTAGGAAGTCGGAATGATACATCAAACCCTTTGTTCATTCATGATTTTTATCAAGGAGGAATGCATGTATAGTTTAAAGATATTTTTCTCAAGAATAATAATTGCTTTGTACATACCTTATCAGTTTACAGATAAATTGCAAAATGCTTTGTACATACATTATATTGGTTAATAAATGAAAGTACATTAACAATCCCACCCTATGCAAAACCAAATATATTGCAGTCATAATTCTACTATCTTGTTTCCTCTTTGTTGACTTTTTTATGACAAATCACATCTTGATGCATACTCTATATACCACTTAATACCATTACTAATTTCTTTAAAAGTTTTACCTATAAGAGGTATCAAACTAGATTCAATATCTGGAATCTAAAACAAAGAACCATCAGATCCAATGAATTGTTTTCAAGAACTAGATTATGCTGCAACATTATAACATTGAACTACAAAAAAGAATATACCACCATCTTAACATATAAATAGAATAATGTGAATTCATATGAATTTAATCATAAAACACCACAATTTAACATGTACATGTTATCATAATTGATATTAATAAATGTATGTTTAATATTCTATAAGAATAATATGCAGTAACATGATCTTATCAACAAGATGATGTTAATGAAAAACAAACATTGAAACATACAACAAATTGCTGAAAAACATATTGACTGAATACAATTACAAAATTAAACCTTGAAACAGATGATCTATTGTTAAATAACATATTCTAGGTTAACTTGTGTTCTATGTTAAACAGATTCAATCAATCAATATGATGAATGCTAAAATCACGAATCAAACCTAGATGAATTTGGGAATCACTAGTCACTTAAAGATTCAATCATCTTATGCTAATAGGTCAAACACATAATATGATACATGCGAGTAACATTAAAAATTGAATCTTGTTGTTCTAGATTAAATAGAAGTAACAATAAAAGTGATGAAAATTCAAACCTTGAACAACTGATAAAATCACAATGCAGAATAATAAATCACAGCTTGAAAGAGCGTAAACAGTTGTTGAAGATGAAGATTAACCTAAATCACTAAACACTTAAACCTCTACCTTGGATGAAAATTGATGATCACAAACCTAAAAGTCAATCACAATCTTGGGATGAATTGTTGATGTCGATATATGTAAATCAACCTCAATAAGTTAGATTATCACATGAAAATGTAGAAGAACGAAGAAGATGAACTCCAAAATCGCAAATTTAATGCTTGTGATTTCGACAGGTAAGGATCATTGATCGATCGGTGAATGGCGATCTCAAATACCAAGGAAAACTAGTAGGAAGAAGTGAATATTTTAGGAGAGGAAGATTAATTACATGAATATGAATATTAAGGAATATTGATCGCATAGGAGCGCTGATTTTGGTAGAAGAATCAAAGCAGATGAGGATGTTCTTGATGACGTGAACATGACGTTAATAATCTATCAGATCTGGTGAAGATGTTATATTTAACCTAATGACTAATCTGCCCCTAATTAACTAATCAGTTAGATTAATTAGTGTTAATCCCCTTTTTTTATAAGCCACAAGATCAAATTTGATAAAAAGCTAAGATTTGGTCCCCATATCTCACAAAATATAGGTGGTTTCAAATGAACCTATATATATATATATATATATATATATATATATATATATATATATATATATATATATATATAACGAAAAAAAGTTTAGTGACTAAATGTGAACAAAGTCAAAAATTCGTTACCATTTCAAATCATTATCCCTATATATATATATATATATATATATATATATATATATATATATATATATATATATATATATATATATATATATATATATATATATATATATATATATCGGTTAAAAAGGTAAAATAAAATTTAACCGTTAAAATACAGAAAAAAGATATTTATCAATTATACGGCTACAAGTTAGAGAACATCTTTAATATCGCATTTAATGCAACCGTTTAACATGAATCATCAATACAGGTCAAAAATTAATAGGCATTTCATGAATTATATACACAATTCCATCTGTGGTCTTTTCCCAAATTGACTCTTAATAAATCTAATTGAATTGAAATTATATGAAAAGAATACAACTGGCATAATAAATTATGAAAATTTACGACTAATAAAATACAAAAATATATCAATCGCTTTTACTTATTTTGCCAATATTGCAAGTCTCTTACAGAACTATATGCCAATATTCAAATATACGGATTTTTATTTAATGCGAATTTTGCTAAAAGTTCAAGCAACAATCATTGATGCTCTGAACTAATAATGCATATGGCAGAATTAATATTCAAAGTATTGTATATTGTACTTATTTGTTATTCCTTTTTTTTTCGAAAGAGGACTTATTTGTTATTCCTTGTATCATCTCTTAAATTCCTATATTATATGCTGTGAAGCAATGCAACGTAGGATTTTCTATTTTTCACAATCTAAAAAGATATTTACGTATCAAAGCGTGTGGAAACTTTTAACTTTTAGTGTTTGAAAAAACATTTTGTTTTGAACAAAACACTTTATTTTGATACTACAAGTTTTTAGCGTTTAGTTTAAACAAAACGCTGACATGTTTGGCAGGAGTGTTTGAGAACATTTAGGAGTTTCTAACTTCTAGTTTTTAACAAAATACTTTGGTTTAAACAAAAAACTCTGTTTGGCAGTACGAACTTTTAGTTTAAACAAAACGTTTCAAATCTAAAAGTTATTTTATGTAGCGTTTAACAAAACGATATTAGGCTTTTTAAATCAATTTCCATAATTATAATTATAATTATAATTATATATATATATATATATATATATATATATATATATATATATATATATATATATATAAGAAATTTCTCATTTTTAAAGTTGATTTTGAGAAAGCCAAAGATTCCGTCAATTGGGATTATTCGGATTAAATAATGGTGTTTATGGGGTTTAGGGATAGATGACGTTCATGGATCATAGGGTTATTGAAAAATGTGAGATCTTCTATTCTTGTTACTGGGAATCCTACAAAAGTGTTCCAACTTTTCACAGGTTTGAGACAGGGTGATCCTATCTCTCGTTTTTTGTTTCTTATTGCTATGGAGGGGCTTCACATTGTCATGGAAGATGTGATTGCTTCAAGAAGATTTCGGGGTGTTAATGTGGAAGATTCTAACTTGGTGTTATCTCATCGTTTCTATGCAGATGATGCGTTATTCCTGAGTAAATTGGATGATATAAATGTTAGGAATCTTATTACTATCCCTCGGTGTTTCATATGGTTTCTGGCTTAAAGATTAATCTCTTTAAATCTAGCCTTGTAGGGGTTAGAGTGGATCAATTAGAGATTGTTTCTTTAGCTTCTATTCCAGGATGTGCAATGGTTATTCTTCCTTTTTCTTATCTCCGGATCCCCGTGGGTGGTTCCATGACTCGTGTTAGTAATTGGGACGTAATCGTTGTTTAGTTCTGTAATAGACTTTCGACTTGGAAAGTCAAGCTTATTTCCATGGGTAGGGGTTTAACTCTTATCAAATCGATTCTGGGTAGTCTTGGTATTTATTTTTTTCCCGATTTTTAGAATGTCTGCTACTGTTTGTTATGTTGGAAGCTTGCAGAGCTCGATTTTTATAGGGTATGGAAGAGTATCAAAGGCATATTCATTGGGTGAAATGGGATCTTGTTTTAAATTCCATAAATAAAGGTGGTTTAGATGTTGGTAGTTTGGATGCTTTTAACTGGGTGCTTCTTCACATGTGGAAGTGGTGTTTTTTTCATGAAGCATGATCATTATGGGTAAAAATTATCAAGGGGCTGCATGGAGTTAATGGAGCCTTTCTTAGGGGTTCTCGACCTATAGTATGGACTAGGGTGCAGTAAAAAATAGTAGGATCCATTCACCATTGCACAAACGAAATGTTATAGACCTAAATTCGATGTATATTGTGGTTGGTGATGGGTCTATTTCTAGATTTTGGGAGGATGCGTGGTGTGGGGGTTTGCTTCTCAAAACATACTTACATCAAAAACAATTTTTTCCGTATGGTTCAGTACATATAAAAATGTTGGCAACACAGAACCAAAACACATATACTTATATTCAGTTTCGATCATAACGTGTTTGAGTAATATTAGTGAAAGTCCATTTCTAATGCATGGAATAATATTTTTTGACCCTCTTGTGAATTCATGATGAAAAGAAGCATTGAAAAAAATATTCAACTCATTTTGGAGTTGAGACAAAAAAAAAGTTATGGAAATTCGAAAATGGTATTTCACTTAGTTGTTGTAAGAAGAAGGTGTACCATCTGTCACACCCCCAAACCGGAACGGCGGAAACGCTTTGGGGCGAAGGACGTCATGTTTAGTATCACAAGACATGCATCATAGTAATCAAAGTAATAAAACAACCATTTCATTAGAAAGAAAGTGTTTACAAAGTATGTGGTTCACATAACATAGACAAAAAGTAAATAACAAAACAAGACATGAAGCTATACTGCTCCATCTTCTAAATTCCCAGTAAGCGTACTTGTCTACTGGTTTTCTGAGAATACAAGTTATTTTGAAAAATTAGATCAACATTTAAGCTGGTGAGTTCATAAGATTTTAGTGGTGTAAGTAAGTTGTAGTAAATTGTAAGTTCTCTTTAGAAAAGTTTTTCTGTTCCTACAAAAAAATCCTATATTTCCTACTTTGATGAAAGATAAGTAAAAATGACTCTACAATCCTTTCTATGACTACTAACGGGATACAAGTTATATAAAACCCAGAGTAAACAAACAATCGATTGTGTGTATCTGCCCTAAGCCCACAACCAAACAAGGAACAAGGAATGATGCGGAAGATACACCTCCCATTGTTTGTTAGATCATCGTTGTATATAACCCTGGCGTATTCACTTAGTACTCACAGAGTTAACTGCAATAGTTCATTTATATTTGATGAAAACGTTCTTTAAGAAAACCCATATTTCTTTTCGTAATAATGGTAACCATAATGGTTCCTTCTATAATCACTTGGTTTATACTAGCTATATATAATCTAATATTGAATAGATAGTTAGTTGTGTAAATCTGCCCTAAGCCCATAACCAAACAAGGAACATGAAGTAAGGCGGAAAGCATACACCCAACTTCCTATCGGGTATTAATTATATATAACTCTGATGTGTCAACCAAGGTATTATAGAATTAACCACTTAAGGTCCTTTAAGTTATTCTAGTTTAATAAAATGGATTAAACCCTTTATTGGTAAGTTTCTAGTTTTGTATACCAAATATTCTATTTGAAAAGTATATTTTGTACTTGAAAACGGTGTATTGAATTAGTGTCCTATGACCTGACCCATACCTGGTACCCCTTATGATTAATTGGTGTATACGAAACATATATATATCTAAGATCGAATAGATAGCAGGCTAGGTAAATATGCTCTAAACCCACAACTAAACAAGGAACAGGAAATGAAGCGGAAGGCACACGTCCTATTACCTGTCGGATCCAATTAATATATATTCATGATGTATACACTAAGGAATCATAAAGTTAGCATTATAGGCCCCTCTCTAATGAATGTACTATGACTCGACTGTTCTGTTTGTCATTTGAAAAGATGTAAGTTTTCCCTAATTTATAACTATCTTAACTCGAAAATAGTTTACATTAACTTTCAAGTGGAACCATCACAATATGAAAGTAATGGGCACATGTAAGTACACAATTGTCTTTGGAAATGACAACTGAAGTACTGATTACCTTAAAACAATTATGTGTTAATTAAGGTCATAATGTGATGTGGTTGTAGCCATACTATACGCTCTCCCTCCAAGAGATTTTAGTTACAAAACGCGACTTCAGCAAACAAATTACTGAGCCATGAAGTAGTCTCACATTAAAGTTATCATAGTCTTGTATACCTAATTTATTATCACCTTTTGTTTAGAACAATGAGTTAGTGATTATTGGTATAATTTGTAAATCATGATTTCTTCTTCTGTTATAGTATCTTAGTATGTTCTTTCTGTTATAGTATCTTAGTATGTTCTTTCTTTTATCGTGTATTGTATCCTCCTCCCTGTTTCTCTTTATTGTATGTTCTCTATGTAATAGTGTATTGTATCTACCTCCCTGATTCTCTTTATAGTATGTTCTAGTATCTAGTATAAACTGAACCCCTAAACTATACCTATTATAGTTTACTAGTATGTTTTCTTGAACTGTTATTGAAAAAGGTTCATTTATCCACTAATTTATGATTGTACTTTAAAAACGGATTTTTATAAACTATGAAGTAACAAAACTTAAAAAGAGTTTTTGAAATGTTTTGATCACTTATAAAAACATAAGTAATCATTTGAAAGATGTTTATAACAAATATTTACACAATTATCATTGTGTTCAACTTGTATCCCCCTAAAAGCATTTAAAACAGTTTAAAAGGATTGATTATAGGGGTATGAACTCACCTTATGTGGGTGATTCAAACGAATATGCGCGTAAGGATGAGAAGCTCCACTAGTGAAGTCCCGAGACACAAACGAGTACTAAATGACATATAATGGCGTATATTGGCATGAATTTAGTGTTTAGAAGCAACCACATGCAAGAAAACACCTTTAGGGACTAGGAAACACTTGAATGAAGTGTTGAATCACATGTGATTGATCAAAGGGATGTTTATGGCCACCAAATGGTGTTTACGGCCATGGAGTTTATGACTGTAAACGCATGGTAAAACATGCATAAGAGGGTGGTTTAAGGTCCTATCTATCATCCCTTAGGGTTCAAGGTCTAGTGCTTGGATATAAGAAGGGTTTGCAGCCAAAATGTGACCAATCCATGGGTTTACGGCCAAGGGAGGTTCCATGGCCGTAAACTCATGAGGTTTATGGGATTGATGATGTTTCAAGACTATGATCTAGTGATTAACATGCCTAACTAGATTATAGATGGAATACTCACACTTTTGAGGACCTTTGAGCAGTTTTCGGCCACTAAGAACAAGTATGTGTTCTTGGTGAAGGATGAAGATCTTGAAGATCTACTCAAAAAGGGATGATTTCATGGATGAATCAAGAAATTCTTACAAGTTTAAGAAGGATAAAAAATCAAAGATGGAAGAAATACTTATGTTTTTGAAGATCTATAATGAAGAACTCGATGATACTTGAGAGATAATGGAAGTTTCTTGAGTTGAAAGTGTAAGATTGAAAGAAAAATGAAGGAAATGAGACTTACAGGGGAGTTTATGGCCAACCATGAGTTTACGGCCGTAAACTCATGTGTTGTGGTCGTGAACTCCTTTTGGTGGGGTTTAAGGCTTGAATGTTATACAATGACTCTAGCAGGTACTTCCTAATACTCATTCCTTGAATGTACTAGGCTTAAAAATAATTAGAATGCCCAATAAAAAGGCTAGAAGGCAATGAACTTAAGTCTGACTTTTGGTTGGTTGGCTTGACTTTACATGGGAAAAAAAATCGGGTTGTCACACCATCCTCTATTCGTGGAATTATAATTTGAGATCTAGATCTTTGTAGCAGTAACATTCTAAATGAAATTTTTAGTTTACATGAATATGAACCGTGGATATAAAGATCACTAACATTCAAATTCGTATGAGAAAGTTATGAGTGTTAGAAGTTTGGGTGAAAACTAAGAATGATTTGCTTTAATGGGCAGTCTAAGCATTTACAAGACCGTGTAATGAATTCCATGATCATGTTAAGTGTTTGACCTATATAAAATTGATTTTTCTTGATGTTTAATGAAGTACAATGTTATATATGGTCCTTTTTTGCAAAACATTATCGTGTTTCATGTTACACGGTCAAGTAATCACGTCAAGGTCCAAAGAAGAAGTTATAACAAGTGGTATTTCGGTTTATTGCTCCTCGTTTTACATACATACACACATTGTTTAGGAGTTATAAATGAGTGATTTTGAGATATTTATACCAAATAATTGAAGCTTCATACAATAAAGTTAAAGAGAATCAAGAATCAAGCTTGATTACAAGTAAGTTCTTCCTTCTTGCAAGCTTGGATGAGTTTTAATGGAGGAATTAGAATCAGTGACGCAAACCTTAACTTCCTATATATCTTTTATGATTAGTAACCTTGATGATGATGTTGAATAGGGTGTAGTAATCATGTTTACTGGTATAAAACATCATGATTAAGGTTTATTTCTTAAATTTTAAGATGATGATCATGATCATGGGTAATCTATTAGATACTTGAAATTGAATTGATATCTTGAGGAATTAAGTAATATGGATAATTCATTCATGAAGCTTAACTAGTTATATATAATGAATTGTAAAATGATGAAATGATGAGATAAAGGAATACTGGAACAAAATTATGGAATAAGATTAATCTATACGAGATGGAAAATGTTATTATAATCTTGTTATGTTGATTGAATGGGAAATGAGGAAACATTAGTTAAAAATCACCAAGTGAAATACATGGAATCATAGTTAGTATTCACTAACTAGCAAGACGATATATGTGGATTTTCTCTATGGGGTACATGGCATAATTATATAGTTTTAATGAATAAAATCTTTGAAATAGAAAGTTAAGATGTCAAATAGTTTTGAAAAAGAAAAATAATGGTTGATGACTAAATAAACTATTTTTAAATAGTAAACTAATAATTTTGAATAGTAAATGTTTTGAATAGATGAACTCTTTAAAAGAGTAAGTTAGTACCTAAAAATGATTTAGAAAGATAAAAGTATGCTATAAGATTTATGTTTAATATTTTAAACTTTTGATGTATATGATAATTTTTATAATATAAAAATTGATATTATTTATACATAAAAATTGATTATGTTTTTTTTATTGAATTTAACCTATTTAGTTTCTCTATTAATGATCTTCAATTAGGTATTCTCATCCATTGTTAATTTTGTTTCAATTTTGCGGTGAGTTCTTAGGTTTAATATGTTTAGAACATGGAATAATTTTTATAGTAATTACTTTGGTGGTTGGTTTGATTGTTGTGCAGCCGGTGGTGACACTAATGATTTCAGTGGTGGATTCAACGGTGGCTGGTGGTTTCAGTGGCGGGTTTAAGGAGGTGATTGTGATATGGGTTTGTGTGTGGTGGTAGGTGGGGACCTTATACTTATTTATTAAAATGAATATAATAAGAAAATAGAAAATATCAATGTAGCACAACTAAATTTTGCCATTTGCATGATTTGCTCACTAAACTTTTCTTTTTTGCGTAAAAGACCATTAAATTCATTACATACTTTTCAAATAATTCATTTTGCTCAATTTGAAGATGTTACCCGGTGACCAAGCCTTCATAGAAGAGTGATGTGTCAATCATGAAGCTTATGTGGAAGTATTCACGGCATCGCTACTCTACCCTCTATAATAAAGGAATCCCTAATTTGGGCCACTTCCCAGTTCATTTTACTTTATTTTTATGTTTATAATCTTTAATTTATGGTGTTTAAGATCTGATAAAGTTGGTTGTATGCAAAACTCGTTTGGGCTAATTGTGGAACAACATTGATGAATTTAATTGAAAATTTTCCTAGTGAACATAAAACCTTATAACATGAAAAGATTTTAAAATCGTTAGCCCTTCGGGATGTTCAAGTCAAGAATACAATTCTAGATTTATTGAATTCGAAAACCCTTGCTTTCCCTAAATGGGGAGAAGATAATCATTCTCGTGTAGGTTAGCAGAGGCAAATTCCCCTTCCCTGACTATGTTTTCTTCACCAACTAAAGCTCAGGAGACCTCTGATTCCGCCATTTTTCTAGTAGAGCCTCTTGACCCAAGTACCGGTAAAACTAGGTGAGAGTCGTCGGTGGTTTTCAAAACACATAATCAAATAATGGAACGAATGATGATGCTCACAAAAATATTATTATTTTGGTGGTTGTTACTGCCACAAAGACGTTTTTTGTTGGATTGATGTTTTGTTGTTATACAATAGGCTAATGTAAATGCCAACAAAACCAGGAAATGCCTCTTCTTAGTTTGAGTTTGAGCGATTATTCTATTAATGGTGTTAATCTTTTTGTTGGATCATATAAACCTTTGTACAATTTGAATTCATTTGTTCATAATATTGGAAATCCCAACGATGAATAACAAGATGTTATCTAGGGTTAATTACATTGTATAAACTTCAAAATATAAAAAAATAAATTGTTATCTAAGTGGTTAAATACCAAAGGGCTTCTGGCCCAGCGGTATCAGGTGGTGTCCTCTCTCTTTGAGGTCGAGGGTTCAAGTCCCGTCGTGGACATAGGTGGAATTAGGTGTTATTTTAGGAGTAGATTAGTATATTTGTATTTGCTGGTTCAAAAAAAAATCTAAGTGGTTAAATGATGTGACTATTAAAAAATAAAGATAAATTAATTATTAATGTCACATCAGCCCTTGTTACTGGGTAACCTGTTAAATTCGACCAAAATGACTTAATTAATTGGTTATCAATGTGTAACACTTGGTTCTCAGGTAAATTCTTTAAAGTTTATATATTTAGATTTTTGCATGGATGGTCGTTATGCGGGTCGTAACTCATTAACTTGGACTTGGGGTCTCCTTAAGTACGCAGGGCGTACCTAAAGTATGCATGGTGTACTCGTACTGAATGCAAAACCTAATTTTACGTTCTTGGACTCTATTTAAATACCTTAATCCCTTGGAAACCCTTCTTACCATCATCCACCATCCTCTCTTTTAGCCCCACAAAAACCTAGTTCCATTTGTGAGAATCTCAAGCTTTTGTGTGATTTTTGGTGCGCTATAGTGAAGAAGGAGAGCTTGAAAGGTATTCTTGGAGTCCATAGATTGTAGATCCAGCCTCGACCCTTCTTCATCATCTTCTAGAAGGTATAAAGTTGTTACACTTGAATCTTGGTAAGTTTCTCTTTTGCCCTTGCATTATTTAAATTGCCCAATTTAGTCCTTAAGTTGTACACGGGGCGTACAACAAGGTACGCTTAGCATACAAGCTGTAAAGCGAGTATGCGGGGAATACTAAGTAGTACGTTTGGCGTACTCATGCAAAATATTGATCGTGGATCCAGAGGTGTACGTTGGGAGTAAAGAAGTGTACGTAGAGCATACGCAATAACATTTGAAACCCTAATTTTCGGGGTTGGCAACTATAGAATCATCCTTATGGACATGAAACCCTCATTTATTCAGCCTCCTTGTCCTCCTAGCCCTGTACTCGAAACCCTAACTCCATTGTTGAGTGTTCTTGAGCTTAGAAGGTCTTTTGGATGTGTTTTTGGTGTTTTGAAGATAGGATGTCCTCTTGAAGCTTCATTAGAAGATTGGGAGCTTGTGGATCTGGGTTATCATCATCACATGGCACGCGTTTGAGGTATAAAGCTCTGAACTGTTTGTGTTATAGCTTAGATCTCTTTTGTTTGAGCTTTGGACACTATTTGGTCCCATAGATGAGATCTTGTGGTTTATTATCATTTCTAAAGCTTAGAGTTACTACTTTTGGTGTTCTTTTGGCCCTAGAGTCACAAAGTTGTCATATTTGAAGCCTTAGAGACATCCATGCCTGAGTTATGGCAATTATTATGAAAGTAGAATGTTATAAATCGAATTTGGGATCTTTTGGGGCATGAAAAGTCACCAAGTCGGTGACTTTATGCTTCTAGATACTTGTTGAGACTCAGATCTATGTTTTGGACTCTTAGACTTAAGCATTAAGAGCTTAATGGAAGAAATGGCTTAATGAAGGAGTACGTTGGGCATACAAGAACTACTAGAAAAAGAACCTTTTACGATGCGCAATGTGTGTCGTAAAACACTCAGACGACGCGCAAATGCATGTCAAGGAAGGCCCTGTCATAAAGAGAGACGACATGCTTTTCTGCGTCGTCTATTTACGACGCTCATTTATGACGCACATTTATGACACGCATTTACGACGCCCAGTTACGATACGCAATGCGTGTCAAGGAAGTCCCTATCATGAAGGAAGATGACTCACATTTGCGTGTCGTAACATTACGATGCATGTTTAAGACACGCATTGTGTATCATTAAAGCATCTATCATAAATGAAGATGACACGCATTTGCGTGTCATAAGTTTAAATGTTTTATATATATATATATATATATATATATATATATATATATATATATATATATATATATATGATAGAATTACTAATTTTCAAATTAAACAACATTGAAATTATCATAATAGAAAATAAAATACCATACATAAGAAAGATAGTTCATTTTTAAAAAAATATCACATGTCAAACAAGTTACCTAACATTACATGTCAAATAACTTAATCATATGATAAACTTATACAATTAACAGTGATCATGCATAATAATATCTCAGCAACAATATTCCATTTCTTTTGCTGCTTAAATCTCACTAGGGTTCCTAAAACTAGATCTTTAGGAAGAGGTTGGTTTTTTGTTCTTCGTGTTCTGAGCACGAAAACTGCAGATGTCACCTCATCAATTTCATTCATCATCTTCCTCCAGCTCTTTTGATCTTCTTCATCAGCAGCATCCTTAAAAACTTATATCTTTTTCCTTCTCTGGATAAACTTCTATCTCACACTCAGTGTAGTTCTAATTATTAGGTTTAAAAAATCAAGTTTGTGAATCTCTTTTGCAGCACATCATATGTGCTTTTTCCTTGAAAATATGCTGCTACTTGAGATACTATTGAAAGGAAATGTGATTTGGACATAAAAGAGAGAGAGATAGAGAGAGAGAGAGAGAGAGAGAAACAAGATATTAATAAAATAGTTACTTACACAGAAATGTTGACCAGCATTATAATTTTTACGAATGCAATTCTCTTGAAATAAAGGTTTGCATCCAAACTCACAACAGTAGCACGTCGAACCCTAGCCTATGATATTATATAAATATGATAAATTTCAGTAAAATGAGCAAATTATAACAAGTTATACGAGGGAATATACCTAGAAACTTGTCGACGTTGAACTCCTTGGTCAATCCAGAAAGAACCCCCGAAAGATCCCTTTATCACTTGAGGCATTTAATAATAGAAGTTATAATTGTACATATTGAAAGATGAAGGACTTGTTTGTAATTATTGAGACTTAATTAGTTTGACTCTCTTTCCTCTTATATATAAACTATCTGTAACGAGTCTAATTGCACCTGATGAAAAGCCAAGGGAAAAAGAGTCTTTAAAGCAAAGAATTCATGGGGGTCCTAAGTAGCAAGGGCAAAAGGTTCTTTAACCCAATTACTTCATGCCATCAATATGGAACCAAATAGCAACATTAGCAATATTAGCAACGACCAAAGAAAACACTCATTAGCACAACCAGTTCGAAACTGCAACTTGTAATGGGCAATCACAAGTGGGGAAAAAAACCAGCCAAGACCAATATGAAAATTTCACAAACTGTATTTAGGGTAATAGCAAAACCATCTGATCAACTGTTCCAATTATAAACTTCTATAACCAGATATAAATTCCTTCCATAACAAAATAACATGTAATTAAGTCGACCATACTTGGACATAAACAAATCCATGAATATGTTGTAACTTTAAACCTCACACAGACCGTACATTTAGGTTATGGTTTTTTACCACTTACACACACAAAAACAGTTGAACCCACACAAAGATCCAACCCTAGCCTAACGGGACACAAAATAATAAGAAAAAAGTGAAAAGAAAAGGGATCTATATTTCTCAAAATTCCCATATGAAGCTAAGCCCCAAGAAGAAATGGAACATACACATGAGAAATAGAGAATTACAAACGCCAAAGTATCAGAAAAGATTTTGATGACGAAGAAACATATATTTGATGATTTATGGACGGAAGCTTTGTTAGATAAGGTGTCTAAGTCCATAACTATTTTTGGTATGTACTTGACCCGACCCGACATGGTCCATTTGGGTTGCATGGCACCATGCAATTGGATAGACTAAATGAGAGAAATAACACTTGTGGATTATTAATATATTATAAGTTCTAATATATTAATAATATTATTTAATTAGTTTGATCAAGAATTAATTTAGAATTAATTCAGTGATCAAAGGATAACTAATTAAATATATGGGTTAATTATGTAAATCATCCATACTTGTATAGTGGGATAAGAGGCTCCATGGATTATCAAGTTGGGTTCCACCCATAGGATGCTCCATGGGAGTTACAAACCCATGGGTCATGGAAATGAAGATTCATAACACATTAGGGTTTACATGGTGTAACCCTAGAAGTGCCAACATTATATAAGGAACCCATTCTCCACCAAAATCGGCTACACATGAACAAGTGAGGGCTAGGCCGATTTTTGCAAGTGTAAGATTCTCTCAAAGTTTATTCCTTTGCATTTGGTGTTGTGTGAAGAATTTGAGGCATCACACTTGGGGTGCTAGGCTCACAAGGTTTCAAGGATCATAAGCAACAACAAGGTAAGTTATTCTATCTTCCATTCAAGTTAAAAATTGTTCCCCCATGTATGCTAGATAGGAATATAACCTTGGAATTCAACTTTGCATGATAATTAGACAAACATAGATCCAAGGTTATTAGGGTTGCATGTACACTTAGGAAGTGTTAGAATGCTCAAAACCCATCAGTGGTATCAGAGCCTAGGCTTGTTTGTTTGTTATTTGTGCAAAATTGTTGAAAAAAGTCAATTTTGTGCTATCTGTCTGCTGAACTCGCCGAGTCCATAGGGGGACTCTCTGAGTTCATGTGTAAGTTCATCCTACTCGCCGAGTAGGTTCATGCACTCGACGAGTAGGAGCCTTAGAATGCAGATTTTCGACTTTTGTTGATGGAAATGGACTAGAAACATTACCCTAAACTGTTTTGGTACTTGAAGACTTGTTTTAGATGGTGTAATGTTTATGCTAATCCATTTGCAATGGCAATTATCAAAATTACAAGGTTTTAAGTGTAATTTTTTATTCTTGAAATGTTCATATTCATATTCTTGAACTTATGAAGATTAGATGATCATAGGAATTACTTGTAACCTTCATGGTAGTTTAATTCATGATCATAAAGTGTTTTAATGGAGTCCATAACTTGTCCTCAAGTTATGGAAAACCAAAAGTCATTATTATTAAAGCCATTAAAAGAGCACAAGAGTTATAAAAAACGAAGAGTCTTCATTTTTATGACTAAATTAATTCATAAGTTATAAGAAATGAAAAGTTTTGAAAGTGTACAAAACTTGCCCTAAAGTTTTGGAACAAGTAAAGTATTAATTAAAACTTTAGTTCCAACCCTTAGAATTTTAAAAGTTAAAATTCAACCCTTATACTTTATAATATTATAAGTTAATAATATATATATATATATATATATATATATATGTATGTATATATATATACATATACATATATATATATATATGTATATATATATATATATATATATGTATGTATGTATAAGATCAAGTCGTCTTACCGCTAGTACGCCTCATTCACGAAGCCGGTCTATAAGGGGGTATAAGGTTGTTGCCTATAAAATGGCAACTTAATGGGTGTCCACTCTCACCCACCGCTTCCTTGATTGGTGGAGGGTCATTAGCCGAATGGGTAAGACAAGGACTTATAAATTCTCGTTAAAAGTATGATGAATATTATAAAGTGACTAAATGTTTTATTAAATTCCCAATCTTAGTTACTTTAGGAAAAATGTGAATAAGGTGCTAATCCATGAAATTACACTTTACACTTTGTTTAAGTCGTTGGTGAAGCGTGTGTGGTTAACCGGCACACTAACTTGTACTTAACAAGGTAAGTAAAGAGTGACTTAAGGTTTATCATAGTATCGGTGGAGCGTGTGTGGTTTACCGGCACACTGATTGAGTGATAAACTTTAAGGGTACCTAGTGATTTGCATGGTTACTTCACACTTTGTTTTGTGATCCTCGGTATCCCAGTCACCAAAACTTGGAGGTGACACTCGAGATTGAAACATGCCATTGAAAAGTTTAATGAATCTCAAAGAATCTAGGAATTTCTAATAACCAATTAAAAACCTAATATCAATATTTCGTTTTTCATTGTGGATCATTCACCTACCTTTCAAATATGTTATAGCTTGAATTACGGCATACCACTTCTAAGTTATAATATATTGTGATTGGATCCTAGCCTTAATATTACATTTGGGTGTTTTATTAACGACTCTCTTAATATCTAAACTAATCTTGTTCTCATCATTCAGATGTCTTCAAACAAAGCTGCTTCTGGCTCTTATCCTAATAGCTCCTTTACCCATATGAACTTGTGTGGGAAAGTCACTTTTGATGGATCCAACTTCAATGAATGGATCAGAAACATCATGATGATTACCTGCTATGAGGAAAAAGAATATGTCCTTGATAAGGAGATTAAGGAGATTAATGAGACCACCGCAACTCCTCAGGAGATCGCTGACTTCCATGCACATGAAAGGGATGCTACCAAAGTAGCATGCATCATGATGGCCACCATGACAACGGAACTCCAAAATTCCTATGAGGACTTCTACCATTTTGAAATGCACCAAGATCTGATGGAAAGATACCATCAAATTGCACGACAATAGAGGTATGAAATCATTTGCTCCATGATAACAACCTTGATGAAGGACGGAGAGTCCATCACGAGCCACATGCAGAAAATACAAAGATATGTGGATCGGTTGCTAAAGCTTAATGTGAACTTCCCTGAGGAGCTTGCAATAGATATCATTTTTCACTCCTTACCATCGTGCTATGATCAATTCCGCATGACATATCACATGAATAAGGAAGAGGTCACACTCAGCAAACTTCAGGGACTTCTCAAGACCGCAGAAACAGGTCTTAAGGGCAAGTCGGTTGTTAACACTCCTACTCCAAACTCCGCCCCGGTTTTGGCAATCAAGAAAAGTCAAGGGAAGAAGAGGAAGAGTTCTTCGAAGGGTACCAAGGCTAGGACCCTTGATGGATCCTCTTCAAGTGGAACCAAGAAAGGTTTCGTCACTCGTTCTTCTGGCCCAAAAGAGGCTGAATGCTACTATTGCCATGAAAAATCACATTGGAAGCAGAACTGCCCAAAGTACCAGCAAGATGTGAAGGATGGGAAAGTTAAACCCAACCATGCAGGTATCTACACTATCTTATCTAATAACTCACACCTAACTAACTCTTGGGTCCTTGATATCGGTTGTGGTATTCATATCTATTCTGATTTGCAGGGACTAAGAAGAAGTGAGAATGTGGAGCAAGGACGAATAAACTTAATCATGGGGAATATGAAAGCTTTACCTGTCACCAAGATTGGAGTTTATACTTTATCGCTAAGTAGATTTGAATAAATGTTGTTATTTGACAGAAATAGCAACAAAATATATTTCCTTTCATGCATTTTATAAACAAGGTTTCACCTTTTCATTTGATAATGAAGTTGGTTCGATTAATGCTTTCTTTAATAATGTTCTTTATTTTAAAGCATTACCTTGTGATGGTGTGTATGAAACTGTATTTGTGGTTGCTAACTTAGGAAATAATGTTTTGTCTATTGATTCTGTTAATGATAATAACTTGGATAAAGCATCATTATGGCATTGTCGTCTTGGACATATAAGCAAGAAACGCATAGGCCAACTCCAAAAGGATGGAGTCTTGGAGTTAGTTGACCTAAAGTCAGATGATAGTTGTGAATCATGCTTACTTGGAAAAATGACAAAGTCACCCTTCATAGGTTCTTGTGAGAGGGGTGAAGTTTTGTTGGATCTTGTACACACGGATGTGTGTGGGCCCTTCAAACATGTCACAAAGGATGCTAATCGTTATTATTTGACTTTTACTAATGATTATAGTAGATATGGATATGTCTACTTAATCAAGCATAAGTCAGAGACTTTTGAAAGGTTTAAAGAGTTTAAATAGGAAGTCGAGAATCAATTGGGCAAGAACATTAAGATGGTTCGATCTGATCAAGGTGGTGAGTATCTTAGTTCAGAGTTCCTCGACTATCTTAGGGAATGTGGGATTGTCTCACAATTGACACCTCCCATGACACCGCAGTTGAATGGTGTGGCTGAGAGGCGTAATCGGACCTTGTTGGACATGGTTCGTTCCATGATGAGTCAAGCTTTGCTACCAATCTCATTTTGGGGGTATGCCTTAGAGACTGCCACCAATATCCCTGATCTGGTCCTACAAAGAAAGTTGCCAAAACTCCTCATGAGATGTGGATTGGTAAAGTACCCAAACTTGTAACATCCCGAGTTCAGGGGTGCAAAGTTCAGGGTTCAAAGTGAAAATGTGAATGATCAACTCGGCGAGTCCATGGGTAGACTCGGCGAGTAGGGTCGCGATCCTGGTCGCGTGTCTAGAGGCCAACTCGGTGAGTCGGTGGCTGGAATCACGAGTTGGTAATGTGTGGAGAAAACCCTAATCGCAGGGATTTGGTCCTATATAAAGAACATAATACCCTCTCCCTAGCCTCTTTTCTCTCCCTTGAAGCCCAGAAACCCTAATATTCGTTGTGAGAGAATTAGAGAACATTTGGATCTTGAAGGGGTGTTTGTTGAAGAGATCTTTGAAGATTAAGAGGCTTGGAGCAAGGGGCTTTTCAAGCTTTTGACTTATTCTTCTGTTGGAGCCTTCTTTTGAGGTAATGATTCGTTGCTTGAGCTATTATCCATCTAGATCTATCATTTGTGGGATTTTTGGGTGTATATCTAGTGTTATCTTGAGTTTGGAGGTTAGATCTGAGGTTGCTACCTCAGATCTATAATAGTGATGATCCAAAAGAGCATAAAGTCACTGTTCAAGAGCTGTTGATGAAGTCTTTTAGCCCCAAACCTTAGCCCAAGAGTGTATTATGCTTAGATCTCCTTGGATTCACGTAAAGTTTGCCACTTTACGTAATGGATGGCTGGTATAAGAGTAGATCTATGGATTGGAGACCCTGCATGGATTAGAAAGCCTCTGTATGGGTTAAGAGCTAGTGGTACTCGGTGAGTCACATGGGTGTACTCGACGAGTTGCATGAAGATAGGAAGCAAATCAGCGAGTTGTAAGAACAACTCGGTGAGTTGGTTGAAGATAGCCTTGGACTCGGCGAGTCTGGTCTTGAGGTTCTAACCTTTTCTGGTTAAGCTGAGAATCGGTGAGTCAAGGGCTGACTCAGTGAGTTGAGTACGGTTTGACTCAGAGTTGTGGGACTCGGTGACTCTTGGGGCGACTCAGCGAGTTAATTCGTGTTATAGGAGTTTCAGAGCATGGGGACTCGACGAGTCAGCGGATTGACTCGGCGAGTAGAGTCAGTTAGGAGGGTTGGCTTCGATTGAGAACTTTGACTTTAACTAAGAGTTGACCAGTTGACTTTCAGGGGTATTTTGGTTGTTATTGGTATTTATTGGTTTCGGTGATTCAGTGGTGGAGTTCGTGACGATGGTCGGAGCAGCGTGATCTTGTTCTTCAGTCGGTAGTAGCAGGTGAGTCTTCTCACTATACTTTACCTTAAGTGGTAACTAGAGTTATGTGACAGAGTTATTGTATGCTATTTAGGTGATGTGTTGCACTGCATTATTTCTATGCGATTTATGTTGTGTGTATAGCAGAGTTAGGATCGGAAGGTCCACAGAGCTAGGACCAAAGGGTCCACAGAGTTAGGTTTAGAGTTATGTTCCAGTGTAATTGTATGCTATTTATTTTCTAAGATTTATTGTGATACGTGATATGCATGATTCAGAGTTATTAGAGTTAGGACCTTGGGGTCCATAGAGTTAGGACCAGAGGGTCCACAAAGAGTTGGGACTGGAGGGTCCCACTGAGACACACGGACCAGAGTGTCAACAGAGTTATAGCCTTGAGTGGCTAATATGTGTTAGAGTGGTATTTTAGGTAACTCACTAAGCTTCATGCTTACAGTGTTTTGTGTTATATGTTTCAGGTTTTCTTAGGATCACGGGGCGGCACCAGCTTGATTGTACACACCAGGGGAAGCGTTTGTTTGAGGATTCTGGTTTATTAATTGATTGAACAAAAGAGTTATGTATTCTAACTTAAACAAATGGGATTTTTATGAAAAGTGTTAAAGAGATAAACTATTTTAATTTTCAAAAAAATTTTTGAAAAATTACGGTGTTACTAGTTGGTGTCAGAGCCTTGGTTTGAGGGATTCAGATGCACCTTAGGGTAAATCTGGACTCAAACTGAGGAAGTAAGAAAAGTTTTCAAAGAAATGATTCTCTAAAGGTGAATAAGAGTTCAAAGAGAAAGCGAGAAAGAGCAGTGTGTACAATCAGCAAGAGCCCGAACGGTGATTTCCCAAAATACCGTTACTTTTTTGTTATGAGATATTTATGATACGTTTTATAAGATATTATGCATGCTAGAGATAGGCTAGGTATTTCATATCTTAGGACTAGAGTGGACTGATTTGTGATGCCTTAGCCTAAGAGTTGCTGTTATATGTGATGTGCTTTTGAGTATGAGTGAGAGTATACAGTTGGAATCCTTTTAGGGGATTTGAGTAGAGGAGTAATCTATGAGAGACTCCTAGATGAGTATTGTGGTGTTTATCGAAGAATAGTTAGAACCCACAAGGGGCAGAGTTGCAGAGTTTAGTGGTACCTTGAGAATAAGCAGAGCAAGCGGAGTTATCATCTGGATTGAGCTCTGTGTATTCTTCGATGCCCGAATGTTGCTTGCTTCGTGCTTTGTGGAACTCTCGATGATGGAAGTCAGCTACCAAGTGAATATGATGATATTCAGGAGGTAGATGACTGGCATCATTAGGAGCTCTTCAGCAGCTGATGGCGGAGAAGTGGGAGTGACCTTAGCCAGATGAGTACGCTGGCGGAGTAGAGCATTTCGCTGAGGAGCGAGCACGCATGGCGGAATTAGTGAACGAGAAGGTTGAGCAGTTATTTAGGAGCTCTGGAATGGTCTGTGTGGAAAGTATGGGTAGATGTGGCAGGTAGTATGGGCCCGTACTACCGAAAGTAGAGGACCCATACTCGTTACAGGGAGTATTCTAAAGGTTCTAAGTAGCAGATTGGGGAGTGATGTCATGGTTCGAGTACCATACATCGTAGCAGATTGAGGAGTGATGTCATGGTTCGAGTACCATACATTGTAGCAAATTGAGAAGATATGTTAGGGGCTGAGTACCATGGTTCTTAGCAATTGATGCTTGTGATTCTCCGGTTGTCCGATCAAGATTGATTGGTGGAGTTTGGACGCGATGGGGTTTTAGGCCTAAGGGCCATGATTGAGTCCGAAGAGGTATCCCTTGAGAGGGAGGTCGAGAGCATTTCAGAGTATTATTGGTAAGATGTCAGATGTAGTCGCAAGACTCAGGGATTAGTAGAGAAGGCATTTTTAGGGGATTGCGGTTTGAGTGACCAATCAGCCGATGGAGGAGATGTCACTTTTGTGACTTGTTGGGTGTTATTTATGTTTCCTATGGGAAATAGGAGAGGTGTGAGATTTTGGTTTTAGGTTTAGGAGTAAACCCTACGGGTTGACATTGATGTCGATTTTTCCACCAGGGTATTAAGCAGCATGTCTGCTGCGTGGAAATGATCTACCATGAGCAGGTAGTCAGTGGGGACTGAGATGGTCAAGGACCACATTACACCCTAATTGAGTATAGTAGGGCGTGTGGTGGCGGTATCAGTAGGTAATCCAGTCGAGTATATCAGGGCGGTGACTCTTCTGTCTATGATGGATATTGAGTATGGGAATGGAGTCCCTGTTCTTGTGATGATTCGAGTCTTGGAACTTGGGTTGAGAAGTCGAGGTTGAGGAGTACGATGATTTATTGTTTCAGTCTAAGAGTCAGTGATATTACTGGAAAGTTGAGATGTTCGGTATTGGGATAGTATCAGACTTTGAACGACTAAAGTCAGTCGTGATGAGAAGTTCCTAAGGATTTCTTCTGAGATTCAGGGTAATTGAGGTTGCTTAATCTCTTTAAAGGAGATTATCGGGCGTTGCATAGCACCTTCCGAGGGAAGGTGCGATATTGCTAGTGGAAACAGTCTTTGGGATGGTGTGTGCGTTAATTGGTGATGCTTCGAACCCTAAGTAGGGGAGAACCGGGTATTTTATTAAGGGAACCAGAGATTGGTGCAAGAGAGGTTAGGGGTTGGATACAGAAATCTGCGGCTCAAATTCATGAGGCCAGGGTCATTGGTGAGCCAAGAAAGGTGCAGAGTGAAATAATGCATGTGGTATGTGTCTGAGAAAGGATGGGTGTCTCCTCGGCAGTTAGCCAATGGTCAGGAATCTGGTGGTGGTCAGAGTCGTTTCAAGTGGAAGACTCGTAATGATGGTATGGGCATTTGAGAACTTCTGGGTCGAAGTATCGGTTGTTTATGCCCTTTTTAGGATGGATAGAAGACTATCGAGCAGCCAACTCCCGGGCCAGTATGTGTATTCTTGCTTGGATTTTGAGCAGTAGGGGAAAGGGTTTCGGAGGATCATCAGCGTGTTCTGAAGCATTAGCGCCTTCTTGGCATTCCAATTGAGTGTTAGATTACACTGAAGTTGCGCATTGGGTAAAATGAGGAATTATTTATGGAGTTCAGAGGAAATGTATTGTTGTATCTGTATGGGGCTGGGAGTAGGAGATCAGTGGTTAAGGCAGGACATCGCGATGTTTTGTAATGGTGTTCCGTGGTGACCGGGTATAATGTCCTGATTTCAGAGTTGTTTAGAATCTTGAGTTGGGACGACTAGTGGTGTATCATGTATTTTTAGTTCCAGTGGGAGCCCTTCGGGTATGGGCATCAAGAGGGATTATTTAAGAAAGTGGACCTCCACAGAGGTAGGTATTTTGTTATAGCGGTTGTCGCCGGAGTCTATGATGCATATGTGGGACAAGTGTGTGTGTGTGTGTAGCTATCTATGATAGTCTACGGAGCATGAGTTAGTGGATGTAGTGTGTCGTGGGGATGAGAATGAGAGTATGGGGTGAAGCTACAGGGAGTCGTAGTATTCACTAGTCAGAGGGTGTTGTGATGCTACGAGGATCCGTAGTACTCACAAGTCAGAGAGAGAGTCGTAGTACTATGGGGAGCTGTAGTACTCACTAGTCAGTTGGTATTGTGGTGCTACGGGGAGCCGTAGTACTCACTAGTCAGAGGTTGTCATGTTATTGCGGGGAGCCATAATACTCACTAGACGGCAAGAGAGTATGATGCTGGAGTGTTCCCCGACCAGGGTATGATGCAGAAGAGTTTTAGGCTTGAGTAGCCTTAGTATAGAGTTTTTGGAGCCTAGTGGTTGAACCAAGGACGGAACTGTAGGTCAGAGTTGAGTCGATCCTCGGTTGGATTGTATTTTTTTTTTCATTTCTTTTTTCGTATGAGGAAAAGAGAATTTTGTGACTTGTGAGTCACTAGGCCGGGATAGTGGTCACGGGGAGGAAGCTAGTGAGATATTTCAGATCATGTTATAGGTGATCTTTGGAGGTTCAGCTGTGGAGTCAAAAGCTGACCTGGTGCTCAATATCATAGTGGGTTATGAGAAATGAACTAGAGTTTATCATGGTGATGTCTGAGGACACTTCAGAGCGAGCGGACGATTCAGACGCTCGAGGACATGCTTCGGGCATGTGTATTAGGTTTCGGAGGGATTTGGGACACGTATTTACTCTTGGCTGAGTTTTCCTATACAACAGCCCTCATTTGAGCATTAGTATGCCACCCTTTGAGCTGCTGTATAGGAGGAGGTGTCGGACCCCATTTGCTGGGAAGAGGTGGTGCATGGATCCAAGAGTCCTTGCGAGCAGATTCAGAGCATGTGCGATACATGGAGTAGCGGTTACTCTACTAAGGATAGTGTAAAGTGGGGTGTGAGCACCGTGGCACTTGTCTAAAGTGGCAAGGTTGACAAGTAGATTTCCTTGGGTAAGGAAAGAGAAAGGTATGTAACTCCGGGAGGAGTGTTGGTTCACGGAAGTGAAAGCAGTAGTGAGAATTGATGGTTAAGAGTATAGTGGTTGAGCACTGTGTCTGTGCCAGTGGTATGGAAGCGTATCCGGGTTGGGTGTCTGTTAAGGTTGCGGAAGAATCTCCAGTGGTTTAGAACCAGAGGAGTTTGGAAGAAATGCAAGGATAGAGCCTTCGATTTAAGTATGGTTGTGATTAGGAGGTTATGTATATAGTGCTAATTCATCCTGGGGATGTCTGATGGTATCGTCAGTATGTCGGGTTTTTCCAACCCGAGGATGTAGAGCAGGCTCAGCATGTGTATGCAATTGCAGAAGAGAGCTTAGGAGAGAGTTGTTCAGGAGCTAAAGGATGGGTCATCTTGTCAGCACGGGAAGAAAAGAGTTGGATTCAGATTGAAAGCGGGATGAGTCCCAGAAGTGAATTCGATAAAGGTTATGCTAATCAAGGAAAGGGATAGCAGTTTGGTACCGGGTCAGGACCCGATGGTACGGGGTGATGTCTAGCTGTGTAAGGCCAACTCGGCGAGTCGGTGGCCAACTCGGCGAGTCGGTGGCTGGACTCGGCGAGTTGGTGATCTGTGGAGAAAACCCTAATCCCAGGGATTTGGCCCTATATAAAGAACATAATACCCTCTCCCCAGCCTCTTTGCTCTCCCTTGATGTCCAGAAACCCTAATATTCGTTGTGAGAGAATTAGAGAACATTTGGATCTTGAAGGGGTATTTGTTGAAGAGATCTTTGAAAATTAAGAGGCTTGGAGCAAGGGGCTTTTCAAGGTTTTGACTTATTATTCTGTTGGAGCCTTCTTTTGAGGTAATGATTCGTTGCTTGAGTTGTTATCCATCTAGATCTATCATTTGTGGGATTTTTGGGTGTATATCTAGTGCTATCTTGAGTTTGGAGGTTAGATCTGAAGGTGCTACCTCAGATCTAGAATAGTGATGATCCAAAAGAGCATAAAGTCCCTGTTCAAGAGCTATTAATGAAGTCTTTTAGCCCCAAACCTTAGCCTAAGAGTGTATTATGCTTAGATCTCCTTGGATTCACGTAAAGTTTGCCACTTTACGTGATGGATGGCTGGTATAAGAGTAGATCTATGGATTGGAGACCCTGCATGGCTTGGAAAGCCTCTATATGGGTTAAGAGCTAGTCGTACTCGGCGAGTTCCATGAAGATAGGAAGCAACTCGGCGAGTTGGAAGAACAACTCGGCGAGTTGATTGAAGATAGCCTTGGACTCGGCGAGTCTGGTCTTGAGGTCCTAACCTTTTCTGGTTAAGCTGAGAATCAGTGAGTCAAGGGATGATTCAGTGAGTTGAGTACGGTTTGACTCAGAGTTGTGGGACTCGGCAAGTCTTGGGGCAACTCGGCGAGTTGATTCGTGTTATAGGAGTTTCAGAGAATGGGGACTCGATGAGTCAGCGGGTTGACTCGGCGAGTAGAGTCAGTCAGGAGGGTTGGCTTTGACTGACGACTTTGACTTTGACCAAGAATTAACCAGTTGACTTCCAGGGGTATTTTGCTTGTTATTGGTATTTATTTGTTTTGGTGATTCAGTGGTGGAGTTCGTGATGGTGGTCGGAGCAGCGTGATCTTGTTCTTCAGTCGGTAGTAGCAGGTGAGTCTTCTCACTATACTTTACCTTAAATGGTAACTAGAGTTATGTGATAGAGTTATTGTATGTTATTTAGGTGATGTGTTGCACTTCATTATTTCTATGTGATTTATGTTGTGTGTATAGCAGAGTTAGGACCGGAAGGTCCACAAAGCCAGGACCAAAGGGTCCACAGAGTTAGGTTTAGAGTTATGTGCCAGTGTAATTGTATGCTATTTATTTTCTTAGATTTATTGTGATATGTGGTATGCATGATTCAGAGTAATCAAAGTTAGGACCTTGGGGTCCATAGAGTTAGGACCAGAGGGTCCACAAAGAGTTAGGACTGGAGGGTCCCACTAAGACACACGGACCAGAGGGTCAACAGAGTTATTGTATAACACCGTAAAAATTTGAACAATTTTTTTCACTTTTGAAAAATCATAAAATATCATTTGCAATCATAAATAAAAACATTGTGTCAACATTGTATCGGTACAAAACCCAAGATCAAAATACATAAACTCCGGTGTGCGTGTGTACAAATCATGCAGGCGCCTTCCCGCGATCATCACTGGTACCTGAAACACATAACACATAACACTGTAAGCATAAATGCTTAGTGAGTTCCCTAAAATACCACTCTAACACATAATAGCCACTCGAGGCTGTAACTCTGTTGACCCTCAGGTCTATGTATCTCAGTGCGGCCCTCCAGCCCCAACTCTCTATGGGCCCTCTGGCCCTAACTCTGTAACTCTGAATCATGCATAACACATATCACAATAAACCATAGCACATAAATAACATGCAATTACACTGGCACATAACTCTAAAATACTCTATCACATAACTCTGTTACCACGCTAGGTAAAGTATAATGAGAAGACTCACCTCGGGTATCTCGGTAATCTCTAACTCAGTAACGTTGGTCTAACCTCCGCCTAATCATGTAAAATAAATACTCTAATTATTATACTCTCAAAGGCTAGACTATGTCCTCATATGACACTCTCAGAAGGGTAAAAGACCATTTTACCCCTCTCACAACCCAAAAGCCCCACAATAGACCATACCCTAAAACTCAACTCAAAAGTCAACTTTCCGGGTTACACTGCGTGTACCAGATGTGTACGTTGCGCGTACCCAGCTGCCTCTCAGGATCGGGGAACGCCGCCCAGTATGCGGCGCGTACTAGGATTACACCGGCGTACTCCCCAACTTCACCCCTTTAACTCTTTAGGTCTTAAACAGTTAAGACTCGCATCCATATTCTAGATCCGACCACATCTAAGCCTCTTAATCCATAAAGTTGATGACTTTATGCCTTTGCATGGCTGGATAAGTCACCAACTCTCACAATGTTCCATCCTTTTAACTCTAGAAGGCTTATACTCAAGCATGACCTCAAGCTAATCACTAAAGATGGAAGCTTTATGGATCTAAATCACTAATAGCACTGAATGGGGACAGATCTTGGACCATGGAGCACTTTACACTCATAAAGTCTCTACCTTTGGGGTTTTTATCCAGAGCAAAAGCACATGCAACAACAAATCAAAAGAAGAGGAAAGTTTTGAACTTTATACCTCTAAGTGTAGTCCCTTGCTCTGTAGATCTCAGATCCAAAATGGCACCTCAAGCTTTAGCTTCCAAGAACTCCTTTCCTTCTTCTTTACTAAGTCACCAAAGCACAAAAAGCTCTAATCAACACTCTCACACACTAAGGATGATGGGGGATCTCTTTTAGGGTTTCACTCACTGATATGGAGGCTAAGAAATGAGCCTTAGCACCCTTTAAATAGTGCACAATACGAAAATTAGGGTTTTGCACCTGGGCCGGGTATGCCCGGCATAACTCTTGGTTCGCCCAACGTACCTTGGCGACACCGCGTCTAATTTAAGTGCATGAGTACGGCACCGTACCCCTCTGGTACGCCCAACGTACTCACTTGCTAAAGAAAACTTCACTCAAGGACTAAACATGACCAATCCACAAAGAATAAGGATGAACGAAGTATACCTGAATCTCGGGGTGTTAGAATTCCCCCCCACTCGAACCAGACTTCACCCCCGAAGTCTCATTCCCCGAACAACTCTGGATGCTGCCCTCGCGTCTCCGACTCTGTCTCCCAAGTCATCTCGGACCCCTTCCGATGTTGCCACTAAACCAAAACCAAAGGTACCTCCTTGTTCCTCAAAACCTTGATCTTCCGATCCCTGATTGCCACCAGTCGCTCAGCATAATTTAGGCTCGCATCCACCTGAATATCCTCCAATGGTACCGTTGCTGACCCATAGGCTATACATTTCCGCAACTGCGACACGTGGAAAGTGTCGTGGATCTGCCCTAACTCTGCAGGTAGCTCCAACCGGTAGGCTACCCTGCCTACCCTCTCAATCACTCGAAAAGGACCGATATATCGGGGCCCCAACTTGCCCCTCTTCCTGAATCGGATCACTCATTTCCAAGGAGAGACCATCAGGAGCACAAGGTCGCCAACCTGGAACTCGAGCTCGGACCGGCGCCTGTCCACATAACTCTTTTGACGACTTTGAGTGGTCAACAACCTCTGCCTGACCTGTTGAATCTGCTCAGTCGTCTGAAGCACGATCTCGATACTACCCATAACACGATGCTCGACTTCTCCCCAACAAATGGGGGTCCGACACCTTCTCCCATACAACAGCTCAAAGGGTGGCATACCGATGCTCGAATAATGGCTGTTGTTGTAGGAAAACTCTGGCAAGGGTAAGTACGTGTCCCAACTCCCGCTGAAGTCCAACACACATGCCCGGAGCATATCCTCGAGCGTCTGAATCGTCCGCTCACTCTGTCCATCAGTCTGGGGGTGGTACGCGGTACTGAAATGCAGTCTAGTACCCAATTCCTCATGGAATATCTTCCAGAATCTAGAGTTGAAACGCACATCTCGGTATGAGACAATCGAGATCGGCACTTCATGTCCTGCTCCCACTTCCCTCACATACATCTCTGCCAACCTCTCTGTGGAAGAGCTCTCGCTAATAGCGAGGAAATGAGCGCTCTTCGTCAACCGGTCTACAATCACCCAAATTGCATCGACGCCCCTCGCAGTCCTCGGTAATTTGGTGATAAAGTCCATGGCAATATGTTCCCACTTCCACTCGGGAATTTGTAACGGCTGCAACTTGCCGTGCGGTCTCTGGGGCTCGGCCTTAACCCTGCTACAGTTTTGGCACCTCTCCACGAACCATGCAACGTCCCTCTTCATACAGGGCCACCAATACTCCCTTTTCAGGTCCAAATACATCTTAGTGGCCACGGGATGGATTGAGAACTTCGATCAATGAGCCTCTTCCATCAAAATGGTACGCGTTCCACCCATATGCGGTACCCAAATCCGACCCTGAAATGTCATAAGCCACCGACCATCGGTAACGAACTCTGATACTTGCCCGATAACCCGCTCTCTCTTCTGGTTTTCTGGTCTAATGGCCTCGGTATGAGCTCCTCGAATGGTGTCCAACACCGGAATCATCACTATCAACCTCATAAAAATATCACGCATCGGAACACTCTCCACCCTACGACTCAAGGCATCAGCCACCACGTTGGCTTTCCCCGGGTGGTACAGGATCTCGCAATCATAATCCTTTACCACATCCAGCCATCTCCTCTGTCGCATATCCAGGTTGGGCTGATCCATCAAGTACTTTAGGCTCTTGTGATCTGTGTGTATGGTACATCGGACCCCATAGATATACTGCCCCCAACTCTAAATCATGGGTAGGATACCTCGCCTCATGAGGCTTCAGCTGCCTCGATGCATACGCTATCACATGGCCTCTCTGCATAAGTACTGCTCCCAACCCTGATATCGAAGCGTCACAATATACCACAAAATCCTCCATTCCCTCCGGAAGGGCTAACACCGGGGCTTCGCATAATCTCTGGCAAAGTGTCTCGAAGGAGGCCTGCTGCTCTGGACCCCAAGCAAAAACTACACCCTTCCGGGTCAACTTAGTGAGTGGCACGACGATCTTGGAGAAATCCCTGATGAATCTCCGATAATAGCCTGTCAGTCCTAGAAAACTCCTAATCTCTGTGGGTGACCTCGGCACCTCCCAACTCATCACCGCCTCAATTTTGGTCGGGTCGACCAATATCCCTTTCTGGTTAACGAGATGTCCCAGGAACTGGACCTCTCGTAACCAAAAATCACACTTGGAGAACTTGGCATAAAGCCTCTCCGATCTCAAGACCCCTAGGATCTCCCTCAGATGCTCCTCATGCTGCTCTCTAGATCTCGAATACACCAAAATGTCGTCGATGAATATGATCATCGAGTGATCCAACATCGGTCTACACACCCTGTTCATGAGATCCATGAACACCGCTGGTGTGTTGGTGAGCCCGAAAGGTATCACCACGAACTCGTAATGCCCGTAACGAGTCCTAAACGCAGTCTTCTGGATATCCTCATCTCGCACCCTCACCTGATGATATCCAGACCTCAAGTCAATCTTGGAAAACCAAGATGCTCCCTGCAACTGATCGAAAAAATCGTCAATCCTTAGCAACGAGTAATGGTTCTTGACCTTCAATTTGTTCAACTCCCGGTAATCAATGCACATCCGGTGTGAACCATCCATTTTCTTGACAAAAAGGATAGGAGCTCCCCACGGCGAACTACTCGGCTGAATAAAACCCTTTCCCAGCAGCTCCTGAAGCTGTGAGGATAACTCCTGCATCTCTGGAGGCACAAGGCGATAGGGCACCTTGGCGATAGGCGCGGCCCCCGGAACCAAATCGATAACGAACTCCACCTGCCTTACAGGAGGTACACCCGGTAACTCCTCCGGAAATACATCCGGGAACTCACGCACTATCGGAACCTCTCCCACAGACCTCGGTCTCTCTGTCTCAACCCTCGCATCCATTACATATTCTATGAATCCCTTACATCCCTGCTGAAGACTCTACCTCGCCATGGCGGCTGAGCAAAATGTTGAACCAGAACGTGTACCCTCTCTGTATACCGTAAGAACTCCCCTACTAGGGTCTCGCATGGTCACCAGCTGTCGCTCACAGTCGATGATCGCTCCAAATCTGCTCAACCATCCATGCCCACGATGACACAGACATCCCCCATCGCAATAGGGACCAAATCTATTGGGAACTCAACCCTGAAAATCTCGAGTACACAACCAAAAATCACCTCGGGGCATACACCGCTCTCTCATCCGCTATGGAAACTCTCAGAGGTCGACTCAATGCCTCTCGACTAATATTGATGTGCCGGCTAAAGGCCAACGATACAAAATATCGACTCGCACCCGAGTCAAATAACACTAGAGCAGGCACAAAATTCACAAGGAAAGTACCTACGCATAACATAATATAAGCACAATATCACAAAATACAAAAGAATACATGAAAGAGTACATACCGGCCACGACATCGGGCGATGCGTGGACCTCCTCCGCAGTCAACTGGAAGGCTCTCCCTCGTGCCTTCGGTGCCTCAACCTTCGCAGGATGAACATTTGCAGCTCTCACCACAGCAGGGGATAATCCCGGAAATGCTCCCTGCACTGACCCCTGCAACTGTGGACACTCTGCGTTCCGGTGTCTAGTCTGGTTGCAATGAAACATACTGAAAAACCCTTGGGGCAATCCTTGGCCATGTACCCCTCCTTCCCATCGTGGCCCTTGCCGCACTTGCCACAAGTGCGGCCCTTCTGGTTCCCAGATCTCGAATCAGCGGGTTTGGCCCGCTTGGCTGCCGACTGAGACTGAGCCGGCTGCCGATCCTTTCCCTGAGACTCAGCCTCCTCCCTGGTTTGGGTCTCCAGCTCTATCTCCCTCTTCCGGGCATTTTCCTGAAGCTCGACAAATGTCTAGAACATCGAGTTCGCCACGAAATCATGTATATCCCTCTTCAGAATGCTCAAATATTGGCTCATACGTGCCTGCTAGGAGGACACGTTGTAAGACCCCATTCACTAAAATTACCATAAAGCCAAACATGCTACATGCATATTCATAATTATAATTCACACTAGTGGTCTAAATACAAAAGCATGGATACAAACCAACTAAAAGGGTTTTTACAAAGTTTCATAACTAGTTGTATAAATACATAACTACCCAGGAATTTATAATCCATATACATATATGTATACCAAGTAAAAACGTAGTAGTGTCAACTACTCTAAGTCCTCCAACAAAGCGTGTTTACTCTGGATGCTTATCACCTGAAATAGTTAAACACTAAAAATTGCATAACTTTTCGCTCGAAACTCCGTTTTCGATGAGGTTTTCGCCTGTACGTTTCTAACGAGATAATTTACAACTTCCAATAAAAATATCCCAGAAAAGATCTTCCAATAAAATCAGATTTAATTATTTTTAACTTAGACGTTATACTTTCGTTAATTCCGATAGTTGACTTTTTGATCGGAATCACATAAGACTTCCCTATCACCTCTAATACATTCCAAATGATTCTAAACTTAGTTTAACTTCAAAGATTATAAACCTATTTCGTTAGAAATCAACGCTTAAAACCATACCGAAAATAATATATATATATATATATATATATATATATATATATATATATATATTTTAAACGCTTACAATTCTATTTTACTATAACTACCTACTTTAAACGTTTAAAACAACATAATATATAATAATATTCATTTTTAAACTAACAATCATATGAAACATGATAATTAAACAAGGTTACTAAAGTGTATGTTACAAATACCTCCTCCTTTTGAGGATTTCGTCCCCGAAATCACGACGATTTAAACAAACGGGGATATTTTTCTCTTATGTCATTCTTATTTTCCCAAGTATAATTTGGGCCTCGATGATGTTTCCACTTGACAAGCACTAACTCCACTTCTTTATTACGCATATCAACCGTTCTCTCATTTATAATCTCTTCAGGTTCTTCTATATATCTTAACTTATTATCCAATTTCACCTCTGATAATGGAACTGTCTCATCATAGATGCTCAAGCATTTGCGTAGATAGCTCACATGAAATACATCATGAATACCTGCCAAATCTTCCGGCAATTCCAAGCGGTATGCTTGTTTACCAACTCTCTGGATGATTTTGAAAGGACCAACAAATCTAGGACTTAGTTTTCCTTTCTTCCCAAATCGCATAATGCCTTTCCACGGGGATACTTTTAGCATTACGAAATCACCCACCTGGAATTCTATGGGTCGTCTCCTCTTTTCTGTATAGGACTTCTGTCGATCCTGGGCCGCTTTCATTCTTTCTCGTACAATTTGAATCTTGTCGGTGGTGTCTTGAATCATTTCAGGGCCTCCAAGGATCTTTTGTCCTATGTCTCGCCAACACAATGGTGTACGACATTTGCGACCATATAATGCTTCATATGGTGGCATTTTGATTGAAGCGTGGTAACTGTTATTATACGAAAATTCAACAAGAGGTAAGTATTTATCCCAGTTACCACCGAACTCCAAGACACATGCACGAAGCATATCTTCTACGGTTTGGATTGTTCTCTCTGTCTGACCATCTGTCTGGGGATGATAAGCTGTGCTGAGAGCAACTCGAGATCCCATTTCACGTTGCATACTTGCCCAAAAGTGAGAAGTGAAGCGAGTATCACGATCGGAAATGATCTTTAATGGCACACCGTGTCTTGCAACAATTTCATCCAAGTATACTTGTGCGTATTTCTCCATTGGATCCGTTTCACGCATGGCAAGAAAATGAGCGCTTTTAGTCAGGCGATCGACAATTACCCAAATGCTATCATGTTGTCTAGCAGTCTTTGGCAATTTGGTAATAAAATCCATGGACAGTTCTTCCCATTTCCATACAGGAACACTAAGACTTTCTGGGGTTCCATAAGGCTTTTGGTGCTCTGCTTTGACTTGTAAGCATACTAAGCATTCCTGTACATATCTTCCAATGTCTCTCTTTAATCCAGGCCACCAATAGTCAGCTCTTACATCATAGTACATTTTACTTGTACCAGGATGTATTGAAAGTTTAGATTTATGGGCTTCATCTAAAATCTTCTGTCTTAATCCACCAATCTTTGGAATCCATAGCCGATTCTTGAATACTTTTAATCCTCGCGGATCATCAAGTAAAGCATCATTATAATGTATCATCCCTTCTTTCTTCACATTTTCTGGCTTTAGGGCTTCTTCTTGCCATTTCTTTAGTTCATCTAGAATAGTGAATTTTACTGTGGTATGAGTAATAGCATAACACATACTATTACGATAAATTTTTCTGCTAAGTGCATCGGCAACTACATTGGCTTTTCCAGGATGATATAGGATTTCACAGTCATAATCTTTGATCAGCTCCATGGCTCGTTGTTGTCTCATATTCAAAGTTTGCTGACTGAATATGTACTTGAGACTTTTGTGGTCAGTAAATAATTGGCATTTTGTACCAAAAAGATAATGCCTCCAAAGTTTTAGGGCAAATACCACTGCAGCGAGTTCGAGATCATGAGTGGGATAATTCTTTTCATAATCTTTCAGTTGTCTTGAGGCATAGGCTATCACTTTGCCATGTTGCATCAACACACAACCGAGTCCCAATCTTGAAGCATCGCTGTATACGGAGAAATCATCATCACCTTCTGGGAGTGATAAGATTGGAGCATGAGTCAAAAGATCTTTTAGAGTTGAGAAAGCTTTTTCTTGGGCTTCACCCCATTCAAACTTTACTTCCTTCCTTGTAAGACTCGTGAGCGGTATGGCTATACGAGAAAAGTCTTTAATGAATCTCCGGTAATATCCCGCGAGACCCAAGAAACTACGAATTTCGGAAGCATTACGGGGCACTTCCCAATTTTGAATGGCTTCGATTTTGATAGGATCTACAGATACACCATCACTAGAAATAACATGGCCAAGAAATTGAACTTGGCGAAGCCAGAATTCACATTTCGAGAATTTAGCATATAGTTTCTCCTTTCGAAGAAGTTCTAACACCGCACGAATATGAATGGCATGATCAGATTCAGACTTGGAATAGATTAGAATATCGTCAATGAATACGATGACTGATTTATCGAGCATTGGGCGACATACCCGATTCATCATATCCATGAATACAGCAGGAGCATTTGTTAAACCAAACGGCATAACAAGGAATTCATAATGCCCATATCGAGTACGAAAAGCAGTCTTCGGCACATCCTGCTCGTGAACTTTCAACTGATGATATCCAGATCTCAAATCAATCTTCGAGAAATAGCTAACACCCTGAAGTTGATCAAATAAATCATCAATGCGAGGTAGTGGGTACTTGTTTTTGATAGTTACCTTATTCAGCTCACGATAATCAATGCACATCCGCATCGATCCGTCCTTCTTCTTGACAAACAATACAGGAGCACCCCAGGGAGAAGTACTCGGTCGGATAAAGCCTTTGTCAAGTAATTCCTGCAGTTGGATCATCATTTCTTTCATCTCTGTTGGCGCGAGACGATAAGGAGTCTTTGCAATCGGATCAGCACCAGGCACAAGGTCAATTCGGAATTCTACTTGCCTATCCGGAGGAAGGCCAGGCAAGTCATCAGGGAAAACATCAGGATATTCGTTAACAACATGAACATCATTTACCGTTTTCTTCTCCTCTTTTGAGACATCAACTGAGTAGGCCAGATAGATAGAACACCCCTTCGATATGAATTTACGAGCTTTAAGGAAAGAGATTATTTTGAAGATTCTTTGTTCACCATAGACATAAATAGGATTCTCCCCTTCAATAGGAATGCGTACTATCTTTTCATAGCACAAGAGTTCTGCACGGTTCTTTGACAACCAGTCCATGCCGAGAATGATATCAAAGTTGGGTAGGGAGATAGGAATCAAATTGGCAAGAAAATTATAACCTTCAATTTCTATGACACAATCTCTATAGACTTTATCAACAAGTAATGATACACTTCCCGCGGTATCTACATGAAATGGTTGGGCGAGTGCATAACATGCAATTTGAAAAGAACGCGCAAATTCACGAGACACAAAAGAATCTGAGGCACCAGAATCAAATAAGATGTGAGCAGGTCTAGAATTGACGAGAAATGTACCAGTCACAACATTCGGGTCCTCGCGTGCCTCCTCTGGGGTAATCTGGAATGCACGACCTTTAGCCTTTGGCACATCCTCCTTTTGGGTTGAAGTACCCACTGGTTGTTGAACGGAAGCTTGACTTCTCACCATTTGGCTGGTAAGAGTAGGGCAGAAACGCTTTCTGTGGCCAGTAACACCGCAAGCATAACATGTAACATTCCTCATCGGGCAAACGGGCTTCATATGACCTGTTTCTCCGCATCCATAGCAAATCACTGGTCCTTTTCCTACCCTGCATTGACCTTGGTGGCTCTTTCCACATTTCTGGCATGGTGGTGGAGCTCTCGACTGAAGAGAAAAAGATTGTGGCCGACCGCGACCACGAAAGGCGCTCTGAGATTGTACTTTTGTGCTAAGATCAGATTGAGCAGATCGACCCAATGGATTAGTTGAAACAGAAACAGTTCGATCAACACGTGGATGCTTCGGGATAGAAAGAGTGGCACCACGTATCTCTAAGTCATGCTCGCGCTTTCGGGCATACTCAACAGCTTTATCGAATGATAGAATATCCCGATTGATCACGAAATCACGGATTTCATACCGTAACCCTTCCATGAATAACTGACTTTTATCGTCTTCAGTCGGGATATACTTCGCAGCAAACCGTGCCTTTTGATTGAATTGAGTTTCATATTCGGTCACAGTCATTCCTCCTTGCTTAAGTTCGAGGAACTCCTTCTCCAGTCTTCTCCTCATATCTAGAGGACAATATTTTCCTAGAAAGCGGATTTTAAACATCTCCCAAGATAAATTCTCCTGGTCATACTCGTTAAGAGCTTCAAATGTCGCTTCCCACCAGACTAAGGCTTCTCCAATGAGCATTGCAGAAGCATAGTTAACCTTGTCTTCATTAACCACATGGGAGATACGAAATACTTTTTCTGTGTTCTGGATCCAGGTAAGAACAACAATGGGATCAAGGACACCTGAAAACTCTGTAGCACCACTACTCTTGAAAGTTTTGAATGAGGGACGTTTCGCTTTCTCTCTTGAAGACTCTCCGGTGGCTTTCTCTTTACCCTTATCACTATCCCTTTTGTGTTGTTCGAGAGTTTGTCGAATAACACCAGTAAGTTTATCCAAAAGCCGCTCCTCACGAGGGGATATTGGAGTATCTCCCTCATTAAGATGAAGATCTCCACCCACATCTGGTGTATGACTACCCTCCTGCTCAGCCATTGCTCTGAAAAATTTGGAGTAACATAACACGTAAGAATATAAGGATTTATCATTACCCAACACCCCACTTAAGTCTTTCCTATGGTTTGTATCCATATACGGACAATAAATATGTTCATATATTGAACTTCCAACAGTTTAAGTCTAAATACCAATTCGTGGTATTTAGTTCGCTTAAACCAGTGCTCTGATACCATAATTGTAAGACCCCATTCACTAAAATTACCATAAAGCCAAACATGCTACATGCATATTCATAATTATAATTCACACTAGTGGTCTAAATACAAAAGCATGGATACAAACCAACTAAAAGGGTTTTTACAAAGTTTCATAACTAGTTGTATAAATACATAACTACCCAGGAATTTATAATCCATATACATATATGTATACCAAGTAAAAACGTGTAGTGTCAACTACTCTAAGTCCTCCAACAAAGCGTGTTTACTCTGGATTCTTATCACCTGAAATAGTTAAACACTAAAAATTGCATAACTTTTCGCTCGAAACTCCGTTTTCGATGAGGTTTTCGCCTGTACGTTTCTAACGAGATAATTTACAACTTCCAATAAAAATATCCCAGAAAAGATCTTCCAATAAAATCAGATTTAATTATTTTTAACTTAGACGTTATACTTTCGTTAATTCCGATAGTTGACTTTTTGATCGGAATCACATAAGACTTCCCTATCACCTCTAATACATTCCAAATGATTCTAAACTTAGTTTAACTTCAAATATTATAAACCTATTTCGTTAGAAATCAACGCTTAAAACCATACCGAAAATAATATATATATATATATATATATATATATATATATATATATATATATATATATATATATATATATATATATATTAAACGCTTACAATTCTATTTTACTATAACTACCTACTTTAAACGTTTAAAACAACATAATATATAATAATATTCATTTTTAAACTAACAATCATATGAAACATGATAATTAAACAAGGTTACTAAAGTGTATGTTACACACGTGCTCTGGGAAAAACATTGCCCGCTCATGGAACATCTTCTTGATCACCGTAACAGACTCAGTACCTTGCTTGAGGGTCAGAAACTCCTGGGCCAAACGCTCCCTCTCCACCTGGGGAACGTACTCATCTCGAAACATAGTGGTGAACCTCTCCCAGGTCACCGCAGCAAGCTCAGCAAACGTAAAGTGCGCAGTCACAAACATCCACCAGTCCTTCGCTCCCAAGCGAAGTTGGTTCAGCGCGAACCGGACTCTCAAACGCTCTGGAGATGAGCAAGTAAAGAAACACCCCTCTATGTCTGAAATCCGTCTCATCGTTGCGATCAGGTCTTGGGTCCCATCAAACTCCAGTGGTTTTGTGTTGCTGAACTCTCGAAACAGCAACGCATCACCACCCTGCGGCCTAGTCGCAGCTATAGCTGCAGCGGCCACAGCAACAGTAGCCTCAGAAAGATCAGTGTATCTCTCATCAAATGTCTCCATCAGAGTGGTCTTGATAGACCCGAACACTTCTGGTATCTCTGCCCTGATGGCCGCAACCACCACCTTCTGGATGATCCTACGGATCTCCTCATCACTCGAACTGCTGGTCCCTGGTGTGTGGCGCGTCCCAACCATGGTCTCCTTCTGAAATACAACATAAGAATATTAGAGACCCCTTCGAGTATAATCACAATCGATAACTCCACCCTACTCGTTCCTTAGTGCCCTAAGGATTCTTACTTGGACTGCGCACCAACCCGGTATCTTCAGTAGTACGGGCCCAATACTACCGTCCATACCGCATCGGCATTCATCCCAAGTCCTCCTCCTTGATCCCCAAATCCTAAGTACTCTACTCTCTCTATCATGTGCTACTCACTAGCAAAACTCTCATAAGCACCACACTACTATCTAAATCACTCTTAAGCATCTCTAGCAGCAAAACCCCTAGACTAACGCATCATATATCAGGCCACTCTAGTCCTAATAAGAATACCTAGTCTACTCTAGCATGCATATCGTAACTCAACATATAGCATAACATAACATATCTGATAATCACTTATTATAATGGTATTTTGGGAAATCATCGTTCGGGCGTTGGCTGTTCGTACACACGACTCTGCTCTGTTTGTCTCGTAAGTTTTTCTTTTGAAAACTTGTTTTATTATCAAAATTTCCTCAAATCCTCGATTTGAGTTCAGATACGCCCGAAGGTGCACCCGAATCCCTCAAACCAAGGCTCTGATACCAAATTGTAACACCGTAAAAATTTGAACAATTTTTTTCACTGATGAAAATCATAAAATATCATTTGCAACCATAAATAAAAACATTGTGTCAACATTGTATCAGTACAAACCCCAAGATCAAAATACATAAACTCCGATGTGCGTGTGTACGAATCATGCCGGCGCCTTCCCGCGATCATCACTGGTACCTAGAACACATAACACATCACACTGTAAGCATAAATGCTTGGTGAGTTCCCCAAAATACCACTCTAACACATAATAGCCACTCGAGGCTATAACTCTGTTGACCCTCAGGTCTATGTGTCTTAGTGGGGCCCTCCAACCCCAACTCTCTATGGGCCCTCTGGCCCTAACTCTGTGGACCCGAAGGTCCTAACTCTGTAACTCTGAATCATGCATAGCACATATCACAATAAATCATAGCACATAAATAACATGCAGTTACACTGGCACATAACTCTAAAATACTCTATCACATAACTCTGTTACCACACTAGGTAAAGTATAGTGAGAAAACTCACCTCGGGTATCTCGGTAATCTCTGACTCGGTAACGCTGGTCTAACCTCCGCCTAATCATATAAAATAAATACTATAATTATTATAACTCTCAAAGGCTAGACTATGTCCTCATATGACACTCTCAAAAGGGTAAAAGACCATTTCACCCCTCTCACAACCCAAAAGCGCCACAATAGACCATATCCTAAAAGTCAACTCAAAAGTCAAATTTCCGGGTTATGTTGCGTGTACCAGATGTGAACGATGGACGTACCCGGCTGCCTCTCAGGATCGGGGAACGCCACCCAGTACGCAACGCGTACTAGGATTACGCCCGACGTACTCCCCAACTTCAGCCCTTTAACTCTTTAGGTCTTAAACAATTAAGACTCACATCCAAATTCTAGATCCGACCACATCTAAGCCTCTTAATCCATAAAGTTGAGGACTTTATGCCTTTGCATGGCTGGATAAGTCACCAACTCTCACAATGTTCCATCCTTTAACTCTAGAAGGCTTATACTCAAGCATGACCTCAAACTAATCACTAAAGATGGAAGCTTTATGGATCTAAATCGCTAATAGCACTGAATGGGGACAGATCTCGGACCATGGAGCACTTTACACTCATAAAGTCTCCACCTTTGGGGTTTTTAGACATAGCAAAAGCACATGCAACAACAAATCAAAAGAAGAGGAAAGTTTTGAACTTTATACCTCTAAGTGTAGTCCCTTGCTCTGTAGATCTCAGATCCAAAATGGCACCTCAAGCTTTAGCTTCCAAGAACTCATTTCCTTCTTCTTCACTAAGTCACCAAAGCACAAAAAGCTCCAATCAACACTCTCACACACTAAGGACGATGGGGGCTCTCTTTTAGGGTTTCACTCACTGATATGGAGGCTGAGAAATGAGCCTTGGCACCCTTTAAATAGTGAACAAGATGGAAATTAGGGTTTTGCACCTGGGTCGGGTACGCCCAGCGTAACTCTTGGTACCCCAGTGTACCTTGGCGACACCGCGTCTAATTTAAGTGCATGAGTACGCGCAACATACCCCTCTGGTACGCCCAATGCACTCACTTGCTAAAGAAAATTTCACTCAAGGACTAAACATGACCAATCCACAAAGAATAAGGATGAAAGAAGTATACCTAAATCTCGGAGTGTTACATATATCCTTGAGTAGCTAATATGTGTTAGAGGGGTATTTTGGGGAACTCACTAAGCTTCATGCTTACAGTGTTTTGTGTTATATGTTTTAGGTTTTCTCAGGATCACGGGGCAGCACCGGCTTGATTGTACACACCAGGGGAAGCGTTTGTTTGAGGATCCTGGTTTATTAATTGATTAAACAAAAGAGTTATGTATTGTAACTTAAACAAATGGTATTTTTATGAAAAGTGTTAAAGAGATAAACTATTTTAATTTTCAAATATTTGTTTGAAAAATTACGGTGTTACAAAACTAGACCACATCAAGATTTGGGGTTGCGAGGCTTTTGTGAGACGCGAGACTCATGATAAGCTCGAACCTCGAAGCGAGAGGTGTATTTTCATCGGCTACCCACAGCAATCCTTCGGTTACCTCTACTACAAACCTAGTGAAAATGTGGTCTTTGTAGCTAGGAGGGCGTTCTTAAGAAAGAGAGAGAGAGAGAGAGAGAGAGAGAGAGAGAGAGAGAGAGATCATAAGCCAAGGAAACAGAGGGAGGCAAGTTGACCTTTAATAAATTTAAGATTCAAGCGGTGAAGGAACTTCAAACCCTAGCACTCAACTTGATGAGGAAACTCCTGTTGAGTCAATTAACAAGTATGTACCTCTGAGGCGTTCCACAAGGGTTAGGAATGCACCTGAGCATTACTATGGATTCCATATTACTGCGGAAGGTGATACACTTATCAGTGATGAGACACTGATAGGTCTGGATGAACCTAACAGTTAAGCGAAAGCCATGGCAGGCCCTGAGTCAGCCAAGTGGAAAGAGGTAATGGACAGCGAGATACAGTCCATGTATGACAATCAAGTTTGGAACTTGGTTGAGAATGTACCTGGTCGTAAGATTGTAGGGTACAAATGGATCTTCAAGAAGAATATAGACATGGATGGTAATGTACACACCTATAAGTCACAACTGGTTGCAAAGGGTTTATCACAAACTCTGGGAGTTGATTATGATGAGACCTTTTCTCCAGTGGCCAATATTAAGTCTATTAGGGTTCTGTTTGCCATAGCTGCATTTCATGACTATGAAATTTGGAAAATGGATGTCAAAACTACTTTCCTTAATGAAAAGTTGGCTGAGGATGTTTACATGAGTCAACCAGAGGGTTTTGTTAATACCGAGTACCCAAATAGAGTGTGTAAGCTTGAGAAATCCATTTATGGATTAAAGCAAGCACCTCACAGATGTAATCTTTGCTTTGATGAGAAAATCAAAGAGTTTGGCTTTTCTAGGAGTGAAGATGAATCTTGTGTATATCTCAAGGCTAGTGGGAGTATAGTTAGCTTTTTGGTATTGTATGTGGATGACATACTACTCATAGGAAATGACATCCCAACTCTACAGGATGTTAAGTCCTAGCTTGGGAAGTGTTTCTCTATGAAGGACCTAGGAGAAGCTGCCTATATTCTAGGGATAAGGATCTTGAGAGACTGGAGTAAAAGACTAATTGGACTTAGTCAGAGTACCTACTTGGATAAGGTGCTGAAGAGATTCAGCATGCAGGACTCCAAGAAAGGAGAGTTACCCATCCAGAGTAATGTCAGATTGAGTAAGATACAAAGCCCTAGTACTGAGGCTGAGATAGCAGAAATGAGTCGAATACCTTATGCTTCGGCTGTAGGATCGATCATGTATGCTATGACGTGTACTTGACCTGATGTAGCCTTTGCCTTGAGCATGGTTAGCAGGTATCATGGGAACCCTAGCAAGGCACACTGGACTGCAGTAAAGAATATCCTCAAGTACCTACGGAGGACTAAGGATTGGGTCCTTACCCTCGGTGGGAGTGAAGACTTGAGAGTTGTAGGGTATAGTGATGCTAGCTTTCAAACTGATATGGATAATTTCCGCTCTCAGTCAGGCTGGGTCTTTACCCTAAACGGAGGAGCAATTTCTTGGAAGAGTTCCAAGCAAGAGACAGTGGCTGATTCGACTTGTGAATCAGAGTATATAGCAGCTAGCGAGGCAGCAAAGGAGGCGATATGGATGAAGAACTTCATTGGAGACCTTGGAGTTGTACCAGCTATTACGGATTCAATGGAAATTTTCTGTGATAGTGAAAGTGATGTTGCCTTAGCCAAGGAACCAAGGGATCATGGGAGATCCAGACATATCGACAGAAAATACCATTTCATCAGACATCGAATAGAAGAAGGACTCCTCGTGGCAAAGAGGGTATCATCGGATGAGAATCCAGCAGATCCCCTCACGAAGGGACTGACTCAGGTTAAGCATCTCCAGCATGCTCGAAGCATAGGGCTGAAGGATGATATTAGATTTTGTAGTTAGATAACCTTGAAATTTGTAAAGTGTAATTGGCATTAGATGATGAATAAAAGGTGTTTTATTTATGAGTAAAGTGTTGCTATCTCTTGTCAATCGTTTACTATATTTCTTTTGCATGTTTTGACTTCCAGAATAATTATGTTTGGTATATCATATTATTAAAACCTCCATAGTCGGTCATATGTCAGAAGTAGGTATGAATCAAAACTGACATGATTGGTTGCAGAGGTCTAAGGTGTTGGACATGGCTACAACAATCATGAGTGCTCATAAGTTCTGAGCATTGGACTCCACCCACGCTCACTGGAATCACTTCATGGAATTTATCTCGAGTGATCGTGAGACGGTAATATCATATAAGTCTTCAAACCTAGAGATATGATTTGTTACTTATAAGTTGGTTATGCATTGATTGTACGAAAACGCATTGGTAACTCGATCTTATAAAACATGCTCTTGTGTATAATTCAATGAGTGGTAGAACAAACATATGAGTTGAAGTTTATCTATTCCTTCTTGGATTAGAAGCTGATATCTGGGCCCCTCGATGATTTTGTTTTGACCCATGTACCGGGCTCGGTCAGAACTAAGTTGATGTGTTCAATTAAGTTCTTTGTCAAACAAATCGGAAATCGGGAAACAAACTGCTAGACAATAAGTGAGACATTGATCCATGTATTTGTCCGGCTGATATCTCGAACAGAGGATTATATGATCACTTATCTTAAATGGCGTATAATCATCTTCTCAGTTTCGAGAAACCTTGAAAGAGCTACGATTGCTGATCGGTTCTTGAAGTCATACTTGCAGTTATAGTTATTAGACTTATCCAAGTGGGAGACTGTTGGATAAGGTGTCTAAGTCCATAAGTATTTCTGGCATGTACTTGACCCGAACCGGCATGGTCCATTTAGGTTGCATGGCACCATGAAATTGGATAGACTAAATGAGAGAAATAACACTTGTGGATTACTAATATATTATAAGTTCTAATATATTAATAATATTATTTAATTAATTTGATCAACAATTAATTTAGAATTAATTAAGTGATCAAAAGATAACTAATTAAATATATGGCTTAATTATGTAAATCATCCCTACTTGTATAGTGGGCTAAGAGGCTCCATGGATTATCAAGTTGGGTTCCACCCATAGGATGCTCCATAGGAGTTACAAACCCATGGATCATGGAAATGAAGAGTCATGACACATTAGGGTTTACATGGTGTAACCCTAGATGTGTCAACACTATATAAGTAACCCATTCTCCACCAAAATCGTCTACACATGAACAAGTGAGGGCTAGGCCGATTTTTGCAAGTGTAAGATTCTCTCAAAGTTTACTCCTTTGCATTTGGTGTTGTGTAAAGCATTTGAGGCATCACACTTAGGGTGCTAGGCTCACAAGGTTTCAAGGATCATAAGCAACAACAAGGTAAGTTATTCTATCTTCCATTCAAGTTAAAAATTGTTCCCCCATGTATGCTAGATAGGACTATAACCTTGGAATTGAACTTTGCATGATAATTAGACAAACATAGATCCAAGGTTATTAGGGTTGCATGTACACTTAGGAAGTGTTAGAATGCTCAAAACCCATCAAGCTTAATTGCTTAAAACTCCAGAAAGTATGAATGAACAAAGTTATAAAAATATATAAATTGTATGTTTTCTGAGTTCTAGTGAATTCCAAAAGAAAGAAAACCTGGTTGATTTCTTAACTGTAACAATGTCTTAAAATGAAAAAAAAAAAAAAAAAAAAAAAAAAAAAAAAAACACACACACACACATCTTTGTAATAGAGAAATATAGAACTATGATGTTATAAAATGAAAATAGATGTACGTAAGTTGTTGTATGCTACAATTGTATTACTTCAACTTGGAAAAAGATACTCACATGATATTGGGTATCAGCAAGGATTATTTGAAAACTAATTGCATCAATAAACTGTAAAGGGGTATAAAAGTAAATTGGCTGCAACCAACAAACATTGTATCTATTCATTCAATCTAATTAATATAATTATAAAAAAACATACCTCTCCAGAACTTTCCTTAGACTTATATATCATAACCAATGTGTAATACTTTCTGCATTTAATAAGATTATGAAACTGATATATCAATTAGCACGTAACTTTAGAAAGAATGATTAAGGAAGCAGATAAGTTTGCCCATTGGATATAAACATTGTATATGTTCATTTAATCTAATTGATATATCATTTTTCTAAGTTTAGATAAACTCATCACTAATAATATGTTAAAACAAGATACCATAAATTAACTTTTTGGGGGTCCATGGCAAATGAAACAAAACAAGTTTATGCATCTTTCGTAAGTCAATATTTTGGGGTCCATCAGTCAATGAGAGCAACTAGCTACGCATATAAGGAATAACCCTTAGCACCTAACAGTTAATGTAAACCGTGATCAAAGAAACCCTATACGTTACGATATGATCTGGTATGAAAAAAAAAGAAACAACATTACAGAAACCCATTTGGAATCTAAGTAAAAAACGAGTGGGGGGGGCATCTAATAATCATAATTTTGAGGATAGGGTGGGTTAGGAACACATATTGGTATGATTCATCTTCTAATCATCTTCCTCTATAACGTCTAAGTATTAGCATCTCTGTAATGTAGTACTAGCACCATTACTCTTCCGCAATTCAAATGAGGGAAAGTGTATGATTGAACCAAAAATCAGTCAATTTCAACGCCTCTAGAGACCTTCATTTGATCAAGTGTGGAAGAAGCAACAATTAGGAGGTAAAGAAATTTGAATAATCCATCACAATGATCTTTGTGGCCTCTTATGAGGGCTAATGGAGGTGTAGAAGGGAATTGCACTAAGCTTTCAACACAACTATTTCCTCTCCAAGGGTAAATTACTTTATGCCCTTCATTAAGCTGATTGGCAAATTCTTCTCTAATATCTGATAACTCATAACATTAACAAAAACAATACTTGAGTCCTACACACAAAAATACAATACATGTAATCCAAATTGGAGCAAATTTTAATTTCTATAGGAGTCCATAAATCTGGTGTAATGTATTTCAAGGTGGCACCACAAGACTCACATTCAATCTTATCAGTATCCACATTCACCCTGCCTCTTCTTGCACATGCAAGAGAACTAGCAGCTTGTATGAGAGTCATTTGATAAATGAAATGATTGTAGAACATGTTAATAAAGGATAGAAAGGGAATTTTACACGAACCTTAGGCTTTCCAAACCATTTTGCAGGCTGAAATGTAGACAATCGCCTTAAAAGATCACCCTTTCCTATGGTCTACATGAAGGCTGAGATGAGCCAAGAAGTTAACCACAGGCACTTGCACTCAATGAAATCTACATGGGTTGTAAACCAATTCGAGATAGGGAACCTACTTTTGACCCCTAACCTTGACCATGACCTAACCAATCTGTACTACCAGCATTAGTGGCAACAACAGGCGATGATGCCCCTGCAGAACTGATAAGAATTATGGATGAATTCGATGTTCAATCAATCACTTTTGTTATGGAATTTGTAATTTGTAAGTAATCTACAACAACCATTAAAGTATTACAGATTATTAATCATATATCTCCTTGTTCATAGCATTCAAAGATCGACTAACGGGAATGTCAAAATGCCTCTCGAATTTTGGAATCTCGGCTTTAAATTCCAATTAGACTTCAAACTTGAGCTCCAAATACGATAATTAAGATGCACCAGAACAATATTGATGCTTGCATTCATATCCCCAAATTGAATTGATTACGATATATTGTACGGAGTGACGTTATTGGCTATCGAAGCTAAGTAAATTAATGTAAAGGAGGTTTTGAATCAGAAAACAAAACATTTGTAGGTGGCACAAGAACATGGAAATCTACCCCACCTTAAACTGAAGTGCAAAAGCTACAGACTAGGGTTTTTTTCGTAATTCAACATATATTACATTTACAACTATGTACTCGTATAGAAATGAAGCAGCATTGAAGAACCCTAGCTAGGATAGAAAAGAAAAAGTCATAGAAGAAGGTCTGGATGAGCATTAAATGTTGGATGATTGATTGAAGATTTAGGGTTCGGTTTACCTGGAAACGGGGGTGGGAGGACGAGGAGACGAATCACGGAAGAGTAATGGGAAATATCAAATGTTTTTCTATTTCTCGGACAAACTTGGGGGTAGCTTTTGGAATCAATGGGCATTGATTGAAGATTTAGGGTTCGTCCCATCTTTTTTCTTGAAACATGTCATCATATCTCTTGGAAATAAGATCGAATTCCAGTGGACCTCTAATTTATGGAATCATTTGAATTTTTCTCAATAGAGAAACATTATTCAACAGAAAAAGGGAGAATGGAGATGACATATCGAGAGAGAGAGAGAGAGAGAGAGAGAGAGTACAGATGGTTGAAAAGGAGCGACCATCAACTTACCTGATGGGAGGAACAATGAAGACAACTTACACGTTGATTTGTGGAGGAGGAAAGGCTACCTATACCTTAAACGATGCTTGAATCAGACCTATATAAGGCTTCACTAGTTCATAGATGGCGACATGGATAAGTCGCAAAGCCCTTAATCTCCTTGTAAGTTTGGCATAGGCATAATGTAACGATCCCTAAATCATATTATTTTCAGTGTAAGGAGTTGTAAATGGTTGGCTCTTAAACGAAGGCTTGTAAAATTGATCAGTCATCGCAGTCTCGGTGAGGTGAGATGAGCTCGAGGTCACCAGTGGGAAGAGTTGAGCGGAGGTCTCCGGAGGTAAGAGGTTAGCAGAAGTGAGCAAATGTAGCGAACTTTGCAGAGAGCATCCTTTTGAAAAACCCTAGATCCCTTACGATTTTGTTATAAGATGAATAGTATGCACAGTCTGTAGCTAGAGGATGCAACGATGATTGGAGGCGGCGGATGTGGGTGAGGGTCAGGGTGGAGACGCGGGAGAAGAATGTGGGGGTTTAAAAAATTTGGGGATTTCACTTTCGCTTTAAGGAGAACCATGTTTCTTAAAAAAAATATAAAACGATATTCACAGGGGACGCACTTGTGCCCTCCGTGTTTTTTATTTTTTACATGAGACACTAATTTAAGGGCACGCAATAATGCGTGACCTAAATCCTTAAATTTTTTTGAAGATATGACACTTTTTGAATGTCACTCTATTTTACGTAACATAAATCAATGAGTGTAGTGGTTTGCGCGTCATAAAAGGCTCTTTTTCTTTTAGTGAAGCCAATACACGCAACGTACAAGCCATGCAGCGAGTACACTTATCGTACACTTAAGTACGTCCTGTGTACTTAGTCAGTTTGGGCTTCGTATCTTTTGGGCCTCAGTTGGGCAACTTCTTTGGACCTTGTTGCTTTGGTCCATCTGAAATCAAGCTTTTAAGCTAAAGAAAATTATTGGGCTTTAATGCAAGGCCCATATGGGGGTTAGGCCGAATTTGGAAGTGGCCTTAGTGGATCAACTTGTTTTAGGACTTTTTGGTTTATGGATTTGGGCCTTAGTTTTGATTCAAGCTAGGCCAAGGGTAAAAAAGTCATTTTACCCCAAGTATGGATTGTTGGCTATAAATTGGAACTCAAGTGTTAATTGGGTGTTATTTTTTATTATTGATATCTCGGGGAGTTATCAAGGCAGCAGTTAAGGATTTCTTTCAGTAAGATTCAGCATTCAAGGTGAGTTTCCTGACTAGGTTTATTGGGTCTAAGGCACCAATGTCAGCCCTTATTGATTATGCTAAGATGTTAGGAGTTTGTGTGACCTTTGTATGTGTTGTGTCCTGCTATGTATACCGAGCAGGGCTCGATGTCGGGCGAGGCCCAATGACTGGAACATATGCTAGTGTTTATGGTCATTATATGTATTAGTATGACTATATGATATATATTGTATATGTGTAGCGGGCGAGGCCCAGTGACAGGCGAGGCCTAAGAATAATAGATCTGTAAACCGAGTAGGGCTCGATGTCGGGCAGGGGCCCATTATGTGACTTATTATGTATGGTATAGGGTAGTTTGGGGAACTCACCAAGATTTGTGCTTACGGTTTTCAATTTATGTTTCAAGTACTTCCGGTTCCAAGGGGAAGAGTTTGGGATTACTGCATTGCACACACCATGTAGATTTCGCACTTGATATTACACTCCGATTTTATGATATTTGATACATTTGTTTTATTTGGGATGTACGATTGATGATTGGAATATTGTTTTACTAAAATTAAAATGAAATTTTTAGACTATATTTTGGGACGTTATAAAAGTCTTAACCTTTATGATTCTTTTGCATAGATCTAGAATAGTTTAGGTTTTTTGCATGTTTTGGTCCCCAAGGGTTGGCTCTGGTGAGTAGGAGCTACTGCAGAGCTTAGGTTAGCATTTATTGGTGCTTTAGATGTCCTTATTGCATAAAAATAGAATCTTATTGGGAATAGTTCAACCATGCATGGGTTATTGACCATTTTATGGAGTTAAGAAGTCAGGGTTTGGTTTGGGGCTCTATTAACCCATGAAAAAGCTTAAAGTTATCAACTTTATCAGTTAAGACTTTCCTAATAGCTAGATCTATGAATTGGACGTTTAGATTGTAGGTATTAAGTGTTTAATATGGATTTTGGACTTCAAGGAAGTACGTTAGGCGTAACCCTGGAGTATGCATGGTGTAATGGGCTTTACCCTGTTTCCCTTTCTGTTGGATCCCAGTACGCAAGGCGTAATTATGGAATACACATGGCATACTCCCAGAATCCCATTTCGGCCGTTTTTGGGCCTTGGGTCATATGGGTTTTGGACCATGATTAGTTGGGTCAAATAGGGGAAGGGTAAAATGGCCTTTTACCCTTAGTAAGATATATTATGGTTTAGACCATTGATTAGAGGTTATTACCCCGATTATTAATTAGGGTTAGTTTTGGATATGTTCAGCGTGAGGAGTAGTGGTAGCAGTAGCCCGAGAGTGTGATTTGTTTATCATTAGATTGAGGGGAGTCTCCTCATTGTACTTGTGGGTCAAAGACACCAATGCCGACCTAAGGGATTATGTTGTAGGATAATAGCTTTATTCGTGATACTTACCAATATGTATGTATGTGCTTGATGTCTTCGTGACTCTTGCTAGTAAGACTACATGCTTAGGTGTAGGGGGTGAAATAGACCCGTAGCGATTGAAAAATATCGAAGGAATCGGAAGGGACTCAGGGAGTTAGAAGGGACTTAGAGAGTCAGAAGGGACTCAGGGGTGAAATAGATTCATTACAACTTTAGGCTGATATGTATTTATGATATGTATGTATGATGTGTATGTATGGTATGTGGTATTTTGGAAAACTCATTAAGCTTTGTGCTTACACTTTATGTTTAAATGTTTTTCAAGTACTTACGGTTCAAAAGGGAAGGGCCTAGCATGATCGCATCTCATCCATCAGTATTTAACATTTTATGATTTTGGGATTGTAGTCTGATAATTATTTCCCACATTTACATGATTTCAATGGTTTGAAATGAATGAATGATGGTTTTAGTTGACTTAAAAATAAAATTTATACTTAGTACTTTTGGAATGTTACAAGTTGGTATCAGAGATAGGGCACAAATAGATGTGTTCGACGGGGACGCCGAATCCTATAATGGGAGTGAAGGTGGGTTACACCTGATCCCACATCGGCTTGGAATGAGAACGAAACATTTCCTTACAAGAGGTGTTGATATCTTCCTTCTCGTAACGCGTTTTAAAGCCGTAAAAGCGGCAGATCCCATAAGAACTCTGCAGTTAAGCCGGGCAAGAGCAATTCAGGGATTAATGACATCCTAGGAAGTTTTCGTGCTGAGAGCTCAAAGCGAACAATATTGTGATACGTGCCAAAGGATGATGTTTCACAATGAGTTTAACGGTTTATTATACAAAAAAGTTTAATGACCAAATCAAACAAATACTAATAGTTTATTGTACTATAGCAGCATTTTTCCATAAGAAAAACACATAATAAGAAAAGGATATAAATAATGGAAATCTCATCATTTCATACATACTTAACAGAGAGGCGTCGACAATACTACTTAAGGGACTAACCATGAATGATATTCAAACCATGATGACCAACGACATTGGGTTTTAAAAAGTTGAACTCAAACAAAAAATTGGTGTAAACTATAAATACCAAAACTATAATTACTCTTTGTTTATAAAAAAAAAAAAGTAATATTTTTTTATTGTAAACTGGTATTATTGTATTGTTGATGTATTGATATTAAAAAATATATTAGAAATATTAGAGATAAGTATGAGACATAATCGGTATTGACCCGTTATTCCTAAATAACTGTATGGAAAATTGATAACGAACACCAAACCGAACTAACATTACTGAAATGTGGACCTGATTTTGGTACTAACACTAATACGAATCCTGAATTTTCTAATTTTAAAATACCGAATAATGTTAACATAAATAATTATGATACTAAGTTGAAAGTTTCATATTTTTACTCACCCCTAATATCAAAAAAGAAAAAGATTGTATCAAGATATCGTTGTATTTAAATTTTTTTTCCCATTACATTTGGATACACTTTCGAGTTTTGACATAATATTTGAATTTCAGTATACATTTCTATTTTTCCTTTTTAAGCATATTTTATAAAGTATTTTATACAACTTATCCAATGACTGTTTCCCACGTGTCAGATACGGATTGCTCGAACTCAGTACACTAATACAGCATCCGATAATCAATCCCTACTCTATATCCACATCTATTGTTGCTATAAATATACGTATTCATGATATCTTGATCATCTCCCTTCGTCAAACTTTTTGCCTTTCTCAATCCAATTTCCTTATAGAAGGATAAAATTCATCCAATGGAAGATTACACTGAGCTAATTCCAGGATTACCGGAAGAAATCGCACTCCAGTGCTTGACTCGGATGCATTACATCGTCCATGAGGTCGCCTCCCATGTCTGCCAACGGTGGCGACTCCTCCTCCAGTGCAGAGACTTTTATTACCACCGGAAACAATCTGGGTACACTCATAAAACGGCTTGTTTGGTTCAATCGCTTCACATTCCGGCCGATTCCAGTGGTGGTAACTCTAAGCCGGAGAATCAACCAAAATATGGGCTATCCGTTTTCGAACCGGATTCTGATATTTGGAGCCAGGTGGACCCGGTTCCGAAGTACCCTGACGGGTTGCCGTTGTTTTGTCAGGTGGCGAGTTCGGAGGGGAAGCTGGTGATGATGGGTGGGTGGAATCCGGGGAGTTGGGAGCCTCTACGTGATGTTTTCGTTTACGATTTCACGACTCGGAGGTGGACTCAGCGAGTCGATATGCCGTCGAATCGTTCGTTCTTCGCTGTCGGCGCCTTCGACGGAAAAATCTACGTCGCCGGTGGACACGACGAGAGCAAAAATGCGCTGAAAAGCGCGTGGGTGTACGATATCACGGCCGATGAGTGGACTGAGTTGGCCCCGATGAGTGAGGAGCGTGACGAGTGTGAAGGAGTGTTTGTCGGTTCGGAGTTTTGGGTCATTAGCGGGTACGACACCGAGAGCCAGGGTCTGTTCAAAAACACGGCGGAGGTTCTCGATATCACAACCGGAACATGGCGGCGCGTGGAGGAGGCTTGGGGAGTTAACAGGTGTCCGAGAGCTTGCGTGACTGTGGGGCAAAATGGGAATTTTGTTTGCTTGGCGGATACTGATCCCGCTATTCAAGTCGGAGCATGTGGTGTTGACCTTGGTGATCGGACTTTGGTCACCGGATCGGCTTACCAGGGTGCACCGCAGACCTTTTTCTTAGCGGAGAAGAACCACCAAGGGCATAATAGTAAATTGGTTAAAGTGGATGCTCCGGATGAGTTTTCCGGGTTTGTGCAATCCGGATGCTTTGTCGAGATATAATATATTTTAGGGCCTGTTTTTATTCCTTTAAAAGAAATTCCTTTTCTTATTTTTTTGTTAAAAAAGGAATGTTATTCGATTGTATATGACGCGTATGCAAAAAATCGGGTCAACCCGATTTGTTAATGCAATATTATAGAAGCAAACTCTTCTGTTACATTTACTATTGTTGTTCTATATGAATGAACTCGTATGTAAAAATCTAAAATAGTGAAGTTGAATACAGTAAGCTAAAAGAACAAACCAAAAATCACTAATTCCGACACAATCACTTTTTGATTTTATCGACGTTTTTTGCGCACCAACTATTTCATAACTCTACTTTTTAGACCTTTTTTTTTCTATAAAAGCGAATAAAGAATAAAACTAAAAAGAATGTTGCTTTCAAATTTTCTTAGGCCATCTCCAATACTATAATTCGTCCAAAAGGATGTTTACAAACGATGCGTCTTCCATCCCAATAAAGTGCATGTTTTTTTTGTAATAATTTATTTATACTAATGATATTGATTAAATACCCGTATTTATTCTATTTTAGTTTATATAAATTCGGTTTAACTATTTGTTTGGTATTATAACATTTGAAATATGTTAAATAGAAAAATGGGTTCCAATTGGATTTATTATATCTGTATTGGCATAACGTGTTTGATATCAATGTTGTTTTTGCCGATATTGCCCGGTTCTATTGACATTAAAACTAACTACGATTTATGCAGTCCTATTGTTTTAATCGCTATAGTGGTCAAAAGATCCAGCCTCTTCAGTCGATATTAAAAATAAGTTTTATAGTTGTAGATATTAATTAATTAGTAAGATATTGTATAAATTATTATAATTGTTTTGTTGTTATGACTCCAGGTTTGGTTTAATATGTAGTTTATAGTGGCGGTTTTGGGTGTGTGGGTGGGGTTGTGCGGTCGCACCGAGCTTCCGATTTTAGGAGGCTTTCGAATTTTGAGACAAATCAATAGTTATGGTGTTGGTATTAAAGAAAATTAGTTGTGTCGGTTACTTATATACATAAATACACAATGTAACATCTGTTGCAATTTTGAAATCATTTTAATTATGAACAATAATCAAAAAATCAAAATCTAATCATAAATTCTAAAATTTATCACCAATTTAAGAAAAGTGTATATATCCAAATAAAAATACAAATTTGTTGCTAATATAAATTCTAGCAAACGAATTCATATTTTATAAGACGCTTTACACAAAAATCTAATATTGAAATCAAAATCTAATCATAAATTCTAAAATACACCTTTGTGTAAACAAATTATTATTTTAAAATCTTTGTCGACTACAAGGTAAGAAAGTAGAATTGAAAGTATGAAAATAATAATGATTCAACTTTCTAAAATAGTAGAAGCTTTTTATAAACCTGTTGATGAAAAGATATATAAATATAAAAAATGAAGCTACATATCTAGCAGAGTAAGAACTTGGCAAAATTGACTTTATAACTGGTATGGTTATATGGTCTCATATATTGGTTAAAGTAAATAACATGATACTTCAATCTAAGACTATGTATATTGATGAGACTATATGGTTATATTGTATCATATATTGGCTAAGGTAAACATATGGTATCATATATTGGCAAACAACCTCAATATGAGACTATATGTATTGATGAGGCAATGAGTAGTGTGGGAGCACTTATTGAGTTTTTTAAAGACCACCGAGTGAATGGGTATGAGAAGGTTGTGGATTGTGTAAAAGCTATAACTTCTGATTTAGGAATTGATTCAATTTTTGTCGAGAAAAATAATAACAAATGATTTTTTTTAAAAGACATTTTGACAAAGGTAACATAGGGTCATCATAACCGGTACACCAACTTTCATCTCAAGAGACATTCTTGATTCAATATTTTATGTAAATACTTGATCAAACTGTTGGCTCATTGTAGCAAAGGTTTGAACAATACAAAAAATATGAAGACAATTTTGGTTTGTTATTCACATCAAAAAAAAAGTTAAAGTCACTAAATACTAGTGAGTTAAAGGCAAGTTGCAAAAATCGTAAAAGACGCTGCAAATCTCAGACATCAATGCTGAGGAATTTTTAAAGAACTGTGTTACAAAAACATTTTCCGGTTGAACATAATACGATTAACGAAATACTAAATTTCATAAAAATGATAAACACTTATCTAGTTTCTTATCTGACATACAAAATATTATTGACTGTTCCATTACCCTATAGGAGCAACGTTTGAGATGTGTATCGTGGTGTTGCTGGTACATGAGGCGTATGTCCAACACGATGCATGTCTAATTGGGTACAACATGTTGCATCTGATGGACCTAACCTTAATTTCTTTGGATTTGGGCCCTATTTAAGCACACCAACTTCTAGGTTTTCTCATATATGCAGTATCCACCTCCAAAAACCCTTGAAAGCATCTTACTTTTCCCTCTTTGAGTGATCTTATTTTGGAAACTTTGTGACTGATTTTTAAAGAAAAAGGAGTGAAGTCTTGATGCAAAGAAACAATCCCTAGTGATGATCCAACCTTCTAAGTGCAATTTCACCTTTTTAAGTGCCAAAGTTCCAACATTTATCATGTTTAATGCATAGATCTAAGTGTTGGATGAGTTTTGGTTAATTTTTATAACATCCCAAAAATCAAGGGTAAAATTTGCATTTTTATTATATTTAAAACACTAGAGTTCATTCCCAATATCACATAATGCAGAAAACACGGGTGGATGCGTTGTGATCAAGTCGAGCCCTTCCCTATCAAATCGGAAGTACCTGAAATGATAAATCACAAACTGTAAGCACAAAGCTTAGTGAGTTCCCCAAAATACCACATATCATACATATCAAACGATCTATACATGCCATTCATACCAAACATACCGAACATATCAAACATATGATAGAAGTGCCTTTATCATGCAACATATATATAAATTTCCATGGGATCCCTCCATGGTATTTATCTAGGATGTCATGGGATCCCCCATGGTCTATACTTAGAATGACATGGGCTTTCCCCCGTGCGATATCCAAATGTCACGGGCTCCCCCGGTGTAACATCCCAAAAATACAGGCCAAAAATTTCATTTTTAAATACGTCATTATAAAACCAATAGTGTAATAAAACATTTGTAATATCATGTCATGTCAAAACCAAAGTAGAAATAATCAAGCATGTTATCGTGAAACAATATCAGAGTGTAATCCTAAAGATCTCATGTGCGGAAAACCATAGTGTGATGCGATGCGATGAAGTCGGCTCCTTTCCTTTAAACACGCAGTACCTGAAACCAAAAATGAAAACCGTAAGCACGAAGCTTAGTGAGTTCCCCCATCATACCACATACCATATAATCACATAACATACATATATTGTCAGGCATATCTGGGTGCCCGACCTGCCCCTTCGGTCCTCTCGACCAGATACTGACCAGTATATCTGGAAGCTTACCCCCCCCCCCCTTCGGTCATCTCGACCGGATACTGACTAGCATATTTGGGAGCTGGTCTCCCCTTCGGTCCTCTCGATCGGATACTGGGGACTATTTCATCCCCCTACTACTACCACATAACACATATATCTCATAATCTATCTAGCATGGTTGGGCATGACCGCCCCTTCGGCCCTATCGACCGGTATACTGGGGACTATCTCCCCTACTGTCACTAGCACATATCATCATATCATACTAGCACATATCATCATATCATACTAGCACATTAGCATATCACAGGTAGTAGCAATCCTAGATGAATATCACAGAGACAAACATCTATCATACAATCCTACTGCTGGGCCGACATTGTGGCCGTAGACCCACCGCTACTGGAAGGTAACTCACCTCACACTGCTGAAGTCCCGAAGACACAATCCCACACTGCTGAAGTCCCGTAGGCTGAGCCCCAGCTATTGGTTGATAGATTCCCAAACTGTCAACACCAAAATAACACCCAATTAATAATCGGGTCCCAACACATAACCATAATACATACTTGAATAATTACTACATTACCCCAGGCTTGGCTTATTTAAGACCAACAATGCCCAATCCATAGGCCCAAAGCCAACAAGGAATCAAAGCCCGACATATGGCCCAATTTTCTAAATTGGGCCCAAACCCTTACAAGGTATTACCATAAGGCCCAACCATTTAGTCCAGTCCAACATTCAACATTATAATGGGCTAATATCACATAATCATAAAGACCCAAACTATGGCCCAATTTTCCAAATTGGGCCCAACTCCTCATATGGACCTTACCACAAAGCCCATTAATTATTCTAGTCCATTTGCTTGATCTTGGATGGCCCATTTATAATCCAATCATCAAGGCCCAACAATAAATCCAAGTGAAATTAGGATTTCACATAAAATGATGATTAGGGTTAGGTTTCCTACTTAACTCATTAAGGACTTACTCCTCTAAGGACTTTAACCCATTAAGTCTAATATTGTTTAGATTAATCTTTGCCAAACTTTATTATTTAATATCTCAAGTTATTAAATAATTCTTGTGTGTGTGACCCGATTAATCCTTAAAGTTAGGGTTTCATTGGCATTAGGGTTTTCCAAACCCTAATTAGGGTTTCCAACCCAATACTAGCCCATTTATTAATTTGTTGGGCTTTTAGATCAATTAGGGCTTTATTAGGCCTATTAAGCCCACTAAAATATTATTAAGCCCATTAAGGTTTTATTGGGTCCATTAGAATCCATTAAGCTTCATTGGGCACATTAGGGTTTCAAGTCCCATTATGGTTTTAGTCACTTGTCCACATCCAAACGAGTCCAAACACCATCAAAGCACACCGCCACCTGACACGGCGGCCGGTAGCGGCAGGAGGCGGCAGCCACCACCTCACGGTGGTGGTTTTCAATTTCTTTTATTATTCCAAGTTGTGATTTACAATATACAATGCTAAATATCAAAATAACAAACTAAACAAATACACACACACACGCAGCCACCTTGTGGTGGCTGGCGGCGGCAGATGGTGGCAGCCACCACCCTATGGTGGTGGTAATGCCTTTTCCGAGGATTCCTGCCATACACCCACGCACACATCGACTGAAACATGAACCTCTTCATTCCTTTACTCGGAGAGGGAAGCCAACCACCCACTTTGTGGAATAAGGCGACGGTAACAAGGTGATAGCCGCCATGGCGGCTGTCATGGTGGTTCCTATGCTTTTCTGGCCAACAACAAGCAGGCATACAAGGAAACGCACCCCAACTCGACAGGTGATAACCCACACAAACTCGACAGCCCTTTGGGGTGGCGACCACGACCGGAGCAACAGAAGCACGCCCTTGGCGACGGATGGAGCGGAAGGGAAAAGAAAAGAATGGCGGCAGCAAGACAAGTTCTGAAACGGGCAGCGGTTACAGGCCATCTCCGGCTATACACGACGTAACTGACAGCATCAGGCATCGGAATGGTGGCCTTCATCGACGAAGCAGTAGGCGATGACAAGAACTATCGAGCTTGGTGATGCCCTCGGTTGTTGAGAGGCTTCTATGGTGACGGCGGCGATTGAAATCGATGGAGATGGTTGGTGCGACGCTGATGAGGGTGAAGGAGAGTGTAGAGGAAGTTGGCGGCTATACAAATGAGGCTAGGGTTAGGGTTACCGGGGGTGACGGGTTTATATACCCCGATCCCCATAACTTCTTTTCATAAATCCAAGTTTAGCCCCTCCATCCAGAAATCATTACAATGTAAATCCTATATTTACCTTTTAAACCCTCCCCTTCAATTCTCTTTCAAAAGAAATCCAAAACTTACATTTTAGCCCTCCCTTCCATGATTACTTACGAAATAACACCTCTAATCCACTAAATTCCTTTCAAATGAAGTCCCAAAAGTTAATATTTAGTCCCCACCCTCATTAATACTTACGAATTGGGTCCGGAACTTACTCTTTTAACCCTCGACTTCTAAAATGGTGACAATTAGCTCTTCGAGACCATCCTTTTATACATAATTATTTATTTTAAGGCTACGAGTCCTTCATTTATTTATTTATTTATTTAATAAATAAACGGGTGTTACACCTGGCCTCTTCCATGCAAGTATCATAGAGACAACTAGCATACCACATAACACGTTATGGGTCAGCATTGGTACCTTCAACCCATGGATATAGTGAGAAGACTCACCTCAAGTACTGAAGCTCACTGAAAGAAATTCCTAGTTGCAACCATGTCGGCTTCCCACGCTATCAACACCAACAACACACCCAATTAGCAATTGGGTTCCAAACTATAATCCATATGCAATATCCTAAAAACACGGGGTAAAAATTTCATGTTTATTAAAATCAAAACACTATTGTAACTATGTTCAAAACATTGGAAAGCATTTCAAATAAAAAAATCATCAGAGTCCATACCCAAAGATCACATATTGCAGAAAACACGGGTGTATGTGATGTGATCGTCCCGAGCTCTTTCATTTGAAAACTGGAGTACCTGAAACATAAAATGAAAATGGTAAGCACAAAGCTTAGTGAGTTCCCTAAATACCATATACCATACATGTCAAATGATCCATACATGTCATACACAATTGTGAGCCATACATAACATTCATATATCATAATAAAGGTGTTATGTGTCATCCATAGTCTTGTTATTATGCCATGAGCCGCCCCGTGGTCTTTCTTGCCAAGCTGGGGCCACAACCCTGGGTCTTAAAGACAAGTGCCAAGAGCCACCTCTGGGTCTTCCAATCAAGCATCATAAAGATAACTAGCATACAATCTACATTACGTAACTAGTTAACTGTTAGAGTTCATACTCTGGTCTTGCATACAATGTGCCAGGAGTCGCCTTCGGGTCTTTCATACAGAATGCCAAGGGCTAACCCCCAGGTCTTCCTACAATACATAAACCAAATGAGGCGGCATTAGTGCCTTCGACCAATAGAACATTGAGGAGGCTCACCTCGAATGCAGAAGCTCACTAAGAGAATTCCCTAGTTGCTACCCTGCAACACCTCCAAACTATCAGATCAAAATAACACCTGATTAGCAATTGGGTTCCATTCTAAGGCCCACCAACCATACTTGGGTTAAAATAACAATTTTACCCCTGACCAAACATGAACCAAAAATGGAGGCCCAAAACCAAAAGACCCACAAAGGCCCACTAATGGCCTAATTTTCCAAATTGGGCCCAATCCTATATAAGCCTTAACCTAAGCCCGTATTTTCCTTAAACACAATTCAGATTACCTCAAACACACCTTGGGACAAACTTGGTCAAAGAAATAAGTAAAAAGGTGAAAATCAATGGCCCAAGTTGACCCAACTTACCGAGTTTCCCTCCAACTCATCGAGTTTCCTTCATCACACTGCAAAAATCGAGAAGAACCGATCCAACTCGCCGAGTTCTCCCAAAAACTCGTCGCGTTCATCAGGAACCAAACATCTTGATCCATTAAGCTGACATAATCGAAACTAACAGCTTCCCCACTCAGATCTTAACTGAAATAGCATCCAGAAGGGTAAAGTTTCCAACTTTACCCTTAGGGACCAACCAAGTGGGCTCAAAACCCAGACCCTAGGCTTAAAAGGTTAAGGGCTTAATCAATAATCACTCAGTCACCAAGACAAAGCCCCAAAATATAGATCTGGTCCTTTAAGATTGAATGGTCACTTAAAGTTTCCAACTTTACACTCATGCATAGCTAGGAGAGGCTCAAAAGCTCATAAGATACCAAATGAAGATCTTACTAGATACACGAAGCCCTTAAGACCATAAATTTGGCACCTTTATGCCAAAAGAGCTCATGGAGATTTAAATATGTAAAAAAAACACCTGGGACTACCTATTCCCCCATTATCCGCTCAAACCTGGCTAAAGAACATACAATCTACCCCAAGAAGAGATCTAAGCAAATATAAGGCAAGTTCTTAACTTTATAACTCAAATGAGTGCTAAATGATGATGATGTTTCGGATCTTCAAGATCAAGCTACACTAAATCTCCTTCACCAACTTCCTCTTCTTCTTTCCAAGGCTCCAATCTACCAAAAATGATCTTCACAAGGTTAAGAACACACAAGGATGGTAAAGGTTAGGTTTTAGGGTTTCTAAACTAAGGAGGCTGATAAGGAAGTTGGGGCATAGGACATAATGACATATTTATATGGCTTCAACCCTAAAAATTAGGGTTTCTCAAACAGCACCCAACTCACCGATTTGAGACACCTCGACTCATCGAGTTGGTCCATTAAATCTTCGCGATTCTTCTATCTTCAACATATCAAGTTGGCTCCTCCAACTCGTCGAGTTCAACTTGAAATTGGCTTAATTTCAACGATTTAACCTTCTAGATTTCGGGTGTTTCAAATCTCCCCCAATTAAATTAGATTTCATCCTCAGAATCTCTCGTTACTACCTTTCATAACAAAATAATCCACCTGGGGGACACAATCGAAAATTTTGCGCATAAGACAATCTTCAAATGACAACCAAAACCCACACCGAAACTTCTATCATGAAGACATCAATCAAACTTTATCCCCTGCAAACCACTTCTACCTTTCTAAGACCTGAAATCTATAATGGTGTGAATCCTCGGTAAACCGCTCATGCTAAAACATCTCTATGCCCAACTCTCATCGAATAACAAACCAAACATAACACTTCCAATTTTGATCATACCACAGCCTATCCAAATTTAATGAAACCATCCTTAGAATATTTCTTCAAGCCCGATGAAGAACGAATCCTAAATCTCTCAAGTAAACCAACCCTATCTCACCTGAAATCCGAAACCAAAGTCTCAATGGTCTGACTCCCTGTCAGACCTCCCATGCCAAACGGCCACCGTGTCAATCTCATAGAATTTCATACCAAACAAAATGCTTCCAACCCCCGATCACATTGTTGCTTCAAAGGGAAATAAAGTCACTAACCATTAACAGATATGGAACACTTATACTCGATAGAAGGCTCAGATAATCCTTCGAGTAGGAGATTCAGTCATGCAATGGTTAGACTCAGACGAGAGCTGCACAATAGGGTCAAATCAATTACTCTGAGATTATTTAATCCCACTGCGAGTGACTTAGCATTTCCCAATCAACCAGTTACTCCACACACACACACACCATACCTAAGTCACTAATACTGCCCGAAACGCTGATACTACCTGAAATACTGAAAGTGAACGCTACAGGACCAACTATAGTCTTTCCTCATACCTGGTCTCCCACGACCTACCATATCCAGATTCTAAACATATTGTGGTCCTCATACAGCCTTACGATCTGATCCACCCTGGCCTAAACCACCCGAAGAAAACTGCGTGCAATACTCAGGTTTTCCAAAATCTTGCTATCAAACAAGGACCGGTGAATGCTACGGGACATCCCGTAGTCTTACAAAACCCCCACACCAACTGACCACTAGTGAATGCTATGGGCCACCCGCAGTCTTACAACACTTCCACTTACCAACTGATCACTAGTGAATACTACGGGCCACCCCACAGTCTTACAACACTTCCACTTACCATAATTTCAGCCCAATGCCTTACCCCTAATCTATCAAATCAAACACACCCATAGTCGAGTACAAACTCGACCGAACGCCCAAGCTAAACTTGAGCCATGCCTGGAACCCCAACCTGGTTCCTCAAATCCTGCTATCAAGCACCAAGAGAACGCGATCTCAATGTTGGTAGGTTTCCCGAACTTCCAACTCACACTGTAACGACGTAAATTTTTAAACAAAATTTCCATTTTAAAATCGCATACTTTTGTAACATATTGTATAAAAATCTCATTTATTCAAATTACAAAACACAACTCCATTAATAATCCAGGATTCTAAAAACATAACTCTTTCTCTGTTGTGTACAATCAAGCCGGTGCCATCCCGCAATACTGAGAAACCTGAAACAAATAACACATAACACGGTAAGCACAAAGCTTAGTGTAACACTCGTAGATCCGGGCTAGTCAATTTAGAGACAATAAGTGTTGAAAACGACTTTTCGACAAAGGATTATTTAGAATAAATAATCTTAACCAAGTTGTAGAATATGTCTCAAGGTTTCTGTACATATAAAGAACGCCGAAATCCGAGTTATAACGAAGAAGTTATGACTCGTTGAAGTTTCGTGACGGAACTGGTACGATACCGGGAAGCGTAAATAGTGAACTTATGATAGAGTGAGATTTAGCCTTAGAAATCTAAACGAAAGTCGTACAATATGTTAAACTAAGAATATCGATAAAAAGAACGCCCAAATCTGACTTCGTATGAAGAAGTTATGATTTTTTGAAGTTTCGGATTAGCAGTGTACAACCCGAAATTCGAATATTAGATCGAGTGATTTTTAGCCACCACGACCTAAACGAGAATCAAAGATATCGTTAAGAGTAGCGTAACGAGAAAAAGATGGGCGAAAACGGATGTCGGATGAAGAAGTTATGAGGATTTAACGGACCAATCCTGTCCCGGTCTGTTAATATATAAAACTTAAAATCGAGTTAAAATTAGCCGAAGAAGTCTAAATGAAAGTTGTAGAGTACACTCCCACCTTCGCGTGGATATAAAGAACGATAAAAACGGAGCTCGTATACGAAAGTTACGAATTTTTAAAGTTAGAAAGTGAAATTGCGAAGTTGATGCATAGATCGATGACGTAGCTTAATCCTGACCGTCGCTTGCGGCCCACAGACCTCACTTAAGATGATGAAGTGTCACCCTCGCTATTACACCCCGTGTACGAAGAAGTTACGCCCCGCGTAACTTCGGTCTGATCCTTCCAAGATAAGTGCGAGACAACTGGCTTCGGCTAGCATCCGTACTCGAGGAGTACGCCCAGCGTTCTAGAGGCTTCGCCCCCCTATAAATAGATGCGAACTCTTCCGGATTTTTCACACCATTTCTCATTCTCTCTCTAAAATCTTTCTCTCTCTAAGGTTTTGAACCCTCCCTAAAGTCTAGGTGAACCCCTAGCACCCTAAGGAAGCCCCGAGGCTCCCGGAGTCCCGAGAAAAAGGAGTCTTTCGGTTTCGAAACGCTACTCCAATGAAGTTCCGGCTTTCGATAAAATTCGCTGTAAGTGTGCTACGCTTACGCAATTTTTAATATAGCTTTCAAATAATTATAAGAATGTTATTAGGTCCTTAAAATAATTATTTGGGCTATTATTATGAGTTATATTGAGTGTTATTAACGCTTATATAATAATAATAATAGTCAGACTAATTAAATTGTCGCGGTTATCGTTAGACTAAACCCTAGTGGTATTGGTACTAGGTTTTACCGAAGGAAAATCGTTTTGAGAGTATCGAAGTGTTGTCCGAGTGCTGAGTCACCACCTTTCAGGTGAGTGCATAGTTACTTTCATCTTACACATAAATATGAAGTATTTTACATAAATTACGTGCTATGTGTATATATTATCTGAATACTTGTTGTCTATGATGGATGAATGATTTATACATGTTTTAAATGATTTAAACTGTATATTTATTTTATATCTCCAAATATGTTGGGATAATGGAGTCCGACTACGATGATTTAAATTGTAAATGAGTTTATGAAAAACATTTGAAGTAAACTGTTCGGTAAAACGGCTAATGAGTAGCCAATCATTTGAATGCTGCTTACTAATCACATGTGATTGATATAGTAACTAGCATGATTCTACTTGTATCCCCCCCATAAAACATTTAAAAATAGTTAAAACGTTGATTAAGGGGTATGAACTCAACTGTTGTGGGTGATATGGATGAACTGGAGAGGTAGGACTGCTAGGTGTCAAGTGAAGACTTTACACACACACAATGGTCCTAATTACATATGAAAACATATGTGTATAAACAATTAGTGATTATAACACTAATTAAACATGTATAAACATCCTAATGCGAGGAAAACACTTTTGGTCAAGTGTAAGGAGGCTAATGGGTTGCAACAAAGGAGTGCAAGACCTCTTATGGGAGTTTATGGTCAAAAGACCATATGTGTTGGAGTTTACAGCCCACGGGAGTAAAATCCTGGCCGTAAACTCTTTATAGGGTCACTAAATGAAGCTTAACATTATTACAACTCAAGTGGTGAAGTGCTTCTAGGCTTAAACAAGTGTTAGGGCTTCCTTTTTAACTCCTTTGAGGAGTTCACGGCCCTGGGACCATATCCCTTGGAGATTACGGCTGTAATCTCCTTTGGGAGGGTGTTTGTGGTGTTTTCAAGTCCCTAATTTAACTAGGAACTAAACTATGCTAGTGTTCAAGGCTTTAGAAGAGTTTACAGCACCATTTGGCACTATTGTTTGGAGTTCACGGCCCTGGAACTTCTTGGGCCGTGAACACCTTACTCTTGGTGTTCTAATGGTGTTTGCTAGTCCTAAACTCATTAGGGTACATGTCTAAATTCAAGCCTAAGCCTTAGGAAGTGTTTGTGGCATCAAAACACCCCTAACTTGAGTTTTCGGCCCATGGACCATTTGATCATGTGTTTGCGGCCGTGAACACCTATGGGTGTTGGTATTTGTTTTGGGTCCTAGACACATCAAGGTAATGTGCTATGCTAGTCTCTTGGTTCGATGAAAGCATTTAGGGCATTTTGGTACCTAAAATGGCGTTCACGGACCAAGAACTTCCTTGGCCGTGAACTCACTTGCACCCTTGATTCTTAATTGTTTTGGTGGTCTAAACATGTAATGGTAGCTTCTAGGTTCATTTCCAAGGCTTTGAGGGACATTGGGCACACTTTTGCCCTTATAAAGGAGTTTACTCTCCAAGTGTTCTTGGGCGGTAAACTCCCAAATCTTGGGGTTTTGATCCTATTTTGATGTTGTAAAACACAATCCAAGCTATATAATATAACTAGATAGAAGTACTCACGATTTGGGATAAAAAACCCGAAGATCCGTGAGAGAGAATTCGGCTTTTCTCTAGTTGGAAATGCAACTAATGATTGAATATGGTTCAGATTTCTATATATAGTCCTGAGATTTTTGGCAGAAAATATTTTATTCTTGGAATGAACTCTAATATCATAGAGTATTGGAATAACAGTGTTGCACAAAACCCTAGTGCATCCACTCTCCTAATATCTCCTTATGTGCTAAACCTGAAATACTTAAACTTATACCCAAAGTCTGAAATTTCACTGTAACTGTTCTAACTTCTATTGGTTTGATATGGTTTGTTCAGAATGGAAATTTCGGGTTGTCACACCTCGAATGTGGAAGCTCACTAAGAGAATTCTATAGCTGCTGCCCTGACGGAACCTCAAACCTATCAGAACAAAATAACACCCAATTAGCAATTGGGGTCCATTCTAAGGCCCAACAACCACACTTGGGTTAAAATAACCATTTTGCCCCTGACCCAACATGAACCAAAAACTGAGGCCCAAACCCAAAAGATCCATAAAGGCCCACTAATGGCCCAAATTTCCAAATTAGGCCTAATCCCATATGGGCATAAACCTAAGCCCATATTTTCCATAAATACAATTCAGATTACCTTAAACACACCTTGGGACAAACTTGGTCAAAGAAATAAGTAAAAAGGTGAAAATCAATGGCCCAAGTTGACCCAACTTGCCGAGTTGCCCTCCAACTCGTCGAGTTTCCTTCATCGGACTGCAAAAATCGAGAAGAACCGATCCAACTCACCGAGTTCTCCCAAAAACTCGTCGAGTTCATCACGAACTGAACATCTTAATCCATTAAGCCTACATAATCGAAAATAACAGCTTCCCCACTCATATCTTAACTGAACTAGCATCCAGAAGGGTAAAGTTTCCTACTTTACCCTTAGGGACCAACCAAGTCGGCTCAAAACCCAGACCCTAGGCTTAAAAGGTTAAGGGCTTAATCAATAATCAATCAGTCACCAAGACAAAGCCCCAAAATATAGATCTGGTCCTTTAAGATTGAATGGTCACTTAAAGTTTCCAACTTTACACTCATGCATAGCTAGGAGAGGCTCAAAAGCTCATAAGAGACCAAATGAAGATCTTACTAGATGCACGAAGCCCTTAAGACCATAAAGTTGGCACCTTTATGCCAAAAGAGCTCATGGAGATTTAAATCTGTAAAAAAACACCTAGGACAACCTATTAAGTACTACCCCATTATCCGCTCAAACATGGCTGAAGAACATACAATCTACCCCAAGAAGATATCTAAGCAAATATAATGCAAGTTCTTAACTTTATGCCTCAATTGAGTGCTAAATGATGATGATCTTTTGGATCTTCAAGCTCAAGCTCCACTAAATCTCCTTTACCAACTTCGTATTCTTCTTTCCAAGGCTCCAATCTACCAAATTGATCTTCACAAGATTAAGAACACACAAGGATGGTAAGGGTTGGGTTTTATGGTTTCTAAGCTAAGGAGGTTAATAAGGAGGCTAGGGTATGAGACATAATGACATACTTATATGGCTTAAACCCTAAAAATTAGGGTTTCTCAATCAGCATCCAACTCGTCGAATTGAGGCACCTCGACTCGTCGAGTTGTCCCCCATTAAATCTTTGCTATTCTTCCATCTTCAACACGTCGAGTTGGCTCCTCCAGCTTGCCGAGTTTAACTCAAAATTGGCTTAATTTCAATGATTTAACCTTCTATATTACGTGTGTTACACCATAATCCTTACTTGGGGTAAAATGACCATTTTACCCCTGACCAAACATGAACCAATATTGAGGCTCAAATCCAAAAGATCCACAAAGGCCCACTAATGGCACAACTTTCCAAATTCTACCCAACCCCATATAGGCTTTATCCTAAGCCTATAATTTTACTTAATTACAATTATGATTATCGTACCCTTCTTAGAACAACTTAGTCAAATACATGGACAAAAGTCAAGGTCAACGGCCTGAGTTAACCCAACGCACCGAGTTGTCCTTCAACTTGTTGTGTTCCTCCATCAACTGAAAAATCGGGGAAAAACTAAGCCAACTCACCGATTTTATCTGTAAACTCGCCAAGTTCACTAGAAAACCACATCTTAATACATTAAGCCGGCATTAATGACTCCAAGAGCTTTAAAACTCACATCTCGACCAACATGAGATCTAGAAGGGTAAAGTTTTCAACATTACCCCTAGGAACCACTAAAACGGATCTAAGACCAAACCCTAGAATTAAATAATTAGGGCTTAACCATTAAACATTTAATACTCAAAGATAAATCCCCAAATTGCAGATCTGATACCCTAGAGCTGGAAGACCACGTAAAGTTTTCGGCTTTATGCTCATGTATCACAACAATTGCAGATCTGATACCCTATGCTCCGTCTTCTAGAACCTGTGTGAGTACCTGTCTACTAGTTTCCTGAGAATACAAGTGGTTTTGAAAGTGTCAACATTAAAGTTGGTGAGTTCATAAGCATTTTGTTTTAGAAAACATGATCTTTGTTCCTTGAAATCCTTAGTGTGTTCTTCCAGAAAATCCTATATTTTCTGATGTAATATAATGTGAGAAATGTGACCCACACTGGTTCCTTCTACGAGTACTTAGTGTATACAAGTTATATACAATCTGGATTGAACAAAGAATCGACTGTGTGGTTCTACCCTAAGCCCACAACCAAACAAGAAACAAGAAATGAGGCAGAATCACACATTCCACTACTTGTCAGATCTTCATTGTATATAACCCTAACGCATTCACTAAGTACTTATAAAGTTAACTGTAATGGTCCTTTTTGAAATATAAGTATTGTTAGATTTAGTGTCTAAGCCCATAACTATAAATGGTATATACTTGACCCGAGAGTAGCATGGTCCATTTGGGTTGCATGGCACCGGAACAATCTGAAGGATGGACTTTTGAGAATAGGTTATTTATGATTTATTAATATATTATAAGTTCTAATATATTAATATGAAATCATATTATTTAATTAGTATTGATCAAGAATTAATTTGGAATTAATTTTGTGATCAAAAGAGACTAATTAGATATAAGGGGTTGATTTGGTAAATCATTCATTCTTGTGGTGTGGGCCAATGATCCATGATTCCTTATGTTGGGCTAAACCATGTGACAGTCCATGGAAGTTTAAACCCATGGAGCATGAGGAATGTGGAAGGTCATGGCCATTAAGGTTTACATGGTGTAACCCTAATTTTGTCACACTATATAAGACTCCCCTAGGCTACCAAAATGGTCACCCTTGTGTTCTTGGAGAGCTATAGCCGAAATTGGTGCAAGACAATCCTTATCAAGTCCTTCTATTGTTGGTGGTGTTGTGTGGAGAATTTGAGGCATCACATTTGGGGTGCTATAATCTTAAAGGTCCAAGGAATCAAGCTACAAGAGAAGGTATGTGTTCTAACTAGATTTTTGTTATACAAGTACCCATGTTTTTATGCTAGTTAGAGAAATGCTTTAGAAAATCATTTTACATGTATAATTAGAGAAAACATAGATCCAAAGCATTTAGGGTTGTATATGCACCTTAAGGTTGTTAGGATGCTCAAAACCCTTCAGTGGTATCAGAGCCTAGGGTTGTTTTCTATTATACTTGATGTTATATTGATTTTCAAAGTGTAAAAAATCAAATTTCTGCCTTCTGCCCAGTGGACTCGACTCTGCCCAGTGAACTCGCCGAGTCCACTGGGTGACTGGTCGAGTCCCTTTGTTAAATGACCAACTCGATGAGTCCAGTTCATTAACTCGCCGAGTTGGTACTCCAGTGGGCATATTTTCAACTTTTGGCCAGAAATCGGATTAGGATCATTACCCCCAAACTATTTTTTGAACCATGAAACTTGTTTTTCCATAAGGTAATCATCATGCTTATCCAATTAATAGATAATTGTCAAAGTTTCAAGATATATATTAGTTTATATGATTTCTTGAAAATTGTTGATGTGAATTATCTGTGCTTATGAGTTTTACTAGATCATAAATAGTATTTGACATTTCTTCTTAGTTTAATTGCATGATCTAAATGGTTTTAGTGAGCTCCATAACTTGTTCTCAAGTTATGGAAAACCAACAGTATTTTTCATAAATAGTCATAAACTCATAAGTTAAGAATATGAAAAGTTTTGAATAGTGTCAAAACTTGTCCTCAAGTTTTGGAATTTGTAAAGTCACACTTAAGATACTTTAATTCCAAACCTTAGAATTTTAAAAGTTTAAAATTCAACCCTTATACTTTATAGTCTTATTGGTTATTTATATATATATATATATATATATATATGTGTGTGTGTGTGTGTGTGTGTGTGTAAGAAAAGGTCAGTCTTACCGTTAGTAGGCCTCATTCACGCAGTCGGTATATAAGGGGGTATAAGGTTACTGCCTATAAAATGGCAGTTTAATGGGTGTCCACTCACACCCACCGCTTCCTTGACTGGTGGAGGATCATTAGCCAAACGTGTAGGATACGATATTAATTCTCATTAAGTATAATAATAGTTAGAAAGTAACTAAATCTTTTATGAATTCTCAATCTTAGTTACTTTAGGAAAATGTGAAATTGATGCTAATCCATGAAAATTGTACTTTGTACATTGCCAAGTCGTTGATGGAGCGTGTGTGGTTAACCGACACATTAACTTGGACTAGTAAGGGTGGCAAAGGGTGGCTCGATGTTTATCATAAGATCAACTGAGCGTGTGTGGTTAATTGGCACATTGATTGAGTGATAAATGACATCGGGAGTACCAAACACATTTTGCATGGTTATTCACACCTTGTTTCTGATCCTCGGTATCCTAGTCACAAACATGAAGGACATAATCGAGATTTAAACATGTCATTGAATTGTTCAATGAATCTCAAAGGATCTAGGATTTTCAATCCAATTAAGACTTAATAATCAATTACATTTTTCATGATTGAAATTGGTAAATCATCATTTACCTACCTTCAAATATTTTCCAAGTTGGATTACGGCATCCCTCTTCCAATTTGTAAAATATTGTGTTGGGCCCTAGCCTTAATATTTCATTTTGAGTGTTATATCAAGGACTCTTTATCTAATTGTAATAGCCGGATTTTATCAGGTATTTTGTTTGTTGTATTTTGTTGATTTGTGAGGGGGACTCGGCGAGTTGGAGCTCAGACTCGCCGAGTAGGGAAGCGGATTTGGACGCAGGATCGCGCCTGGACTCGACGAGTCCAAGATATGGACTCGGCGAGTCAGCACTGTGTAATGAAACCCTAAGTTCTCAGGTTTGAGACTTATTTAAAGGGCCTAATGGCCGTCATTTGTGCTCACCAGCCCCTTGAGTGAAACCCTAATCGAGTGTGAGCATTGGAGCTAAGTAGGAGGCCATTATTGAGCTTGGAGGTGCCATTGTTGCAAGGAAAGGAGAAGAGCTAGCCAAGGGAAAGCAAGAAGGAGCCACTTCTGTGGGTTTGGAGTCCAGAGCATCACTTTTGTGGTAATAAATCCGAGTTACCTTCTTGTTGTTGTTTATCTAGATTTAGGGTTTGTTGAACCCTTTTATGGCAAGATTTGGTGTTCTTTTGGTCCCTTATGAGGTTGGAACCATAGATCTGGACCCTTAGAGGTCCATAGTGTCCCTTTACCCAAGATTTTTGGGAATCAATGGAGGCTTTGGATTGGAATCCTCATGCCTTAGGTCAAAAAAGCCATTATTGAGTTATAGGGTGTGTTATGAGCACCAAGATAGGAGCTTTACGTGATGAATCAGTCGAGGGAGGCCAGATCTATAGTTGTTGGAAGCAGATCTGACCTTAGAAGCGAGTTGGAGTGGTTGCATGGCATGGACTCGCCGAGTCTGTTCATCCGACTCGGCGAGTAGCTTGAAGATTGCCTTGGGACTACTCAGCGAGTGGTCCAATTGAGTTATGGGTAGACTCAGTGAGTCAGGGTGAGTTGGAGAGGGTTGACGAGTGGACTAAGTCAAACTTGGACTCACCGAGTTGTCCTTGAGACTCGGCGAGTTGAGTCGGGGTGGCCCCGCGATTCATCCAGGTGAAACTCGTCGAGTAAAGGGGGGGATACTCGACGTGTAGTAAGAGGATTTCAGAGGGTTGGTGAAAACGTCTAGACTCGCCAAGTCACCATGGGACTCGCCGAGTCCGGTCAGAGTTGACCGTTGACCAGAGTTGACCTGTGTTGACTTCTTATAGTTAGTCAACCTTAGAGATATAAAGTGTTAATTAGAAACATATAATGTTATAGGAGGATTAGAGCTCGGAGGATCGAGCACGAGGGATTACCAGGATTCGTGAGATACCGAGATACGCGAGGTGAGTCTTCTCACTATACTATATTACCTTGAGTAGGTAACCTGAGTTATGTGATAGAGTATTGTATGCTATGTATGTTATGTGTTGTATTGCATTATTTCTATGTGATTTATGTAGTGCATGTTTATCAGAGCTAGAACCTGAGGGTTCACAGAGTTTGGGTGCACGGACCCATAGAGTTATAGCCTCGAGTGGCTAATATGTGTTATATGTGGTATTTTGGGGAACTCACTAAGCCTTGTGCTTACAGTGTTTGATGTTATTGTTTCAGGTACTAATGATGACCGCGGGAAGGCGCCGGCTTGATCCGTACACACACACTCGGAGTTTTTACATTGAGATCTTGGGATTTTGTATTAACTTATATTGGATAATTAATATGGTTGTTTGGTGAATATTAATTGAATTATGTTTATAAGAAAATTTTAAAAAAATTGGTTTTGAAATTTACGGTGTTACAATTTGGTATCAGAGCCTTGGTTTGAGGGATTCGGGTACACCTTCGGGAGTATTTGAACTCAAACTGAGGAATTGGAAAGATATTTTCAAAAGAAAACCTAACTTTTCTAAGAGTAAAATATTTTCTTGAAAAAGAAACAAATTCCAGGAAGAAACGTGTGTACGATCAGTCAGCGCCCGAACGGTGAATTCCCAAAATACCTTCATATTACGTGATATTAATATTGATATTATGTATCTGCATGCTAGAGTAGGCTAGGTGTTGCTAATAGGACTAGAGTGGCCTGATTTGTGATGCCTTAGCCTAGGGAGGGGTGAGCTGCTATGAGATGCTGAGAGTGAGTAGGTAGCAGCAAGGGGGTTTATGAGAGATCTATTAGAGAGTGGTATACGCATGATAGAGTACTTGGGAATTGGGATCCGAAGAGGAAGGTTTGGGGTGTGTACTGAGACGGTGTGGACAGTAGTATTGGGCCCGTACTACTGAAAGCGCCGGGGCAGTACACAGTCCAAATAAGAATCTTGGGATACCAAGAATCAAGGAGGGGTGGATTGTCGAGTGTGGGAATGTTCGAGTAAATTCTAATTTATCGCATGTTGTATTTCAGAGGTTGATCATGGTGAGGACACGTCATATGTCGGAGGATGCCGGAGCTAGTGATGAGGAGATTCGGCAGATCATTCATGAGGAGGTGGCTGCGGTCATCAGAGCTGAGATACTAGAGATGTTCGGGTCTATTAAGACCGCGCTGATTGAGACATTTGACGAGCATTATGCCGCTCTTTCTGAGGCTGCTGTTGCAGCGGCTACCGCAGCGATCGCTGCGGCGAGACCCCGGGGAGGTGATGCGTCACTGTTTCGGGAGTTCAGCAACACCAAACCACCAGAGTTTGATGGTACACAGGATCCGGTGGCAGCTATGAGGTGGATATATGATATGGAGGGGTGCTTCTTCACTTGCTCATCCCCTGAGCATTTGAAGGTTCGGTTCGCGCTGAACCAGCTTCGCTTGGGAGCGAAGGACTGGTGGAAGTTTGTGACGGCGCATTTCACACCTGCTGAGCTTTCGGCAGTGACCTGGGAGAGGTTCGCTACCATGTTCCGAGATGAGTACGTTCCCCAGGTGGAGAAGGAGCGTTTGGCACAGGAGTTTCTGACCCTCAAGCAGGGTACTGAGTCAGTTACAGCGATCACGAGGATGTTTCATGAGAGGGCGATGTTCTGCCCTGAGCACGTGTCCACTGAGCAGGCACATATGAGCCGCTACCTGAGCATTTTGAGACGGGATATTCGGGAGTTCGCTGCGAACTCCTCGTATCGGACATTTGCTGAGCTTCAGGAAAATGCCCGGAAGAGGGAGATTGAGCTTGACACTCAGGCCAGGGAGGAGGCGGAGTCTCTGGGGAGGGATCGGCGGTCGGCACAGCTTCAGCCGGCAGCCAAGCGAGCCAAGCCCGCTGATCCCAAGCCTGGGAGCCAAAAGGGCCGCACTTGCGGGAAATGCGGCAAGGGTCACGATGGAGTCTGTCGAGTAGGGTCTTGCTACAAATGTGGCAAGGAGGGGCATATGGCCAAGGACTGCCCCAAGGGGTTTGCAGTGTGTTTTCACTGCAACCAGACCGGACACCGGAAGGTGGAGTGTCCGCTGCTGTGTGGAGCGTCTCAGGGATCTGCTCCCGCCACCATCAGAGCTACAGAGAGTCGGCCCGTGAAGGTCGAGGCACCGAGAGCTCGAGGGAGAGCCTTTTAGCTGAATGCGGAAGAGGCCCGCGCTGCACCCGACGTTGTGGCTGGTACATTTCCTTTTATATATTTATTTTTGGTGTTGAGATATTATGCTTATATTATGCTATGCATAGGTACCTTCCTTGTGAACTTTGTGCCTGCTTTAGTGTTATTTGACTCGGGTGCGAGTCGGTCTTTTGTATCTTTGCCCTTTAGTCAGCATATCAGTGTTAGTTGTGAGGCATTGAGTCGGCCTCTGCGGGTTTCCATAGCCGCCGACAGAGTGATTTGTGCCACGGAGGTCCTCCGAGGATGTGTGTTAGAGATTTTTGGGGTTGAGTTTCCGATTGACCTGGTTCCTATTGCGATTGGTGATGTCTGTGTCATAGTGGGCATGGACTGGTTGAGCCGATTCGGTGCGGTTATCGACTGTGAGCGTCTGCTGGTGACCATATGAGATCCTAGTGGGGGAGTTCTTTCGGTATACGGCGAGGGTACACGTTCTGGATCAGCCTTTTGTTCGGCCGCTAGGGCGAGGCAGTGTTTACAGCAGGGCTGTAAGGGTTTTGTGGCGTATGTGATGGATACACGAGTGATCTCCGAGAGACCGAATTCAGTGGATGAAGTTCCGGTGGTGCGTGAGTTTCCAGATGTTTTTCCCGAAGAATTACCAGGTGTGCCTCCCGTGAGGCAAGTGGAGTTCGGTATCGATTTGGTTCCGGGAGCCGCGCCTATCGCTAAGGTTCCTTATCGCCTTGCACCTCCAGAGATGCAAGAGTTATCCTCGCAGCTTCAGCAGCTGCTGGGGAAGGGGTTTATTCGGCCGAGTAGCTCGCCGTGGGGAGCACCCATTCTGTTTGTGAAGAAGAAGGACGGATTGCATCGAATGTGTATTGATTACCGAGAATTAAATAAGCTGACGGTCAAGAACCGTTACCCGTTGCCGAGGATTGACGATTTATTCGATCAGTTGCAAGGAGCATCTTGGTTCTCCAAGATCGATTTGAGGTCGGGCTATCATCATGTGAGAGTGCGGGACGAGGACGTCCAGAAGACAGCATTCAGGACGTGTTATGGGCATTATGAGTTTGTGGTGATGCCTTTTGGACTCACCAATGCCCCGGCTGTGTTCATGGACCTCATGAACAGGGTATGCAGGCCGATGTTGGATCGGTCGGTGATTGTGTTTATCGATGATATTCTGGTATATTCGAGATCTAGAGAGCAACATGAGGAGCATTTGAGGGAGGTTCTTGGAGTTTTGAGATCGGAGAAACTTTATGCAAAGTTTTCCAAGTGTGATTTCTGGTTGCGGGAGGTCCAGTTTCTGGGGCACCTCGTTAATCAGAAAGGGATATTGGTCGATCCGGCCAAGGTTGACGCGGTGATGAGGTGGGAGGTGCCAAAGTCACCTTCTGAGATCAGGAGCTTCCTTGGGTTGGCAGGGTACTATCGGAGGTTTATAAAGGATTTCTCCAAGATTGCAGTGCCACTCACCAGATTGACCCGGAAGGGTGTTACATTTTTATGGGGTCCCGAGCAGCAGACCTCCTTTGAGACGCTTCGCCAAAGGTTGTGTGAAGCTCTGGTATTAGCTCTTCCGGAAGGGATGGAAGATTTTGTGGTATTCTGTGATGCATCGATTTTAGGGCTGGGAGCGGTGCTGATGCAGAAGGGACATGTGATAGCATATGCATCGAGGCAGTTGAAGCCTCATGAGACGAGATATCCCACACATGATTTGGAGTTGGGGGCAGTGGTGTTCGCTCTCAAGATTTGGCGGCACTACTTGTATGGGGTTCGTTGTACGATATACACGGACCATAAGAGCTTGAAGTACTTGATGGATCAGCCTAACCTAAATATGCGGCAGAGGAGGTGGTTAGATGTAGTCAAGGATTATGATTGCGAGATCTTGTACCACCCGGGCAAGGCTAATGTGGTAGCCGACGCATTGAGTCGTAGGGCGGAGAGTACTCCACTGCGAAATGTATGTTTGAGATTGACCATGATAGCTCTAATTCTGGACGCCATTCGTGGGGCACAGGCCGAGGCTGCGCATCCGGAGATGCAGAAGAGAGAACGGGTCATTGGTTTGGTTTCTGAGTTTGTGTCGGATAGTCGAGGGCTTATGACTTATCAGGGCCGGATTTGGGTACCGTTTGTGGGCGGTACGCGTACTACATTGATGGAGGAAGCTCATAGATCAAAATTTTCAATCCATCCCGGGGCTACGAAAATGTATTTGGATTTGAGGAAAGAGTATTGGTGGCCTTGTATGAAGAGGGACGTCGCATGGTTTGTCGAGAGGTGTTTGACCTATCGAAGGGTGAAGGCCGAGCACCAGAGACCGCATGGTAAGTTGCAGCCATTGGAGGTTCCCGAGTGGAAGTGGGAACAGATCACTATGGACTTCATCACCAAATTGCCGAGGACTGCCAGAGGGGTTGATGCAATTTGGGTGATTGTGGATAGGTTGACGAAGAGCGCTCACTTTCTTGCCATCAGTGAGAGTTCTTCGGCGGAGAAGTTGGCGGAGGTTTATGTGAGAGAAGTAGTATCTCGGCATGGGGTGCCGATCTCGATTGTTTCGGACCGTGATGTGCGTTTCACTTCCCGATTCTGGAAGAAATTTCATGAGGAGTTGGGTACTAAGCTGCATTTAGTACCGCATATCACCCCCAGACAGACGGCCAGAGTGAGCGGACGATTCAGACGCTTGAGGACATGCTTCGAGCATGTGTATTGGATTTTGGGGGTAGTTGGGATACGTATTTACCCTTGGCAGAGTTTTCCTACAATAACAGCCATCATTCGAGCATCGGTATGCCGCCCTTTGAGCTGTTGTATGGTAGGAGGTGTCGGACTCCCATTTGTTGGGGAGAGGTTGGGCAGAGACTGATGGGCAGTACAGAGATCGTGATTCAGACGACAGAGCAGATACAACAGGTCAGACAGAGGTTATTGACCGCCCAGAGCCGACAAAAGAGTTATGCGGACAGACGTCGGTCCGAGCTTGAATTTCAGGTCGGCGACTTCGTTCTCCTGAAGGTTTCTCCTTGGAAAGGGGTGATCCGACTCAGGAAGAGGGGTAAGTTGGGGCCTCGGTTTATAGGTCCATTTCGTGTGATTGCACGGGTAGGCCGGGTAGCCTATCGGTTGGAGTTGCCAGCAGAGTTGGGACAGATTCACGACACTTTTCATGTGTCGCAGTTGAGGAAGTGTATAGCCGATGACTCGGCAGTGGTTCCGTTAGAGGATATTCAGGTAGATGCAAGCCTGAATTATGCTGAGAGACCAGTGGCCATCAGGGATCGGAAGATCAAGGTTCTGAGAAACAAGGAGGTACCTCTGGTGTTGGTTCAGTGGCAACACCGGAGGGGATCAGAGATGACCTGAGAGCCAGAGCGTATGATGCAGGAGCAGCACCCGGAGCTGTTTTTAGAGCGATACTTCGAGGGCGAAGTCTAGTCCAAGTGGGGGAGAGTTGTAACAGCCGGATTTTATCAGGTATTTTTTTTGTTGTATTTTGTTGATTTGTGAGGGGGACTCGGCGAGTTGGAGCTCAGACTCACCGAGTAGGGACGCGGATTTGGACGCAAGATCGCGCCTGGACTCGATGAGTCCAGGATATGGACTCGACGAGTCAGCGCTGTGTAATGAAACCCTAATTTCTCGGGTTTGAGACTTATTTAAAGGGCCTAATGGCCGTCATTTGTGCTCACCAGCCCCTTGATAGAAACCCTAATCGAGTGTGAGCATTGGAGCTAAGTAGGAGGCCATTATTGAGCTTAGAGGTGCCATTGTTGCAAGGAAAGGAGAAGAGCTAGCCAAGGGAAAGCAAGAAGGAGCCACTTCTGTGGGTTTGGAGTCCAGAGCATCACTTTTGTGGTAATAAATCCGAGTTACCTTCTTGTTGTTGTTGTTTATCTAGATTTAGGGTTTGTTGAACCCTTTTATGGCAAGATTTGGTGTTCTTTTGGTCCCTTATGAGGTTGGAACCATAGATCTGGACCCTTAGAGGTCCAGAGTGTCCCTTTACCCAAGCTTTTTGGGAATCAATGAAGGCTTTGGATTGGAATCCTCATGCCTTAGGTCAAAAACGCCATTATTGAGTTATAGGGTGTGTTATGAGCACCAAGATAGGAGCTTTACGTGATGAATCAGTCAAGGGAGGCCAGATCTATAGTTGTTGGAAGCAGATCTGACCTTAGAAGCGAGTTGGAGTGGTTGCATGGCATGGACTCGCCGAATCTGTTCATCCGACTCGGCGAGTAGCTTGAAGATTGCCTTGGGACTGCTCAGCGAGTGGTCCAATCGAGTCATGGGTAGACTCAGTGAGTCAGGGTGAGTTGGAGAGGGTTGACGAGTGGACTAAGTCAAACTTGGACTCGCCAAGTTGTCCTTGAGACTCGGCGAGTTGAGTCGGGGTGGCCCCGCGATTCATCCAGGTGAAACTCGTCGAGTAAAGGGAGGATACTCGACGTGTAGTAAGAGGATTTCAGAGGGTTGGTGAAAACGTCTAGACTCGCCGAGTCACCATGGGACTCGCCAAGTCCGGTCAGAGTTGACCGTTGACCGTTAACCAGAGTTGACCTGTGTTGACTTCTTATAGTTAGTCAACCTTAGAGATATAAAGTGTTAATTATAAACATATAATGTTATAGGAGGATTAGAGCTCGGAGGATCGAGCACGAGGGATTACCAGGATTCGTGAGATACCGAGATACGCGAGGTGAGTCTTCTCACTATACTATATTACCTTAAGTAGGTAACCTGAGTTATGTGATAGAGTATTGTATGCTATGTATGTTATGTGTCGTATTGCATTATTTCTATGTGATTTATGTAGTGCATGTTTATCAGAGCTAGAACCTGGGGGTTCACAGAGTTTGAGTGCACGGACCCACAGAGTTATAGCCTCGAGTGGCTAATATGTGTTATATGTGGTATTTTGGGGAACTCACTAAGCCTTGTGCTTACAGTGTTTGATGTTATTGTTTCAGGTACTAGTGACGACCGCGGGAAGGCGCCGGCTTGATCCGTACACACACACTCGGAGTTTTTACATTGTGATCTTGGGATTTTGTATTAACTTATATTGGATAATTAATATGGTTGTTTGGTGAATATTAATCAAATTATGTTTATAAGAAAATTTAAAAAAAATTGGTTTTGAAATTTACGGTGTTACACTAATCTAAACTTTGTCTTTCTTCTTTTTCAGATGTCTTCCAACACTACTTCTGGCTCAAACCCTATTGGCTCCTTCTCTCTCATCAATAAGGAGCTTAAGGAAATTGATGAGTCTTCTGCTACTCCTGAGGAGATCGCTGAGTTTAGGAAATTGATGATACCACCATGACATATGAACTCCAAAAGTCCTATGAGGACTTCTACCCTTTTGAGATGCACCAGGACCTGATGGATAGATACCATTAGAGTGCTCATCAAGTGAGGTATGAAATCATCTGCTCCATGATTACAACAAATATGAAGGATGGTGAACCCATCACGGCCCACTTGCAGAAAATGCAAAGGTTTGTGGATCGTTTGCTGAAATTGAATGTGAACCTTCCTGAGGTGCTGGCCATAGATATCATTATACACTCCTTACCTCCATGTTATGATCAGTTCCAAATGAAATATCATATGAACAAGGAGGAGGTCACACTTAGCAAACTTCAAGGGCTTCTGAGGACCACTGAAAGTGGTCTCAACGGTAAAAATGTTGTATCTCCTCCTACCATAACTGCCCCTGTTCTGGCAATTGGACAATGGAAAAGGAAGAAGAGGAAGGCTCCCTTAAATATCCGCAAGGGAAAGTCTCTTGATGGATCCTATTCAAGTGGGACCAAGGTTGGTTCTGCTGCTCCCTCTTCCATTCCTAAGGAAGCAGAGTTTTTATTGTCGTGAAAAAGGGCACTGGAAGTAAAGCTGCCCCAAATACTTGCAGGATGTCAAGGATGGGAAGTTTAAACCCACCCATGCAGGTATTTATACTATTATATCTAAAAACTCATCGCATTCTAACTCTTGGGTTCTTGACACTGGTTGTAGATTTCACATTTGTTCTGATGTGCAGGGCCTAAAATGAAGAAAGGATGTGGAGCACAGGAAGATAAACTTGATCATGGGGAATAGGAAGGTTTCACCTGTCACCAAGATTGGATTTTACTCTTTATTGCTTAGTAGCGGGTTAGAAATAGATTTGAATAATTGTTGTTACTCATCTGATATGGTGAAATATTATTTCCTTTCATGGTTTGTACAAACAAGCCTATAGTTTTTCATTTGAAAATGAAATTGGTGCTATAAATGCTCATTATAATGGTGTTTTTTATTTTAAAGAATTACCTTATAATGGTGTATATGAAACTGTGATTGTTGTAGAAAACTTAGGAAATAATGTGTTGCATGTTGATTCTTCTAATGAATTGGATAAAACATGCTTGTGGCATTGTCTTCTTGGAGAATTCAACAAGAAGCGCATAGGCCAACTCCAAAAGGCTGGAGTTTTAGAGTCATTCGAATTAAGGTCGGATGACACTTGTGAATCTTGTTTGCCTGGAAAGATGACTAAATCACCCTTCAGTGGTACTTATGAAAGGGGTGAGGATTTGTTGGATCTCATACACACCAATGTGTATAGGCCCTTCAAGACCACCACAAGGGATGCTAACCACTTCTATGTGACTTTTACTAATGATTACAGTAGATATGGATATGTCTACTAACACAAGCATAAGTCAGAAAACTTTGAGAAATTCAAAGAGTTTAAACAAGAAGTGCAGAATCAGATAGGAAGGAAGATAAAGATGCTCTGATCCGATCACGGTGGTGAGTATCTTAGTATTGATTTCCTTGAATATCTTAAGAAATTTGGAATTGTTTCACAATTTACGTCACCTAGGACATCGTAGCTTAATGGTGTGGCTGAGAGGTGCAACCGAACCTTGTTGGACATGGTTTGTTCCATGATGAGTCGAGCTTCGTTACCTATCTCATTCTGGGGGTATACCATAGAGACTGTCGCCCATATCCTTAATCTAGTCCCTACCAAGAATGTTTCCAAAACACTTCACGAGATGTGGATTGGAAAGATTCCCACATTAGACCACATCAAGGTTTGGGGTTCTGAGGCTTTCATGAGATGCGAGACTCACAACAAGCTCGAACCTCGTAGTGAGCGGTGTATTTTCATCGGCTGCCCATAGAAATCCTTTGGATATCTCTTCTACAAACTGAGTGACAATGTTGTCTTCATTGCGAGGAGAGGATTCTTTCATGAGAGAGAGCTCATAAGCTAAGGAGACAGTGGGAGGCAAATTGACCTTGAAGAGCTTCAAGAGTCAAGCGGTGAAGGAACCTTAAACACTAGCGATTAGTCTGAGGAGGAAACTCCTGTTGAGTCGATTAACGATTCTATACCTCTGAGGCGTTCCAGTAGAGTTAGAGTTCCACCTGAGATTTATGGTTTCCATATTACTGCAGAAGGTGATATATTTATCAGTGATAACACACTGGTAAATTTGGATGGACCTAATAATTACAAGGAAGCCATGGCAGGCCTCGAGTCTGCTAAATGGAAAGAGGCAACGGACAGTAAGATTCAATCCACGTACGACAATCAAGTTTGGAAATTGGTTGACAATGTACCGGGTCGTAAGACAGTCGGGTGCAAATGGATCTTTAAGAAGAAGACCGACATGGATGGAAAGGTACACACATAGTAGGCGCGACTGGTTACGAAGGGATTTACTAAAACTCCAGGAGTTAACTATGATGAGACCTTCTCACAAGTAGCGAAGATTAAATCTATTAGGGTTATGCTAGCTATTGTTGCATTTCATGATTATGAAATATGGCAAATGGATGTCAAAACCGCTTTCCTTAATCGAATGTTGGATGAGGATGTTTACATGAGTCAGCCAGAAGGTTTTGTCAATGCAAAGTGCCCTAATAGATTGTGTAAGCTTGAAAAATCCATTTATGGGTTGAAACAAGCATTTCGCAGATGGAATCTTTTTTTCGATGAGAAAGTCAAAGAATTTGGCTTTTCGAGAAGCGAGGATGATTCATGTGTATATGTTAAGGCTAGTGGGAGCATAGTTAGCTTTCTAGTATTGTATGTGGATGGCATACTACTCATAGGAAATGACATCGTAAGTCCTGGCTTGGGAAGTGTTTTGCTATTAAGGACCTCGGAGAAGTTGCCTATATTTTGGGAGTAAGGATATTGAGAGACAAGAGTAAGAGACTGATTGGACTTAGTCAAAGTACCTACTTGGATAAGGTGTTGAAAAGATTCAGCATGCAGGATTCTAAGAAAGGTGACTTACCGATGTAGAGTAATGCCAAACTGAGTAAAACTCATAGTCTGAGTACAGAGGCTGAGATAGTTGAGATGAGTCGAATACCATATGCTTTCGCGGTTGGCTCGATCAGGTATGCTATAACTTGTACTCGCTTTGATGTGGCCTTTGCTTTGAGCATAGTCATCAGATATCAAGTGAATACCGGCACAGCTCACTGGACTACGGTAAAGAACATTCTTAAGTACCTGCGGAGGACTATGGACCGGATCCTTAACCTCATTGGGAGTGATGACTTGAGGGTGGTGGGGTATAGTGACGCCAAATTTCAGACCAACAGAGATAATTTCCGCTCCTAGTCGGCTGGGACTTTACCCAGAATGGAGGAACAATAACTTAGAAAAGTTCCAAGCAAGAGACAGTACTTGATTCAACGTACGAATCAGAGTACAAAGCAGAAAATGAGGCGGTGAAGGAGGCGATATGGCTAAAGAACTTCATCGGAGATCTTGGAGTTGTGCCAGCTATAAAGGAGCATGTGGAGATTTTCTGTGACAGCGAGACTGCGGATGCCATAGCCAAGGAACCAAGAGATCATGGCAGATCTAGGCACATCAACATAAAATATCACTTCATAAGACATCGAATAGAAGAAGGACTCGTCGTGGTAAAAAGGGTATCATATGAGGAGAACCTTGCAGATCCCCTCACGAAGGGACTGATTAGGGTTAAGCACTTACAGCAAGCGAGGCGCATCATGCTGAAGGACAATATTATTTTTAATGATTAGATAGCTTTCGAAACTGGTAATAATTGAAATGTAATTGACATTTGATGCTTAAAGAAAAGTGTTTTTTTATTTAATAGCAAGGTACTGTCTTATGTCAATCATTTACTATTTCACTTTACATGTTTTGACTTCCAGAATAATTTTATTATTCAAACTATCCACAGTCGATCATACATTGGAAGTAGGTATTGAAGCAAGACTGTCATGAATTTGGCTTGTAGATTTGTCTGAATTGTATTAGACATAGCAAAGTTTGATGCAACATTCATGAGTGCTCATAAAGTTTGAGTATTGGATTAAACCCACGCTCACTTGTATCACTTCATGGATTTTATCTCGAGTGATCATGAGACGATAATATCATATAAGTCTCCAAACCAAGAGATATGATTTGGTTGTACATTGATAGTACTAAACCGCTTCAATAACTTGATGCTATAAAACGTGTTGTTGTGTATAATTTGATGAGTAATTAGTACAAGCATATGAGTCAAAGTTTATATGTTCCATTTAGTCCTTGGAGGATTAAAAGCGATATCTGGGGCCCCTCGGTGATTTTATTTTGACCTATGTGCCAGGCCCGGTCAGAACTAAATTGATGTGTTCAATTACGTTCTATGTCAAATAAATCGGAAATCAGGAAACAAAATGCTAGAAAATAGGTATGACGTTGTTCCATGTATTTGTTCGGCTGATATCTTGAGAACAGAGGATTATATGATCACTTATCTTAAATGGAGCATCTCAGTTCGATAGAGGGTTTTAAGAGCTATGATTGATAGTCGTACTTGCAGTTATAATTATTAGACTTATCCAAGTGGGAGACTGTCGGATTTAGTGTCTAAGCCCATAACTATAATTGGTATGTACTTGACCCGAGATTAGCATGGTCTATTTGGGTTGCATGCCACCGAAACAATCTGAAGGATGGAATTTTGAGAAGAGCTTATTTATGATTTATTAATATATTATAAGTTCTAATATATTAATATGAAATCATATAATTTAATTAGTATTGATCAAGAATTAATTTGGAATTAAATTTGTGATCAAATGAGACTAATTAGATATAAGGGGTTGATTTGGTAAATCATTCATTCTTGTGGTGTGGGTCACTAATCCATGATTCCTTATGTTGGGCTAAACTCATGTGACAATCCATGGATGATCCATGGAGATTTAAACCAATAGAGCATGAGGAATGTGGAAGGTCATGGCCATCAAGGTTTACATGGTGTAACCCTAATTTTGCCACACTATATAAGAAGCCCCTAGGCTACTAAAATGGGCACCCTAGTTTTCTTGGAGAGTTATAGCTGAAATTGGTGCAAGACAATCCTTCTCGAGTCCTTCCATTTTTGGTGGTGTTGTGTGATGCATTTGAGGCATCACATTTGGGGTGCTTGGCTCCTAAAGGTCCAAGGAAACAAGCTACAAGAAAAGGTATGTGTTCTAAGTAGATTTTTTTTATACAAGTACCCATGTTTGTATGCTTGTTAAGGAAATGCTTTGGAAAATCATTTTACATGTATAATTAGAGAAAACATAGATCCAAAGCATTTAGGGTTATATGTACACCTTAAGGTTGTTAGGATGCTCAAAACCCTTCAAGTATATCCTTCCAGAAAATCCTATATTTTCTGATGTAATGAAATGTACGTTCGGTTGACTCGTACTTGGAAAAGTAATGTAATACGGTTGTGTTTGTAATGCGACCCTTTTTATATGCATGTAACTAGTTATATGTTCTTTCAGAAAGTATGTTTTGTACTAGAAAATAGCATACTATACTTGTATATAGTGACCTGGCCAAAACCTGTTTCCCCCTATGAATACCTAGCGTATACATGTCATTTATAATCAAGATTGAATAGATATTAGACTGTGTGAATCTGCTCTAAGCCCCCAACCAAACAAGGAGTAGGAAATGAAGCGGAAATCACCCATCCTACTACCTACCGGACCCTATATATAAATAACCCTTAACATATAAACTAAGGAATCATAGAGTTAACATTATAGGTCCCCTCTGAATTGTACGTTCTTGTTACTCATAAGGCTGTGTGGTCTTATTATTTAAATAAAACCTATGAAGTAGTGTAAATCCCGTAAACATCGTTTAGTTGATACTATTGTGAGTTTCATATAACCATGCTAAATGACTAGTGGCCTCTACGATGCTCTTCAGGCGTAAGAATGTTTTGACGTTTGTCACCCCAGGCCTGCCGGCCTAACTGTAGCTAACACTTTAGGTGCGGGGTTGTCAATCACGTATAGATCTATACACAAACTCACGCTCTCCCTCTAGGAGACTCTGGTTACAAATTGTAGGATTTGAACATATATACAATGAAGTTGTGCCTCACAACCCTGTATTAACTAGTTTATGTGTAGTGTTATAGTGTTCTCCTGTATTTGAAACTGCATGTATTACCTTGTAGTAGGGTACTTTGTAGTATTAAATAATTATACTTAATTATTTATGTGTATAAACTTGATCTTAGTAAAATAGATTAGTGTTCCTGTATCATTTCTTGCACTTTGTAAAATAGTGTAATGACACACAAACTATACCTATTATAGTTTAAATGTATGCTTTGTAGTGAATTGGAAACCCTTGCAATTTAACAGTGTGAATAAAACAATTGTAAGAGATTTGTGAAAAATAACCTTTTGCTCGACATGTTACACACAAACTATACCTATTATAGTTTAAATATATGCTTTGTAATGAATTGGAAACCCTTGCAATTTAACAGTGTGAATAAAACAGTAGTAAGTGATTTGTGAAAACTTAAAAGTACCCTTTTGCTCGACATGTTGCAAAAGGGCTATTAATTTAATGTACAATATTTTATATTCATATATGTTCACAACATATACATTTAAGAATGAAAAGTCAGTCGTATAAATAGTTCTATCCTAAACCCACAACGAGACAATGAATAAGATTTAGGATGGAATTGCCAATTCTAAGTCTTTTGAACGTTATATATATATATATATATATATATATATATATATATATATATATATATATATATATATATATATATTGAATAAAATGTAAATCATAAATCAGTTGAAACAATTGCAAATGGTTTGAAACGGTTTTGAAATCATTTAAACACAATAGTACTTGTGTTTTACTTGTATTCCCCACCCCCCCCCTAAAAACATTGAAAAATAGTGAAAACGTAAGGGTATGAAATCACCTCTAGTGCACATTCGAGTTGGATAGTGAAACTGAAAAGATGATCCTCGAGATAGCGTACATGGAAAGAACGCTATCCTAATATTATTTAAACATGCAATCATATTTAAATTAGCAAAATATTTAATTAAAGTGTTAAACAACACTTAATTTATGTCAGGATTACTTACAAAATTACCGAGAATTATTTTGGAGTGGTGGTAAAGGTTTTCGGTCTACCCTTCACCGAAGTCTCTTGATTTCGGTCTTAAAACCTCAACCGAGAACCAAGTTCACGGTCTAAAGGGTTCTTGGCCTGGATGAGTTTTCGGTCCAGGTGGGGTTCGGCCAGCTTGAAGATTTCAAGATTGTTCTTGGTGTTCTTGGTGGAAATTATGAAGATTTGAAGGATTTTTCTTGAAGATATGAAGATTCTTGTATGATACTTGAGAGAGAATTGGGAGTGTTTTCGAGTGAAGAAGTGAGAAATGACTAAGTTTTTCAAGTGGAAATACATATACCGGTTGAGTTTTCGGTCGGAAAAGGGGTTTTCGGCCGAAGAATGGTTTGCGGTCCGAGGTTTGATTTCGGTGAGGGTAGTTTTCGGTCCGAGGTTTCTCAGTTCCAAAAGACAAGTTTTTGATTTTTTTAAGTGTATTTTTATACTATAATAAAAATACTTATTTTAAGCATTATTTATATATAATTTAAAACATGTCCTAATCCTTATGAACTTAACGAAATAAATAAAATTTGAAATTTTATTTAGGATGTTTGACTTTTATTGACTAGAAAACAACGTGTTGTTACATTATCCCCCCGTTAGAGGGAATATCGACTCGAAATTTATCCTAGAGTGGTTACTTAAGGACTAGGAAAAGAGGTGGGTACTTCGACTCTATTTGATCTTCTCGTTCTCAAGTGAATTCCGATCGTTGCTTGGTGTTCTAACGGATCTTCACTGTTGTGTCTGTTGTTTTGATCAGTAGAGGGTGTGCGGGTTTGGCTTACTTGTCTATGTTCATCCAAATGGTAGGATGTCCACACATAGTTCTGGCAGCTTTTGTCCTAAACTTTAGGATTTATACCTGGTCCATCCATCATCGCCTCGTGCATACAGGTCGTATATAATTAAGATTGACAAGACGGTCGGATGGGTGACTCTGCCCCAAGTCCACAATCAAACAAGAAACAGGAGATAAGCTGGAAACACACATCCTCAGTCCGTAGACTCTTAATTATATACCACCCTCACGTATACACTTAACAGTGATAGGTTAACTGTATTTGTCCCTAGCTTCTGTGCTCAAACTTGACTTGCTGCACGCGTGGAATTCCCGAAAGGTCTGTTAGGAATCCATCGAGAAGGTTTCGGAAGATATGGTACTCATTGCATAAGTACTTCGAAGGTCTTAAGCGAGAGACAATTCCAAGGTTTGTATCTGGTTTTTCACTATGAGTGATGAGGGTTTCATTAGGCGGTTGGTTAGAGTGAAGGGTCTCCTTGGTGGCACATGTGATTGGTATGGTAAGGACCAAGCCAATCCATGTCGGATGATGATGTTGGAACTCCTCATTGAAACAGGTGTTAAGTCGATTCGGAAAAAGTGTTTGTTAGAGAAATAGTGTATCTGTTTGTACGTTTCTAGTGCTTTCAGTTTTGTCCTTGTTGCTACTCTGTGAACATTTTGTACCACCTTAAGCAAGTACTAGCAGTAAGAGTGTTCGTATAGATAGTGATGATACTTCACATTATGATCCCCACCAGGTTCATCTATAATTGCTCGGTGTCTATAAGTGACATATAATTAAGGCTGAGAAGACAGTCGACTAAGTGACTCTGCCCTAAATCCACAACCAGATAAGGAAAAGGAGATAAGGCAGAGTCACACACTCTAAGTCTGTGGGTTCTTAATTATATATGACTCTAGCGTATACACTAAGCCATCATAGCTTACCTGCAAGGGTCTTTAGTTTTATATGAATGTTGTGATTTGCTCGGACGATAGAGTAATTTATTATTACAATTTAGTTGATGACCTTTTTTGTAAAAAATTTAAGTTTTTTAAATATTTTTATTTGGAAAACGTACCACTGTCTACAGGTGTTATCGGACAGTCCCTCTAGTAGTATCCATTTTCGCTACACCCGTAACAGGCCTGGCTTACCCCAATGCATGGGACCTGAGAGATTGGCCGCGTCGGTGCTCTGCAGAAACGAGCAGTGTGTCCCTTCCTGAGTTGTACACTAGGTTCATTCATTCATTTTCATATATATATATATATATATATATATATATATATATATATATACACGAGATGATGGCATTGTTTACATACGATAGCTCCATGAAATGGGAAAATGAAAAAAATACAAAGCGACAGGATTGTCACTGGAAGTGTAGAATCAGTTGTCATAACTATGGGATCCAAACACCATAATTCGAGACCCCGACTTTAGATAATAATAAAAATGGCATACTAAAATTTTTTGTGGGCGGTAATAACAACTTTAGGATGATTTGCTTCTAAATGTTTGAAAATAATCCTTATCGACAATTCTGGACCCACAGAACACGGACCTATTTGTTGACACGCGTTACCCTTACGGTAACAGAGAGATTAAGTATCAGATCCACACATTCAGGAAAGAAGAATGGGTATAACGCTCATATTCATCACCCAAATTAGAATTCAAAGTACTCAAACGAAGAAATTTTCAGAAATTCAAAAGTTGATTGAAGAACTCAAACTCAAAACGAAGATACACATCGAGTTCAATCAAAATCAAAAGCCATCTCAAAGTCAAATCTGGAAAATGAAGAACTGTGTGATATGATACTTATGGCTCTCGAAAAAGTGAAAGCATAGGAGTTGGTCCCCTTCGATTGGGCTCATTGTTTCAGCGAAAGCTGATTCGCCGTGACGAGTTCTTAAGGATGCGTCGATTCTGATTCTTGACCATCTAGTCTTAAGGACATGAGATCTCGAACCGTGTTATTTTCGCTCGCAAAAGCTAATTAAGGTATGGAGCTTAAATAAAAGTATGTTTGGATTATTGGATTACACCGTTTCGTGGTCTTCCTCACTTTGGGAGTCTGTAATATGTGGAAGGTAGCAGGATGGTCACCTAGGTATTAATGATTGGAACCCCATTGATGTAAAGTTTGATCGTATTTATATATATTTATGAAAACTGATAAATTACTAGTGTTCTGATTTTTTTTCTCTGGTTCATTTTGTTTCTTAAGTTTCTTCCGTACATATATTTCTTTTTCATGGTTTTCATTGCATGCGTTCATTCTTAGCTTTTAGGATCATCTTGTCCCTTTTTGCTCTATATTTCTTTTTGCTATCTAGAAATCATTCTGTTTTGCCTGGTTCTTGTCCTTTCTTGAGGACAAGAAAAGTCTAAGCTTGGGGAGATTTGTTAGGTGCATTTTTTGCACCTTTTTTCACACCTTCTAGTCCTTTTATGCATATATTTAGCATAGTTGTTATTCATTTTTGTTGCATTTTATCTAATTCATGCTAGTCTCTAGAACAACCTTATTTGCACGCTTTCATGTTCTTTTTAGGTAAACCGGAGGTTAGAATGTGCTTTGGGAGGTGCCAGGAAGCATTGGTGAAGATTTCGGGATGATCGAGCGAAGAATGGAAAAGTTAAAAAAAATGAAGTTTGGAATTGGAGTCAAAGGGGTACACGGGGCATGTTGGATTTACACTCCAAAAGGAGCACGGGCCATGTTGACCAGAAAAGGGGGTTGTTGACTACACTGAACACGACCCATGTTGATTTGTTATATTTTGTCACGGGCCGTGTTCAACCTAAAAACTGCATTTTGGCACTTTTTCCTATTTTTCATATCACGAGATTTGGGTAATTTTTACACACACACACACATCATATCAGAACACTATTGGTGAAGGGATTTTGAATACTTTTTCAAGGATTTTATCATTTTTCATTTGGAAACATTATTTCTCTTATTTGTAAGTTGGAGTTGCACATTATTTCCATCTTTTGACTTGTGATCTTGTTCGAGCCATGTGTGGCTAGAACCCTAGTTTCTCCAACTTCATGTTTTGACTTCTTGGTTGTGATTTCAAACATATGACTTGATGTTTCCCTTAACTTTCTATCTAGTGAATTTGATTTTGCTTTAATCAAATGTTTGACTCTAATTGTGATTCTTATTGGCAATTTGAATTAAGGTTAGGTCATTCAAGTTATCTATTTTGCAAAATTCGTAATTGTTTTGTGAATTGGACTAAGTAACAAGCACTAAAATAATTTACATTGAATTAATTTGGTGTAAATCTTATTCACACATTCTTACACTCCCGAGCTTATGATGAGTATTGGGTGTTATTGCGAACATTCACATAAAGCTTAATACAATCTTCTAATATAATTCTAAGAGCTTGTTTAGATTAGGTTAGTAAGGTTAGCGTTAATCAAAGAGCTTGTTTTTGGTTAATTAATGTGGTGAATTGGAAGTTTTAGTGCTTGTTAACACTTTCGAGTACTAACTTAGATAGAATTGAGCAAGTATCATGTCATTTTGGAATCGCATTGCTAAGTTGTCATACATAGAGTTGGAGTCCTTAAAATTTTTGAATTTAATTAACTTATTTAGTCGATTGCTTGTGTCTTTAATTATTTATTCTAATCATTGCATTCAAAACCCCCCTCTTTACTATTGGTGACCAAAGTACCTTGCGCAAAGAGGTATAGACTGATTGTCCTGTGTCTCTGTAGATTGACCCTACTTGCCTTGTACTACATTTTACTGCAATATAATAGTGTTCTTTTGGAGTATATTGTACCCCTTTGTTTGTTGGGTTTGACACGCCCAACAAAGAGATTTGTGAAAAATACCCTTTTGTTCGACATGTTACAAAATGGTTACTAATTTAATGTACAATACTTTATATTCCTACATATTCACAACATATACATTTAAGAATGAAAAGACATTCGAATAAATACTTCTATCCTAAACCCACAACCAGACAAGTAACAGGATTTAGGATGGAATTTCCAATTCTAAGTTTGTTGAACTGTAGCACTCCAAATCATGTATACTTTGAAACCCTTGAAGAAATTAGAATTTAGTATAATTGTCCCTTAAGTACGCTTAGCTTACTATGCATGGATGGTCGCAGAGGGACAGCACGTACGTTGGGCGTACCAGAAGTATGTTAGGCGTACGTGCCGGATGACCAAACCCTAATTTTTGGACTTGAGGCCTATTTAAACGTCCTCAAGCCCCTTGGACTAAACCATAGAGAGCCTTCATATCCATAGAACATCCTTCTACTCCAGTGAGAGCTTGTGAGACCATTTTGAGCTTAGAAGGGGTGTTGGTGGCCATTTTTAAGGACATTCAAGAAGGAGAAGTTGTCAAGGAAGCTTGGAGTGACATCGAGATTCAAGAATGTGCATCTAGATCACCTTGAGGAGACTCTGGAGGTATAAAGCTTGAACCTTTCCACCTTAATCACTAGATCTAGCTAGGGTTTTCTAGTTTTGTCCCCTTTGTTGATTTTGGATCTTCTCTTGTGATTTGAGCAACTCCAGAGGAAGGGAATGTTAGATCTAAGGTCCTTTGGTCCGTTGGTAACATAAAAATGAAGTCTTGGTGGGTGTTTTGACATCGTGAATGGGTTAAGAACCTTAAAAAGGTCTTAATGGGGGTGTTGGGAACATATAAGACATGCAAAGGCATAAAGTTGCCAACTTTATGCCCTAGGTCGTCTTAATGAGCTTAGATTTCACTTTTAGATGTCAGGGAATCGAGTATTAAGCACTTAATGGAGAATGTGCTTAATCTGCTAGTACGTTGGGCGTACCTAGCATATGTATCTAGGGATGTCAAAAACCCTCGTGGGACCCCGATCCCTTACGGGACTAAATTTTTAAAAAAAACTGGGAGCTGGGGCCAAATTAAACCCCGCTTATTTTCGGGACCGGGGTCGGGAGTTGGTATTTCCGTCCCGTACTCCCGCGGGGGCCCCGGTTGTACATTTATGTAAAAAATATATATTTAATATAATATATATATATATATATATATATATATATATATATATATATAAAATAGATTTTCTAATTTTAGGTTTAGGTTAGGTTTTACTTTCCTGTTTCCAATTAATGGATATTGAAGAGATAGTGAATTAATCATATAATTTTGGACATGTAAGTATTTTATATTTGTAATATTGGATTTGTCGTATTTTATATTTATAAGATTGTTAGAATTGTCATTTTGTAATGTTGGATTCGTAATATTGGATTTTTAATTTTTTTTAGTTTCTAAAAGTTTAGGTTTTAAGCTTTTAAAGCTGTTAAAAATAGTATTTTTAACCTAAACCAAAGTAGTTGTTTAGCAAAAAAAAATCGAATTTTAAGCCTATAAATCGGGGGGACCGGGAGCGATGGAGGTAACCGGGGGCTATGTAAGCGGGGGAGCTGGGGGCGGGACCGGGGGCGGGGGCACCAACTAATTTCGGGGGCGAGAGCAGGGGCAGCTATTTCCGCTCCCGTTTGGTCCCGTTGACATCCCTATATGTAGCGCGTAAGTCCCAGAGACTCAGTCCGTTGCGCGTACCAGGTTGGCACGCTAAGCGTACGCACCGCAGATGGGCTTAGATTTGTTTTGTGTCTTTGAACTATTGGGCCTCAATTGATCATTGGGCCAAGTTGTAATTTTGGGATGGTGGGCCAGGTTGTAGTTTGGGGCCATGAATGTTATGATTGGGCCTTATTGGGCCATAACACCCATCAATGGTTTTTTAGACATGGACTTTGGGCCCATTAACAAAGGAAGAATATTTGGGCCTTTGTAGAAGGACTTGGAGTTTGGGTTTCCCTTTGATTATGTGAAGCCCTAACATTGGTTAATATTATTATTCAGTGCGGCTAGTTATAGACTGTCAGGAGAGCATCCTTCGGATTCTTCAGACAAAAGGTGAGTCTTCTCACCATACCAATGGGTCTAAGGCACCAAGGCCGGCCCATTTTATGATAGTCAGTATACTTGTTGTGTAGAAATGCGTGGCATGATTATGTAGTAATATGCAGTAGAGATAGCCTTTATGGCTGACGGTAGAGATAGCCTCTAGGGCTATGGTAGAGATAGCTTTTGCAGCTAACGGTAGAGATAACCTTTATGGCTAAGGGTATAGATAGCTTTCATAGCTAACGGTAGAGATAGCCTTTATGGCTAATGGTAGGGATAGCTTTATAGCTAAGGTGATATGTGATATGTGGTAGAGATAGATGTATAGCTAAGATGATATGTGATATTTGGTAGAGGAAGCTTTTATAGCATATATGGTATGTGTTATTTGGCTTGTGAGTGGGGGGTATGGTCTGGGGAACTCACTAAGAGTTAGCTTACAGTTTGTGGATTTGTTTCAGTTACATCGGAGCCCAATGGCAAGGGAAAAGCTTGATGGTGCGGCGTGCACTCTCTCAGGCATTTTTGTGGGACTCTCTGATGTTTGAAATAAAAGTTGTATTTGACATGTGTTTTGAAAATAATTGGAATTGGATTTCTTAAATTATGACAATACGTTTTATTATTCAAAAATGAAAATTTTCTTTGAAAATTTGGGTTGTTACAAGTTGGTATCAGAGCCTTGGTTTGAGGGATTCGAGCACACTCTCGGGTGTGTCAGGACTCAAACTAAGGAAATGGTAAATTGGTTTTAAAAATAAAATACACGCTTTCACAGAAAGGAAAAGATGAGAGTGCAACGCGCGTGATCAGCCGAGCAAAGTAAGTAGTTCCCCAATGTGTTATCCATGTTATACTGATATTTGAGCTTTGATGATCGTATGGAACTTGCTATGCATATGCTTTTAAAATTGTATACTGTTAGGATATTATAGCCTTAGAATGATTGATTTGGCTTTATTTCTTTTTCCTTGTTTGGTTGTGGTCCTAGGGTAGAATCTTTTATTCGAAATTCTATTTGTTCCTTTTCTGTGTATAATTCGCATGCATAAAGGCAACCTATTATGATTGGTCTGATTGATATGAGTAGAGCAAATCTCAGGATGACCTAGGATTTGAGGTATGTGGTAGCCCGTCGGATATGATTTAGTTTGGTACGAATTGGAGATATTAGGTATAGCATTGGGGAAAGGTACAGGTAGGTGTAGAAGGTAGTATTGGGCTCGTACTACTGAAAGCACAGGACATGTACCTGAACCAATGCTAGACCTGGGAGCTCTAAGGAGGACCAGTGTGGGAAGATCCCTGTTATGGATATATTGATCATTATATTTTATGGTATTGCAGTACAGTATGGTGGTGACACGACATGATAATGGGGGATCAGGATCTGGATCTGGATTCGGGGCGGGATCAGGCGACACTACCGATGTCGTTGATGAGAGGCTACACGAGCTTATTGCGGCCGAGGTTACGAGGGGCATCCTTGACGCCACCCCAGTCATCTTTGGGACGGTCAAGGAGGGTATGATGGAGATTGTGGAGGAGATACTCAAGGCATTTAGGGTTGAGATTGTTGCGGGTCAGGTTGGGGCTTAAACTCCTTCATTCCGGGAGTTCAAGGCGTGTGGGGTTTCGGAGTTCTTTGAGGTCTGAGACCCCATTGTCAGCCAACTTTGGGTGGCGGATATTGAGAACGCCCAACGCATGTGTTCTTTCCCAGATACGGCAAATATGGGATTTGTTTCTTGCATGTTGAGAGATAGGGCCCGAGATTGGTGGGGCGAGGTTACCAGCCAGGTGGGAGCAACCAGAATGGCTGAGATGACATGGGCCGAGTTCGTTCGGCGATTTGAATTGGAGTTTGCACCATCCATTGACGTGCAGATCATGGTGAGAGAGTTCCAGGAACTCCAGCAGACCACCGAGACTGTGGCGGATGTAACAACGTAGATTTTCAAACATTTTTTTTTTCATTTTTAAATCGCATGGTTCTCATAACACATTTCTTAAAATCCCCATTTATTTAAATTACAAAACATAACTCCATAATTGCTTGATTCGTACTCCAGGATCCTCGAAGCATAACTCCTGCTCTGGTGTGTACAATCAAGTCTGTGCCTTCCCGCGATCCTGAGAAACCTGAAACACATATCACATAACAGTGTAAGCACGAAGCATAGTGAGTTCCCCAAAATACCACACACATATAATTAGCCACTCGAGGCTATATCTCTTTAAGACCCTCCGGTTAAAGTGTCTCAGTGGGACCCTCCAGTCCCACAACTCTGATGGACCCTCTAGTCCTAACTCTGTGGACCCTCCGATCCTAACTTTGTAAACTCTGAATAATACACAGCATAAATCACAAAGAAATAATGCAGGATATCACGATACACAGACAAGCACATAAGACATTTCTATTACATGAAATACCACTCATGGCAAAGTATAGTGAGAAGACTCACCTCGGATGACATACAACTCCTATAGACGTTGTTGCTAAGCACTGACCACTAACTTTGTGCCAAACCCACAATTATCCGAATTAGGAACTAAGTCCAAACTCTCACTCATTAGGTCTAAAGGTAGTCCACTAACCAGCCTATCAATGACCTAAAACCTATTGGGCCCACCAAGGCCCAATAATATATGGGCTCTCCCAAGGCCCAATTCTAAATCTAAAAGCAAGCCCAACTCAAGGTCCCAAAGCACAATATAATATTTATTTGCTCAAAGTCACTAATACACAAGCCCAAAGATCTAGGCCCAGCAATAGATTCCACCCAAAAGTTCACAGAGAGGTTAAACGGGGCGTACCTCCCTTGGTACACTCAGCGTACACTAGCATGCACGAATCTGATCGAGGAAACCAACCCAGTAGGTGGGGCATACTGAAATTACGTTGGGCGTACGCCCAGCTTTGCTTAGTCCGTTCTCTTGGTCTTCATCCGTTAAGACCTTAGCTCATTCCTCAGATTTGGACTCCCTAATAGCTCTTACTCCATAAAGTCAGTGACTTTAAGCCTTTGCATGGCTGATAAGGTCATAAACACACAAAACTCTTACTTTCTTTATTCAAAATGCTCATAACTCATGCATGGGCTATTTTCACATTCAAGACCTCATTTTTATGGATCCTATCCACTAGAAACACTTAAAAGGACAGATATTAAGCTCTGGATTGCAACAACTCATAAAGCCTCAAGCTTTGGGACCAAAACCCTAAAATGGACCATATCATGAACAAAATAAAAGGATGGGAAAGCTTTGAGCTTTATACCTTCAAATGATGCTCCAACCACAGAAAAGCTCAGATCCAAAGCTTGGACTCTAACTCTATTCTCTTCCATGCTCCTCATTCACTCCAATAATCCCACAAGAACACTTAAGAGCTCACCATGGCCACACATAACTCCAGAACGAGGATTAGGGTTTGAGAGGGTTTATTAACTAAGGATGGTGGCTAGGAATGAGGCCATATCATTCTTTATATGGGGACACTTATCTCAATTAGGGTTTTCCTTTTGTGCCTAGTACGTCCATCGTACCCTCTGGTACGCCCAGCGTACTAGGTGGCTCCGCTTAAAAGTCATGCACATGAGTACGCTAAGTGTATTCACATGTACGCCCAACATACTTCGTTGCCACCTTTTTCAATTAAAGGACTTATCCTGCCATAACTTCAAACTTCCATTGCTTCCTCAATATAACTCCGTTTCCAATGAATCTCATATCCTTGGAAAGGTGTCTAGATGCTCTATGCTTCCAGCAACTCTTTGTAACCCCAAGACTTCCTCATGCCCAGGTTGAACCCCACAAACCCTAACCTTGGACAATCTGAAACAAGATGTTACAACTCTCCCCCACTTGAATTTGATTTCGCCCTCGAATACAACTTCTATAATCTTTATCCCTGAGAGAGAGTTGATAAAATCTCAGATCAGATTTGGAGCTCTTTGTTTTTTATTTAAACCAACATAAGCTAACAACAGGGTGATTTCGGTCACTATCCATAACCTCATTTTGTAATTAGGTTGTGAAACAATATGATTTCCTAGAACAATAAGTTATCCTGATTATGTTGACTTAAACTCTTTTTTTTGTTTCTTGGAGATGTTGACGCCTAGATACAGAAGTAGTAGAATCCTCCATAGTTGTTGGAGTGACGGCTACAACTCAACATGGAATCGAGGTTGTAGTTGAGTTTAAGCCCGTTGACCACCCCACTGAGCTTCTTGACCATATTCGACCCACTGCCCATTGCATGAACCTTCAATTCTTTATGTAAGTGTTAAAATCAGATTACACTGTCATTTTATTAATCTATGAAATTCCATATATAGCTCCTTTTGTTGCAAAATTACATTGTATCATGGACATAGTTATGGAAACTGATTCTAAGGTTCGGTTGCATATAAGGCGTGATTTAGTGTGGTTAGGTATTATCTATAAATATGTGGTTAACTGGTAAATTCTACACTATTGCCTATTAGATATAGACTATGGTAGTTCAATTGGACCAGGAGCAATTATAATGGATGATTGCAATTTCCATGAATCCGTATATGTTGATAGTTTTGATGCGGATAGAACTTTGACAGTTTGACAATTGTAAGTAATTTACTAAATTTTGTCTTTTTTTTCATAAAACACCCAACTTATGTTTTTGTTTTAAATTTAGGTGCCTCCTATTGGTGAATTTCTTGTCATGATTTATCATATGAATCAGGAATATAAGCCACCTTTCTGTATTGGCAATTCAATTGAAGAATCAGGATCAATTAAGGTAGATATAATTTGTTTTTATCTAATATTATAGATTACTATATTATACATAATGAACTAATGAAGTGGCAATTCAATTGAAGAATCAGGATCAATTAAGGTGCTTTTGAAAATACATGCAAAGTTTCCTCAACATATCACTACAAATACAGATGTGGTTCAGATGCCAGTGCCAATATACACATCCAGGTACTTATTAGTTACATAACAGGTATGTGTGTAGTTTTACATGAAGGATAAAATGCTAAAATTACAAAGTTGGAAAATGTGGCAAAAAATAGTTACAAAACAGGTCCTGTGTACTTTTAATTAAAATGCTATTATGGATTTATTTTAAAGTTGTAAAACTCTATTAACAAATATACCATAATCAGTTTTGTAAAGTTGAATTCGAAATAAACAAAATGTCAAATAAAATGATCAGATTAAATAAGGGGGTGCGAATATGTATTTATACATCAAAGGTAAAATGGGATTGACCAACAATAAACTCATAACAATGTACTTTTAAAAGAGTATTATCAAAACCATGAAATCCAAAAAAAATCCATTTTCAAATAACAATTTATACATAATAAATATTGTTTTAAAAGAGATAAGTAAGATGTTATAATTTACATAAGACCGGAAAAAAAATAACATAAAATGATTTCATAGAACAAAAGAATAACAAATGGTGAAACATATTGCTTAAAAAAATGGCATCAATTTAGCATTCGTACGATAAAAGTAGAATTCCTTAAAGTACATTGTCGTATTTGGAACTTGGAGAAAGTCATAAATTCTTTTTTCAATTAAAGATGGTGGAATATTTTTGTAATTTTTAGCAAATAACAACAAATAAGAAGTTATAAAATGGAGTTTTCATTTGATTTCCATAAAAAAAGCAACAAACCTAAACAGGGACAGAAAAAGAACACCACGAAAAGAAACAAAACAAAAACGGTAAAAATGTGTGATTTATTATAAAATATAAACTGGTAAAGTTTTTTCATATAAAATATTTACAGTTAAAAATTGTTGCAGTAGAACATTTGTTGTATTCAATTAGAATTTCTTACGGTACAATGTGCATTGTAAAGCCGAAAAATATAGCTTAAAATGGTCAATGTAGTAGAAAATTCTACAAATAGGTTGCATACAAATATACACTTACAATAACATATGTAAAGTTATAAAAACTTATTATAAACACACACAACCTAACTAATGAAGAACACGCATGTGCTTAAAGTTAGGGACATAAACATTGTTTTTTAAAAAGGGACATAAGTAGTATAACTTTCATTTACCACCTACAAATTTAGAGGATTGTAAATCAAAATCGAAACAGATGGAGAAGAAGAAATAAATAGAATAAAAAAACAAATTATAGATTGAATAAACAGAAATTAGCGAACAATTTTTTTATACTAACCTATGCAGATGGTAGTTCACAGAGATGTAGAAGAATTATAGATTGATGGCTCTAAACACGGCACTAAAGAAAACTAATTTGAGGGATCAATATTTATATTTATAAGTCTAATGAAAAGGTAAACATATATAATCCGAATCCAAGTTTAAAATTCAAAATTGTATAATTTATTTATCTTCATGATTGCATTCCTATTATGTTGGAGTTACTTTTGATAAAAGATAATGTAATTGAAATATAAATAGTTGATTTTATGGGATATCATATCTTTATTCTTTATTTAACGCAGTAATGTTTGAGTATTAAAACTAGTTTGCTAATATATAGGAGCTGGTGATACCAGTATTGACTGCATGGAATGAGCGGGAAAAACATATTTAATAGAGGTGTGATAATGACATGTGGCAAGAAGGTGGTGTAAAAGGATGATATGTGACGTTTAAGGAAGATTTTTATTAAGTATGAAGATTTTCTTACAAGAATATTCAAAAAAAAAAAAAAAAAAAACGAATTCCATTAACTAGCACTTATATCCTCTGGTGGTTTTTATTGCTAGTTGTTTTGGAGTAGATTGTTCATCGTGATGTCTTTCAACCACAACAAAATTAACATTGTGTTATCATGTATGGTTGACGATTTACAAAAGTTTATATAGATTTGTGAGATAACATCATTTACTTATTTTATTTTGATAGTATCAACCTATATTTGATCAATTTTGTAAAATTGTATATCATAGATCTAATAGTATGTTTTGATATATATATATATATATATATATATATATATATATATATATATATATATATATATATATATATATATATATATATATATATATATATATATATATATATAAAAACCCTTTCTTAATATAAACACATAATGTCAATTTTTTTTATTTCTAATTTAATTTAGTTAATCATATATAACATTATCAACAAATTAACAAATGTTTGATATTTTTTTTGAATACCAATACTTCTAATTTCGATTATATGTTTTTATATAAAATTTCTAATTTCAATTATATGTTTTTATATAAAATAACTAGATTATGATCTATATACTATACGGTTTACAAAATAAAATAACATAGAGACTATACAAATCATAATTATTACACAGGTTGAAGATAATAACAAAAAAAAATAAACATGTGTTAATTTTACAAGTATCTAGATATTTAATAATAGTTCCTTGTTACGCTTTTGCCTTCACTATATCATCACAATACCAAACAATACTTAAGGATTGAATAATTAATATTCCTCGAGCCTTTATAGAGTTTTCACTATTGATCTTTAGCAAATTTGTTTTATTCTTCATCATCCTCTCCAAGCATACCTTCATCATATTGTGTCAATCTAATATATCTCCAAATGGAATTTTTTTTAACTTATATTTTCTGGAAGAAACCAAACAAAAGATTTGTTTCAATGGATGGAAATCCTACATAGCATATACGAACTATTATATAAATGGAAATGGGGTTAAAGAAGCTAATTACTTGGATTATTTGAGATCAAGCTAATTCCTTATAAATAAAAAGAAAGAAGTATTATAGGGGATTTGGAAGTGGGCTTGTTTAACGTATTCATGCTTCCCCTTTTAACTCTTATTTTTACTTTAAAACAAAACAAAATCATATGTACATCAACTCATGTAAATCTTAACCATTTTACATTCATAAATTTTGTAGCTTTTAGTGTTACATCAAGACCAAAATAGTTTGTTTTGCCACAGGTTGAGTGCGACATCCCTTTTACCTAAAACTACAAAGAAATAATTTGGAGACTATGTTGCTTTCTGATTTCTGATTTTTTGTTGGTTATCTAATACGAATTGAATGCGGATTTTAAGGGATTTGAAATTTACCATTCCAAAACTGTTTTAAAAGGCCTAATAAAGGGCATATTTGGTAGTTCACTTCGGAAATTTTTTGGCCGGAAAAAAACTTAGAGAGGGGCTGAGAAGATATCACGTGGTAGTTAATAGACTCTTTCCAATATAATTCACAATTCAATTTTTTATCTAATAGCCAAACGACACTAGTTTTCAGCTTAAATGTAAAATAATTATAATAGATTATATCATCTCTTCATTTTTGAAAAGAAAAAAAAAGTTATAACACTAATAAAAAAATTGTAAAAAAAAAATTTACACTATTTTGAAAATATCACTGACAACCTCTCTTTTAAGCCCGTTCCAATAAATTGTGTTATGCCAAAATGAAAAAGAAAAAAAAATCAAAAAACTAAAAGATATAAATGGATAACCAGTATTTTATACGGTTTCTGAAATACCATTGCACCTTAGTGTTTAAACGTCTATTTAGATATATGTCTTGATTAAATCAAGACATTTTTAAATAAACGGTTAAACACTAAAGTAGAATGATATTTCAGAAATGACATAAAATACCGATTGCATATTCATATGCTTTTATTTTTTTATTTTTTTTTCCCTTTTCATTTTGGAAGAACAAAATTTAGTAGAACGAGTTTGAAAATAAAGGTTGTAAGTGGTTATAAGGAAAGGTGGTGGGCACCATGATTTGTCAGCTATAAAAGTTGCAAAGGAATAATGCAGATCTAAAAGGTTTGTAACTATAAAGCCTTTCCCAACTAACTGAAAACAATAAATTCAATAATGTAAATGATAAATCAAGATTATGGGAATAAACTTACATCTTGGTCGATTTTATTTATATCTTCCATCGGATATCAAATACATAAAGATTCTGCTTCTAAACTTGTCTCTCTCTCATTGTTGTGTTTCACCATAAATTACACAAAGTTATTAAAGTGAAATGAAAACAAACTTGATTCAACAAATAATATTCAGATCAAAGTTTAACAATACTTTCTATAAAAAACGATGCTTTGTAATCCTATTACGAAAACAAATATTGGGATAAGAAGTTTGTGGATAAGATGGTATCTCATGAGCATCATGTAATTGATATTTACAAAGCAATCTGAGAAAAAGGATCAACTAGAATTGCATGAGAATTGTTTTGAAATGGAAAATTAAGTTCATGAAATACCACATCCCTGGAATACAACACTTGATTAGACTTCATGTCTGAGAACTTGTATGCTATCAATTACAACATCTGCTGTCGTTTTCAAAGTAAGTGTCGTTTTCCTCAAAGCATCAATTATCCTATCAAATTTGATATTTGCTAAAATAACTAACATGTATTTGGGCAGTTTTGGATTTCAACGCACAAAACTTGGCATATGTGAAAATGAAGTAAAAAAAATACAAGTTAAAAGGATCAGGTTATTGATGATATCAGGTAAAGACAATCGTAAACAAGTATATGTTGCATGTTAGCTTTGATGCAATGCATTCGGGATTCAAGCGACCAATATCTTCGTTTTCGTTTTCAGAAATGGCGTGAAGACGTGCGTGCAGTCTTCTGAAATTGGATGTGAATCGAGCTCAACGATTGCTTCTTCCTCTCTAAAAAACCCTAGACGACCTTTACACTATCTCTGTAGTTTTCTCTCGGGATTCCAAGCTAAAAAGAAAAAAGGAATTGTTCAAATGGTCAATGGGGAGGGTACTTAGGGTAAGGATCAAATGACTTTTCGAAAAATCCAGAGCTGCAGATCTAAAACGAGGAAAGAAACAACGCAGGGGTTGCATCGCTGAACAAGGAAGAATACACGGTTTTTTTTTCGAGTTAGGCAACTTCGGCCCCTAGGGTTTGGCATTTTGGCCGAACCTACCCCAAAATCAATTTGTCTATTCAAAACTGTTTTCGGAAAACTACAATATGAACGAGGTTGTAAATAAGAAAAATTATTTAAGATTGAATAACATGGTTTACTTGATTGTTTATGTAATGCCCCGATAAAGGTGCACATTATCTTTAATATTATGAAGTTAAAAGTTTCAATATTTGCCCTGCTCACGTCGTGAGGAACGATTCGGACCCCGCGCATCATTTTAAGGCTCACAGCGTAAGTAGTTTAGTGCTCACGATGTGAGGGCGGCTGATGACCAAAAACCCTAAGTTTTCGGTATTTATGGGAATAAGAGGGGGAGGGTTTCTCACCCTCAGTCCTTCCCACTCTCTAAACCTCCAGGAACCCTAATCTTACTCCTCCCTAAGATCCATTGTCATTTGGGTGCATTTCTAGCTTGAAGAAGAATAAAATAAGAAGAAGGAAGTGTTCTAGTGATGGTGTGGGCAAAGAATCATCATCATTATCATATTTTCCTGCTTTTGGACCCTTGTAAGTATCAAAGGTCCAACTTTATTGCTTATCATGGATAGATCTTGAATTTTTCCCATCTTATTGATGTTATTGCATGCTTGAGTGGAGTAAATCCATATAGTTGGCAACTTTATGGATTATAAGATTCCCTAAAGCATTATAATGTTCAGATCTGGAAGTTGGTATGGATTTGAGTCATGCATGAAAGAATGAAGCACATTCCTTCCCTTTTTGACCTATAAATGGATTATCATTTTTGGTGCATGCATGGCCATAAAGGAAACATTTTTATGGTCCTTAGGGGTCCCCTTTAGCTTCTAGATGATGTGGACTCGAAAAATTAATGGAATAAGGACTTAAAAGGGTGACCCTTAGCCACTGATAATGTTCACGACATGAGATTCGGAGCATCCCCGTCTTCTGTTAGAACCCTTGGATCTCACGACGTGAGAATGGGTGCTCACGTGATGATGAATGTTCAGGTGGTTTCTTTGATTGATTTAACTAGTTGGGTCGAGTGGAGTGGGAATCAGATCAGGTTCGTTGTCATGACGTGACCAATGCTTAGCCACGACGTGAGGTGGCTTGAATTTGACCAAGTTTGACTTAAGGATGTTTTGGGTATTTCGGATAATTTTGAGATTTGTGTTTTTTTGATGATTAGGTGTCGGTTGAGCTGAGATTCGGAGTCAGGGCCTCCTCAGGTAGTGTTCAGTTTCCAAGGTGGGGTTTCCTCATTGTACTTACGGGTCGAATGCACCAAGGGCGACGCATTTGGATTTGAAATCTTGTTATGTGATAGTATGTTATCGTGCTGTAATGATTTGTTCGATCGGTATCCTAGTATATAGGATGATGTTATGCTTAGTGATCTGTAGATCTACCTGTCTATCTGTAGACTGTTTATATGTTTATCTGTTATATGTGTACATATTTGGTTAGTGGTTGAGGTTTTACTGCTTTGTGTGTAAGCCAACAGGCCGAGGGCATACCAACCCGATGGCTGACATGACCCGTTATATATTGGCATTCCAACCCGATGGTTGACTTGACCCATGGTATATTGGGGTATTCCAACTTGATGGTTGATTGGATATGACATGTTGTTATTGTGTGTGTGTATATATATATATATATATATATATATATATATATATATATATATATGTTATTTGTTTATGTGTTGGTAGTTTGGGGGATCTCACTAAGCGTTGACTTACAGTTTTGGGTTATGTTTCAGATACTTCGGATGACCGCGAGAAGGCAAAAGTGTGACCGTACACATCCTTTTGTTATGACTTGTGATTTTGGGAGACTCTGATGTTCGAAAATGTTTTGAAACTATGTTTGTAAACATTATATGAAATTGGGTTGGCTTTAAAAAGTTTATTTTTTTTTATGGGTGTTACAAGTTGGTATCAGAGCCTTGGTTTAAATGAATTAGAGGACACTCGTGTGAATCCAGTCTCAAACTAAGGAAAATGTTTTTTTAAATGAATTTTCTTTTTTTCAAAATAATCAATAAGGATGTGATGTGTACGATCAGTCGGAGCCAGTAAGTAGACCCCAATTTACCACAATGTTATTTGATATTGTGATATGTTAGAACAACATGTTAATGATAGGCTAAGGATCTTCAGGAATTACATGATAAAGTCGTCTGATTATATGATCCCTTGTAGCCTAGGGTTTTCCTTATATGAAATTGATATCATTATTGTAGTTGCTTTGTGTATACATCATAGTTGTACATAACTAAGATTCTATAGCCTGAGAATGTTTGCTTTGGTCTTATTTCATGTTCTTGCTTGATGAAGGGCTTGATGGGTATTATGCAAAACATCTAAATCCTATGTATGCATGCAACCCTAATAATTGATCTATGTTTTCTTTAAATGAACATACAACTTGAACAACAAAATAGAAACCCTATCATACTAGCATATTTTTGAAATACAAAATTAGGGTTAGAAGAATCATACCTTTATTTCTATATAGTAATAACAATGTAAATCCTTGTATCTTGAAGCCTTGAGAGCAAGCATCACAAATGTCACGCCTCTAGTGGTTCACACCCAACACTATCAATGGAAGATGATTGAGAAGGATGAAGAGGCTAGAAAATTCGGCTATCACTTCAAAAGAAATAGTGGCCGAAAATCCCAGGGTTCAGGATGTTTATATAGTGCAGTCAGGAAATCCTATATAAGCCCCAATCCAATATTATCTTCAACCGGGTAATTATCCATTTTCTTGTTTATCCGATAGGGATTATTCTAGAATCCCTTAGGCATGAAGACCCTGTCCATGCCTAATGGATGGTTCTAGATTGCCTCTTGTTCAACTATTGAATAATTATATTTCAATCTCTGCACTTTTAATTAATTTTTTTAATCCCAAAATTAATTCCAATTAATTTCTGATTTAATATTAGTTAAATATTACTATTTCTAACTAATATATTGTTTTCACAATATAATAACAAATCAATTATTTTAATTTATTAATCTAATAATAAATCAACCTCTTTTACCAAAATCATCTTTTCAAGTTGTTAGTCTTAATGGAAACCCAAAAGGACTGTGCTACTATCAATTTAAGTATATACCAATTATAGTTATGGGCTTAGATACCTAATCCAACAAACTCCCACTTGGATAAGTCTAATAACTATAGTTGCTAGTATAACTTCAAAAACTGATTAGTAATTATAGCTCTCAAAAGCCGTTGTTGAACTCTGACCCAACCAGTTACATGTCCTAAGATAATTGATCATATAATAATCCGTTCTGCAAGATATCATGTGGACATGAGACATGGAACATAATCAATCTCATTGTCTAATACTTTGTTTCCCGATTTATGATTTGTAATGACCAAGAACTACTAATCGAACACATCAATTTAGTCTTGGTCGGGCCCGGTACTATAAGTCAACACCAAATCATCGAGGGGCCCAAAGATATCGCTTTTCTCGTTAAGGCAAAAGGAACAGATAAATTTTGACTTATATGTTTGTGCTATTTACTCACCAAATTACGCACAACAATACGTTTTATAACATCAAGTTACTGATGTGTTTACATATTGTCAATGCACAATTGATTTGTAAACCACAACTCATATATATATATATATATATATATATATATATATATATATATATATATATATATATATATATATATATATATATTCGTTTAAAGATTAATATCGTCTCGGAATTACTCGTGATAAATTTCATGAAGTAATTATCTGATCGTGGGTTAATCCAATACCTAAAATCCCTATTTTCAAGTACTCATTAACGTTGTAGCAAACCATTGCTATGTCTAAACCCTTAGACAATATACAATCCAGTTCATGATGGCATTAATTCACTACTTATTTCCAAAAGTATGATCGAGTGTGGATGTTTGAATAATCCAATTATTCTGGAAGTAAAACATGCAAAATGAAATACAAAGTAAACAATAGACAAAAGGTAGTAATCCAACTCATAAATAAATCTCCATAATATAATCATCAAAAGGCAATTACATTTATTTCGTTGCAAGTTTCTAAATAACTATCTGACTACTAAAACTAATGTAATGCCCTGTTTCGAATCGTTTCCCATTTCAGGACTGGTGATCAAGGATTGGGTATCAACAAACTTAGGACCCTTGATGAATTGATATTTGGACTCATTTGGAGGTGCACGGTGTAATTTGGATGATCCGGGTGTTCGGTTTGTGTTTTGGAGCCAAAGGGTATTGTGGTAATATGTTAGATCAGGCTTTTATGGAAATTGGATTTTTGTTCGGGAAATTGTGAGGCAGGTATGAGTTAATTAAAGTGTAGCTTGTTACCTTTTCATGGATATGAGGATCATCGGGATTAATTTATAACAAAGAAGTTATGGCCTTTAGAGTGTTTTACGGTTTGACAGGAAACCCCAGTACTTTCTCAACATGCAATCTTTAGCAAATTGATTTTTGTCGTGGCAGAAATTGCAATCATAACCGGAGTCACCAACAAGCTTGTTCTCCTTCTTTGTTTCTTCATGCTGAGGAGCGCTTTTCGGTTCCTCTTTCATCCCTTGCCAGTTTCGGTTCTTAGTGGTAGGGAACTTTTTACAAGCAAACTTTTTGGGATTGGAGACTATTAAAGCATATTCGTCGTTCTTCATATCACATTAAGAGAGATCCAACTCTTCTTCTTCTTCATCCACATTCTTCCCTTTAGAAAGAAGAGCCAACGATCCCATACCAGAGACCACATTCGTTTCCTTAGTCACAATGTTTTCGTGTGATTTGAGTATTCCCACAAGCTTTGCTAGATAATAGGATTTGAACTATTCATGGGCTTTTATAGTTGAAACCACTGCCATCCATTCGGGTCTTAGGCTATTCATAAAAGTGACCTTCTGCTCAATCACTTCTCTGCTAATTCCATGCTTGATCATCTTGCAAAGGAGATGATTAAAGCGATCAAAGGCTTGAATGAGTTTTTCTTCTGGCTTCGGCTTGAAATCACCAAACTTAGAGAGCAAAAGAGTTTGTATTGAGTGCTCTAAATCTTCATCTATAGAGTATAGCTCTTTAAGCCTATCCCATATTTGTTTCGCTGTTGTGCATGTACTAACCAGACGAAAGGTATCTGATTGCAATGCAAATCTTATCATTCTCATAACTTTAATGTTGCAAATCGGCTTGTCATTCTCGTCTTTAGCAACATATTTTACATCAATCATCAGCTAATTGTACCCTTTTTGAGTCTCGATGACTCTTTCGGTTCTAGTATGAGAAAAAGGACCTACTGTGACTTCCCATATTAGATAGCCATTATCATCTGAACCAAGAACATAGTCTTCAAAGTGATGCGTCCATACTTCGTAGTCTTGAGTATACAAGATTGGGATTCTTGTGGTAGATCCGATGCTGTTGGATATGTTGATGGGATTGGTTTGTGAATCATCGAGAGACATGACGATATGTTTAAAATGCTTGTCAAGAATCATAATTGTAGAGATTAAATAGGGTAATATCGAGATCTATGAGCAACGTCAATGAAGGAATGATGGCTCAACAGATCCAATAAAAGTGAAAACCCTAAGAAAATTCTTCAAACATAAGAGATGCGTATGATTTACACAACCTCCTGCTCTGATACCAATTAATGAGTTGAAAAAATCTTTTAAGATCAATAAGACTCTTAACAAATTAAACAACAAGTAAACCAAAGGAAATATCAAGTCGTATCTAATGCGATACATGCATGCACCATAAATACTAAACCCTAAAAACAAATACACTGATGGATAGGCGCAAACCGTGAATACATTGGACTAATCTAACGAAGCCTAACGGTGCAACCCCATAAACTCAACAGGTGGTATAACATTTTGCCAAATATAAAGAGCTTTTGTGGTCTTCCACTTCGTTTCGCCTTCACTAAAACGTTCTTCAACCGCCACACAAATGGTAAGGGGTATCATCAATACCATATTCTTCATCTTCATCTTCGTCTTCATCATCATCGTCTTCGTTTACTTCGAGAGGTGTTGATAAGCCTTGTTCATATTCTTCTTCCATTATCTCTGGTTCAACATTTTTTGTAGTGGGCCTTCTAGTGAGGCCAAATGTTTTATACGTTTCAGTGAATCAAAGTAATCCTTAAAGCAAACACAAATCTCTACCGCAATCGGGGTAAGATTCGTCCTTAACTTTGATAAAATTCTACCACTAAAAGAAAAAGCGGATTTTGAAGCTACCGTGGAAGCTTGGACGATTAGTAAATTGCGGGCCATAACGGAGAGAATAGGAAATTGTGCTTCCTTTTCTCTCCACCAAGCCAAAAGATCCAAAACTTTAAATCGTGGTTCACTCATGAATTTTTAAAAGTTTGATCCCATATAAATTCAAAGTTAATGTGCATGCTTGTTTATTTTGTTCTTCCAAAAGGTAGTTATAGAGGTCGATATGAAAATCCGTTCGACCCCCACTACTACCCGATGCACAACTAGTAGAGTAGGTTACACTTGCAAAAATGTTTGATATATTGCCATATTTTGTAGCGTAAATGTCAAACAAATTAGTAAAAGTATTATTAAAATTGTGTATTTGGTTACAGATGTAGTTTGAGTCATCTTTGTGCAAATTTAAAGAGATGGAAATTTTGGTAATCAAAATCTCTACGCCCGTAACATTGATACATGGGTTTAATGTCGCGACGCAAGTAAAAAATGGTGACATTTCTTTGAAACGTTTGACTGATTTTTCTCTCATTAGTTCCATAACAAAAAAAATATTTCACTACTTTGTTCAAAACACTCCAACTGTACGAACATCAACACAAACTCATTTAGTAACAAAGACTTGTAGGATAATAAACGTCCGATAAAAAAGTGGTTGATTGTTTAAAAACTTTTAACATTTCTACACTCTTCCATCAAATCTCAATCAAAATCCGAAACCGAGTTTTTTCCTTTTAAAAGTGTGTTGTTAAATAATTACAAAACGATTATTGACGTGTCAAACTTTTAAACATTATGCACAACGAACTTCATCTAGTGTTAACATCCCAATGATGATTATATAGAGTTACGTTAATGGAAACGACAAACTTTTGATATTTTTCCATTATAGCTTTATTTTTTTCAAAAAACTGTTAACACATTTTAGAATGTTTCAGTCATAGAATCTATCATTTTTAAACCATCTTGTACCGCTGGATTAATTATGTGACAAATACATCAAGTATGAAAAAACGAGCCATCCAAAAATAGCTCTATATTTCGCAACTAATCTTTTTTGCGGCGGCGGTATTGTTACTTGCATTGTCAAACGAAACAGAGAAGAGTTTGTCGCCTAAATTATAAGTTTCTAAAACGCTTACTAAAATTGCAAATAACCGTGCCCCCGTGTGAGGATACTTAAAAAGTTCAAAAGCAATAATTCGTTCGTTCATTACCCAAGTAGAAGGGTCTATCCAATGTACCATGACAACAAGATAACTTTTGGAAACACTTCCAGTGGATGACCAAACATCACAAATTAAAGACACACCGGTTTTTAAATTTAAAAATTCCAACTGCATATATTTTTTGGCTATACCCCAATACTTTATAACATCACGTCTAAGAGTAGTGCGACTTATTTGCCAGAGGTTGCATTTTTTTCCGGTAAAATTCATGTCATTTGTGAGTTGTCGAAGTGGTTAAAAGACAATCCCCCTCGAATCACGAACTTGCAAACGTTTTCACAAATGTCTTCATTGTTGTAAATAAATATCGCCCCGTCAGGAGTAATATTAGGTTGGCTCGGATCGTCTTGAACTTTTACAACTGGACAAGTTTTAGTTGTATGAATATTCAACGTATTATTGCCATCTTTATCCATTAACAACTCACACTTCTTGCATCAAACTTTTTGATTCCCGTTCGACAATAGCACCATATCAAAATGTTTCCACACTTCTTTATTCCGACTGGTTGGTAAGATTTTCACCACCATTGCATTTGAGTCTTGAGCACTGGTGGCGGTAGAATCTCTCAGAGTTTATTTTTTTGAAGTTTTAACAAAACTAAAAGATGTGAAAAATATGTGTGTGTATTAAAAACTTAAAATCTAGCAAAATACATAGTATTTATAAGTGTTAAGGGGATAAAAAAAATACAAAAAATGAATTATAGCTGTTTATAACCGTTTTTTAACGGCTAGATTTTTTTTATTTTGAAAAAAAAAAAGATTTTTTCCTGAAATTCTCGTTTTTTAACGATAATGTTCCAAATCCGGTTTGGCTCAAAGCCGGTTCTTGATCCGGGGGTCAATCCTATAGCTAGTTCGGAAAACAAATATGATAACCGGTTTCAATCCGAACCGGTTCGGTTAAAACTGGTTTCCTGATCATATCAAAAGACTAAAGTCGGTTTTTGTGTGCATCTCCAGCTTTAATGTGAAAAAGTGAATAATAAAAAGTTAAAAATCATTTTGGTAAATGTTAAATGGATAACAAAAAAGAAAAAAAAAAAACCCTTGACAATATTGACCAAGTTACCCTTTTCCATGGTAAAAAAACTTTTAAGGATTTAACCGGGAAAACGTAGAACCCTAAACCCTAATCCTGTCCACCATTTGATTCTCCGTTGTCCCCACGCCGAAGCCCTTCTTCGGTCTCCTCTCTTCCTCTCGCGGCCTCTCCAATTAAACGTAGAAACCCTCTGTTTAGCATCCTGTTACAGAGAGGTTGCATCTCCTCCGCCGCCTTATTCCTGACTAGCTGCAGCCTGCACTTCGGGACTTTAACATATCTTCATTTGCCATAGACCTCCGAGTCTAGACTTTCAACTATACAGAAGTACTGCCCATTCAGCTAACTACAGAAGTAAGCTGAGTTATCTTTTCACGGTCTTCTCTTTTCATGTTTTTTTTGATGTTGCGCTTGCATACTGCACGCCGCGTAATCAAAATTCAGTTTTGCTAATTTTAAGTTGTTACTACCACATTTTATCTGCTGCAAATGTTGAAATTAAGTCGACGGGACTCTTGAAACTGGCAGCTTCGAGTATCGAAAATGATTCCCCTGTATAAGTGGGGTACACTATAGCTGATGCATTAGAAATTGGTAGCAAATCTTATTTGAAAGGCTAAGCTTTTTTCATGACGATGATCAATCAATATCAGACATTGTGATGATGCAACAATATTGATTATTTTCAATATATGGAGGAGCAAACGCTTGTTCTGCTGTAAACTCTTTGAGTACAAGTATTGATTATGTGTAATTAGTATCATGTATGACTAAAATAATTAAAACGCAGCTAGTTTTCTAGAAAGGAATGAGTAATTGAACAGGGAGCTGAATGTTCTTCATATATGTATGCATCCAGGTGCTCATTATTCAATTTACATTCGTGCAGGGCATGACTAAACCTTCAAAGAAACCCTTCAACAAGACATCAGACGACAGGCTTAAGACATTTCAAAAACCATCTAAAAAGCCTTTTAAACCACTTCAAAAATCAAATGGTGCCATGTCTAAAGATGCTCAACCAATTCATCTTGAAGATGATGCCCCTGACTTCCCCAGAGGTTTCAAGACTTCAATAATTTTACACAAATTTGTTTTTTAATACGCGTGCACACAAGTATTCATGCAAGATTTTATGTGTTGTAGGTGGGCAGAGTTCACTCAGCAGGGCAGAGGTAGATAAAGTTCGGGCAGAGGTTGACAAAGAGTTTGGAACAGAGACTATAGTTTTGAAGAAGAAGAAGAAAGAGAAAGCTAGAAACTCGAGTCAATCAAATGAAGATGAATTGGGTTCTCTTTTTGGTGATTCACATGGTGGGAAATTGCCTAGATTTGCTAACAAAATCACTTTCAAGAATGTTACTCCTGGAATGAAGCTTTGGGGTGTAATTTCTGAAGTGAATGAGAAAGATCTTGAAGTTAGCCTTCCAGGTGGCCTTCGTGGATTAGTTCGTGCTTCTGAAGCAATAGATCCTCAGTTACATGATGAAATGGAAGTGGTACTAATACTATGCTTTCAAAATCACTTTATTATCTTTCTTATACCACACTAGTAGGATTTGATTTTCCCAACACTCTTTGTGTTTTCTGGTTAAAATTTCAGGATACAGAAGATGAAGTTCTTTCTTCCATATATAGCATTGGTCAACTGGTTTCATGCATAGTACTTAGATTAGACAATGATAATAAGAAAGAGAAAGAGAAAGGAAAGCATAAAATCTGGCTATCTTTGCGTCTTTCTTTGTTGCATAGTAACTTCACTTTGGACATTCTTCAAGAAGGAATGGTGAGTCATTTTTCAGATTGTTTGATACCTTCTTGAAAGTCTTTTTTATCTGACATCTTTTCTCCTGTACATTTGAAGGTCATCAGTGCATATGTGAAAAGCATTGAAGACCATGGTTACATGCTTCATTTTGGAGTTACTTCTTTTACTGGTTTTATGCAACACAGCAGCAAAGACACTAAGGTGCTTGTTGGGAAACTTGTACAAGGAGTTGTAAAGAGTGTTGATAGAACACGTAAAGTTGTGAATCTTAGTTCTGATGCTGATGAGGTGGCCAAGTCTGTGGTATGTATTTGTCATTTGACTCGATTCTTTTTCTCTATTACATGGTAATCTTTTTGTATAACTGCTACAATCTATCTCATTTTGGTTCTTTTATACAGACAAAGGATCTTAAAGGCATTCCATTCAATCTGCTTGTTCCTGGCATGATGGTTAATGCTCGTGTGCTTTCAACTCTTGAAAATGGCATCCTACTCTCCTTCCTCACCTTCTTTACTGGAACTGTAAGTTTGCAAGTTTCTTTACTTAATTTAAATTGTAATGAAGCAACGAAATTGGTTTTTGATGTGTAATTTTATGTGATTGTTGATTGTTCCTCTAACTTTCATAGGCTGATGTATTTCATTTGGGAAAAACTCTCCCTGATTCAAAGTGGAAAGACGAGTACCCTCAAAATAAGAAGGTAAAATTTCTTAAAACTTCCTAATATTTTTTTTACACCCTTCTCTTCACCTTTTTTTGTCCAAATGTCAGGTCAATGCTCGGATTTTGTTCATTGATCCATCAAGCAGAGCTGTTGGTTTGACTTTAAATCCCCATCTTATTCATAACAATGCTCCACCTTCAGTAAGTTTTTGCACTGATCAAAATCTCTAAATTTGCAAACTTTCAAGTAGGCTTCTATATAATATAACCCGTTATGCAGCTTGTTAAAATTGGAGATATTTTTGATGACTCAAAAGTGATCCGAGTTGATAGGGGATCAGGACTTCTGTTGGAAATCCCTTCAACTCCAGTTCCAACTCCAGCATATGTTAATGTAAGTTAAAACAGTTGCAACATATGATAATCTTGACCAAATACTTTGACCTGAAACCTTTTTTTTTCCAACATTATTTGATGATATTACAGGTGTCAGATTTGTCTGACAAGGAAGTCAAGAAATGGGAGAAAAGCTTCAAAGAAGGAAGCCTTATTCGTGTGAGAGTCTTTGGATTTCGACTCTTGGAGGGCCTTGCTACTGGTGTTTTAAAGGTTCACTTTCACTCTTTTCTACAATTTGCAATCTCAGTCATGTTAATTTTAATCTGGGTATTTGTAGATTATACAAAATTGCTTAAAAAATGTGAACTTTCTATTACCAACTTAAGCAAACATGATTTCTTGATCTTGACTTTTGTTGTTTTGGTCTAAGCAGACTAGTGCATTTGAGGGAACTGTTTTCACTCACTCTGATGTCAGACCTGGAATGATAGTGAAGGCCAAAATCGTAATTATTGATAGTTTTGGTGCAATTGTGCAATTTGCTAGTGGTGTGAAGGCACTCTGTCCTCTTCGTCACATGTCAGAATTTGAAATTGTAAAACCTAGAAAGAAGTTCCAGGTAATATGCCACATACTTATACGTGAATCTTTTTTCTCAATCTATTAAATTTTTTTTTTTTTTTTAAATTGAGATTCTTGTTTTCTATACAGGTTGGTGCTGAATTAGTCTTCCGTGTCCTTGGTATCAAGTCTAAAAGAATTACAGTCACACACAAGAAAACACTCGTATGCTCTTCTCTCAAATTACTTATTTCTTGCTATTGTTAGTATTCTACAACTGAGTCAATTGTTTGACTATTTTAGGTAAAGTCAAAGCTTCCGATTCTTAGCTCATATACAGATGCAACCGAAGGATTATGGACACATGGATGGATAACAAAAATTGAAAGCCATGGATGTTTTGTCAGGTTTTACAATGGTGTCCAAGGATTTGTCCCAAGGTTAGATTCAATTATTCAAATACGTAATACTCTGTCATAATGACATCAGCATGACCACATTAGTTAATTAATTTTCTTTTTGATTGAATTAGGGCTGAACTTGGTCTAGATCCAGGATCTGATGTGGGTTCAATGTATCATGTTGAGCAAGTTGTGAAATGCAGAGTTACAAGCTCAGTTCCTTCTTCAAGAAGAATCAACCTTAGTTTCTTAGTGACACCTACACCTGGAAGGTTTGTTTCCTATATTTTCTACAAATTCTACTCTTAACTATGTAAGATGCCATGAACATATCAATATCTGAATATTGTTTGCTTACAGGGTATCTGAAGATGATACAGTGAAACTTGGGAGTATTGTATCAGGTAGTGTTGAAAGAGTAACTCCTCATGCAATAATAGTTAATGTTGATGTTAAAGGTTATATCAAGGGCATGATTTCTACTGAACATCTGGCAGATAACCATGGTAAGATTTTGTGTTCTCCATGAATGTCTCTGTATCTTGAGCATGATCATACATTTTATCATTTGACTTATTTTGTTGATTTTAGGGCTTGCTTCTATGATGAAGTCTGTATTAAAGCCAGGATACAAGTTTGAAAAACTTTTGGTTTTAGGTAAGTGTGTATATTCAATGTTCACAGATACATAAATTAATCTCATTGCATTTACAAATTTTGTCTTTTTTTGCAGATGTTGAGAACAAAAACTTGATACTAACTGCAAAATATTCTCTTGTTAATGCAACTCAGCAATTGCCTGCAGATGTCAGTCAAGTTTATCCACATTCAGTGGTGCATGTATGATTCTCTTCCTTTTTTTTGTTAAGCATGTCATATGTAGAAAAAGGGAAAATACATCAGTAGTTTGTTTTTGAATATAACAACTTACTATCTCATTTGATTCAGGGGTATATTTGTAATATCATCGACACTGGTTGTTTTGTGCGCTTCATTGGGCGTTTGACTGGTTTTGCTCCTAAAAACAAGGTATTATCACTTATGCCTCTGCTAATAATTTTTTTTATATATTTCTGTTAATATTGTTGGTTATGTAATCATATATTTTGTATTGTTCAGGCTGTTGATGACCAAAGATTTGATCTTTCTGAAGTGTTTTATGTTGGGCAATCTGTTCGTAGTAACATACTTGAAGTAAGTGTAGTTTCTTGAAAATATTATGAAAGTGAATGTGATTCTTATATGTTTTTTAATAACTTAATAACATATCTACTTTTTTAAAATACATTCAGGTTAAAAGTGAAACAAGCAGGATAACTCTATCATTGAAGCAATCATTGTGCTCTTCTACAGATGCATCTTTCATTAAAGAATACTTTCTCTTGGAGGAAAAAGTGATTATTTACATTATACCAAATATCAATATCAATCTCATTAAATGATCTTTTTCAAGTCATTTTTCTCATTGGTTGTTTTTTATTTATCTTTCAGATTGCAGAGCTGCATTACTCTGATTCAAAGTCCAATAGTCTGAAATGGGTGAAAGAGTTCCCTATTGGTAATGTGATTGAGGGAACTGTTCATGAAGCAAAAGAATCTGGAGTTATTATAAGCTTTCAGAAGTATAATGATGTTTTTGGATTTATCACACATCATCAACGTAAGTAATTAATGAGTTTCTTTAATGCCATATGCATAACTAATGTTATGTTTTTTTTTAACAAATTTTATGCAGTTGGTGGATCAAATGTAGATATTGGTTCAACTGTTAAAGCCACAGTTCTTGATGTATCCAAAATGGATCGCCTTGTGGATTTATCTTTAAAACCTGATTTAGTTAACAGATCCATGGAGACTTCTAACTCCAAAACTCCCAAAAAGGTTATTCTTATTAATTCTTAAGTGGCATTTTTGTAAATTTTACTCTTCTTTTTCATCATCCTTGTTTACTTTTTGTCTTTCAGATGCGCAAAAGGTCAGCTTACAAGGATTTGGAAGTGAATCAAACTGTAAATGCAGTAGTCGAAATTGTGAAGGAGAATTATTTGGCAAGTATTTTTATTCAGCTCTATTTAAGCAATCTCATTATCACAAATACTCATTTTTTGTGTATATATTTGGCTCAGGTTTTATCTATTCCAGATGCTAAGTTTGCATTGGGATATGCATCTTTAAGTGACTACAACACCCAAGCATTCCAACAAAAACAATTTGTCAGTGGGCAAAGGTAAAAAGATAAAAATGAAAGATTTTTAACTTGTTAATAAGATTATATTTTTTGATTTATGATGAAGATGTTCCTTTTTGGTGTAGGGTGATTGCATCTGTGATGTCTCTTCCAGATTCTTCAACAGCTGAAAGGTTACTATTGCTGCTTAAATCCAACAATGAGGTTGTGGACACTTCCAGCACAAAAAGGGCAAAAAAGAAGTCTAGTTATGATGTTGGATCCACTGTTCAAGCTGAGGTGGATTTTTTAATTTCTCTTTTAATTTTTAAAACTAGTATCAATCTCAACAATCAAAACATGAATCCCCATAAAAGATTTTGTTTATTGGTTTTTCAGGTTACAGAAATAAAGCCTCTTGAACTTAAACTGAAATTTGGCTCTGGCTTACATGGAAGGATACATATCACAGAGGTAATCTCTTGCATTATAAACTCAAATTTTTAATTCTCTGTAATGGATTTGTAATTTCATCACATGTCAATAGGCAAACGATGACAACATTCTAGAAGATCCATTCAGCAACTTCAAAATTGGTCAAACTTTGACCACAAAGATTGTGTCAAAAACCAAGGGTGAAAATAGTAACAACATTCGGTGGGATTTGTCCATTAGACCCTCAGTACTTTCAGGTGAAATCATGTGTTTCATTTAAACAAAACTCACACATTTCTTTAATCATATAACATATCATTTACTTTTTTTTTTTTTTTTTTTTTATAAAATTGCAGATGAATCATATGTGAGTAAACCACAAGATTTCAGTTACTCAACTGGTGAAAATGTAACTGGATTTGTGTACAAAGTGGATAAAGATTGGGTGTGGATATCAGTAACCCGTGACATAAGGGCACAGCTTTATATTCTTGACACATCATCTGATCCTTCTGAGCTTCAAGATTTCCAAAAAAGGTTCCATGTAGGAAAACGGGTATCCGGATATATTCTAAATACTAATAAAGAGAAAAGATTGTTGCGTGTAATATCACATCCAGTAGTTGATAAAGCTTCAGATGAATCTTTCAAATCTCATATCTGTGAAGGTGAAGTTGTTGGTGGAAGAGTTTCCAAAATACTGCCAGGTGTCAGTGGCTTAATTGTCCAAATAGATCCACATCTTTCGGGTAAAGTCCATTTCACAGAGTTACAAGATCCATGGGTACCAAATCCTTTATCTGGATACCATGAAGGGCAATTTGTGAAATGCAAAGTTGTGGAAATTGGTCATTCTGGAACAGGAACTGTTCATGTTGATCTCTCTTTGCGTTCATTTGTGTAAGTATATGTTTATTTATTCTAGATAATTGAAAAAGAAAAAGATTTGTGAAACTTTATTTTACTGTTTTGATAATGATAAATAAATGTTTGCAGGAATCCTGAAAGTAATCGTTATGAAAAGATTGAGGATCTTCACCCTAATATGACAATAGAGGTACATGGTCTTTTTCTTTATGATGTCAAAAATATTGTTTTTTGACTTTTTTTATTAATCATTTTAGGGGTATGTGAAGAATGTGACACCAAAGGGATGTTTCATTATGCTTTCAAGAAAGCTTGATGCAAAAATCCTCATCTCAAATTTATCAGATGACTTTGTGTCAAAACCTGAACAAGAGTTTCCAATTGGGAAACTTGTATCTGGAAGGTAAAGAATCTTATATATCTTTTTATTAATTGTCTTTTCTTTTTTCATGTAATAATGTTTTTTCACTTTTCACTTTTTACACAGGGTGGTTTCATTGGAGCCTCTGTCAAAGAGAATTGAAGTTACTCTTCGGTCAACAAGTGGTACAAAAAGTCAAAATTCTGACATTGGTGATTTCAGTAGTCTGAATGTTGGAGAAATTATAAGTGGAAGGGTGAAGCGAATTGAGTCTTTTGGTTTGTTTATTGCAATTGATCAATCTAAATTAGTAAGTTGATGTGTTCTTTTATTATATATAATATAATAATAATAATAATCCTACATTCATTTCATTGAAAGTATAAATATTAAATAACATTTTTGATTTTTCTCTTTGTTTGCATAGGTTGGACTATGCCATGTGTCTGAGCTCCCTGAAGGTCATAGTGAAGACATTGAAACAAAGTACAAAATTCGGGAGAAAGTTAAGGCCAAGATTTTGAAGGTCAGCATATATAAAAAAATAAACATCCAATTTGCTAGGCATGTAGTGAATTGTCTAATATACCCTTGGCTTGTCATTTGACAGGTTGACGAAGAGAGACAAAGAATCTCCTTAGGAATGAAGGCATCATATTTCGATAATCAAACACAAGAAGTTCATAATTCTGATGCAGATTCAGATTCAGATTCGGAATCAGACAATCCTATTCCAACCGAGACACCCCTGGAATCACTGATTCCATTCTCAAACGGGAAACATCCAGCATTAGCTGAAGTGGAATCCAGAGCTTCTGTCCTTCCTCTTGAAGTTACTTTAGATGAAGAAGCAGATGAGTCACCCATGGAGGATGAACAAGCTCAAATTCCAGAGCCTCTTGATGACAAAAAACCTGAAAAGAATGAAAACAAAAGCAAACGAACAAAAAAGAAAGAAACAGATGAAAGGTATTCACATAGGTTAATATTTAATAATCTATCCTTTCTCCAAGGGCAAAATCGTAAATTTCAACTTTTTTGTAAACAGGGAACGAGAAATTCGGGCTGCAGAGGAAAGACTATTGCAGAAAGATGTTCCAAGAACAGCTGATGATTATGAGAAGCTGATAAGAACCTCCCCAAATAGCAGCTTTATCTGGATAAAATACATGGCATTTTTTCTCTCCTTGAATGAAGTTGAAAAGGCTCGATCAATGGCTGAAAGGTATAACAACAAAAATAAAAATTCTTCATAGTTGATATCAAAGATTACTATGTAAATTTACAGTTTGTTTGTTGTTGTTTAGGGCTTTGAGGACAATTAACATCAGAGAAGAGTCAGAGAAGCTGAATGTTTGGGTTGCATACTTTAACTTAGAAAACGAATACGGATCCCCTCCAGAGGAAGCAGTGGTTAAAATATTTCAAAGGGCATTGCAATACTGTGACGCGAAAAAAGTCCATTATGCCCTTCTGGGAATGTATGAAAGAACTGAACAACACAAACTAGCAGATGAGCTTGTTGAAAAGATGATGAAGAAGTTCAAGCATTCATGCAAAGTCTGGTTAAGGAAGATTCAAAGGGTGTTGAAGCAAAACGAGGATCTTGTTCATTCTGTTGTGAAACGTGCTCTTATTTGTCTTCCAAAACACAAACATATTAAGTTCATTACACAGACTGCAATTTCTGAGTTTAAAACTGGAGTTCCTGATAGAGGAAGATCAATGTTTGAAGGAATGCTTCGTGAGTACCCTAAAAGAACAGATTTGTGGAGTGTTTATCTTGATCAAGTAAGTGAAATAATAGGATTTTGATTTTTTTTTTTTAATTATGTTTATGTTGCTAATTTTTTTTATATAAATTGAAATTTGATAGGAGATTCGGATTGGAGATGTGGATGTGATTCGTGCTTTGTTTGAGAGAACAATATGCTTGGAGCTTCCAGTTAAGAAGATGAAGGTGAGTTAGTTATTTGTTGTTAATTCTAGTTTTTATATATGTGGTTATATGATTGATATTTATGTTTTTTTTTTTTTTTTTTTGGATTTTGCAGTTTTTATTTAAGAAGTATCTTGAATTTGAGAAGTCGCATGGGGATGAGGAGAGAGTTGAATATGTTAAGGCGGAGGCTCTTAAGTTTATTGAGAAAACCCGTGGTTAACACTTTAACATAACATGACCAATTTTTCGGAAATTTTGATGATATAAGATAAGGATTTGAAGGTTTTGTAGAGGTAATTTGTATGTTCTTTTTGTAATAGTTACAAGTGTGTTTTGCATGTGAAATGGCCTCTTTTAGAGAAGGGTAAATCGGTAATTTGTGCTGATGTGCCTATTACCAGCTTGTTCCTCTTTCTCAATGAGAAGTTGGAACTTAAGTTATAAAACATTGGTTTGAAGAGCAATACTGTAAAATCATCATTTTTGTTTAACTGATTAGTGAAGTATTGATGTTAAGCAATTAAAAATCCATATGGTTAGTGTATACTCAGAAGTCTTATTTCTAAAACTACTTAAAATTTAGCAGAAAATAATTTACCAAGTTGCTTATCATGTCAACGTTCCTTGAACATGGTCAGAAATGCCACATGCATAACTCACTTTGCCAAATTGCCCAACTTTATGGCATTTCCAACAAAATTTGGCAACTTGCCTACTTGACACAAACAAGTCATGTAGCACTATTGTAACACATTCCTTACTAGAAGTTAACACACACACATATATTCTTAAAATTAACACTATGGGTTAATTCACAAAATAAACTCATCATCATTTAAGATCAATGATTTCTATGTTTATTGATTTATAAATAAGGTTCAATACATTGAAATTTTGAAACATTATGTTCCCGTAAATGCTTGAAGTTAGTTCTAACATGTTTAACATGCAATTTCTACTTATTTAGTGCCCATAATCATTATAGCGTTTCATAAATGCCATACTAAACACTTGATCGAGTAAAACATCTAAAAGATTTTTTTATTGTGAAAGCCACACGAGTCTATAGAAAAAAAATTATCAACAAGCATTACGACTTTCATTTTAACATATGATTCACACATACATACAAATATATGAATTTTCTATGAATGATATTAGAGCATGCAAAACGATAAACGCTACTAGTAATGGATATCAATTGAGCTAAATATGTATGTGCCCCTCAATGTCGGCCTTGGACCTATGCAGGGTGTGTGATCGCACATGGCCATGTCGTTTTGGGGGCTCGTTTTTTTTATTTTTTTTATTTTTTTTTTATTTTTATTTTTTTTTACGTACATTAGCATGGATAGTGGCGGATCAATGACTGTTTTTTGTTTTGATTAATTTTATAACAATTATCGACTTACTGTAACATTGATGATTTTTGGTTATATAAAAGAAAATATTTAATGACTCATTTTTAATTTTCGTATAGAACCTTCAAAATCAACGGACCGCCATTAATATTTCTCATTAAAACTTTTCATATATAAGTTAATGCTGATCCAATCTACCCCTTAGGATATTCATTGATTTATCTAGTGATCCATAAAGATCTGCAGGCATATATATATATATATATATATATATATATATATATATATATATATATATATATATATATATATATATATATATATATATATATATATATATCATAAAAGGACCATCAAAATAGAAGGAAAACATCATTAATTATAAAAAAAAATATGAGAGAATGTAATATTTTACATTTCAAATGGGATATGTGTTGAATATACCTCAATTCTTACAATCTCAAATACTTTTGGATAATAAGTGTTGAGTATAGTAACAAAATCAAGATGACTTCTTTATTTTTATAAAGGAAAAGTTAAAATAGATACTATTCTCGATAATAAACTTGTTGTGCCCTAAGAAGATATAATTTACTTTCAAATAACATGTATTTTAGGTAAAGGAAAATAATTTAAAAAGGTAATGAAGTTTTAAAAATATACAAAAAATATTATTATTTTATTTTTAGTACTCAAAATACCATTAAAGTATATTTTTTATACACAAAATACCAATGAAGTACATATGTGTCAAATAAAACCTTGTGGATAACCTACAATAGCCGGTAAAATAGTATTTTGTGTACAAAAAAAAAACAATGGTATTTTTTGTACATTTTTGAAACTTCGTTACCTTTTAAAGTCATTTTTCCTTCTTTGAATGTAATGAAAATTTAGCTATTTTTTATAAAGAACCCTCCACTTCACTTCGGTCACTACTGTTCTTCATCGCCACCCTCCACCACCATGGAAAACCCTTTTTTTTATTCTTCCTCCTAATCATCTGCCTACTTTCATCAATGTCGGAATCTTGCCGGCCACCTCCGTTTCTCGGCAAATCCCCACGGCTTCTCAAAACCCAAAACATTCTCGTTCAGTTGAAGTACACTTACGAGACACGATACTTTGATCAGACTCTTGATCATTTCAGCTTCAATGATCTTCCCAAGTTCCAACAACGTTATCTCATCAACTCCGATCACTGGGTGGGCCCAGACCCTAATCGTTTGGGCCCAATCTTCCTTTATTGCGGCAACGAAGGCAACATCAAATGGTTCGCTGCCAACACCGACTTCGTTTGAGAACTCACCCCTCGTTTTGGTGCCATGGTCATCTTCCCCGAAGTAAAAGCCCTAATCACTCTACTCTACATTAATTTCTTCACTTGCGGACCTTTAATAATACAATTTTATCAAAAGTTGCGTGATTTGATCTAGCATCGATATTATGGTGAATCGATGCCATATGGAAGCCAGAAAGAGGCATACAAGAACGCTTCTACGTTAGCTTATCTAACAGTCGAACAAGCACTTGCTGATTACGCTCTTCTCATCACCGATTTGAAGAAAAATTTGTCAGCCGAAGCGTCACCTGTAATCTTGTTCGACGGATCATACAGCGGAAGTAAGATCTTTTCCAACAATTTCAACAAAAGTTAAACAAGCAGTTGCTGATTACACTCTTCTCATCCCATTTACCTGAAGCCTGGTTACCACAATGTTTTAGTTGAACACATGTGTATTTTGTTGGTATTCTGTGTACAAATAGTAACATTAATGGTGTTTTTGTACTAAAAAAACAACAATGATATTTTTTGAATATTTGGAAACCGGATAACCTACAATAACCGGTAAAATGGTATTTTGTGTACAAAAAAAACAACAATGATCTTTTTTGTACAGTTTTGAAACTTCATTACCTTTTTAAGTCATTTTCCCTTTAGGTAACTACTACCTATAATGTGGCTTACTAGATGAACAAGTTTTTGATCACTTATGTGATATGTCATGTGTTTGAAAATATGATGTGGCATCCGTCGTAGCATTTTATATAAAAAAAAAAAGTAACATACTTGGTTAAATTTTTGTTTTAGGAAATGAGATTTGTTTTTCATAAAGAAAGTGTAGAATATTTTCAAAATTTTATATATTCTATTATCAAAATAAGATTGACCATACTTACAAAACAATATAACCTACACTAAATGAAAATCTTTATACTATTTTTCAAATGGGATATGTGTTGAATATACCTCCATTCTTACAATCTCAAATACTTTTGGATAACAAGTGTTAGAGTATAGTAACAAAATCAAGATGAATTCTTTATTTTTATTAAGGAAAAGTTCATATAGATACTATTCTCGATAATAAACTTGTTGTGCCCTAAGAAGATATAATGTGCTTTCAAATAACATGTATTTTAGGTAACTACTACCTATAATGTGGCTTACTAGATAAACAAGTTTTTGATCACTTAAAGAGAAATGAGTCATTCCCTCTCAACCCCTGAACTCATTGCCACATCACTTTTTCTCTCTTTTTTTTTATCTTTCCCAACTCACAACATACGAAAACTCTATCTTTTTGAACCCAATTAATCCATTCAATTAAAAAAATACAAAACAATCAAAGGTAAAATCTTAATTAGCAATAGAGTTATCGGCAGTACCACTCCTGCTTCAACGACTTGGTTAATAGGTTTCACTAACTCACATCATTATCTCTCTCTACTTCCCCTCTATCTCATTTTCTCTTGTACCATGTGTTTTAAAACTTGTACCTTAGTTGTTTTGTATTTTTTTTTCAATTAAGTGGGTTGAGAAATATAGGATTTCTGTGTGTTATGGGTTGGGAAAGATGAAGATAATGAAAAGACAAAAATTAATGTGACAGTAAGTTCAGTGGGTTGGAAGGGAACGACTCCCCTCCCTTATATGATACGTCATGTATTTGAAAATATGATGTTGCATCCATCGTAGCATTATATATATATATATATATATATATATATATATATATATATATATATATATATATATATATATATATATAGGGTTAGGTTTATTTGAGACCACCTATATTTTGTGAGACCGTGAGACGCATTTTTTTTATTTATTTTTATTTTTTTATATTTTTTTAGTTAATTCATGTTCCGAAAATAATATTTAAAAAAAAGAATTTTTTGATTTTTCCATTTATTTTGCATTTTAAAATTATTTTTAGAATATGTACAGTGTAATATTCTATTTAGAATATTTCTCGTATTTTTCAAAAAAAATAGAATTTTTTTAATTTTTTTAAAATTTTTTTTAGTTAATTCAAGTTCCGAAAATAATATTTAAAAAAAGAATTTTTAGATTTTTCCATTTATTTTGCATTTTAAAATTATTTTTTAGAATATATCAGTGTAATATTCTATTTAGAATATTTCACGTATTTTTCAAAAAAAAACGGAATTTTTTTTATTTTTTTTTTATATTTTTTTTAGTTAATTCAAGTTCCGAAAATAATATTTAAAAAAAGAATTTTTGGATTTTTCCATTTATTTTGCATTTTAAAATTATTTTTAGATTTGGTCTCACGGTCTCACAAAATTAGAATGGTCTCAAATGAACCTGAACCTATATATATATATATATATATATATATATATATATATATATATATATATATACTATCTTATAAAAGAAATCTAACTATTTCTAAAAATAGATTGATTATAATAATAATATTTTTTTAAGACGTCCAAATGATGAAGCTGATAGTACAACTAACCATTAATAAAATAATATTAAATTTTAACCACGTTTTGAATTCAAATATTTATCATCAAATCTCCTTATATTTCTCAGCAATTTGATATGGTTCCCTTAAATCCCCGATTCATTCAAATTTTGAACCCTTTTAGATATCCTTAAATTTACCATGTTGATTCAAATATCCCTCTAATCGCATATACCTCTTTGTTCCCTCATCTGCTATAAAACCACCGTCCAGGAACAAAAAATGACTTCATCTCCCATCTTCCACTATCCCCAACCACCGGTTTTATGACATTGCTTTCTGACGTCTTTCCTTCCAAAAACGACTTCACCATAGGAACCCTAAATTACTTTTGGAAGCTCACCCTCTTCTCATTCTCTATCTTTTTTCTCTCAACTGACATTTAGAGTTTTGATTTGTCATATGTGACGCCGTCCACCGTGGCCATGACATTTTTTGATCGTTTTTACATCGTCGCTTCCATTCAAACCCAACCATTCCCAAATGTCGGCCTGATTGATACACACTTTTGCCATTTTCATGGTTATGCCTTCATATTTTATGTCGTATTGACCAGTTTCTTTTTATCGGTTATTTGATGTATCATGTAACAAATAACACCATAGTTTGATTATTTTGTCTTCGACATGTACTTTTTTTGTAACATAACATTTTTGTAGAGGAAACATATCACCGAAAGAATTTACACGCTCCGCCGCTTTGCGCGGGTACACTGCTAGTATATATATATATATATATATATATATATATATATATATATATATATATATATATATATATATATATATATATATATATAATGTAATTTTGTTAGACGCTTGTTATACTATTTATAGTATGACCGGTTGTGCCTATCCTATTTCTATTCACCATATAGACGCTTTTACGTTTTCTGTGATATTGTTTCTTATGACCTTACTAAATATTGAAATGATAACTATAATTATATAGACAATAGAACATGCGACTGCTCCCAAAGTTGATTGCACGTGCACTAAGATATCTCCCAAGGCTTTAATCACTATTTCACTTTAACCGAAAATTTATGAATAACACTCAAGTTAACATGAATATTTTAGACACCCATACTATGTGTCATGATGCTATCTCATCATTATATAACCATACTAGTTTGTAAAAGATATCTCCTTAGTTGGTAAGAAACATGACCACACATTTGGGCTCTTCACTCACAATTCTATGAGAACAAAAGGCTCTCCTCGAGAAATCACGGAATTTGTTTGGAAATTGACAACTTTGATGGTGTATTCATGTGACATCTTTAATTTTTTCTGCAAAAAGAAAACGTTTTTTTGTGCTTAATTTAAAATAGAATTTATTGTAATTTGTAAATGCGTAGTTTGTCCCATAAAAAGTATTTTTGAAGAAATGTTTTTCATTGAATATTATAAACTTTGGGATATACATGGGACATATACTACCATCATTGTACCCTAAAACTGCCATCATATCATCTAACTCGTGGACTGAAAACACATCCATGTCCACAAAATCAAAGTGATCAACAAGCCCATCTATGTATGACCTTCCAGATACTGTATTTGTGAACGAACCTCCATGATTTATCTTGAATGTGCAAAAGCTTGAAATAGAACTTGTGAACATTCAAGAACAATAAAATGTTAATGATGGAGGAAAGAAAAATTACATTTCGTCAAAACCTAGCATTACAAGGTCCGTGCTTACCATATTCTTTACGTAGGTCAGGTGGTTGGGTGTAGCGTGGACGTAAAGACCACAATGTGAGCACCATTTTCCTCGATACACCGTTCAATCAGTTGAACTGTAACGGCCGACGACGATAAGAACTCACGATTGAAAAAGATGGGATGATCAAAAGGTTTTCTTAGGGAAAGAAATAGAGTGTAAAGTCAATGTCTGAAACTAAACCCCGCCACCTTAATGGATATAGCTGTTAATTCCAATAATTCAGAAAAGGTCCTTTAGGCTAAAATGACATAAATACCCTCATGTGCAAGTCACATGGGGGCAACTTAACGTTGGAATGGACGGACATCCAACTCGGGGACCAAACGCGTGCAACTTATGGTCCATAGGTACTATTTGAGGGAAAAAAGTACCGTAGGGACTAAATTAGGGAAAAATCCAAAACCTAAAGGACCATTCACGTAATTTGTTGATTAGTTTATTTTTTCAAACAAATTTCAAAAATGGTCCTTATGGTTTTTCAAATGTCACGAATTCAGTCATTCTATACTTGAAAAGACGAAAATGCCATTATAGATTTAGTCCCTGGCGACTTTTTACTAACGGTATTAGTAAAAAGGGCCAACATTGCAAGATTCGCAAACCATAAGGACCATTTGCATCACAAAAAATTAATAGGGACTGACTTTGTGACTTTTGGTAAACCACAGGGACCATTTTTTTAATTTTGTCAAACTTAAAAATCCCATATTACAAATTCTTATATATATATATATATATATATATATATATATATATATATATATATATATATATATATATATATATATATATATATATATATATATATATATATATATATATATATATATATATATATATATATATATTAAAGGAGGACACTTTTAGGAATAATAAACTTACGTGATTTTTGGCAAGAATGGTCCTCTGTTTATGTGTTTGTGTTCAAATCCGTCTTTAGGTCATTTTATGTCAGTACCCATATTTTGTGCGGATACGTGTTGAGAATAGTTTCGGTTTCCCGGTCATTTTGTGTTTAAATCCGTCTTAAGGTGCAATTTTTGTTTTTTAAAACAAATATATATAAAAAAGAACAAACTTTTTACATTCTATAGTGAAAATGAATATGTAAAAAATAGGAATTAAATTTTTTTTAATACTCATTCTTAAAATGTAAAGTTATTTTGTTCATATTTCAATTTTGCTGAAAGACTTGTCGCATCCGACCCCTGCAACGCGGGGGTTCCCCACCTAGTTCAACATTACAAAATGATAAATCCAACAATCTTACAGATATAAATTACAACAAATCCAACATTCTAGAAAAAAGTATGACATGTCCAAAAATATATAGCTAATTCACTATCGTATCATCGTATGTTGTGAAGTGGTCAAGAAACCCTAAAACTAGATCATGTATTGTCTCTCTCTCTCTCTCTCTCTCTCTATATATATATATATATATATATATATATATATATATATATATATATATATATATATATATATATATAAAGTGGCAGAAAGTTGGAAAAAAGGCACAAGAATTGGTAGATATGAAGAACTTTGACACACACAATTTAATAGCAAAAGAAAGAGTTGAAGTGCAACGTGAGCACTTGAATTGTCTTCAGAAGCAAGAAAGAGCTTCGCGAGCAAGCACAAATGATGAACCAATTGACAATTATTTGTCTAACGAGGAAAATGTGTTGCCCCAAGATTTGGAAGTGCTTCGAGCAATGAAAGAGAAGATTCAGAAGATTTATTTGGGTTAGGATTACTGTTTTAAATTATATTTTATATTAGGACAATTGTATTTTTTTTCTTTTAATGTTTTTTTAGTTTTTAAATGTTTGCTTAATTAAAAAAATTAGGTTTTATTTAAATAACATGTTTTATTACATTACATTTGTTTTTATAAATACTAAAAAGAAAAAAGAAACAATGACATGAAAATTAGTGGGTGTTAGAACATCTCAAACGATTAAGCTATGAAGTAAAACTATTGTCACATCATTATTCCAAAAACTTTAATCTCTAATTAAATAATTTCTCCAATGGTTAGCTTTTTTTTTTTTTTTTTTTTTTTTTATAATTTTTATTTTAAATATAACATAAAAAGTTAACTAATTTACTCATATCTATCTTAAATGTTCTATAAAACCTTCTTATTTATTTCTTTGTTGTTTAAACACACATCATTATAATTTTATATTGTATAAATGAAATGTCATTAAATATTTAACAAAAATAATTACTTAGAATAAAAATAAAAAAATATTTAAAACTAAATATATTTAAGTGTTTAAAATGAAATATAACTAAAATATCAATGAAGGTGATAAGTGACAAAAGATAGAAATATACTGTTGATTCGATATATATATATATATATATATATATATATATATATATATATATATATATATATATATATATATATATATATATATATATATATATATTGGTCAATAGAAAAAAATAAATAATTAACAATGCTTTTATATAACATTTTGATTATAAGATTTCTTTTATAATAATAATGATGGAACATATAAGATACATTAAAAATGATGCTATAACATTAAAAATGATGCTATAACATGTTTTAATATATTATCTATACTTAATAGTATTATACAATGATATAACTAATGATATAACTGTATTTTACAAGTGGAAACCTAAAATGAATTTTCATTTTATGTAAAGCGAAAAAATACATCGTTTAATACTAGAAGAATATTAACTATGTTACGTTTAAGAATCATCAACCTAAAATAAAAATAAAAAATAAAAAATAAAAAAATATTTTATCACTTTCCATTCTAATCTGCTTCATGTGTCATCCTTATCAAATAAACCAATATTAATAACTCAAATTAGCAGTCGATTTCCATACGGCATGTGGCATATGGCGTATGGGGGCTACATGACACTGCGCTTGTTGCCTTGTTCCTCGTTTCGTTTCTCCAAAACCACAGCTCGTGTCCCAATCTATCAGCAACGAACCCATCACAAACAATTACAGACAGATACTGCAGATGCATTATTATTGCATATATAACTCATCTGGCTTTTCAATTCTCTCGTGAATTCATAATTTTAATAAGCAACCCTAACTAATTCCTCTCCGTCGACGTGTGGTTATGGCGGTTTCAGAGGAGGAATCATCGTCGGCGAGTCGGAACAACTCAAGATCACCGTTGCCCCGCGGTGGCCCTCACTACCTCGCTAAATGTGTTCTTAAAGGAAGCGTTGTCCTTCAAGTCGTCTACGGTCACATCCGATCCCCTTCCTCTAAAGACATCGTTTTCGGCAAGGTTTTATTTTGCTTTCCTTTGCAAAATTCAACTCAATTTCATGTTATATAACGGTTTCTATGCAGATATTATGCCCAATTTCTAGAATATAAAACATTAAAAATTGTCCCAAAGCCTTATTGGAAGTGGTTCGAATTTCGCATCACACTGCATATGCAGTAGAAAAGCGCTTTCTGATTGCTTGTAAATGATGTATAATCAGGTATTTTAATATCTAACGTTTTCCCCCATCTTATTGGTGCAGGAAACATCCTTAGAGCTGGTAGTAATCGATGATTATGGAGTCCTCCAGTCCATATGTGAGCAGCCTGTATTTGGAACAATTAAAGATGTTGCTGTTCTTCCCTGGAATAAGAGTTTTCATAGAGCAAGTCCACAGGTACTTTCACATCATTTGATTTCTAAAATCTTATTAGTGTTCTGGAAAAAACCTATTGCATTTGCTTGTTAAAATCTTGTTTGCTTGTATGCTGTTGTAGGTACAAGGAAAAGACCTATTGCTTGTTACTTCAGATTCTGGAAAACTCTCAGTTCTCACATTCTCAAATGAAATGCACAGGTTTCTATTCTTGTTCTTGCATACATACAATGATCACAAAAAGACAGGTCTTATTTCTCATTTAATTGCTCTATACTTTGTTTTGTAATACTGTCTTGCTGTACACTCCACTTGCTTAGGTTCTATCCTTTGACACAAATTCAACTATCCAGCTCACCTGGAAACCTAAGGCATCATGTTGGAAGAATGTTGACTGTTGATTCCAAGTAAGTTTCTATTATGGTTGAATTAGTTTACAGTTGACTAATTAATATATGGAGTTTCCAGCATATGTAACTGTTTTAATTCTCATTTTTCAGTGGCTGTTTCATTGCTACAAGTGCATATGAGGACCGTTTGGCTTTGTTCTCAGTTTCTAGTTCAAGTGATGCTGACATCATCGATAAGGTTAACAACTTCTTCTATCATTATATTGGGTTCTTAAGATTGTAAACATACTGATTCAGCAAGATTCAAGATTCAAGATTTAAGATGCCCTTTTTTTTTCTTTTACTTGCAGAAAATATTTTGTCCTTCTGACACTGAAATGAATACAAGTACAAGCATTGGAGTTCCTGGTATACATGGTACTATATGGAGCATGTGCTTCATCTCAAAAGATTTGAGTCAAAGTCAACCGAGTAAAGAGCACAACCCTGTGTTAGCCATTCTTTTAAACAGGTATGATAATTAATTAATTCCTTATTGGTTAAATCATACTGAGGATTTATCCATTTAGGTAAGTTTGCTTTTACTTTTGCAGAAAGGGGTCACTACTGAATGAGGTTTTGTTATTAGAGTGGAATACTAGGGACAAATTTGTCCATGTACTTTCTCAGTATGCTGAGCTTGGACCACTGGCACATGATATAGTTGAAGTTCCCCATTCTTATGGATTTGCATTTCTTTTTAGAGTTAGTGATGTTCTTTTGATGGATTTTAGAGATGCACACAACCCTTTATGTGTATACAGAACAAGCCTAAACTTTTTACCCTTGGTGATAGATGAGCATAATTTTGTAGACGAGTCATATAGAACAAATGATGTTGATGAAGAAGGTAACATCTGCAATGTTGCTGCATCTGCTCTTTTAGAGCTAAAAGACATAATTAAAGAAGATGACCCCATGAATATAGATGATGATTCTGGCTATTCATCAAAGTCAACATCCAACCGAGTTATCTCATGGACCTGGGAACCAAATGTAGAAAACCCAAGAATGATCTTTTGTGTGGATACAGGCGAGCTTTTTGTAATTGAACTCACTTCAGACTCAAATGGTCAAAAAGTCAAAGTCAACCTCTCTGATTGTCTCTACAAAGGTTCACCTTTCAAAGAGCTTTTATGGGTTGAAGGTGACTTTTTAACAGCACTTGCTGAAATGGGAGATGGGATGGTTTTGAAATTTGAAGAAGGAAAGCTCCACTACAAAAGCCTTGTTCAAAACATTTCACCAATCTTGGATATGTCACTAGTGGATTACCATGATGAAAAACATGAACAAATGTTTGCTTGTTGTGGAATCACACCTGAAGGATCTTTAAGGGTAATCCGGAATGGAATCAGTCTAGAAAAACTTTTAAAAACTGCCCCTGTTTATCAAGGAATCACAGGTACTTGGACAATTAAAATGAAATCAACCGATTCTTTCCATTCTTTCCTTGTGTTATCTTTTGTAGAAGAGACACGTGTACTTTCAGTTGGTGTTAGTTTCACAGATGTAACCGATTCAGTTGGATTCCAACCAGATGTTTGTACATTAGCATGTGGTGTTATTGATGATGGAGTGTTGGTTCAAATCCACCGTAATGCAGTCCACCTATCTTTACCTACAACCTCTGCTCACCCTGATGGCATCCCTTCCACATCTCCAAATTTTACATCTTGGTCCCCTGATAACATGAACATTAGTCTTGGAGCCATCGGGGGTAAATTTGTAATTGTAGCAACTTCAAATCCATGTTTTCTATTCGTTCTTGGAGTCAGACACGTGACACTTCATCAATATGAAGTCTATCAAATCCAAAATGTCAGATTGGAATATGAATTGTCTTGCATTTCCATTCCTCAAAAGCCAATTGAAATTGGAATTGGAAATGGGAATGGGAATACGTTTGTTATAGGGACACACAGGCCTTCTGTAGAGGTTCTATCTTTTAAACCTGATGAAGGTATAAAAGCTGTTGCAATTGGATCAATTTCATTGGTGAACAGCATTGGGACAACTATAAGTGGCTCTGTACCACAAGATGTGCGCATTGTACAAGTTGATAGAGTTTATATACTTTCAGGGCTTAGAAATGGCATGCTACTTAGGTTTGAGTGGCCTTCTGTCTCCACAAACTCACCTATGCGTTCTTCAATGATGACAAAAGACGAATATACCCCTGTTTGTCTTCAGTTGATTTCAATCCGACGTATTGGAATCACACCTGCTTTCTTAGTTCCACTGAATGATCTCCCTGATGCTGACATCATCGCCCTCAGTGACAGACCTTGGTTATTACAAACTGCAAGACACAGCCTTTCATACACTTCCATCTCCTTCCAAGCTTCCACACATGCAACTCCTGTATGTTCAAGTGAATGCCCTAATGGGATCTTATTCGTCTCAGACAACAGTCTCCATTTGGTAAGACTTTTTTCAAAATTACCAAATTACCCTCGCATCTTTATGTTTTTTAACATTTTTTTTTTTAATGTTTTAGTTGGAAATGGTGCATAGCAAGAGGCTGAATGTGCAGAAGTTTCACCTTGGAGGGACACCAAGGAAGGTTTTATATCATTCTGAAAGCAAATTGTTGTTGGTTTTGAGGACAGATTTGAGTGATGATTCGTGTTCATCTGATATCTGTTGTGTGGACCCGTTGAGTGGTTTGATTTCATCATCTTTTAAACTTGAGCCTGGAGAAACAGGGAAGTGTATGGAGTTGTTAAAAGCTGGAAGTGAACAGGTATTGGTGGTGGGCACTAGTCTCTCCACTGGCCCTGCCATAATGCCAACTGGTGAAGCCGAAAGGTTAAATAATATACTCTACTCTTGACTAAATTACAAAAACAGTCCCTGTGCTTTTTGATTTTTACCATATGTTGTCCCAATTTGTAACTCTTCTCCGTTTTGGTCCTTATTGAAAGTGTTCTATGAAGCGTAAGGCAAAATCTATAAAAATAGGACTGAAATGAACAAGGTTTCAGTTTTGGACTGAAGTATGGTAAAAATCAGAAAGTACAGGGACCATTTTTGTAATTTACTCTTCTTTTGAATAAACTACAAAAATGATCTTTGTTGTTTGTTTTCAGTTTAGTCCAAAATCAGAGTATTTTTCAGTTTTGGTCCTTATTTTCAATGGTTCATATTGGTTTTTTGTCTTTATTTTGAGGTTCCATGGTCCAAAATTAATATGAAACCTTGAAATAAGGACTAAAATTGAAATAAATATTACAAATTTGGACTAAACGTGGTACAAATTAGAAAGCACCAAGACAATCCATGTCATTTGCTCTTCTCTTGAGTAAATTACAAAGATGGTCCCTAATGCTTTCTGTTTTGTTTTTACTTCGCTTAGTCCAAAATTTAATCTTTTTTCAATTTTGGTCCCCGGAACTTTCTATTTTTGTCTTTTTTTCAAGGTTTCATATCGACTTTCGTCCTTATTTCGAGGTTCCATGGACTAGAATTGATATGAAACCTTGAAATACAGACCAAAATTGACGAAGGTTTGAAGTTTGGACCAAAGACAGTAAACATAAGAAAGCATAAGGACTCGTTTTGAATTGTTATGTTTTACACTTACAGTACAAAAGGCAGATTGATAGTCCTGTGCCTTGAACACAAACAAAACTCAGACAGTGGATCAATGACATTTTATTCAAAAAGAAGTTCCCCTTTTTGTGACTATGGAGAACTTTCAAGCAGTAGCCTTTGCAGCAGCCCTGATGATATTGATAATAATAGTTGTGATGGAAATGGAATCAAATTAGAAGAAACCGAAGCATGGAATTTAAGATTAGCTTATGCAACCAATATGCGTGGCATTGTTCTTGCTTTATGCCCTTATCTTGATTGCTATTTCTTAGCCTCTGCTGGTAGTTCTGTAAGTCTCATCCTCTTCCTCTTCTTCTGACTAAGTTACAAAAAATGGTAATTTGGTAATTTGTTTGTTTGTTTGTTGTTTAGTTTTATGTATGCAGCTTTCAGAATGATAGCAGTTTAAGGGTGAAAAGATTGGCTGGTGGAAAGACACGGTTTATGATCATGACTTTGACCACTCATTTTACTACCATTGCTGTTGGTGATTGTCGTGATGGCATTCTTTTCTATGCTTATTATGAGGTCACACTCTCCTTTACTCCTTTAATATTTTACATTCTTTATTAATATTAAAAAAATGTGATGTGATGAATTTTATATGTAAACAGGATGCCAAGAAGGTGGAACAATTATACAGTGATCCTGTCCAGAGATTGGTTGCTGATTGCCTTCTTATGAATATTGATACAGCTGTTGTTTCAGATCGTAAGGGCAGTATTGCTGTCTTATCATGTTCCCATCATTCTAGTGGTAACTTCTTTAAAATAAATAATCTTTTTTTTTTTTTTTTTTTTTTTTTCTTTTTTTTTTTTTTTGATATTTGTATTATATATTTATTAATATGATGATGCAGAAAATGCAAGTCCTGAATGTAACTTGAAGGTTTGTTCTTCCTTCTATATGGGTGAGGTCGCAATGAGCATCCGAAAGGTATATATAATACTATATAACTTCTTCAAGAAAAAAAAAAAAGTAAAAATGTTTTTTTTTTTTTTTGGATTTACATTTTTTATTTTTTGTAGGGTTCATTTTCATACAAACTTTTGGCGGATGATGAAATGAGGGGGGATTGCAATATTGCAAGTTCAATTATGGATTCATCTTCACATAGTAGTATTGTCGCAAGCACTTTGTTAGGAAGCATAATTATCTTTGTTCCTATATCAAGGTATTTATAATTTATAATTTATAATTTATTATTATTTTAATTTTAAATAACAAATTTCTTTTTTGTTTATGTTTTTAAGGGAGGAATATGAGCTTCTAGAAGAAGTACAATCGAGAATCGCAGTTCATGCATTGACGGCTCCTATCCTGGGTAACAATCATAACGAGTATCGCAGCCGTCAAAGCCCGGTAAAAAAAAACAATTAACCTTAAACTTTCCAAAAAAAGATATATGTTTTTTATTTTATTTTATTAATCATTGTGAGCTGAAACAGGCGGGTGTAGCAAAGATTCTGGATGGTGACATGCTGTCACAGTTTTTAGAGCTTACAAACACCCAACAAGAAGATGTTCTAGCAGCATTACCTCCATCCCCTACTCATAATAATATTTTCACAAAGCCCCCGCTATTTTCAACAAGTATTAATGTTAATAAAGTTGTTCGACTTCTTGAACGCGTTCACAATGCTCTAAATTGATTTCAAGTTGAACAACTGCCAAGTAGATAAAATTTCCCCTTTTTTTCTTTTGGGATTTATATTTCTTTTTTTATTTATTTATTTCCCTGGTATATGAGGAGGAATCTCGACTACTTTATGCTTACTTGGTTAGCTTTTGTTGTATAGAATGAGAGCTAGAAGATCATTATATGTAGTTTTTTTTTTTTGAGGCCAAAGATTCTGTATTTCTAGATTTATATTTATATGTAAATACAGACACAGTGGGATTCAATTTTCAACTCCTATTTTCAATTTTCCACATGGGTATCAGACAGGTTTGTAATTGTATGTCGATATTACAAATAAAATTAAAACATATTCAATAGAATTCAAAAATAAGAATAATAAAACAAATCGATGTGCGTCGCAATTGACTCTGAGGAGTATAGACTATAGCAGTGCAAAATAAGTTGGGAATTATCTTTTTCATGTCTTTGTATGAACTTCTAAATAATCGAGTCAACTTTAGATAATTTAGTATTATTTTAAAAACATGGAGTAATTTAAAGTTTGACTACGTAAACTTACTATAATTTGGTAGACGCGGTCGTACATCATTCTTTAGTTGGTAAGTGGGGATTTGTTCGCTACGTAAACTTCAGTCAAAAGACTTTCTGTAGCGACCGACTCTAAAAGAATTAGATTGTTATCAAAATATATACATTTTTGTTTTATTCATATTTAATCGAATCAAATCTCCTTATAAAAAGGAAAATCGACTTCGAATAAAATATAAATATAAGATACAATAATAATAATATATCAAGTAATATATATATATATATATATATATATATATATATATATATATATATATATATATTCAGGTTCATTTGAGACCATTCGTTTGATCAAATCTAAAAATAATTTTAAAATACAAAATAAATGGAAAAATCCATTTTTTTTAAATATTATTTTCGGAGCTTGAATTAACTAAAAAAATAAAAAAAATTCCGTTTTTTTTTTTAAAAAATACATGAAATATTCTAATAGAATATTACACTGTACATATTCTAAAAAATAATTTTAAAATGCGAAAGAAATGGAAAAATCTAATTTTTTTTTTAAAATATTATTTTCGAAACTTGAACTAACTAAAAAAAAATAAAATAAAAAAATCCCGTTTTTTTTTTTTAAAAAAATACGTGAAATATTCTAATAGAATATTACACTGTATATATTCTAAAAAATAATTTTAAAATGCAAAATAAATAAAAAAATCCAAAAATTCTTTTTTTAAATATTATTTTCGGAACTTGAATTAACTAAAAAAAATAAAATAAATAAAATAAATAAAAAAATACGTCTCACGGTCTTACAAAATTAAACCGTCTCACATTAACCTATATATATATATATATATATATATATATATATATATATATATATATATATATATATATATATATATATCGGATTTTAATTTATTCTCAACTATTCGAATATATATTCTAGAAATTAAAATCAATTTGAATTTTCGTGGGTAATGTAAATTATCTAGGTTTGAGAGTCATTTTGTTTAAATCAATTGTCGGTCGTCGGTGATTTTGAATCGTGCTATTCGGGTCATCAAAAGTCCCGTAAAGTCTCACACGTGTGAGTATGGGAGTTTGCTGTGCTGTCTACTCGCATGTAAATGACCACCAGTGAAGCATGAGATTGACGATGGGTTGAAGTGGCTGAAAGCATATTGCTTTTAGGGCTTATTGAAGGAAGAAGCAAGCGAGGGTATGATCGAAGACATCTAGAGCAAGATACACCATTTTCAAATAATCAAAAGGTACAACCAAATTGAGTTTCAAAATCGAGTTTTGGCAATTAGGTCTTCTTCAATGTCTTCATCCTCAGACGCATAGGTATCACCAAAATCTCTACAGGCGGTGGATGCTTTGGTGGGGGGGGGGGGGGGGGGGGGGGGGTCATCGACTGAATCGTCGACACTGTGATAGAGCAGGCCTTTCTTAGGGCTTCCATATTTCGTCAAATCCGGTATCAGAATCATTGTCGGAGGATTTGTCTTCATTGTATGGCATTTTAAAAGTTAATCTGATCGAATGACAGACCTTGGATGCAATTTTGGGATTGGATCAATTGGGGTTCTGGGTATATAGGATGTAGGATTTAATGAGGAAGAGGCGACCGCCTTCCATTGTTGTTACAACTAATCGTTTGTTCATCCTCTTCGAAACATAATTTTTAGTTTCCACTCCCATATCGCGGTCCAGTTTCCACTCCACTTGTTTGACAAAATAACACACCACTCCAGAAACGATCAATTGAAGTTGATTCCGTTCTCAAATTAGGGTTTTCCGATCATTCTATAACTGATCTGAATCCATCGATGGCAGAAACGATCTCGGTATATATATATATATATATATATATATATATATATATATAAATGAGGTAAAACTTCATAAATGGTCTCTGTGGAAGTTTCACTTAACGGCCAAAAGCTAACAAAGTTAGCGAAAAGGACCAAATGTTAAAAGTTTTGAAATCACAGAGACCATCTGTAAGGTTTTTTGAACTTATGGACTAAACTTGAATTTTTGAAAACCACAGGGACCATTTTTGAAGTTTTGTCATTAATTTATATTACAGATAAAATGAAATCGAATACAACATAAATGAGTCTTGAAGAAATGGTGGTGACGGTGAGTGCACCGGTGGTGGTGGCGAGTAAACTGGCGGTGGTAGTAGGTCTGGCGTGAGACTATAAATAACACAATAGAGAATGTACAGTCGACCGAGTCATCTTGAAGCCCTAAAATCTGTAAGGCATTGGAATTGAAATATGTTTGTCTTGGCTGATCCTTCTTATAATCATAACTTACAAAAGTATGAATAACATAATAGAAAATGTACCTTCGATCGTATGATGGATAGGATGAAAGTAATCGTAAAAAATGTAACACCGATCAATCTAGGGGGACGTAGAAGAGTTTAGCGCCTGATATAGGGGATGACGGGCAAAAATTGAAAGAACTTTTCTGGAATTACGGTTTCAACTGAGAGAATCAGAAGGGGAGGGAACAATAGGATATTTCAAGCATGTATTTGGATAAAAAGGTTTCAAATTTTGAATGAACCGGGTTTAAGGGAAGGATATCAGATTTGCCAGAAATATAAGGATTCAATTTAAAATTTAATATTATTTTATTGATGATTACTTTTAGTTTAATGGATTCGACGTCTTAAAAAAATAATATTATTATATTCAATGTATTTTTAGAAATAGTAAGATTTCTTTTATAAGATTATATATATATATATATATATATATATATATATATATATATATATATATATATATATATATATTGCATTTTTATCCTTAAATTTGTCAATGACCGGAATGAAAATTTACTGAAGTAAAGATTTAAAGCATTATTGCTTGAATTCACAAATAATGTAATAATTTATTTGGTTGCATATTTTGAAGGTTGGGTTTCAAGCATCTTTGTAGGTGTCAATAGGATTACATGTTGGGGATAGGGTGGAGGTTATGGTTGAAGAAGCCCATCTACATGATGACATGATTATGTTAAAGGAAGTTTTACAAGCAACATGCATCTATGTATCTTTCTACATAATAAGATTAAGTCAATAAAACTTAAATAAGTTCCAAAAAGAAGCATCGATCCTTCTAATCCGATATCGTAGTCAAGATGGATGCCTTATAGAGAAAAAGTGGTTCAAAGTATTGTTGGATTAGTGTCTAAGTCCATAACTATTTTGGTATGTACTTGACCCGATGATGCATGGTCCTTTTGGGTTGCCTTCACCAAAGCAACTTGATTGGAGAAATAAATAAAGAGAGAGAGGTTATTATGATTTATTAATATGTTATAAGAATAATATATTAAAGGAGAAATCATATTTGCTTAATTAATATTAGTCAATAATTAATTAGGAATTAATTTTGTGATCAAGTGTAATTAATTAAACTAGAGGGGCTGAATTGTAATTATGTGATTGTTACAAAATATGGTAATGGTTATCCTAAATATGGGTTGAACGAATTCAAGGAGATAAGGATCCTTGAAATCGTCCAAAGGATAAAGGATAAGGGTTTTCAAGGCTTATCTTATGGTTGCTTTGTGGATAAGCAACTAGATAAGGATAATGACTGAAACCCTATCTCTACACCTATATAAAGACCCTAAGGCCTTAGAATTCGTGTACTTGTTCCCAAGGAGTCCTAAGGACGAATTCTAACCTCTCTCCTCTCTCTTTATACCTTCTCCATTTGCTCTTGGTGTTTGTAAGCCATTAGAGGAGTGACACTTGTGACTCTAAGCATTCCAAAGTCAATTCAAGGTGGAATTAGGATTGTTATTGCTATATAACAATCAAGGTATGTTCTTAAACCCATTCATATGTTAATATCGATTTCATATACTAGAATTAGGGTTTATAGTCTTGGATTCAAAGCATGTATAATAGAGAAACCTAGATCCAAGCATTAGGGTTTATATGAGCACATAGGATGTTTTATGACCAAAACCCATCAGTGGTATCAGAGCCATTGGTTTGGTTTCAATTGTATGAACTTGATATATTAGGGTTTATTGCCAATAAACCCTAGGAGGTTAGGGTTTTTTGAGATTAGGGTTTGCAAACCCTAATTTGCAAGAGTTTGAATAAGATCTTCAAATCCTTTCCTTAAACCCTTAAATTTCGAAATCTAGGGTTTGTTATAATCCATTGATTTTCGAAATTTGCCTCCTCCCCAAGATAAGATCCTATTTTTTAGGGATTTGGATTATCCCATATCTTGTAATTACCCTTTAATTGTTATATATGGTAATTCAAGATCTTGCATTATCCATGTGAGATAATATAAATAACATCATATCATTGTGCAATATTGTGACGTCTACTATGATTAGCAACTCTATAGCCAACAAGTAAATTAGGCAATGACATCACATTGGCTTTTAAGAGATTTTCATGATGTGCTAAAAAACAAAAAGATAAAAATTCAAGATATATGAAATCAAAATTAGCAAACGACAATGACATCAAATTTGGCTTTTGAGAGAGGTTTTCATGATGTGCTAAAAAAAACAAAAAGATAAATTCTCAAGATATATGAAATCAAAATTAGCAAACAAAAAGATAAATCTGTACTTTTGAGTCATTTTGTCCCACTTGGCCTTCTGTTCATCCTTCATTTGGGCCCGCCCTATCACCATCAATTGGGCCTCCCATACCTCCCATACGTCCATGCATTAGGCCTTTAATACCTGCTTCAATTGGGTCAACAAAGTAGTTGAGCAAGTCCATGCCCATGTCCATGTCCTGCACGTTCTTATATGAACTGACATTAGGAAGAAGCTGGTTCGGGTCTAGGTCTAGGCCTAGGTCATAGGTTACACTGAACAAATTGGCCCTGCTACCATCGGGCATTCCCGGCGCCGACGAATTATGGGCTTCAAGACGCTGCACACGATTTGGGTCGAAATCCTGAAACTGGTTCGGGTCTGGGTCATAGGTTACGCCGAAAAAATTGGTCCTGCTGCCATCGGGCATTCCCGGCGCTGACGAATTATGGGCTTCAAGAGGCTGCACACGATTTGGGTCGAAATCCTGATGGCTTGCGGTTTCTGGTGCCGCCTGAGCAATGTTTTGCAAAAACAGTGATGGGATTGGACTTAGACTTGTTGATTCCTGGAAACGACTAAGAATTTGCAGTTCGTTCTTTGATCTGATAGTGCCACGATGAATGACGCATAAAACATAGCCATTGTACCCAACTCTAGTTTCGTTCAAGATATACTCTATCATTCCCCACGAACTATTTTTGTCATCTTGATAGAAGTATAAAGACTGTTTGGCCCCAAGTTCTCCCTTGTCATCTTTAAAGATATTCTTCTTATTCACCTTCCAAATACCGTTACCTACTCTTCTATTTTTTCGTTTGTAATCAGCAGAATATCAATTCCCTTTCGCTGAAAAGAAAACCCACTCGCCTTCCACCATCTGTGGGTGATTATCTGTTTGTTTTGACATTTGAATAAGATTAAAGAATTGAAAGCAAAACATATACCGTACAAAAACCCTAGTAAAAAAGATTAGCGAAAGCAAAGAATTGAAAGTAAAGCATAAACCCTACAAAAACACTAAAAAGATTTAACGAAAACATCCATACCTGTTATGGCTTTTGGGTTATCGGAGAAGACATCAACTTTTGGAATGTTTATCTTGGGCAATGTGTCACGAGTCGGTGTTCTAGAATCTTCCAGACCGATCAAGAAGATGGTATGTAACAACCCGTTATTTCAAGTTAGTAAAAATCGAGTCCTGTAACCTCTTTGAGAAAGGAATTAGAATATCATCGAAAAATGAAGTATTCAAAAACTCTATTTGGAGTACACTATGTGGTAGTTATCGTCTTAAGGTTTCCAAACATATAAATAACACAAAAATCCGAGTTATAACGAAGAAGTTATGATCATTCTAAGTCTTCCGACAAAAACCGGCAATACGAAGTTGCGTAAAAACGCAAAGTTTCAATAAAACACTTTCCGAGCTTAGGTGTCTAAATGAAAGTCGTAGATATCATTAAACTACAAACATGCATAAAAAGAACGCTCAAATCGGACATTGTATGAATACGCTATGAATTTTTAAAGAAATTCCTTAATCACATCATTTTAATAAACAAAATATAAAAATAATTCCGGAATTTGCCAACGGAATCTAAATGAAAGTTGTAGATCGTAGTCTCACCTTCGCGGGGATATAAAGAACGTCAAAAACGGAGTTCGTATGAAGGAGATATGAATTTTCGAAGTTTAATAAATAATTTATATATAATTTTTATTAAAACTTCGGTATTATCCGAAGAGGAGTCAGCATCCTCATCCGAGGTACGCGCTGCGTACCCCTGTACGCCCTGCGTACCCGAGGAGCTTGGCCTCAAACCGTCCACGTCGCCCTATGCGAGGCATCCGACCCGCCCGTCCGACCCGCCGTCCCATCCGACCCGACAGCCTGAGCCGTCCCATCCGAGGCCGAGGCAGTCGAGGCTTCGGTCACGCATGACGTACGCGTACGCGCTGCGTACGAGCGTACGCCCCGCGTACGAGGCTTCTCAGGCCCCCCTATAAATAGCATGCGAGGGTTCCCGGGAAAATGGCTCATTCTCTCTCATTTTTCTTGCGTTTTACCTCGTTTTCCGTGCTCGCACTACCCCAAAGCCCTGATCATTTTGTGCAAGTCCCGAAGGTCGATTTTACTCCCGAGGAATCCCGAGATTTCCGAGGAAAATCCATTTCCCGAGACGAAACTCTGCCCGATTTTCCATCTTGCTATCTTCAAGCTTTCAAGTGAGTTCATACCCCTTTCAAACACACTTTAAATACATTTTAAATGCTTTTATACTCTTTTAGGGGGGGAATACAAGTAAACATACGGTTATTATCGTGTATTATATAAAGTTTCACTTCACTTGTTTTATCGAATAAATCACTTGGAACTCAATACTATTATGGAAAACTCTTGTCATACTTTGTGTGCATTAGACTTATACAAAGTATATAATGATTTCAAAGTACCTTTCATTGTTAAGTCGTTTTATACATTCTAAAAACTTATGATTTTGCTTTGTCAAACATTGTGAAAAAGGATAAACTTTGCATAGAAAACTATCACTTTAATACGGGCTTAGTTGAGAATCCATGAGACGTGTATATCTTCAAACGTTACTTTTCTTTATTAGAAAGTAATGCTGCAAGTCATGTCTATAACCAGAGTCTCCCGTTCGGAGAACGTGTCAAATGTGTATAGATCTATACGGGAAGTCATGATCCCGCGCCCTAACTGTTAGCTACAGTCCGTCTTTTGGGGTGACAGTTGTCATAACGCTGCGACGCCTGAAGAACGTCGTTACAGGCATATTATGTTTAGTATGGTTATAAAACTCATCGGATATACAATTATTATGGTATTATGCTTTTATGAACGAGTAGCTATTAAAGCTATTCTTCATCTAACAAATGTGATCTTCGTATAGCTTTATTATATAAAACTATGACACAACTTTTGAACGTCGATTTCTTGCAAAGTTTTGGTCTTAGAGACTGCCATTTATGTTAGGAAAATAAGGGATTTTCCTGGTGCAATTATTTACAACTTATAACACGAACATTCATATGCATTTCTTACTTTTATAAGAAAATAAGGGGTTTTCTTGGGAAACACAACAACTCGTATCTCAACCATTAGGGAAAATATGAGATTTTCTGGGTTTAATACATTCACTTTCAACAAAACAAATCACAACTCTTTACATTTGAAATGCTGCGTTTTCTGGAAAATATACACCCATTTTGGGAATGGCATCCAATTTTTCTAAACTACTTATGAACTCACCAACTTAATTGTTGACACTTTTTCTTTGAAATAACTTGTATTCTCAGGGAACCGCTAAGCAGGTTTGGGAATCAACTTTTGGGATTAACGCGCTGGCGTTAATTACTTCTTTTGAATGATGTTTATGTATTTATCTTTTGAACATGTAATGAATACAATTATGTAAACATCTTGGAAACTTTAATATATATGGTGGTGTGTACTTTCCTTTCTATGAACTGTTATGATACTGAATATGACGTCCTCCGCCCCCGAACGTTTCCGCCGTTCTGGTTTGGGGGTGTGACATGGTAGAACAAGTAATAATCTACCATAAGTCCCTAGAACGATCTAGAATTCTCTAGGATGCAAAAGTATAGAATAGAATTGTGTAGAACTTTGTATATAGATAAGGATCTTGTAAGAACAATCTAGAATACTCGGGAATATACGAAATCTAGAAACTTCCCTTTGAGGAGGTGTAGGATGCCTATAAATAGGAGGAGGGCTCATTTGTCCAAGGCATCCAAGAAGTTCTCTTGTAAGAAGTAAAGTTGTATACAGAAGCTCTTTTCTTAGAAGTGTTTCTTGTCGTTTCTCTTGCTTCCTTAAATCGTTAATACATCTAAGCCATCGAAGTTAGCCTGACTTAGTCGGAGAAAATACTAAGTGGCGCACGGTGATTGAAGCATCCCGTGACACGTGGTATCAGAGACGGAGTTCGTACAAGCAAGAGATCATGACTACGGAAGCAGGAAGTAGTGAAGTCGCAAACGTGCCCCCTGTCGTCGAGGAGAAAGGAAGAAAGTCCAGGAAGAGGGACCAATCGATAGATGCCTTGGCAAGCTTAGAGAACAAGCTTACAAGGACGGAGATTAACGTCGGTGACATCCTTGAATGGAAGGATACCGTCGATCAGTTCGTTGCCGAGATAAGTGACACGAGCGATGGATTGAAGGAAACCATCGGTGTCATCAAGGAAGAAGTCCTTGGACTTATTAACACCCTGCGAAATGAGTTCCGTGAGAAGCTAGCTACTCTAGAAGCCGAAGTAAAGTTGTGCAAAGCCGCAATTGCTGGAGGAGCAAGTACAAAGATGACGCCACATGCCGATGCACCTAAACCCCTGAAGTACGGAGGTAAGCATGACCCTAAACTTCTTGAAGAATTTTTCTGGTCCGTAGAATGTTATTTCAATGCAATCAGAGTAAAGGACGATAAGCCCAAAATAGACACGGCTGTCCTATACCTATGTGAGAACGCCGCCCTATGGTGGAGGCGGAAGCATAACGACATAGAAAAAGGGCTATACACCATAGAGACCTGGGATGAGTTCAAAAGGCAGCTCAAGAAGCAGTTTTGTCCCCATAACGCCGAAGATGTAGCAATGAAGAAGCTTCGGGGACTGAAATACGTTGGGTCGATTAAAGATTATGTAGCAAAATTTACTGCTTTAATGCTGGAGTTGCCTGAATTACAAGAAAAAGACAAGTTATTTTATTTCCAAGATGGACTACAATCTTGGGCCTATAACGAGCTCAAGCGAAGGAATGTCCAAGACGTTGACGAAGCTATTGCTATAGCGGAAGACCTTATGGACTTCCGAAGAGATGCACCGACTAGAAGGACAAGTGGGGGAGATAAAGCTGCGCCAAAGCCATCACCATGGGACGATAGACCCGCTGTCAAACCCTCAACTTTCAAAGGAAAGGCGATCGAAGGAGGGACTCGTAAGGAGGTGAAGTGTTATTTATGTGACGGTCCCCATCTAATAAGAGATTGTCCCAAGAAGAAAAGTTTCAACGCCATGGTCTTTGAAGATGAAAATGAAGAAAGGGACGAACAACAACTAAGCTCGATGCGTCTCCTCAACTCAGTGGCTAAGGAAGAGACAAAACCAAAGAAGGGAGGAGGTCTCATGTTCGTGAAGACTAAAATAAATGGAGAGACAACTAAAGCCCTAGTCGATACAGGTGCGTCTCATAACTTTCTTGCTGAAAATGAAGCCAAGAAAAGGAATATTCAATACACCAAGGAGATAGGTTGGCTGAAAGCAGTAAATTCCCCATCCGAACCCATCCTTATTGTCGCCCACAATGTGCCCATCGAGATAGGAGGATGGAAAGGAATCATAGACTTAACGGTAGTCCCTATGGATGATTACTGCATGGTGCTTGGGATGGAATTCCTAGACGAAGCCCGGCCTTTTTCATTTGAAAATAAAACCATGCGCCTCACCAAGGAATCCTCGATTCACATCGTTCCCTTAGAAAGAAGCAAGGCGAATTCATGTATCATTTCAGCCATGCAACTTAGCAAAGGCCTTCGGAGGGGCGAGGTGACATTCCTAGCCACATTAAAAGAAGAAGTCGATTTTCCAGAAATGGAGGTACCGAACAAAATCAAGAAAGTGCTTGAGGAATTTAAAGAGGTAATGCCACCGGAATTACCCAAGAAACTATCACCACGAAGAGAGGTAGATCATGAGATAGAATTAGAACCAGTAGCAAGGCCACCAGCATTGGGGCCTTACTGAATGGCACCACCAGAATTAGAAGAGCTAAGAAAACAGTTGAAGGAGTTACTAGACGCTGGCTTCATCAGACCTTCCAAAGCTCCATTTGGTGCCCCAGTATTGTTCCAAAGGAAACAAGATGGTAGTCTAAGAATGTGTATTGACTATTGAGCCTTGAATAAGGTAACCGTGAAGAACACTAGGGGTTGAAATTTAAATTCTTCTAAATTAAACTTTTAATCACAAAATTTAAATCTCTAAACTTCGGGACAAATTTGAACTTTTCAAAACTAGAGGGATCAAATAACTAATAATTCAAATAACTAATTTCATAATTATCTATGTTTGATCTAATCCAATTTTAGTCATTAGATAATTACCAAATAATTTTAAAAAGTCAATATTTATCATATAAATAACCAATATTCAAAAGATTTGAAATTATCTTTTGTTATGTCAAGGATAATCATAAAACTAAGTCAAAATTCGGATTTTAACATAAAAAAACAATTTAGGTATCAAATCCAAGACAAAACAGCAACAAAATCCCAAAATATCCTCTGCCTGACGCTTGGACTCGCCGAGTAGGGCCAACTCGCCGAGTCTAGACATTGACTCACCAAGTTGGGTCAGGCAGAGGCCAAGAAAAATGATTTTCAGCAAGCAAAGCAATTAAGCATCATATTCAATTGAAACCCATGAAGGCTCTGATACCACTGGTGGGTTTGAGCCATAAGAACTTTCCTATGTGCACATGCAAACCCTAATGCTTGGATCTAGGTTTCTTTAATTGAACATGCTTTGTATCCAAGACTTTGAATCATATATCTAGTGTAAACAAACAATTCATAACATATGAAATCAGATCTAGAAGAATACATTGAGTTACTTGCTTGAAGACTTCTTTTCCTTGGAGCTTAGAGTCACAATTGTCACTCCTCTAATGGCTTACAAACACCTACTAGCAAGAAGATGATTTGAGAGATGAAGAGAGGTGAGAGATCGGCTCTAGCTTTTCCTCATGCATAGAGTGGCCGATTTCTCCAACCCTAAGGGTCTATTTATACTATGAGTTCTTAGAGTTTTACCTTAAACCCTAATTGGATAACGTAGCCTCAAAGAAATCCAAAGATCCTTCTAGATAAGGCCTTGTACGATTTCTAGGATATCCATATCCTTAAAATGATCCCTTCCGATATCCATAAGGATTCATAGCCTAAAACACAACTATCACACATTTGACAGTTTATGCCCCTTTATTTAATTAATCTCTTTAAGTCACCAAATTAATTCCTAATTAATTTATGACTTATATCAATCAAATAATATTATTATTCCTTTAACATGTTATTCTTATAATACATTAATAATAATATCTATTCTCTCTATATAAATTACCTTGTCAAGTTGGTATGGTGAAGGCAACCCAAAAGGACCATGCATAACCGGGTCAAGTACTTATCAAATATAGTTACAGCCTTAGACACTAATCCAACAGTATCATCCATATTTCTCTTCAAATTTTAAAATCAAGTAAGTGTTACTTCCTTGATTCATTAATATAAGGCCTTAACTAGCCTTTCCCTTTTGATTTGATCCATGAAAACACCTATTTGGTGTTAGATCTTCAAAAACACCAAGAACACACACAACCTTTTTGGACTTTAACTACACTTTTAATCCCCTAAATCAGGTATACACTTGAAATAGCTTGATATAAGCTAATAACCCTTGAATTTATGCATGAAAACGCCATTTCATATGATCTTCAAGAGTGTGCGGCTGCACACACCAAGTGTAGCCGTACACACCCTTTTGAAGGCCCAAATTAGCATCAAACTTCCATTCCGACTAAGCAATGGACAAAACACCTTCCCTAGAACATCCCTAAGGCTTAGTAACAAGTTTTTGACACACTTCATAGTGAGTGAGTGGCCGCACACACACAAAAACCATGATTTTGTGGCCTTACACTCCAATATAGGGCCATACACCCCTTATGTGCAACCATATGTGTTGGTGACACTTAATTCTAAGTGTTTTTATGTCCTTAAGGCGTGTCCCTATCACCATTAGTGGTTATATATATTGAATATATTCATATATGTGTAATTATATGTTAAATAGGATTCGTTTGTGCTCAAGACTCCAATTGACACCCAACAATCCTATATTGATCTTTCATTCGAGTTACTCACTGTAGGTGACTTCATACCCCCTTAATCTACCTTTTAAATGATTTTAAATGATTTTATGGGGGGATACAAGTTGAAACATTATAGTTATTATATCAATCCCATGTGATTAATAACTATCAAACAAATGGATTTACTATACTTTCTGCTATTTTATCAAACAAATGGATTTACTATACTTTCAGCTATTTTATCAAACAAATGGATTTACTATAATTTCAACTATATTATCAAAAAAAATGGATTTAGTATACTTTCAGCTGTATTATCAAACAAACTACTTCAAAAGGTTTATCAAACTTGTAACACCGTAATTTTCAAAACAAAATTTTCAAATTTTTATAAAACATAATTCATTTAATATTCAGAAAACAACCACATTTAATTATCCAATTCAAGTAAATACAAAATCCCAAGATCTCAAATCATAACTCCCATGCGTGTGTACTGATCAAGCCGACGCCTTCCCGCGATCGTCACTAGTACCTGAAACAAATAACATCAAACACTGTAAGCACAAAGCTTAGTGAGTTCCCTAAGATACCACATATAACACATATTAGCCACTCGAGGCTATAACTCTGTGGGTCCGTGCACCCAAACTCTGTGAACCCTCAGGTTCTAACTCTGTAAACATGCACAACATAAATCACATAGAAATAATGCGATACAACATATAACATACATAGCATACAAAAACTCTATCACATAACTCTTGTTACCTACTCAAGGTAAAGTATAGTGAGAAGACTCACCTCGCGTATCTCGATAAGTCGTGAATCCTGAAATCACTATTGCTCGATCTCCCAAGCTATAGTCCTCCTAAATCACAATACATCTCTGATTAATACTTTCCCAACTAAGGTTGACTACTCTTAACAAGTCAACTTAGGTCAATGCTGGTCAACGGTCAACGGTTAACTTTGACCGGACTCGGTGAGTGCACTATAGCGATTCGGCGAGTCTGAGCGTATACACTGATTGTTGGAATAGTGTCTAAGGCTATAACTATATTCGGTGGTGCATGGTCCTTTTGGGTTGCCTTCACCATAGCAACTTGAAGGATGATTTGTTAAGAGAGAGTAAATATTATAAGGAATAATATTTAGCTATTTGATTAATATAAGTCATAAATTAATTGGTATTAATTTGGTGACTTAAGGAGATTAATTAAATAAGAGGGTATAAACTGTCAATTGTTTGATAGTTAGACTTTAGACTAGAAATCCATTAGGATACACCTTGGACGGATTCTAAGAGCTTTAGATAAGCTAAAATCGTCCATAGGGTTATCTATGGAATGGATTTGGATAGCCTTAAGAGAAGATTATCCAATTAGGGTTTAGGGTGAAACCCTTAAGGAGTCTAAAGGTATAAATAGGCCCTTGGGATGGGGAATTCGTGTACAACCATACACAACCTAAAGCAAGGAACCTCTGGTCGAATTCCATTCCCTCTCCACTCTCCTAAATCATCTTGCTTGCTATTGGTGTTTGTAAGCCATTAGAGGAGTGACAATTGTGACTCTAGAAGCTCCAAGACAAACAAGATCAACAAGGGACTCAAAGGTATGATTCTAGATCTGTTTCATTATTGTTGTTTAACCTAATTAGCCATTAGAAGTCTTGGATTCAAAAGCATGTTTATTAGAAAGCCTAGATCCAAGCAATAGGGTTTTGCATGCGCACATAGGAAAGTTCTTATGGCTAAAACCCAACAGTGGTATCAGAGCCTAGACTGGTTTTCTTTAAATTGTTGCTTAATTAACTGAAACAAACCTGCAAAATTCGATTTTTTGGGTTTTGAGTCACTGACTCGTCGAGTTCCAAGGTGGACTCGTCGAGTAGGCCTGACTCGGCGAGTCCCCTTGTGCACTCGGCGAGTCTAGGCGTCAGGAATGGCCAGATTCGGGATTTCTTTGTGTTTATCTTATCCAAACTTTCCATAAACTAATTAGATCAATATAAATATGATTTTTTGATAAATATAAGTGTTATCTTGATCTAGTTAAAGGTAATTATCAACTAATTAAATATTTAATTTCCTTATATGATAATTAATTAATTATTTTGATTATTTTGGTAATTATCTTCAAAGAAATCAAAGATAAATCAAATAAAGATAATTAAGATATTAATTGTTAATTGGGATTATTTGTTATTTGATCCTTCATGTTTTAAATGTTTAAAACCTACCCTAAAGTTTTGAAATTTATATTTGTGATTAAAAGTTTTAATTTAGACAACTTAAATTTCAAACCCTAGATTTTGAAAAGTTTAAAATGCAACCCTATACTTATATAATATTACTAGAATACTATATATATGTATAACTAAATGCTAGTCTTACCGCTAGTAGGCCTCATTCACGAAGCCGATCTATAAGGTGGGTATAAGGTTGCGGCCTATAAAATGGCGCTTAATGGGTGTACACTCACACCCACCGCTTGCTTGATTGGTGGAGGGTCGTTAGCCGAACGGGTAGGATAGGGCAACCTCATCCTCGCATTAAAAGTATAATAAGAAATACGAAGTAACTAAATTTTTTAAAATTTCCCAATCTTAGTTACTTTAGGAAAAGTGAATTGATGCAATCCCATGACATTACACTTTGCACCTTGCTAAGATGTTAGTGGAGCGTGTGTGGTTTACCGGCACACTAATTGGTTCTAAGCGAAGGTGGCAAAGGATGATTCATTGTTCATCATAGTTCGATGGAGCGTGTGTGGTTTACCGGCACATCGAATAGGTGATCGTTACAATGAAGGCACCATGTGAATTTGCATGGTAATTCACACCCGCTTTGTGATCCTCGGCATCCCAGTCACAAACAAGAGGGGCATATCGAGATTTAAACATGCCATTGAATAGTTCAATGAATCTCATCCGAACCTAGGAATTCTCAAAAACACTTAGGACTAATAGTTTAAGTTTTGTGATGGAGAATTAGTGAATCGTCATTCACTTACCTTCAATTTATTTGCATGATAGATTACGGCATCCCTTTTCCAGTATGTAAATGTTATTGTTGGATCCTAGCCCTAATTTTTCTTATTGGGTGATAATTAGGGATTCTTGTTCTAATCTATCTTTGTCCTTTCTATAGATGTCAAACGCAAACAACGCTGCTGCTAGTTCTTTCACGTTGATGAGCCTTTGCCAAAAGGTCACCTTCGATGGAACAAACTTTGGCGAATGGATAAGATACATTCGCACCATTGCTCGCTATGAGGATAAAGAGTATGTCCTTGACGAGAAGCTCGAGAAAATCAACCCCGAAGTTGCTACTCCCGCCGAAATCACCGCCTTTGAAACTCATGAGCGAGATGCAACGAAGGTACATTGCATCATGATCGCCACCATGAACTCCGAATTCCAAAAGTCCTACGAGGACATGTATCCATACGAGATGCATCAAGACTTGTTGGAGAGGTACCACCAAAACGCGAGACAAGAGCGTTACGAGATCTTCACTAACATGATTTCCGCCAAGATGGGTCATGGAGAATCTCTTACCGTGGTGCTTCACTCTTTGCCTCCGATTGACATGGTGCTTCACTCTTTGCCTCCGATGTACAATCAATTTAGGATGACCTACCACATGAACAAAGAGGAGGTCACTCTAAGTAAACTCCAAGGTCTCTTGAGGGTTGCTGAGAGCAATTTCAAGGACAAGTCTGTTGCACAAACTCCCAATCCATCCGCTGCTCCTGTCTTGGCTATTGGTCAAGGGAAGGGAAAGAAGAGGAAAGCTTCTTCAAATAACTATCGAAAGGTGAAAGCCCGAGATGGTTCCTCTTCTAGTGGGACCAAAGTTGATCCATCTAAGCCCTGCTCTAACCCGAAGGAGGCAGAGTGCCACCACTGCCACAAGATAGGACATTGGAAGAGAAGCTGCCCGGATTACCTGCAAGCCATCAAGGAAGGAAAGATCAAGCCATCTTTCGCAGGTATATATGCAATCAAATCTAACGATTCTAATCATGCTATTTCTTGGGTTCTTGACACCGGTTGTGGTTATCACATTTGTTCTAATGTGCAGGGACTAAGAAGAAGTAGGGATGTGGAGCAAGGAAGGATCAATCTAATCATGGGGAACAGAAGATCGTCGCCTGTGACCAAGATTGGAGTGTATTCTTTAGTGCTTAAGAATAGTTTAGTTTTAGATTTGAACAATTGTTGCTATTCGCCAGAAATGGCTAGAAACATCATTTCATTTCATGGTTTATATAGACAAGGATTTAGATTTTCTTTTAATAATGAGAATGGTTCTATTTTGGCTTATCTAAATGGTGTCTTTTACTTTGAAGCTATACCATGTAATGGAATATATGAAACTGTTATGATTGTTGATAACTTAGGAAATGATGTTTTGAATATTGATTCTTCCACTAGTATGGATAAAGCATCCTTGTGGCATTGTCGTCTTGGACATGTCAACAAGAAACGCATAGCCCAACTCCAAAAGGATGGAGTGTTGGAGTCATTCGACCTTAGGGAAGATGACACATGCGAGTCTTGTTTACTTGGAAAGATGAGTAAGCCACCCTTCACAAGTACTTGTGAAAGGGGTGAGGGACTATTAGATCTAATACATACCGATGTATGTGGACCTTTTAGATCAACCACGAAGGATGGGAACCGCTTCTATGTGACTTTTACCGATGATTATAGTAGATATGGGTATATCTATTTAATCAAGCAAAAGTCAGAAACCTTTGAAAAGTTCAAAGAGTTCAAGAATGAAGTGGAGAATCAATTGGGCAGGAAAATCAAGATGCTTCGATCCGATCGAGGAGGAGAGTACCTAAGTCTTGAATTCCACGATTATCTCAAGGAGTGTGGAATAGTTTCGCAATTGACGCCTCCTAGGACACCGCAATTAAATGGTGTGGCAGAAAGGCGTAATCGAACCTTATTGGATATTGTTCGCTCTATGATGAGTCGTGCTTTACTACCTATCTTCTTTTGGGGGTATGCCTTAGAGACTGCCGCCCATATCCTTAACCGAGTCCCTACTAAGAAGGTTGCCAAAACACCTCACGAGATGTGGACGGGGAAAGCTCCCTCGTTGGCACATATCAAGGTTTGGGGTTGCGAGGCTTTCGTAAGACGAGATACTCACGACAAGCTTGAACCTCGAAGTGAGCGATGTATTTTCATCGGCTACCCGCAAACTTCCTTTGGATATCTCTTCTATAGACCAAAAGATAATGTTATCTTTGTTGCGAGGAGAGGAGTTTTCCGAGAGCGAGAACTCATAAGCCAAGGAGACAGTGGGAGGCAAATCGAACTTGAAGAGATTCAAGAATCGATAGATGAAGGAACCTCTACCGCTGGCATTCAACCCGAGGAGGAAACTCCGGTTGAACCGATTGACGAATCCTTACCTCTTAGACGTTCCGATAGAGTTAGAGTTCATCCCCAGTTTTATGGTTTTCATATTACTACCGAAGGGGACACGTATATTAGTGATGGTACACTAGTAAATCTTGATGAACCTAATAGCTATAAGGAAGCCATGGCAGGCCCGGAGTCTGCGAAATGGAAAGAGGCGATGGATAGCGAGATCCAATCCATGTACGATAACCAAGTTTGGAATTTGGTTGATTACGTGCCCGAACGTAAGACCGTAGGGTGCAAGTGGATCTTCAAGAAGAAGACCGACGTGGATGGGAACGTACACACATATAAGGCGCGATTGGTTGCGAAGGGCTTTACTCAAACTCCCGGAGTTGACTATGATGAGACCTTCTCACCAGTTGCGAAGATTAAATCTATTAGAGTGATGCTAGCAATTGCGGCATTTCATGATTATGAGATTTGGCAAATGGATGTCAAGACCGCTTTCCTTAACGGAAAGTTGGCTGAGGATGTTTACATGGCTCAGCCAGAGGGGTTTGTGGATCCGAAGCATCCGAATAGAGTGTGTAAGCTTGAGAAGTCCATTTATGGACTTAAGCAAGCGTCTCGCAGATGGAATCTTTGCTTCGATGAGAAAGTCAAAGAGTTTGGATTTGTACGAAGCGAAGACGAATCTTGTGTATATGTCAAAGCCAGTGGGAGTATAGTAAGCTTCCTCGTTCTATATGTCGATGACATATTACTCATAGGAAACGACATCCCGACTCTGCAGGAGGTTAAGTCCTGGCTCGGGAAGTGCTTCGCTATGAAGGACCTCGGAGAGGCTTCTTACGTTTTGGGAATAAGGATAGTAAGAGAAAGAAGTAAGAGACTAATTGGACTTAGTCAGAATACTTACTTGGAGAAGGTACTAAAACGTTTTAGTATGGAAAACTCAAAGAAGGGAGAACTACCGATACAAGGAAATGCCAAGTTGAGTAAGACTCAAAGTCCGAGTACCGAAGCTGAGATAGCAGAAATGAGCCGAGTACCATACGCTTCCGCAGTTGGCTCAATCATGTACGCTATGACTTGTACTCGCCCTGATGTAGCCTTCGCTTTGAGCATGGTTAGCAGATATCAAGGGAACCCTGGCAAAGCACATTGGATTGCGGTGAAGAACATCCTTAAGTACCTTCGGAGGACGAAAGAATGGTTCTTAGTCCTTGGAGGGAGTGATGACTTGAAGGTGCAAGGGTATAGTGACGCCAGCTTTCAAACCGACAGGGACAACTATCGTTCGCAGTCGGGCTGGGTTTTTACCCTAAATGGAGGAGCAGTGACATGGAAAAGTTCCAAGCAGGAAACCGTAGCTGATTCAACGTGCGAATCAGAGTACATCGCAGCAAGCGAAGCGTCGAAGGAGGCAATATGGCTGAAGAACTTCATCGGTGATCTTGGAGTTGTGCCGGCCATAAAGGAGCCCATGGAGATTTTCTGTGATAACGAAGGTGCGGTTGCCTTGACCAAGGAACCGAGGGATCATGGTAGATCTCGACATATCGACAGAAAATATCACTTCATTAGACATCGTGTAGAAGAAGGACAACTCGTAGTGAAGAGGATATCATCAGAAGATAACCCAGCAGACCCGCTTACGAAGGGACTGAGTAGGGTTAAGCACTTGCAGCATGCTAGGAGTATTGGGCTGAAGGATGATATTAGTATAGATTAGATAGTATTAGAAACATATAATAGATAAATGTAATTAACATTTGATGATTAAATAAAGGAGTTTTATTTATGAGTAAAGTTACTGTCACATGTTAGTTGTTTAACTATTGTTTCACTTTGCATGTTTTGACTTCCAGAATAATTGAGTTTATTAGGAATAATCGAATTATTCAAATGGTCCACAATCGTTCATATGTTGGGAGTAGATATGAATGAAGATTGTCATGAATTGGTGTGTAGAATGTCTAAATGGTGTTAGACATGGCAAGGGTTGCTGCAACGTTCATGAGTGCTTATGAACTGGTTTTGAGCATTGGAATAAACCCGCGCTTGCTGGAATCACCTTATGGAATACGATATAAAAGGTGATCGCAAGACGATAATATCATATGGTCTTAAAACCTAGATATATGGTTTATTATTTGTTAATTGATTGTGCATTGATAATGCGAAAACGCATCAGTAACTTGATGTTATAAAACGCATTGTTGTGTATAGTTGGTTAATGAATAAGTAAATGCATATAAGTCGAAGTTTACCTGTAAATTTTATCCTAAGAGGATAGAAGAGATATCTTGGCCACTCGATGATTTGATTTGACTTATGTGCTGGGCCCGGTCAGAACTGAATTGATGTGTTCGATTAAGTTCTATGTCAAATAAATCGAAGATCGAGAAATCTAAATGCTAGACTAACCATTCCATAGGATTGTCAGCATGATATCTAACAGAGGACTGTACGATCCCTTATCTAAAGGACAAGATTGATTAGATCAGAGTTGATAGCGTCTTTGAGAGCTACGATTGCAAACCGTATTGTACTTGTATAGTTACTAGACTTATCCAAGTGGGAGACTGTTGGAATAGTGTCTAAGGCTATAACTATATTCGGTGGTGCATGGTCCTTTTGGGTTGCCTTCACCATAGCAACTTGAAGGATGATTTGTTAAGAGAGAGTAAATATTATAAGGAATAATATTTAGCTATTTGATTAATATAAGTCATAAATTAATTGGTATTAATTTGGTGACTTAAGGAGATTAATTAAATAAGAGGGTATAAACTGTCAATTGTTTGATAGTTAGACTTTAGACTAGAAATCCATTAGGATACACCTTGGACGGATTCTAAGAGCTTTAGATAAGCTAAAATCGTCCATAGGGTTATCTATGGAATGGATTTGGATAGCCTTAAGAGAAGATTATCCAATTAGGGTTTAGGGTGAAACCCTTAAGGAGTCTAAAGGTATAAATAGGCCCTTGGGATGGGGAATTCGTGTACAACCATACACAACCTAAAGCAAGGAACCTCTGGTCGAATTCCATTCCCTCTCCACTCTCCTAAATCATCTTGCTTGCTATTGGTGTTTGTAAGCCATTAGAGGAGTGACAATTGTGACTCTAGAAGCTCCAAGACAAACAAGATCAACAAGGGACTCAAAGGTATGATTCTAGATCTGTTTCATTATTGTTGTTTAACCTAATTAGCCATTAGAAGTCTTGGATTCAAAAGCATGTTTATTAGAAAGCCTAGATCCAAGCAATAGGGTTTTGCATGCGCACATAGGAAAGTTCTTATGGCTAAAACCCAACACTGATTTCCCTAAAATCCTCCCTTGACACGTCGAGTATTCTCCTAACTCGACGAGTTCCACTTGGCATGAGTTGTGGGGCCACCACGACTCAACTCGCCGAGTCTCAAGAACAACTCGGCGAGTCCAGCTTGACTCAGTCCACCTGTCCACTCTGACTTCCCCCTGACTCACTGAGTCAACCCTCCCCAACTCGGCAAGACCACTCGTTTTGTGGTCGGGAAACATTCATACTACTCGCCGAGTCTGTTCTTCGGACTCGGCGAGTCTGTGCCATGCAATGACTCAAACTTGCTCATAAGGTCAGATCCAGTCCATTAACCCATAGATCCAGTCCTTCCAAGCTTATTTAGCACGTAAAGTCACTATCTTGATGCACATACAATCTCTATATGACCATATATGATGTTTTTATCTCAAATACTACAACTCAAGGTCATAAACTCCATTGCTATACATAAAGCTTGATGAGTGAGGCTCTTTCGACCTCTATGGATCCAGATCCAGAGCCTCAACACAAGAGGGGAACTATTTGGCATCAAATCAACCCAATAATGTCCATAAGAAACCCTGAATCCCATTATACTTCACAAAACAGAAGATAAGCTAAAATCATACCTCTAAATCGATGATATAAGCTTCAAATCCACAGAATAGCAACCTCCGTTGCTTCCTCTTGCCTAGAATCTTCTCCTTCTTTGCTAAATGACACAAACAATGGTAAAGAATGCTTCCTTTCTATCTCAAAATGTTCAAGCACTCAAGGGTTTCTCTCTAAGGGTTGGGTGAGCACAAATGACGGCCATAAGGCCCTTTAAATAGGTCTCAAACCCCGGAAATTAGGGTTTCACCACACAACGTGGACTCGCCGAGTCCACCCTTGGACTCGTCGAGTCCGGACGCGAACCCGTGCCCAAATCCGCGATCCTACTCGGTGAGTTCGAGCTCCAACTCACCGAGTCCACTCACAATTCCCAAAAATAGGCCAAAAATAAATACCTGGAAATTCCGGGCTGTTACAAAACTCTTTTACATGTTACACTCTTTATCAAACTTATTCTTATATGCCAAACTACTTTTAAATTGTTTTCTAAAGTGACATCAAGTCATCAATATTTGTTATTAAACTCTTCAAAAGGTTTTACAAAACTTCTTTTTAAACTTATATATATTTTCAAAACCATGTCTAATGCATATATAGTTATATAAGGACGGTTTGAAGGACTTAGGACTGATAACACACTTTGTTTCCTGTTCCTTGTTTGGTTGTGGACTTAGAGTATCCTGTTGTTTGTCCGAGTGTCATTTGATCCTTATTTATATATTATGTATATATGTATAAGACATAAAAGCTTTTATCTCAGTTCAATACATTCATTTACACAACAATTCTGTTGGATATAGTGTCTAAGTCCATCACTTTATTTGGTATGAACTTGACCCGACCCAGCATGGTCCATTTGGGTTGCATGGCGTTGCAATACTTTGATAGACAAAATGAGAGAATATGGCACTTATGATTATTAATATATTATAAGTTCTAATATATTAATAATAGTGTTATTTAATTAGTATTGATCAAGTATTAATCTAGTATTAATTTGGTGATCAAAGTAAGACTAATTAAATATATAAGGGTTGATTATGACAATCATCAATTCTTTTATGGTGGATTAATGATCCATGGTTTATGGGTTATGGATTTAACCATTTGGAGCTCCATGGATAGTCCATGGGAGTTACAAACCCATGGGTCATGAGAAATGAAGAGTCATGACAATTATGGGTCTTCTTAATGAAACCCTAATTGCGACACCACTATAAAATGGACTCTTTGGCTAGTGAAATCGGACCAAGTAAGGTTACTAGAGAGGGCATAACCGATTTTGAGTGCTAGAAGTATTCTCTCAAGTTATTCCAAGTTTTGTGGTGTTGTGTGAATCATTTGAGGCACAACATTTGGGGTGCTAGGCTCACAAAGTCTTGAAGGAATCGAAGCAACAACAAGGTATGTATTTCTACTAGTTTTTATGTTTTATGTAATCCCCATGCCATACTAGTTAGGAAATAACCTTGAAAAAGATATTTGTATGTATATAGAGAAAACATAGATTCAAGGTTAGTAGGGTTGCATGTACACTTAGGAAGTGTTAGAATGCTCAAAACCCATCAGTGGTATCAGAGCCTAGGATTTTTTTCTATATACTTGATGCAAAATTGCTTGAAAAACCGAAAATTCTACATTCTGATGACTATACTTGCCGAGTCCATGGGGAGGACTCGCCGAGTCCAAGAACAAATTCATCCTACTCGCCGAGTAGGATAATACACTCGTCGAGTAGGATCGAGCTGGGCAAATTTTTCGAGTTTTTGTTGCTGGAAATGGATTAGAATCATTATCCCAATATGTTTTGGACTTGTAAAATCTGTTTTTCAAAAATGATAATGATTATGTTAATCCATTTTACATGAATTTTAACAATTTCAAAGTATTATATATATTTATATGATTTCTTGAAATTGCTTGACATGAATTTGTGTTCTTATGAGTTTTTAGAAGATCATAGGAATTATGTGTAACCACCATGTGTGTTTAATTCTTGATCTTAATTGTATTGATGGTGTCCATAACTTGTCCTCAAGTTATGGATAACCAAAAGTCACTTCTTTAAATTATGATTAAAGAACTAAAGAGGTTTCATAAAATGAAGAGTCTTCATTTTTATGAACCATTAAAACTCACAAGTTACAAATTGAAGAGACTTGGAATAGTTTCAATTCTTGCCCTCAAGTTTTGGAATTTGAAAAGTCTTACACTCTAATACTTTAATTCCAAATTAAACCTTATATTTTTAAAAGGTTTAAAAATCAACACTTATACTGTTATTATAATTTTATTATATAGATATGTATAAGAATATGCCGTTCTTACTGTTAGCAGGCCTCATTCACAAAGCCGGTCTATAAGGGGGGTATAAGGTTGTTGCCTATAAAATGGTGACTTAATGGGTGTCCACTCTCACCCACTTCTTCCTTGATCGGTGGAGGGTCGTTAGCCGAACGGGTAGGATACGACTTTAAATTCTCATTAAAAGTATAATGAACTATAAAGTAACTACACATTATAAATTCCCAATCTTAGTTACTTTAGGAAAATGTGAAATTGGTGCTAGCCCATAAAATTACACTTTGTACCTTACCAAGTCGCTAGTGGAGCGTGTGTGGTCAACCGGCACACTAACATGGACTAGTAAGAGTGGAAAAGGGTAACTTAACTTTATTATAGATCGGTGGAGCGTGTGTGGTTAAGCGGCATGATGTGTGTAAAACTCACTTAGTTTTAAACCTACTTTAATTATCAAATAACACACAAAAGGCAGTGAACCTATCAATTGTGGTATAGCCAAATAAGCAGGGTATCGAACACAGGGAATGGCAAATTAAATTAAAAACTAATTCTATCTAAGTTAATTAAGAAATAGGGGTTTTTCTCTAGTTTTACAAGACTAGAAACTTACTAACTATAACTAATTTAAGACTAGAAAATAATGACTTAACTAGATTCAATAATTGGAAAGGAACTTCTATTTAGTTCAACTTGGTTAACTCTATGGTTGATTTTAAGGTAATAGTGCAATTAATTAATTCTTTCGTTGGTTACCGATTCAAGTGATTAGGTTCATGTTCACTACCCTAATCCTTAGCAAATAAACTAACTCAAACAGTGGCCAATTGTTTAATTTAATTATATTTACTAGATTAATTATTTGGGTTAAGTTAGACTTGCAATAGCTAATTAATTTATTATTTTTAATTAATCTCTTGTTTGATGGTCATCTTACAAGCTTGCACATGAATTTACTAAATTTTCTTATTAATTCTAGTTTCATATTCATTAATCCTAGACATATAGTATAGTGGTCACATATCATATAAGGTTGATAATCAATAGATGTTCATGCTAATCAATTATCTTTCTATTAACAGAAAATTAATTATTATTCACACACAAGGTTCTTTAGCAAGCTAAAATAACAAAAATTCACCAACTTGGAATTAATCCTACCAATCAATCAAACCATATTGTCAACTTTGTATCCCCAAACAGAAGTCTAAAGGTTTTAGTTCATAATTAAAGTAAATAACAGCAAACAAACAAAGTCAAGTTGCTTAATCATATTGATAAAACAAAAGAATAAGTGGAATGATGAAATTATGCCTTAATTACTCCCCGGAATTGAATTCTAGCTTTCTTTGTCGACTTCTAGGGTTTTTCTGGTTTCTCAATCGCACCAAAACACTTCTGAATCGTCCCAGAACTCTCCCTAATCGATCTGTGGAGTTATCTTTAAATAAGCGAATCGACTCGTCGAGTCAAGTGGTGACTCGTCGAGTCCCTCTCACATTCCCCGTATTGCGATAACTATCTGGAATTCCGAGTCATTATCTTTCTGATTCTTCGACCGGACTCGTCGAGTAGGCAATCTGACTCGATGAGTAGGTGCCATTTTTAGTGTTTTTCTTCTTCATTTCATTCTCGAGCTTCTAACCGCTTCTCCTGCTTCCTTTTGCTTTCGAGCTTCATCTTTGGACTGAAAAACATAATTTAACACTTTTAAGTACCTTTTGTCCATAATATGCGATAATTTAGCTAATATATGAATAAAAAACTATACTTAATACACACTAAATATGCACATATCAAAATACCCCACACTTGACTTTTGCTTGCCCCCAAGCAAAACTGAATTTTAACACATTAGAATTATGTATGACAACTCCAATCTAACCCAACCATTATGCCAAGACCGCAACGCATGCATTTGTGTCTAAAATTTTTCCTAAAGAACCCCCCATACTCCAAATACTCACAATCCTCATAAACATTCGCCCACTCACCCCGAACTATGCTCATTTTATGCAACCCTCCGAATCCATCCTCAAAAAACCTCTTTACCCTCAAGGTATTTTTAATTGAGCAACCCAAGCATACATATTCTAGAATTACAACTTTTCGATACCACTATGGAGCTTTTTGAATTCTTCACTTCCTTGATAATTTGATCTTTGATATCTTTGAATTCACCACCTTGTATTGATTGATTTTTGGTATCTTCAACTTTTTTTTTTCAGAACTTTGATCTTTGAACTTCATACTTAACTTTGATGCTCCAAAAATTCTTCAAACTTTTCTTGTAATTCTCTCTCTTTTTTTATCATGTAACTCACTTTTTTTTCACTCAAAACCCTACATGCTTAAGCAGGGGCGCTCAATCTCAACCTTTATTGGCTAACGATAAAAATTTTCCTGGATACATTTCAGGTTTAGGCTGCTAAACATATTGCATCCCTCCGGATGAGCAAGGTCGTGTTTTTGTCTCATGATTTCACTGGAATAAGGAAGCCACAAATGCACTAGAACATATATAGGCTCAACTAAACATTTGGGTTTTCATGCAATTATCAACACAATTCTAACATGGAATCCTAATTTTTTACCAAAATTCTCTAATTAAGTCCTAAATAATAATTTTGGTATGCAAATTTTTTTAAAATTGACTATAAAATTGACTATTATGTAACCAACCCCCTACCCCACACTTACGTGATGCAATGCCCTCATTGCATATTATGTATAAAAACATAAAAAAAACTAAAGAGGGAATTGGAACAAACTCCCCTGGGATAACAGTGGAGAGGTTGATCACTTTCATTTAAGCTCCAACTTCAATTAACTTTAGACATGGTAACGTCTCATCCAAGCCTTGGGTGTCTCGTGTCGTGTGGGTCGCTCCAAATATGCGGAAATCGGTGTAAGATCTTCAAGAATGGATATGGAAGAATAAGTGAGCAAGTGGTACACTTAGCAGCATCAAATCAGCAGTCTGTCGGTATAAAAAAATGAATGACTCGTCGAGTCATATGGTCGACTCGTCGAGTACCAGCGCGCCATCTCAGAATATGTGGAAATACAAGGTGACTCGTCGAGTCAGTTAAGTGCACTCGACGAGTAGGCCACTGAATGAAAAAAATTGGCATTTTGCAACTGTCTCAGCCTCTAAGAACTTCTCTAACTCTTCCTCACGTATAGACTCAATTGCTCATACCCCTAGGGACCGGACTCGACACTTTGACGTTAACGTTCCGCTTCCTTGACTCGCTTTCACTTGTTATAACACCCGTTCGCTATAACTCTAAATGCTTCCTAAGCAAGCAATCCTAATCCAATCCTGAAAAATAACTAATGCATACAATCATTAAACACAATAAAGTCTTGAACAAGTCATACACGCCAAATAATAATAAAAAAAACAGAAAATAAAAATTGTTTGATTAAAACACAAATCAATCTTCTTCCTCATCATCATCATCCGCGGCGGCTCCACTTCCTCCGGCACCACTTCTTCTCGCACCAATCACCTCATCCCAAGACAGAATAAATGAGTAATTTCCACCATCAATATGTGGGATATTGAAGTGGTCAAAAATTCGGATATGAGATTGGTTTCTAAAATTCAACCCCCGCGCAGTTTGATCCTGTAGCCGCCTCATCTCCACATTGTACCAATCCATTGGTACGTCTTCATTCTCAACCGGAATCACCGGCGGCTCGTCCTCCACATCCCGCTCTCTTCTTGATCTTACCCTCCTTCCCGGTGCTTCAGGACCAACAACGGGGTCATCATTCGGGATGGCATAATGGCCACCTCCATAATCTTCAATAATCCTCACTCTTCGGAAAAGAATGGGATTGAACGGAGGTGTAGGGATCAATGTCATGAAGTTCCATGCACCGCGGTTCATCAACCCGAATGAGTTGGCCAACCGGGTGACAAACATCCCACCATTAATTCGGGAAGTTTTGCGATCTTTGACCGCACCCTCCGAGAGATATGAAGCTAAACACCAAGGAATGTTGCAAAAGACGGCGTGTGTAATGATGCTCCATAAATAGAAGACGTCGAGGTTGGAAACCTTGTCATCATCTTTTCTTTGATTGATGGTAGATGAAATAAGGCGGTGTATGAGGCGGTGAGTTGGGGATCGGATGCTCCCTTCCTGTGCAGACTTTGGGATATAAACTTTGTTACCAATAGTATTCCACCAGCCCGTACTCGTAACTCCCTCGGGAAACACCATATGGGTTTGTGCCAAAAAGGCCCGAAAGATGTGTGTTGAAACCAAGGGCTGGTCGTAGATCCCTAATCGACAGGCAAGATCCACCACAGAGCATTGACGAAACTCGCCCCCAAGACAAAAACTAAAGCTGTCTGAGTGATAAACATCCACTCCCCCGGTGAAAGATACCGTGGAGAAAAACTCCAAACAAAGCTCCAAATAAACCGGCTCTTGAATACGGAAGACCCGGCTCCACCCGTCACAGACCATTGTTTCGCCTTCATGGTGAAACTCCTTCAAAAGATAAGGAGCTAATTCCTCCTCATATCGAACATTTTGCAGCCACTCCCAATCTATCCGGTTGGGCACATAAACCTCCTTCTTCTTGATATCAGTCAGCTTCTTCTTCCATTTCCGCATTGTCGAAGCGGACTCGATTTGTGGGAAATTTAGCCATGGAAAACCCCCTTGGTTGCCACTGGAACTTTGTCCCCTTCTGAACATGATTTCTGCAAAACAAATACACAAAACCCAGAAAACACAGAAATTTTTTTTTTCTACTATATGTTACTCGACTGGACTCGTCGAGTCCAGGTCCGACTCGGCGAGTCGCGCGAACTGCAAGAGTCAGTCGACGGGTCGATGCAGATTAGACCATAAAACCTGGAAATTTTGTCAAGGGTTTTGTCTAAGCACTTAGTATTAATGTATTAAGGCCAAAATAAGCATTCAAAACAGCATAATTCATGAAAAATCAAAACCCTAGAAATTTAGTACTTTTCAACAACGGGTTTTTCATGCAATTGCTACCATAGATGGCCTTATAATCATGTTCATAACAGAAAACAAGAAGAAATTTGTTACCTTTTGAGATTGGGCTTGAGAAATTTGAAAGAAACTTGAAGAACAATGATGAATGCTTGAGAGAGAGAGAGAGAATGACGGCACCCGGCGAGTATGTTTGTGAAAATTGATTCTTAGGGTTAAAACCCTATTTACCCATTGTAAAAGTAATTTCGAAATTATTTTTTTTCTGTAAATAATACCGACTCGTCGAGTCGTGGTCAGACTCGGCGAGTCTGGTCGCGAAGTCATGTTTTTTTTTTTTCTGAAATCCATATGGACTCGTCGAGTAGTGGTCAACTCGGCGAGTCGCTTAAAAATATGCATAATTTTCAAAATTTTGCTATTTATTGTAAATCATTTCACCCCACACTTAACCTATGCACACTCTCAAGCAGACATGTCCGATGATTTGGAAGATTAAGATTCAAAAAACGAAGGGAAAATAAATAAATAAAACTAAAAAGTAAAAGAAAGCAAACTCTATATAACGGGTTGCCTCCCGCCAAGCGCTTCTTTTTAAGGAGTCATTAGCTAGACTCCTTCCCATCTACGTTTCGTCATCTCCGAGCATCGGGAACGCACGCCTAACTTTTTGTGATTTGTACTTGATCTTGTAAGCGTGGATCTTTTTTTTGTAAGCCCTTTTCAATGCATCTCTTTTTTTTCACGGCCTCATCCTCAGCTGCTTGGGCTTCCCTTTTCCTCTTTTTCTTCTTTACCCCCTTCTTCTTCACCTTCTCTTGAACCTCCTTCTCTTTAAATTTAATTACTTCACATTTCATGATGGTCCGTGCTTTAGGTTTAGTAGTGAATAGGTGATCAGCTTCCTCCCTCCTTTCCTTTATCTCTTCGTCCTTTCCAGTGCTTAACCCATCCTCGAAATGAACCGTATAAAGACATGCTACATCGGCGTATTGAACTTTCCTTCCCTTTCCTCCTTCTGCTGTTTGTTCTTCTAATGAATCATGTATATTATCGAAATCCAAGGTATGTGAAGAACTAGTAACAAGCAGATCTAAGTTGGCCAAGTGTTTGCCCAAGTTGACTGGACTCGTCGAGTCCATTAAAGTGACTCGGCGAGTCGGAGCGAATTCCATCAATTCTTGGGTTTTTTCTGAGTGGGCTCCTTCCAGTAGCTTTTCTAATTCATCCAAGTCCTTGTTAACATCTCCTTCTTCTTCAGAGTGTATCACAAACTTGCTTGGATCCTCTTTTAGCAAACGTGCAAGCTCTTTTTCTAATATCTCATCATCCAATTGGATCATTGAGACTTCTTCAATCTTTTCTTCTTTTTGCTTGATTTCTGGAATAGCTTTAAACGTCACAACCTCATCACCCACCCTTAATGTCAATGTAGACTCACAAATATCAATTAAAGCACACGCGGTGTTCAAGAAGGATCTCCCGAAAATAATTGGAATGTCGGGGTCTTCTTCCATATCAACTACCACGAAGTCTACTGGGAAAATAAACTTGTCAACTTTTATAAGGAGATCTTCACAAATGCCTTGTGGATGAATTATTGTCTTGTCCGCTAAATGGATCTTCATATTCACCGGTTTTGGTTCTGGTAAATTCAACTTCTTAAAGAATGAAAAAGGCATCATATTGATGCTTGCCCCCCGAGTCAGCTAATGCTCGGGTGAAGACCTTATTACCAAATTGGCACGGAAGCACAATATTTCCTAGATCAACCTTCTTTTCAGGTAGCTCACTCATCAATACTTCTGCGACTTCAGCCAAATCCTTCCTAGCAGCAAAGCAAGTTGAAGTATTTAGGTGTTTGAAGTATTGTTTCCACAAATGGCACATTAACTTGTAGAGCGTTAACATGATTCATGAAGATTCTATATGCTTCTACTTTTTCTGCAGGCATGACTTTGATTGGGTATGGCAGCGGAGGCTTATAACGTTTCAAAGAACTGATAGGTGTTTCAATTTCGCATGGACTCGTCGAGTCTAATGGAGTGACTCGGCGAGTCGGGTCGGGTTTTGCTGGCTCCGATTCTTCTACCTTTTCTTCCTTCTTCTTGGAGATCCTTAGTGCTTCTGTAAATTTTCCTTCACTGCTGGAGGTTATTACGCTTACATTCTCCATTCTTGGATTGGGTTCGGTGTTGCTCGGAAGTTGGCCCGGTCTTCTTTCATTCACTTGATGTGCAAGCTGTCCCAGCTGTTCCTCAATGTTGAGAATGGATGCTTGCTGATTCCTCAACATGTTTCTGGTTTCTTGCATTGCTACATCATGATCATTGTGTCTTTTCTCGGATGTGGTTATGAATCTTGTGAGCATATCTTCTAAACTGGCCTTCTTTTCCGTCACCGGCTCTTCCTTTTGATAGAATCCCCTCTCCCTCTGTTTGTATTTCTCCTCCTTAGTGTAACGCCTGTGTTTCTGGGCTTGCCATTTTTAGTAATGTAATAGTCTAGGTTAACCTTTGTAACTCAACTTGAAATAATAAGAATGTATTATTTGTGAATTATGTGAATTATGTGATTTATGTGTTTATTTTCTTGATTTTTATAATTTAATGAATTAAGAATGAAATAAGCGTCAAAATTAAAGTGTGAGATACACCCGATATCTTTGCATAAAGTTGTAGTGGTCGAAACAAGGATTTCGGAGATATAAGGAATGCCAAAATCCGAGTTATAACGAAGAAGTTATGACCTGTCGAAGTTTCGAGACAGAACCGGCACGACGCCGAGTGACGTAAAATATGAATTTAAGATAGAACGATATTTAGCCTTAGCGATCTAAACGAAAGTCGTAGATTTCGTTAAACCGAGAGCGTGCATAAAAGGAACGCCCAAATCTGACTTCGTATGAGGAAGTTATGATTTTCTGAAGTTTCAACGTGGCAGTATGCAGCCCGAATACTCGATTTGAGATCGAGCGGTTTTTAGCTGAAACAATCTAAATGAGAATCGAAGATCTTGTTGTTAGTAGCGAAGCAATGAAAAGTTAGGCGAGAACGGACGTCAGACGAAGAAGTTATGAATTTATAACGAAGTTTTTCTGTCCCGGCCTTCTAAAAATAAATAATAAAAATAAAAGTCAAAATTAGCCGACGGAGTCTAAATGAAAGTTGTAGAGTACGGTCTGACCTTCGCGTGGATATAAAGAACGTCGAAAACAGAGCTCGTATGCGAAAGTTACGCAATTTAGAAGTTTGACAAGTCAATTACGCCCCGCGTAATTTGAGTACGCCCCGCGTACTCAGTCAGTTGCAACTTGTCTGACCAATACTCGAGTGCCACCAGTCGACGCACGCAGTGACGTCAAAGTACGCCCCGCGTAACCCGAGTACGCCCCGCGTACTGAGTACGCCCCGCGTAATATGAGTACGCCCCGCGTAATCCCAGACCCAGCAGCCTATAAATAGAACTCGAATTCAGCCATTTTCTCTTGTTCAAACTCTTCTTTCTCTCTAAGTTTTGCCTCGTTTTGCGTGCCGTTTATACCTCGAAGCCCCGGTAATATTCTCGAGCCCCGAAGCAAGATCCGAAGCCCCGAGAATCCCGAAGAGCGTTATTCCCGAGCCGAAACGCTGCCCGCGAGGAGCCCGGTTTTGTGAAGATCTTCCAGATCTACGGAGAAACACCTCTTCTGCAAGCCGTAGTGCTGCCCGATCATCTTCTGATCAGGTGAGTGTGTAGTTACTTTCATTCCAACACAATATTATGAAGTATTTCCTATAAAATACGTGTTATGTGTAAATATTTGGTTGTTATACGTGTGAGTGTATATTCACTCTCTTCTATCTTATAGATCTGAAGTATTCTCTATGAAATACGTGTTATGTGTGTATGCCTCATCTGTTATGTGAAAAATGTTTTGATTGAGCATGCTATACAGGTTTTGAAACTACGTATAAAAATGTATATTTTATCTACTAATATGTTGGGTAGAATATGGGTAGATAGTTGGTGTGTAATAAACAGATGAGAGGCCTCGTTGTTGTTTGATCCAGTCATCTAGCGGAATTTAGATGACGACCACGGACTTTTCTAGATAGTCATGTGGAACGCTAGCAGGCTCATAACCTGTAGGTGTTAATGAACTGGGGTGTTCATTCGCTGTATTCCATCCCCCCCATGGTTGCCTTATTTGACTTATATTGCTGAGGAACCCCCGAAGCATGTGTAGTCGCCCCGATGAAATATTCTTAGACTAGGTCCCTTGTGTTAGTTATTTTAGGGACATAAAGTGAGAATAACGGGAATGGGTAACTGGGTTATTGTTGGTTGATAATAATTAATTTAATTATTTATTGTGGGTTGAAAACCCTATATGCTCACCAGGCTCCCAAGCCTGACCCACTCAGTTGATTTATTTTACAGGAAGTGGCGCAAGAGCTTAAGATGGGTGAACATCAAGTTGTTTTGTTTACAAGTCTGTATATGTATATATTTGTTGAAAGACTTGTAATGCTATCGTTTATGCTTTATGATCTGTATCGGAACATGACATCCCGACTTTTGATTATGAAATGAAATCATATTTCTTTATGAAATGTTTTGATAAATAACTAGTTTATCATGTTTTGTTTTTGGGAACAAATTCCGCATCTCTTTTAAAATTAAAAGAATTTACTCTGAAAATTATTTTAAAAAGCATAAATGAAATCGGTCTTTTCTGGCCGAGATTTTGGGGATGTCACAGTTGGTATCAGAGCATTAGTTTAAGCGAACTAGGAATTTGTAGGATTTCTAGACTTAAACTTAGAATGCTAAGTGGAATTTTGAGATGTGTCTGTTATGTTATAAGACACAAGCACTAGTTTATTTTAGGAAAGTTGCCTAAAATGCTTTATGTGCTAAATGTTATATTTTGCCATATATGATATTATTTGTTCGGATCTATGGTCTGTTGCCGACCGGATCTAGAAACCTTATGTGTGTAGGATTCTAAGCGTACGTCTACGATATTAGAACTAGCATGTAAACGTTTCGGAGTGATAAGGATGATTTGAATATCTATCGTGAATAAGGATCTAATTTCACCTTATTCGGTGTGTAGATCAAAAATGGTGAGAACAAGAAGTGGAGTTGGAAATGCTGATGAAAATAGGAATCAACCACCAGTGATTGAACAAAGACCTGTTGTAGCAGCAGCACCTGAGCCAATAACCATGGCTGGTGTGCAATTGATGATTCAGACGATGTTGGATCGTCAGATGGAGGAAACTAGACGGTTGCTTCAACAAAATCGTGAAGAACTATCGATTCGTGTGGAAGAGCCTGAATTAAATGAAGGGCACTCGGAAGGTGGAAACTTCAGTGGATCAGTTGGTCAAGCCAACCCACCGATAGTTAGGCAAGATAACCGCGATGGAAGGAATGATGGAATGGGATGCAAGTACAAGGACTTTTTGACTTGCAAACCATCGACCTTCAATGGAAAGGAGGATCCGATTGGGGTTATGGATTGGATCTCCGAAATGGAGCTAGCCTTCATGACGTGTGGCTGCAGAGGTAAGTTGCAAACCATCTATGCCGTGCGTCAATTCCGAGGTGGAGCCGTTCGTTGGTGGAACACTCTAGGGAAGACTTTGAGCCCTAATGAGCCACTGCAATTGTCATGGGCAGAGTTCTTGGTGCAGTTTAAGCGCAAGTTCTGCTCGGCTCAAAATCTGTTGGAGTTGGAGAACAAGTTCCTGACATTGACTAAGGGCAGTATGTCAGTTGATGAATACACCAATAACTTCACCGATAAGATGGAGTTTGCCTTGCGTATCGTTCCAGACGAGCTGACGAAGGTGGACCGGTATGCGAAGGGACTCCCATGGGAGTATGAGGTGCCAGTACGTCAGGCACATACTTTAGAGGCAGCTATCTGGGCTGCCAAGTCTGTTGAGAACATGATAAAGGGGAGAACCACCAACAAGGTTGAGGTTGGTGAGAAGAGGAAGTTTGAGGGAACATCTAGTTCCGGCAAGAAAAGAAAATTTTCGAAATCTGATTCGAAAAGGTTTGGTGGGGGTAAAGGAGGGGAAGCGAAGTGGTGTGAAAAGTGTAAGAAAAAGCACTTCGGGAAATGTAGCGAGGATGTAACTTGCTACAAGTGTGGAAAGGTTGGACATTTTGCCAATGAATGTCCGAACAACAAAAGGATGTGTTTTGGTTGTAATGAAGAGGGGCATATTTTGAAAGACTGTCCGAAGAAGAAGGAGGCAGCTAAGCCCCACATTCCACCAAAGCCGAAGGCGAGAGCATTCCAGATGACACTGGAAGCTGCTAAAGATGAAGCTGATGTCGCTTCAGGTACTTTTCTCGTTAACAAATTGCCTGCCCAAATTTTATTTGATTCTGGAGCCAACTACTCCTTTATATCGCATGAATTTGGTAGAAAACTAGCTTTGCCTGTTGATAGACTAGATAATGCTTTATTAGTCGAAGTTGCTAGTGGCAAGTTTGTACCTGTTAGCCATCGTATGAAAAACATCTTAATCGACTTGAATGGGAATAAGTTCTGCGAGGAATTATTGCCTATCGAACTTAACGGTTTCGACATCGTGTTGGGAATGGATTGGCTCAGCGCCAATGATGCTGAAATTTTATGCAAGAAGAAGATTGTTAAAGTAAACCCGCCTGGGAAGGAATCATTTATGGTGTATGGGGACAAACGCCGAGTGAATTCTGGAATCATTTCCCTAATGAAAGCCAGAAAGTGTTTGACCAAGGGATGTACATCATATTTAGCATTCGTGATTGATGCTAAGAAGGAGAAGAAGGTGATGCAGAGTATTCCTGTGGTGTGTGATTATCCGGAAGTATTTCCCGAAGATCTTCCTGGATTACCACCTGATCGACAAGTGGAATTCCGTATTGACTTGTTACCAGGAACCACGCCAATAGCAAAAGCACCTTATCGATTAGCACCAACGGAGATGAAGGAGCTGATGATGCAACTTCAAGAGTTGTTGGACCAAGGTTTCATTAGACCTAGTTCATCACCCTGGGGAGCTCCGGTGTTATTCGTGAAGAAGAAAGATGGAAGTATGAGAATGTGCATTGATTACAGAGAGCTGAACAAGGCAACAATAAAGAATAGATATCTGTTGCCAAGGATTGATGACCTATTTGATCAATTGCAAGGTTCGAGCTATTTCTCGAAGATCGATCTTAGGTCAGGATATCATCAGCTGAAAGTAAGAGAGCAGGATATAGAGAAGACTGCGTTCAGAACTAGATATGGACACTACGAGTTCTTGGTTATGTCGTTTGGACTAACCAATGCTCCGGCAGCATTCATGGATTTAATGAATAGGGTTTGTAATCCGTTCCTTGATAAATCCGTGATAGTGTTCATCGACGACATTCTGATTTACTCAAAAAGCCAGGAGGAGCATGGCAGACACTTGCGAGAAGTGTTAGAAGTTTTGAAGAAGGAGAAGCTGTATGCTAAGTTCTCAAAATGTGATTTTTGGATTCGTGAAGTCCAATTCTTGGGTCACGTGGTCAACCAAGAAGGGATAATGGTTGATCCAGCAAAGATTGAAGCTGTAATGAAGTGGGAACAACCGAAAAGTCCCACGGAGATTCGAAGCTTTTTAGGATTAGCCGGATATTACCGAAGGTTTATCCAAGGCTTTTCTTCGATTGCTAGTCCATTAACAGCTTTGACCCACAAAGGAGCTGCTTATACTTGGAGTGAGAAGCATAAAGAAGCATTCGAGAAGCTAAAGAAGAAACTATGCGAGGCACCGATACTTTCTCTACCCGAAGGAGTTGAAGACTTCGCTGTTTATAGCGATGCGTCTGGGGTTGGATTGGGTTGTGTTTTAACCCAAAGAGAAAAGGTGATAGCATATGCGTCTTGACAACTGAAAGAGCATGAAAAGAACTACCCGACTCATGATTTGGAGTTGGCAGCAGTAGTTTTCGCTCTGAAGATATGGAGGCATTACCTCTATGGCACTAAGTGCAAACTTTTCACTGATCATAAGAGTCTCCAATATCTCTTTAATCAGAAGGAATTGAATATGAGGCAACGACGCTGGCTGGAATTACTCAAGGACTACGACTGCGAGATACTTTACCACCCCGGTAAAGCTAATATTGTTGCTGATGCTCTCAGTCGGAAAGTCAATCTTGAAAGGAAAAGGCCAAGATCGTTGAGAATTGAAGTTGTCTCGACCATTGTGGAAAGTATAAAGAGAGCTCAAGAGGAAGCTTCTGAGAAAAATGACCGAAAGGAGGAACGTTTGGGTAAAACGTTGGTGTTTGGTACAAACGGTCATGGACTGAAGGTATTCCAAGATCGTATTTGGGTACCTAAGTCAGGAGGAGTTAGAGATCTTCTGATGGAAGAAGCTCACAAGACCATGTATTCGATTCATCCCGGTAGCACTAAAATGTATAGGGACCTGAAACCCTACTACTGGTGGCCGACGATGAAGCTTGATGTTGCAAAGTATGTGGCCGAGTGTGTGACTTGTGCGAGAGTCAAGACACAACATCAGAAACCGTACGGGAGTTTAGAACCTTTACCTGTGCCTATGGGTAAGTGGGAAGACATTGCCATGGATTTTGTCACTAAATTACCCAGAACAAAGAATGGTCACGACATGATTTGGGTGGTCGTTGATCGATTCACTAAGAGTGCGCATTTCATAGCAGCCAGGGAGAAATGGTCTATGGAAAAGCTTGCGAATTCTTATGTGAAGGAAATTGTGAGACTTCACGGTGTTCCGTTAACAATTGTGTCGGATCGTGATAGTCGTTTCACCTCGCGATTTTGGAAAAGTCTACAAGAAGAATTGGGTACCAAGTTGTGTTTAAGTACAGCTTACCATCCGCAGACCGATGGTCAGAGCGAACGAACGATACAAACACTTGAAGATATGCTGAGAGCATGTACCTTGGAATTCCTAGGTAATTGGGATGAACATTTACCGTTGGTAGAATTTTCCTATAACAATAGTTTTCACTCGAGCATTAAGATGGCACCTTACCAAGCTTTGTATGGACAAAAGTGTCGTACGCTGTCTTGTTGGCTTGAGGCTGGGGAAAAGCAGTTTATGGGACCGGAGATGGTTCATCAGACTACTGAAAAGTTGAAAATAATTAGGGAAAGAATGTTAGCAGCTCAAGATCGTCAAAAGAGTTATGCTGACAAAAAGCGAAGACCGACGACTTTTGAAGTTGGGGATTCGGTTTTGCTTAAAGTCTCGCCGTGGAAGGGACTTATAAGATTTGGAAAAAGGGGAAAGTTGAGTCCAAGGTTTATTGGACCGTTTAAAGTTCTTCAGAGGATTGGGAACCAAGCTTACAAGCTCGAACTACCAGAAGAACTGAGTGGAATTCATAACACTTTTCATGTGTGTTATTTACGAAATTTCACGGGGGAAGTTCCCGACATGATTCCACTTTCGGAGTTGAGAATCGATGAGAACAAAAGGTTGATTGAAGAACCAGAGGCAATTGTTGACCGAAAGACTAAGAAATTGCGACGTAAGATGGTGGAGTTAGTGCTTGTCCGATGGAAACACACGAATGGGCCAAACCTCACCTGGGAGACGGAGAGTGACATGAGGAGTCGCTATCCGCATTTGTTTGTTGATGTGTGATTCCGGGGACGGAATCATTCTAAGGTGGAGAGAATTGTAACGCCTGTGTTTCTGGGCTTGCCATTTTTAGCAATGTAATAGTCTAGGTTAACCTTTGTAACTTAACTTGAAATAATAAGAATGTATTATTTGTGAATTATGTGAATTATGTGATTTATGTGTTTATTTTCTTGATTTTTATAATTTAATGAATTAAGAATGAAATAAGCGTCAAAATTAAAGTGTGAGATACACCCGATATCTTTGCATAAAGTTGTAGTGGTCGAAACAAGGATTTCGGAGATATAAGGAATGCCAAAATCCGAGTTATAACGAAGAAGTTATGACCTGTCGAAGTTTCGAGACAGAACCGGCACGACGCCGAGTGACGTAAAATATGAATTTAAGATAGAACGATATTTAGCCTTAGCGATCTAAACGAAAGTTGTAGATTTCGTTAAACCGAGAGCGTGCATAAAAGGAACGCCCAAATCTGACTTCGTATGAGGAAGTTATGATTTTCTGAAGTTTCAACGTGGCAGTATGCAGCCCGAATACTCGATTTGAGATCGAGCGGTTTTTAGCTGAAACAATCTAAATGAGAATCGAAGATCTTGTTGTTAGTAGCGAAGCAATGAAAAGTTAGGCGAGAACGGACGTCAGACGAAGAAGTTATGAATTTATAACGAAGTTTTTCTGTCCCGGCCTTCTAAAAATAAATAATAAAAATAAAAGTCAAAATTAGCCGACGGAGTCTAAATGAAAGTTGTAGAGTACGGTCTGACCTTCGCGTGGATATAAAGAACGTCGAAAACGGAGCTTGTATGCGAAAGTTACGCAATTTAGAAGTTTGACAAGTCAATTACGCCCCGCGTACTCAGTCGGTTGCAACTTGTCTGACCAATACTCGAGTGCCACCAGTCGACGCACGCAGTGACGTCAAAGTACGCCCCGCGTAACCCGAGTACGCCCCGCGTAGTATGAGTACGCCCCGCGTAATCCCAGACCCAGCAGCCTATAAATAGAACTCGAATTCAGCCATTTTCTCTTGTTCAAACTCTTCTTTCTCTCTAAGTTTTGCCTCGTTTTGCGTGCCGTTTATACCCCGAAGCCCCGGTAATATTCTCGAGCCCCGAAGCAAGATCCGAAGCCCCGAGAATCCCGAAGAGCGTTATTCCTGAGCCGAAACGCTGCCCGCGAGGAGCCCGGTTTTGTGAAGATCTTCCAGATCTACGGAGAAACACCTCTTCTGCAAGCCGTAGTGCTGCCCGATCATCTTCTGATCAGGTGAGTGTGTAGTTACTTTCATTCCAACACAATATTATGAAGTATTTCCTATAAAATACGTGTTATGTGTAAATATTTGGTTGTTATACGTGTGAGTGTATATTCACTCTCTTCTATCTTATAGATCTGAAGTATTCTCTATGAAATACGTGTTATGTGTGTATGCCTCATCTGTTATGTGAAAAATGTTTTGATTGAGCATGCTATACAGGTTTTGAAACTACGTATAAAAATGTATATTTTATCTACTAATATGTTGGGTAGAATATGGGTAGATAGTTGGTGTGTAATAAACAGATGAGAGGCCTCGTTGTTGTTTGATCCAGTCATCTAGCGGAATTTAGATGACGACCACGGACTTTTCTAGATAGTCATGTGGAACGCTAGCAGGCTCATAACCTGTAGGTGTTAATGAACTGGGGTGTTCATTCGCTGTATTCCATCCCCCCATGGTTGCCTTATTTGACTTATATTGCTGAGGAACCCCCGAAGCATGTGTAGTCGCCCCGATGAAATATTCTTAGACTAGGTCCCTTGTGTTAGTTATTTTAGGGACATAAAGTGAGAATAACAGGAATGGGTAACTGGGTTATTGTTGGCTGATAATAATTAATTTAATTATTTATTGTGGGTTGAAAACCCTATATGCTCACCAGGCTCCCAAGCCTGACCCACTCAGTTGATTTATTTTACAGGAAGTGGCGCAAGAGCTTAAGATGGGCGAACATCAAGTTGTTTTGTTTACAAGTCTGTATATGTATATATTTGTTGAAAGACTTGTAATGCTATCGTTTATGCTTTATGATCTGTATCGGAACATGACATCCCGACTTTTGATTATGAAATGAAATCATATTTCTTTATGAAATGTTTTGATAAATAACTAGTTTATCATGTTTTGTTTTTGGGAACAAATTCCGCATCTCTTTTAAAATTAAAAGGATTTACTCTGAAAATTATTTTAAAAAGCATAAATGAAATCGGTCTTTTCTGGCCGAGATTTTGGGGATGTCACACTTAGCCTTTTCATATTCTTCGTATGGGAGCCATTCCTTCTTCGGTTTCCTCCAATCTTCATCGTATCTATCGCCACTGGAATAAAATACTTGAGCCTTTTTATTTCCGTTTTCGTCTCGATCTCAATCCTTGGTAAGATAGGGGCCGCCATAATTTTCGCATCCAACTCTAATAGCATGGATCGTTTGATCCATTTTCGTCATTCTTCGGTCTAGGCTATCGAGTTTAGCTATCACCGCCGCCATGCCATCGTTTACCGAGTTTACTGCTCCACGACTCACTTCATTCCTCAGGTTGCGGTATTCTCTAGAGTGCCTGGAGAATTCTTCAATTAACTCCTTTATTTCCGGAGGTGGCTTTCGGGTGAGCGGGCCTTGTGAATCGAGTAGTTGCCTTGTGGTGACATTGACTCCATCATAAAAGATAGAGACCTCTTGTTGGCTATTAAGATCATGGTGGGGGCAATTTCTAAGTAGGCTCTTGTATCTTTCCCAAGCTTCATAAAGAGATTCTCCGGGTTGTTGCTCGAAGTTGGCAATGGCTTTCTTTAGCTTGGCTATCTTGGAAGGTGGGCAGAAATGATCTATGAACTCTTCTTTCATTTTGGCCCATGTGGTAACCGATCCGGGAGGGAGTAACTTCAACCAATCCTTTGCAGCTCCTTTAAATGTGACAGGAAGCATGCGTAGTAGCTAGATCTCGCGGGGTACATTAGGTACATTGAAGTAATCCGCCACATCATTCACTTCATCCAAGTGCTTATAGGCGTCTTCATGATCTCTCCCGTGAAAAGGTATCTCCTTGAGTTGAGCGAGAATATGGCCCTTTAGTTCAAACATAGCGGTAGCGGGAATTGCGGGTTGCACAAGTCCCGGGCCGGTGTCATCACGCATCCTTTTCTTCCACTCCCCCATGGGGATTTCGTCAATATTAGCCATAACGGTGGCTAAATCGTCTTCAAACTCGGATGTGTGCTCGCTTTCTTCCTCGGTCTCGTACTCGGTGTCTTTTTGAATCAGGTCTTCGATTGTCAACGATGCACTGGATGCTCCTGATTTGCTGCTCCTTTTCTTGCTAAAAATGGATTTGAGGTTTTTGAGTGGTGAGTTCTTTGAAGAAGCGGATTCTCCAACGGTTTTGCCTTTGTTCCTTCTTAATGTGGTTTCCGGATCTTCAAGAGGGGGAACCAGAGGCGTATCAGATCCTCGGGTCATGAAACAACTGGAAACAAAACAGAAAACGCGTAAAAAGAACAAAAAAATTAAATCTGATTCAGCGTCGTACTCGCCGAGTCTGGGCGAATTCCAAGGTAAAATCAGGGTTTTTTTTTTTTTTTTTTTTTTTTTTTTTTTTTTTTTTACGTAAAAACTTACACAGAAATTAACTTTGTGTAAGATAAATCTTACACAAAGGATCGATTGAATTAGAATTTTAATGCTAATTTTAAAACCCTTCCCCGGCAACGGCGCCAAAAACTTGATGTGTGTAAAACTCACTTAGTTTTAAACCTACTTTAATTATCAAATAACACACAAAAGGCAGTGAACCTATCAATTGTGGTATAGCTAAATAAGCAGGGTATCGAACACAGGGAACAACAAATTAAATTAAAAACTAATTCTATCTAAGTTAATTAAGAAATAGGGGTTTTTCTCTAGTTTTACAAGACTAGAAACTTACTAACTATAACTAATTTAAGACTAGAAAATAATGACTTAACTAGATTCAATAATTGGAAAGGAACTTCTATTTAGTTCAACTTGGTTAACTCTATGGTTGATTTTAAGGTAATAGTGCAATTGATTAATTCTTTCGTTGGTTACCGATTCAAGTGATTAGGTTCATGTTCACTACCCTAATCCTTAGCAAATAAACTAACTCAAACGGTGGCCAATTGTTTAATTTAATTATATTTACTAGATTAATTATTCGGGTTAAGTTAGACTTGCAATAGCTAATTAATTTATTATTTTTAATTAACCTCTTGTTTGATGGTCATCTTACAAGCTTGCACATGAATTTACTCAATTTTCTTATTAATTCTAGTTTCATATTCATTAATCCTAGACATATAGTATAGTGATCACATATCATATGAGGTTGATAATCAATAGATGTTCATGCTAATCAATTATCTTCCTATTAACAGAAAATTAATTATTATTCACACACAAGGTTCTTTAGCAAGCTAAAATAACAAAAATTCACCAACTTGGAATTAATCCTACCAATCAATCAAACAAATATTGTCAACTTTGTATCCCCAAACAGAAGTCTAAAGGTTTTAGTTCATAATTAAAGTAAATAATAGCAAACAAACAAAGTCAAGTTGCTTAATCATGTTGACAAAACAAAAGAAATAAGTAGAATGATGAAATTATGCCTTAATTACTCCCGGAATTGGATTCTAGCTTCCTTGGTCGACTTCTAGGGTTTTTCTGGCTTCTCAATCGCAGCAAAACACTTCTGAATCGTCCCAGAACTCTCCCTAATCGATATGTGGAGTTATCTTTAAATAAGCGAATCGACTCGTCGAGTCAAGTGGTGACTCGTCGAGTCCCTCTCACATTCCCCGTATTGCGATAACTATCTGGAATTCCGAGTCATTATCTTTCTGATTCTTCGACCGGACTCATCGAGTAGGCTATCTGACTCGACGAGTAGGTGCCATTTTTAGTGTTTTTCTTCTTCATTCCATTCTCGAGCTCTTAACCGCTTCTCCTGCTTCCTTTTGCTTCCGAGCTTCATCTTTGGACTGAAAAACATAATTTAACACTTTTAAGTACCTTTTGTCCATAATATGCGATAATTTAGCTAATATATGAATAAAAAACTATACTTAATACACACTAAATATGCACATATCACGGCACATCGATTAGGTAATATTGTTAAGGGTACCAAGTCAATTTGTATGGTTATTCACACCTTGTTTGTGATCCTCGGCATCCCTATCACAAACTTGAGAGGGCACATTCGAGATTCAAACATGCCATTGAAAAGTTCAATGTATCTCAAAAGATCTAGGAGTTTCAAAAACCAATAAAACCTAACAATAAAATATTTCGTTCTTATGGTGGAAATTGGTAAATCGTCATTTACCTCCCTTCAAATATTTTATAGTGTGGATTACGGCATCCCTCTTCCACCTATAAATAGTTTGTTGGATCCTAGCCTTAATATTTCATTTGGGTGACTTATTAAGGGTTTTTAATCTAATGAAACTTATCTTCCTTTTATTCTAGATGTCTTCCAATAACGCGGCTGGCTCAAACCCTACAGGCTCCTTTTCCCTAATGAACTTGTGTGGTAAGGTCATCTTTGATGGATCCAACTTTAATGAGTGGATCAGGAACATCAGGATGATTGCCCGCTATGAGGACAAAGAATATGTCCTTGATAGGGAGCTTAAAGTTGTTAATGAAGCCACTGCTACTCCAGAAGAGCTTGCAGAGTTCATTGCACATGATAAGGATGCCACCAAGGTGTCCTGCATCATGATGGCCACAATGACTCCGGAACTCCAAAAATCTTATGAAGATTTCTACCCCTATGAGATGCATCTAGATGTGATGGAAAGGTACCATCAGAGTGCGCGTCAAGAGAGGTATGAAATCATTTCCTCCATGATAACCGCAAGGATGAAGGATGGTAAACCCATCACCGGTCACTTGCAGAAGATGCAGAGGTTCGTTGACCGGTTGCTAAAGCTCAATGTTAACTTTCCTGAGGAATTGGAGATTGACATCATTCTCCATTCCTTACCTCCAAGTTATGATCAGTTTCGTATGACTTATCATATGAATAAGGAGGAAGTCACACTTAGCAAACTTCAAGGACTCTTAAGGACAGCTGAAAATGGCCTTAAGGGTAAAGCGGTTGCTACTTCTACTCCTTTAACAGCCCCTGTTCTTGCAATTGGGCAAGGGAAGGGTAAGAAGAGGAAAAGCCCTTCGAGGGGTACCAAAGGTAAGACTCTTGATGGTTCCTATTCAAGTGGGACAAAGTAAGGTCCCATTACTCCTTCGAACCCAAAGGAAGCACAATGCTTCTATTGCCAAGATAAGGGACACTTCAAGCGAAGCTGCGCCAAATATATGCAAGATGTAAAGGATGGGAAAGTTAAACCCACCCATGCAAGTATTTACACAATATTGTCTAACAACTCATCTAATGCTAATTCTTGCGTGCTTGATATAGGGTGTGGTATTCACATTTGTGCTAATTTGCAGGCACTAAGAAGAAGTGAGCAAGTAGAGCACAGGAAGATAAACTTAGTCATGGGCAACAGGAAAGCATCACCTGTTACCAAGATAGGAGTTTATTCTTAATTGCTTCATAATGGGTTAATGTTAGATTTGAATAAGTGTTGTTACTCGCCCGAAATGGAGAGAAATATTATTTCTTTTCATGGCTTGTACAAACAAGGTTTTACATTTTCATTTGATAATAAAAATGGTGCTATTAATGTTTATTACAATGATGTATTTTACTTTAAAGCAATACCTTGTGATGGTGTATATGAAGCTGTGAATGTTGTAGACAATCTAGGAAATAATGTGTTGTATATTGATTCTTCTAATAGCTTGGATAAAGCATCTGATGTGTGTAAAACTCACTTAGTTTTAATCCTACTTTAATTATCAAATAACACACAAAAGGCAGTGAACCTATCGATTGTGGTATAGCTAAATAAGTAGGGTATCGAACACAGGGAACGGCAAATTAAATTAAAAACTAATTCTATCTAAGTTGATTAAGCAAAAAGGGGTTTTTCTCTAGTTTTACAAGACTAGAAACTTACTAACTAAAACTAATTTAAGACTAGAAAATGACAATTTAACTAGATTCAATAATGGGAAAGGAACTTTTGTTTAGTTCAACTCGGTTAACTTTATGGTTGATTTTAAGGTAATAGTGCAATGGATTAATTCTTTCATTGGTTACCGATTCAAGTGATTAGGTTTATGTTCACTACCCTAATCCTTAGCAAATAAACTAATTCAAACAGTGGCCAATTGCTTAATTTAATTATGTTTACTAGATTAATTATTCGGGTTAAGTTAGACTTGCAATAGCTAATTAATTCATTATTCTTAATTAACCTCTTGTTTGATGGTCATCTTACAAGCTTGCACATGAATTTACTCAATTTCCTTATTAACCCTAGTTTCATATTCATTAATTCTAGACATATGGTATAGTGGTCACATATCATATGAGGTTGATAATCAATAGATGTTCATGCTAATCAATTATCTTCCTATTAACAGAAAATTAATTATCATTCATACACAAGGTTCTTTAGCAAGCTAAAATAACAATAATTCACCAATTTAGAATTAATCCTACCAATCAATCAAACCATATTGTCAACTTTGTATTCCCAAACAGAAGTCTAAAGAATTTAGTTCATAACTAAGGTAAATAACAGCAAACAAATAAGTTCAAGTTGCTTAATCATGTTGACAAAACAAAAGAAATAAGTAGAATGATGAAATTATGCCTTAATTACTCCCGAAATTGGATTCTAGCTTCCTTGGTCGACTTCTAGGGTTCTTCTGGCTTCTTATTCGTAGCTAAGCACTTCTGAAACTTCCCAGAATTCTCTCCTCTCGATTTGTGGAGTTATCTTTAAATATGCGTTCTGACTCGTCAAGTCATATGGTGACTCGTCAAGTCCCTCTCACATTCCTCGTATTACGATAACTATCTTGACTTCTGAATCATTATCCTTCTGATTCCGCGACCGGACTCGTCGAGTCCATGCCCGACTCGACGAGTAGAAGGCTGTTTCTAGGTGTTTTCCTTCTTCATTCCACTCTTGAGCTCCTAACCGCTTCTCTTGCTTCCTTTCGCTTCCGAGCTTCATCTTTGGACTGAAAAACATAATTTAACACTTTTAAGTACCTTTTGTCCATAATATGCAACAATTTAGCTAATATATGAATAAATAAACTACACTTAATACACACTAAATATGCACATATCAAAATACCCCACACTTGTCTTTTGCTTGCCCTCAAGCAAAACTGAATTTTAACACATTAGAATCATATAAAACAATCCCAATCGAACCCAGCCATTATGCTAAGACCGCAACGCATGCATTTGTGTCTATAATTTTCCTAATAACCCACCATACTCCAAATACTCACAATCCTCATAAACATTCGCCCACTCACCACGAACTATGCTCATTTTATGCAACCCTCCGAATCCATCCTCAGAAAATCTCTTTACCCTCAAGGTATTTTTAATTGACCAACCCAAGCATACATAATCTAGAAAATTACAATTTATGATACCACATTGGAGCTCTTTGGAATTCTTCACTTCTTTGACATTTGATCTTTAATTTCTTTGAATTCACCACCTTGTTGTTTGATTTTTGGTATCTTCAACTTTTTGGATTTCTTGGAATTTTGATCTTTAGATCTTCACTTCATTTGCTCCAAAATTCTTACAATTTTTCTTGTAATTCTCTCTCTTTTTTGTTTTACATGTATACCTCACTTTTTTCACTCAAATCCCTACATGCTTAAGCAGGGGCGCTCAATCTCAACCTTTATTGGCTAATGATAAAAATTTCCCTAGATACATTTTAGGTTTAGGCTGCTAAACATATTGCATCCCTCAGGCTAAGCAAGGTCGTGTTTTTGTCTCATGATTTCACTGAAATAAGGAAGCCACAAATGCACTAGAACGTATATAGGCTCAACTAAATATTTGGGTTTTCATGCAATTATTAACACAATTCTAATATGGAATCCTAATTTTTTTACCAAAACTTTCTAAATTAAATCCTAAATAATACTTTTGGTATGCAATTTTTTTTTACTATTATGTAACCAACCCCCTACCCCACACTTATGTGATGCAATGCCCTCATTGCATATGATGCATAAAAACAGAAAAATAAAGAGGGAATTGGAACAAACTCCCCCGGGATAGCAGTGGATAGGTTGATCACTCTCATTTAAGCTCCAACTTCAGTAAACTTTTGACATGGGAACATCCCATCCATGTCTTGGGTGTTTCGTCTCATGTGGGTCACTCCAAATATGCGAAAATCAGTGTAAGATCTTCAAGAATGGATATGGAAGAATAAGGAAGCAAGTGATACAAGTATTAGCATCAAATCAGCAGTCTTTCGGCATAAAAAATGAATGACTCGTCGAGTCATATGGTGGACTCGTCGAGTAGCAGCGCGCCTTCTCAGAATTTGTGGAAATACAAGGCGACTCGTCGAGTCAACTTAGTGCACTCGACGAGTTGGCCACTGAATGAAAAATCTTGGTATTTTGCAACTGTTTTAGCCTCTAAAAACTTCTTTAACTCTTCCTCACATTCGGACTCAATTGCTCATACCCCTAGGACCGGACTCGAAACTTTACCGTTAAAAACCCGCTTCCTTGACTCGCTCTCACTCGCGAAAACATCCATGCTTTACATCTCTAAACCATCCTAAGCAAGCAATCATAATTCAATCCTGAAAAATAACTAAAGCAAACAACCATTAAACATAATAAAATCTCAAAGCATACACACCAAATAAAAAATAAAACAAAACAAAAAATTAAAATTGTTTGATTAAAAACACAAAAACATCAAAATCAATCTTCATCCTCCTCATCATCATTGGCGGCTCCACTTCCCCCCGGCTCCGCTTCGTCGCGCACCAATCCTCTCATCCCAAGATGGAATGAATGGGTAATTCCCACCATCAATATGTGTAATATTGAAGTGGTCAAAAAGTCGTATGTGGGATTGGTTGCTAAAGTTCAGCCCCCTCGCCATTTGATCCTGCATCCGCCTCATCTCTACATTGTACCAATCCATTGGTACGTCTTCATTCTCGACCGGAATCACTGGCGGCTCGTCCTCCACATCCCGTTCTCTTCTTGATCTCACCCTCCTTCCCGGTGCTTCGGGACCAACAACGGGGTCATCATTTGGGATGGCATAATGGCCACCACCATAGTCTTCAATTATCCGTGCTCTTCGGAAAAGAATGGGATTAAACGGGGGTGTCAGGATCAATGTCATGAAGTTCCAGGCACCGCGGTTCATCAACCCGAATGAATTAGCCAATCGAGTGACAAACATTCCTCCATTGATACGGGAGGTTTTGCGATCTTTGACCGCACCCTCCGAAAGGTATGAAGCTATACACCACAGGATGTTGCAAAAGACTCCGGGTGTTATTATGCTCCAGAAGTAGAAAACGTCAAGGTTGGAGACCTTGTCATCGTCTTTCCTTTGGTTGATGGTGGAGGAAATAAGGCGGTGAATGAGGCGGTGAGTTGGGGATCGGATGCTCCCTTCTTGTGCAGACTTTGGAATGTAGACTTTATTTCCAATGGTATTCCACCAGCCCGTGCTTGTAACTCCATCAGGGAACACCATATGAGTGTTTGCCAAAAAGGCCCGAAAGATGTTTGTTGACACCAAGGGCTGATCATAGATCCCTAGTCGGCAGGCAAGGTCCACCACCGAGCATTGACGATACTCGCCCCCAAGACAAAAAGTAAAGCTTGTCGGGTGATACACATCCACTCCCCCGGTAAAAGATACCGTGGAGAAAAACTCCAAGCAAAGCTCTAAATAGACCGGCTCTTGTATGCGGAAGACCCGGCTCCACCCATAGCAGATCATTGTCTCGCCTTCATGTTGGAACTCCTTCAAAAGGTAAGGAGCTAGTTCTTCTTCATATCTAACACTTTGCAGCCACTCCCAATCAATTCTGTTCGGCACATACACCTCCTTCTTCTTAATGTCGGAGAGCTTCTTCTTCCACTTCCTCATTGTTGAAGCGGATTCAATTTGCGGGAAGTTTAGCCATGGAAACTCCCCTTGTCTACCACTTGAAGATTGTCCCCTTCTGAACATGATTTCTGCAAAACATATAAACAAAACCCAGAAAACACAGAGTATAATTAAAAACTGGATTGTATCTGTAAATCGACTGGACTCGTCGAGTCCATGCCCGACTCGGCGAGTCGCGCAACCTGCACGAGTTGGTCGACGGGTCTCATAAAATTGGACCATTAAACCTGTAAATTCTTTCAAGGGTTTTGTCTCAACACTTAGTATTGATGTATTAAGGCCAAAATAAGCATTCAAAACAACTTAATTCATGAGAAATCAAAACCCTAGAAATTTAGAACTTCTCAAAAACGGGTTTTTCATGCAATTTCTACCTTGGATAGCCTTATAATCATGCTCTTAACATAAAATAGGAAGAAATTTGATACCTTTTTGGATTGTGCTTGAGAATTTTGGAAGATCTTGAAGAACTTGATGAATGCTTGAGAGAGAAGTTGCAAAAAGTGGCCCGTCGACGAGTGTAGATGTGAAACTGATTCTTTAGGGTTAAAACCCTACTTACCCAATGTAAAATTAATTTTGAAATTATTTTTTTTCTGTAAATAAGACCGACTCGTCGAGTCGTGATCAGACTCGGCGAGTCTGGTCGCGAAGTCAAATGCTTTTCTGAAATCCATGTAGACTCATCGAGTCATTTAAAAATTTGCATAATTTTCAAAATTTTTCTATTTATTATGAATCATTTCACCCCACACTTAGGCTATGCACACTCTCAAGTAGACATGCCCGATGATTTGGAAGATTAAGAATAAAAACGAAGGGAAAATAAAAAGAAAAATAAAAAGACGACTAAAAGTAAAAGAAAGCAAACTCTATATAACGGGTTGCCTCCCGCCAAGCGCTTCTTTTTGAGGAGTCATGAGCTAGACTCCTTCCCATCTACGTTTTGTCATCTTCGAGCATCGGGAACACACGCCTAACTTTTTGTGATTTGTACTTGGTCTTGTAAGCGTGGATCTTTTTCTTGTAAGCCCTTTTTAATTCATCTCTTTTTCTTTTCATTGCTTCATCTTCAGCTGCTTGGGCTTGCCTTTTCCTCTGTTTCTTCTTCACCCCCTTCTTTTTCACCGTCTCTTGAACCTCCTTTTCTTTAAATTTAATAACTTCACATTCCATGATGGTCCGTGCTCTAGGTTTAGTGGTGAATTGGTGATCAACTTCCTCCTTCGTTTCCTTTATTCCTGCATCCTTTCCCGTGCTTAACCCTTCCTCGAATTTGACCGCATCAAGACATGCAACATTGGCGTATTGAACTCCCCTTTCCTTTCCCTTTTCTGCTGTTTGTTCTTCTAAAAACTCCTGTATATTGCTGAAATCTAAGGTATATGAAGGACTAGTAACAAGCAGATCCAGGTCGGCCAAGTGTTTGCCCAAATCGACTGGACTTGTCGAGTCCATTGAAGTGACTCGGCGAGTCGGTACGAATTCCCTAGAATCTTGGGTTTCTTCTGAGTGGGCTCCTTCCAGTAGCTTTTCCAATTCTTCCAAGTCCTTGTTAACATCTCCTTCTTCTTCAGAGTGCATCACAAACTTGCTTGGATCTTCTTTCATCAAATGTGCAAGCTCTTTTTCTAATATCTCATCATCCAATTGGATCATTGAGACTTCTCCAATCTTTTTCTCTTCTTGCATGATTTCTGGAATAGCTTTAAACTTCACAGCCTCATCACCCACTCTCAATCTCAATGTAGACTCACTTATATCAATTAAGGCACATGCGGTGTTCAAGAAGCATCTCCCCAAAATAATTGGAATTTTGGGGTCTTCTTCCATATCAACAACCATGAAGTCTACTGGGAATATGAACTTGTCAACTTTTATAAGGAGATCTTCACAAACACCTTTTGGATGGATTATTGTCTTGTCCGCCAAATGGATCTTCATATGCACCGGTTTTGGTTCTGGTAGATTCATCTTCTTATAGAATGACAAAGGCATCATATTGATGCTTGCCCCCGAGTCAGCCAATGCTCGTGTGAAGATCTCATTACCAAATTGGCACGGAATCACCATATTGTCGGGATCACCCTTCTTTTTAGGTAGTTCACTCATCAAGACTTCTACAACTTCATCCAAATCCTTCCTAGCAGCAAAAAGGCCCTTAAGCAAGTTGAAGTATTTAGGCGTTTGAAGTATTGTTTCCACGAATGGCACATTAACTTGTAGAGCGTTAACATGATTCATGAAGGTTCTGTATGCTTCAACTTTTTCTGCAGGCATGGCTTTGGTTGGGTATGGCAGTGGAGGCTTATAAGGTTTCGAAGAATTGATGGGTTTCTCTTTTTCGCATGGACTCGTCGAGTCCACAGGAGTGACTCGGTGAGTCGGGTCAGGTTTAGTTCGCTCCGGTTCTTCTACCTTGTCTACCTTCTTCATGGAGATCCTTTGTGCTTCTGTGCATTTTTCTTCACTTCTGGAAGTTATTGCGCTCACGTTCTCATTTCTTGGATTGGGCTCGGTGTCGCTCGGAAGTTGGCCCGGTCTTCTTTCGTTCACTTGATGTGCAAGTTGTCCCAGCTGTTTCTCAATGTTGAGAATGGAAGCTTGCTGATTCCTCAACATGTTTATGGTTTCTTGCATTGCCACATCATGATCATTATGTCTTTTCTCGAACGCGGTTATGAATCTTGTAAGTATATCTTCTAAGGTCGCCTTCTTTTTCGTCACCGGCTCTTCCTTTTGATAATATCCCCTCTCCCTCTGTTTGTATTTCTCCTCCTTAGCCTTTTTATACTCTTCGTATGGGAGTCATTCCTTTTTCGGTTTCCTCCAGTCTTCATCGTATCTATCGCCACTGGAATAGAATACTTGAGCCTTTTTATTTCCATTTTCGTCTCGATCACAATCCTTGGTAAGATGGGGGCCGCCACAATTTTCGCATCCAACTCTAATAGCATGGATCGTTTGATCCATTTTCGTCATTCTTAGTCTAGGCTATCGAGTTTAGCTATCACCGCCGCCATGCCATCGTTTACCGAGTTTACTGCTCCACGACTCACTTCATTCCTCAGGTTGTGGTATTCTCTAGAGTGCCTGGAGAATTCTTCAATTAACTCCTTTATTTCCGGAGGTGGCTTTCGGGTGAGCGGGCCTTGTGAATCGAGTAGTTGCCTTGTGGTGACATTGACTCCATCATAAAAGATAGAGACCTCTTGTTGGCTATTAAGATCATGGTGGGGGCAATTTCTAAGTAGGCTCTTGTATCTTTCCCAAGCTTCATAAAGAGATTCTCCGGGTTGTTGCTCGAAGTTGGCAATGGCTTTCTTTAGCTTGGCTATCTTGGAAGGTGGGTAGAAATGATCTATGAACTCTTCTTTCATTTTGGCCCATGTGGTAACCGATCCGGGAGGGAGTAACTTCAACCAATCCTTTGCAGCTCCTTTAAATGTGACAGGAAGCATGCGTAGTAGCTGGATCTCGCGGGGTACATTAGGTACATTGAAGTAATCCGCCACATCATTCACTTCATCCAAGTGCTTATAGGCGTCTTCATGATCTCTCTCGTGAAAAGGTATCTCCTTGAGTTGAGCGAGAATATGGCCCTTTAGTTCAAACATAGCGGTAGCGGGAATTTCGGGTTGCACAAGTCCCGGGCCGGTGTCATCACGCATCCTTTTCTTCCACTCCCCCATGGGGATTTCATCAATATTAGCCATAGCGGTGGCTAAATCGTCTTCAAACTTGGATGTGTGCTCGCTTTCTTCCTCGGTCTCGTAATCTGTGTCTTTTGGGATCGGGTCTTCGGTTGTCAACGATGCACTAGATGCTCCTGAATTGTTGCTCCTCTTCTTGCTAAAAACGGACTTGAGGTTTTTGAGTGGTGGGTTCTTTGAAGAAGCGGTTTCTCCAACGGTTTTGCCCTTGTTTCTTCTTAATGCGGTTTTCAGATCTTCAAGAGGGGGAACTAGAGGCGTAGCAGATCCTCGGGTCATGAACCAACTGCAAACAAAACAAAACAAAACGCGTAAAAAAGAACAAAATTTTAAATCTGATTCAGCGTTGTACTCGCCGAGTCGGAGCGAATGCACTCGGCGAGTTCAAGTTAAAATCAGGTTTTATATATATATATATATATATATATATATATATATATATATATATATATATATATATATATATATATATATACATACCTAAAAACTTAAACAAAAAAAATTAAACAGAAATTAACTTTGTGTAAGATGAATCTTACACAAAGGATCGATTGAATTAGAATTTTAATGCTAATTTTAGAACCGTTCCCCGACAACGGCGCCAAAAACTTGATGTGTATAAAACTCACTTAGTTTTAATCCTATTTTAATTATCAAATAACACACAAAAGGCAGTAAACCTATCGATTGTGGTATAGCTAAATAAGTAGGGTATCGAACACAGGGAACGGCAAATTAAATTAAAAACTAATTCTATCTAAGTTGATTAAGCAAAAAGGGGTTTTTCTCTAGTTTTACAAGACTAGAAACTTACTAACTAAAACTAATTTAAGACTAGAAAATGATAATTTAACTAGATTCAATAATGGGAAAGGAACTTTTGTTTAGTTCAACTCGGTTAACTTTATGGTTGATCTTAAGGTAATAGTGCAATGGATTAATTCTTTCGTTGGTTACCGATTCAAGTGATTAGGTTTATGTTCACTACCCTAATCCTTAGCAAATAAACTAATTCAAACAGTGGCCAATTGCTTAATTTAATTATGTTTACTAGATTAATTATTCGGGTTAAGTTAGACTTGCAATAGCTAATTAATTCATTATTCTTAATTAACCTCTTGTTTGATGGTCATCTTACAAGCTTGCACATGAATTTACTCAATTTCCTTATTAATCCTAGTTTCATATTCATTAATTCTAGACATATGGTATAGTGGTCACGTATCATATGAGGTTGATAATCAATAGATGTTCATGCTAATCAATTATCTTCCTATTAACAGAAAATTAATTATCATTCATACACAAGGTTCTTTAGCAAGCTAAAATAACAATAATTCACCAATTTAGAATTAATCCTACCAATCAATCAAACCATATTGTCAACTTTGTATTCCCAAACAGAAGTCTAAAGAATTTAGTTCATAACTAAGGTAAATAACAGCAAACAAATAAGTTCAAGTTGCTTAATCATGTTGACAAAACAAAAGAAATGAGTAGAATGATGAAATTATGCCTTAATTACTCCCGGAATTGGATTCTAGCTTCCTTGGTCGACTTCTAGGGTTCTTCTGGCTTCTTATTCGTAGCTAAGCACTTCTAAAACTTCCCAGAATTCTCTCCTCTCGATTTGTGGAGTTATCTTTAAATATGCGTTCTGACTCGTCGAGTCATATGGTGACTCGTCGAGTCCCTCTCACATTCTTCGTATTACGATAACTATCTTGACTTCCGAATTATTATCCTTCTGATTCCGCGACCGGACTCGTCGAGTCCATGCCCGACTCGACGAGTAGAAGCCTGTTTCTAGGTGTTTTCCTTCTTCATTCCACTCTTGAGCTCCTAACCGCTTCTCTTGCTTCCTTTTGCTTCCGAGCTTCATCTTTGGACTGAAAAACATAATTTAACACTTTTAAGTACCTTTTGTCCACAATATGCAACAATTTAGCTAATATATGAATAAATAAACTACACTTAATACACACTAAATATGCACATATCAGCATCCTTGTGGCATTGTCGTCTTGGACATGTTAACAAGAAGCGCATAGGCCAACTCCAAAAGGCTGGAGTCTTGGAATCATTTGACCTCAAGTCAGATGATAGTTGCGAGTCTTGTTTACTTGGAAAAATGACAAAGTCACCCTTCACAGGTACTTATGATAGGGGTGAAGGTTTGTTGGACCTTGTACACACGGATGTGTGTGGGCCCTTCAGAGTTGCTACAAGGGATGCTAATCGTTATTATGTGACTTTTACTGATGATTATAGTAGATATGGATATATTTACTTAATCAAGCATAAGTCAGAAACCTTTGAAAAGTTCAATGAGTTTAAGCAGGAAGTTGAGAATCAATTGGGTAGGAACATCAAGATGCTCCGATCCGATCGGGGAGGAGAGTATCTTAGCATTGAGTTCCTTGACTATCTTAGGAATGTGGGATTGTCTCACAATTGACACCTCCCAGGACACCACAGTTGAATGGTGTGGCTGAGAGTCGCAATCGAGCCCTGTTGGATATGGTTCGTTCCATGATGAGTCGAGCTTCGTTACCAATCTCTTTCTGGGGGTATGCCTTAGAGACTGCCCCCCATATCCTTAATCTAGTCCCTACTAAACAGGTTTCCAAAACACCTCACGAGATGTAGACTGGGAAAGTGCCCAATTTGGACCACATCATGATTTGGGGTTGTGAAGCTTTTGTGAGGCGTGAGACTCATGACAAGCTTGAGCCCCAAAGCGAGAGGTGTATTTTCATCGGCTACCCACAGAGATCCTTTGGTTACCTCTTCTACAGACCCAGTGATAATGTGGTCTTTGTAGCAAGAAGAGGAGTCTTTCATGAGAGAGAATTCATAAGCCAAGAGGACAGTGGGAGGCAATTTGACCTTGAAGAGCTTCAAGAGTCAAATGGTGAAGGAACCTCAAATACTGTCAGCCAACCTGAGGAGGAAACTCCTGTTGAGCCGATAAATGAGTCTGTACCTCCAAGACGTTCCACTAGGGTGAGGAACACACCTGAATTTTATTATGGTTATCACATCACCACTAAAGGTGATACATTTATCATTGATAGTACACTGATATATTTGGATGAACCTAATAATTATAAGGAAGCCATGGCAGGCCCTGAGTCTGCGAAATGGAAGGAGGCTATGGACAGCGAGATTCAGTCCATGTATGACAATCAAGTTTGGAACTTGGTTGACAATGTACCAGGTCGTAATACAGTTGGGTGCAAATGGATCTTCAAGAACAAGACCGACATGGATGGGAAGGTACACACTTATAAAGCGCGACTGGTTGCGAAGGGCTTTACTCAAACTTTGGGAGTTGACTATGATGAGACCTTCTCACCAGTAGCTAAGATTAAGTCTATTAGAGTGTTGTTAGCCATAGCTGCATTTCACGACTATGAAATATGGCAAATGGATGTCAAAACCGCTTTCCTTAATGGGAAGATGGCTGAGGATATTTACATGGGTCAGCCAGAGGGTTTTGTCGATCCAAAATACCCTAATAGAGTGTGTAAGCTTGAAAAATCCATTTATGGATTGAAACAAGCATCTCGCAGGTGGAATCTTTGCTTTGATGAGAAAGTCAAAGAGTTTGGCTTTTCTAGGAGTGAAGATGAGTCTTGTGTATATGTCAGGGCTAGTGGTAGCATAGTTAGCTTCTTGTTGTTGTATGTGGATGACATACTTCTCATAGGAAACGACATCCCAACTTTTCAGGAGGTTAAGGCCTGTCTTGGGAAGTGTTTTTCTATGAAGGACCTTTGGGAAGCTGCCTATATCCTAGGGATAAGGATATTGAGAGATAGGAGTAAGAGACTAATTGGACTTAGTCAAAGTACTTATGTGGATAAGGTACTAAAGAGGTTCAGTATGCAAGATTCCAAGAAAGGAGAATTACCAATCCAGAGTAATGCCAAGCTAAGTAAGACTCAGAGTCCGAGTATAGAGGCTGAGATAGCTGAAATGAGTCAGATACCATATGCTTCTGTTGTGGGCTCGATCATGTATGCTATGACTTGTACTCGCCCTGATGTGGCCTTTGCTTTGAGCATGGTCAATAGATATCAAGGGAACCCTGGAAAGCCACACTGGACCGCGGTAAAGAACATTCTCAAATATTTGCAGAGGACTAAGGACTGGGTCCTTACCCTCGGAGGCAGTGATGACTTGCGAGTGGAAGGATATAGTGATGCTAGCTTTCAAACTGATAGGGATAATTTCCGCTCTCATCTAGGCTGGGTCTTTATCCTAAATGGATGAGCCATTACTTGGAAAAGTTCCAAGCAGGAGACAGTAGCTGATTCGACTTATGAATCAGAGTACATAGCAGCAAGCGAGGCAGCAAAAGAGGCGATATGGCTAAAGAACTTCATCGGAGACCTTGCAGTTGTACCAGCTATAAAGGATCCAATGGAAATTTTCTGTGACAATGAAAGTGCGGTTGCTTTGGCAAAAGAACCAAAAGATCACGGGAGATCTAGGCACATTGACAGAAAATACCATTTCATTAGACATAGAATAGAAGAAGGACTCCTCGTGGCAAAGAAGGTATCATCAGATGAGAACCCGACAGATCCCCTCACGAAGGGACTGAGCAGGGTTAAGCATTTACAGCATGCAAGGCGCATTGGGCTAAAGGATGATATTAGTTTCAATAATTAGATTCCTGAAACTTGTAAAATGTAATTGACATTTGATGATAAACAAAAGTTGTTATTTATTTATGAGTAAGGTGTTACTATCTTGTGTTGATTGTTTACTATGTTTCAATTTTGCATGTTTTTCTTCCAGAATAATTATGTTATGGTATATATCATATTATTCAAACCATCCACAGTCAGTCAAACTTTGGAAGTAAGTATTGATTTAAGACTGTCATGAATTTGGCTTGTATGATTTGTCTAAAGTGCTTTGGACAATGCAATGGTTGCTACAACATTCATGAGTACTCATAAGGGCTGAGTATTGGATTCAACCCACGCTCACTAGCATCACTTCATGGAATTTATCTTGAGTGATCGTGAGACGTTAATATCATATAAATCTTCAAACCTAGAGATATGAGTTGTTGACTATGAGTTGGTTATTCATTGATTGTACGAAAACGCATTGGTAACTCGATGTTATAAAACGTGCCTTTGTGAGTAATTCAACAAGTAATTATTACAAGCATATCAGTCGAAGTTTATCTGTTCCTTCTAGAAATAGAAGTGATATCTGGGCCCCTCGATGATTTGGTTTTGACCTATGTACCGGGCCCGGTCAGAACCTAATTGATGTGTTCAATTTAGTTCTATGTCGAAACAAATCGGAGATCGAGAAACAAATGCTGGACAATAAGTAAGACCATGTTCCATGTGTTTGTCCGACTGATATCATGAGAGCAGAGGATTAGTGTCTAGAAACAATTGATGTGTTCAATTTAGTTCTATGGCGTACCATCATCATCTCAATTCCGAGAGACTTTGAAAGAGCTACGATTGCTAGTCGAGTTTTGAAGTCATATTTGCAAATATAGTTATTAGACTTATCCAAGTGGGAGACTGTTGGATATAGTGTCTAAGTCCATAACTTTATTTGGTATGAACTTGACCCGACCCGACATGGTCCATTTGGGTTGCATGGCATTTCAATACTTGGATAGACTAAATGAGAGAATATGGCACTTATGATTATTAAAATATTATAAGTTCTAATATATTAATAATAGTGTTATTCAATTAGTATTGATCAAGTATTAATCTAGTATTAATTTGGTGATCAAAGTGAGACTAATTAAATATATAAGGGTTGATTATGATAATCATCAATTCTTTTATGGTGGATTAATGATCCATGGTTTATGGGTTATGGATGTAACCATTTGGAGCTCCATGGATAGTCCATGGGAGTTACAAACCCATGGGTCATGAGAAATGAAGAGTCATGACAATTATGGGTCTTCTTAATGAAACCCTAATTGTGACACCACTATAAAAGGGACTCTTTGGCTAGTAAAATCGGACCTAGTAAGGTTACTAGAGAGGGCATAACCGATTTTGAGTGCTAGAAGTATTCTCTCAAGTTATTCCAAGTTTTGTGGTGTTGTGTGAAGCATTTGAGGCACAACATTTGGGGTGCTAGGCTCACAAAGTCTTGAAGGAATCTAAGCAACAACAAGGTATGTATTTCTACTAGTTTTTATGTTTTATGTAATCCCCATACCATGCTAGTTAGGAAATAACCTTGAAAAAGATATTTGCATGTATATAGAGAAAACATAGATTCAAGGTTATTAGGGTTGCATGTACACTTAGGAAGTGTTAGAATGCTCAAAACCCATCAAATTCTACTAGTAAACTATAATAGGTATAGTTTAGAAAGATACTACTCATTACTTCTAGTCAGTGTTGTAAAAATCCCGACTAGGGTCTGATTAATCCCTAGGCACTACTCGACCGATTAGAGGGCGCCTAGCGATTAATCCCTACATACACAATGAGTGAAATAGTAGAACCTGATGAAATTTTAACACTTTGAAGAAGTTCTATCTCAATAGAAACTATTTGTGTTATGATTAGTGTTGTATTAATCAAATTATCCTATTTTGTTAAGATATTAGTGGTATTTATGAACTTTTGTATGATATTAATCATATTTCATTTTTTTAAATTAAACAAATTAGCAACTAATGGTCCCCGATTAATCCCCCAATTAATCTCCGCCTAGCCGATTATTCTCTTAACCCCAGTCCACCGACTAGCTAACATCAAATGATTTCTACAACCTTGCTTCTAGTACAAGGAAACATACAAAGAGTCAATTCATACATGAGTCAATACTTACTAGGATGAGAAACAAACATAACTTACTATTATGAGGAATAAACAAGAACATATACATATACAAGTACAGAGAAGAGAACATATACATATACATTTACAAGTAAACAGAAGGAACATACAACAACATAACAATTAGAATATGAGATTTACTTCTACATGACGTGGATTCCGCCGTTGTCATGTTGGTAACCAGAGTCTCCTGGAAGGAGAGCAGGCATTGTGTGTATAGATCTATACGGGACAGACTATCTTGCACCCCGACTGTAACTACAGTCCTGGCCGACCAAGCCAAGGGGTGACAAATGTCACATTTATTTCGACGTCTTTCATCATCGCGTTCTATAGCCGTCAATCAGTATGGTTACAAATCTCACATTACCTTATAATTCATTGGCTTTAAGGTAAGTGGTACTATGGTAGTTTCCACATACAAACCTACAGTTCTATAATATCTTCCCTAGTACAATTTTCTTAAAACGTTTTCTCATTATACGATAATGTACAAACTATATTTTGATAACGATAGTCAGACTTGGGAAAATACATACTCTTACAAACAAACAAACCGAACATTGGGTCTTGGTAAAAGACTACAGTTAGTAGAAAATATGGGATTTTCTAGGAAGATACGAATATTGTACAAACAGTTTACGAACATTTACAACGAACATTTTACTACAAGTAAACACTTACAAACTTATACTATGAATATTTTCAACAAACATTTTTCATACAAACAATGACACTAAAATGCTTATGAACTCACCAGCTTTAAAGCTGATAAACTCTTTCAAAATAACTTGTATCCTCATGTCATCAATAGATAGGTACCGATGACAGGTTTTGAGAAGATGGAGCTCGTTCAAGACTCATCTCTTATTTTGTTTTATATTTTTGGTGTCTTATAAACTTCACAGAACACACTTGTATTAAATTATATTATTAATGCAATGGATGATGTTGTTGCTTGTTTACTATTATGCTTTGTTGTGATATTGTACATGACGTCCTCCACCCCCGAACGTTTCCTCCGTTCTGATATTGGGGTGTGACATTTTGGGTTGCCTTCACTCATGCAACTTGATAGGATCTCAAGTGGGGAGAGAGAGTAGGATTTATTATGTGAATATTAATTGGTACTCAGAATGGTTTTATTAATATATTAATAGATTAATATATTATTTGGAAATCATATTATTTAATTAGTATTGATCAGAAATTAATTTGGTGATCAAAAGAGACTGATTAAATTAAGGGGACTGATATTGCAATTAACTATTAGTTGCAAGTTGGGCTATGGATTCCTAATAGAAGGGATTGGACGAAATCTATAGACGCCCATAAAGATTTCGTCCAAAGGGGCTTTCTAGAAGGGCTCCATGGATTGCTTAAGGCCTAAGCAAGGAAGTTAGTGTTTCCACCTTAAAACCCTAATAGCCTCAATTATAAATAAACCACTTAGCATGTGGAATTCGACCCTGTGCTTCTTTGAGTTGCCCTAGCCGAATTCTTCTTCTCTACCAAGTATTCCTTTGCATTAGGTGTTTGTGACTCCATTAGAGGTGTATCACTTGGAGAACTAAGCTTTCAAAGGTCAAGGTGTTCTTGTTATTGCTACATAGCAAGTGAGGTAATGTTCCAAACCCTATTTTACATATGATTTTCTAAATTAGTATGCTAGGTATTAGGGTGTATGCTTTGGATGATTATTTGCATGTATACTTTGATAAAAACCTAGATCCAAAGCATTAGGGTTGCATGTACACCATAGGAATGTTGTAGTGCTCAAAACCCATCAGTTATAGCAATGCGTTTCCCGGAAAGCGTCGGTGTGGTGGAATGTGCACTTGTTGCATTTTGGTAAGTTCATGGCATATTGTCTTAATGGTGTTGGAGCGGTAGGGGTGGTGGCAGCGTGAACAACAACAATTTGTTGCTTCTTGGCGGGGTCCTGTGTTGGCTGGTCCTTTTTTTGTTCTAGAACTTCCTTTTATTGTTTCTCCCTTTTGTTTGCTCCGAGAGTGGGGTCATTATGCCTTAGCGGACTCCATGATCGATGAGTCTCTGGGCCAAGCGTTTGGCACTGTCAAAAGTAATCGGGTTTGAAGATATCACATTCCCTTGAATTTGGGGGGATACTCCCCAGATGTATCTTTCTACCTTCTTGCTTTCTGGGGTGACCATCCCGGGACACAATACAGCTAGATCATTTAATCTGGCGGTATAGGCTATAATGTCAGAACCTATCATTTTGAGGTTCAACAGCTCTTGTTTCAGCTTTTGCACTTCGCCCCTTGGGCAATACTCTTCCAGCATTATAGTCTTCAAGTCTTCCTAGATCATCGAGTTAGCCACTGGGAGGGATAATGACTTGACATGGCCATTCCACCAGGTAAGGACCCTGTCAGAGAAAGTGCAAGCTGCAAATTTGACTTTGCTTGCTTTGGGGTACACATAAATCTCAAAGACTGATTCAGTTTTATCGAACCATTACATTAGAGTGAGGACACCCGCGCTTTCATTGAAGGATTTGGGTTTTCCATTAGTGAAGTCTTTGTAGAAACATTCTCTTGTGCGTCCCTGACTATATCCCTAGTTAGAGTTTGTAGCACCATTTCCTGCTCCACTGGTAGCATTGGTGCTGATTTGTGATATGACAGTCGCCACTGCGGCTGTTACGACAACGTGGAAAATGACATGGTCGAATTGTGTAGATGGTGGTGGTGGTGGTGTTGATGTGGTGTTTTTCGTGTGTATGTTTAACTTTCATGGTGGCATCTTTCTGCCATAGAGTTTAAGGACAAAATGATGGTAAGTCTTTAGTAGTGGTTATAAGTTGGGTGTTATTGAACTAACTATATTAGTTTCTATACACATCATGTTCTTATATAAAAGTATTTGTAACCAATTCATGATAGAAGTTTATGTAACAATAAACATATGAATTCTTATTGTAATGCCTCAATGAAATTATGTGATTTGATCCATACCAGGTCCTTCTAAAATCACATAGTGTATACAAGTTGTATGTAATTAAGATTGAATAAACATTTGAATTTAATGGGTCTGCTATAAGCCACTTGGCATTCTGCTTCTATTACATGTCCTTCTAATGTGGCTTGATGTTCCCGAAACCTTCTAACCTCGGCTCGAGCTACGGTCACTTCTTCCTGAAGAACCTCGGTGTGGTTCAGGGTCTGATCATGGTCTTCATCCAGACGGCGAAGGCAAACTACGGTGACTTTGGTGGTGGTGCTAATTTCCATGATGTGGTTGGCGGATGCCCTTTCTTGCTCACCATGGCGAGCAATGTGACAAACGATGACATGGAGATCCCTGTTTGTTGAGCCCCCTCTGTCGAGGTTATAGAAACCTCGTTCCATACCATAGGGTGGGCGCTGGCCCTGCTCTTGGCTCCATCTCTTTAAATCTACCACCCATTAAGGCGTCAAGCCTTGAAAGTTTCGTCTGGGAGCGGGCTTTCGAACGACCTGTGGTGGATTGTAGACTTCTGGTTCCGAGTCAATGTCGTCCTGATCCTCTTCCTCGTCTATTTCCTCCGAATCATTTTCTTCCTCTGAATCGTCTTCGGGGCCTTTTTCCATTACTTCCTCAGGATCCTCTTCTATCCAACCACCATTTCCCTGGTTAGGGAAATAGGGGTCTTCGGGTATATGGAATCTAGCCATTGTGTCTGTGTGAGAATAGAGATATGAGAAATTTATGAAAAACTTAAGTGTATAATTTTTGTAATATTTTTGAAGGAAAATAAAATTTTAAAATTTTGAAATATTTTTAAATAAAACCTTTGTGATGTGACCCATATCGGGTCCTCCTATAATTACTTAATGCATACATGTTGTATATAATCATAATCGGATAGACCGTCGGATAAGTAGCTCCACTCTAAACCCACAACCAAACAAGGAACAAGATTTAAAGTAGAATAAAAAATCCTAATGTCTAGAAAATTGTAAATATATACAACCTAAATGTATACACTTTGTAATTATAGATCTACCAGTAAGGGTCTTTAGTTTTTATGTGAAGGATTTGATTTATTTTCGTGAGAAGGTTCCTAATGATTACTAGTTTTAGTAAATATCGAGTCCTAAACATTGTCGTTACGGTTCCTATAAAATACTCCCATAGTATTTTATACTTTTAGGTTTGGTTCTACAGTTTCTTTGGTAAGTTTTAGACTTGTTGTTCACTACGATCATTCCTCGGCATACGTTAGTCACATCCCGGATAACTATAGTCGATCAGGCTATATTTATCCCTGATCTGATTACATACCTCGAGGCCTACTCATAATGTTCAACTTATCTTAATATTTTTTGTTTTGTTACTGTTACAACACTGAACTAGTAAGTATGATTGTACTTATACTTTTATAAAAATATCGTAATATTTTAAAGTATACTTGTAAGAAAACGTTACGTCAGAGAGTTTTAGTCCAATTGTATTTATAGTTTGTATATCTTATGTGGTTTGATATACTTAGTTCACTATAAATAATGCTCTAATACCAATCTGTCACACCCCAAACCAGAACGGCGGAAACATTCGGGAGCGGATGACGTCATGTACAGTATCATAACAATTGAGCAATAGTAAAGAAAGCAAATACAACCATCATAAATATAATTTAAAAGGCTACATTGTTGCATAAATTACATGTTTCCAAATAAATTACATTACGATCACAAAATGAGTTTTGAACCGGCACCTTAGCGTCCCGTCCTCAAAAACTGGTAATTACTTGTATTACTGATTCCCTGAGAATACAAGTGGTTTTGAAAAATGTCAACAATTAAGTTGGTGAGTTCATAAGCGTTTTGTATAAGAAAATGTATGATTTTCCGTGTAAAGTAACCGTGTTTGTTCCAAAAAATCCGATATTTTCCATAAATTGAATTGTAAGTCGTTGTTCGTAAAATGATAGTGTTTGTTCCAGAGAATCCAATATTTTCTATGAAATGAATTGTAGTCTTAAATGTTCCAAGACCGAAATGTGTAAGTACTTTTCATACTTCAAATAGTATATGTAATTTTATACGTTTAAGTGTTTGTTAACCCCGTAAACCAAAATGTATTGGTAATACCCCATGTGAAGTATTATAACCATGCTAGTGACCCAGTCGGTCTGTAACAACGTTATTCAGGCGTCGGAATGTTATGACATTTGTCACCCCAGACCTGCCGGTCTAACTATAGCTAACAGTTTAGGTGCGGGATTGTCAGTCTCGTATAGATCTATACACAAGTATCATGCTCTCCCTACAAGAGATTTTGGTTACAATTACAGGAGTTTAATGCAATACTTAAAAAGTACCGTGAAGATAAAGGTCTCACAAATTTATTTATTAACATGTTTACATCAAATGAAATGAAAATCCTTGTTCTTGTAATTTATGTAATATGTAGAGTAAAAATAATTTATTTTTATATAATTATTTATTTATCCCAAACAGGTAAAATAGTGTAAATATTCCACAAACTATAATTATTATACTTTGTAATGTATGTTCCGTCGACATGAAAACCTTTGTTTTATAACACTTTGCATGTAAAAATTTATAATTTTTGGTAGTAACATTATTTGACCTTTTTACATAACATGTATAAAATATAACAAAACATAATAAACGATTTGTATTTTAACACAGGTTTTATTGTGTTTTACTTGTATCCCCCCCCCCCCCTCTCCCCCTCTTTAAAACATAGAAAAATGTTGAAAAATACGAGGGTATGAACTTACTTTATGTGCGTTTGCGACTAGATAACGAGATGAAAACGATGATCTTCGAGCTAGAATACGGGAAGCTAGTCGTATCCTAATGGTTTTAAACACATAATAATGTGTGAATATATGAAACTAGTAAAGAAATTGTTGCATAAACACTAGTTTATATAAAGATTACTTACCTTACGAGTACACTATTTTGAAGAAAATGTCTCCTGGAATCTTTTAATATGAGTATTGAATGGAAATGGGTTTGAGTTTCGGAGCAAATGTTGAGGATTTCTTTTACTGGAAATGGATTTGTGAATGTCTCCACATGTGTGTGTGTGTATATATATATATATATATATATATATATATATATATATATATATATATATATAAAGAAAAGATAATATGAGGTGATGTTTACATTGAAATGTGTAATTATCCTCTTGGGAAAGTAAATATCCTATCAAGTGGCACCACTTGGCCACTTATATGGTGATTTCGACCTAACCAAGACTGAAATCCTCTTGATTTTTGTTTGGCATCACCCATAAAGGGGTGAATTCGTTCCTAAAAGAAAGCTCAAAGAGATTTCGACCAAAACCTAAAGTGGTCCAAGATACCCAAAACCGAAAACCTAAAATTTCTAGATATCTAAAACCGAAATCACTTATGTTTTGTACGTATTTATGATTTTAACTTAACATTTTGACTTATGTTGACTTATTTAAACTTAAATTATATTGGTTCTAATACATATAGTTATATATAACTTATATAAGTATGCTTCATGAAAGTTATAGTTCTGTTACATCAAGTTACACTGGAAATCCACTATACATGGTTGAATTTTTCACATAGTTTTGCTCTAAAAAAATTCAAGTTGTGAAGGTAACAATTACAATAGATATAATATGATAAATGAGAAATTTGAACCATTTAATGAAAATGTCAAGCTTTATTAATCCAAAAACATGTCCAAAGATAAAGCTTGTATTTTTTGGATAACTTAAGAGTTTTTATGTCATTTACCTTTATATTTGTTGAATTATATCATTTTAATATATATCTAACACGAATAATTGGTTGAAACTTATAAACGCATTAAAAAAAAATTAAAAAATCAGAATTCAACCGAAAACATGTTTGAAGGTTGTTTTTAGTTCGAAAAAACAATTTACAAAATTACTTTATACTTGAAATTTTGTTTTTAGTTTGAAAAATAAATTTTCAAAATTGATTTTTGTTAGAACAGTTGAGATAGCAATTAGTTGCAAAATTTCAAACTTATGTTGATTTGTTTAAAATGTTCAAAAGAAGATATTTCGTAATATTATTTTACAAAATACGTTTATTGGGGTGATTCGGATGAATATCATTATAAAAGTTAAAAACATAAACAATAAGAGAAAATAATCATTATAAATGATTAATGTTATTTATTTTAAGATATTATTTTAATATTTCAAATTCTTCTAATAAGTGAAAGATAAAATACATAAAAAAAAAATCCAAATAACATTTAATATTACCAAAACATATTTTAAGATGATACATACAAAACGATATAATATTATTACTTGTACTTAATTATAATATTTTTAAGATAATACATACAAAAGGACATATTATTATTACTTGTACTTAATTATAAACTAAGTCAACGTTGCCGATTAAAAATAGCGTGGTTAAAATTTTAAAACGGAGTTGGAGACTTGTACCTTTTCCTTCATTATCTTCCGAGAGAAAAAATATGAATTAAAAGACGACTTTACTTGTTAAAGTATTTATTAATCTTTCGTCCAAGCAATTTTAATATTTATATATAGTAAATTACACAAATGGTCACTATCATTTAGTGTCATATACGTGTTTGGTGTCTATTATTTAAAGAAAAAAATATATATCGGATAATGTTTATGGTTTTGTTTCTTTATGGTTTAGTTTTTGATAGATTTTAGATGATGGTTGTACTTTTTTTTATTTTATTTTTTTATTATATTATCAACTAGATGTAAGAATCATGTATTATATGTATTTATTTAGAAGAAAAATTAAATATGAAATTCGTAACATTTGAAAATTTTGAATTTATAAGAAAATTTTGGAAAATATTGAATTATTCAAATTAAAGTGTTTTTTTTTTCTTTTTTTAATTTAAACTAATAATTTAGATAAATAAACATAAGAAACTAATGAGGTTTTAATTTATAAATTTTGAAATTAGAATAAATATCAATTAATGATATTAATACGTATTTATTATTAAAATTATTTCAATTATTACATTTAAATATTATGTGAAATTTAATAAAATAGAAAAAAAAATAAAAAAAAAACACAAAATGTCATGTAGAAAAAATTTAATTGAAAATAACCACAAAATGACATGTAACAAATAAATAAAAATGTGACATCTGGCAAAAAGATTTTCATTTATTAAAGTAGATTTGTCAAATGAATGTTAATAAAAACAAATGGGTCCCACTATATTCCTCCTCGTTTATTATATTCTTGCACCATCATCGGACTATTGATTCCACTTATCCTATTCCTCCGTTCCACCTTTGTAACACCTATTTTTCATAATATGTATTATTGTGTAAGAATAAGTACGAACTAGTCGGAGAAAGTGATAGTTTACTCTGAAACGATTTCGTGGATATAAAGATCGTCAAAGTCAGAGTCATTATGAGAAAGTTATGGTTGTTTGAAGTTGAGATAAAAGTATGTTTATATTTCGGAAAAATCAACGGAAGTCAAAGCAAACATCAATGGCGGTTCATCATTGTCACACCTTCGGCCGGTAACGAAAATGTTGGGCGGTGCGAACGTGGGGAAATTAGACCAATACATACAGATATATAAAGAACATAACGCAAGGTTTATCGCAAAACATATCTTTTATTTATTTTAAATTATTCTGGGGTTACATTGTTTTGAAAAGACAAACACGCTTTTTAAACATGACTAAAAACGATAAACAGACGATGCTTAAACTCCAGCAGCTTCCTTGTAGACTTCCTCCTTCTTGACACGACTATCCTCCCCCTTTTTGACCGGATTATCCTCTTTCTCACTCATCTCCCTTAGAATACATGTATTTTTGAAAATGTCAAATAATGTTGGTGAATGCATAGGCTTTTAAAGTTTTCGGCTTTTATAGGGTTGTGTTAGTTTTTTAAAAAAAATCTCTTCAGAAAAACATTTCCTAAAGTATTTTATTAACCCTAGCATACTATCTTTTAGGATATGTAATGGTCCTATCTTATTATCTTTTAGGATATATTTTATTAATCCTAATTTACTATCTTTGTAGGATAACTAACAATCCTAACATATTTTATCTACCATTCTATGGGGTCCCTAATGCTAGTCTAAACTCTAAGGCGATCGAATGTATTACCATGAGCCCCCACAATCAACATTGTTTGACTAAAAATTGTCCCCCGGCACGATACTTCATCGGACGTCGAATAGTGAATAATAAGAAAGTTATCATGTTGGGATTGTAGCTAGCAATCGCAGGTAGGGTTGTCAGACCGCATATAGATCTATACATATATTTCTAGGTCTCGTAAGATTAACTATTACAGGTATCTGGGGTATGTCGAATTTAATAAAGGCTTTTGGATGAATTAGCAGCTCACTAACACATTTACCGTAGGTATTAATCGTTTCTTTTTTATTTTTTTATCGTATATCTAAATCATTCTTAGAGATTTCCTATAACTATCATAATATAAATCTTTTATCTTATATTTGATAATTATAACATTTGATCTCATAATTATTTTGTATATATAAGTATTTGTATATATACACTAATTATGGTTATTTGAAAACAGGATATTTTGGCAGAGTAACAACTTAGTACGGTGCATATCCCTAAATTTAACCAACATAACTTCGAGGTATTATGTTATCCTAGGGAATTGGATATTATAACATCTAGGTATTATCTCATCCTAGACTATCAGGCATCACATCTCTTAGGTGTAATATCATAGCTTATAATTAGGCATACTATCTATAGTTACATTATCCTAAGGCTTTTATCTTTATAAAACAATTTGATATTTATTACGATAAATATATTTTTGATAAAACCATTTGATAAGCATGTATTCCCTCCCTGTAAAACATTTAAACAAGTGAAAATAGGGGTCATGTACTCACCCTAGTCATGTGAAACCTTTGATGTAGGGTTGAATTGGGTTCAAGACTTCGGGGATCGCTCCAGATGGAAACTACTTCGAGACTTAGAGAAAGATAGAGAAGTCAGAGGATGTGTGAAAATGGAATGGCACAACCATTTATTTATAGCTGAGTTTTGGTGGTGTGCGTCGGGCAAATATCTGCACGCGTCGCGCGTGACAATTGTGGCTCCATTCGGAAGCTATCACATGTCACTCCCCTACTCAGCAACATCTCTCACAATCTACTTGAATCCAATTTTAGGTGTGTGGCGTGCGGACACGTGCACGAGATATTTTTGCAAAAATCATAACTTCTTCATGTGTGCTCCGATTTAAGCCCTCTTTATATCTATGTGATGATTTCAATGGGCACTACAACTCTCCTTTAGATTGTTTTGGTTAGGTTTGGCTTTTATTTTTGTGCCTATTGGGGTTAAAAATAAATTATTTTATAAAAATCATATCTCTCTCATACATACTCCATTTTTGGCAAACTTTTTAATTACGTGGTTGATTTCTATTTTTATAACATCTATAACTCTTTCCTTTAGAGTCATATTTTTATAAATCTTATATCTTTGAGATCATGTTAACGATTACTATCCAAGTATGTTAACCAGCTTAGGAAACCATACAACATTTCAAATGCTAATTTTTTAGTCTAATGGATGTTTTTAACAATAAATGTAATGGCACATGCGATTCTTATTATCTCAAAAATCAAATATTACAATTTTATACTATTACATATGTTTTCCTACTCTTTGTAATGGCGATTAGTGACAGAAACCTCTCGATTGTCATAGTCTCCCCATGTTTAGGAAATTTCGTCCTGAAATTTTATCTTGTCATTGGGCTTCCTTCGAACAAGTGAGAGTACTTGTCCTTCATTTGGTCTTCTCGTTCCCATATGTACTCTAGTCCTCACTTAGAGTTCCATCGCACCTTAACAATGGGAATCCGACTTTTCTTGATTCATTTGACCTCTCTGTCTATTATTTCAGCTTGCTCTTCGATGAAGTTCAGTTCTTGGTTAATCTAAAGTTCATCAAGTGGCATTACAAGCGTATCGTCGTAAGGGCACTTCTTAAGATTTAACACATGGAACACATTATGCACGTTATTAAGCTATTAGGGTAACCTAAGTTGATACACAACTAGACTTGTCCTTTCGAGGATTTCGAATGGTCCTATGTACCTTGGATTTAGTTTACCCCACTTTTCTGAACCTTATAACTCTTTTCCAAGGAGATACTTTGAGCATTACCCTATCTCAAACTTAGAATTCCAGAAGTTTACACCTCATGTCAGCGTAGCTCTTTTGACAGTCACATGTTGCCTTCATGCGTTCGCTTATCTGCACTAGCATCTTGTGGATAATCTTTGGGCATGTTCGTAGGGTATCCCCTAAGAATTTCTTGGACAGTTATGTATCGTCAACTTCTATGCAACAAATAGTAGATTGAAATTTTTGGTTGTATAGTGCTTCGAACGGTGTTGCTTTGATTCCCGTGTGATAACTATTATTGTATGAGAACTCATCTAGAAGGAGGTGAGTATCCTATGCACTTTTGAAATCTATCACACATGCTCTGAGCATGTATTCTATCGTTTGGATAGTCCTTTCACTTTGGCCAGCAGTTTACGGATGATAAAATGTACTTATATCCATACGCGTACCAAGGGACTTTTACAGGCTCTGCCAGAAGCGAGAGGTAAACCTACTATCTCTGTCAGAGAAATGGATAAGGTTACCCCATGCAATCTGATGATCTCTCTAACGTATGTTCCGGCAATCTTCTGCATCTTATCTGTCTCTTTTATCGGTATGAAGTGGGAAAACTTGGTTAATCTATCGACAACTACCCCTATAGTGTCGTAACCATCAGTAGTCTTTGGTAATTTGGTAACAAAATCCATTTCAATCTACTCCCACTTCCACTTGGGAATCTCCGGTTGCTACAACAATCCTGAGGGTCGTTGATGTTCTGTCTTGACCTTGGAACATGTTAGACATTTACCTATGTAGGTCGCAATCGCATCCTTCATGTTTCGCCGCTAATAAAGGGGCTTTAGGTCTAGATACATCTCATCTGCTCCAGGATGAATGGAATATCTAATTCGATGGGCCTCATTTAGAACTAGTGCCTTGATCTCTCCATATTTCAAAACCCGTATTTGGTTCATGAAATATCTCGTTCCATCATCCATAATTTCGAGTTGTCTTTCAATCCCTCTAAGGCCTTCTTCCTTAACGTTTCCTTCCGTTAAATATTTGAGGTGAGTATTCATAATCTGTGAGATTAGATTTGACTGGATAGTCAGCATAAGTGCTTTGACTCTACGGGGTTTAACTTGTTCTTTACGGCTAAAAGCATCGACTACAACGTTAGCCTTTCCTGGGTGGTAACGAATCTCACAACCATATTCATTCAACAACTCTAACCATCTTCTTTGTCTCATATTGAGCTCTTTCTAGTCAACGATGTGTTGCAAACTCTTGTGATCCGTGTATACTACACACTTTGTTCTATAAAGGTAATGTCACCAAATCATTAAGGAAAAAACTACCTCTCCCAACTCTAGGGCGTGGGTGGTGTAGTTGTTCCCAAACACCTTAATTTGTCTTGAGGCGTAGGCTATGACCTTTTCCATTTGCATCAACACACATCCCAACCCCTGATGTGAAGCATCGTAATATACTACGAAGTCATCAGTTCTTTCTGGAAGGGATATTATCGGTGCACTACATGACATTTCCTTTAGCTTTTGGAAAGTTGCTTCCTGCTGGTCTCCCAATACAATTTTACTTGCTTTTGGATTAATGTTGTGATGGTTTTAGCTATATGAGAGAGTTTTTTTATAAATATTCCATAATAGCCTGCCATTCCTAAGAATTGATGCGCCTCTATTGGCGTTTTGGTCAAGGAGCTCATTGTAGCCATGGGTTCCTTTGGTATGCCAATGAATAGATGAGGAGGTGATAGGATCGCTTAGGTTGAGTATCGGTTGTTGAAGGATTTATCGGCTCGTTGTATGGATTGCTATTTATAGTCTAGATTGGGCAGTTATCGATCGGTAAATGAGTTTCAAAGATAGGTATGTTTAACTCTACGTGGGTTTTGGTTCATTAGATTAAGTGTCAATGCATTCTCTATTATTGGTCATTTCGTTCATCATTACAACAGAGATTCTTTGGAAGTTTTGATTTGTATCAGTTGAAGTTCAATGGATTCATCAACCAATCGTCAAGTTCGGATCGAGTTTAGAAGATGTCCTTGGTTATTGGGAGTCTAGAATTTGGGATGGTGTTGTTCAGTTTTCCCTTCGGAACATTAGATCTGCGTAGAAACTAATTTTTTGGCACGTCATGCTGGCAGGGTTGGTATTTGGATGGATCCAACTAGAGTTTTAGCATCATTTATGGATAATTTTAAAAGTTTTATCGAGATAGTTATGTATTGATGGGCTATGTTTAGTCTCAATCAAGGTATAGGATCTTGTTTCCATCGTTCATGAGGATGTTTTCTGTTAATGATTGAGGTTCATCATTTCATTAGATCTCTGATACTTCACCCTTTGGGTATGGTTATAGACTCAATGGCGTTGGTTGTCAGTGTTTAGGCTAGTAATGGAACGATGGCAAGAATGACGTAGTACTGTGAGCTTATCGTTTTAGTGGTTAAAAGGTGTCATGATGTATCGTGAACTAGTGGTTGTATGATTCTTGTAGTTGAGACCCGGTAGTCATTTGGTTGGGACTCTTAGGTCTCGGATCTTTAGTCTTATGGGCATGGGTGGATGATAGTGTATTTTTTTAGGAATCGGAGACTCGGTGGCCAGCTGGTTTGGATCATCTAGTCAGAAAAAGTTATTTAGAATGATATATTATTTGTGCACCGAAAGTTGCTTAATAAATGGTTTCTAAGGTGGACCACGTCTTCTTGTGGGCTGTCTATTAGGAGTTTGGTTTCCAGTATGAGGAGTTAGTCCTGAAATATCGAGTCATTAAATTTTTTTAGATGTCTCAAGTGATTTTTAAGGTGGATGTACACCTGAGTTGATAAGGGATTTCGATGCAATGTGCGAATTCTTGGATTAACCATCCTTACGCCTGTGGGGGCATCAGGTTGCTGATGACTTGTCAGGAAGTCACGATTATATTTAAAGTTTTTTTTGGTGGAATTCACGATCGGTATGTTTTGAGTACTCTTTCAGCATGTTTTGGTGGAGTTCAAAGTCAATGATTAGGGGTAGGTTCGATAAAAGGATGACCATCAGTCTTGGGGTAAGGTTTCTGAAGAATAGACTGATGGGTTCCCGATTTTGAGAAGTATAGTGACAAGGATGGTTTGTGGTTGTAGTATTAAGAGTTCCCGGTTTGTGTGGTTTTCTCTGGAAGTTAGGTTACTCACTTAGAGAGAGAAAGAAAATTTGTTGGCAGTTTTCAGTTTTTGAGTGGTCTCTCGAGTTTTCTTTATAAGATGCCTTGATTTCGAAATGGTTAGAGGGAGTTTATGTAATATGTTGGTGTTGTTTCATAAATTGCAATCGATGCGGATTTCGAGGATGAAATCCAGTTTAAGTAGGGGAGAGTTGTAACATCCTGTTTCGAGAAATTTCTTATTTTGGGATTGTGAACAACAAATGGATCAAGTAAATGTCTTGGTCTTCAAGGGAATATGATTTAGAGCCTATTGGTTGTTTATAATATTGGTTATGCGATCCAAGCCCTTGGTTTGTGTTGGAGTCAAAGGGTAAAATGGGAAAACTGATGTTTCGGACTTCTTGCATGAAATATAGATTTTTTTCGGTAAGTTTTTAGTCCAATATATCTAGATAATATTGTAGGTCTCGTCAATACCTTTCTGTGGATATAAAGATCGTCAAAAACAGAGTTAGAACGAAGAAGTTTTGACTGTTTGAAGTTAGGAAGGTTTTGAGCTTAGTATAGTACGTTGGGTGTATAGGATGTACGTTAGGCATACTAGGCATACCTGGAGTACCTTGTGTGTACCTGGGGTATGTCGGACATATAGGATCAGAATCCAAACCATATTTTCGTGGTTTGAGCCCTATTTAAGCTCCTTATCTTCCCCAAACCCATTCCATTCTACGCCTCCACCTCTCCCACACCCTCCCATGAAACCCTAACCAGAGTTTGATCCTTGTGAGCAAAAAGAAGTTATTTTTAAGTGCTTTGGAGTGTTCTTGGTGCATCTTGGAGAAGAATGAGCTTATTAGGGAAGTGTTGGTTGCATTGGAGCTTGTAGATCCAAACTTTGTTCACCTTGATCTTTCTTCTAGAGGTATAAAGCTTGAATCCTGATGATGTATTTTTTAGATCTAGCTAGTTTTGCATGTTATGAGATTTTGGTCATTTTAGTGTATAAATTTTAGATCTTAAAAGTTTGTGACCTTGTTATGGATAAAGTTGGAAACTTTATCCATCTAAACATCATTTTGATTCAGATATGAAGGTTGGAGACTTGGACTTAGTGGATTAAGCTGATAAAGATGCACTTTTGGGTTCCTTGGAGACTTAAAGACTAAATCTTGGTTGTTTAGATAATTCAAATGGATAAAGTTGGAAACTTTATTCATTATGGAGTTATTAGAAAGCATAAAAATGTAATCTTGGCCCCTTATCCCCTCCCATTCAAATGTTAGAGAGCTTAAGAGCTTAAGATAAGTTAGGGTTTTGGCGTTGGGCATTTTCTATGCATGAAAACTCATAAAGATGGAAACTTTATGGTTTGGAATGATATTTGGGGGCTAGACCTGCAATTGGAGGAAAGGAATTCATGAAATAAGCATTTAATGGGGAAGTGACTTTTGGCCTGGTACGTTGGGCATACTTTTAAGTATGTTGGGTGTACTCCCTCGGAAGCCCGATCTGGAACTTGAGTACACTAAAGGTACATGATGAGTACGATGGGCTTACTCAGCCTGAGGCCCCGAGTCAACTCAGTTGAATTCATTGATTTTTAACTTTAAACATGATTTTGACCAAGTTTTCTTTAAGGTTACTTTGGGTATTTTGAGTTGAAGTTGAGACTTGTCACTATTTGATGTATAGATGACAGGTAGAGTTGATATTCGGAGCAGTAACCTATCCAACTATCTGCTCAAACTGAAAGGTAAGTTTTCCTCATTATACTTGTGGGTCAAAGGCACCACTATCGATCCACTATATTATGTATTCTAGTATACAGGGTGTTGTTATGCAGTATTGATCTGTTATATCTGTATTTTAGGATATAGAATGTTTCTACACGGTTGTGATCTGTAGATCAGCCTGTTTTCTGACTAGTTATATGATTATCTGTTTGTTGGATACATGTTATTTGTTATGTATATGTCGACATGGTATGGTTGTGTTGAGGCAATCCTTCTTTGTGCGGAAGCCAACAAACTTGGGAGCAAGCCACACATGAGTTGTGGGCGGGAAGGCAAGCCAGTCTCATGTTGTGGGTTCAGGAGCAAGCCATACATGAGTTGTAAGCCAAAAGGCAAGCTAGACTCATGTTGTGGGCTCGGGGGTAATCCAGTATGTTAGTTGTGGACCCAGTATGCATGATGTTATTATGTTTGTGTGGTGGTATATTGGGGGAAATCACTAAGTTTCGTGCTTACAGTTTCAGTTTATTTCTTCAAATACTTCAGATGATCAAGGCAAGGCGAAGGCTTGATCATGCACATCCTTTAGATTTTATGATATTCAATCTTAGGATACTCTGATTTGTAATTATAACTTTTGGAAACAGTGTTTTGTAAACAATTATAGTCATTAGATGGTTGTTTAAAAATGAAAATTTTACCGTGATTTTTGGGATATTATAGATAGTATGGCTAGCACTATATATTTGTTTTGCATTATATCTATCATCATCATCGTTTAGGTGATGACTAGGTAAATACATGTTATTCCAACCTTAGTGGTCATAATAGATCAAGTCCGACTAAGATATATTCATAAATTAGAAAACTTGGTTCTGAGAACCATGTTCAACGTAGTGTCCGACTTTAGTCAAATATCAAAGAAGGAATGGATCGAGGTAATCGAAAGACAGATTGTAAATCGTCATTAGAGCTTAGAAATCAGTAGCTAGAGATTGCTACCTGCTTGAATGTGATTATACCACATTAGAACATGAAGGAATGTACCTTATATGTTAAAGTGTTTGACTCTTATAGATGTCTTAGGTGTTAGTTATTTAGGAACCCTTTATAGTAAAAGTGATTAGAGTAGGTGATGACAAGTTTTGTTATATTAATAGAATGTCAACTACACGTACCATGAAGCAAAGAAACCTAAGATTGGGTCAGGAAAAGCAACACTATATGATTGGATTGTTGTTAAAGTATCACATACTTTATTAGAGAAATTAACCGGTGTCGTACGATGGATCACTGACAGGTTGTTTGTTAGGTTCAAGGAACAGATCATGGCCATTCAAACGGTTAAGAAAGTTGTTAGGACCACTCAGGAAGGAGATCTTAGTATAGGAACACAACTAGGAAAAAAGAAGCAGGAGCAAGACCTAACTTTGCCAACGATAACCAATAAGCTTGATGGTATTATGCCAAACAGTAGAGGCATGTGCGGACAAAAGGGGCATAAATGTAATTAAATGCTACAGGTGGAGTTATGCCATCGTTGTCACCAGCTTGGCCACATTAGAGTCGATTGCACACAATTAGCAATAGGAATAAGTCAGACCCCAATAATTGCGGTTCCGCCAAAAGAAGAAGTTACGCATTCAAGAGAAAAGGAACCCACAACCAATGAAGGAGTTGTGTTGTTCCCTATCAAATAAAAAATGAATAACACCATTAGAAATGTTTTTTGTTATGTCTATTTTACGTACATAGGTATTAGCATGTAACCCAATGATTGTTGTTATTGCTTTTAAAATTTTAGTATGCAATAAAACCCATTTTCTCATATGTGTGTGATAGTTTGCTTTAGAAAATATCGTGCTTGTCACGATCTTATCCTTCTTTATTCATGCTATGTGAGAAGATCACTTATGGTTGGCACAATTAGAATTACTATGATAAGAACATTGGAGGTCATCGGATATGACAACCATGAGCTTCTTCAAAGTCAAAAGGAGTCATGAATCATGTAGGAAAGGTCAACTTAGACTTCAGATAGTTACGAGCAGCAGTAGAGGATAGTTCGAACCAAAGTAGGGGAGAATTGACCCTTAAGGAGAAAGTACAAAGTGAAGTTCGATCTCGATAGGAAGGTCCAGGAGAGTAACAACACGAGTAGGCGGAGATAATTAGTTTCATTTTTGGGTAATATAAGAAGGAAACTTTGTACTAGAATACCCATAAGCTATGAGTTTCTTTCTTCTCAAGTAAGGGAAGGTCTTTCCTCCCAAGCGTCTAATAGGAAACGGCCAAATCTTTGGGTGCGGTTAGATAGCCAAAGAGAACCATAGAGGTTTGTGCCTTTGATTATATATGATTTATCCTCGTAGTATAGGATTAGTTAGAAATTCGGGAGGTCATGTGGATTGGCATAGAGAGCATCGAATACTAAAGTCATACACCAGACTTAGGAATTTAATTTCAACCATAAAGGATTTAGCTAACCCAAGCGAAAGGAATATAAAAGTAGGATCAACGTCAAGGGATAAGGTATTTTCGTAATTATGATTAGAGACCCATGGGAGGAGACCGTTTAAAAAGGACTATGCCCATTAAGTATATTAATACTTTAGTGTAAATTTAGGCATCATGTTAGACTACATGATTAGTTACCCATTTAGTCGATAAGCATAAGAACTAACAGAGAACTAGGATTGAATCTCAAACGTTCATAGGTCGACATAGGACGATAGTTAGATTTTAGACCCCATACAGTGTAGATAAAGAACCCATAAATTAGTTGTAGTATCAAAATATAGAAAACAGAGATCGTTGGTGATAAGTATATATCAAGGAAGGATGATGACTAAGACAGTCAGATAACGGTTGTGAGTCTGTAAGACCACCGAAGGGTTGATTGTGAGTAGTTAGATAAGTGTCATGATGTATCATGAACAAATTGCTCAAACAATAGTTATACCTCAATATAGATAATGTAGTTAGAGCATTGTGAGAAGCCTATGTGGTGACCTGGTGTTCATTATAATGTAGTAGATAAGCAACCCTTATTATGAGTCCGTCGCCAATATTAGAATATTGGTTCTAGTGTTTTTAAGCCAGTAAACCCATTATAGTAATTATGGTTAAAATTTAGCATGTTAGAACACCTGAACTAGGCCAAAATAACATTTGTAATCTAGATTCACGTGTGTTTTAAGGATATGCCTCAAGCCTTTATGGAGGCATGTTCCGAAAAGTGAATCTCATTAGGATGTCATAGGTAAATTTCCACAATTAATCACTTTATATCGAGTCGATTGTGACAACATTTCACATCTGAAGGCAATCATTCATCGAAGACCATAAGATTCTAGAAGTCCAGACCGATGATTTCCCGGTTTCAAAGATTTTGCAAGTACGTCTATCGCAGAAAACAAGGTTATATGGATAAATGAATGCAGGAAGACAAATTCGATGCAGCAATGCTGACTAAATCTTAGATTAATCTTGTGAAATCTCAGTACGTTAGTTTATAGGCATTATCCTAAGGTGCGTTAGTATTAGGAATTTGAGGACGAAATCTTTACAAGTGGGGGAAAGTTGCAACACCCAATTTTCGCATTCCACTAGAATTCAATAAACCGAATTGTCCGTAAATTGTAAAAATGAGTGCCCCAAAACATATATATGTTACTATATAGTTAGAGAGTACACATTGTCCCGATCCCAAAAATACAAATTTCGTAGAAATATGAATTCATATGAAAGAGATATGAATTTTATAAGATATCAAAATCAACCGCGTAATTAAAAATTATTAACGTCAAAAGGTACAAAGAGAATGGTTGAATTTGGGTAAAGTCACCAAAATGAAAGTCATTGTACTCTTTAAGATAGGAATTTTGAAAGGAACACCAAAATTGGAATCCATACGAAAGAGTTAAGATTTTTGCAAAATCATTAAATCATATAAAAATAAGGGCTAAAAAATAAAGTCAGAATTAGCCAATTGAACTTAAAGGAAAGCTGTAGTACTCATTGAGAGCTACACATGGAAAAAAAGATAGTAAAAAATGGAGCTCGTATGAAGAAATTACGAAATCTACAAAATTTATATTTTGCGCCCAGTATGGTGTGTGTCGAGTGTGCAACATGCGCTTCTAGAAGGTGAAAACACCGATCATGAAGAGCCTGGCATGTGGCACAAAATGGTTGGGGAGACATCACCTTAAAATGCACGACGTGCACCCCATTTGCACACCGGTCACCCGAAAAATGCCTATAAAAGGGCAGCAACCCTCATTCTCTCCCACACACCCTCCAATTCACTCTCTCGAAATTCTTAGTTATAGTTTTGAAATATCCTTAGTATTTAGGATATCTTTAGTGAACCTCTAAGGCCCCGGAGAGCTCTATAACTAGTAGCTATCACGTTGGAATTCTGCCAGTGCAATTTTCGGACTTGGTCTAGGAAATCTCTATTAGTTAAGCTACACTCTTTTGTTTTTAGTGTAACTTATATTTATAGTCATAAGTCATTATTATGAACCTATAAATAAGATTTATGAGTAATTCCAAGTCAAAATATTGATTGATCTACTTACAGGAGAGGTGTTTAGAATGATTATGTTGACTTAGTTGTTGTGTTTCAGTAAATCTATATGTAGAAATGATCCTGCCAACCAACTATCATGCCTAGCTGATCCTTATTTGATAAATCTATCACTATTCATTGGAATTAGTGATAGATCTAGCCTACGTTACCAGATCGTTATAGAAATTAATAAGTTATAGTATTATAAGTTAATACTTGCTATTCGTGTTACCTATATGTTGGATCACCAATCGGATCTCCCAGATCCTGTCAATCGTCTAAGTAACTGTCCAGTTCATCTCATTATATTATATATCCCAATATACATCCGTGTATGTTAGATATAGGTGTAACATCTTGTTTCCTGCTATTTTTGGGTCGTAGGTCGGAAGTTGATTGTGTAAGACTTTAGTTCTAAATGAGGCAAAGTGTAGTCCTTATGGAAGGAGTTAATATTAGTTAAGAGATTTAACCCTTAAATTGTGTTTTGGGTTGAAGGGTAGAAAGGGAAAAGTCATAGGTTGGGTTCTTGCATGAAATATGGATTTTTTGTTCAAGAAGTTTTTAGTCCAAGATATTTAGATAATATTATAGAGCTCTTTAACACCTTTTCGTGGTTAGAAAGAACGTCGAAAACAGAGTTGGAATGAAGAAGTTACATCCATTTTAAGTTAGGCGATTTTTAGGTTAGCCGCCTACGTTGGGCATATGGGGAGTACGATGGGCGTTCTACGGCATCCCTGGTAAGCTGGGTGTATGTGATCAGTTCCCAAACCCTATTTTCGTGTTTTGAGCCCTGTTTAAGCTCATTAACTCCCCTAAACTCTTTCCATTCTCAGTCTCCACCTCTCCAACACCCTCCCTTGAAACCCTAACCCTAGTTTGAGCCTTGTGGATAAACAGAATGTGTTTTTAAGTGCTTTGGAGTGTTCTTGGTGAACCTTGGAGAAGAAGGAACTCATTGAATAAGCATTGGTTACATTGAAGTTTGTAGATCCAGACCTTGTTCACCTTGATCTTTCTTTTGGAGGTATATTGAATCTTGATGATGAATTTGTTAGATCTAGCGAGTTTTAGATGTGATGAAATCTTAGGTCACTTTAGTTCATAAAGTTTAGTTCTTGAAAGTTTATGACCTTGTTACGGATAAAGTTGGAAACTTTATCCATTTAAACATTATTTTGATTCAGATCTGAAGGTTGGAGACTTGGAGTTAATAGATCAAGTTGAAAAAGGATTCACTTTTGGTCCCTTTGAGACTTAAAGACTAGATCTTGTTTGTTTGGACCATTCTAATGGATGAAGTTGGAAACGTTATTAATTATGGAGCTATTAGGAACCATAAAAATATAAACTTGGTATTGTTCCTTCTTTCATGCATGAGTTATGAAGCTTAGAATCATATGATAAGTTAGGGTTTCGGATTTGGACCCTTTGTAGCCATACAGCATCATAAAGTTGGAAACTTTATGAATTAGAATATCATTTAAACCTAGATCATAATGCCGAATGAACAGTCTTAAGGGATAAAGTGCTTAATGGAATGATTGGGACCTGCTTGCGTACACTAGGTGTACCTAGGAGTATGATGGGCGTACTAGGCCTGTACCATATATGTTGGGCAAAAGTTGAGTACGTTGGGCGTACTCAGCCAGCCTTGGACTTTGACTTTTGTTAACCTCTGTTGAACGTTGAATTTTTTACCAAATTTGACTTTAGGTCAAACTTGAGGATTTCGGGCTATTAATTAAGATTTTTACTGGTTATGGTGTTAGTAGATTCGCAGGTGCAAGTAGTGTAGAAAAAGGGATCATATCAGAGTGTTTCTCGAGTTTCTTCATTTCAGGTGAGTTTCACCTCATTGTATCTTAGGTCGAAGGCACCAATGTCAGCCCACTAGTTTTGGTTATCTGTTATTATAAGGAAGCCTTAGGAACTATATATAGTCATGTATTATAGACTGAGGACTCTTGATCTAGGGTTTCTTGCTTGTTTCTTGTTTAGTTGTGGCTCTAGAGTAGGATCACCTCTTTGGGTGTATATATACGGTTATACATCTTTTGGATTGTTGGTATTTAGTGTGTTGTTGTGATATAGTGACCTGTTAGATCTGTATCCTGGTAGTTGGTATGTTGTTATGTTGTAGTGATCTGTTAGATCTGTATCTTGGTAGTAAGTATGTTGCTATGATGTACTGATCTGTTAGATATGTATCCTAGTATTTAGGTTGTTGCTATGTGGTAGTGATCTGTAGATCTGTATGTCTACCTATACTTTTTGATTACCATCTAGTGGAGTGCCCTAAGGACTCTATGTGGTCATGTAGGATAGCCTAAGAACTCTTGAACTAGGCTTTCTTGCATGTTCCTTGTTTGATTGTGGCTTTAGAAAATGGTCATCTTTTTGGGTGGCTATCTTACCTCTGGTTACTTATGGTTACGCATTTCATGGAGGATAGCTGGTAGCGGGACAGTGTGCAGTTTGAGGACTAGTAGGCGATATTGAGTTGTACGATGACTGTTTGCATGTATTATGTGCATACTTGATCCTTGATTGCTTATATGTCGTCATATAGTGGTAGTGGGTTGAGACGGTCCTTCTTTGTGTTGTAGGCCAAGATACTTGGTGCAGGTCGGTTGTAAGTTGTAGGCACAGAGGCTCGAGAAGAGCAGTTGGTTTGAGGTGGTAAGCTAACAAACCCTGGGTATTCCCGCCCGATGACTGAGTTGACCCGATGCATGCTGGTATGTTGATCATATGGGGTAGTTTGAGGGAAATTCACTAAGCTTTATGCTTACCCAGTTGTTTATTGTTTCAAGTATCATCGGTGGCTATGGGAAGGAAAAGTCGGGACTGTACACACTCATCAGCAACATGGAGGATTTCACGTTCATTATAATACTCTATTTTTAATTATTGTAATTGGGAACAAATGGTTTTCTTAAAATGGTTTTATAAACTGGAAGTTTTACTTTAATTAAAAATGAAAAAATTTTGTTCGTAAAATTGGGATGTTACAAGTTGGTATCAGAGCCCTAGTTTGAGCGAATTTGAGGAATACTTGTGTGAATCCAGTCTCAAACTAGGACCCAATAATTTTCACAAAACATTTTAAAAAAGAACTTATAATAAAAGAGTTGGTTTAAGGAAATGGACTCAGTCTCTTGTCGTGTGCTTGTTTGATTGTTGGCTTGGGATCGGGAATGTGGACATTGACTTAACTTTGGTTTTTATGGAAGATGCGGTGTGTACAATTAGCTAGAGCCCAAACAGGATAGTGGTTCCCAAAATACCTATGCTTGTTATATGTACCAACTTTTGATTTAACTTATCTCTGAGCTGTTAGGAAAGCATTCTAGTGGATAAGCTAAGGTTCTTTTAGAAACTGTTGGATAGAAAGGCCTGATTTATGTGATGCCTTATGATATAGGAAGTTGCTTGCCTTATATATATATATATATATATATATATATATATATATATATATATATATATATATATATATATATATATATATTACTTAATTTGTGATTGTTGCATGTAATTTAATTACTTGTATATGGTTGGGATTGAATAGCCTTAGAATGATTGACTTAGACTTACTTCATGTTCCTTGTTTAGTTGTGGAATTAGGGCATAGTCAATTATTCAATAGTCTATCTGATCTCCTATTGTGTATAATAAGCATGCACAAAAGAAACCGGTGGTGTGGGAGCAAGGATAATCCTAGGAAGAGTGCCTAGGAAGTTAGTTGTAGATCATAGAAGAAGTGGGTGTTAGCACACCTAGGAGTGGTCTAGTGCAGTGACTTAGGACCTTGGTATGAATTCTGATTCGACTACAAATAGGTGTGGAAGGTAATATGGACTCGTACTATAGAAAGCACAGGATTCGTATGAGATTCAGGAGAAGTTTCGAGGCTACTAAGAAACAAATAGGAGTAGGTACTAGTGTGTTGAGAACTATGTTGTGATGTGTGATATTTCCTTGGTTTAATTTTCAGTATGGCAGCTATTGGAGGTTTAGGATTAGGAGCTGGCAGCACTGAGAGGGAAGGTATGAGTGAGGAGGAGATTCATGGGATCATTGTTGCAGAAATGGATGAGGCCATCAGGGAGGTTACTCTGGAGTTGTTTGGATTGGTCAAGACTTCCATGATCGAGTTATTCAATGATCACTATGTTGCACTTTCTGAGGTTATTGTTGTTGCAGCTACTGCAGCAGTTGTTGCCGTAAGGTTTCGAGGATAAGAACTTCTAGTACCAGGAATTCGATAAGATGAAGCCTCCAACGTTTGATGGGGTCAAGGAACCGATTGTGGCGATGAGATGGATGTATAATGTTAAGGGTTGTTTCTTCACATGATCTTGTCCAGATGACCAGAAGGTCAAGCGTGCCCTGAACCTTCTCAGGTTGGGGGAGAAGGATTGGTGGAGATTGGTGACTAGTTCTTACACTCCTGAGCAGAGGGTTGCAGTGACTTGGGAGCAGTTCTCAGAGATGTTTTGTACGAGATATGTTCCCCTAGTGGAAAGGGAGAGACTATTCCAGGAGTACCTAGATCTGAGGCAGATGACCGAGTCGATGATAGGGATCACCAAGATGTTCACTGAGAGGGATTTGTTCTGTCCTAAGTTTGATGCTTCAGAGCAAGTTCATATAACTCAGTATTTGAGTATGCTCAAGATTGAAATTCATCAATTTGTATCTACCCCACGATATAGTACCCTCGCTGAGCTTCAGGATGCCACGAGGAAACAAGAGATTGAGATAGAGATCCATGTTGGGTTTTAGCCATAAGAACTTTCCTATGTGCGCATGTAAAACCCTAATGCTCGGATCTAGGCTTTCTAATTAAACATGCTTTGAATCCAACACTTCTAATGACTAATTAGAATAAATAACAACATTGAAATAGATCTAGAATCATACCTTTGGATTCCTTGTTGATCTTGTTGTCTTGGAGCTTCTAGAGTCACAAATGTCACTCCTCTAATGGCTTACAAACACCAATAGCAAGTAAGATGATTTAGGAGAGAGGAGAGGGGAGGAATTCGGCCAGAGTATCTCTACTTTTGATGTATCGAATTCCCTCACCCCTAGGGTCTATTTATACTTGTAGACTCCTTAAGGATTACAGCTTCAACCCTAATTGGATAACTTAGACTTTAAGTTGATCCATATCCTTTCCTTGATAACCCTATGGACGATTTTGGCTTATCCAAGCCCTAGAAATCGTCCATCCTATCATGGATAAGGATTTATAGTCTAAAGTGTAACTATCAAACAATTGACAGTTTATACCCTCTTATTTAATTAATCTCTTTAAGTCACCAAATTAATTCCAATTAATCTATGACTTATATTAATCAAATAACCATATATTATTCCTTATAATATTTACTCTCTCTTAACAAATCATCCATCAAGTTGCTATGGTGAAGGCAACCCAAAATGACCATGCACAACCGGATCAAATACTTGCCTAATATAGTTGCAGCCTTAGACACTATTCCAACAGTCTCCTACTTGGATAAGTCTAGTAACTATACAAGTACAATTCGGTTTGCAATCGTAGCTCTCAAAGACGCAATCAAACTCTGATCTAATCAATCTTGTCCTTTAGATAAGGGATCGTACAGTCCTCTGTTAGATATCATGCTGACAAACCTATGGAATGGTTAGTCTAGCATTTGATTTCTCGATCTCCGATTTATTCGACATAGAACTTAATCAAACACATCAATTCAGTTCTGACCGGGCCCGGCACATAAGTCAAATCAAATCATCGAGTGGCCAAGATATCTCTTCTACCCTCTTAGGATAAAATTTACAGATAAACTTCGACTTATATGCATTTACTTATTCATTAACCAACTATACACAACAATGTGTTTTATAACACCAAGTTACTGATGCGTTTTCGCATTATCAATGTACAATCAATTAACAAATAATAAACCATATATCTAGGTTTTAAGACTATATGATATTATCGTCTTGCGATCACCTTTTATATCGTATTCCATAAAGTGATTCCAGCAAGCGCGGGTTTGTTCCAATGCTCAAAACTAGTTCATAAGCACTCATGAACGTTGCAGCAACCCTTGCTATGTCTAACACCATTTAGACAATCTACACACCAATTCATGACAATCTTCATTCATATCTACTTCCAACATATGAACGATTGTGGACAATTTGAATAATTCGATTATTCCTAATAAACTCAATTATTCTGGAAGTCAAAACATGCAAAGTGAAACAATAGTTACACAATTAACATATGACAGTAACTTTACTTATAAATAAAACTCCTTTATTTAATCATCAAATGTTAATTACATTTATCTATTATACGTTTCTAAATACTATCTAATCTATACTAATATCATCCTTCAGCCCAATACTCCTAGCATGTTGCAAGTGCTTAACCCTACTCAGTCCCTTCGTAAGCGGATATGTTGGGTTATCTTCTGATGATATCCTCTTAACTATGAGTTGTCCTTCTTCTACACGATGTCTAATGAAGTGATATTTTCTGTCGATATGTCGAGATCTACCATGATCCCTCGGTTCCTTGGTCAAGGCAACCGCACCTTCGTTATCACAGAAAATCTCCATGGCTCATTTATGGCCGGCACAACTCCAAGATCACCAATGAAGTTCTTTAGCCATATTGCCTCCTTCGACGCTTCGCTCGCTGCGATGTACTCTGATTCGCACGTTGAATCAGCTACGGTTTCTTGCTTGGAACTCTTCCAAGTTACTGCTCCTCCGTTTAGGGTAAAGACCCAGTCCGACTGCGAACGGTAGTTGTCCCTATTGGTCTGAAAACCGGCATCACTATACCCTCGCACCTTCAAGTCATCACTCCCTCCAAGGACTAAGAACCATTCTTTCATCCTCCGAAGGTACTTAAGGATGTTCTTCACCGCAATCCAATGTGCTTTGCCAGGGTTCCCTTGATATCTGCTAACCATGCTCAAAGCGAAGGCTACATCAGGGCGAGTATAAGTCATAGCGTACATGATTGAGCCAACTGCGGAAGCATATGGTATTCGGCTCATTTCTGCTATTTCAGCTTCAGTACTCGGACTTTGAGTCTTACTCAACTTGGCATTTCCTTGTATCGGTAGTTCTCCCTTCTTTGAGTTTTCCATACTAAAACGTTTTAGTACCTTCTCTAAGTAAGTATTCTGACTAAGTCCAATTAGTCTCTTACTTCTTTCTCTTACTATCCTTATTCCCAAAATGTAAGAAGCCTCTCCGAGGTCCTTCATAGCGAAACACTTCCCGAGCCAGGACTTGACTTCCTGCAGAGTCGGGATGTTATTTCCTATGAGTAATATGTCATCGACATATAGAACGAGGAAGCTTACTATACTCCCACTGGCTTTGACATATACACAAGATTCGTCTTCGCTTCGTACAAATCCAAACTCTTTGACTTTCTCATCGAAGCAAAGATTCCATCTGCGAGACACTTGCTTAAGTCCATAAATGGACTTCTCAAGCTTACACACTCTATTTGGATGCTTTGGATTCACAAACCCCTCTGGCTGAGCCATGTAAACATCCTCAGCCAACTTTCCGTTAAGGAAGGCGGTCTTGACATCCATTTGCCAAATCTCATAATCATGAAATGCGGCAATCGCTAGCATCACTCTAATAGATTTAATCTTTGCAACTGGTGAGAAGGTCTCATCATAGTCAACTCCTGGAGTTTGAGTAAAGCCCTTCGCAACCAATCGCGCTTTATACGTGTGTACGTTCCCATCCACGTCGGTCTTCTTCTTGAAGATCCATTTGCACCCAACGGTCTTACGTCTGGGCACATAATCAACCAAATTCCAAACTTGGTTATCGTACATGGATTGGATCTCGCTATCCATTGCCTCTTTCCATTTCGCAGACTCCGGGCCTGCCATGGCTTCCTTATAGCTATTAGGTTCATCAAGATTTATTAGTGTACCATCACTAATATACGTGTCCCCTTCGGTAGTAATATGAAAACCATAAAACTGGGGATGAACTCTAACTCTATCGGAACGTCTAAGAGATAAGGATTCGTCAATCGGTTCAACCGGAGTTTCCTCCTCGGGTTGAATGCCAGCGGTAGAGGTTCCTTCATCTATCGACTCTTGAATCTCTTCAAGTTCGATTTGCCTCCCACTGTCTCCTTGGCTTATGAGTTCTCGCTCTTAGAAAACTCCTTTCCTCGCAACAAAGACAACATTGTCTTTCGGTCTATAGAAGAGATATCCAAAGGATGTCTGCGGGTAGCCGATGAAAATACATCGCTCACTTCGAGGTTCAAGCTTGTCGTGAGTATCTCGTCTTACGAAAGCCTCGCAACCCCAAACCTTGATATGTGCCAACGAGGGAGCTTTCCCCGTCCACATCTTGTGAGGTGTTTTGGCAACCTTCTTAGTAGGGACTCGGTTAAGGATATGGGCGGCAGTCTCTAAGGCATACCCCCAAAAGAAGATAGGTAGTGAAGCACGACTCATCATAGAGCGAACCATATCCAATAAGGTTCGATTACACCTTTCTGCCACACCATTCAACTGCGGTGTCCTAGGAGGCGTCAATTGCGAAACTATTCCACACTCCTTGAGATAATCATGGAATTCAAGACTTAGGTACTCTCCTCCTCGATCGGATCGAAGCATCTTGATTTTCCTGCCCAATTGATTCTCCACTTCATTCTTGAACTCTTTGAATTTTTTCAAAGGTTTCTGACTTTTGCTTGATTAAATAGATATACCCATATCTACTATAATCATCAGTAAAAGTCACATAGAAGCGGTTCCCATCCTTCGTGGTTGATCTAAAAGGTCCACATACATCGGTATGTATTAGGTCCAATAGCCCCTCACCCCTTTCACAAGTATTTGTAAAGGGTGACTTAGTCATCTTTCCAAGTAAACAAGACTTGCATGTGTCATCTTCCCTAAGGTCGAATGACTCCAACACTCCATCCTTTTGGAGTTGGGCTATGTGTTTCTTATTGACATGTCCAAGACGGCAATGCCACAAGGATGCTTTATCCAAACTAGTGGAAGAATCAATATTCAAAACATCAATTCCTAAGTTATCAACAATCATAACAGTTTCATATATTCCATTACATGGTATAGCTTCAAAGTAAAAGACACTATTTAGATAAGCCATAATAGAACCATTCTCATTATTAAAAGAAAATCTAAATCCTTGTCTATATAAACCATGAAATGAAATGATGTTTCTAGCCATTTCTGGCGAATAGAAACAATTGTTCAAATCTAAACATAAATTATTCCTAAGCACTAAAGAATACACTCCAATCTTGGTTACAGGCGACGATCTTCTGTTCCCCATGATTAGATTGATCCTTCCTTGCTCCACATCCCTACTTCTTCTTAGTCCCTGCACATTTGAACAAATGTGATAACCACAACCGGTGTCAAGAACCCAAGAAATAGCATGATTAGAATCGTTAGATTTAATTGTGTATATACCTGTGAAAGATGGCTTGATCTTTCCTTCTTTGATTGCTTGCAGGTATTCTGGGCAGCTTCTCTTCCAATGTCCTATCTTGTGGCAGTGGTGGCACTCTGCCTCCTTCGGGTTAGGATAGGGCTTAGAGGGATCAACTTTGGTCCCACTAGAAGAGGCACCATCTCGGGCTTTAACCTTGCGATAGTTCTTTGATGAAGCCTTCCTCTTCTTTCCCTTTCCTTGACCAATTGCCAAGACAGGAGCAGCAGACGGATTGGGAGTAGGTGCAACAGACTTGTCTTTGAAGTTGCTCTCAGCGACTCTCAAAAGACCTTGGAGTTTGCTTAGGGTGACCTCCTCTTTGTTCATGTGGTAGGTCATCGTCAATTGGTTGTACATCGGAGGCAAAGGGTGAAGCACCATGTCGATCGCCAAGTCTTCCCCAAAGTCAACATTTAACTTGCGAAGGCGATCGACATACCTTTGCATCTTTTGCAGGTGCACGGTAAGAGATTCTCCATGACCCGTCTTAGCGGAGATCATGTTAGTGAAAATCTCATAACGCTCTTGTCTCGCGTTTTGGTGGTATCTCTCCAATAAGTCTTGATGCATCTCGTATGGATACATGTCCTCGTAGGACTTTTGGAATTCGGAGTTCATGATGGCAATCATGATGCAATGTACCTTCGTTGCATCTCGCTCATGAGTCTCAAAAGCGGTGATTTCGGCCGGAGTAGCGATTTTGGGGTTGATTTTCTCAAGCTTTTCATCGAGGACATACTCCTTATCCTCATAGCGAGCAATGGTGCGAATGTATCTTATCCATTCGCTAAAGTTCGTTCCATCGAAGGTGACCTTTTGGCAAAGGCTCATCAACGTGAAAGAACTCGCAGCAGCGTTGTTTGTGTTCGACATCTATAGAAAGGACAAAGATAGATTAGAATAATAATCCCTAATTATCACCCAATAAGAAAATTAGGGTTAGGATCCAACAATAACATTTACATATTAGAAAAGGGATGCCGTAATCTAACATGAAAATAAATTGAAGGTAAGTGAATGACGATTCACTAATTCTCCATTACAAAACCTAGACTATTAGTCCTAAGTGTATTGAGAATTCCTAGGTCCGGATGAGATTCATTGAACTATTCAATGACATGTTTAAATCTCGATATGCCCCTCTTGTTTGTGATTGGGATGCCGAGGATCACAAAGCGGGTGTGAATTACCATGCAAATTCACATGGTGCCTTCATTGTAACGATCACCTATTCGATGTGCCGGTAAACCACACACACTCCATCGTACTATGATAAACAATGAATCACCCTCTGCCACCTTTGCTTAGAACCAATTAGTGTGCCGGTAAACCACACACGCTCCACTAACTTCTTAGCAAGGGTGCAAAGTGTAATTTCATGGGATTGCATCAATTCACTTTTCCTAAAGTAACTAAGATTGGGAAATTTTTTAAAACATGTAGTTACTTTGTATTTCTTATTATACTTTTAATGAGAGGATGAGGTTGCCCTATCCTACCTGTTCGGCTAACGACCCTCCACCAATCAAGCAAGCGGTGGGTGTGAGTGTACACCCATTAAGCGCCATTTTATAGGCCGCAACCTTATACCCACCTTATAGATTGGCTTCGTGAATGAGGCCTACTAACGGTAAGACTAGCATTTAGTTATACATATATATATTATTCTAGTAATATCATATTAGTATAAGGTTGTGTTTTAAACCTTTTAAAACGTAGGGTTTGAAATTTAAGTTGTCTAAATTAAAACCCTTTAATCACAAATATAAATTCAAAACTTGAGGGCAAGTTTTAAACATTTAAAACATGGGGGATCAAATAACAAATAATTCCAATTAACAATTAATATCCTAATTATATTTATTTGATTTATCCAAGGTTTCTTTTTAAGATAATTATCAAAATAATTAATCAATTATCATATAAGTAAATTAAATATTTTATTAGATGATAAATATCTTTAATTAGATCAAGATTATAGTCATATATATCAAAAAATCGGATTAGGGTTGATCTAATATGATTAAGGTAAGTTTCCATAAGATAAAAATGAAAAAAAATCCCGGTTTTTCCTAATCCTGACGCCCGGACTCGCCGAGTACACAAAGGGACTCGCCGAGTCAGGCCTACTCGCCGAGTCCACTTTGGAACTCGCCGAGTCCATGACTCAGAAACCCAAAAATCGAATTTTGCAGGTTTGTTTTAGTTAATCAAGAAACAATTTAAAGAAAACCAAGCTAGGCTCTGATACCACTGTTGGGTTTTAGCCATAAGAACTTTCATGCAAAACCCTAATGCTCGGATCTAGGCTTTCTAATTAAACATGCTTTGAATCCAAGACTTCTAATGGCTAATTAGAATAAATAACAACATTTAAATAGATCTAGAATCATACCTTTGGATTCCTTGTTGATCTTGTTATCTTGGAGCTTCTAGAGTCACAAATGTCACTCCTCTAATGGCTTACAAACACCAATAGCAAGTAAGATGATTTAGGAGAGAGGAGAGGGGAGGAATTCGGCCAGAGTATCTCTACTTTTGATGTATCGAATTCCCTCACCCCTAGGGTCTATTTATACTTGTAGACTCCTTAAGGATTACAGCTTCAACCCTAATTGGATAACTTAGACTTTAAGTTGATCCATATCCTTTCCTTGATAACCCTATGGACGATTTTGGCTTATCCAAGCCCTAGAAATCGTCCATCCTATCATGGATAAGGATTTATAGTCTAAAGTGTAACTATCAAACAATTGACAGTTTATACCCTCTTATTTAATTAATCTCTTTAAGTCACCAAATTAATTCCAATTAATCTATGACTTATATTAATCAAATAACCATATATTATTCCTTATAATATTTACTCTCTCTTAACAAATCATCCATCAAGTTGCTATGGTGAAGGCAACCCAAAATGACCATGCACAACCGGATCAAATACTTGCCTAATATAGTTGCAGCCTTAGACACTATTCCAACAATCCATATGAAGGAGCAGCGTTGGGCTCTAGTTCAATTCTAGCCTGTAGTGAAACAGTTCAAGTCCACCGGTCGGAGTTCAGGAGCAGCTGAGGGGAGGTGTAGATCTTTTGTATGTCATAAGTGTGTCGAGGAGGGCCATTTTGCTAGAGATTCAAGACAGAGTGTGCAAGGTTGTTTCCATTGTCACCAAGAAGGCCACATCAGAGCTTGTTGTCGTTTTCTCATTTTCGGTGAGCTGCTGGATCCTACACCCTTGGCTCGGCTGTTACTCGACAGTCGTCATGGGATGATGGGAGTCCCGAAGACCTAGATTTGAGTTAGCAGTTCTTCTACTTAGTAATTATTTTAGTATTGGTATTCATCTGTAATTCCTGTTTATGTGGTGGAAGTTCGGTTGTAACCTTCAATGATCAATTGAATGAAATTCCCTTATTAGCTATGTTTTAATTAAATTATCATTATGAATGGATTAATTATCTTGTCATCAGTTATAGTCATGTTCGGATTTATGAATGTTATGTGGGTTCAGATTCTCTTGTCTTTTTGGATATTGGTGGTTGGGATCAAGTGGTGGAGTTCAAGTTAGTCTGGGTATCGAAGGATTGCGAAGTTGTCAAATTCTAGCATATTTCGAGTGGGGGAGAGTGAAACCTCACAGTAGGAAAGCCTTGTGCCAAGCTTCGGTTCTCAGTCAGATTTTTTTATGTTCAAGACTTTCGTGCTACTGCAGAATCTTTCGATTCCGTGTCAAAATCATCATTGGCTATTGGATTTCCCTTTAAGCCATGTTAGTTTTAGTTGTGGCATCATATTTAAGGCATGATTATGCTTTCGACTCTAGGGTGTTAGGAGTCCATGTTGAGGGATGTGATGAATGATTCATTGTCTGTTTTTGTTCGATTGGGGCTTGGAGGTCTGAGTCATGGCTCGAAGACATGGTCGGATTAGTTAAGTCAAGGGTAAGCCTGAGTGTTGTCAATAGATAACCAAGAGGGTTATCGAAGCCAGGTAGGAGTGTGGCCTAGTTTGGTATGTGACCAGTTGGTTCTCGTTGCAATGTTGCAGTTATGTGCAGGATTAGCATGACGACGATTGGTCAAGAAGGTTTAGATTCGATCAATTCTACGGATTTTTGGTTATTTTGGTTGATGTGAAGGGTTACATCATGAAGTGGAAGAGAGAGCTGATTTCGAGGAAGAAATCTAATTTAAGTGGAGGAGAATTGTAACATCCTGTTTCCTGCCATTTTTAGGTCGTAGACCGGAATTCGATTGTACAAGGCTTTCAGCCTTAAGGAGGCAAATTTTAGTACGTGTGGAAGGAGGTAATGTTATTTGAGAGATTTAACCCTAGAATTATGTTTTAGGCCGATGTAATGCCCGCAAATTCGGGCTAGTCAATTAAGAGACAATGAGCATCACAAATAACTTTTTATGGGAGATTATTTAGAAAGAATAATCTTAACTAGGTTATATTATATCTCACAAGGGTTCCGTACATATAAAGAACGCCGAAATCCGAGTTATAAAGGAAAAATTATGACCCGTCGAAGTTTTACGGCAAAACCGGCACGGTACCGTGTAACGTAAAAAGTGAATTTATGATAAACTACTTTTTGAAAGTTATAGTATACATTAAACCGAGAGTGTGCATAAAAAGAATGCCCAAATTTGACTTTGTATGAAGAAGTTATGATTTTTCTAAGATTTCGTATAGCAATATACAACTCGGAATTCGAAATTCAGATCGAGCGGTTTTTAGCCAACACAAACTAAATGTGAATTGAAGATCTCATTAATAAGAGTTCAACGATAAAAAGACAGTAAAAAACGGAGTCTGTATGTAGAATTTATGAATTTTACACGGTCATTAACAATGTAATCTTCTCATACTATTAAATTTAAAATCGGTCGAGAATTAGCCGGTGGAATCAAAAGGAGAGTTGTAGATCTTGTTAATACCTACACTTGGATATAAAGAACATCAAAAATGGATCTGGTATGCGAAAGCTATGAATTTTTTAAAACTGGTTGTTTTACCTGCGTACAACGCCACGTGTCAGCACCAGGTGATGCCTTGGTGCCTACGCAAGGCCACGGCGTGGATTTTAAGTCTACGATGTGGATTGGCGAAGAAATCCTATAAATAGAAGTGGAAATCATCCATTTTCTTCACACCTTCACCTTTTTTTCTCTCAACACTCCCAATCTCTCCCTCCCAATCCCTATCAACTTCTCAGCGCTAGAGTCGAGTCCCGGAGTGCCAGAAGTCTCCGAGAAGATGAGCTTTCAGTTCAGAAGTTCTATCCCTGCAGAACCCGGTTCCTAGCCAAACCCCCGGTAAGTGAGATATACTTACCCTACTTTAAGTATAACTTTTGTTTAAGTTCATTATCGTTATTATGAACTTATAAACAAGATTTAATAGTGATTCCAAATCGTTATACTGATTGATCTACTTACGGGGATGATGTCTAGGCTGTGATTTAGTGAGATGCCTAAAGTGGGATTTCCAAATAGTATACTTCGTATACCAAACAGACCCTACCTCCGATATTATCCTACCTGACTGTTCCTTACTTGATAGATCATGAAAGTAGTCTTTGAGTTAATGATAAATCTAGACTAATAATTAGTCGCAATAAAGATTAGACTAAAACTTAGCGATAATAATGCTAGGTTTCATCGATGGAAAATAGAATCATTAGAAGCGAAGTGTTGCCCGAGTTTGGAATCATCACTTTAACAAGTGAGTGCATAGTCCATTTTATTAACATGATTTTAATACAAGTATTTATTGAAGTATTAAATATATGTTTATGTGTAAAATATTTGATGCATCATGAAATACGTGTTAAAGAGCATACCTGATAATATATGATGATTTAGGATAAAGAGTAAATCTAAATTAATTATGAGGAATATTAGGTAGTATCTTCTTTTGAGTACGAGTATTATATACACGGAGAATAAAACTTTAAATTATGTCATTGATTTGGGAGCATGGATTAGACATAGTAATCCATCCCTAGTCTGAGAGTATGGATTGGGCACAGTCATTTTTCATTAATCCTGGAGCATGGATTAAGACATAGTTAGTTGTCCTTAGTCCGAGAGTATAGATAGGACATAGTTATTTGTCATTAATCCGGGAGTATGGATTTAGACATACACAATTGTCCCTAGTCTGACAGTATGGAATGGACACAATTATTGATATGAAAGCATGGATTAGATCTGGGTGTATGGATTAATAAAGAGATAAATTTTAAGGTCTGAGAGTATAGATAGTTTCATTGTGAGGATCGAGGGGGTGGGGTAAGAGTTGATTATGTTGAGACTGTATACTTTGTGAGTTCTAATATATATATATATATATATATATATATATATATATATATATATATGTAACATTGTGGGATTGAAATCCCTATGTACTCAGCATGTTTCCCAAACTGACCCACTTAGTTTTTTTGTATCCCAGGTGTTGATATGATGCTACATTACACTGAAAGATTAAGGAAATCTAGATCACTAATGTAAATGAATGAAAGGTCTGTTTATGCTTATATTTCTGTATTGACAATGACATCCCAAAGTTTTAAAACGAATAAAATACATTTCTTTGGAAATGCTTTGATAACATATTTATCATGTTTTTCTGGGAACAAATTCCACAATACTTTTCTTTAGAAGGTTACTCTGATTTGAAAACAAAGCATAAACAAATCAGTCTTTTTGGTCGTGAAAATGCGGATGTTACAGTTGGTATCAGAGCATTAGTTTAAGTGAACTAGGAATAAGGGTTTATTTCTAGACTTAAACTTAGAATGTTAAGTGATGATTGTGAGTTGAGTGTGTCTAATATATTTTAGGAAGTACACCTGAATAGACACAAACACTGACTTATTTAGGGAAGATGACTAAATTACTTGTATGTGCTAAATGATTTGTGATGCTTTATGATCCTATTATTTGATCGGATCTATGGTCTGTTACCGACCGGATCTGGAAACTTCATGTGTTCAAATTTCTAAACGTTTAAAAATGATATTAGAACTGACATGTAATTTTTCATAATATGGAGGAATACGCGTCTAAACCTTCCTCTATCTATATCCTCATCTCAATACACCAAACAACTGCTTTGGTATGCAGAAAATCATGGTGAAGACTAATAGTGAATTGAGTAAATGGAGGAAATGAGAAGGCTTACGATACTTAATGGTATATATCGGAAGATATCATAAGAGCATTATCTTGCCTTTATAATATGTCTAAATAGGTAATACGCCTGGTACGGGAGAAGTACACTTTCGATTGGCGAAAAGAAAGAATTTTTGGTATAATTCATGAAGTGATTGTTGGGATTTGAGCATTAAAAAAACGATATTTTTTTGCAAATAGCATCAAGTATAATTGAAAACAACCCTAGGCTCTGATACCATTGTTGGGTTTTGAGCATTCTAACACTCCTATGGTGTACATGCAACCCTAAATACCTTGGATCTATGTTTTCTCTATTATACAAGCAACTATGAATATTCCAACGTATTACCCTAACTAGCATACAATCTTTTGATACTTGGGTAATATAACAAGTTAGAATACATACCTCTTGATGTAGCTTGACTCCATGATGCTCAAGAGCCTAGTGCCCCAAGTATGACACCTCAAATGGTTCACACAACATCATCAACACTTGGAATAACCATGATAAGAAGACATTTCATGTTCAAATCGGCTAGCCCCCATACATGTATCACTAGTGCCAATTTATTGAGCTTAAGGGGTCCTTATATAGTGGGCACATTAGGGTTACACCATGTAACCCATGACTTTACCCATTCCTTATGCTCCATGGGTTTTAACCTCCATGGGTCACCACATGGGTTAAATCCAAAATAAGGAATCATGGATCATAAGCCCACATATATAAGAATGAATGATTTACACAATCAATCCCCATATATTTAATTAGTTTCTTTTGATCACTAAATTAAGTCCAAATTAATTATTGATCAATACTAATTAAATAACATGATTTCATATTAATATATTAGAACTTATAATGTATTAATATGACACAAATGTCTTTTTCTCACAAACGGTCTATCCAAATGTTCTGATGCCATGCAACCCAAATGGATCATGCCGAGTCGGGTCAAGTACATACCAATTATAGTTATGGACTTAGAAACTAATCCAATAGTCTCCCACTTGAATAATTCTAAAAATATTATTGAGTATGACTTCAAGAACCAACAGGCAATCGTAGCTCTCAAAAGCCGCTGTCGAACTCTGACCTTGTCGATGAACTCTGACCTTTGTCAATGACTTTTCCATTAGATAAGGGATCATATATTCATCCATTCTAGATATCATATGGATTGAGACATGGATTATAAATCATTCTCTCTGTCCATTTGTTGTTTCCTAATTTTTGATTTATGACGACTGACTGATTGAACAGATCAAATCAGTCCTGGTTTGGCCAAGCACTCACAAGTGTCATCATTAAATCATCGAGGGGCCCACATATATCACTTTTATCATGAAGATAAAAGGAATGGATCAAATTCGACTCATATGGCTTGTTCTACTACTTGTTGAATCATACACAAAGGCATGTTTTATAACATTGAGTTACCATTGCGTCTTCATGCAATCAATGTATAACCAACTCATAGTAACAACTCATATATCTAGGTTTGAAGAATATAAGATATTATCATCTCATGATCACTCGTGATAAAATCCATGAAGTGATTCAATGAACGTGGGTTGAATCCAATATTCAGAACTTATGAGCACTCATGAGTGTTGTAGCACCACTTTTTCCAACATCTTAGACCTCTACAAGCCAACCCATGACAGTCTTGATTCATATCTACTTCCAACATATGACCGACTATGGATGGTTTGAATAACTTAGTCATTCGGGAAGAATGATCTTGTTTATTCTTGAAGTCAAAACATGCAAAATGAAACACAATAATAATCGAATCCCATATGGTCTCAGAACTTATGAACATAAATAAAACACCTTTTATTTATCACCATATTGATTACAAATTATTCATTGTATACTGTTTCAAACTATCAACTTTATACTTGAGTTAAAAAAACACTAGTTGTCCCAAGCTCCAAGCATGTACACTATGTTTTTCTAAATAATAGCTTTGCCATACACCAAGTATGCACTCTATGTTTGTCTATGATCCTTACTTTGTGAAATAAACCTATTGAACATAATTTCAATGATTCTAATTTCACACTTCAAAATCCTTATCGAAAATGTAAGAATTCCAAATTCCTATAATTTATCGAAATTTGTTAGATTTTAAACTAATATGCACAGATCATCTTATAATGACTATGTACAAAGTCACAAAGACTTGTCAACAGACATTACAGAGTATTCCAATGGAGATCAACTCCATGGAAACACCCTTCTTGCATTAAGTTTTTCTAATCTTACACAAATTGAATAACTTCCACCTATGGGAATATTCCCATATTCTCATTTTGACTATCACTTCTGAACAAGAGTTGCCTCTTTTCAAAATATGTCAATATGGTCCTCTCCAAAAATTTACATTATACTTCCAACTGTCGCTGAGCAACCAATCTTTGGTAAACCTTAGTTGTCCTCGACAATTGCTTAATCATTTTAGTGAAATCCAATTCTAGACCTTTTCCCTCTTAATGCCCCAAGCATTTGGAAAATTTAGAAAGGACAAATATTATAGCACATGTAATCGATCTAGTACCCAAAACAAATGGGACACGATTCATGATGTCTCACATAAAGACATGATTCTAGACCAGTCTTTTGCTACAATATTTTTATTTGCCAAGTTCTCATAATTCAGATTATGAAATGGGATGTCGTAACCATAATCGAATTTTAGAACGCAAATAATGTACTCATATATAGAATTTCCTTATGTTGAACCATTCCAACATAAAATTCATATATAACTCTTTCTAATTAAAGAGATATTGGAGACTCTAGCCAGCGCCGTTGCCTCATATTTAACTCTTTCTAATTAAAGAGATATTGGAGACTCTTATGATCAGTGAAAAGTTTACACTTCGTGCCATAGAGGTAATGCCTCCATATTTTCAGAGCGAAAACTACTGCTGCCAACTCCAAATCATGAGTCGGGTAATTCTTTTCATGCTCCTTCAGCTGTCGAGACGCATATGCTATCACCTTTTCTCTTTGGGTCAAAACACAACCCAATCCAACCACAGACGCATCGCTATAGACAGCGAAGTCTTCAACTCCATCAGGTAGAGAAAGTATCGGTGCCTCGCATAGCTTCTTCTTTAGCTTCTCGAATGCTTCTTTATGCTTATCACTCCAAGCATAAGTAGCTCCTTTGTGGGTTAAAGTTGTTAATGGAGTAGCAATCGAAGAAAAGCCTTAGATAAACCTTCGGTAATATCCGGCTAATCCTAAAAAGCTTCGAATCTCCGTGGGACTTTTCGGTTGTTCCCACTTCATCACAGCTTCAATCTTTGCTGGATCAACCATTATCCTTTCTTGGTTGACCACGTTACCCAAGAATTGGACTTCACGAATCCAAAAATCACATTTGGAGAACTTTGCATACAGCTTCTCCTTCTTCAAAACTTCTAACACTTATCGCAAGTGTCTGTCATGCTCCTCTTGGATTTTCGAGTAAATCAGAATATCATCTATGAACACTATCACAGATTTATCAAGGAACGGATTACAAACCCTATTCATTAAATCCATGAATGTTGTTGGAGCATTGGTTAGCCCAAACGACATAACTAAGAACTCGTAGTGTCCATATCTAGTTCTGGATGCAGTCTTCTCGATATCCTGCTCTCTCACTTTTAGCTGATGATATCCTGACCTTAGATCGATCTTCGAGAAATAGCTTGAACCTTGCAATTGATCAAACAGGTCATCAATCCTTGGCAACGGGTATCTATTCTTTATTGTTGCCTTGTTCAGCTATCTGTAATCGATGCACATTCTCATACTTCCATCTTTCTTCTTCACGAATAACATCGGAGCTCCCCAGGGTGATGAACTAGGTCTAATGAAACCTTTTTCCAATAACTTCTGACGTTGCATCATCAGCTCCTTCATCTCCGTCGGTGCTAATCGATAAGGTGCTTTTGCTATTGGCGTGGTTCTTGGTAACAAGTCTATTCTGAACTCCACTTGTCCATCAGGTGGTAATCCAGGAAGATCTTCGGGAAATACTTCCGGATAATCACACACCACTGGAATACTCTACATCACCTTCTTTTCCTTCTTAGAATCAATCATGAATGCTAAGTATGATGTACATCCCTTGGTCAAACACTTTCTGGCTTTCATTAGAGAAATGATTCCAGAATTTACTCTGCGTTTGTCCCCATACACCATAAACGAATCTTTCCCAGGCGGGGTTACTTTAACTATCTTCTTCTTGCATAATATTTCGGCATCATTGGCGCTAAGCCAATCCATTCCCAACACGATGTTGAAACCATTAAGTTTGATAGGCAATAATTCCTTGTGAAACTTATTCCCATTCAAGTTGATTAAGATGTTTTTCTTGCAATGGCTAACAGGTACAAACTTGCCACTAGCAACTTCGACTAATAAATCATTATCTAGTCTATCAATAGTCAAAGCTAGTTTTCTACCAAACTCATGCGAAATAAAGGAGTAGTTGGCTCCAGAATCAAACAAAATTTGAGCAGGTAATTCGTTTACGAGAAAGGTACCTGAAGCGACATCAGCTTCATCTTTAGCAGCCTCAAGTGTTAGTTGGAAGGCTCTCGCCTTCGGATTTGGTGGAATGTTGGGCTTAGCTGCCTCCTTCTTCTTCGGACAGTCTTTCAAAATGTGCCCCTCTTCATTACAACCAAAACACATCCTTTTGTTGGACGGACACTCATTAGCAAAATGCCCAATCTTTCCACACTTGTAGCAGGTGACATCCTCACTACATTTCCCAAAGTGCTTTTTCTTACACTTATCACACCATTTCGCTTCGCCTCTTTTTCCTCCAAACTTTTTCGAATCAGATTTCGAAAATTTGCTTCTCTTACCGGAACCAGATGTTCCCTCAAAATTTCTCTTCTCACCAACTTCAACCTTGTTGGTGGTTCTCCCCTTAATCATGTTCTCAACAGACTTGGCAGCCCAAATAGCTGCCTCTAAAGTAGGTGCCTGATGAACTGGCATTGCGTACTCCCATGAGAGTCCCTTTGCGTACCGGTCAACCTTTGTCAACTCGTCTGGAACGATGCGCAAGGAAAACTCCATCTTTTCTGTAAAGTTATTAGTGTATTCATCAACTGACATGCTGCCTTTCGTCAATGTCAGAAACTTATTCTCCAACTGACATGCTGCCTTTCGCAAGGCGAGTCAGTAAAACGACTCGACGAGTTAGTTAGGGTTCTCTTAGATTGTGGACACGCATGGACTCGACGAGCTGTATGGAAACTCGACGAGTCAACTGGGGGTTTCACGACTTCTCGACATCTGTAAGGACTCGACGAGTCAGTGAGCTACACTCGACGAGTTTGGTCAACATGGACTGTTGACCTTGACCGTTGACTTTGACCTCGACCAAGGATTTATCAATTTGAATTTTGGGGTAATTTTAGTAAATTGGAAATTTATGGAAGTGGTCTTATAGCAAATATAGGTGGTGGAGTCCATGGCTGTGATTCGAGAGTTTGAGCTTATCACTTTAGTTCGACATTTTCTGTAACACCCCGATTCTGTTTTGGAAGAGAAGAAGTAGTTAGATCCAAGGGAGTAGAAGAAGGTCCAAGATCTTGCATCTATTGCAGAGTTATTAAGGTAAAAATCGGATCCCCTCTGTTGCTATGATTGATTCTCCTTTGTTGAATCACATTTAGACCATTTTATACATTCCTTAGCTTATTTATGGTAGAGAAATCACATTGGGGTGATTGGACTCTGGGTCTAGCCATGTTTCAGTCCCAAAGTCGTGGATCTAACACCTTTATGGAGCCTTTTTGCTTGAAAGCCTAGATTTATTTCTTTAAGTGTCTTTTTAGCCTTTAAATCCATTTTCATGCATTTGTACACGTAAAGTTGGAAACTTTACGTGGTAGCTAAGTGTGACATCCCCATTTTCACGGCCATAAAAGACCGATTTTGTTTATGCTTTATAAAAATTAGAGTACTTCTTTTCATAAAAATGTTGCGGAATTTGTTCCCAGAAAAATATGATAAATACGTTATCAAAATATTTTCGAAGAAACGTATTTTATTCATTTTAAAACGTTTGGGATGTCATCGTCAATACAAAAACATAAGCATAAACAGAACTTACATTTATTTACACTAGTGATCTACATCTCTGTAATCTCTCAGTGTAATGTGACTTCATATCAACACCTATGATATAAATAAACTGAGTGGGTCAGGTTGGGAAACCTGGTGAGTACATAGGGTTTTCAACCCACAATAATATAATTATTATGTTTAAACAATCAAACAATCAACCCAATTACCCATCCCCATTATCTTCTTTAATCTTAAGGATCTACCCTAAGAATCAGCTATTCCTCGTTCATTCATTGCTAAGGATCATCCTAAGGAATCGGCACAAAGTCCATCGTTGCCACGGTTTACACAACGGGCACTAAGTCTGCATAGTCGCCAGGGTTTAGGCATCAAGTATGCATGATCACCAAGGTTTAGGCATCAAGTCTGCATGATCACCAGGGTTTAGGCATCAAGTCTGCATGATCACCAGGGTTTAGAGTACACCGGGTGAACACATCATTCACAACACCTACAGGTTGCGAGCCTGCTAGTGTTCCACTGGACTATCTAGAATAGTCCGTGGTTGTCATCCATACTCTGTTGAATGACGGGGCCATCATTTGGGAAAAAGGCTTCTCACATCGTCCACCTCTCACCCTTACCTTGTGGTCTATAACACCTCTCAACTCATCATTCAACTCATATTCCATCTATTATATCTACCCATGTTTACCCCAACATTATCGTAGATATAAAATACATATACAATTTAAATCATTTAAAACATGTATAAAATCGTTCATTTAACATAGACAACAAGTACTCAGATAATATGCACACATAGCACGTAATTTATATAAAATACTTCATATCTTGGTGTAAGATGAAAGTAACTATGATCTCACTTGAAAAAAGTGGTGATTCCGAACTCAGACAGCGCTTCACTTCTTGAAAAAAAAATTCCTTCGACGAAACCTAATATTATTACCACTAGAGTTTAGTCTATTATTCACCAAGACTAATTAATAGTCTAGCTATTATTACTATTATATAACCGCTAAATAATACTTATATAACCCATAATAATAGCCCAATTACTTATTATATGTTCTTAATAACGTCAATATAATTAAATAAAAGCTATATTAAAAATAGCGTAGGCGTAGCTTACTTACAACGAGTTTTATAGAAAACCAGGCTTTGCTTGGAGCAGCATTTCCGTGCAGAAAAGCTCTTCTTCTCGAAGCCGTCGAGCACTCAGGGGCTTCCGCCTCGTGCTAGGGAGGTTCCCTAGGCTTTTCGGGGGGTTTCGGGGCTAGAGAGAGGTCCTAGAGAGAGAGTAAAGAGAAGAAAGAATGAGAAAGGTGTGAAGAAAATGAGGGTGGGAGAGGTTCTATTTATAGGGTGAAAATGGATGAACTTGGTGCCACATGTCACCATCTTGTGGCAAGACTTGAGGAGAAAGCAATGGCCAAGATTGTGCTACATCACCCATTTTCGTACAGCACACTTCCGACTTCTAAAATCCGTAACTTTCACATACGACCTCCATTTTTGACGTTCTTTATATCCACGCGTAGGTAAAAATAATATCTACAACTTTCATTTTGACTCCGTCGGCTAATTCTCGACCGATCTTAAATTTAACAGTACTAGGCGTTTAGACTGTTAAATGAGTGCGAAGAATTCGTAACTCCTTCATACGGACTCTGTTTCCTTCTGTCTTTTTACTGTTAAGTTTCTATTAATGAGATCTTCAAATCTCATTTAAGTCACGTAAGACAAAAACCACTCGAACTAAAATTCGAGTTTCGGGTCGTGCACTACTAAGCCAAATCTTAGAAAAATCATAACTTCTTCATACAAAGTCAGATTTGGGCGTTCTTTTTATGGATTTTCTTGGTTTAACATATTCTACGACTTTTGTTTAGATCACTAAGTCTAAAAAGTCCTCCATCGTAAAATCACTATTTACGCTTCTCGGTGTCGTGCCGGTTCCGTCGCGAAACTTCGACGGGTCATAATTTCTTTGTTATAACTCGGATTTCGACGCTCTTTATATATACAGAAACCTTGTGACATATTCTACAACTTGGTTAAGATTATTTATTCTAAATAATCTTTTGTCGAAAAGTCATTTTCGACCCCTATTACCTCTAAATTGACTAGCCCGAATCTACGGGTGTTACACTAAGTTTTATGAACCCAGATCTATAAGTTGCATGCATTAGATTTGAGCAGAATCATCAGAGTAGTGTTGCATGCAACCGACTCGGCGAGTTGTTCTTCAGACTCGGCGAGTCGGGTCGCGAGTCCCCGAGTTCTTTCCCTTTTATGTGTTATACCGAGTGAAATCAGTGAGTATGGGAGGACTCAGTGAGTCGGAGATCGAACTCATTCATGAAGGGACTCGGCGAGTCAATGCCCTGACTCGGAGAGTCCAAGGTAATCTTTATACCTCAATAATAGACTCGACGAGTTGTTCATACAACTCGGAGAGTCACAGCTAGAGTGTTCATGTGTTGAAGGAGGACTCGACGAGATGTTCATACAACTCGGCAAGTTGGATGCAGATTGACTGAGTGTTAGTATCGAAGAGGAACTCGTCGAGTCTATGCCAAACTCGACGAGTAGTAGTGAGCAGAAGCAAGAAAGTGATAGTAAGGACTTGACGAGTTGGTGACCCAACTCAACGAGTCAGGTCAACTGAATGTTGACTTTGACCAATAGGTTGACTTTGACCAAGGGTAAAATAGTCATTTTACCCTCAATATAGTTATCAGTGATTGATTAAGTGTACTTATGGAAATTTTAGCCGGGGAGATACTGGAGCAGCAGCAGACAGTTTCCCGAGTAGTTCATTCAGCAACCAGATTACGAGGCGAGTTTCTTTCCTGTAGGAACGGGTCTAAGGCCACAATGTCGGCCCGTTTAGCTAGCAGCAGTTTCCGGACTTCGGTCCGATGCAGTAGTTAGTATATTTGATGCCTTCGTGGCTCAGACAGGATTTATGTGTTATGTGTTCCGGGATAAGGCCTGATGCAGTATGCAGTATATGTGTTTATGCTAGATGATATGTGTTATGCTAGTTGATATGTGTTTATGTTATGTTATGATCAGTTAGTTCCTGACTTCGGTCCGATGCAGTCAGTTCCGGACTTCGGTCCGATGCAGCTAGTTCCGGACACCGGTCTGATGCAGGGAACAAGGTCCCAATCAGTTCCGGACTTCGGTCCGATGCGGTTTCCTAACTTCAGTCTGATGCAGTGGGCAAGGCCCAGTATGTGATTTATATGTATTGTATGGTATGTGGTAGTGTAACAACCAAAATTTTCAACGAAATTTAAACTTTTCAAAACAACCCATTTTAATAATGTTATTACAAAAAGGTTTTCAATACATTTATTATCAGAGAATTCCCAGAACCATATCATAAAACACAAACTCGAGGAGCGGTACGATCACGCCTTTGCCTTGCCACGGTCTCCTGAAGAACCTGAAAAACATTAAACCACAACTGTAAGCCCGAAAGCTTAGTCAGATACCCCCAAAATACCAACCACATATACCATACACATATCATAACAAATCACAAAACAGCCATACATATCAGATCTACTGTGTGACTGGTCCGCCGCACCGGCCAACAGTCCACCTGGTCCACCCTCCGCGTCTAGCCATATACATCGAGCCTTCAATCCACCTAATCCACTCTCTGAGTCTACAGTATGACTGGTCCGCCGGCAGCGGGCCTTCAGTCGGCCTGGTCCACTCTCCGAGCCTCGGCACATCTGGTCCGCCCTCGTGGGGCCTATAGCCTATACGGACCGCTCGTTGGGCCTTCGGAATAACCGGTCCGCCCTGGGTATGTTGGCCTAAAGCACAAAGCAGGTCCCGCCTCAACCCAACCTCAGTCAAACAACCATGTGCACATAAACATACAATCATATAACAATTCATATTCAATCAAACCGATCTAGCAGATCACGTAACACAACATACTCTAAGCAGGATACCGACATAACCGGTCACTAGTATAGCATCATCCTATATACCAGGATACCGACCTTAACCAGGTCTCTAACGAATACCATCCTAACTACCAGGATGCAAACATAGCAAAACAGCAACATAACAACAATACCCGGATTACAATCCGATAAAGGGCCGACCTTGGTGCCTTAGACCCTGTCGATATAGTGAGGATAACTCACCTCGCGACTGCTGACTGAAAAGGATAAGATCACGTTGCTGCAACCTCCGACCCAAACTCTACCACTGTTAATACCCAAAAGATTGAATTCAATAAATACCAATAATTACCAAATTACCCCTGGAAGTCAACTGGTCAACCCTTGGTCAAAGTCAAAGTCAAACTCATCCTCCTAACTGACTCTACTCGCCGAGTCAACCTAATGACTCGCCGAGTCCCCATGCTCAGAACTTTCCCAATCCGCGACTCAACTCGCCGAGTCACCCCGAGACTGGCCGAGTCTCACAACCCTGAGTCCCCTCGCACTCACTCACCGAGTCCTCCCTTGACTCACTGATTCATGGCTTCTCCAGAAGAAGTTTGGACCTCATGACCAGACTCGCCGAGTCCAAGGCCATCTTCAACCTACTCGTCGAGTTGTTCTTCCAACTCGTCGAGTTCTAGTCCATCTTCAAGCAACTCACCGGGTACACCTTTGTGACTCGCCGAGTACCACTAGATCTTAACCCATGCAGAAGCTTTTCAGGCCATGCAATCGATCCAAAACGTAGATCTACCCTTCTACAACCCTTCTATCACGTAAAGTGGCAAACTTTACGTGAATCCAAAGAGATCTAGGCATTTTACACTCTAGGCTAGGGTTTGGGACAAGATGACTTCACCAATCACTCATTAACAGGGACTTTAATGCACTTTAGACCTTCTCCATTCCAGATATGAGGTAGCAACCTCAGATCTAACCTTCAAACTCCATATACCACAAGCCAAACTTTCCATATAACCCAAAATGATGAATCTAAAAGAATAGCAGCCCAAAGAACGAGATATTACCTCAAAATGAAGCCCCTAACAGCAAGGAATCCGAATCAAAGTAAAGCCCCTTGCTCCAAGCCTCCTAACTCTCCAAGATCTTCTTCCAACTTCCTTCTCCAAGGCTCAAATGCACTCAAAATCTTCACAAACACGTATCTAGGGTTTTTGGACTTCAAGGGAGATCAAGGAGGCTGGGGAGAGGGTATAATGTCCTTTATATAGGGCTCATCCCCCGAATTTAGGGTTTTCTTCACACAGCACCTACTCGCCGAGTCCAGCCTTGGACTCGCTGAGTAGGCCACTTAACACGCGACCCTTCTCGCCGAGTCCTCCCATGGACTCGCCGAGTTGCCCTTATACATTTTCACTTTTAGCCCTTCAACTCTACTCTTGATATTCCGGGATGTTACAATTCTACCCCACTTAAATTAGGCTTCGTCCTCGAAGCCTACGACAACACAACTTCATAACTACTCTTGCAATGCACCTGTTGGCATTAACCAGACCAGATTCTTCAAACACAGCCATCGAAACCCGAAACCTAACTTTCCCTCTTGCGGTGTCCTGACCACCGTCACAAGCCGGCCACTGTCTTTACCCTCTGATAACCACACCTAACAACTGAGTACCACCCATGATGCAACACTGCTCCAAATCACAACCATCACTCGACCCATATGAGCTGGAAATAACCATGCACCACCAGATTCTCGATCCGAGTCCAACTCTATCCATTCCATGCTGACAGAAAGACACATTCTTCAGAGCAACTCCCATGAGTTCTCCTCTTGCAATCACATGCGCATGCTGAACAAGATCTAGCACCCTCGGGTTAGGAAAACCCATCACACTGACGACCCTCAAAACATCCCTCAGGATGAACCACTACTACACAATTCCTTCACCGAAATCAAGCTGGGACTCCAAAACTCCATTCCTGCATCCCTTACGAGCCTATTGACTTTACACCCTTGGAATTTCCTTCCGTAACCTCGGCAGACATCCAAACCGGATGTGATTCCATACCACCGTCGCACACACTGTCCCATAACCATAATTGAAACACTTCAGTCATACTTCGCACTACTGATTTCACCTACGTAACTTACATTCCCTCTCGGAGCTACATTCCTTTCCATTTTTTTCCTTACCAAGGTGATCCACTTGGATGCCTTGACACCACCACCAGGGTCAAGGTGCTCACCCAATACTACACCGTTTCCTTATGGCATAACCGCTATCCCATGCACCATACATACTCTGAATCCACTCATGAAGACTCTCAAGTCCATGCACTACCTCCACTAATCGTGATTAATATCCAGGGCCAGACCTTACAACGCTAACATATCGCGACATACTCAATCCATTTCCTCGCACCGATCTAACAACACATGTAGAGTCTTCAGCATGACTGGACCGCCTTACCAGGCCTTCAACCAAACTGGACCACTCTCATAACCTTCAGCAGACGTGGACCGCCCTCCAGGGCCTTCAGTCTGGCTGGACCGTTCCCCGAGCCTTCGGCCTGACTGGTACGCCTACCGACCTTCAGTTTATCCGGACCGCTCGACTAGCAATCAACATTCTGAGTTACTCCTTCGGAAAACTCCTCCCATGCATACTGTTCTAGCCCCCTAGGGGTTCCGAACTCTACCTCCATCCCATATACTCAGTCCTGGCCCGATCCTAGGCCTTCCACAATCAATCGCTATTAGTCTGTATCCCGCCCCGCACGCCTGCCATTTACTCATACCAGCCTACACCCCTGGCTGACCGAGACACTACTGAATCCCATGCAGCTAAACAACCTTTCATACTCGTCGATCCTCCGGAGAATTCTCCAATTCTCCCCCACGTAGAGCACTGACTATCAACCACCGGTTGCCATCACCGACCTCCCTCAACAACCCTTCACGACACATACTCCTTCACGCGAACTGTTTCCCACTAACACAAACAACCTTCACCAATCGCATAACAATACTGATGATCCCGGCACGAAAGAACTCGATCCTCAGCTAACCACTCCTCAGACTGCAAATGTTGCTCAATATCCAGACCAACACCCAATTCCCACGAACAACCCTCATGAATGATAACCAACGAAATTTCTAACAAGCCCATAACCATGCCATAACCCTCAAAACCAAATAATACAATACTGAAAACCATGCAACGAGACTAGCAGATAAACAATACTCCACAATAATCATAAAATAATAAGACATCAAGAAGAACATACCCGCAGCTGCATCCGGCACTGTCTTGACCTCCTCCGATGTAAGCTAAAAAAGCACGACCCTGAACCCTTGGGGGCTCCGCTCCACCCTGACCTCCACCCGTGATCCTCAACGTGGTCGGTGCTGGAGCCTGCACCGGTCCTGCAACAAGCTGTGGATAGTTGACCCTCAAGTGCCCAACCTGATGACAATGATAACAAATCCTCAAATCCTGAACCGGTGCTGACTGCTGACAATCCCTTGCATAGTGCCCCTCCTTTCCGCACTTGCGGCATGCCCCACCGGACCTACAAACTCCGGTGTGACCCCTCCCACCCTTCCCACAAGCGTGGCTGCTCTGATCTCCCACCCTAGAATCAACGGTCTTGGACCGTTTCAGCGCCGGCTGCGACTGCACCGGAACCTGCCTCTGCTCTCGTAACTGCAACTCAATCTCCAACTCACGCTGCCTAGCGGCCTACTCGCCGAGTTGCCCTTATACATTTTCACTTTTAGCCCTTCAACTCTACTCTTGATATTCCGGGATGTTACAAGTAGTTTGGGGGAGCTCACTAAGCTTCGTGCTTACAGTTTCAGTTTTGGTTTCAGGTACTTCCGCAAGTAAATCAAAGAGCTCGGGATGATAGCATCGCACACACCACAACTTCAGTCTTTGTCCTGGGAGTTTGTTTTGATTCATAATCTGAATTGATATAGTTGTTTCACGACATTTTATTATGATTTGAGATATTTGACGTATGGTTTTATGATATGACGTTCAGTATATGATTTTTATTATTATTAAAACAAACAATTTTGGGTCGTATTTTTGGATGTTACATTTTCAAGGTGGGTTTTCCTCAATATACTCAATGTTCGAAGGCACCAAGGCCGACCCTTTTGGATTGTTATCATGATATGTTATGCTAGTATGATCTGTTAGATCAGTTACCCGGTAGATACGATGATGTTTTACTGTTATTATCTGTTAGATCGGTATCCTGGTAGATAGGATGTTATCATGTTGTTATGATCTATTTGGTTGGTTTTTATGTCTATATATTGTTATGTGATTATCTGATATATGTGCACATGTTTGATTGGTGGTTGAGGCTTATATACTTTATGCGCAAGCCAATAGACCTGGGCATTCCAACCCGATGATTGTGGGTCGTGAGTATTCCATCCCGAGGATGATTGGACTCATAGTATGTAAGCATTTCAACCTGATGGTTGTGAGCCTAGGGTGTTCTATCCCGAGGATGATTGGACCCATAATATGTTGGCATTCCAACCTGATGGTTGAGGGCCTGGAGTATTCCAACCTGATGGTTGATTGTACCCATAGTATGTTGTTTGCGATTATATGTATATTATTGTGTATGGGTATTTTGGGGAAACTCACTAAGCTTCGGGCTTACAGTTTCAGTTTTGGTTTCAGGTACCTCAATTGATCGCGGGAAGGAAACGGCGTGATCGTACTGCTCCTCACATTATGACTTTGTTTCTGGGATATTCTGATATTATACTATTTTGAATACAAGTTTTGTAATAATCACTGGTTTTGAAATGTTTAAAAAGTTTAAATTTGGCATGATTTTTATGTATGTTACATTATATCTCTAGAATCCTTGTCACGACCACTACAACTTTCTTCATAGATATCGGGTTTATCTACCATTTTAATTTTGACACTTATTTTCATTCTTAATTTATTATATCATCATAATTAAGTATAAAGCACATAAATTCACATAATACTCAAATAATTCATCTTTATTACTTCAAAATGAGTTACAATGGTTGACCTAGACTATTACATCATCATTAATGTTTAGCCCAGAAACACGGGCGTTACAGGACTGTACACACTCATCGAAAACATTGAGGATTTTGCGTTCATTATAATACTCTAATTTCTAATAATTGTAAATGGGAACAGATGGTTTTCTTAAAATGGTTTTACAAATGGGAAGTTTTAGTTTAAATAAAAATGAAAAGTTTTGTTCGTAAAAATGGGACGTTACAATAGGAACCAGTAGTGTAGAGCCCATGGTATAGTTTTTTATGTGCCTGTAGAGCCGAAGATGTAGTATCTATGTACGTGATTGTTGATATGCTTATAAGTTATTACGAATTAGTTAGGGGATGATGGCGGAATGGCAAAGAGGTCGGGAGCCTACAGGCCCATGTGTTAACAAAATGGCATGTAGGCCGTAAGTACACATTGATACATGTTAACGAAATGGCATGTGGGTCGTAAGTACACATAGAATCGTGTTCAAGACAAAATGGTGTGGTAACATTAAAAAGAATCATAACAAATTTAAACATTTCAAAAACAACCTATTTACTCAAAAGTGTTTACATAACCATTGTTTCCAAAAACATTATTTCAAATCAGAGTTTCCCAAAATACAACAACATAAAACCAAGGATGTGTACGGTCACGCCTTCGCCTTGCCACGGTCCTCATAAGTACATCAAAAAAAACTAAAATTGTAAGCCAATTCTTAGTTAGTTCCCATAAAGTATCACCACATAATAACTAACAACAACATGCATACACAACCTTCAGCATGACTGGACCGCCTCATCGGGCCTTCATCCTATCTGGACCGCTCTATGGGCCTTCGGCCTAAATGGACCACCTTGCAAGCCTTCAGTCTATCTGGACCACCCTGGGTTTCTTAGCCTTCAGTATCAGTTGGTCCACCTCAACCCAGTAACCATAACCATAACATATCGGTATAAACATTATCATAATAATCTCTAACACAGGTAGTCCTACAGATCTACCATTCTAATCACATAACCAGTAAACACATATATCAGCATAACAACATACAACAAAACATGATATTTAACCCGATGGGCCGGCCTTAGTGCCTTCGACCCATAAGTACAGTGAGGAAAATTCACCTCTCAGTCCGAATATAGTCTGAATGAATCTCTGCTCCGACAATCGGCCTACCCGGCTCCTAATAATCAAAACATTTCCTAATCTAAATTAATATCAATTTCCCAAAATACCCTTCATCAAAAGCGGTCAAAATCAATGAAATCAATCGATTCAACCCAACTAAGTCAACTCATCTGAGTCAAATCAGCCCTCATAAGCGGGGAGTACTTCGGATGTATACAGGGCGTACTCATTGTCCGAGGAATCATGGATCTAATTGTGTACGTGCAGCATACCAATTGGTATGCCCGGTGTACGTACTGATTCTCCACTTAATGAGTTAAGATCTTAATACTTGAGCTATGATGACCAAATTGTAGATCCAAGTCCTAAATATCATCCTTGACCATAAAGTTTCCAACTTTATGGTCTTGCATGGCTAAGACAATCAAATACATGCATGAAAAAGGATTAAGAGCCAAGACCCTATTTTTATGCTTCTAAACCCCTCAAAACATATGAAAAGACAGCTAGAATGGACTAGAGCATGCCATACTCCAAAAAGGTCAAGACTTGGGACAAAATGCTCTTAAATCAAGGACTTAGCAAGATCTAATGAAATACAAGTCAAGTTTGCAACTTTATACCTCTTAGAGGCTGCTAAAGAGGTGAAGATCCTAAATTCAAGGCTCCTTCGAGCTTCCAAGGTGGTTCTACTTCCTTCTTACTCCTTCAAGATCACCAAACACACACACAAGGGTCAAAATGCTCAAATAAGTGGCTAGGGTTTGCTAAAATCGATTGGAGTTGTTGGAGGCTGATGAGAGATGAGGTTGGAGGCCATAATGATGTTTTAATAGGTTTAGACCCTAAAAAATAAGGTTTGAGGATCTCTCATGTATGACTTGCATACTAGGTGTACATCCAGCGTACTTAGACCTGCGCATGTAGCTCAACGTACACAATGAACGCCCAACGTACTAAGCCTCAGCCTGGAATTTACAAAAATGCCACTATGGGCCATTTTGCCAACTCTCTCATACACAATGGATAAATACTATAAGTCTTTATACTTAATGGTTAAATTTGAAAATACCTCAACACCGGGATGTTACAGACGTGTAGGTCGCAAGTCTAAAGTACGAATATGAATTGTATGCATGTACGTGTATTATGGTATATGATATATTGTGGGAACTCACTAAGCCTAGCGCCTAGTTGTTACAAATGTTTTTAGGTACTTCATGAGAGGGGCACGGTCTGACTGTACACACACGCATTCACAACATGTTCTGCATAATGTAAATATAACACTGATATATTTTAATAAATAAAATTAAATTTTTGGGTTGAAAATCAGGACGTGGCATATATATATATATATATATATATATTAAGGGTAAAATAGTCATTTTAAATTTTTTCAGGACCAAAGACACAAAATTATATGTGAAATAGGTGGTAAGGAGACACAATATACCTCTATATGTTTTGTAAGATAGAGATAGTCATTTGACTTCACACTTTAGGAAGAGTATGCAATAGGAACCATGAATAAAGGTATGCTTGAGTACTGCTTAACATCCACAAACTGATGATCCACATGAAAGAATAATTTAGACTATCAAGGACATATTGATATATTGTATGTTAGAGTTTTCAGGGAATTATGTCAAACATGTTCCATCGATTGAGTTTTCCTACAATAATAGCTATCACTCGACAATTAATATGACATTATAACACTAGTTCCAGGTATTTATGTGTTTCTTTTGTGTTTATGGCCAATAAAGATTCAAAGTGTGGTTTTTGTGGTGGCCACGACATGGAGGAGGAAGCACCAAGATGTGATGTTGGTTGAGAATGAACATACGTCTTTTTTGACGCCACAACATGCCAAGGTCCATGCCATGACGTGGCGGTGGCCAACGTGCAAACCCTATTTTTTCGAGTTTTAAGCCCCATTTAAGGAATGTGATGGCTAGGGTTTGATCACCCTTAACCTCCATCACCTCCCTTTCGATCTAAAAGCAACCATAGCCTTCATTGTTGACATCTTGAAGATTTTTGGTGGGTTTTGGTGTCATTGAAGAAGAAGAAGGTGTCCTTGGTGCATAGATCTAACAAACAAACCTCCTTGTATACATTTTGGACTTTTGTAGGTCCTCGAGTTTCCACCTTTATATGCTACAGTTCTAGATATAGACTCTTATACACTTTTCTTCACATTTGAGGTGGTTGGAGTGGAAGAAGTCCATAAATTTTGCAATTTTTTGGATCATTGAGGTCCTTTTTGTAGTTTCTTGTTACATATCTGAAGTATTATAGAGTTTTGGTTCCATGCATGAGGTTTTGGCCTCGTTTTCACCATTTTTGACCCAACTAGAGTTCAATACATGCTGTGGACATGCATATCCATAAAGCATGGATTTTTGTGAGGTCTATGGGTGTAATAAAGCCTTCTGGAAGAAATGAGTGTATGATTTAATGGATTAAGGAATTACTCCATTAAGTTGTTCAGGAACAGTTACCACAACATGGTGATATGCTCACCACGTTATTGTGATTCAGGTTTCTCGCAACTGTTTTGTTGTGAGATTGTCACGTCGTGGCAGATGCTTGGCCACGACGTGGTGGCCAACTGAGTTGATTTTGATTGTTGACTTTGACAGTTAACCATTGACTTTTGGTCAACTTGAGGGTTTTTAGGCTATAGATTGAGGATATGCCTCTAGTTGTTGTATAGGTGGCTCGTAGCACCAATATTTGTTTCGTGAGAGCTGTGTTATTTGTTTGCTAGCCCATGAGGTGAGTTTTCTCACTATACTTTGTACTGCAATATATATCCTTTTGTGTAGGATTTTGTTATGCCGTAGTGATCTGTTAGTCTAGTAGAACTATTATGATTACATGTGTTTGTTGGTTATTACTTTTTTGTTTGCATATGTCGACATATTGTGGTTAGGTTGAGTTAGTCCCGCTCTATGTTATAAGCTAAGATACCCGGGCGATCATGTTGATACTGTAGGCCCAATAAGAGCAATCCAACCCTGTGTTGTAGGATTGAGAGAGCAATTCAGGTATATGTTGTAGGCTCGGGAGAGCGGTCCAATTGTATTATAGGCCTTACGAGGCAATCCAGTTAGATTGAAGGCTAATGTGTGCATGCATTGTATGTGTATTGCTATGTGGGGTATTTTGAGGAACTTATTACGCTCTAGCTTATAATTGTGGATTTAAATGTTTCAGGTATTGCAGATGATCAGGGAAAATCATAAGCGTGATTGTACACATCATCCTATGAATTTATGTTGAGATATGTTATTTGATACTCTGATTTTATGATTATGTTTTGAAACAATGTGTTGGATGACTTGTGGTTTTTATGGAATGTCTTTTGAAAATGAAAATTTTTTGTTATAGTTTTTGCGACGTTACAAACACCATATGTAACGTTGAATTAAAAGAAGTGAAAATCACCATCTTGTTGGTTACAAGTTGGTAAGAAAGTGTTTATAGGCTTAGTTTGATCCATAAGATATCTGAGAAGGCGTAAATTATTAGAGAAATAATGTTAGCATTTTAAAGTCAACAAAAGACAAATGGATTATAAAATTAAAGTTTAATACAAGTTATAATCATAAGATCAAGCTTACATTAATACAAGAACATAAAATTAGGACTTAGAGATTTAGGGTTTTGAAAAACCCATCAAATCAAATCCAAACTCACAAATCTCACAACTATTTATTAGTTAGAGCTTGGAGATGGAACTAGAAATGCAACCACAACAATAATCTCATATGAATAATATAATTTGAGTATGAAATTCATATTTGAATCCTACATAAAACCTTAAAATGAATTTGAAGGAAATACAGACGAAGCCTACCTTCCAATCATGATGATGAAAGATTTGAGCAAGGCTTCATCCAAGGGTTTCAAGCTTCAAGTTTCCATGATATTGAGGGGGAGAAGTCGACTTTAAGTTGGGAGAAATCACTAGAATCGATTTGGATAAATAGGAGACAAAGAATGGGAAAGAGGATGATAAAGTGTTAATAAGAGTTGAAATTCATATTTGAATCCTACATAAAACCTTAAAATGAATTTGAAGGAAATACAGACAAAGCCTACCTTCCAATCATGATGATGAAAGATTTGAGCAAGGCTTCATCCAAGGGTTTCAAGCTTCAAGTTTCCATGATATTGAGGGGGAGAAGTCGACTTTAAGTTGGGAGAAATCACTAGAATCGATTTGGATAAATAGGACACAAAGAATGGGAAAGAGGATGATAAAGTGTTAATAAGAGTATGCCCTAGCATCGTAGACATAATGCGTGGACATTAAGGTTGTAACACGTCTGTGAAAGTTTGATGAACTTGTTATTTTTGGTCTCTCCTCCTAAAATATTTTCAAAAATTGTCCCCACTTTAACTAAAAAAATTATAATAGTTCATAATTAGGCATTCTCCATCATAACATATACAAACATGGTCCTAATAATTTAGTTGGTCAATTATCGAGTCAAACACAAGTTTCTCGAATTTAGCATAGTTGCTCCCTCACTACAAAAGTATCATTTTAATGCCAAAATCTACCATATTTTAATTTAAACTAGTAATAAGTTTTATTATTGTTATTATTCTAAATCATTACCTTTATTTGTTTATTTCTCTTCAATTATTTTATTTAAAAAAATATATATTTTTTTATGCAAAAGCCCAAAACTTCTAACCCCAAAAATAAGATGTTACAAATAATAATAAAATAAGAATTTTGAAATACAAGAAAAAAAATAATGTTTTTGTAATTTTAACAGATGAATCGACGAAGTTAAATAGATATACCATTTATGAAACAAAATAAAACCATAATAAAAAAAAATATAGAGTGTAAAACTAGACAAATTCATCAACTATTTTTATAACTGAATCTAAAATTTAGAACAAATTACTGAAACTGTTCATGTTGTAAGCAAAAATTCATATTTGCTTCATATTTTTTTTTCACTCTGGGCATTCCCTACTTTTTTTTTATTATTATTATTACGTGTATGGTCCTTGCGTCTATTAGTCGTTAGCACCCTCCGTTGAGAGCCCCTACATGCGTGGCACAACAGGGTTAATTTTGTCATTTTACTCATGGCGCCTAAATGGTATTAGCAATCGTCGGTACTCATTCTGAACAACCCTAAATTTTTAAGAAAGCAACAATGGTTTGGTGGAAGATTAGAGCAATCGTCCGTACTCTCATTCCATTTTAATTTCTGAAAAGCCCTAAATTCTCAACATTCTTCAATTTTTAAGAAAGCAACAATGGTTCGATGGAAGATCAAAGCATCTATATGGATGAAATTGACATTACAGAAGTATATGGTAAGTCATTTCTCTTGTTCAATATATTCATTTTAATCACAAATATACGAAACTAAGCTTAAGTTTTCTTCTTCATAGTGAGTCATCCCAGTGTCTTCTCCACTAGATTGCACTATGGTGGAGAGTTACAAAGTTTCCTGGCAGAAAATACATGAAGGGCAAAGAAAAATATATTGATCTACTAGACATTGATACATTTCGTGTTCATGATAATGACGTCATGATGTAGACGTTTTATTGTGTTAAGGAATGTAAGTTGCTCTATTATCACTTCAAAATACCATTTTCAGATTTGGACATTGAGTTGTATGCTTTAGCCAATGACATTAACATTCGGAAAAAAGGTTCTGATAATAAATGACAAGGAACGAAAAGATATGAATGATGAGTTTTTGATTATATATATATATATCTTAACATTTCTAAAGAGTTTTTGGATAAAATGACAAAATTACCCCTAGTGTGCAATGACTCTTAACAAATGTAACGAAAAAGAAACTAGAAACTAGGAACTAAACATGTAGTAAAAAAAAAAAAAAAAAAGGATGCCTATCATGTGAAAATAAAAGTAAAGAGGGAACATAAAACTTTTACAAACCACATGGAACTTTTCAATAATTTGTTGTAAATTTTATTATACAAATCAATCACAAGTTTATTATGTAAATAAAACGGAACTAACAAGTAAAATACATATTTAAATCAAATTTGTGCTTTTCAAAATATATTTCAAGTTTTAGTCAAAATTTCTTATTAAAATATATCGTAAAATAATATAATATTTACTTGAAAATGAAAAAAATATAAAATAATCACACAGAAATCAATACTTTTGGTGGTTATGGTGCATTCAAAGCGTAAAAGTTGAATATTTAAGACGAATGATTTTCATTCTTCTTCTCCGTCTTGCTTCTGTCTGAACGAAGCTTCCTCAGTTATTGCAACCGCAGTTTGAGCCACTCTGTTTCCTCCCACCGATTCTTATCTCTATATTAAGCCTAAATCTCAGTGACCACAACACATTGCTCCAATTCATCGAGAAGACAGATAGAAACCCCAATTTTCACACACTGTAGGTGCTGTGTGTGAGAGAGAAACACCATTTCTGCACTCTCTCTTATATACACAGCTGCATCCTCGAGATTCTCATTCCATTGAATATATTTTGAATCTTTTCTCACTGTCAATCGATTCTAATCTTATCCCAACTAGCAATATACTCGATCGAAGGTATTAATCTTTCATTTATTCTCTGTTTCATACATGTATATGTATATGTCATTCTTGGTTTCGGTCGATTTCTCGCCAAAATTTCAATGGGTTTTGAGGTTTCGCATTTCTGCTAATGGCTTTTGATTCACTTGAAAAAAAAAATCTTGATTTATGGTAAAAATATATATATATATATATATGTTTCAAACTACAACACAGCAATCCCTACTTAAAGTAATTGATGTGTGTTTATCGACTATAATACCTGTCATTTTTCAGTTTAGAATGATTTCTGTCTAAAATCTTGAAATAGGTTTGGGAATTTTGCATTTCTGCACATGGATTTCGATTTTTACGATTTTCTTTTTCAATCTTTAATATATCTTTCTTCAGTTTACCAGTTTTGAAGAAAATGGGATCATCTTTTTCATGGCCATACGCAAATATTAACGACCTGGATGATCACATCGAATCAATCATATCCAAATCGTTAAGTTTCAAAGAACAAGATGTACGAACAGTGTTAAGATCATTCAGCTTTGACGACATTCGTTCTTCCAAGCCTGCAAAGATGAGATCTTTTCGTTCAAACAGTATGATCCGAGGGTCTCTAAGCTTTAATGGGAGGGAACTCAAAAAAGCATCTACCTTTAAACGTTCTTCCACTGAAAAATATCAAAAACCTGCAAAAACAACCCTCGAAAAAACATTGCCTGAACCTGAAACAAAACGGGTCGACCCGGAAACACATGTACCTGAACCAACATCGCCTAAGTCACCCATGAATCGTGATCTTGCTGCTCTTAAGTTGCAGAAAACTTATAAAAGTTTCAGAACCAGAAGACAGTTAGCTGATTGTGCAGTTTTGGTCGAGCAAAGATGGTTAGTTTTCATTATTTGCATGGATTTGATTAATTGGAATTCGAGATTCCATTCCTTCCTTCTATTAACAAACACCCTAACTTTCCTTAACACTTTATGTAGGTGGAAGCTTTTGGATTTTGCTCAGCTGAAATGCAGTTCAGTATCATTCTTTGAAGTTGAGAAACCAGAAACAGCTGTTTCACGTTGGTCAAGAGCAAGAACTCGGGCTGCAAAGGTACAGATTTCTTCTAGATTCTGATGGAAACTGTCGGAATTGGAATTCAAGATTCCGTTCCAATTTCCATGTCATTCCATTCTGGTAGAATCTTTCAAATTGACAAATTCCTTGTCTGATGGATTTCCGAGGGTGGAAGGAATTCGATTCTTTTCTTCCTTTTTTTTTTTTTTTTTTAATCTAAATAACAGATACCCATAAAATAAAGAATTTAATTATATATATCTTTACAATAAGCAAAAAATTGATTCCAATATAAACAAATTGATCCTCGACAGGTGGGAAAAGGGTTGTCAAAAAACGAAAAAGCTCGTAAACTTGCGTTACAACATTGGCTCGAAGCAGTAAGTCTTCACTCTACTTTCTAAATATCTTCTATTTCTTCTTTTTTTTTTGAAAATATTTTTATTAATCAAACTATTTTCATTAAAACAGATTGATCCACGACATCGTTATGGCCATAATCTTCAATTTTATTACGCCAAATGGCTTCATTGTGAAAGCAGACAACCCTTTTTCTATTGGTAAGAACATCGACCTTGTTCTTTTTTCCATATATTTACAAAACCAAGGGCAAATTTGTAAAAAGTTACGACTTTATGGTATCTCAGGCTTGACATAGGGGAAGGGAAAGAAGTAAACCTTGAAAGATGCTCAAGAACAAAGCTTCTTCAACAATGCATCAAATATCTAGGCCCAGTAAGTTTTACAAAAAATTTATACATGTAACTTTAGTTTTATAATTTTATATTTTTATATGCTTGAATTGCATAAAAGTACATTCCTGAAATGTGTTTCTTTATGTTTATAGACAGAAAGGGAGGCGTATGAAGTTATAGTGGAAGATGGAAAATTTATGTACAAACATAATAAGATTATAATAGATACAACGGGTGAATCGGATGATGTTAAGTGGATATTTGTTCTTAGCACATCAATGGTTTTATATATTGGAATGAAACAAAAAGGAAAATTTCAACATTCAAGTTTTTTAGCTGGTGGAGCTACAATATCTGCTGGAAGAGTGGTGATTAAAGATGGTGTTCTAAAGGTATGTTTGAATAATTAAGGATGCTAGATTCTTTAATAAACAAATAATTGAAATTACATTGTTGTTTTTTTGATGTAATGCTAATTAAAATGTGGAAATTGGCTTGATTCTTGTAGGCTGTTTGGCCTCATAGTGGACATTATCTCCCTACAGAAGAAAACTTTGATGCCTTCTTAACATTCCTTATGCAACACAATGTTGATGTTCATGCTGTTAAGGTATAATAATTGATCATATTCATTTGGTATTATTATATTATATGGGATTTTGTATTGAAGTGTACTTTTTCTATGTTGCAGAAAAGCCCAGATAATGAAGAAGAAGAAGCAAGTTTTGAAATTGCTGGATTTGGTATGAGAAATAGTGTATCAGAACCGAGTATCTTTGAAGGAATAATACAAACAAACACCAAAACGTATCAAAGAAAGAACTCTAGAAAAGATCGATACAGCAATCGTGTATATTTATCAACCGATTTGAAGGAAAAGATAACCAAACTTGAAATCCCAAAGAATGAAAAAGTCATCTTGGCTTTCCAGAATCAAGCGCTAGAACCGGAACCGGAGTCGGAATCGGAATCGGAATCGGAATCAGATAGAACCACAGATTATGACACGGCAGAGGAGTTTTTATCTGATTTTGAACTTATGGTTTCCAAAAAGAATCTATTTGATTATGGTGAAGAAGATGGAGCATATGATGAACAACATGTCACACAAGAGAAGATTATGAAGAGGATAAATTCTCATAAAGAAAACAAGTCTTTTCAATTGGGTAAGCAACTTAGTTGCAAATGGACAACTGGAGCTGGGCCCCGCATTGGGTGCGTAAGGGATTACCCATTGGAGTTACAAGCACGTGCTATGGAAGAGATGTGTTTGTCACCCAAATGTAGTGCCACGTCACCCAAAGGTAGTGCCATGTCACCTCGAAGATTTGGGATGCTTCTAGAAACAAGTAGTCCGGTGAAGAAAAGTCCACTTGGTCATGGCCAAAATCTTGAAATTGCCTTGGTTTTTTAAGGAGGAAGGAAGTGAAGATTGGAGGGATCTTGAAATTAGATGTAGTTTTCAAGAAAATTTTGGAACTACATTTGCATTGGTTGTTTAATGTTTAGCTAAGTTTATGTTAGGTCTATTTGGTGATAGCAACACCATGAATCTTTAATTTTGATGGGGTTTCAAGAAAATTTTGGAGCTCCTTGTTATATAGGGTAGGGCTAAGATTTGCAGAATTCTTTTGTAAAATTTTGTTGATCTTACTTACCAAATATAGTAATAACATGAATATTGAAATTATATTGAGTTTACAATAAAATATTGGAAATGGGGTGCCTTTTAGTGTTTTGTTACTTTTGCAAATAGCATCATGAATCTTGCAATTAGATGGACTTTTTAAATAGCATCATGAATCTTAACCAATAATGGTCTTTTAATGTTTTGTTACATTTTCAAATAGCATCATGAATCTTGCAATTAGATGGACTTTTTAAATAGCATCATGAATCTTAACCAATAATGGTCTTTTAATGTTTTGTTACATTTTCAAATAGCATCATGAGTCTTGAAATTAGATGGGATTTTCAAGAAAATCTTGAAAATGCACTTGTTTTAAACTTTGAAATCATGAGTCTTGAAATTAGATGGGATTTTCAAGAAAATCTTGAAAATGCACTTGTTTTGAACTTTGAAGATGTTAGATCTTAAACAATAATGACCTTTTAGTGTCTTGTTACTCTTGCAAACAACATCATGAATCTTGCAAATAACATCATGAATCTTGAAATTAGATGGGATTTTCAAGAAAATCTTGAAATGCACTTGTTTTGAACTTTGAAGATGCTAGATCTTAACCAATAATAGCCGTTTTGTTACTCTTGCAAATAGCAACAAGAATCTTGAAATTAGATGGGATTTTCAAGAAAATCTTGAAAATGCACTTGTTTTGAACTTTGAAGATGCTAGATCTTAACGCATAATGTAAAGTGTATATGTCCATTTATGAGTGAGTAGTAGTATATAGGGAGGTGGCATCCATTTGGTATGACATAGTTTACTTACTTGTAAGCTCTTTTTGTATTGTTGTTGAGAATTGAACAGAGTAAATTAAACTTCAGATAAACGATTTAGGCAAAACATACAAAATAAAACTATTAAAAAACTGCAAACCAAAAAACTTTGACTTTGAAGCCACCCAACGAACAAGCATTGCCAATTGACAATTATAGCCTTTGAACTATAAAAAACGTGACATATTGTTCATGGCTCCACCAACCCAACAGTAAGTTTAGCAAAAGTAAGTTGTGTAATACTAAAAGTTTGTATAGTTGTATGTTATGGCTTAAGGGAATGATGTTAAAATATCAAGTCGCAAAAAATGAAAGGTACATGAGCTAGAAAATTTTCTCATATTCTTCCAATCTGTTGTCCAAATTATCATTGTGTTGTTATTAAGTTTCTACATGTTTAATTAATAAAATTTCAGGGTTTATAATTTTGTTTATTACTCTATAATAAAGTTAAGTTAAAATATGATAAGCTAGTTTGGGCTTTTTAATTTGGCCCATGATATAAACCCAAAGAAATAGAAGAAGCCCTATCCGGCTATCCCTCTACTCTACACAATAAAAACCCAATTAGGGTTTTTTCATCTTCTTCTTCTTTGAAGGCGGAGCTTGGCGATTTGCAGCACCAGTTTTTGCACGCATTTGCCACCAAGAAATCGGAGGTTAGTGACCTCTCCGATACTTAAACCATCTTCATCATTCATGTTCTATTTAGTCACTTTAGTGTTTGTTTTCAATCTGTTAAACAGGGAATTGCAAGAATGGCGGAAGTTGCTCCTATTGTTGTTGAAGATGGAAAGAGTCGCAGCGAAGTTTTGCTCTTCAACCGATGGACCTACGACGATGTTCAGGTTAATATCTCTATACCTCAGTCTAAAATCTTGTATTTGCATTTAACACCCATAGATTCTTAATTCCTATTCCTGTAGACGAAAACTATCACCATGAATCACTAATTCCATACAACACTAAAACAAAGATGTTGGTTAGAACATGATTCTGTTTACGACTTTGAACAAAAGATATGTAATTTCTCAACAGGTTCCTGATCTCTCTGTGGAAGATTACATCACTGCAACTGCTTCCAAACACCCAATTTACATGCCACACACAGCAGGAAGGTATCAAGCCAGAAGATTCAGGAAAGCCCAATGCCCCATTGTTGAACGATTAACCAACTCCCTCATGATGCACGGAAGAAACAACGGAAAGAAATTAATGGCTGTTCGCATAGTCAAACACGCCATGGAGATCATTCATCTCTTAACCGATGCTAATCCCATTCAAATCATTGTAGATGCTGTTATCAACAGGTATATAAAGATTACATCTGTCTGTTTCCAATTCCAGTTCGAATTCCATTAAAGTTCTTGAACATTTTTTGGTTTTTTTGTAAATATAAACAGTGGGCCAAGAGAAGATGCAACCAGGATTGGTTCAGCTGGTGTTGTGAGGCGGCAGGCGGTGGATATTTCTCCCCTGAGACGTGTGAATCAGGCTATTTATCTGCTTACTACTGGTGCTAGAGAAAGTGCTTTCAGAAATGTCAAGACTATTGCAGAGTGTCTTGCTGATGAGCTTATCAATGCTGCAAAGGGCTCATCAAACAGGTGATTTGATCTTTGTTTTTTTTTTTTTTATTTATTTGTTTAAGATGTGTAATAAATTTGGTTTATATAATGTTTTATAAAATGTGCAGCTATGCTATTAAGAAGAAGGATGAGATTGAGAGGGTTGCAAAGGCCAATCGTTGAAGAAGCATTGTGTGCTTGTTTTTTTTTTGGTAGAGTTATGTTTTTGGTGTCATGAAAACAGTTTATTTTGAAATGTTTATGTTTTAAATAGATTCTGTTTTGTTTGATTGGAAATTTTGAACCACATATGGTGTTTTGATTCAATGTGCTTGTTTGATTTTTTTAGTTTTTCTGTATATATTTATTTTAATTCTCGTTCCTTTTTTTTAACGACCCGTGCAACTCGTGACCATCGATGGTAATTCAAAAAGTTATGCCATTTCACAAGAACTCATCTCAATTTTCCTTGCTAAATATCCTTATCTTAATTGGTATGAACTTTGAAGCATTCACCATCATCATTGACTTGAAGAACCTTCTTGTTTTCAATTAGATTTTTCTTAAGGCAAAAATCAATTGCAATGTTTTTACAGATTTTGATGTGATGAGGGTGGGATTGTATGTTTGTCGTGGAGTGACGTGGCAATCAATGGTGATGGCAGTGGTTGGTTGCAGCGGACAGTGGTGCTGGTGGCAACTATTAAGGGTGATATGTTTCTTGTGTTTGTATGTGTGTATTTGTGTGTTTTGAGATAGATGGAAAGAGAAATAGGGTAGGTGGGCGTTTTTTTTAGTCAACAAATAATAATTAAATTAATTTATGTATATCAGCAATTAAAGAAATTGAAAAATATAAATTATAAGGATGCACTTACTGTTTTATAGTGACCAAAAGCAATAAAAAATCTAATTTGGATCATTTATGCACTATCAAAATTTTTTGGATTAAAATCATATAATTTTGCTAACTAAAGGAACCATTTTTGCAAAATAAGATAAAACTTCAAAAATGATCCTGTGGTTTCTGAAAATATCAAGTTTAGTCTTTAAGTTCAAAAAACCTCACAAATGGTCCCTGTGGTTTCAAAACTTTTTAACAAATAGTCCTTCCGTCTAACTCCGTTAGTTTTTCACACATTTTCGTCATTTCAATACACAGAGACCATTTATGAGGTTTTCTTTATTTATATATATATATATATATATATATAATTATTTAATTAAAGGATCCCACCTTCTCTCTCTTACCTAATTTCCCCCATCACATCTTCATATTCTTCTTGTTTCCACCTGCACGCAACATCAAAAAGATAAAAAAATTTCCTTGAATTCTCCCAAATTCAAAGTAGCTTGTATGCCGTTTTTGAGTTCCAGTTATCGGAGTTGAGGGTTTATTTTCAATAAATTAAAGGAACTTTACATTCTATCGTCTTCCTAATACAACTTCACAGAGGGAAAAATGAATGCTACTGGGTCTTTGGGTCTCGGTTTAATCACAATCAAAAGAAACAAAAAAAAATTACAATGGTGGAGTTCGATACCTACTGCAGCTGTAAAGGTGATCAGAAGTGAACCGAGTGGGTGGTGGCTGACAGTTGAAGATAACTACGACAACAACGAGGGTGGCGGCATCGAGTGGTGATGGCGGAGTTGTGATGGCAGCGGGTGGCTTCGCCACTTCCTCTCTCTTCTATTAGGTAGCTTAACGAGGAACGGATAGAAGGCAGCAGCAGCGTTGGGGTGTTTGATGGTGGCGGGTCATGACAGGGTGTTCTTCATTTAGCAATCCCTAAATCTACAATTGGTGTTCTTTACTTAGCAATCCAGCAGCAACATGAAATAGACCTGTGGTTTCCTTGATAGGGTGAGCCATCTCTTCTCCTTGATTTTCCATATCTACCCCTTCGTTGAATTAATAGACCTGATGTTAATAGGGTGAGTTATCTCTTCTCCTTGATTTTCCATATCTACCCCTTCGTGATCTCTCTCACCTTCTATCTCTTCCAAATTTCTTTGAGGAAACTGTTTTGTCTATGTGTTTGTGGTTTGAAAACCAGAAGAGAACATTCGACAACTATTTGAACATGAAACTTAGAGGAAGGAAGTTGGAGATGGTCAGATTCCTTAATGGGGATTGATCACGTGAAACTTAGAGGAAGGAAACAACACTTTGAACATGAACAACACACACTGTGTCAAAACAAAGATGCAAATTTTGCACTCTTAAAAGAGAAGAAACCAGTTTTAGGGAAGGAAACACTCCAGATGGTTAATTAAATGGGTATCGAAGGAAAATAAGATTTGAGATGAGTATTAGTTGCGGTGACTAGAATAAGGAAAGACCGGTGATCGTAATCCATTAACATGTGTGCTTTGTGGCTTGATAAAATTACTGGATATAACAAGGTTTACTTACGTAACTCGATCGTAAAAGCTCTTGGGCTTTCAATACCCTCCCATGGCTACTCAAAACAAAAGGACACCCGTGAGAAGAGAGAAAGATTTGTAGGTGGGTTTTGCAAGTGATCCACTAAATTATAGCTCTATGTGTGTGTTTGTGTGTGTGTATGTATGTGAGAGAGAGAGAGAGGGTGGGGCCCTTTAATTAAATAGTTATATTTTTTTTCTTTTTTTTTAAATAGAGAAAACCTCGTAAATGGTCCCTGTGTATTGAAATGATGAAAATGTTCCTCACTTAACGGTAGAAAGCTGATGAAGTCAAGCGGAATGATCATTTATTAGAAGTTTTAAAACCACATGGACCATTTGTAAGGTTTTTTGAGCTTAAGGACTAAACTATATATTTTTGAAAACCACATAGACTATTTTTGAAGTTTTGTCTAATAATAATAATAATAATAATAATAAGCTGAGACTTGTCAACTGCACACCTTCGTTTGATTTCTATGATTTGGGCTTTAGAGTGGGCTTTAGTGATTTGCATTTTAGAAACATCTTACAATTATGTTACCGTGTATTTCAAATTTTAAATTGATCAATTTACAAATGAAACTATGAATTGAGTAGTTTGTGAAAGTTGTCTGGATTGTGATGGCGATTATTGAAACGATTAACACACTCGTTTTTGTATATTGTAAATGAAAAGTAAATGATCATTTTGTCTCGTTCAATTGTATAAAATAACAATATTTAAAAATACAATACTTTATATTTGGACATCATTCCTCATATAGTTATTTCAACCGCTGAATCGTTAATGACTTTATCAGAAAAAGAAAAAAAAAATGCTCCAACAATGAAATGGCTGCTTAATTCCATGGATACTGGTATTCACTAGGATTGAACCTTGAACCTTGCTTTAAATCGACATGGCATATGAGCGATGGTGATGATGATAGGTGATTACCATGATACCATCTAATGAAGAGTGCTGCAACAACAGGTCAGGTTTTTAATTTATGATACATCAAACACTTGTTCAAGGATTAATCACAAATAAACATCAAAATAAATAAATAAATTTATAAAAACAATATACCAAAAAGACAAACTAGTCGTATTACTTTGTGTTACTTTGGACAATGCATATGAACGTTTTTAACAAAATAATCTTTTTTTATCAATAAAAGCAATTTGCTAAATGAAACTTGTTGTCATTTTACAAATTCACGATTATGGAAATAAAACTGATATCCAAAAATGAGTTAACACATGAGTCATCAAGTTGACTGGGGATTAGGATAGGAAGTCCCCCAAGAACAAAACCGAGGATGATGATACTTCTCATTCTCATGATGATAGATATTAACAAATAAATATAATGTAACTTCAAATTTTTATATTGCAAAATTACAATACCAAAATATGATCCAAGTATCTCAACTTATTAGTCATGGTTGACATTATACCCTTCTTTTTAGTTTATCTATTTTAGTCTTGAATATAATTTTTTTGTTTTGTTTTATTTGTTTTTTATCTTGCTTGATGGGTCATGGGACGGGTTCGATATAAGTCGTCCAGAGGATAAAACGTACATTTTCTTTTATACATTTTAACCTTGAATATGACTCTTTTCTTCATATGATGTTTCCTTGTTTTTACTTTGGTTAACGTGGTTCAAGATCAAGCGAATTTGACCAAATTTTTGTGCTTTAAGAAAATATAATCTAATAGTTAAAAGTTGTAAACCTTGTTGTATAATTAGTTATAACATGAATTATTTGACGACATTCGTTCTTCCAAGCCTGCAAAGATGAGATCTTTTCGTTCAAACAGTATGATCCGAGGGTCTCTAAGCTTTAATGGGAGGGAACTCAAAAAAGCATCTACCTTTAAACGTTCTTCCACTGAAAAATATCAAAAACCTGCAAAAACAACCCTCGAAAAAACATTGCCTGAACCTGAAACAAAACGGGTCGACCCGGAAACACATGTACCTGAACCAACATCGCCTAAGTCACCCATGAATCGTGATCTTGCTGCTCTTAAGTTGCAGAAAACTTATAAAAGTTTCAGAACCAGAAGACAGTTAGCTGATTGTGCAGTTTTGGTCGAGCAAAGATGGTTAGTTTTCATTATTTGCATGGATTTGATTAATTGGAATTCGAGATTCCATTCCTTCCTTCTATTAACAAACACCCTAACTTTCCTTAACACTTTATGTAGGTGGAAGCTTTTGGATTTTGCTCAGCTGAAATGCAGTTCAGTATCATTCTTTGAAGTTGAGAAACCAGAAACAGCTGTTTCACGTTGGTCAAGAGCAAGAACTCGGGCTGCAAAGGTACAGATTTCTTCTAGATTCTGATGGAAACTGTCGGAATTGGAATTCAAGATTCCGTTCCAATTTCCATGTCATTCCATTCTGGTAGAATCTTTCAAATTGACAAATTCCTTGTCTGATGGATTTCCGAGGGTGGAAGGAATTCGATTCTTTTCTTCCTTTTTTTTTTTTTTTTTTAATCTAAATAACAGATACCCATAAAATAAAGAATTTAATTATATATATCTTTACAATAAGCAAAAAATTGATTCCAATATAAACAAATTGATCCTCGACAGGTGGGAAAAGGGTTGTCAAAAAACGAAAAAGCTCGTAAACTTGCGTTACAACATTGGCTCGAAGCAGTAAGTCTTCACTCTACTTTCTAAATATCTTCTATTTCTTCTTTTTTTTTTGAAAATATTTTTATTAATCAAACTATTTTCATTAAAACAGATTGATCCACGACATCGTTATGGCCATAATCTTCAATTTTATTACGCCAAATGGCTTCATTGTGAAAGCAGACAACCCTTTTTCTATTGGTAAGAACATCGACCTTGTTCTTTTTTCCATATATTTACAAAACCAAGGGCAAATTTGTAAAAAGTTACGACTTTATGGTATCTCAGGCTTGACATAGGGGAAGGGAAAGAAGTAAACCTTGAAAGATGCTCAAGAACAAAGCTTCTTCAACAATGCATCAAATATCTAGGCCCAGTAAGTTTTACAAAAAATTTATACATGTAACTTTAGTTTTATAATTTTATATTTTTATATGCTTGAATTGCATAAAAGTACATTCCTGAAAAGGTGGAAGGTCAGGTCGACGACGACGAGGAAGGTCAGGTCGGGGACCAGGACCCCGTTCCGCCGCGTGAGAACGAGGCGCAACCAGGCCACCCCGCTCCACCAGTAAACCCCCCAAGGGAGAACCGTTCCCTCGAAGCTGAGATCGCCGCACTGCGACAACAGCTGTATGCCATGGAAGCTCGGGCAGTGCGAGCAGAGCATGAGAGGGATGAGGTTATTGGAGACATGGCAGAGATGGCGCAGTTACTGGCGCAACATTTCGGCATGACCTCGGCACCACCTCCAGACGCAGCTCATCACGGTTAGGGATAGACTTATCATAGTAGGTCATTAGGAACTATGCTATGTACTCCGGCTCTATGTTTAAGTGACTACACTACTCATGGAGCCGTTATGCTGTCGAATTAGTGTCACTCATGTATGCTCTTACGAGCAAAACTTTCTTGTATTAAATGCGGATAATATTAATGAACTTTTATGTGTTTTGCTATGATATTACAAGTTGTTATGTGTTGAGAAGTTATGATTGTATGTCCGATGGTAGTAATGTCTAAGTTCATACCATACACCTAGTTAGTAGGATCACAACCTCACAGAAACCACATACACTCAACATCTTTCCGTTTCATGACAGAAAGATGCCTCGCCGACCAACTCGCGGAAACCCAGGACCAACTCCACCCGAGGTTGACTCCACTGCATTCCAGGCAGCCGTGTCTGCTGCGGTCACCGCAGCTATGGCAAAACTCCATCAGGGGAATAATGGAGGAGGTAACGAACAAGGGGCAGGAAGTTCGAACAATGGGATGAACCAAGGGTCTACCAAAACATGTACCTACAAGGACTTCACAAACGCTAAACCACGAACTTTCAACGGCACTGGAGGGGTGATCACTTTGAAGCGATGGATTGAAAAGGTGGAGTCGGTATTCGAGATATGCGATTGCCTTGAGCAGATGAAGGTGAAGTTCGCGGCCTGCACTTTTGTGGACCAAGCACTCACTTGGTGGAACGGACACGTGGAAGCCATGACACTCCCTGTAGCCAACTCTATGCCATGGACAGAAATGAAAGGAATGTTGATGGCTGAGTACTGCCCACGAGGCGAAATACAGAAGATGGAGCAAGAGCTATGGAACCTCACCGTACAGAATGCGAATATCGATGCCTACATATCAAGATTTAGTGAACTATCTCTGTTGTGCCCGGGTATGATCACATCAGAAGGAAAGAAGATTGAACGATTCATTTGGGGACTAACATCACCCATTCAAGGGAATGTGATAGCTGCGAACCCTGAAACGTTCGACAGTGCGAAGAGATTGGCGAAGAGGTTGTATGATCATAACAACAAGAAGGGCGAGAAGCCAGTGGAGGCTGAGAAGAAAAAGGAAGGTGATGGCAAGAAAGGGAGGAACAACAAGAGAAAGGGACGTCAGGGCCCCGAGACCTCTAAAAAGCAGCAGACAGTGACAGTTAACGCTGTCACCACACCGGTTCCAGCCACACCACATGCTCCAGCCTCAGCTGTTTCAAATGCTTCAAGACCCTATTCCGGTAATCTTCCCAAATGTAATAAGTGTGGTCTCCATCATCACGGCGAATGTAGGGAATTCCATTGCACCAGTTGCAACCGAAGGGGACACACTGCAAGATACTGCAGGACTTATCCTCCCCAGAACCAAAATCAGGGAAACAACCACAACAACAACAACCACCGCAATAACAACAACACTAATGCCGGCGGCAATAGTGCAGGGCCTAGCCACACCTGCTTCCGGTGTGGAAGGACGGGGCATTTCCGCTGATATTGCCCTAACAACACCAACTCAGGAAACAGAGGAGCAGGAAGGATGCTGACTATGGGGCAGGGTGAGGCAGTTCAGGACCCCGCAGTTGTGACCGGTACGTTCCTCCTAAACCACACTTATGCATACATCTTATTTGACACCGAAGCAGAGCGAAGTTTCGTAAGCGAGAAGTTTAAACATTTATTAAAACAACAACCCCAAAAGCTAAATGAAACCTATATGGTGGAAATGGCCAATGGGAAAACCGAATCCACTGGGGAGATCTACATCGGATGTACCCTAACCCTTAACCAACACGTCTTTCGAATAGACCTAATGCCAGTGTCAATTAGGAGTTTCGATGTGATTGTCGGCATGGATTGGTTAAGCCCCCACCATGCTGAGATTATGTGCCACGAGAAGGTCGTTCGCCTTCGTCTCCCAAATCACGAAACCCTAGTAATTTACGGAGACAAACCCAGCACGAATCTTCGTCACATCTCGTGCATCAAGGCACAAAAACATCTGCGAAAGAACAACTTGGCGTTCTTGGCTCACATAGTGGACAAGACCAAAGAAGAAACTAACATCCGAGATATTCCGGTAGCGTGTGAATTTCCAGACGTGTTTCCTGAAGATCTTCCGGGAGTACCCCCAGAGAGACAGGTTGAGTTCCGAATCGACCTTGTTCCAGGAGCAACTCCTCTCGCTAAATCACCCTATCGGTTGGCTCCTGCTGAAATGCAGGAATTGTCCAGCCAACTCAGTGAGCTTCTGGACAAGGGATTTATCCGACCTAGCTACTCGCCATGGGGAGCTCCGGTGCTCTTTGTCAAAAAGAAGGAAGGATCTTTCAGAATGTGCATCGATTACAAAGAGTTAAATAAACTCACTGTTAAAAACCGCTACCCACTCCCACGAATCGATGATCTGTTCGACCAGCTCCAAGGAGCCAGTTATTTTTCTAAAATAGATCTACGGTCCGGATACCACCAACTCAAAGTCCGGGAAAATGATATTCCTAAAACTGCTTTCCAAACCCGCTACGGACATTATGAATTCGTCGTAATGCCCTTTGGTCTAACAAATGCACCTGCCGCATTTATGGACCTAATGAATCGAATCTGTCGACCGTTCCTTGACAACTTCGTCATTGTGTTTATCGATGACATCCTCGTCTATTCTCGAAGCAAAGAGGAGCATGGCCAACATCTCCAACAAGTCCTAGAAACACTGCGATCGGAAAAACTGTACGCCAAACTCTCCAAGTGTGAGTTTTGGCTCCGGAGTGTGAATTTCCTAGGCCACGTAGTTAGCCAAGACGGAATTCATGTGGATCCCTCTAAGGTCAAAGTTGTGGAAGGATGGACAACTCCGACCACGCCCACAGAAATTCGTCAGTTCTTAGGCCTAGCAGGCTACTATAGGAGATTCATTCAAAACTTCTCTAAGATCGCCAAGCCGCTTACCTCACTTACGCAAAAGGGCGTACCATTCAAATGGACAGACAAACAAGAGATTGCGTTTTGGACCTTGAAGCAAGCTCTCTGTAGCGCTCCTGTGCTATCTCTACCTGAAGGAACGGAAGATTTTGTAGTCTACTGTGACGCGTCGAATCAGGGCTTAGGTTGCGTTCTCATGCAACGTGGAAGGGTGATAGCATACGCATCCCGCCAACTAAAGACGCACGAAGTAAATTATACGACCCATGACCTAGAATTGGGAGCCGTGGTCTTCGCTCTGAAAATTTGGAGGCACTACCTGTACGGTACAAAGTGCACCATCTTCACGGACCACAAGAGTCTCCAGCACATCTTGAACCAGAAGGAGCTGAACATGAGACAACGAAGATGGGTTGAATTGCTAAACGACTACGAGTGCGAGATCAAGTACCACCCAGGCAAGGCCAACGTGGTAGCTGATGCATTAAGTCGGAAGGAGTATTCTAATCGTCGTGCGAAAACTCTCTCGATAACCATTCGATCTCATCTGGCCACTCAAATTGCAACAGTCCAGTCGGAGGCCATAAGGACGGAAAATAGAACTAGTGAGGCATTGCACGAGATGGAGAAGAACCTAGAAGCAAAGGAGGATGGGGTATACTACTTCATGAACCGTATTTGGGTCCCAAAAATCGGAGGATTTAGGGAGGTTGTTTTGAAGGAAGCCCACAAGACGCGATACTCCATTCATCCTGGTTCGGACAAGATGTATTTGGATATTAAACAACACTATTGGTGGCCTAACATGAAGGTGGAAATCGCGACCTACGTTAGTAAGTGCCTTACGTGCGCCAAAGTGAAGATGGAATACCAGAAACCCTCAGGATTGTTGCAGCAACCGGCAATCCCTGAGTGGAAATGGGAGGGGATTTCTATGGATTTCGTGACCAAGCTACCCAAGACGTCGGACGGACTGGACACCATATGGGTAATAATCGACCGACTGACGAAATCTGCCCATTTCCTGCCAATCAAAGAATCCTACAAGATGGAGAGATTGACGCGTTTGTACCTACGAGAAATTGTGAGACTCCATGGAGTGCCAAAATCTATTATCTCGGATAGGGACAGTAGGTTCACATCGCGCTTTTGGCAATCACTCCACAAGGCAATGGGAACTCATCTCGACATGAGCACCGCGTATCACCCACAAACGGACGGCCAAAGTGAGCGAACCATTCAAACGCTTGAAGACATGCTTCGTGCATGTGTGATAAACTTTGGGAAGTATTAGGATACCCACCTACCTTTGATCGAGTTCTCATATAACAATAGTTACCATTCGAGCATCAAGGTGGCTCCTTTCGAAGCACTGTACGGGCGTAAATGTAGATCACCGTTATGTTGGGCTGAAATAGATGATACCCAGCTAGCGAGAACACATATGTCGGACAAGGCACTAACGGGACCGGAGATCATTCGCGAAACCACTAAAAAGATAGTTCAAATCAGAGCTCGATTGCAAGCATCGCGTGACCGACAAAAGAGCTACGCCGGCAAACGGCGAAAGCCCTTAGAATTCCAGGTCGGTGATCGAGTACTGTTGAAAGTCTCACCCTGGAAAGGGGTTATACGTTTCGGAAAACGGGGAAAGCTAAACCCGTGATACATTGGACCTTTCGAAATCGTCGCCCGAATAGGTCCGGTAGCCTACAGACTACAACTACCCGCAGAGCTAAACGGTGTACACCCCGTGTTTCATGTCTCTAACCTGAAGAAGTGTCTATCAGATGAAACCCTTGTCATTCCTCTTGAAGAAATCGAAATCAATGAGAATCTCCTATTCGTTGAAAAACCAATCGAAATCATGGACAGGGAGGTGAAGCGTACTAAGCAAAGTCGCATCCCGATCGTGAAGGTACGGTGGAACGCAAAGCGTGGGACAGAATTCACGTGGGAACGTGAAGACCAAATGAAGCAAAAGTACCCTCACCTATTCTAACGTTCTCAAATCTAGCTTTCAAACAGAATTTCGGGCCGATTGGTCATCAAACAATTGGAAACCCTAGAAGTGAATCAAAACTTAAGAGCATGTGTGATACCTACTATTATGACATCAAAAACTTCAATCAAATACATCCTACAAGTGCTACAAATGGTCATCAAACAATTGGAAACCCTAGAAGTTCTTGTTTAGATCCACTTTGGACTAGGACTTCCTTATTGGACCCAAATGGACTAATAAGCTTCCAATTTGACTATCATGGGCATAGAACCCTAATTGGGCTCTATTTGGACCCGCATTAATTTATTTCAACATTTTGGGCCATATTGGGCCTAGAATGAAATGAATTAAAAGCTTTGATCCATGAATAACCTAAACTAGTCCAACAAATATGTAAAAATCATACTATATTCTTTTATGTTAAAACTCATCCAAACTAACTCTAATATGGGGCTTAGGGGCAAAAAGCCCAAAATTTTCCTTTTCCTTCAAGATTCTCGGCCCAAGGCCCAAGTCCAAGAAGAAGTGGTGAGGAGTTGACTTTGGTTTGCCACCTCATTATTGTCTTTTGGATTTCCATGCAACATATCACATACCTCCATGCAAGTATCACTTCAAAGATCACTTCTTCTTTTCCCTCCTTCACTCTCGGCCATCTCAAACGCATACACATCTCACAAACTCTCTCAAGAACACTCAAGAAAACTTCCTCCCTCTCCACTCAAAGATCTCAAAATTTAAGAAGCTTTCAAGAGGATATTTCCACAAACTCTTCATCTAAGGTAAGATTATGCTTGGATCTATGACTTAGGTTCTTTGTGTTATCAAAATCTTTTCCTAATCCATGCAAAAATCGTGATCTTACCTCTTAGAAGCATACCAAACTCGAGATCTTCAAGAAAAGGGTGCTAAGGCCAAAAATCACCAAGTTTTCTTCCATCTTTTCTTCAAAAACCGAAATCACACCCTAAGGTGAGCTTCATACCCCCTATTTTCTGTTTTTATGAGTTTTGGGGGGGAGGGGGGGAATACAAGTGAAAGTGTAGATCTATATATGTTTTGTATGCCTTGTACGATTTCTATGCTTATATGTGTGTGTTTGTGTGTTATAATGTTGGATCTAGCCTTAAAACCCCTAAAAACTGAGATATACTTTATGATTAAAGCCTCGCAACCCTAAACCTTGATATGTGCCAATGAGGGAACTTTCCCTGTCCACATCTCGTGAGGTGTTTTGGCAACCTTCTTAGTCGGGACTAGATTAAGGATATGGGTGGCAGTCTCTAAGGCATAACCCCATAATGATATAGATAACGAAGCTTGACTTATCATGGAATGAACCATGTCCAACAAGGTTCGATTATGCCTCTCAGCCATACCATTCAACTGCGGTGTCCTAGGTGGCAGCAATTGCGAAACAATTCTGCATTCCTTGAGGTAGTCGTGGAACTCGATACTAAGATACTCACCACCGCGATCGGATCAGAGCATCTTTATCTTCCGGTCCAACTAATTCTCCACTTCTAGTTTAAACTCTTTGAACTTTTCAAAGGTTTCTAACTTGTGCTTGATTAAGTGGGTATACCTATATCTGCTATAATCATCGGTAAAAATCACATATAAGCGGTTTTCATCCCTTGTGGTGGATCTAAAGAGCTCACTTACATCTGTATGTATGAGATCCAATAAACCTGGTGGGGTTGAGCCAAAAGAACATCCTATGTTCTCATGCAAACCCTAATGGTTGGATCTAGGTTTCACTAATTGTACATGTAATCATCCAAGCCTTATAAACCCTAGATCTAATGAGAAGAATTCGAAACTATAAGAAACAAATCAGATCTAGATCATTACCTCTTGTTGCTTGCTTAAATCTTCTTGTCTTTGAATCTTAGAGTCACAAGTGTCACTCCTCTAATGTCTTACAAACACCAATAGCAAAAGAATGATCTTGGAGAGAGGTTGGAGGCTTCTTGAATTTGGCTCTATAGCTCTTAGGAATTTGGTAGTCTAAATTATGGAACTTTAGGGTCCTATTTATACTTAAGTTGTTAGGGTTTCAGTCAAAAACCCTAATGGGCTGCTTAGGCCTTAAGCTATCCAAGGAAGCTTCTAGAATAAGGCCTTAGGGCAGAAATTAGGGATGGACACATCCTAATTTCTTCCTAGCCTAGTTTAAGAGGCTCCTCGGCCCAATACTTATCTATCACACATTTGAAAGTTTAAGTCCCTATCATTAAATTAATTTCTTTTAGCCACAGAATTAATTTTTTAATTAATTATTGTCTAATATTAATTTAATTATATGATTTCTCCATTAATATATTATTCATATAACATATTAATAAATCATAATAAACTCTTTATTCACAAATCATCCTATCATGTTGCTTTCGTGAAGGCAACCCAAAAGGACCATGCACAACCGGGTCAAGTACTTACCAAATATAGTTACGGGCTTACACACTAATCTAACAATCTCCCACTTGGATAAGTCTAGTAACTATAAATGCAAGTATAATCCGATTAGCAATCGTAGCTCTCAAAGACGCTGCCAAACTCTGATCTTATCAGTAACCTGTCCTTTAGATAAGGGATCATATATTCCTCCATTCTAGATATCGTATGAACCGAGACATGGATTTTAATCATACTCTCTGTTCACGTGTTGTTTCCTGATTTCCGATTTATGACGACTGACAACATACTACAGTTGAGCACATCAACTTAGTCCCAGCTTGGCCAAGCGCTTAGAGTGTCATCATTAAACCATCGAGAGGCCCACAAATATCGCTTTTATCCCACTTTGGTAAAAGGAACGGATAAACTTAGACTCAATGCTCGCTTGTACTTACTCACCGAATCACACACAACAATACGTTTTATAACACCAAGTTACTGGTGTGTTTACGTATTATCAATGTGTATCCGACTTGCAGAATACAACTCACACATCTTGGTTTTAATAATATAAGATAGTATCGTCTCACTAATCACTCATAATAAAATCCATGAAGCGATCCAAGTGAGCGTGGGTTTAATCCAATACTCTAATCTTATAGCAACACTCACGAACTCTGCAGCAAACTTGTGATATGTCTAAATGCTTTAGAAAATCTACATATGGATTCATGACAGTCTTCTTTCATACCTACTTCCGAATTACGAGCGATTGTGGAGGGTTTGAATAATCTTATTATTCGGGAAGTCAAAACATGCAAAATTAAACACAAGAATAATACTAATTTTATATGGCCCCAAGCTTTTGAGCATAAATAAAACACCTTTTATTTAATCACCATATTGATTACTCGTTATTTGTTGTTTCGGGTAATCAACTTCATACTTTAATTATAACAACAGTTGTCCCATGCACCAAGCATGCACACTATGTTTACCTATGGTCCTTACATTGTGAAATAGATCAAATGAAAACATTTCCAATGATGCTCATCTCACAATTCCTAATCATAATTATTAGTGTGAGAATACAAATTCTCGCCATTACTAGAATATGTTAGATTCTAACATTTTACACAACGGTCCTTTCGTAATATCACAACGCCAAAGTCACCAAGACTTTGCCAATGAAATTACAAAATACTCTATTGGAGATTGTTACAAGACAATCCCATAGATGTGAAGTCTCACATTCAAAGTAAAATCCTTTGAACATCCTTCTTGCATAAAATTTTCTAATCTAGACATAAATTCTTAACGTCCAACTCCCAATATGGAAACATTTCCACATTTGCCATATGACAACTCATTCTAAATAGAATCTTATATATTCATAATAATGTCAATATGTTCCATCCATGACTATACTTCCAACTGTCCACAAGCGACCAATCATTGGCGAACCTTAGATTGTCCTTGATAGTGGTTTAATTATTTTAGTCAAATTTGGTTCTATTCCCTTTTCCCCTCTAAATGCCCTAGGCATTTGGAAAATTTTAGAACGGTCGAATATTACAGCATGTGCAATCGATCCTTTACCCGAATCATATGGGATACGATTCATAATGAAAAACGTGATACTTTACCAGCTTCTTGCTATAATATTGTCATAATGTTCCTATTTGTCGTGTTCTCAAAATTCGAACTACGAAGAGGGATGTCGTAATCATAATCAAAATTTGAGAATGCAAATAATAAATATATTATTGACTAAATTTAATTAAAATTTCTCGATCTAAGCTTTTAGATTGGAAACGAATTATAACATTCTCTCCCTTAATTATTGCAAAAACAACTTTTCAACCCCTGCAACTTTGCAAAGTGAAACTTTTGTTTTTCTATAATTAATATTGTCAACTTGCAATACTTAAAAATAATAATAATCATGCTCCCACTAACATGATGATTATATCCATTCCAATATAACATTTATGCTCCCACTAGCTTTGACACGTATTCAGAAACCATCTAAACTTCTAGAAAACAATACTTATTGACTTCCAAATTTCATTGTTTCTAATACGATATGATTTGATAAGCTTTTACCTAAGCTTCTCAAACGCATACACCTTCCCTTAGATAGCTCACATGTGGGTCTAAACTATTTTAGAACTTATATTACTAAGTCCCAAATGTTCAGACTAATCGCCAAATCTCACAATTCGAACTATGAAGAGGGACTTCGTAATCATAATCGAATTTGAGAATGCAATTTACATAATCACTATCTCCTTAAAATCTCTCTTAGTGAAAGCGTTTCCTTACAATCATATTCATGAAGGATAGAAACCTTATGACACTTCGATTTTATGGTGTATGTGTTCCTATCCATGTGAATTTGTCATAACAATAATCGTAAGATAATGTTCGTGACAAATCCAAACTCTTATGGATCGAACTTGTCCATTCTTAATTTCTTGCCATCAAGGGTCCCACCATTGCTTCCAAGTTATTTAGCAACTCACCTATACTAGTCAATGTACTTTCATTGAACAAGGTGCTTGCCCTTATGCAGTCTATTTAGAACTCGTAGAACTCATATGCATAGTTGACCAAACTGGAATGGCAAAGAAACAAGAATATGTTAACACGATAGGTTGCAAAACTCAAGTCGTGTGGTAGTAATTAATAATAGGTTTACTCTTGATTAGTACTTGAACCTTTTCAAGATTATTTAGACTCCACTGACCTCTTACATATAAGATTCTTTTGTCAAGAAAACATTTCTTGACAAACAAATATTCAAGAGTTAGTGTGGATTCTTATCAAGACAACCACTACACAAAATTGGTATCAATTGGTCTTTGTCTTGTCCAAGACACCACAATTTACCAATTTCAAACATGCAAGATTAAGAAAAACAATTTTCTACTTCACATTTGAAGAGTGTGTTAGAACTTCTTAAGATATGTCACTCAATTCACAATCTTGGAGTATAGTTCTAAGACTTGATTTTGGAACGAAGTATGAATCATTGTTTTGATTTAACCATTTCAACAATTTCCAATTCCTCTTCTTAGCCATACTAGTGCACTAAGATGTCCTTAGAGGATTAATTGTGATATGGTTTTATAATCAACAAGATGATCATAAAAAACGATACAAAAGTACTCTCCCTTCTTCTTAGATTGGAGAAGCTTTTATCTTTCTGCCTAATTGATTCTTCTTATTCGTTCCGTCATACATTCAAACTTTTCAATGATTCAGAATTACACTTAATCTTGTAAGCATAACCACATTTACTAGACTTTTAGTAAATCATGCCGAATAATCTCATTGTTCTTTGTGGTGGACTTGAGTAGTGCACAACATTGTGTATCGATTCTCCTAGTCCTTCACTTGACTCTTTGTCAAGTAATTAGTCTTAATTTTCCAAGTACTAAGATTTCTATGCATCACATGACTCATATCATATGATTCCAAGCTTCTGTCTAATTGAAACTTGGGTGATGGAAATCTTTCCTTACTTAGAGAATTTCAATAATCCCACAAATAATGTAACCAAGAATCACATCCATTCATTATAATAATAGACAAACATCAATTTTTCACAACGATTCCATTGTAAGGATATAAACAAGTCAAATCAAAATTTATTTTATTCATAAAAGCAACGGAAAATATGTCCTTACAATGCAAAATCAACTAAAAAAACAATGTAATCAAATATTCCTAACAAATCTATCATAACTTTCTAAGCTCAAAATCTGATCTTCGAATCCATGTGATCATAATCCTATTTCTTCGTGATCAGACTCATATTGCTTCTTCTATCAAGCTTCCTCTCTTTTCTCTTATCCTGCAAAAACATCCAAATGTAATATTATCACATCATGTATTAAGAATCAATGAACAGGAACTAATTGGAGTTAGATAGTGGATTTTACCTGAAGTAGAGTCATACTCCTTGACTCTCCCATCTTTTAGACACCTCAGGTGATCGGGGAAGCTTCGTATCCAACTCCCCTTCTCTTGGCAGCAGAAACAAGTGACTTCTTCTGGAGCTACCATGGAAGCATGGTTGGTTGAATTACCAGACAAATATGCTCCATTACTTTGCCAAACTAATTTCTGATTCAACAGCAATAAACATGTAAATTAGGTCAATGATTATTACGTCAATGTCTATCATATAATACTCTCTAATGAACTTATTATATGATTCAGGGAGTGACTGAAGAACCCAGTCTACAACCAACTTCTTCGGGAAAGTTGCACCCAACATTATCAACATATTGATGTGTGATTTTATCCCTAGGACGTGAGCACACACGGGTTTTCCATCTTCATGTTTCATCTCCAATAGGGCTTGAGTGAACTTGAACTTTTCAAGCCTTTGAACTTGTGGGTTAGGGAGAACAATAGGAGGAAGTGGAGGAAGTGAAGCATGATCTCGTGTTCCTCGATCGAATCGTGGAATATCATCTTCATGTGGAAAGCTTGTTCCACGTGATTTGTGAAAACCATAGTTTTCATACTTTGACATCTACAAAACAGGAGAACAATTCAAGTTAGATGATTTATTGACTAAGTCCTTAATAAAACACCCAAATGAGATATTAAGGCTAGGACCCAACACAATACTCTACAACTTGGGAGAGGGACGCCGTAACCCAAATTGCAGAACATTAGAAGGTATGTGAATGACGATTCACTAATTTTGCACCATGAAAAATGAAAAGAAGATTAAGTTTTAAATGTATTGAAAACTCCTAGATCTTTTGAGATTCATTGAAATTTTCAATGACATGTTTAAATCTCGATATGCCCCTCGATTTATGAATGGGATGCCGAGGATCACAAAACAGGGTGTGAATAACCATGCAAACTTACATGGTGCCCCCAATGTTACAGTCATCTATTCGATGTGCTGGTTAACCATACACGCTCCACCGAACAAATGACAAACATCGAGTCACCATTTGCTACCTTTGCTTATAACCCATTTAGTGTGCTGGTAAACCAGACACGCTCCATTAACATGTTAGCAAGGGTGCAAAGTGTAATTTCATGGAATTACATCAATTCACTTTTGCCTAAAGTAACTAAGATTGGGAATTTTGTAAAATATTTAGTTACTTTAACATTCATTATACTTTTAATGAGATGAGGGTTTGCCCTAACCTACCCATTCAGTTAACGACCCTCCACCAATCAACGAAGCGGTGGGTGAGAGTGGACACCCATTAAACGACAATTTTATAGGCCATAACCTTATACCTCTCTTATAGATCAGCTTCGTGAATGAGACCTACTAACGGTAAGACTAGCAGTTTAAGTTATACATATATAATATTAGACTTTTAATGTTATATACAGTATAAGGGTGTATTTTACACTTTTTAAAATATTATGTGGTCTAACTTAACAAATTACACTCTTAGTTTAATTAAATGTAAACCATATCATTATAGGTTTATTAACTCTCTTTTAATTATACCCTTAATTAATTTAATAAAACCATAAGGGTGCAATTTGAACTTTTTCAAAAATTAGGGGTTTAGAATTTAACATTTTAAAATTAAACTTTTAATTAAAATTTAAATTCCAAAACTTAGGGCAAGTTTTGAAACATTTCAAATCATTAGGGTTTAGAATTTAAATATTTCAAAATTAAACTTTTTAATCAAAATTTTAAATTTCAAAACTTGAGGGCAAGTTTTGAACATTTCAAAACACTAAGGATCAAAGAGCAAATAATTTTAAATTAAACAATTAATTTAATGATTATCTAAATTTGACCTAATCAAAATTATTTACAGAATAATTCACCAAATAAATTAAATAATCAAAGATTATCTTATAATTAAATTGTTATTCAAATAAATGGTAATTATCTTTTAATATGGTAAGGATAATCATAACATATATCTAAAAATCTGATTTTATTATTCATAAAATTTTTTGGTGTTTATCCAAACACAAAATCAGTCAAAAATATGAATTTTGAGCCATCTGATCCACAGACTTGTCGAGTAGGATAAAAGGAACAGATAAACTTGACTCATATGCTTGTACTATTTACTCATCAAATCCTACACTACAATGTGTTTTATAACATCACGTTACTGATGCGTTTATGCATTATCAATGCACAACCAACTTGTAAACAACAAATCATATATCTAGTTTTCAAGACTCTATGATATTATCGTATCACTTTCACTCGTGATTAAATTCCATGAAGTGAATGATGTGAGCGTAGGTTTAATCCAATACTCAAATCTTATTTCAAGACCACTCATTAACTTTGTAGAAAACCTTTGTTATGTCTAAACATTTAGACAATCTACAAGCCAATTCATGATAGTCTTCTTTCATACCTACTTCCAACGTATGAACGACTGTGGATTGTTTAAATAATCTTATTATTTGGGAAGTCAAAACATGTAAAATTGAAACAATAGTAAATAATTAAAAGTTACATTGTAAGTTTACTCATAAATAATAATCCTTTATTTAATCATCAAATGTTAATTACAATTTATCTATTACAAGTTTCCAAAATCTATCTAACCACTAAAACTAATATCGTCCTTCAGCCCAATGCTCCTAGCATGCTGCAAGTGCTTAACCCTACCCAGTCCCTTCGTAAGGGGATCTATTGGGTTCACTTCTAAAGATACTCTCTTAACTACGAGGAGTCCCTCTTCTACCCGATGTGTGATGAAATGATATTATATGTCGATATGCCTGGATCTGCCATGATCCCACAGTTCCTTGGTCAAGGCAACCACACCTTTGTTATCAAATAAAATTTCCATAGGATCCTTTATGGTCAGTACAACTCCAAGGTCTCCGCTAAAGTTCTTTAGCCATGTTTCCTCCTTTGTTGATTTTCTCGTTGCTTTGTACTATGATTCACACGTTGAATCAGCTACGGTCTCTTGTTTGGAACATTACCAAGTCACTGCTCCTCTTTTTAGGGTAAAGACCCAACCCGACTGAGAGCGGAAATTATCTTAGTCAGTCTGAAAACTGGCGTCACTATACCCTCACACTCTCAAGTCATCACTCCCACCGAGGATAAGAAATCATTTCGTAGTCCTTCGAAGGTACTTAAGAATATTCTTTATTGCAGTCTGATGTGCTCTACCGAGGTTCCTTTGATATCTGTTGACCATGCTCAAAGCGAAGGTCACATCAGAGCGAGTACAAGTCATAGCATACATGATTGAGCCAACTGCGGAAACATAAGGTACTATGCTCATCTCTGGTATCTCGGTTTCGGTACTCGGCCTTTGAGTCTTACTTAACTTGGTATTGCTTTGGATTGGTAACTCCCCTTTCTCAGAATTCTCCATGCTAAAACGTTTCAACACTTTATCCAAGTAGGTACTTTAACTAAGTTATATTAGTCTGTTACTCCTATTTCTCAATATCCTTGTCCCAATAATATAAGCAGCTTCTCCGAGGTCCTTCATAGCGAAGCACTTTTCAAGACAGGACTTAACCTCCTACAAGGTTGGGACGTCGTTTCCTGTGAGTAGTATGTCATCCACATACAATACGAGAAAGCTAACTTTACTCCCACTGGCTTTGACATATACATATGACTCATCCTCGCTTCTCGAAAAACCAAACTCTTTGACTTTCTCATCGAAACAAAGATTCCATCTGCAAGATGCTTGTTTCAATCTATAAATTGATTTCTCAAGCTTACACACTCTATTCGGGTACTTTGCATAAAAAAAAACCTCTGGCTGACTCATGTAAACATCTTCAGCCAACTTCCCATTTAGGAAAGAAGTTTTAACATCCATCTTCCATATTTCATAGTCATGAAATGTAGCTATGGCTAGCATAACCCTTGTAGATTTAATCTTCGCTACTGGTGAGAAGGTCTCATCATGGTTAACTCTGGGAGTTTGATTAAAGTTCATCGTGACCAATCGCGCCTTATATGTGTGTACTTTCCCATCCATGTAAGTCTTCTTCTTGAAGATCCATTTTCACCCTACTGTCTTACGACCTGGTACATTGTCAACCAAGTTCCAAACTTGATTGTCATACATGGAGTGAATCTTGCTGTCCATAGCCTCTTTCCACTTCACAGACTCCGGGCCTACCATGGCTTCCTTGTAGTTGTTAGGTTCATCCAAATTTATCAGTGTACTATCATTAATAAACGTATCACCCTCAGCAGTTATATGGGAACCATATAATACAGGTGGAACACTAACTCTACTAGAACGTTTAAGAGGTAAGGACTCGTCAATTGGTTCAACAAAAGTTTCCTCCTCGGGTTGAGTACCAGTGTTAGAGGTTCCTTCATCGTTTGACTCTTAAAGCTCTTCAAGATCAATTTGCCTCCCATTATCCTCTTGGCATATGAGTTATCATTCTCGGAAAACCCCTCTTCTCGCAATGAAGATAACATTGTCACTCGGTCTATAGAAGAGATATCCGAAGGACTTCTATAGATAGCCGATGAAAATACACCGCTCACTACGAGGTTCAAGCTTTTCGTAAGTCTCTCATCTTATGAAACCCTCGCAACCCTAAACCTTGATATGTGCCAATGAGGGAACTTTCCATGTCCACATCTCGTGAGGTGTTTTGGCAACCTTCTTAGTCGGGACTAGATTAAGGATATGGGTGGCAGTCTCTAAGGCATAACCCCATAATGATATAGGTAACGAAGCTTGACTTATAATGGAATGAACCATGTCCAACAAGGTTCGATTGCGCCTCTCAGCCACACCATTCAACTGCGATGTCCTAGGTGGCAGCAATTGCGAAACAATTTTGCATTCCTTGAGGTAGTCGTGGAACTCGATACTAAGTTACTCACTACTGCGATCGGATCGGAGCATCTTTATCTTCCTGTCCAACTAATTCTCCACTTCTAGTTTAAACTCTTTGAACTTTTCAAAGGTTTCTGACTTGTGCTTGATTAAGTGGGTATACCCATATCTGCTATAATCATCGGTAAAAGTCACATAGAAGTGGGTTTCATCCCTTGTGGTGGATCTAAAGAGCTCACATACATCTGTATGTATGAGATCCAATAAACCTGGTGGGGTTGAGCCAAAAGAACATCCTATGTGCTCATGCAAACCCTAATGGTTGGATCTAGGTTTCACTAATTTTACATGTAATCATCCAATCCTTACAAACCCTAGCTCTAATGAGAAGAATTCGAAACTATAAGAAACAAATCAGATCTAGATCATTACCTCTTGCTGCTTGCTTAAATCTTCTTGTCTTTGAAGCTTAGAGTCACAAGTGTCACTCCTCTAATGGCTTGCAAACACCAATAGCAAAAGAATGATCTTGGAGAGAGGTTGGAGGCTTCTTGAATTCGGCTCTATAGCTCTTAGGAATTGGTTAGTCCGAATTCTAGAACCTTAGGGTCCTATTTATACTGAAGTTGTTAGGGTTTCAGTCAAAAACCCTAATGGACTGCTTAGGCCTTAAGTTATCCAAGGAAGCTTCTGGAATATGGCCTTAGGGCCGAAATTAGGGATGGACACATCCTAATTTCATCCTAGCTTAGTCGAAGAGGCTCCTTAGCCCAATACTTATCTATCACACATTTGATAGTTTAAGTCCCTATCATTAAATTAATTTCTTTTAGCCACATAATTAATTTCTTAATTAGTTATTGTCTAATATTAATTTAATTATATGATTTATCCATTAATATAGTATTCATATAACACATTAATAAATTATAATAACCTCTTTATTCACAAATCATCCTATCATGTTGCTTTGATAAAGGCAACCCAAAAGGACCATGCACAACCAGGTCAAGTACTTACCAAATATAGTTACGGGCTTAGACATTAATCTAAAAAACCCTCACCCCTTTCACAAGTACCAGTGAAGGGTGACTTGTTCGTCTTTCCAAGTAAACAAGACTCACACGTGTCATCGTCCTTAAGGTCGAATGACTCTAGCACTCCATCCCTTTGGATTTTAGCTATGCGCTTCTTGTTGACATGTCCAAGACGACAATGCCACAAGCATGATTTATCCAAACCATTGGAAGAATCGATATGCAACACATCATTTCCTAAGTTGTCTACAACCATCACAGTTTCATATATACCATTACAAGGTGATGCTTCAAAATAGAAAGTACCATTAAAGAAAGAATTAATAGAACCAGTTTCATTGTTAAATGAAAACATAAAACCTTGTTTATACAAACCATGAAAAGAAATAACGTTTCATGTCATTTATGAAAAATAGCAATAGTTATTCAAGTCTAAGCCTAGCCCACTACAAAGCACTAAAGAGAAAACTCCAATCTTTGTGACAGGTGATGCTTTCCTATTCCCCATGATCAAGTTTATATTCCCATACTCCACATCCTTACTTCTTCTTAGACCTTGCACATCAGAAAAAATGTGAAAACCACATCCTGTATCGAGGACCCAAGACATAGCATGTGATGAGTTATTAGATTGAATAGTATAAATACCTACGAATGTGGGCTTTATCTTCCCATCCTTGATATCTTGCAGGTACTTCGGGCAGCTTTATTTCTAATACCCTTTGTCGTGGCAGTAGAAGCAATCTGCATCCTTTGGGTTTGAAGAGGGAGCAAAGGGACCAGCCTTGGTTCCACTAGAAGAGGTACCTTCTTGGGACTTTCCCTTGTGGTGGCTCTTTGAAGGAGCCTTCCTCTTATTTCTCTTTCCTTGCCCAATAGCCAAAACAGGGGCAACAGCAGGAGTGGATGCAATAGATTTGCCTTTTAGACTACTCTATGTAGTCCATAGCAGGCCTAGAAGCTTGCTTATAGTGACCTCCTCCTTGTTCATGTGGTAAGTCATACGAAACTGGTCGTAACAAGGAGGTAAGGAGTGTAGAATAATATATATGGCTAGCTCCTCATTGAAGTTTTCATTTAACTTCAGCAAGCGGTCCTCGTATCTCTACATTTTCTGTAAATGGGTCGTGATGGACTCTCCATCCTTCATTTTGATAGTGATCATCGCAACGATGATCTCATATTGTTCCTGCCTAGCACTTTGATCGTACCTATCCATCAAATCTTGGTGCATCTTGTATGGATAGTAGTCCTCGTAGGAATTTTGGAGTTCAGCAGTCATTGTTGCGAGCATGATGCAATGAACCTTCGTAGCATCTCACTCATGAGCCTCGTAGGCAACAATCTCTTCAGGAGTAGCAGTTTTCACATTAACCTTCTTCAGCTCCTTGTCGAGAACATACTATTTGTCCTCATAACGGGTGACCATGTGAATGTTTCAGATCCAATCATCGAAGTTGGACCCATCGAATATCACCCTCCCATACAAGTTCATGAGTGAGAATGAGCTTGAAGGGGTTGAGCCAGAAGCGTTGTTGTTGTTCGAAGCAGACATCTGAAAAAGAAAATGAACAAAGTTTAGATTAGATAGGAATCCCTAATTACCCAAATGAAAAATTAGGGCGAAGACCCAACACAATTATTTACAATTCAGAAGAGGGATGACGTAATCTAATTGCAAAAAATTTGAAGGTAGGTAAATGACGATTTACCAATTTCCACCATGAAAAACGAAAGAGACAATTTAAGTTTTAAATGAGTTGAAATTCCTAGATTCTTTTGAGATTCATTGAACTTTTCAATGGCATGTTTAAATCTCGATATGCCTTTCAAGTTTTTGACTAGGATACCGAAGATCACAATCAAGGTGTGAATAACCATGCAAATGTACTTGGTACTCTCAATGTCATTTACCACTTAATCAATGTGTCGGTTAGCCACACACACTCCACTAATCTATGATAAACATCGAGATACCCTTTGTGTAACATCCAAAAAAAATTCAAGCCAATTAAAAACTTTTCAAACATTTAAAAGCAACAGTTATTACATTCTTGTTTTCAAAATAGTTCTATATCAGAGTTTTCCTAGAACCATAAGCAAAATAGGAGGAGTTGTACGATCATGATTTCGCCTTGTCGCGATCCCCATATATACTTGAAACAATAAACTGAAACGGTAATCCCGAAAGCTTAGTAAGTTCCCCCAAAATTCTGATACACATACAATCCACATAACCATGTCAGCAATATCATAACATAGCAAACTAAACAGCATGCAACGGGTCTACAACTTTACAGAATGGATTACCCACTGGGCCTACAGTGTGAGTCTGTATTGCGTTGCGGGCCCACAGCTCACATCTACCTTGCCATCGAGCCCACAGTACGAGTCTCCCTTAGCCCATCTGGAATGCTCCCGGGTTTGTTGGTTACCACACGAAGCAGTCCCACCTCAACCCATCCCACATAACATATCATCATATAACATAATCACTGAGCATGCAGATAATCATATAACAACACAAGTAGTCCTACAAATCTACCTAACTGGCATAACCACTAGCATGCAAAACTAACTTCATACTCAACATAATAACACTGCTAGAATAACATATCCAATGGGTTGGCCTTGCTGCCTTAGACCCCTTAGTATAGTGAGGTAACTCACCTCGCAACTGTTGACTCGTAAAATAAGCTCAAATTCTTGGATCACTGCTATGGACTCCACGACCTATATTCATTGTAAACCATACTTGTAAATTTCCAGCCTTTCCAAAATGTCCTCAGAAGTCAACTGGTCAACTGATGGTCAAAGTCAAAGTCAACAGTCAAGGTCAACAGTCCATGTTGACCTCAACTCGTCGAGTACCCTAATCTACTTGCTGAGTTCCTCAAATACTCGTCCGCTCACCGCAGAGTGACTCGTTGAGTTCCTAAGGTTTGTGATCGAAGCTCCATGGCCACTCGTCGAGTTTTCCCCCTTGCAACTCGACAAGTTCATACGTATCCAATGGTTGAGAAAAACCCTAACCGACTCGCCGAGTCACTATAGTGACTCGCTGAGTTTTCGACAATCTTCATCGGACTCTCCGAGTTGTTCATCAAACTCATCGAGTTTAGGACCATCTTCATATGACTTGCCGAGTCGACTATGCGACTCACCAAGTCCCTTCAATTCTTCATCCATACAGATGCATTTTAAGCCATGAAAAGGTTCCATATTGCAAATCCAACCTCCTTAGGCATGCTTATCACGTAAATTTGCAAACTTTACATGCATGCAAGGCTTGAAGGCCCTTAAATGACAAAACTAAGCTTGTAATGAAGTCTCACACTTGAGGGAAGGCTCATACTAAGCAAAGCTGATAACTTTATGGATTTAGAGGCCAAACGGAGTCCGGATCTAAAGTTACAACTTCAGATCTTAGCTCAAACATAAGAAGCCTTTCATAAAACCCATCCAAAAGAGATTTTTGAAGAACAAAAGCCACGGAAAACAGGCTAATACCTTCAAGAGAATGTTCACTGACGTAGATCTTGAATCCCACGAGTTCTTGCTTCTACTTGCTTGTTTTCCCCAAGTGTTTCCTCCTCCAAAATTCCTCCTCCAAGCTTGAAAACACCAAGAGAACACACACGCTCGATTTAGGGTTTGAGAGGGACAAGAAGCAGTAAAGGGGAGGTTGGGGAGGCCAATGATCCTTTAAATAGGGTGAAATACCCTGAAATCTATGGTTTTATCTGCCATCTCCTAGTCGTTGAGTCTGCTCTTGGACTCGGTGAGTAGATCGCTAAAATAATTAAACCAACCCGCTACTACTCGACGAGTAGGGCATCCAACTCGTAAGGTAGACCAAAAAACCCAAAAGATTCATGCATACATCAATACTTGAGAATCGGGGCGTTACAACTCTCCCTCACTTGAACTAGACCTCATCCTTGAAGTGTGCTGGGGTAAACAATGTCGGGTAATGCTCTCGCATCTCTGCTTTTAGTTCCTACGTCCACTAGTATCCCCTCCGATGTTCCCACTGCAGTTTTACCAAAGGTATCTCCTTGTTCCGCAAAACTTTCATCTTCCTCTCAAGTATGGCCACAGGCCTCTCCACATAGTTCAGTCGTTCATCAACCTGAATATCATCCGACGACACCACTGCCTCCTGATCCACAATGCACTTTCGCAACTGCGAAACGTGGAAAGTGTTGTGGATCCGAAAAACCTCCTTCGGGATCTCTAGCATGTACGCCACCTTGTCAACCCTGGCAATGACCCTGAAGGGACCAATGTATCGGGGACCCAATTTCCCCCTTTTCCTGAAGCGAATCAGACCCTTCCACGACGAGACCTTCAGGAGTACCATATCATTCACCTGAAACTCTAACACAGATCGGCGTCTATCAGCGTAACTCTTCTATCGACTTTGAGCGGTCTGTAGTCTCTGCCTAATCTGTTGAATCTTCTCAGTAGTCTGCAGGACTACCTCTGTCTGTCCCATCACCCTATGTATGACCTCACCCCAACAAACCGAGATACGCCATCTCCGACCATACAATAGCTCAAAAGGCGGGGTGCCTATACTGGAGTGATAGTTGTTGCTGTAGGCGAACTCCTCAAGGGGCAAGTGAGAATCCCAACTCCCACCAAAGTCAATCACACACGCCCTCAACATATCCTGAAGGGTCTGAATCGTCCGTTCACTCTGTTCGTCTGTCTGCAGATGAAAGGTTGTACTAAAATGCAATCACATGCCCAGTTCCTCGTGGAACTTCTGCCAGAAACAGGAGGTAAACCTAACATCTCGGTCGAAACAATGGAGACCGGAACCCCATGGCGAGCGACGACCTCGCAGACGTACATGTCGGCCAACTTCTCGGTCGATGAACTCTCCCAAATAGCCAAGAAATAGGCACTCTTGATCAATCGATCTACGATGACCCATATAGCATCAAACCCTTTCGCCGTCCTTGGCAGCTTGGTAATAAAATCCATCGTGATTTGCTCCTATTTCCACATGGGAATCTCTAGAAACTGCAACATACCATGCGGTCTCTGATGCTCGGCCTTAACCATCCTGCAGGTCATGCACCTCTCGACATACCAAGCGATTTTTCGCTTCATACATGGCCACCAATAATTCAAACTCAGGGCACGGTGTATCTTGGTAGCCCCCGGGTGAATAGAGAAGTGAGATTTATGAGCCTCCTCCATGATTGTTCGTCTGACCCCACCAGACATCGGAACCCATACCCGACCGCATCAGGTCAATAATCCCCAGCTATCCTGCATGAACTGGATGTTTTCACCCTTGATCCTCTCCAACTTCCAATTCTTCGGCCGCATGCCCTCGACCTGAGCATCCTTGGTCAAGCTTATAAGCAGAGAATCCACCACTATCCTCATACATACTGTTGGGGTGGAAGACCCAACGACCTTACGGCTCAAAGCATATGTCACCATGTTTTCTTTACCGTGGTGGTAAAGGATCTCGCAGTCGTAGTCCTTGACTACATCTAGCCACCTACTTTACTGAGTTTTTCAGGACCATCTTCATATGACTCGCCGAGTAGACTATGCGACTCGCCGAGTCCCTTCAATTCTTCATCAATACAGATGCATTTTAAGCCATGCAAAGGTTCCAGATTGCAGATCCAACCTCCTTAGGTATGCTTATCACGTAAAGTTGCAAACTTTACGTGCATGCAAGGCTTTATGGCCCGTAAGTGACAAAATTAAGCTTATAATGAAGTCCCACACTTGAGGGAAGGCTCATACTATGAAAGGCTGATAACTTTATAGATCTAGATGCCAGAGGGAGTCCAAATCTGAAGTTAAAACTTCAGATCTTAACTCAAACATAAGAAGCCTTTCATAAAACCCATCCAAAAGAGAGATATTTGAAGAACAAGAGCCAACGAAAACAGTCTAATACCTTCAAGAGAATGTTCACTGATGTAGATCTTGAATCTCACGAGTTCTTGTTTCTACTTGATTGTTTTCCCCCAAGTGTTTCCTCCTCCAAAATTCCTCCTCCAAGATTGAACACACCAAGAGAACACACATGCTCGATTTAGGGTTCGAGAGGGACAAAAAGCAGTAAAGGGGAGGCTGAGGGAGGCCAATGATCCTTTAAATAGGGTGAAATTCCCTTAAATCTATGGTTTCATCTGTCAGCTCCTACTTATCGAGTCCGCTCTTGGACTCGGAGAGTAGATCACTAAAACAAGCAGACCAACTCGCTACTACTCGACAAGTAAGGCAACCAACTCGTCGAGTAGACCCAAAAACCCAAAAGATTCATACATACATCATTACCTGAGAATCGGGGAATTAAACTTTGCCATCTTTGCTAGTCCCAAATTAGTGTTTCGGTTAACCATACATGCTCCACTAACAACTTGGCAAGGTGTAAAGTGTAATTTCATGGAATAGCATCATTTTCACATTTTCATAAAGTAACTAGGATTAGGAATTTTATAAAACATTTAGTTAATTTATTAAATCATTATACTTATTAATGAGGAATTAGTTGCCCTATCCTAACCGTTCGGCTAACAACCCTCCACCAATCAAGGAAGCGGTGAGTGAGAGTGGACACCCATTAAACTGCCACTTTATAGGCATCAACCTTATACCCCCCCCCCCTCTTATAGATCGGCTTCGTGAATGAGGCCTACTCACGGTAATACTAGCTTTATCTTATATATATATATATATATATATATATATATATATATATATATATATATATATATATATATATTATAATATTATAATAGTATAAGGGTTGAATTTTAAACTTATAAAATTCTAAGGTTTGGAATTTAAATATTTCAAAATTAAAACTTTAATTAAAAATTTAAATGCCAAAACTTGATGGCAAGTTTTGAAACTTTTCAAAACATCTTTTAAATTAAATTTGAAAAATAATTAATTAATCATATTATTAATATTTATCAGATAATCTGACCTAATCTATTTTCTTGACAAGATAATTCAAATCAAAATATAAATAATGAATCTTTATCATATAAAACAAATAATTCTCTTATTTATGAAAATTATCTATGGATTGCATTTTGGATAATCCATACCTTATTGAAAAAACTAGATTTTATCAACCAAAGACGTTTTTGGTAATTATCCTAATTCAATTTTAGTAAAATTCCCGAAAAATCAGCCCCAAACTGCCCGACTCGCCGAGTCACTGAATGAACTCGTCGAGTTCATCAAGTGACTTGACGAGTTCATCTATCAGAGGCTGGATTTTTTCGACTTTTAAGCTTTAAACGATTTAGCTATGCATCAGATACAAAAGAAAAACAACCTAGGCTCTGATACCACTGTTGGGTTTTGAGCAAAACATCAATCCTACGGTGTACATATAAACCCTAATGCTTGGATCTAGTTTTTCTAGTTGTACATGAAATAATTATCCAAGGCTTGCAAACCATAATCTAGCATACAACAAACTCGAAATCAACATAAACAAGAATAAGAATGTTACCTTTCAATTGAAGCTTGAAGATCTTAAGCTTTTGAGAAACCTAGCACCTCAAATGTGATGCCTCTAATGAATCACAAACACCAAAGCAATTGGATGATCTTGGAGAGAGGGGAAGCAAGCTCAAAATCGGCTCTATAATCTCTAGGGTTCAAGTGGTAGCCGAAATTGTGAAGCCTAGGGACCCTTTACATAGGTGAGCTACTAGGGTTTCAGTTAAAACCCTAATTAGATTGCTTAGGCCTCAAGCAGTCCACGGGATCCTTCCAGAAGGCCTCCTATAGACGATTTCTATGTGGGCTTCCCCATATAATTCGTCCATCCCTTCTTTAGGGATCCTCAACCCATATTGCAACTATCATATAATTACAATATCAATCCCCTTAGTTTAATTAATCTCTTTTGACCAGAAAATTAATTCTAAATTAATTCCTATTAATTAAACAAATATGATTTCTCCTTTAATATATTATTCATATAATATATTAAAAAAACCATAATAACCTCTTTCTCCATTATTCATCCAGTTAAGTTGCTCTGGTGAAGCCAACCCAAAAAGGCCATGCTACAATCGAGTCATGTACATACCAACTATAGTTATGGGCTTAGACACCTAATCCAACACTTGTAACATCCCTAAAAACAAGGGTAAAAATTTCATTTTTATTATAATAAAAACACCATTGTAACTTTATCCAAACATTTAAAAGCATTTCAAAATAAAACAATTATCAGAGTTCGTTCCCATGGATCACATCATGCGGAAAACACAGGTGTATGCGTTGTGATCAAGCCGGACTCTTCCCTTTCAAACTGGAAGTACCTAAAACCATAAACCACAAACTGTAAGCACAAATCTTAGTGAGTTACCCAAATGCGACATACCAAACATATCATATAATGCGCCCACCCAATTAAGATACGGGCCCCGCCCACACTCAAATAATAGAGATATATGATCTCCATGCACACTAAAATAATGGGCCCCATCCACACTCGGATAATAATGAGATACGGGCCCTGCCCACACTCCAGTAATAGTAAGATACGTGCCCCGCCCATACTCACATAACGGATCTCGCCTAATAAGCATGCATATACAAGTACATACAAGTATCACGCAAACAACAAGTATAATAACACAACCAATCTAGGTTCGACCTTAGTGCCTTAGATCCGCTAAACCAGTGAGGAAACTCACCTCGAATGCAGAAACTCACTGAAGGAAATCCCTAGTTGCTGCTTTGACGACTTCCTAAGTTATCAATACCAAAATAACATCCAATTAGCAATTGGGTTCCAAACGATGATCCATAATCCATACTTGGGGTAAAATGCCCATTTTACCCTTGACCCAATATAAACCAAAACTGAGGCCCAAGCCCAAAATTGAAAGGCCCAAACCTATAAGATCCATATGCCTACTAATGGCCCAATTTTCCAAATTAGGCCCAACCCTTATGGGCTTTATCCAAAATCCCAATACTTCCTTATCCAATAATAAATCTCAAATGGCCCAAAGGCCCAAACAACAAGTCCAAAATGAAACAAGCCAAAAACAAGCCCATTACCAAAATCCCAAAAAGCCCACTGATGAACCGAACGTGTTGCGTTCCTTGGTGAAGCGCAGGGCGTTCGGTGCTAGACCATAAATTGGGACCCTTGCCTGAACACGTCGCGTTCCCCAGATGAACACACGACGTTCTCGGCCATTGACGAAAAATCACACCAATGACATAATACCTTAAAGCCAAAGTCCAAATCCTCAAAATAGCTTCATATCAGTGACTTAATCCATAAAGTCGAAGGCTTTAAGCCTTTGCATGGCATAATGAATCCCAACACCAAATATGAACTCCAAAGGTCAAAAATCATTTTAAAATGTCTTAAAAACCTCTTAATACCATAAGAACTCAATCCAAACTTCCAGATCTGATTTCAAGGGACTTCTTAAGTCATAAAGTTTCCAACTTTATGACTTAGCATAACTCAATAGAACCCAAATAAAAACCCTAAATACCAAACTTCATCAAATGACTACCAAATCATGCATGAAAGGTTTATACCCATAAAAACCAAACTTTATGACTTCATAACCTAAACAAGGACCAAATATGTAACGCTCGCAGATCCGGGCTAGACAATTTAGAGGAAATAAGTGTCGAAAATGACTTTTCAACAAATGACTATTTAGAATAAATAATCTTAACCAAGTTGTATAATATATCTCAAGGGTTCCGTACATATAAAGAACGCCGAAATCCGAGTTATAACGAAGAAGTTATAGCTCGTCGAAGTTATACGGCAAAAACCGGTACGACATCGAGAGACGTAAATAGTGAATTTATGATAGATGACTTTTTGGCCTTGATCTAAAAAAATTGTATTATACATTAAACCGAAAGCGTGCATAAAAAGAACGCCCAAATCTGACTTTGTATGAGGAAGTTATGAATGTTCTAATATTTGGCATAGTAGTGCACGGCCCGAAACTCGAATTTTAGATCGAGAGGTTTTTGGCCTATGCGACCTAAATGAGAGTTGAATATCTCATTAATAGGAACTCAAAGGAAAAAAGACAGATGAAAACAGAGTCCGTATGTAGAAGTTATGAACTTTACGCGGACATTTAACGATATAATCTCCTCGTACTGTTAAATTTAAGATCGGTCGAGAATTAGCCGACGGAGTCAAAATGAAAGTTGTAGATCTTATTTTTACCTACACATGGATAAAAAGAACGTCAAAAACTAAGATCATATGCAAAAGTTATGAATTTTTGAAAATCAACTGATTTTCACCATGTGTGTGATGCCACGTGTCAGCACCTGGCTCATACTTGGAGCCCAAGCTCACTCACAACGTGAACATAAAGAAATTCACAATTTTAACCTTCCTCCAGCCCCTTATAAATAAGAGGTGAAGCCCTCTTCATTCCTCACACCTCCCATCACTTCCCTCTCTCTCTCTCTCTAGAACTTCTCTCTAGCCCCGAAACCCCTCGAAAAAAGCCTAGGGAACCTCCCTAGCACGAGGCGGAAGCCCCAAGGTGCCCGAAGGCTCCAAAAAGAAGAGCCTTTCAGCTCGGGAACGCTGCTCCAGTGGCACCCGATTTTGACAAAAACCTGCTGTAAGTGAGCTACACCTAGCCTATCTTTAGTATAGCTTATGATTCAATATAGTAATGTTATTATGACCTTATAATAAATACTTGGGCTATTATTATGGGTTATATAAGTATTGTTTAACGCTTATATAATTGTAATAATAGCTAGACTATTAATTAGTCTCGGTGAATAATAGACTAAACTCTAGTGGTAATGATACTAGGTTTTGTCAAAGGAAAATTGCGTTAAGAGTAATGAAGTGTTGTCCGAGTGCCGAGTCACCACCTTTTCAAGTGAGTGCAAGTTCTCTTTCATCTTACACATAGATATGAAGTATTTTATATAAACTATCTGCTATGTGTGTATATTATATGTGTACTTGCTATCTATGTTGGATGAACGATTTTATACAAGTTTTATATGATTTAAACTGTATATATGTATTTATATCTACATAATATGTTGGGTAAAACATTGGTAGGTGAAATATGAGTTGGATAATGAGTTAAGAGGTGATATAGGCCATCAGGTAAGGGTGAGAGGTGGACGATGTGAGAAGCCTTTTCCCAAATGTTGGCTCCGTCATCTAGCAGAGTATGGATGACAACCACGGACTATTCTAGACAGTCCAGTGGAACACTAGCAGGCACGCAACCTGTAGGTGTTGTGAACGATGTGTTCACCGGTGTACTCTAAAAATCCATTGACATGTATTGCGAGTGGACTCTCAAAAATGATATTGTCAATAAACGAGATAACCGTAGCATCCGCGCCTAAAGGACAATAGCGACAGATGCGCCTCGTAAAGAATGTCACAATTCTGGCAGATGCGCCTAAGTGATAAAATTAGCAGTTGTGCTTGACAGTTGTGTCATTGACAACGATGGACTTCGTACCTATTCCTTAGAATAATCCTTAGGAATGAATGAACGAGAAATAGGTGATTCTTAGGGTATATCCTTAAGAGTAAAGAAGATATTGGGGATGGGTAACTGGGTTGATTAATTGTTTGAAGATTAAATATAATATTTATATTATTATGGGTTGAAAACCCTATGTACTCACCAGGTTTCCCAACCTGACCCACTCGATTTATTTATATCACAGGTGTAAATATGAAGTCACATTACACTGAGAGATTTAGGAGATATAAATCACTAGTGATAATGAATGTAAGTTCTATGTATGCTTATGTTTCTATATTGACGATGACATCCCAAATGTTTTAAAATGAATAAAATTACTTTTCTTCATAAATGCCTTGATAACGTATTTATCATGTTTTACTGGGAACAAATTCCACAACATTTTTATTAAAATATGTACTCTCATTTTTATAAAGCATAAACAAAATCGGCATTTTCTGGCCGTGAAAATGGGGATGTCACAAAATATGAAGCTCAAGGGTTATGTAGTAACTTTTACTCACAAAAACCACCTTAAAGGTACCAAAACCATAACAAGGTACCACTTAGCTCAATCTACATGAAAGAGTTGTCAAGGTTGAGACTTCATACCTGAAACAAAATCCACGACTGTAAGCCTGAAGCTTAGTAAGTTATCATAAAATACCAAAGCCATACAAACATAGCCATATCATAGCAAACACGCAGCATGCATATTGAGCCATCTGCCTAACTGCACCGCCTCGCAGGGCCATCAGCCTATCTGGACCGCTCTCCGAGCCATCGGTACGTTTGGACCGCCTTGTAGGCCTTCAGCCTATCCGAACCGCTCGCATGTCCCCTAGTCTGACTAGTACGCCCTTATAGGGTATGCATTCCATCTAGGCCGCCCTGTGTATGTTGGCTTACAACACAAAGTAGGTCCGCCTCAACCCAACCCTACATACACAGTCAACACATAATATCATAAGCTAGAATATACGAACAGTCAGACCGATCTAACAAATCACTAATCATAGCATTATCTTATATACATGGATACCGACCTAACTAGTCACTAACATATCATCCTATATAACAGGATACCAACCTAATAGGTCACTACGCATAACATCATGCAATAACCAAGATAACAATCCAATAAGGCCCGACATTGGTGCCTTCGACCCTGCTAGTATAGTTTAGACAACTCACCTAAAACTTCTGAAGTCTTGCAGATAAACTCCAGCTGCTGGATGACAGATTCCCGAATTGCCAACATCATAATGACACCCAATTAAAAATTGGGTTCCAACATATAACCATAAGTCCATGCTTGGCGTAAAATACTACTTTACCCCCAACCTAGCTTGATTCAAGCCCAAGGCCCAAGCTCACACTCCAAAGACCCAAAAAGTCAAGCAATGAACCAAAGCCCAACATATGGCCCAATTTTTCAAATTGGGCCCTAACCCCTCACATGGTCGTACCTTAAGGCCCAACCATTTATTCTAGTACAAACACTTGGCATTCCAATGGTCCAACATTTCATAATCATCAAGGCCCAATTATGGCCCACATATGGCCCAATTTTCCAAATTGGGCCCAAGCCTTTCCAATGGGCTTTATCCTAAAGCCAAATCCAAATATTATAGTCCATATACCTATCCTTGGATGGCCCATCAATAGCCCAATCACCAAAGCCCAACAAAAGGCCCAACTTAAGGCCCAACAAAATTAGGGGTTTCACATAAAATGACGATTAGGGTTAAGTGTTCTTACTTAACCCATTAAGGACTTCATCCATTAAGTCCATCATCTTACTAGGTAAATCATATGGTGTGATCGGGTGTAATTCATAATTCCATTCCACTGACCCAAAACGCAGGTCCCGATAAGTCCAAACCAACAAATCCAAAATTATATTTTTCTAAAGCCTACTTAGGGTTTCAACCCAATCGCATGCCCATTAGTCAAATGGTTAGGTTTTTAGGTTAATTAGGGTTAAATAAGCCGGGCACCACCCACTACCACCTCAGGTAGTTGTGGCCAATGGCGGCTCACGACGGCGGTCACCACCTCGTGGTAGTGGTTATGATTTTTGGATATATATGTCCAAGCATCCCAAAATAACAATCACACATAAAAGAACACAGCCACCCAAGGTGGCGGCATGAGGTGGCAACCACTACCTCACGACGATGACGGGTTGTTTTCCTTGAATAATCCAGCCATACAATTTACATACAAAGCAATATCCAAATGAACACACACACACACAAATAACACACACACATAACCACCCGCGTGGTGGCAGGAGGGGATTGGAAGTGACGACCACCACCTCACAGTGGTGGTGATGGCTTCACTTTTTAGATGTCTGGTCAAACAAAACACACACCCATGCCTTTTTGCTCGTAAAATGAACCCCAACCGCCCACCTGGCGGCGTACGACAACGACAACGACACGAGAAAGTGAGCAGCAGCAGCCGCCATGGTGGTTCTTCATGGGGTTTTTCTGGCCAAACGAGCATTCATAATCGTACAACAACCAGAACATGCACAAACGCACAATCAGAACACACACCGAGCTACTGCAATTGATTCATAGAGGCGCGTAACAGCGGAGTAATGATAAATGGCGGGCAGTAGCAGCGACTATCAACGACAGATGGTGTTGGGATGCAACAACATGAGAGAGGAGGGAAGGGAACCCGAACAATATCATCATTTGCAACCCCGAACCTCAGATCTTTCTGGCCAAATCATATCAGTGGTATACCAGCGGAAACAATGGTTCGTCGTGGTTTGGTCGATCGGAACAACAAGGGGGTCTAGTGGTGGCGACCGGACGATGGAGAAAGAAGGTGGCGGTTGATAGGTTCTAGAGTTAGGGTTAGCATGAGGCTTCCTTAAATATGGATGGCATGAAAGGGGGGTGACGGGTCATGTCCCGTGTTCTTCAAACTTTGGTCCACTTTTTCCAAGATCAGTCCTTCCTCACAAGATTTGTTTTCAATTTAAATCCAAAACTTACCCTTTAGCCCCTGCCCCTAAGAATCTATTCATTATAAGTCCAAATGATACCAAATACCCCCTTAATTCTGAAAATCTTTACAAAATAAATTCTGGAATTACACTTTAACCCTGAAAAACCCAAGTTATATCGTTTGGCTCCCCGAAACCAACACCCCACTAAATATTATGGATTTTAGGGCCACTATAAATTAATATAAAATATAAATTTACATATTAGGGTTCCTGGTTTATTATTTAATTACTTTATTTCAAACGGAATGTTACAAAATAAATCTAGGTGCACAAAGCCTGGATCCAAAAGCTCCAAGTCAAGCAATGACTCTTCAAGAAGTTTGTCTTTCCTCCTCAACCACCAAGATACTCATAAATCACCTTTAAAGCTCAAGAATCACTCAAATGGAGGCTAGGGTTTCATTCTTATGGTTGGAGAGGATGGAGGCTGAAGGAAATGAGGGTTGGAGGTGAGTTAAGGTGTTAAAATATCCTAGACCCTAAATTAGGGTTTCCATCTAACCTAACGAACGCAGCTCGTTCCCTTGGGGAACGCAGGGCATTCCCAAATACTCTCGTGTCAAAATTCCTTTTTGAACGCCATGCATTCCTACCGGGTATGCCATCCACCAATTGACCAGTTCCATCAAGATCCCAAAATACCTTCACGGTCCAATTTTGTCAAAGTCAATGGTGAAGGTCAACAGTCCATGTTGACCCAACACGCTGTGTTCCCCTTGGCCACGCCATATTCCGCGAGCATCCAAACAGTCGGGAAAACCTCAGCCAACACGCCATGTTGACTTGCAAACAAGTTGTGTTCGCCTGAGTTCCAACAACTTAATACATCCAACTGCCTTTTCGACTTCAAGAGATCCCAAGCTCTGATCTAGACCTAAATATAATTAGGAAGGGTAGTTTCCAACATTATCCATTGGGACTACCAAAAAGGTCCAAAAACCCAAATCACAAGCTTGATAATGCAAGGGCTTAACCAAAATTCCATTAATCCTTAAGATCCGAAGTCCATCATTTACATAAGTGATTCTAACACCTAAACCATCCCAAAGGTTGGTGATTTTTAGACATACATTGTGACAAACCGATATTTCAAGTCAATGTAATGACCTAAAAGTCTAGTATTGTAACATATTTTTTGAAATAATAAGAATAACGTCAAAATTTGAAGTGTTCAAAAATCTCAATTGGGATATATAAAGTGATAGATAACGTAATAAGGTTTTCAGAAATACAAAGAACGCTAAAATCCGAGTTATAACGAAGAAATTATGACCAATCACTAAACCGTAAACCTATATAAAAAGGATGTCCAAATTTGACTTCGTATGAGGAAGTTATGATTTTTCTAAATATCGGATTTAGCAGTAAACAGCTAAAAACTCGAAATAGAGATCGAGCAACTTTTAGTCGGCAAAACCTAAACGAGAATCAAAGATCTCGACAATAATAGTATAATGGTAAAAAGACAGACGAAAACGGACATCAGATGAGGAAGTTATGAATTTTTAACAAACTTTTCCAATCCCGGCCTGTTAAAAATTATAATATTAAAAATAAAGTCAATATTAGCCAACAGAGTCTAAACGAGAGTTGTAGAGCATCATCTCACCTACGTGTGGATATAAAAAATGTCAAAAACGGAACACGTATGCGAGAGTTATGAATTTATGAAGTTCGGGGCACAAAATTCGACATATGTCAGAGTTCACGTTGTGAGTACAGTGTTCACGACGTGAACAGTATGATTGACCCTTCCAAAGCAAGTAGACGGATGCCGCATGACAAGAGCGAAGCAAAACCAAACTCACGACGTGAGTCATGCAAAACTCACGACGTGAGTTTCAAACTTCACCCTATATATAGAAATTGAGGTCTTCCGGCTTTGGTTGCTCATTTCTATCCTCTCTCCTATACTTTCTCACTTTTAAGCACCTCCAACCACCCCGAAGCCTCGGTAACACCTATAACACACGAATCAAGTCCCGACGCCCCGAAGTTCCTGAGAAAACCTTCTTTCCAGTCAAAGTGTTGTCCGCACGAAGCCCGGTTCTTCACCAGAAACTCGGGGTGACATCAAGAAAGCACGTTCCTAGAAACAAAACATTGTTCCTAGAAACTTATCTTTTAATAATTTTAAATGCTTTTACCGGGGGGGGGGGGGGATACAAGTAGAAAACATTATAGTTATATAATCAATCACATGTGATTTATAACTATCAAACCAAGGATATGTATATTTCATGTTGTGTTATCAAAACAAACTGTTTTAAATCACGTTATAAACAAACATCAAGTCATCAAAATGTAGTCAAATAGTTAAACTCTTTAAATGTTATAAAAAACTCTATTAATCTTATAATTGCCAAATCATGTTTATATATGTATAAATATATAAATAAGATTTGAAGGGCTAAGGACTAATGAGTTGCCTTAATTCCTTTTTCTTGTTTGGATGTGGGATTAAGGTGGTGTTATTTGTCTGAAGGTCGTTTCCTTCTTACTTATATATATATATATATATATATATATATATATATATATATATATATATATATATAGGAGTAGGATCAAATGAGAACACCAAAAAGGTTGAGAACACGAGAACAAAGTATATGCATTTGCGATTCCTTATATTCATTTATGGAGAAATGATATATTTTTACGCCTTTAATTTCAATTGAAAAGAAAAAGCATATTCATGTTGATTGTCCGTAAAAATTTATCATTTTTCCACAAATGAATATATGTAATCACAAATAAATATATTTGTTTTCGCGTTCTCAACCTTTTAAGTGTTCTCATTTGATCCTTTCCCTATATATATATATATATATATATATATATATATATATATATATATATTATACCTATATGAACATAAAAGGTTACTTCATTCGGTATCATTACCTTTGTACCACGCTGAACAAAGGTGTTCACCTATGAGAAATAATACAAATCAGATAGAACATATAAATTAGATTAAGTATAATTTATGAGTCAATCCATGCTTTTATTGTAAACGGATATAAATAAAGACTTGTATTTTTATTTACTAAAAGGTTTTTCACCGTATTACACGTGAACTCATTGTTAGCATTACACTTTGTGAGATAATGGCTTTGCGTAGTACCCAACGAAAGTCACCACTTATAACCAGAGTCTCTTGGAGGGAGAGCATGATACTTATGTATAGATCTATATAGGACTGACGATTACGCACCCTGACTGTTTGCTACAGTCCCCGGGGTGACAAATGTCAACATCGGTACTGACGTCTAGTATGGTTATAAGAACTCGCACGCTGAGACAATGAATCATGCACGTAGTAATATGCTTCTCAAATGAACTTAAGGAGTAGAATCTTTATGGTTATTTTTTCTATATAACTCGTTTGTATTAAGAAATCCTAGTAAGGTATTATTAACACGTTCAAAATCTAGAGTGAGCACATCTTCAACTAGTTTTATTTGATAATAAGACTATAAGTTAATCAAGCTAAGTATGACATATTTACTTACACTTTCTGATCTCGGTTCATATTAGACTATAACTCAACTCATGGAAAATATAGGATTTTTCGAGACAAACATCATCATTTTACTAGTGAGCGATTTACAAATTCAATTTCTGGATATAAATAAGGTTATCTATTCAAAGCTTCATTCTTCAAGTAAAAGAGCTTATATAATTTTTGTCATAAGGTTCTAAGACTACATTCCATTCAACTAATAAGAAGATATAGGATTTTCTGGAGAAACAATGTAACACTTTTTTAAGAATAAAGAATGTACCCTTTTTAACACAACAATGCTTATGAACTCACCAACTTAAATGTTGATACACTTTCAAAATCGCTTGTATTCTCAGGATAAACAGTAGACAGGTACATGCGCAGATTCGGTGAAGACGAAGCATAGTAGCGTTAGTTCTTTGTTTTGCTATTTACTTTTGGAGTCCATCACGTGTAATTTGAATATAATGTAAACACTTTAATATTAATGCAATTGATGTTGTTGCTTGTTTTACTATTTTACATTTGTTGTGATACTGTACATGACGTCCTCTACCCCGAACGTTTCCTCCGTTCTGGTTTGGGGGTGTGACATACATGACCAATGTATGTCTTGAACCCATATTAGGTCAAAATGAGGATTTATGACCCGATCTCTATGCATGACATCAAAACTTGATTATAGACCATATCCAAGACACTACTAGGTCACCTTGACCCGGTGATTCATAAATTTGCAAACTTCATGAGATCTAACCATTGCAACTTTCAAGAACAATGAGCAAAAGGGAAAAAACTCAAGACCTAAAAACTTTGAATGATAAAAATCTGATCTTGGGCATTTACAAAGGTCGAAAAGAGTGTCAAACTGAAGAAGGGGCTTGCTTGCTGGATCTTTGCTTCCTTCTTCCACATTCTTCCTTCTTTAGCTTCAAAACACCAAACTAGCTTCACAAATGGGAGAGGAAATGATTAAGGTTTATTTTTGGGCTTGAGGGGCTGATGGGGGATAAGGGTGAACAAACCCTAGCATCCATATTCCTTTAAATAGGGAGAAAAACCCAGAAGATTAGAGTTTCTTTCCAGCCGTCAACACGTTGTGTTCCAAGAGGAAACACGTTGTGTTTCCTAATATGAAACCTGCGCCTTCTCAAATCTAGACATGTCATGTTGGCGCATCCAACACGCCGTGCCAAATCTCAAATATACCCAATGGTGCTACCACTTGACCAATTGACATTAAATAGGATTATATGGATGGATTTAGAAGTACCTGAACATCGAGATGTTACATAGAAGTTGGAAAAATCTTGGGAAGAGTATGAGAAAAACATTTTTGGATGAGAGCCATATAGATTTTGGTGTGGAATCGAGCAAACTATTATGGAGGCACATAAAACAGTAGCCACAAACAATGAAAATGAAATTATATGGATAAATTTGTTTGTGGGGATGGAGAATGGAAAAATGAAAATCATAAGGGAGAACCCCAAAATTTTATGAAGGTTATCTAATGGACTTTTCCAACTATGAAATAGTTTTGAAAGTTTTAGAATTGACAAATCTTTGAGGTGGATGTCAACTAGATAGAGAAGAACATCACTACGAATGAGACCAAAATCTTTGGGGTTTTGGTGGTGGTCTTATTTATCCAAACGACAATGTTTTGGAGGTTCTATATTTGTAATTAGATACACAACATCCATATATTCCCTAACCATATATATATATATATATATATATATATATATATATATATATATATATATATATAGAGAGAGAGAGAGAGAGAGAGAGAGAAGTTCAATTGAGAAAATAAAAAATGTTGATAATAGGGGAATCATTCTTAGACAATTATTTATTTTTACCGAAAAACGCTCCAACATACCAGACCGATGAAGGATGAGTAGTATTGATATATGAATATAAATATAAGTTTAATCATATATGAATGCACCACCTCACCTCCGCCACCAACCACCACCATTGTCGTCACCTCTGCTACCACCATCATCTCCACAACCAACCACCACCAACAACCACCACCTCCTCCAGCACCCACCGCCACCATGTTCATATATGATGTAACAGCCCGAAATTTCCAGGTATTTATTTTGGCTTATTTTTGAAAATTGTGAGTGGACTCGGCGAGTTGGAGCTCAAACTCGCCGAGTAGGATCGCGGTTTTGGGCACAGGTTCGCGTCCGGACTCGGCGAGTCCACGCTGTGTGATGAAACTCTAATTCTCGGGGTTTGAGACCTATTTAAAGGGCCTTATGGCCATCATTTGTGCTCACCAACCCATAGAGAAAACCCCTAGAGTGCTTGAACGTTTTGAGAGAGTAAGGAAGCCATTCTTGACCTTTGTGGTGTTATTTAGCAAGGAGAAGGAGGTCATAACCAAGAGGAAGCATAGGAGATTGCTATACTGTGGATTTGAAGCTCAGATCTTCGAACTTGAGGTATTATTTCAGCTCATCTTCTGTTTTGGGAAGTATATTTGGATTTAAGGTTTCTTGTGGCCTTTATTGGGTTGATTTGATGCCAAATAGTCCCTTTCTAATGTTGAGGCTTTGGATTTGGATCCATAGAGGTCCAGAGAGCCTCACTCATCAAGCTTTATGAGGAGAAATGGAGATTATGACCTTGAGTTGTGGTATTTAGGACTAAATCATCATATATGGCCATATAGATGTTGTATGTACATCAAGATAGTGACTTTACGTGCCAAATAAGCTTGGAAGGACTGGATCTATGAGTTAATGGACCGGATTTGACCTTAGGAGCGAGTTTGAGTCATTGCATGGCATGGACTCGCCGAGTCCGAAGAACAAACTCGGCGATTAGCATGAATATTGCCCAGCACCACTCAGCGAGTGGTCTTGCCGAGTTGAGGGTTTGACTCAGTGAGTCAGGGATAGTCAGAGTGGGTTGACAGGTGGACTGAGTCAAGCTGGACTCGCCGAGTTGTTCTTGAGACCCGACGAGTTGAGTCGTGGTGGCCCCACAACTCATGCCACGTGGAACTCGTCGAGTTAGGAGAATACTCGATGTGTCAAGAGAGGATCCCAAGGAAATCAGTGTATACGCTTAGACTCGCTGAGTCGCTATAGTGCACTCGCCGAGTCTGGTCAAAGTTGATCGTTGACCGTTGACCAGTGTTGACCTATGTTGACTTGTTAAGGGATAGTCAACCTTAGTTGGGAAAGTGTTAATTAGAGATGTATTGTGTTATAGGAGGACTATAGCTCGGGAGATCGAGCATTAGTGATTTCAGGGATTTACGGATTACCGAGACACGCGAGGTGAGTCTTCTCACTATACTTTACCTTGAGTAGGTAACTAGAGTTATGTGATACAGTGCTTGTATGCTATATTTGTGTTATGTGTTGCGCTGCATTATTCTTTGTGATTTATGTTGTGCATGTTTACAGAGTTAGAACCTGAGGGTTCACAGAGTTTGGGTGCATGGACCCACAGAGTTATAGCCTAGAGTGGCTAATATGTGTTATATGTGGTATTTTGGGGAACTCACTAAGCTTTGTGCTTACAGTGTTTGATATTATTTGTTTTAGGTAATAGTGACGATCGCGGGAAGGCGTCGGCTTGATCAATACACACGCATGGGATTTATGATTTGGAGATCTTGGGATTTTGTATTACTTGGATTGGATGATTAAATATGGTTGTTTTCTGAATATTAAATGAATTATGTTTTATGAAAATTTGAAAATTTTGTTTTGAAATTTACGGTGTTACATATGAATAATCACTTTTGCTAGACTTATTCATATATGAACATACGTATTCATATATGAATACACTTATTCATATACATACACACACACACACACACATATATATATATATGTGTGTGTGTGTGTGTGTGTGTGAATATACATATTCATATATAAATATGATTTGTTTCGTCGATCCCGTTACGTTGGAGCGTTTAAGCGATAGATTCAAGATGAGTGGCCCAGATTCATTCATTAGTTTTAATTTTTTTCTCAACTGAAGGATCTCATATATATATATATATATATATATATATATATATATATATATATATATATATATATATATATATATATATATATATATATATATATATATATATATATATATATATATATATATATATATGGCTAGTTTATAATGTAGATGGACAACTATTGTGCGGATATGTGAACAATGTTATTCTATGAGAATTACTAAGTGAATAGATTGTTTACTAGCGTGAATACGTTCAATCTTACATAAATATCGTTATTTTCTTGCATTCTCACTCATTCTTATTTATTTTTGTTCTCATGCATCGTTTTGTACTCATTTTTATTTTTACAGAATACGACTCAATAAACATTCTAACGGCATTTTGACAGAATGAGAAAAAAAAAGTTTATGATAACCTTATATACGATTTAATTAATGAACATTTGTTATAATGACAATAGTTATGTAAGATTGAACGTATTCACATTATCAAACAACATATTTTCTTTGTCATTTTCATCAAATAACATTGTCTACACGTCCGCACAATAGATGGTTAATTCACATTTGAACATCTCTCTCTCTCTCTCTCTCTCTCTATATATATATATATATATATATATATATATATATATATATATATATATATATATATATTATTGTTATTATGAAAAAGATAAATATGCTGCTATAATAATAATAATAATAATAATAAAATATTAATATACAGTTAGTACGAGTAAATTTAGAGTAATTATTTCATAATGATGCTAAAATAAAAACATGTGATATTTCGTACAACTTGTTCAAAGTTCTAAAAAAGTAATCAAGTTGTTGGTTGTCTTTTTTTTGGTTTAGAAGTTTAAGTCTCCTTGCACAAAAGAAATCAAACTGACATTCAATTAGTTTTGATCATAGTCGTATGAGTATGAATATCTATTATATTTATGTTGAAAGGTTTAAGTTTATTGGGGCGTAATATTTTCTTTATGAATATATAAATGCAATCATTGATAGTGTGCCATGATCCTAGTCTATGAAGAATCTTTAATCAAACACTGTCAAATCATCTCATGTTATAATTTGTCATGGTTAAATAGAGCAAGATACCTCTACAATTACCTTTTCATCCCTTCTGTTATATAAGATAAAAAAAAATTATAAAAACTTATATAAGAATACAAACATATATAAAACATAGTTGTTTGATGATTGAACATCGTTACATACTTGCTTTTCCTTTTGTGTATGTTTAAATATTTTTAAGGTTTGGTTTTTTAGGAGGTTGGTGGTGTGATTGGCCAACTAATTTCGACATATATTATGAAAAGTGGTATGAAATTAATATGGGAAAACAGGTTGGAATGAGTCAAAAGAAAGCTCACAATGATGCATTGTGTACCACTAAATCTCGACCATGGTCCCTTTTTTATCTCCTCATGGACCCATTTGAAAAGGTGGGAGTTTTCCCTCCATGGAATTCCCATTTGATTTGGACTTTTTTAATGGTAATAATCGAATTTGTAAGATTGTTAGAATGTAAGTAAGCATTTAGTTTTTCTATTCTCTTTTTTCTTAATGCATGTGGTCTATGACCTTTTTTACCCAATATCTCGTTTGGTTTATTGTATATAAAACATGGAGACTTTGTAATAAATGTTTCTAAATACATTCTCTAGACCAATCCCATGTTTTTTTTTTCTCATGTTTTATATAGGGTAGAAGAGTTAATTAATTATTAATTAATTAAAATCATAATCATTGCTTAACCTCAAGTGGACTTAAAACATGGGAATTTTTTATTTTCTCCATGATGTATTAATGTAAACACATCTATATGTCTTTCCCTCCAAATATCACATCACTTGTACATTGTAATTATTTAATTAATAGATTTACAAACTATGCTTTAATTTATTATTCTATTCTAATGGGAATTATTAGACTTTAAAAGCCTGATATATTTCGCCGACACATAAAACGACAACCTCAAAACTTATTTGAAGGCGGGAAATGAAAAGAGTGTATAATACGGGATTCCATATGTTCTATTGTGTATTTAAAGATTTAAATATCTTCTATAATAAAAAAAAAAAAAAAATTCCCACATATCCTCTTCTTATTTATTTTGACACATGTCATTATGTTATTTTCTAGAATTTTTAAAATTTTTATTTTCCACTTTTCATTTTATTGTATTTTTTATTATTTTTAAATTAAAATTTCACATTTAATGTGTAAGGTAATATATATAAAGTATTTATTAGAAAGAGTTTATATATGTAATGTATTCAATACATTAAAGTCTCATTAATTTTAATAATTCAAATTTTTTTCAATTTTCTTTTAAATTCAAACTTGTCAAATTGTTAAAATTTTATATTTGTTTTTTTTAATTAAACTCATGTAATACATAGGTTTCACACCTAGTCTCCTATAATAAAAGAAGGTTTTTTTTTGCCACATGTCCTCTTTTCATTCATTTGGACACATGTCATTTTCTAAAAATTTTAAAATTTCTATTTTCCACTTGTCATTTTATTTTATTTTTTATTTTTTTTAAATTAAAATTTCACATTTAATGTGTAAGGTAATATATATATAAAGTATTTATTATAAAGAGTTTATATATGTAATGTATTCAATACATTAAAGTCTCATTAATTTTAATAATTCAATTTTTTTTCATTTTTCTTTTAAATTCAAACTTGTCAAATTGTTAAAATTTTATATTTGTTTTTTTTTTAATTAAACCCATGTAATACATGGGTTTCACACCTAGTATAATATAAACTAGAATATTACCCGCGTTAAACGCGAGAAACGCATGAAAACATTAATTGTCTACAGATATTGTATAATGATTATAAAAATATATATGGTTATTGGTATTATTGAAATGTGTAGATAAATACATTGAAAACGATAAATATCTATATTCATCGAAGAACCTCTTTTTAGACAACATTTTTTGTTATAATAGTTGAACGTCCTTCCTCGTTTCATATACTTATGATATTGTTATATAATTATAAGCATTTTAATTAGACGTTCCTTCCATAATAAGGTTACCTAATTTAAACATATATTGACAACCAATATACAATTTTTCCATTGCATTAAATATTGACAACTATTTCATTTATTCAAATAAAGTCATAATATAATTTATAAATGTTAAATGTTATATGGATTTAATTTTAGTATATCATCAATGAAGATTCTTTTCTAAATCATGATTGGTTTATTTTGAATTGATTATGAATATAAGTGGTAACATTTATGTTTTTTCTTATTTATTTGGTGTTCGCAAAAACTTTACATTAGTTGTGGTCCAACTTTGAATAATTTTAGTATATCATCAATGTAATTTTGTATATCTTTCAATTATATGAAATATCAAATAATATCATTTCATTATTATTGTGATAATTTAGTTAGTATATTGTATTTTTACTAATCTTAACAGTCTTATTTTTTTCTAATATCCGTAACATTTTTACTAATTGTACTATTTACAAATATCCTAATATCTTATAATTTTTATCTTATTTTATAATTTTTCATAACTATGTTATCTTCAAGATTGACTGTTTAAATAGTTTTTTTTTTCAGTTTATTCAATTTTATATTTCATTGTATAACATCATCGTTTGTATGTATTCTGAAATTTCACTTTAAAAATGTTTAATGTTTACACCTTGATATTAATTTCTTTTAATAAACTCGTATAGTAATTATGGAATATATATATATATATATATATATATATATATATATATATATATACATTATATATATATATATATATACATATATATATATATATATATCGTTTTAATTAGCATTTACTTCCTTCATTAACTCAAATTCCTCATTAAACGGATATATTTTTGGAAATTAATAATTATAATGGGGCAACATTATCTAAGACGTAAATGTTTGATATACTTTTGGAGGAAAAAAAATACGATTATTAAAAAAAATTATAAAGAAAATACAAATTTAAATTTGGTGAAATTATGGATGAAATTACTGGCGAAAATTATTTTGTAGGGAGTTGTATTTTGTAAGGTATAATAATATTACAAAAATCGAAATATGTATATTTGTTGTGTAAATTTATAAATATTATTGTTACTATATAAAGATAAACAAGTAGGTTGGTATGATATGAAAAAATATAATAATTTCAATGATATTTTAAAATAATGCGAAAATTAACCGGATTCTTATGACATAAAAATTTTAAAAAAAAATCATAATCATCTCTAATATATAAAATTAACATTTTCATAATTAATGTTAGTTCCCAAGTTAGTTAATTTCTGTTTTGTTAAAGGTACATAATATCTTCTCCTGTTTATTTGAAAAGTTTCAGAAAAGTAGTTAATTGATTTTATGTAAATTGTGACAAAAAAATCGAAATATATGAATACATATATTTGATATAGAAACAAAAAAATAATCTAAAAATATATAAAAAAGGAAAGAAGGTAGTGACCTCTGGTGCATAAGAACGAATGTTTGAAGCAGAGAATGATGATGGAAGTTATAAGCAATAATCAATAATAATGATGTTGTAGGAGAATGTTTGAATAAAAGAAATGATTGAAATAAGTGTGAGTCGCATATTCAAAGATGAATCGTATATGTATGTGATAATTTGAATATGATTTTTTAGTATTAATGATTTCATAATAAAAATAGATTTTGTATTAACGGTTTACTAATATAAACCACTTTATATTAATGTCTTGATTGAAAGGATTTTGTTAGTAATATGTTTTTAAAATTGACCATATTAAAATCTTAATAACTGGAAATTCAATATTTAAAATATGGAAAACTTTTATTGAAATTAAATACATTCAATTTCAACGAATGTAAGTTATTGTTTCATGATTGGAAACCATTTATTGAAATTAAATATATTCCATATGGGGAAGATGATGTCAGCAATTTGATCTAAAGGTGGAAAAAAAATGAATGAAATATAATCTAGGATCCAGATTGTTTAAGATGATGTCATAAGGTTTCTCTTTTAATAATATTTAGAGATTTAAGAAAAATTATCCTATTGTGTTATATATATATATATATACACACACACACACACACTAGTTTATAACCCGTGGTTCCCACAGTTATAAAATTAATTAAACTTTCATAATAAAATTTTAATTCTTAATCAATTATTTTAAATAAATTATTAATTAAGAGATATATCAAAATTTTAAAGTTATTATAACTTCAAATTTAACATATAATTAGAAAATGTAAATTTGAATTTTGAAATGAGTTGCTTAATATATCTACATGACACATGACATTAACAATAATATTAATGGAGAGTTGTATTAGAGTGATACTTGGTAAAAAGAGACTAAAATTATTCATTTATTACAATATATATATATATATATATATATATATATATATATATATATATATATATATATATATATATATATATATATATATATTGAAACGGTAAACTATCTAAACTTAATCCTAAATACCACATATTTCTTTTAGTATCCTAAGAGACTTGAACCTATGACCACTCATTTCAGATGATCAACACACATGTATTCAAAGATATAAAATGAATTACTTATTTGAATGCGGGAAATGGAAATAGTGGATAAACGGTAAAGATGCAAAGAAAAATTTAGAGTATATATGGATTTAATGTGATTCACTCAATAAGAGTAACCAAACTAACCCCATGGATGAGCTATACTTATATTATTATAATTGTAGTCGTCACGCTTTCTGTTTAGGGTTATAGAGATGCAAAGAGATTAATTTATAATAAGTTGACCTAAAAATTTGTTTGTTGGTCAAGTCAAAAAACGTCATCAACTAGCATGGACTATATGTCCGAGCACCACACACCTGCTCAACAAGCACTACATACATCTCTACCTAACCCATATACATTGGTTTGAGCATTGCAGACCTTGTGTCGCATACTTAAGTCGGTAACAACAATGAAGATTTGACAGCCTCCTATTTGGAAGTTGATCTACCAATTTTTTTCCTTCCAATGTGATTCTCTCTATCATGTGCCTTCTTTCAATAATCTAGATGGTTGGTTACATCACACCTTTAGTTTCTATATTGGAATGGTCTTGGTAAACATGTGTTGTATTTTTTATATCAAAGATCCACATAAAGGACAGAGTACCAAAACGTATCAATTCTTTGATAAAGTGGTACAGTATATGACATCTTCTTCTTGTTCCATGCACATCTATGATGTGAAGTTCTCCAACCAAATAATCTCATTATTAACTTTTATAACCATATACTCTCCTTATATGGTTCATAGGGAAATATGTTTGTAATATGGAACCAATTAATGATTAACACATGACCTATGGTGCTTTTCCCTAATTCTACACAACTTCACAAGTTAACATTAACATATTTTTCAATGATTTCCATTTTTATTTAGCAACATAAGGTAACCTCATAAGTGCCTTCCAAATAACATAGCGGCCACTTGAATCCTTCATTCGAACTCATTGGACAACTATTCGATATTTTGATTTCATGTGTGTTTGGTTTAGTTACCAACACGCGATCAAAATATAAAAAGATAATGATATATGAGAAGCTAGACTTTATTCATGGGGTGTTTCCTCATACCCTACAAGGGGTAGGTTCCCTTGACTGTCGTCACTTATTTTTTAAGGAGCGAGACCCCATTTCATAGTCTCAGTAACAAAAATAAGATCAAAGGAAAGTGTAGCACCCTAGTCTCGATTATGCTTTTCCCATACTTTGATTGGTTGTTTTGAAGTCCAACGAACTATAGAAGTGAAAACTGCAACATGAAGGAACTAATCATAACATTTTGAAAATATAAAAAATATGTGGAATTATAGTGAAGTCGTCAGGCCCCCAGGCCCATGGACTGAATGTGTTTTTAGGGTATTGAATATATTTAAGGTGCAATAACTCTAAGGGTTTATCCCTTCTCAACCTCCATTAACCATATATCGACCTTGAAGGAACCATAGCATCCCTTTTATAGTTTTGATCTCCTAATCTCTCTTCTCATCTATAGTGTTGTGTTTTTTATGGCTTTATAGTGGAGTGTTGTGTTTTTGAAAGATTTAGCATTAAATCTTTACAACTGAAGAAATCATCCTTCATTCATCTTATGGACTTCGTTGTGTCTTGAAGATTCAAGCATTATTGGATTTCAATTTAGATCCAATGGTATTTGGAGTTTTAGTCCATTATTTAGTGTTTTGGTCCCTTTTTTGGATCCTCAAACCCTAATTTTTAGGGGTTTGGCCCTATGTAAACATCATTGTAGCCACCAACCTCATCTTTCATCAGCCTCCAACACCTCCAATCAATTTTAGCAAACCCTAGCCACTTGTTTGATCATTATTGACCATTGTGTGTGTGTGTTTTGGGATCTTGAAGGAGAAAAAAGGAAGTACAACCACCTTGGAAACTTGACGGAGCCTTGGATCTGGGATCTTCACCGTTGTAGCAACCTCCAAGACGTATAAAGTTGCAAACTTGACTTGTATTTCATTAGATCTTGCTAAGTCATTGATTCATGAGAATTTTGTCATATGTCTTGATCTTTTTGGAGTATGACATGCTCTAGTCTATTCTAGCCATCTTTTAAGATGTTTTGAGGGGTTTAGAAGCATAAAAATAGGGTCTTATCTCTTAATACTTTTCCATGCATGTGTTTGATTGTCTTAATGGGTTAAGAGGATGGATTTTTTTTAGCATTTAGCACTTATTGGCCATACAAGACCATAAAGTTGGAAACTTTATGGTAAAGGATGATATTTGGGATGTAGATCTACAATTTGGTTGTTATAGCATATATATATATATATATATATATATATATATATATATATATATATATATATATATATTAAGCTCTTAAGTCGTTAAGAAGAAGTCCAGCTGCATACATTGGATGTACCATTTGGTACGTTGCGCGTACGAAGTTCAAGCCCCGACTCCTCGGATAGTGAGTACGCCCTGCGTACAAGGGATGAGTTGACTATGATGATTTCGCTAATTTTGACTGATTTTGACCAAGGGTATTTTGGGAATAAATTTTTATTATTATTAGGAGTCGGGTAGAGCCGGTTGTCAGAGCATATATTCATTAAGATTGTTTCAGACTGAGAGGTGAGTTTTCCTCACCATACTTATGGGTCGAAGGCACTAAGGTTGACCCATTGGATTAGATATCTTGTTTTGATGCATGTTATTATGTTGAGATATGTGTTTACTGCTTATGTGATTAGACCGATACATTTGTAGAACTACTTGTTTTGTTGATTATTATGATAATGTTTATATCAATATGTTATGGTTATGGTTTACTAGGGCGGACCGGATGATACTGAAGGCAAAGACACCCAGGGTGGTCCGGATAGACTGAAGGCCTGTGAGGCAATCTAGTCATGTTGAGGGCCCAGAGAACGGTCCAGATAGGTTGAAGCCCCGGTGAGGCGATCCGGTCATGCTGAAGGCTCTGCATGCATGTTGTTGTTTGTTATGTTTATGTGGTGGTACTTTTGGGGAACTCACTAAGCGTTAGCTTTCAATTTTAGTTTTGTTTCATGTACTTCTGAGGATCTTGGCAAGGAAAATGTGTGACCGTACACATCCTTGATTTTATGTTGTTGGATCTTGGGATACTCAAATTTAAATAATGTTTTTGGGAACAGTGGTTGTGTAAACGCTTTTTGAGTAAATGGGTTGTTTTGAAAAGTTTAAATTTCTTGTGATTTTTGAACGTTACAAGTTGGTATCAGAGCCTTGGTTTTAGTGAATTTGGAGGAGCTTTAGTATGAATCCAGACTCAAACAAAGGAACTGCAAAAGTTTTTAAATGGTTTTCAAAATTGTTTCAAAATGACCAAGGAAGGATGTGATGTGTATGATCAGTTGGTGGCAGAAAGTATACACCAAGTTACCACATTGTTATTTGATATGATGTTTATAATAAAACAACATGTTGGTGATAGTCTAGGGATCTTCGGAATCGTATGTTAAAATTGTCTAATATATGATGACTGATAGCCTAGAGTTACCTCTTGTATGGAATTGGCATCATTACTATAGTTGCTAAGTGTATGCATCATAGTTGTACATAACTAGGATTTTATAGTCTGAGAATGTTTGGTGTATCCTTATTTTATATTCTTGTTTGACGAAGGGCTTAGGGTAGAATCAAGTATTCGACTATCCATAATATCCAGTGTTATGTATGATTAGTGTACGCGAGTGATATAGGGTTAGTGGAAGTTTCAGATGTGAGTATTTGCATGAGTAACCAGTTAGAAAATAAATGTTTATCCACTTTGGATAGGGAGAGAATAGGATGTATATGTATCCTAGTTGATTCACCCGGGGCCACCAAGATGTAGCATGATTTAAGGATCAATTATTGGTGGTTTCGCATAAAGAGAGAGATAGTGTGGTATGTTAAGAGGTGCCTAACATGTCGGATGGTCAAGGCCGAGCACCAGAGACCGCATGGCAAGCTGCATCCATTGGAGGTTCCCATATGGAACTAGGAACATATCACTACAGATTTCATCACCAAGCTACCCATACGACTAAGGGATTCGATGTGATATGGGTTATTGTGGACCATCTGATCAAGAGCACCCGTTTTCTAGCCATCCGAGATAGTTATTTGGCCGCGAAATTGGCTAATTTGTATGTGCACTAGATTGTTGTTTGGCAATGAATTCAAATCTCCGTTGTATATGATCAAGATGTTCGGTTCATATCTCGTTTTTTTTATAGAATTTCCACGAGGAACTGGGTACGAGGTTGCATCTCAACACTACATATCATCCGCAGATTGATGGTCAGAGTGAGGGAACCATTAAGACACCTGAGGATAAGTTGATGGCCTTTGTTATATATTTTGGTGGGATCTGGGACTCCTACCTTCCCTTAGTTGAGTTTTCTTACAACAACAACTATCACTCCAGTGTCGATGCGCCGCCTTTCAAGCTTCTTTGTTGGAGGAAGTGCCATACCCCAATCTGTTAGGGAGATATTAGTCATACAATATTAAGAAGGACTAAGGTAGTCCTCAAGACGTCATAGCTTGTTTAGCAGATTAGATAGAGGTTGAAGATAGCTAGGGTCAACATAAGAGTTATGCCGACAAGCGCCGATTTGAGTTGGAGTTTCAGGTCGGTATCATGGTTTTGCTGAAGGTATCACCCTGGAAGGGTGTAATACGGGTCAGGTAGAGGGGAAAATTGAGGCCTCGTATATTGGGACATTTCGGGTGATTTCCATGGTCGACAAGGTAGCTTATATGTTGGATTTGCTCGAGGATCTCAATCAGATTCACAGCACCTTCCATGTTTCATAGTCGTGGAAGTGTGTTGTATCGTCCCAAATTTTAAGACTAAAAATTTCGATTTTTATAGTAATAAAACCATCATCCAAAATTTTCTCATAAAACCATAACGACATCACAATATGTTAAAGTCATTTGAATACATCAGAGTCAAATAAAATGCAGAACATTATGGTGTGTGATGCGATCATCCCAAGCTCTTCCCCTTCAATCCGAAAGTACCTGAAACATAAACTGAAAACCGTAAGCTCGAATATTAGTGAGTTCCCTGAAATATTGCATACCATACATATTTGCCAACTCAAGGCTATGTTGGGTCAATTTTACCCTAAGTCTATTTCAACTCATGTGTCGACCCAAGACGTACCTGGTCTATTTCACCCTGGGTCTATTTCATCCCACTGTCTATTTCAACATATATGTCAGCACAAGGTTATACAGGGTCTATTTCACCCCACTCGACGATCCCACTGTCTATTTCAACATATATGACAGTCACAAAGACTACATGCACAAAACATGTCCTAGGATCTAACATTATATCCTTTTGGAGTCACTCATACTCTCAATAACACCTCAAATAATAATTTTATGAAGCAATAAACCCTAAAATACAAACCAACACATGGATTCATCGAGGTAGAAGCTTTTTACCTTTAATAAGCTAGAAATGTTGAGAAACCTCTGGATCTACAAGCTCTTTCTGATCCAATGCTTCTTCACAGCTCTTATTCTTTTTCTCTAAGCACTACACACACCCAAAACACACACAAGCTCAAACTTTAAGGAAAATGGAGTAGGGTTGTGAGATATGACCAAAGAGGAAAAGGTGGTTGATAAAGTGATGGACTTGAGGCACGTAATGAGTTTAAATGGGGTGTAAATCCTAAAATTAGGGTTTTCCCCTAGCTTGAGTACGTCATACGTACATAGGGGTCACCCCGATTCACGCATGCATAGGAGTACATTGTGCGTACTTGGTGTATGACCAACATACTGATGTCTAGACCAAGGATTATACTTGAAATAACTAGCAAAAAGATTAACCTACCAAGACGGGTGTTAAAATTTTTCCCCAATTGAATCAGACTTCATCCTCGAAGTCTGCTGTCGGAAATAACTCTGGGCAATGGTTCGTCATCTCTTCCCCAGGCTCCCAAGTCTACTCTGAACCCTTCCGGTGTTGCCACTGCGCCTTCACCAACTTAAAAAAACGTGTTCCTTAAGATTTTCGTCTTTCTTTTGGGGATTGTTACTGGTCTCTCAATGTAGTTCATGTGGTCATGCACCTACATATCCTTTAGTGGAACCACTATGAAATCATCAACCAAACACTTCCTCAACCGAGAGATGTGAAAGGTACTGTGAATCTGACTGAGTTCCTTCGGTAGATCCAAACGATATGCTACCCTGCTCACCCGGGCTATATCCTTAAAAGTGCCAATATACTTGGGGCCCAGTTTGCCCCGCTTCCTCAATTGGATGACACTTTTCCAATGCGACACCTTTAGGAGAACCATATCCTAAACCAAAAATTCCAGGATGTTACATCTATGATGGGGTCCTCGATGCTTTTCTTTTATAGTACTTCTACTAACATATTTTTTTATAAGTACTTGAATACTGATGACACTAGCTTATGTAGGGTGTCTGCCTATTTATTCTTTGATTGTAGTATCTAGATGATCTCTAACGCCTGACTTAAGTTTTTGTGGATGTGCACCTATTCCGCCTCATAATTTCCCTTAATTTGGTTGGCGACTAACATGGAGTCACTGAACACTTTTAACCTTTTTACCCACTCCTTCGCTTGACTCAAGTATTTATGAATGTGCACCTATTTCGCCTCATAATCTCCCTTAATTTGGTTGATGACTAACACGGAGTCACTGAACACTTTTAACTTTGAGACATTCATGCTCCGTGCCAATCACAATCCTGCAAGCAAAGTTTCGTATTTTGCCTTGTTATTTGAACATGAAAAATCGAACCTTAATGCATAAGTTGATTTGTCTCCTTGAGGATTGACAAGAATAATCACCGCTCCCGAACCATCCTTGCTTGATGCCCCATCGGTGTGTAATACCCAATTATATGGTTAAGCGGGACGAACTTGATCATCAAGCATATATGTTAAGATTTTTGTGAGAGCTTGACCATTGATGCTAATCTTATGTTTATAGCCAATTGCATGTTCTCACGACTCGACCATCCACTTTCTAGGATTGAGTTTCAGGCTAGTTTATCGCAGTTGTCGCAAAGTTTCTTCTATATCCGCCTAGAAGCTATTATCCTTACTTGTGATCACTATATCATTAACACACACTTCTATGTTCCTCACTATTTGTTGCTCGAATACTTTATCCATCAACCTCTGACACGTGTCCCCTTCATTTCTCAAAGCAAAGGGCATCTTTGTGTAACAAAACATGCCTTTCTCCGTACGAACAGGTTGTTTTGTCTTTATCTGATATCGCCATTTACTTGGTAATTACCATATCAGGCTGTATGGTGTGGCTGCATTCTATAGGGTTTAGTGTTGTGCTCTCGACTATTATCATCCCTTCGTCAGAAGGGAACTTGAGTAATCCATGCACTGTATTGGGGACCATATGCAAATTCCATAGGCCCATTCTTCCTAGAAACATATTGTAAGGAGAAGACGCCTTTATTATAAGGAAATTTGCTAACTGAGCTCCCATTATCTACATAGATCCTTCGTATTGGTGTCCTTCCCATTGCTCCTATAATTATTAAAGGCTCGATACCCTGATAATCGAAAGGTACCAAATCATGATGGTTGAACTCGATGTTGACTAATTTTCGCTTCTTGATCGACTTACTAATATCCTATCTTCCTATTATCATGGCAATTTCAGCGTCATATATTTGTGCTTGTTCTTTCTTCAGGGTACGCTCTCGCCCCTCTTTATGCGTTCAATTCCCCCTTTTTTTCTCTTCAGATTTTCACATTCTTCTGTTGCATGACCCAAATTTTTATGGAAATCACAATACTTGGTCGGGTCCCGAAGGTACTTTCTATTTCTGTCGACATTGCTTTATTTGCTCAAATTATTGGGAGTGTATGCTTCGAATGTTTCTTGTCGGTATGGTTGGTACTGATCATGTTGTCTACCTTTGCCACTATGTGGAAATCTTCGATTTTGACTAAACCGAGGATTGTTACCATCAAACGGTATAATATGTTGTTAGGTCCGTTCTTCTTTCCTCCCTCCTTTTGCGATTGTCTTTCCTTTTATTCTTGTTTTTTTCCTGCACTTTCTGCCTCTTTCATTAAGAAGTAATTGACTCCGCGTATAATTTCTTATGTATTAACCCATTATCCGCCTACTAATTTGCAAAATAACTCTCCATATAAGAGTTCGTACGTAAACGCTGCTACGATCATGGGGTCTTTTCTCGTTGGCATCTTTCGAATGATTTCATTGAGTCGCTTGAAGTAGGCTTTATTGGATTCCCCTTTACACTGTCAACATGAAAATATCGCGTGTTCCTGTTGCTGGAACATCCTCTTATGAATAAAGCTATTATAGCATTTGTGACATAGCTCTTCAAAACATCATATACTTAGAGGAGCTAAACTTGGTAACCAATATCGACCAGATTTGTCAAAAGTTCCTGCAAAGTATAAGCTCCATAACTTTTGGTCAATTGGAATTATCTTGATCGCCCATTGAAAAGTTGAGACATGGTGTTTTGCTAATTTATTTCCATTTGCTGCCTTCTTATGTCTCTGAAGCTTTTGAAAGCTTCGAATTCATCCATATCCAATTCTTCTGCTTCCAATTTATTTTGGCTTATTCATCCACCCTCTTCTCATAGGCCTTCCGACGTCATGTTTTTGTTTTTCACCACTGTTGCAATATGTATCGTTTCTTCAGTCCCTTCAAGATTTTGCATTCTCAGGATAGGACTCACATTGGCAACTTGGCTTTATTCGTTGACTATTTGTTGCAGAGTCATACAGATGACGCCACTTGTTGTGCCCCGACTTCACCTTCTATCGATTGTATGAGTTAAAGATTCCTTCATGGTTAATAAACCTGGAGACAACAAATAACTTGTAAGTTGATTGGCCAGAAGGGGATCCCGAACCAACGCTCCGATGATAAGTTCAGTAATGACCTTAAGAAAATATGGTGTAAGTCGTATAAAGCTCAATAGATTGTGTGTGTATGATCACATATCTTGTAAAGTGGTTTTGGTTACTTATTTATAGTCTATGTCAGGCGGCGACGACATCTTCATGCGCCGAACATGTTTACCATATTGTCGCATTAATGGTCATATACCTGAAGGTATACTTTTATGTACTTGCTAGCTGTCTGACAACTGTTTATTGCTAGTAAAAGGATCCATCAGTCACATATCGTAGTACCGCCTGTATTGCTTTGAGTTCCAATGTCCTTTGATGCTATTGTGATGACACATTGTACTTTAGTCGTTATTTTATGTGGTTCGGTACACATACCTAGTTCGGTATACACTTGGTCCGATATATACCTGCTGCGGTATATATATACTTGGTTTGATATAGTGAGGGTATGTGCATAGCTTCATGCTAGACTATACCATATTAATGGACAAACGTTATGTGAAATCGTGTTGTATGTTAGAATTCCGTCTAACGTTTATGTTTTTGACGACATAGATGATTGAAAATTATCTTTGCAACTATTAATATTTTTTGAATTTTTATCGAATCCAAACCTATCAAACTAAATGTATTTATAAATTCATTATTTCAAAACTCGATAAATTTCTTTTTTATATACTTTTAAATCAAAAGGTTTGTTCGAAACAAACTTGTTTTAATCAATACCAAACCATTATTATTATTATTATTATTATTATTATTATTATTATATTTTCATGATTCCAGTAATATTATGTTGCTATACAAGCAAAGTTACCATGATATATCTTAGTAACATGCCAAGGTTCAAAAAATAATAATTTTTATAAAAAATTAATGATTTTTATAAAAAATCTTAGGATTAGTTAGAAATTTAATATTCTAATCTAATAAATGAAAATCATTTTGCCATGTCTTATTTTCCTTTATTTTGTCACATGATTTTTTTTTGTTTTATTTATTTATTATTTTCTACTTGGCATTTTGTGAGGTTTATGATTTTTTATATTAAATTCCCAAAATTTACTGAGTTTTTTTTTTTTTTTCAACTGCTTTATAAAATGTTTAATCTTTATATATTAATATTAATTTTTATTGTTAATAAACGGCGTCTCACAAAAATAAATAAATAAATAATACTAGTAGTTTTGATGGCGTTGGCTTTTATTTGGTTCTACAAGGTTTTTGCGCCAATGTAGAAAGAAGCCAAAGAGGAAAAAAATATTATCACTGTGTCCAAACACTCCTTATAGGCTCCAGCCTAAAACCCTCTTCCCTCCATCTCTTCAAAAACCACCACGCTTTGGAGGGAGATATCATCTCACAAAACCGCCGCCGGATAACAACAACCGCTGCATCCATGGCGTCTTCCGTCAATCGTCCTACCGATCTTGAATTGGCTCAGGTAGCGGCTATCCTCGGTTCCGACAACTCACAATTCGAAACCCTAATCTCCCACCTCATGTCCGCCGCCAACGACCAGCGTTCACAAGCCGAAACCCTATTCAACATATGCAAACAGAATCATCCGGATACCCTCGTCCTCAAGCTCTCTCAACTCCTCCATTCTTCACCTCATGCCGAAGCTCGTGCTATGTCTGCCGTTCTTTTGCGCCGCATCCTCACCATCGCTTCCGATGAGTCTCAATCGCAAACTCTGTACCCTTCTCTTTCGCCTACCACCCAATTAACCCTGAAATCAACCTTGCTTGAGTCCGTTACTAGAGAATCATCTAAATCTATATCCAAAAAGCTATGTGACACTGTTTCCGAGCTTGCATCGTTGGTTTTGCCTGAAAATGGATGGCCGGAGCTTTTACCTTTCATGTTTCAGTGTGTTACATCTGGAAATCTTAGGCATAGAGAGAGTGCTTTGTTGATTTTTGCACAATTAGCTCAATACATTGGAGATACACTTGTGCCTTATCTAGACACTTTACATGCTGTTTTTCTAGGATGTTTAGGCACAGGGACAGATCCCGATGTAAGAATTGCAGCCTTAAGCGCTTCAATCAATTTCATCCAGGCTCTAGAGGAAGCCTCAGATAGGGACAAACTCCATGATTTGTTGCCTTTAATGATGCAAACATTAACAGAAGCATTGAACTCAGGGGAGGAGTCCACTGCACAGGAGGCTATAGAGTTACTAATTGAATTAGCAGGCACAGAACCCAGGTTTTTAAGGAAGCAAATAGCCGAAGTTGTGGGTGCAATGTTGCAAATCGCAGAGGCTGAAACTCTAGAAGAGGGAACTAAGCATTTGGCAGTTGAGTTTGTGATTACTTTGGCTGAAGCTAGGGAGAGGGCACCAGGGATGATTAGGAAGTTGCCACAGTTCATTAAGAGATTGTTTGATATACTGATGAAGATGCTACTGGATGTTGAAGATGACCCTGCTTGGCATAGCGCTGAGGTTGAACACGAGGATGCAGGGGAGTCTAGCAATTACAGCGTTGGTCAAGAATGCTTGGATAGACTTTCTATGTCTTTGGGTGGAAATACCATTGTTCCTGTTGTCTCCGAGATTTTGCCATCTTTTTTAGCTGCTCCAGAGTGGCAGAAGCACCACGCTGCACTCATTGCATTGGCTCAAATTGCAGAAGGGTGTTCAAAGGTACCATTTTTAATGACTTTTGTTTTGGTTTCCATGTACATCACTGTTGATTTTGTAATGAAATCGTTGTGTTATTATTGTAACTTATTCATTTTGTTTTCTCATCGATTCAGGTCATGACAAAGAACTTAGAGCAAGTTGTGTCAATGGTGTTGAACTCATTTCAAGATCCTCACCCTCGTGTTAGATGGGCAGCCATCAATGCAATTGGTCAACTGTCAACAGACTTGGGCCCAGACTTGCAAAACCAATATCATCATCTTGTTCTTCCAGCACTAGCTTCATCAATGGATGATTTCCATAATCCACGAGTTCAGGTGAGTAAAGATACTATTAATGAGTAATGATATGTTTTTATCTTTATATCTGTATCTGTACATTTCATTGTTGTATCATGTATGCATGTTTTTCAGGCTCATGCTGCTTCAGCAGTTCTCAACTTCAGTGAAAATTGTACATCAGAGCTTCTACAACCTTACTTAGATGGGATTGTGGGGAAATTACTTGTACTTTTGCAGGTATATATATTTTGTAGTAACCTTAAAAGGATATGAATATATGAATACTGAATCATTTTTGTATTTCCAGAATCCAAAGCAGATGGTGCAAGAGGGGGCTTTGACTGCTTTGGCATCTGTTGCTGACTCATCTCAGGTATTATTCATCATTTCATCTTCATATTCTCTCGTTAACTTGTTTATTTTCTTTAAATTGGTTCTCACATAGTTTATGATTTTACAGGAGCATTTTCAAAAGTATTATGATGCAGTTATGCCATACTTGAAAGCTATACTCATGAATGCAACTGATAAAACTAATCGCATGCTTCGTGCCAAATCCATGGAGTGTATTAGTTTGGTTGGAATGGCTGTTGGAAAAGATAAGTTCAAAGATGATGCTAAACAGGTATACTTATATGTATATATATATATATATATATATATATATATATATATTTATATATTTATATATGTAATTCACAAATGTTTTTATTTTTTCATCTTGGAAACTTATAATTTATTACACGATTCAAGGTTATGGATGTCCTTATGTCACTTCAAGGCTCCCAATTGGAGACAGATGATCCAACAATAAGCTACATGTTACAAGTAGGCTTCTTTTCTTTTTCTTATTTTTTTTTTAAAAGAAATTCATTTTGAATTAAAGATTATAATTAAACATTTTTGTTTGTAGGCATGGGCAAGACTCTGCAAGTGCCTAGGGCAAGATTTTCTCCCTTACATGAATGTTGTGATGCCACCATTGCTTCATTCTGCTCAACTTAAACCAGATGTTACAATTACTTCTGCTGATGATTCAGATGATGATATTGATGAGTCTGATGATGAAAGGTATGATTTTCAGTTAATGACCATTTTGCCCTTCTGTTTATGAGTAACGAATGGGCTTTTGATATTGCAGCATTGAGACTATCACACTTGGAGATAAGAGAATAGGGATCAAAACTAGTGTCCTTGAGGAGAAAGCTACAGCATGCAACATGCTTTGTTGCTATGCTGATGAATTAAAAGAAGGGTTTTTCCCATGGATTGATCAGGTGAAAATGAAATGAAATACCTCTTTTACCCTTTCTTGTGTTTTTACATTTTGGCTTAACTTTTTAATAAAAACCGATGCAGGTTGCACCAACATTAGTACCACTTCTTAAATTCTATTTCCATGAAGAAGTTAGGAAGGCTGCAGTTTCAGGTGAAATGAAATACCTCCTTTACCCCTGATAACTTAATGTTAATGTTAATGTTTATCTAAATGTTGACTTTTTCTTTGACTTTTTAGCTATGCCTGAGCTTATTCGATCAGCAAAACTAGCTGTTGAAAAGGGGCAATCTCAGGGTCGCAATGAGTCATATGTAAAACAGCTCTCAGACTATATCATACCAGCTTTAGTAGAGGCTCTTCACAAGGTTATTTTTGTCATTCTCCCTATTTGTTGACTTTCATTTGTTCATATAACAAGATTATGAATCTTTATTTTATTGACTTTTGGTTTTTAGGAACCTGAGACTGAAATTTGCTCAAGTATGATTGATTCAATCAAGGAGTGTGTGCAAATCTGTGGGCCCCTTTTAGATGAAAATCAAGTTAGAAGCATTGTTGAAGAGATAAAACAGGTGATCACTGCCAGCTCAGCAAGAAGAAACGAAAGGGGCGAAAGAGTCAAAGCAGAGGACTTTGATGCAGAAGAAGGTGAAATGTTGAAAGAAGAAAACGAGCAAGAGGAAGAACTTTTTGATCAAGTATATGCTCTTATATTATATAATCTATTTTATTTAAAAAAAAATCTGTTTACGTTAATAAATTTTTATAAATATATTTTCTTTTTTGTTAAATCTAGGTAGGTGATTGTTTGGGTACTCTACTCAAGACTTTCAAGGCCCCATTTCTACCTCTTTTTGATGAACTCTTGCCTTACTTGATGCCATTCTGGGTGAGTATTGAATAACATTAATTATAATATATATATATATATATATATATATATATATATATATATATATTTTAAATAATTATTTTTCTTTTTTAGTTTTTATACAAAATACTAACAATAAGCCCTACATTTTAAATTTAGGGCAAGGATAGGACCTCTGAGGAGAAAAGAATAGCAATTTGCATATTTGATGACGTGGCAGAGCATTGTGGAGATGCAGCTCTAAAGTAAAAGCTTTTTTTATTCTTTTGTTACTTTAGTATCATTATTTAAAAAAAAATTTATAATTTTTATATCTTGTTACAGATATTATGAAACTTTTCTACCATTGGTGTTGGAGGCATGCAATGACACAAGCACAGATGTTCGCCAGGTCAGCATAGTTTAATATCAAACTATTATCATTTTATTTTTTTTATTTAATTCTAATTCTAAATAATAAATGTATCCGGGTGGGTTTCAGGCAGCAGTTTATGGTGTTGGAATTTGTTCAGAGTTTGGTGGAGCAGCATTCAGACCTTTTGTTGGTGGTAGGATTTTATTTGCTATAATAATAAAAAAGAAAAATAAATATAATAAAAAATCTAATGAAAGTAAGTTGCTATTTTTTCTTTTTTCAGAGGCTCTTACAAGATTAGATGGTGTGATAAGAAGGCCAGATGCATTACATGCAGATAATGTAATGGCATATGACAATGCAGTTTCAGCTCTTGGCAAAATATGCCAATTCCATCGCGATTCCATCAATGCTGCTCAGGTACTTTTTTTTTTTTCTTTCTAATAAAAATTACATTTTTGGTCCCTCAGTTTGTCTTATATTTACAATTTTGGTCCCAAAATTCTCAGATTGTTCCAGCATGGCTAAACTGCCTGCCACTAAAAGGAGATTTAATCGAGGCGAAAGTGGTCCACAATCAGCTTTGTTCAATGGTGGAAAGGTCGGATGGGGAGCTTTTAGGCCTTAACCATCAGTATCTTCCGAAAATAGTCTCCGTCTTTGCGGATGTACGCTTTTAGTCCCTCGACTTTTTTCTTTCTTTCTCGTTTCATATTTTCTAATTTTTTTTGTTTTTGTTTTGTGGTGTTAGGTTTTATTTGCTGGGAAAGATTTGGCATCTGAAGAAACAGTTGGGCGAATGATTAATCTGTTAAGAACACTTCCACCATCTACCTTGGCTTCAACTTTCTCATCTTTACAACCTCAACAACAGCTTGCTCTTCAATCTGTTCTTTCCTCTTAAGTCTTGAATAAAAGGTTTTGTATGATTTTGGTAAGTGTGTGAATTATTTGTTTTTATTTATGGTTGATTCATTTTTGCATGCATTTGGTGTTGAAAGTGAGAGAAATAGGTTTAGGGAATGAATTTTGCATATATCGATACTACAAATCGTTTTTGTTTATTTTGTCATGAGAGAGATGAAAGAGTTTTGTATTGGTTTTGGATGTTGAGATTTGTGACTTGTATTTAAGGATTTTAAAAATTTGGTGGTTTTATATTGGTTTGATCATTGATGTGATGTTACACTATTAAAAATATATAATAAGTGAATAGTTTGTGTTTATATATAAATCCATGAATATGTATATAGTAGGAATAGTGTCGTTTTCCACACAACGGCATAAAACCAACATTTAAATAATAAAAAAGGTTTGAGTTATTTTGTTTTATATACTGATTTGAAATAGTATGTTATTCCCACTTGTTAATTTTTAAACATAATTATGTTGGCGTAATCTTAAAAAGGCATGTTAACCACTTCTGACGTTGTCATATTAAAGATCATATTTGTTAGGTATTAACAAAAAACCCATTGGATTGGATTATTCCTTTTTATCTCCTTTAACTTAAAGATCAATTAGTTTTTTATGGTGGTTTCATTATGGTTGGCGGGGTATACAACATCTGAATAATCTCTTAAATGAAATAGAAAGCAATCCACAAAATTAAATTTTTTTTAGTACTTCACAAGAAAGGCCACACATTGGGTCTTTTATATATGGCCTTAATCCTTATTTTTACCCCCATCATCGTGAAAATCGAGCAAAATTCATCTTATTTTTTACAGTTATGGACTATAAATGCTCCTGTGTTGCAAGTAAGTAATCGCCAATTCTTCATTTTTGTATAGATGTAACAATTGTAAGTGTTTCAAGAACATTATGGCGAATATGGTTTACATTTTAGGTTATTTTGTCTTGTTATTGTAGCTCTATAAGCATACATTATTATTTTCCATACTGAAATTGAAGTAGTGTTAGTAGAACATGAATCGAAGTAGTGTTAATAGAACAAGAATTATCAACATGAATTATGAACACACTCGTGAGTGCGAGCATACAAGGCAACATGTCCGCAAATGATGCAAATTCTCACAATGATGTTTTTATCGCAAGTGTTTGATATTATTTGCGTAGTTGTAACTATAAATTTTCGTGACTTTGTGACTGTATTTTCACGAGTATTTCAATACCTAGTTATGTTCATTAAAATATCATTTGAACTAGGGTGCACTTTATAGACAAAATAAAGGAGATGTCTTATTCTCTAGCTTGTATGTCCCTATTTATGGCTTCATGTTTTGGGTCCCAGCTAGAACTTCGAAACATGAATAAGCATCTACTAAGAACCCATACAATGCAACCAAAAGGCTCCTATCACAACATGTGTTACCCTCTTCCTTATACATCCATATGAGGTAATTTCATGTATGCACCTTATGCATCCATATGAGGTAATTTCGATATTGACATTAATTTCTAAACACAAAATATTACCTTCGTTTATTAGGATGTTACTAAACATCCACGATTGCAAGTTACACCAAACAAAGGTGAAGTGTCTTTTCAATGCCAAATAGATGTCCCCTTGACCTCATCTATACATAAGAAGATGCTTATCCCTCACTAGTCATGGTACATATGAGGTAAGCATGACAATGATAAAGACCATAGTACATGGATTGCAAACCATTCGGATCAAGCTTTTAGACAACATTATGCGACTTAGGGGGTGTTTGGATAAATTAGATTATAACTTAATAGCTTATGGTGGTGGGAATAAACAATAAGCAATATGCAATATGCAAAGGGGGAGATGCTTATTAAAATCAATTTATTTAGCTCATCCCTACCACAATAAACTGATTTTTAAAGATTTCTATAGCTTATTGTGGTAGGAATAAACAATAAGCAATAAACACCTTCTTTTTTTTTCTAACCAAACACCCCTTAGTAAAGAAATATACGAGGTCTTTATGCAAATTAGATAGGAAACCGAATTATATGAGAGCTTAGAGTAACACTGATGATGACATCGATCTAATATGCCACGAGGATGGATAATTATGACCATATGCACTCGCGAGACAAATTTGTTGGTTATGTTAGTTGGATAAATAATTCCATAAGCATCATCAACAATTTGATATCAATTCTTAATCACAAAATATTATCTTTAATTATTTACATATTAGGTTTTGGCTCTTGTATTCATATGCATCTACTTGAGTCAACTACTCCAAAATTCTATTTGTCCTAGAAACCCGGCTCAATTTTCTCAATTAAAAAAACAAATAAAAGATGCTAAAAGAATATAATGAAGATGAACACTAGGGCAAAACAAGTGAAAACACATCGACTATTTTATTGGCCTCTTTCCACAGGTAATCATGTTTTTCTTTCATCCCTTGGAAAATTGTATTGACGTTTAAGACAAGTCCAAACATAGAATTGAATTTAAAATATTTGTCATTTTCTCTAATTAAACACTTTCTGGTTGAGACTCTGGTATTTGGGGTTATCTAGTTGATATCTAATTTGCCTCCACGTGGCAGTATATTAGAGTATCTTCCCTTTTTTCATATCGAAATTTGACCCATTAAACTTCTTTTATCTCTGAAACACCCCCTAATGTTTACCAATAAATGATAACTTCTACATTAAGTATACAACAAAATAATTAATTTATAGAAATTTTAATTTATTTTTCATTATTTGGTAGGCTTAATTTATTTTTACATAAGCCTTGTTACGAATCAAGGCTCAAAAAAATTATACAAATAATAGAAACCAAATGCATGTGACCTTCATTCCAAGCAAATCTCGAGGCCTTCTTTGTTCAAATACGCACCTACAAAAAGCAAAAAAAAACATATATAAATACTTTTGAAACTCAAGTGTCTTTTTATCAAAAACAACATAAATCAGGGTTCAACTTTGTCCAATACAAAATTACAAGGGTTGAAATGTAGAAAATACAAAAAGGTTGTGTAAGATTTACAATACTTTACTACCCATGCATATGCTTGGTCTTATATGACCAAGTCCATGATGGAGGTTAAATTGACATCTTAGCCCTCTTGTTATATCAGGTCCATACCCATGTCCAAGGGTAAATCAGTCATCTAACCACATGGAATGTTTACTATAAAAATAGCAACTTGGTCTTTCTAATTAGGAATAATTTGTCTTCTTAGAAAACTAATAGAATGTTCAACGCTAAAAACAAACACTAAAAACAAACATACCATAGAAACCTCAGAAATCATGTACACACCTATACATACACCCTATATCTATATCCATATATATATATATATATATATACACACCAACATAAAGTAGGAAAACAAGGACATAGAAGTTAGAACAAGTGAACAACACGCTTGAGTTCACATTCAAAATCTCTCAAAACTCACAATGGAAATCCAATTCCAACAACAACCAAGAGTGTCGAAACCGAGGGGTAAAAACGGAAGTTCAAACAACAAATTTGTCGGAGTAAGGCAAAGACCTTCGGGTAGATGGGTGTCTGAGATCAAAGACACAACACAAAAGATCCGAATGTGGTTAGGGACTTTTGAAACCGCAGAAGAAGCAGCTCGAGCATACGATGAAGCCGCCTGTCTTCTTCGCGGCTCCAACACGCGCACAAATTTTATCACTCACGTCTCGCATAACTCCCCTATCGCGTCCCGGATCCGTAATTTACTCAACTCAAAGAAAATCGCAAAAAAACGAGATCAAGATTCTTCCGTTCCCTCAGTCTCAAATACTGCATCCACCACTCCCAGTATCAGTATCAGCACCAGCATCAACACTAGTATCAGCACTAGTACTAGTACCAGTACCGGTAGTAATAGTGACAGTAACAGTAACAGTGACAGTAGTAGTGAGAGTAACTGTAAGTTGTTTGATGATGCGTATAAGCCGGATTTGAGCAAGTGTTGTTCCGGAACGTTTGAGAATTCGTGGGGTTATGGAGGAAGGATTGATAATATGGAGTTTAGTGAATTTGAGAGGATGAAAGTGGAAAGACAAATATCGGCTTCGTTGTATGCGATGAACGGGGTTCAAGAGTATATTGAGACTGTGAATGATCCGAATGAAGGAATATGGGATCTTCCTCCTTTATGTTCTTTATTTTGTTGAAGTTTCTAGTGTTTTTTTTTTTATTTTTTATTTTAGGATTTAATTGTGATTCTTGAAATAACAAGGGAGAGTTTTGAAAATGTGAAATGATTTATGTAGATGTTCTTGCTTGTTGCTAATATGTAAGTAAGAAGCAAAAACATCAAGTTGGTGATTTTGACTTTTGTGGAATCATTAAGATATTGATTTCTTGATTTGAATTATATTTTTAAGACATAAGACATACCTCTTATTCTTCTTCTTCTCCTTCTCCCTGATCTTCCTCAGCATCTTGACCAACTTCCTCATAATCTTTCTCAAGAGCAGCAAGATCTTCACGTGCTTCAGAAAACTCACCTTCTTCCATTCCTTCTCCAACATACCAATGCACAAAAGCTCTTTTTGCAAACATCAGGTCAAACTTATGGTCAATCCTATTAAACACCTCAGAAACAGCTGTGTTGTTACTTATCATACACACTGCACGTCTAGTTTTAGCAAGATTCCCTCCAGGCACCACCGTAGGTGGCTGGTAGCTTATCCCACATTTGAAACCAGTCGGACACCTGACACACAAACAAAATTACCATTTTACCCTTCCACCAAATGTGAATCAAACAAAACATACATGATACATACCAATCAACAAACTGAACAGTTCGTTTAGTCTTCATGGATCCAACAGAAGTATTCACATCTTTTGGAAGAACATCTCCACGATACATCAAACAACAAGCCATGTATTTCCCATGTCTTGGATCACATTTAGCCATCATACTTGCAGGCTCAAACACAGCATTGGTGATCTCAGAAACAGAGCTTTGTTCATGGAAGGCTCTTGCAGTGGAGATGACAGGGGCATAAGAGGAAAGCATGAAATGGATACGAGGGTATGGGACAAGGTTGGTTTGGAATTCGGTGATGTCAACATTAATGGCTCCATCAAACCTTAAAGAAGTGGTTAAAGAGGAGATGACTTGAGAGATTAAACGGTTTAAGTTTCTGTAACTTGGTCTTTCAATGTCTAAAGCCCTCTTGCATATGTCATATATGGCTTCATTGTCTAAGAGTACAACCACATCTGTGTGTTCTAGAAGGGAATGAGTTGATAACACACTGTTAAAAGGCTCAACAACTGCAGTTGACACCTGTAACAAATTTACAAAAATGAGAGAGTTATAACTTATAACTTATAACTTATATATGTGTATTATATAACCTGTGGAGAAGGAAAGATACTGAAACCAAGTTTAGGTTTTTTCCCATATTCTACTGATAAACGTTCTAGAAGCAAAGATCCAAGGCCTGAACCAGTGCCACCTCCAACAGCATTGAAAACCATGAATCCTTGTAACCCAGTACAGTTTTCAGCTAATTTTCTCACTCGATCAAGACATGTGTCAACGATTTCTTTTCCCACTGCACATATGAATTGAAAGAAATTTAAATATGATTATGAATCTGTTGATCATGGATTTGATTTTGTTACCTGTGTAATGTCCTCTGGCGAAGTTATTAGCTGCATCTTCTTTGCCAGATATGAGTTGTTCAGGATGGAAGAGTTGTCTGTAGCTTCCATTTCTGACTTCATCAATGACAGTGGGTTCTAGATCAACGAATACAGCTCTGGGGACATGTTTTCCAGAGCTGGTTTCACTGAAGAAGGTGCTGAATGAATCGTCTGAAGAGCCTCCTCCACTGTTCTCACTGTATAATCAACAACTCATGATATGAATGACCCTCTTAGAAGAGAGAATCGATTAGTAATCAAACACATCAAAGAGTACAGTAGTATGAAGAAATAGGACAACAAGGTGTTGAAGGAAACTTGTGTTGTATGCATGATCACAAGCCATCATTAGGTTCTAATATTAAGTTAAAGTTATCAATATTATACTGTTTAGATGCATATCTTGTAAACTTCTGTTTCATGCTGTAAAGAAGCTGCTGAGATTAAGTGCAAAATTAGGTTTCTTTCAAATTATGATCAAATAAACGAAATTGTTGTATCACAAACACCAAAATCAATTCAGTAGATTCGATTTTAGAATTCATAGATCGACCAAAAACTATTACGAAAACTGAATGCCATCTGTGCCATATATAACCATATAATGCGTGTCTGATTGCATCAAGCATTGTTCTATTTGACGCAAGCCCTAAAATGGATCAAACTTACATTATTCCTATTTGATACAAACCCTAAGAACAAACAAATTTATATAGCTTAGAAATGTAACGGATTCGAATTTCCTCTTCCATTCCTTCATTTAAATCTCAAATGAATAATCAAATCCACGATACAAACAGCAAATTCTGATAGAAACAAAGCAGCACGAAGAACATGCACATACCCTTGCAGGAATCCATCGTTTTGAATTCCGTGTTCGAGACAATAAAGCTCCCAGCATGCATTGCCGACCTGAATCCCTGCTTGACCAATGTGTATGCTAACGATTTCTCTCATATTTATGTGCTAAAAATGTGATGATTTCTTCTGGAAATCCAATTGAAGAAGAAGAACAACAGATGGAGAATTGATCGAAATAGAAATGTGAAGAGAAAAGAAAAAGAAACTAATCGGGAAAGCGGTTGATACGGGATCCCAGTCGTTGGTTATTTATAGTTGGCGCCAACTTTCTTTGTTTTCGCTGTGCGTTGCACCTCCATTGTCTCTTATGCGTCCTCACAATTCACCAATCAATTTTTTCTAAAATAATTATTTTACATATTATTTTAAAAAATATATATATAAAAGAGAAGTAAATAAAGACAGTAAAAGAAAAATATTATAGGCTAATGTTTTAATATATTAAATTATTAATTGTATCTCATATTTTCACTGTGTAAAACATCTTTTCCTTACATGATTATTTATTTTATTAAATGAAATGAGTTGCGTAGTGACGATAAAAGGATTTTACCATATGAAAAGTTATAATTACTGTAAAAAATGGAAGATGGAAGCATAATAAATATGATATGATTCATAAAACTAGTGAAGATCTTAAGATCATGACAAGTGAAAGAAGAGGGGCTAGTTTGTATTACTTTAAAGATGAGGGTGTTTATCGTAACTTGACTTCCAATATTTTGCTAGAGCGATGATAATGAAGCTCATGGTTGAAATCAACAAACGCCAGATAAGAAGAGCAACCGGAGTCGGCATAAAAATGGGTGGTTTGAAAGCGGTGGCAGTCATCACCGGCGGCGAAAGCTCCGTCAAAGGGTCTCTTCAGTTCTTCCAGGAAGCCAATGGTCTCTCATCTCTAGTACCACTGTTTGTGTCTGTGAGTTTGTGTATTGAGATTTGAGGGTTTGTTCTTCGAGCACCCGTTTTTCATTTTCGATTAACGAAAAACTATCAGGAAAAAGCTCTGTCAGTTGTTATATTTCTCTACATCTGTGATTTTGCAGTTCAATTGCTACTCTGTTTTCCATGGATTTCGCTCAATGATTTTGTGTGTTTGAAAAACAGGGGTAACTCATGTGAGTGGTAAGATAACAGGGCTCAAACCAGGTCTTCATGGATTCCATATTCATGCTCTTGGTGATACCACTAATGGCTGCATCTCCACAGGTACTCCTTACATCCACAGCACTCCGTTTTTCTGGCATCGAGAGTTTAAATTTTCAGTTCTAAATTTATGAATTTGACCTAGGTTTTTTGAGATCTGATCACTTGATTTTGTTTACTTTTGTGATCATACTCCAAATTATGGTTAGATAGGTGATTGTGATGTGCGATTTTCTTACCTTTTTCATGTGTGATTTTGATATAAAATTAGGACCTCATTTCAATCCATTAAAGAATGATCATGGAGCTCCTCAAGATGATGTACGCCATGCAGGCGATTTGGGTAACATTGTTGCTGGTGAAGACGGTTTGTGCTCTTTGACCCTTAAAACCATCAAATTTAGGCTCTTTGACATTTTGGCTATGTGGGTCCCATTTGGGAGAAATTATAACGGGAACCATAAAAATGAAAGATTCATGATAAAGAATGAAGAAAATGGTGTAAATAATAGAACCCTAATGTTCTCACTTCACATTTAACCATTTTTATTCATTTTGCAGGAATTGCTAATGTATCAATTGAGGATAAACATGTATGCATCTTATAACTCACATGTAGCTAGTTTTGTAATCTTTAATGGGGAAAATTGAAGATATCTTGATTAAGGAGATAATCAGATTGTTTATTTATTTATTATTTTTATTTGTTAATTGATTTATCCTTTGAAACCTTGTATAGATTCCACTAATTGGGCAGCATTCCATTTTGGGGAGGGCAGTTGTTATTCATGCTGATCCTGATGATCTTGGAAGAGGTAAAAACTTATAGTTCATGACATAATCTTAGAAATCATTAAACTATTGATCATCATTTCAAGGGTATTCTTGGAATTAGTTATTTACTAATAAGTTGTGTTTTTTTTTTTTTGTGTGATAGGTGGACATGAACTTAGCAAGACAACTGGTAATGCTGGTGCTAGAGTTGGTTGTGGTAATTATTTGCATCTTTCCCTCTTGAATAATACTAAAGATTCTAAGAATGGATCAAGGGCATTCATGTCTTTTACATAGATGAGAGAGAATCCCGTTCCTACGGTGTTCTGGTTATTCAGATGAACAAGAAATTGCAATGTTCTGTCATGTCATGTCATGTTACTGTGTAACAGATGGCCTACATGATTTGAATTTGTTGCTCATTGTCTCAATCAGCTAATGTTCTTGACAAAGAAAACTAAAGTTTTTTTTTTTCATTGTTCTTTAACAGGTGTTATTGGACTTCAATCTTCTGTGTAAGCTAGGCTCCTTTATACTTTGTACAATATGCATATACTTGTTAATCATGTTATGAGATCCAAAAAATGAACTAAAGAAGATAAGAAACATGTTATTAGTTCACTTGCTTTGGTTGAAATTAGGGAAGGAATTGGGTGTTATTTTCTTTTGAAACCATTTTCTTCTACAAAGAAAATAGACATTGGGGATGATAGAGGTAAATGAATTGGCAAAAATATACCTCATGTATGGGGGATATGGTTACACTTGACGATTTACTAACACCATTTTGACAGAAGGTGCGATTCAAACCAAATTATATGGATCAAACTATAATTTTTTTTTTTTTTTGTTATAAACAATTTAAATATTTCTTTTAATATATAAATATATTTATATAATATTAACTTAACATAATAAATAAAGTATATAAATGTATCTATATAAAATTAAATTAATGTAATAAGTGTATGTAGGTATGGGTATTAGGGTAAACCGGTGGGGGTAGACATGTGGTTATGGACATATAGGTGTCAATGTTGGTAGGAGTATGGGTGTAGGATGGGATGGCTGTGTGTATGTGGGTGAGGATGGAGGCAGGTGTAGGGTGAGATAGGGTAGGGGTGGACATGTAGTTATGGACATATAGGTGTCGGGGTTGGTGGGAGTATGGATATAGGGTTAAGGTGGGCATCAACACCGAATATGTTTGTTAGTGTTGGCATAGACATGTACGTGTGTGTACTTGTAGGGGTGGGTGTTGATATATGGTGGGTATCATGATAGGGTTGATTGTATGAGTGTGGATATAAGGTGGGGTTGGGTGTGTAGGTGTTGGTGTAGGGGATGGGGGTTGGGTGGTGTGCGTGTGGGGGTGTAGGTATGAGAGCGAATAGGGTAGGGGTGGGCATGTGGAAGAGATGATGATAATATGTATTAATTTGATGAATGATGACTGAAATAAAAAATATGTGAAAATGTATTTTTGTCTTTATACAAAACATATGAAATGATATAAGATATATGAAATCTTGGCCTTTAACCAAAGAATGAACAATTTCTTTAGACACATAAATTAATGGAATCTAAAGAAGTACTCCTTTGATTTTGCCAATCAAACGAAATTTTTACTGGAATTCATATTCACATTCCTCCAAATTATTTCAAATTCGGTGAACAATACACACCCTAATGGATGCCAGGTTCACGTTTTATAAGGCTATGGAGTGTATTTATAACATCGTAACAAAAAAAGTTTTGTCACCTCCGGGTCTCTTTGCTACCACTTACACTAGGAAATCTATTACTCCACCACCCCCAAAATGTTGATCATATTGCACAAATCCCACAGTGGTGAAGTCAGAATCATAATAAAGGAGTATCCCGAAGAAAAAAAATGCATAATATACAATAAAAAAAAATAAAAATAAAAAACGCAATTTCATTAGATTTAAAGTTCAACTTTCATAACAAAGTTATGTTTTAAAGTTCACATATTCACTCTTTCATTTTACGAAAGCGAGTAATTATATTTTCAGTCTTAACATTCTCTAGTGCTTCCTTTTCTACACTACAAATCAAAGCACTATTCAAAAAATCGTCACCTATTTTATTATGCAAATCAGTCTTCAAGAACTTCATTGCAAAAAAACACCGTTCAACAGTTGCGGTTAGGGATGTAAACGAACCAAACGAACACGAACAAGGTCTTGTTCATGTTCGTTCGTTTAAGTTAGCCGAACAACAAACGAACACGAACGGATAAACGAACAAGATTTTCTTGTTTATGTTCGTTCGTTTAACAAATTACTTTGTTCATGTTCATTCATTTATGTTCGTGAACATGTTAAACGAACATAAACGAACAAACATAAACGAACAAAGATAAAAAAACACAATTGAACATATATGAACATAAACGAACATATAATATAGCAATATAATAAAATATAATTTAATATAGATGAATATAAATAAACTTAAACGAACGAACATAAACGAACGTAAATGAATATCATAAACGAACGTTCACGAACATAAATGAACGAACGAGACAATTGTTCATGTTCGTTCATTTAACTAAACGAACAATAATTTTTGTTCATGTTCGTTCATTTATTAAATAAACGAACATAAACGAACTTCCCGTCGAACAGTTCACGAACGGTTCGCCGAACGTTCAGCTCGTTTACAGCCCTAGTTGCGGTTGCAACGAGCAAAACTAAAATTAGTTTCTTAATAATCTATAAACCAAAAGAAATGAGAGGTGTTTCCTAGTTTCCACCAACAAACGAGAGAGTCCTGCAATTCCCTTCAAGTTGAAAAATCTCTCATCATGGAGCAAAGAGTGATAATAGATATCAAGTTGCCCATTAAGTTGCGTCCTTTCTGAATTGTCAAAATCGTTTTTGTATATCTCGCTTAACTTTAACAACTTGGCTTTATTAAAACTAGAAAATGAGTCACAATGACTCAAAGCCGCCATGTTCTCGACCAACTCTGTGCCAACTTCACTAAATCTATTCCCAAATTCTTGAATTTGCATATCTAAAATCGTATTAAAGATCACAACTTCAAAATGATGTTGATTACTCTTGTCAGTCCTATGCTTTCATGGGGTAATATAATATTCGGACATGTCCACAATTCCAATACTATGCTTTTCGCAAAAAGCACATATCTTTTTCTAAATTTGTGGAAACCCATCTTTTCTAAAAACTACCAATGCTTTCTTTGTCCCTTTAACTAATAAAGCCGCTTCCAAAATATCTTGATCTTTTTTTTTGAAGATTCTTTGACAAGGTATTCGTTAGACATAGAATTTCCAACATCAAGTGTAAAAGAAACACGAGATCAAACGTCTTGAAACATGACAAAATACCATTTACTTGATTACTATTTGACATATTTAAGGATCGCAACAACTTCTACAAAAAAATTCAACAAACTTACAATTGTTCTAAAATGTGAGCCACATCTAGTATCTCCAGCTCGAACAAGAGAAATCTATTGATTCAATCTTTTTCCTGTTTTAGTTTCACCAATCCCAATTTCGGCTGCCACTCTTTCTTTTTGCATCTCTCGTATCATATCTTTTCTCTTACAAGACCCACAAACGACAGTAACCACCAAAGCTAGTTGTTCAAAGAATTCTTCAACATCATCATGTTTCTTTGTAACCATCACAACCACTAATTAAAGTTGGTGTGTAAAATAATGTATATAATGTGCGAAACTGTTTTTTCATTTAAAATCAAAGATTTCAAACCGGTGAATGCACCAATCATATTACTTGCTCCATCATAACTTTGCCCCCTCACATATATATTTGAAAAAATTAATAAAAAATATAATAAATAAAAATAAAATAAAATCGTATTAAAGGAATAAATATTTTATGATTTCTCGCCTGAACCATACTCAAGTTGTTGTTGAAAAATACACTATCGATAACAACTTTAAGAGTCAAAGAGGATGTATCCAACACGTGAACAACTCCAATAAATCTTTCCTTTACAATCCCAAGTCTATAAACATATCTCAAAATTATAGTCATTTGCTTCTTACCAAATAAGGTAAATTTCAAAATTATGGCCCTTTGGTTGACAAGGTACTTTAATCAGATATGACCTCCTTGTTTCATCCATTTGGTTAGGATTATAAGATGAAATCTTTGGCCTCTCCCCCGGGTCCAAAGGAAGCTCATTCAAATCAAAAGATTGTGGCACTTTCGGTTTTTGAGTATGTTCATTAGATTGTGGTTTTGGAATAGGCTCATTAGATTGCGGTTCTTGTGGTTTTGGCGTAGGTGGATTAGGTTGTGGAACTTATGTACTTTCATTAGCCTTATTTTTTAAGTTCCTTCATTATTGTTGTCTCCAACATCTAATTGTCTTTCGAATAATTTGTTAATAACAACCTACAATCAAAATTTATCAACAATCAACTATAATTCTATAACTTGATTTCATTTTTCAACAACACATAGCAACCTACAATCAAATTATCAAAATATATGAACTAGAAACTTGATTTCAAATTTCAACAACAAATAATCACTAACTATTGACCATAAATCCCTAATTTAACAATCCTAATCGGTGATTTCCATTTTTTTTGACACAATGCAAAACATTGAATTTCAATTAACCAAAAAATAATCACAAAAATCTACTTACTTGCTTTATTGTGCACCACTTTGATCAATAATCACCCACCACCGGGGGATTTCGCTTGAAAACAGCCACCACAATGACCGATCGCCGACAGAAGAAGGATGGGCAGCAGCAAGTTGCAGGGAGGGCAACAAATTCGTTAGTCGTAAGTCGGAAGTCATGATACTGGAAAGTGTCAATTAATTGATTGGATTTTTGGTATTGGAGACTTGACAATTGGGCTTAATAAGTTTGGAGTTTTGGACTACTTCATGGACTAGTTCTTAATTGGATTTACCATTTAGAAAAAACCTAAAAAAAATTAGGATAGCCCAAATTATTTATGGGATTTAAATGCAATATAAACAAAAAATTTCAGAAAAATTTATACTATTAATTTTTTTAGGGGCCTCCTCTGATACCCACGGTTCTTAATTACATCAGCCTATGAAACCCCATAAGGTAGTGTTTGGATGGTAATGATTTTTGTATGTTGATGCATTTGTGTTTTGGTTGGATGGTGGTGTGTTTGGGGGTTGCTCCATTTTTTTAAATGAAAGTAAGAATATTGAGAATGCAAAGTGTTGTTTGAAAATTGTTATATATAAAACTTTGCGATTATGTTTGTATTTATAGATATATTGGTTAGAAAAAAATTAGATCCAACGATCATTCCAACATTCACATTGCCACATCACCCTCATTAGACCTTTTTACACCAACTACGCTCCTTAATCTAACACCCGGGGGGGGGGGGGGTATTCATCCGTTTGAATAGGCCTCTACGTCATCACAACATACATGCCGTTATGGATAACCAGTTGGCATAAGACCATAAGGAATGGTCGACAAGATTCTTACCACCACATCAACGTCACATCAACTTCACTACATCCTTATCCACCTTGGAAAATACCCATCACTCCACATCATTAATTTTATATAAATAGAATAAATAATATATAAGAAAGATAAATAGATTAATAAGATATAGATTGTGTAGTTCCGTCGTTCTATTCACTTCACTACATAACCATATTGTCCTTAGGCTGCAAGAAGTGGTCTACGCTTGAAGACTAAAGATATGCCACCTCACACAATACCATTCCACATCACCCAAAATATCAACTTAATAACCATTAGAAATGGTGTTTACTAATTGAGGAGAAGTGAGGAAGGGAGGGAAAGAGAGAAGCTAGAGGGGAAGAAGAGAGAGATATAGATCCTTTGTAATGTCCTATAAGTAGACTTACGCCACAATCCATTCACAGGAATAGGAAATGATGTTCACTCGATTCTCACCCATGCCACATCATCTTATGGAGGGTCTTACACAACCACTCCATATAGCCTTACTAACCTTGGAGATGATGTTTACTATAATTTGGCATTGCCACATCCCCACGCGTAAGACCCCATGGCCTTAAGTATCTATACCAATTCAAATACGAGAACTTTGTCTATTTAACCTTAGGCCATCGGGTATGGGATGGAAATTTGTGTGTAAGGATCTAGCTGGAGGGCTTGTTCACGCGTGAACACCGTCCCCGACAATAATAAATGTTGACGCGGATTGATGCTGGTCACGAATGTTCACGGGCCTCCTGATTGGTTTATTCGGTTTTTGACCGTTTGGGCATTCCTTTTGACAGTTTAGCATTAATTTTCTTTAAAAAAAAAATTAAAACTTCACCTATATATACCAACACACAATACACATCAAATATCTCACAACAAATACACTCAACAATAACAATATGAATAATTTTTTGGGTGCCATTTCTTCTTCTTCATCCAATGATGATTCCGATGATGATGAGTTGATTATGCACATGTTGTTGTCCGCGACACATGACATTGTGCTTCAGAGAGACGAAAGTTCAAATGTCGAGAAGAAACGTAGAAAGTCGATCAACCGGGATAGTATCACGACAAACAAACTTTTGGTATGTGATTACTTTACCACTGATAGTTTATATGACCTATCAAAAATCGAAGATCGTTTTCGTATTAGTAGAAATTTATTCGTACGTATAGCTAGAGATTTGGAAAACAATTATGAGTTTTTTCAATTGAGACGGGATGCTAGTGGTAGACATGGTTTTACTACATTTCAAAAATACACAACTCTTAGACAATTGGCATACAACATAGCCGTAGACGCTTCAGATGAATATTTGACAATGTTTGTGAGGATTAGTCGAGAATGCACATATCTTTTTTGTGAGTATGTTATAGAGATTTAAGGTGACATATACTTGCGAAATCCGACTAGAAGTGATGTCGAACAGTTGTATGCCACACATCAGGCTAAACATGGATTTGCAGGAATGCTTGGTAGCCTTGATTGTACACATTGGGTGTGGGAAAATTGTCCCAATGCATGACGATGACAATTCACGCGAGGTGATCATAGTATGGCGACTGTTATACTAGAAACAGTTGTTTCACATGACCTATGGTTTTGACATGCATTTTTTGCTATGGCGGGGTCAAACAACAACCTGAGTGTGCTTGGAGCATCTTCGTTATCTAACGACATTTTGCGAGGTAAAGCACCAAACATGTCATACGTTGTAAATGGACATGAATACAATTATGAATATTACCTTGGTGATGAGATATATCCAGACTACGCCACATTTGTCAAGTCATACTCATATTCGACTGATGAAAAACGAAAATTGTTCAAGTTAGCACAAGAATCTGCAAGGAAGGATGTGGAGTGGACGTTTGGAGTCCTCAAACAGAAGTGACACATAATCAAACATCCAACACGAGCATGCGATAGGCTAAAATTGATGAAGGTGATGAAAACGTGTGTTATTTTATATAACAAGATAAAAGAAGAAGAGAGTATGACTATTTGTACACATACTACGAACGATATACTCAATCCACATATAGTAATACAAGTCGGCAACCCAACATACTTTACAAGACTTTTGAAAATGTAAAATAGTGAAACACATCACAATCTACGTCAAAAATTGACTGAGCATATATGATAGTGACAATTCGAAGAGCACAATGACAATGACGAGGAGGAGGATGAGGATGCGGACGATGAGAACGATGCTAATGTTGAGAGGACAACGATGACGACGATTAGTATTTTTTTCAATGTTTTATTAATGTTACTTTTTTTTATTAGTAAAATGTATGTTGAATTTTAAAAATATTATTTTTATTTAAGTTAATGTTTTTTTAAAATTTATTTATAAAATATTTATGTATGTTTAATAATTGTGTTTTTTATTTAATATAATGTCAAAAAAAAACAAATAAAATGAAATGATAACCATTACTAATGACTAGTGAACATGTAATAGAGGTGATTTGACGTTTAGATGATATCACTTTTCTAATGAAGGTGATCATACCCGATAACTTTATAAGTCAAACCAACTCTTTTTTTTAAACGATAAATCTAACATACTCGTTAAATCCATCTGTGTTCACGACGAGACTTGAGTCATCAACCGTAAGTAGGATGATAACACCGGATAGTCGGATACCGCTGGGCTAGAAACCTTTTGCTCAAACCAAACCTTTTTCACAAGAAAAGAGGCGAATTATTTATTTATGTTATGTTCTACGGAACAACAATACAAACAGCTAACGGAATACGTTAACGAGTATATTTCCTTTTCTTTTTTGTATAAAACCTTATATTATAATATATCCCAATTTTATCTCCCTTTATTGATTTTCTAGTTGTGCAACTGTCATTCGCAAAATCGTTCAGGTCCTTTTCATGGTAAAGAAGATTCAAGATTTTGGAACTGAAGTCAAGGGACGACATAGGCTCACATGTTTTAGTTATGGATTTTCTAGGAAAGCTAAAAAATGTTTTTTTTTTTTTTGTAAATATTTGATAAATAAACTTATATATAAAACTACAAAAATCAAAAGGGTACGATGGTAAATTGGTATGTAAGGTGTATTGGCTTGTCATGAAAAAGAAAAACGAGACCACAATTCATATGGTTTTTAGAATTAAAATAGCGGTAAAAAGAATTAATTGATTTCTAAGTATACTAGATACGTTCAAATACGTAAGAAGGCAACCACTCACAAAAAAAAAAGCTTATTTAATTCCATAAACAATTTTCATTTTATTCCAAAAACCTTCAAAACATCTTATAAATTAGTACGTAGTACCAAAACGCAAAACAACCGCTTAGCCTAGTTTTGTTTACATTCGTGGTTGGTTGGCTATGAACCCATGAGGCTAAAAACGTGTAGATCCAAGGACCACTTCTATGCATAGTATTTCGCCACCAGCCTGTAACTTAGAAAAATGCATGAATCATATCATATTTTGTCTCTATTAATATACACTTGCGTAGACAATCTCCCAAAGTCTTCCATGTTCTTTGGAGTCACAATTCATGTTATTATCAAATTCACTATTGATTCTTATATGTTATCTATGTTCCTAGATACTTGTCAAGTTATAAAAAGTTAAGAAGATATAATTAACTAAAATTTGATTTTCGAGTCTATGCATAGTCTTCCTGTAAAAAGAAACATTATAATTTACCTTATTCTTATTCATATTGGTTGTCAAACCTCTTGAAAGAGACCTCTAATGGTGGGGTTTACCCTATATATTATATTATTATATTATTATACGTGGATGGTACCATCTCACCAAACTATTGGAGGGCCACACAACATGTGAAGTAGAATTCTACTTGGTTTGTGTTGGACAACCTTCTAAGAACACAAAGTTGAAATAATCTCTTAGATAAATCAACAAGATATATTATTTTAATAATATATACGTTATTTTAATAATATATACGTGTTCAGCTAAACTAAAGGGTAGCTGGAAGCTGTAGTTTTTATTTATATGGAAATGTTCAACAAAAATAACTTTGAATTAAAATCAAAATAAATGAAAGCTAAAAGCTCTTATTGCCGGACAAAATTTTGTTTTTTCGAGTTTTTTTTCTTCTTCTTAAAAGCTAAATGTTAAAGACTTCCAAAAGCCTTCAAATGTTTAATACCAAACATGCTCATAAACACTTATTGAAGTTTATATTTTATTGTAGTGATTTTGTGAACTGAACAATTTTTATTTGGTTTTAGGTGGAATAGGTTAATTGGTTATATGGTGTAAATAAATTCTATGTTAGTTATTGGGGTTTCGTTTCCTTAATCGAAAAACTAGTTTTTGAATAAAATAATCTATAGAAAAAACGTTAGTAATAAATGCAGTGGCTGAGACTCGAGTTGAACTCAATTCCCTTAAATATATTCGTCGTTAGTTCCTAGGGTACAACAACCGAAACAGTGTGTACTGCCGGATATAGCTACTTGCCTGAAAAATCGTCAGATAGTTGCAGAGAAGAGGAGGAAGAAGATCAATATTTGCATCTATGTGTTGAATGAGATAGCAGTTGTTCGTTTTTATGTTGGTTTGTGATGGTAAGAAATCAATTTGTCATTAAGGAATTGATTGTGCAAAATACTATTAATTGCACAATGAATGTGCACTAAATGCACTAGTTACCAAAATTCAAATGAAGGACCAAAAATGTAAGGTTTAGCAAAAAAACAAGGGTTATCCATGCACAAGTTCGGTGAATTTGGCTACAAAATCCAAAATTCACATCCCGCACAAGAAGGAATTGAAGAAAAACCATAGACACAAGCTTGTAAACCTATCATTCATCCATGCTTATAAACTCACTTGAGTATGGTCATCCTACCAACATGTGATTCATTCCCACACCTACCTCTTTTGCTAACTTTTATTCTTAAATACCCAACTTTAAGTATCGATATCTCATTCACATATACTTAATTTTGAACATACGATATATTGGTTCAAAGCTTTCACGGAGTAGAACACAAACTCACTTAGAGTTAATTATATATACAATATATGTATATATTTATATATGTCTAAAGTTAGTAAAAGGCACATATTTATACTAAAATTTCCAACATAATATTACATAAAAAATATGGTTCTTATTTCTAACAAACAAATATTATTTAACACAAGACTCATACGGATAATTTAGTTTGGTTTTGTTCAACATATGAAATTGTAAAACCAAATCTTTCAGCTTGAATTGCTTTTAGTTCCTGTTAGCCAAAACCAAAATCCAAAATGATTTATTTTAAGTTAGTTTATTGTTACATTTTACGATGGGAATATGACTTATCAAGGTAATTAACTTTTCGGTATGTTCACATCTGGGTAACTATCTTTTTTTTTGTACATATGTAGGTAACAAACTTTTTGGAAGTGTTCACATATGACCATTATGACCTGCTATAGCAGGTTAAATCCTAGATGTGAACGCTTTCAACAAGTTTGTTACCTAGATGTGTACAAAAAAAAAATAGTTACCCAAATATGAACAAAACGAAAAGTAAAAATTAAATTACATGAATGGTCCCTGTGGTTTGGGGAATTTGTGGTTTTGGTCGCTAACTTATTTTTTTTTAACTTAAATGGCTCCTACTGTTTATTTTTGTTGCGCGTTTGGTCCCCGTCTTACCTAAAAATACTATTGTGCCCTTATTAATTTATTTTTTTAATTAGTATTATTATCTATGTATTTATTTTTTACATATTCAAAAAAATTAATAGACCACACATATTTGTATCTCCTCCCCATCTTCTATTTCTTTTCCATCTTTAGTAACATCGACGTCTTCACCGTCCTTTTTTTTTGGTACTCCAACTCTGGCGAACCAACACCATAACCTACTGTCTTTTCATCTTTAGTGGGTTGTGGTGCTGATTCGACGGAGTTGAAGGACCGAAAAAAGAAGTGATGATGAAGACGTCGATATCACTAAAGATGAAAAATAAATAGAAGTTGAGAATGATGAAAGATGGGATGATGGTGAGATACAGATATGTGAGTTCTACTAATTTTTCTTAAACATATAAAGCATAAGTACATAAACAAGAAAATTAATTAAAAAAAATTACCAAGGGCACAATAGTCTTTTTAGGTAAGACAGAGACCAAGTTCGTAACAAAATTAAATAGTAGGGACCATTCGAGTTAAAAAATTAAATTAATTAAAAAATAAATAGTAGGGATCATCCGAGGAGATACAAATATGTGTTGTTTATTAATTTTTTTTAAATATGTAAAAAATAAATACATAGATAAGAAAATTAATTAAAAAAATAAATTAATAAGGGCACAAAAGTATTTTTAGGTAAGACGGGGACCAAACACACAACAAAAATAAACAGTAGGGACCATTTAAGTTAAAAAAAAATAAGTTAGCGACCAAAACCACAAATTCCCCCAAACCACAGGGACCACTCATGTAATTTAATTTTTACTTTTCGTTTGTTTATATTTGGGTAACTAGTTTTTTTGTACACATCTAGGTAACAAACTTGTTGAAAGCGTTCACATCTAGGATTTAACCTGCTATAGCAGGTCATAATGGTCATATGTGAACACTTCCAAAAAATTTGTTAGCTACATATGTAAAAAAAAGGATAGTTACCCAGATGTGAACATACCGAAAAATTAATTACCTTGATAAGTCATATTCCCTTTTACGATTGTTTCTGAAATTCCCTATAACAGTGTGTATTCATCTTTGGTGCCTGTCATTTCTTGCCAAATAATAAAATCTTCAAATAGTAACGAGATTTTCTTATACTTTTAACAACTCAATAAAAAATCCCGACAAAAGAATCTTCATGAGCACTCTTATTCTTTAATCCAATAAAAAGAATATATAATGATGTCTATACTTATCCATACTAACAATAGAATAATCAAAAGATATAAGACAGATACAGAATATAGTAAGCAAAAATTTGAAAGCATACACGAAAATATCTAAAAAAAGAACCTATAAGACAATATTGAAATCAATTTAGTTCACATCATGTGGGGCCTATAGGACCAACCCCTAATTTGACAAGTATTAGAACGAATTCCATGAATAAAAATCACAATTTTTCTTGCACAATATTCATACAAGACACCATTAGAGGTGGCTTGTTCCAAGTGAATTTCCTCACTAAACTCCACAGGAAGCCACTTCAATAATCAACCATAATAATTCACTAGAACTCTTTAAAACCCAACTTTTTTCCTGCCTCTTTTCTTCACTCAAACCAAAAAGATCTCAACTTTAAAGCAAAGAAAAAATGGATCTTGAAGATGAAGGGTGGGTGAACATCAACATACCATATGATGGGCTTCTTGAAGTTCATGATGATGTTTTTCCTAGAAAGTACGTGAGGAGTCCCAAGAATCCTTTCAGAATGGATTACTTCAATTCCTCACGAAAATCCCAAGAATTCGTCGACTCGTCTTCAGAAGAAGAAGAATCAAGATTACAAAAGCAATTGATTCCTCTCCAAATTCAAATGAAAGATCATCAAGTTGTTGATTATCGCGAAGAGGAGGTGAAAGAAATCACCAAACTTCCAATTCTGATCAACAACGAGCTCAAAGAAGCTCCAGAAGCGGATCTTGATCCGATCTTCCAAGTTTTCTTTAAAAAAGAAAACGAATTTGTCGAAATGAAACTAGATTCTCCAAGATCAGGATCTCGGAGAATCATACTACCTTATACTGAAACTGACATGTTTCAGTATGAGAATGAAAGTGATGATCATATGTTCAATGGATCATCACCATCAAAAGTTGTGCTTGATGAGGTTGATAAAGTGACCAAGGAAGAAGGCAATATTTGGAAATGGGGTCTGAATGGGATTGGTGCTTTTTTCTCTCTTGGTATGGCTGCTGCCACCATTTGCATAATCCTTTTTGGAAATGGCCAAAGGCACAAACAACAAAAGTTCAGGATCCAAATCTACTCTGATGACAAGGTTTGATATTATTTCTTGCTTATATTCTTGAATTTCTATATAATAACACCATTGATCATCAAAAAGATAATTATACTTATAAATTGTGTATATATGAACGGATTTGTAGAGGATAAAGCAAGTGGTTCATCAAGCAAATGAGGCAATGTCAGCAGTGAGAGGAGTCCCTTTGACCACAGCCCATATCACATACGGGGGATATTATGAAGGTCTTTAGTGTAAAATTAGCATCTAATTATTAAGATATCTTGATATTATTTACTTTATGAATTATTTTATTTGATTTTTATTGCAACCTAATAATCGTTGTTTACGAAAATGACAAGAATATTAACTATATTTTGCAAGAATGGCCAATGATGGGCAAATGGAAATGTAAATGCAAAATGTTATTCTTGCAAAGTGTTGTGTTCTTTTTGTATTTTCGAAAAATGATGATTTGTTTGCGGTAAAAGTCGAATAAAGGTTCAGAAAGTCTATAACTCTATTCTAAATCAAGTATTTAGCTTATTATTATTAGACGTAATGGTCTGCGAACTTTTTTTTATATAGTTTTTTGTGTATATGTTTATAGAACGTTCAGTTATGTGAATAAAATGTATATATTTGGCATCTTTTGTATAAATGTTATGATGACTTGATAGTGCAACACATTATATTAAAATAGCCTTACAACATTATTAAGTTTAAATCACTTAATAATCAATACATATTTTATTACTTTATAATTAAGCTTGTCCTGTTAAGTCATTGAATATGTATATGTGATCTCTAGTGATAAAGTTGGGCATAATGGGCCAGTTAATAGGGGTGAGCAAACCCAAACCAAAAAACCGAGAAACCGACAAAACCGAAACCGAAAAAACCGAAACCGAAGCAAAACCGACGGTTTTGGTTTGATATTTTTAGAAACCAAAAAATCGGGTTCGGGTTCGGTTTCTAACCAGAAACCGACCCATCCAACCCAAGAAACCGACCCATACTTAAAACCGACAAACCGCCCCAAGAAACCGACCCATCCAACCCAAGAAACCACCCATACTTGATTGTGTTTTAGTTGTAATAGACTATTTCGGGCTTTAGTTGTAACTTGTAATTGACTATTTGTGTAAGAGTCATGTTTTTTTGAAGTACTTAACTTAAATTTGTTATTTTTTGAAGTATCTAACTTGTTGCTTCATTTATGGAAAATGGGTTAAAACCTTAAACCCATGGGTTTAAACCCAGAACCCGTGAGTGTATGGGTTGAACCCAAGAAACCGAAAAACCGCCCAAACCGACCTCAGAACCCAAGAAACCGAACCGACCAGAAACCGATCCTATTGGGTTCTAAAAACCAGAAACCGACCATTTATGGGTTGGGTTGGGTTTGAGTCCAAAACCGACCCAAACCGACCCATGCACATCCCTACCAGTTAAATGAGAGTACAACACATTTATCCATTAAGAACTCATTTTTATGGGTGTTACCTTTTTCTCACATTTTTTTTATTAATTATATTTTAAAAATTGTAATTAGTTATTTACGAATTTATTTTATAATATATCTTAATTAAATAATTATTTTTTATTTAGTATGTGATTAACATATTAAAAAATATATTTATAGATTCAACTTTATAATTTTTTTTATAAGATTAAGTGAGATTTCTAACATCCATTTAGTAAAATTTGTCACATATTAAAAGTTATAAGTGTTTTTTTTTTCTTAATATGAATATTATAAAAGGTAGCTTGGAGCTAGCAAAATGAACAATACAAACTAGTTTATAAGTAGATTATGTGTTGACATATTCTAATTCATACTAGTCTTACTATTTTTATTACAAACCAATTAAAAGAAAATAAAACCACGGAGTGAAAAAACTGATTTTTTCTTTAAGGTTTGTCACCAAATAACAACACATTCTGGTAGGTTCATAGCACTCATATCACGCAAACCAAATCCAAAATCAAGCAACAAAATTTGGTGATGACATGAGCGTCCACCCAATCGAACATACCCAAAATGTTATCAAAGTCTGGATTTACCTTATCAATCCACACAACATGACTTCACAACTGAGAAGTCAAAGAACACTAGAAGAAAAGATGATCCATATCTTCAACAACATCTTGAAAAAACTATCATAAGACCGAATCCACCTCAATACCCCACATATCCAGATTACCTCTCGTTAGGACATGATTCAACCCAAATCTTTAAGCAAACACATTAATCGTAATCGACACAAATTTGTTGCACCACATAGCATAAGTACTACTTGACAATGTTGCTAGGTCGAGATGTAGCCTAGCAGCCAATGCAAACAGCCTCGAATATCATGACTCGAACATATAATTACTGCACCAAACATCTAAACATAATCTAATGTCTATGCCATCTCCCACCTTTCTTCTAATGGATGATAAATGCAACAACCCCCGACTGTTTAGATTTAACACCGTTTTTATAATACTAGGCCAAACACCACCTTTGTACTCATGAATTCTAGATCCCACAAACCACCATCATCACCATTAAAACTCTTAATAAGTCTATCCCATAGATGGTTAGACCTATTAAGAAACCTCCATCTCTACTTATAGAGCAAATCCTGATTTAAAGCACCAAGTCTTCCTACCAAGAGACCTCCATACTCATTTTTGTTAAGAAAAAGGTTTCACTTAATCCGATGAAGCTTCCTATATTGATCCTCCATACCCTAAAAAAATCACGACCTACACGATTTAGGTTTCCTAACAATCGTAACCGGTAATCTAAGAAGGGACATGTAAAAAATCCCTAAGCCCCCCCCCCCCCCCCCCCCCCCCCCTAAGAATCACCTTATTTGCATAAAAAATTTTAGACGTCATCAATTGGGTTCACCAACTAGGATCCCTCTAAATATCGATTGTTTCTCAACATTCTCCATAAAAAATTGAACTCCCTATATGACAATAATAAACAAGAGCGGAGAAAACATGTATCCATGTCTCAATCCTCGTTACACATGGAATTCCTTAGTATGGATATCATTCAACACCACAAAACATCTAGCTGAAGCAAGACAACCCTGGATCGACTTCCTCCATAAATACTTGAACCCAATAAGCCCCAATATACAATCCAAGTAATGACGTGATAAGGAATTGCAAGCCTTCTCAAAGTCGACTTTAAATAACATCATCTTTGATTTTCTTCTCTTCACCTAACTAATGACCTCATTCACTTTCAACAAGCTATTAAGGATTTAAAGCCCCTTAATAAAAGTTGACTGCTCCGAGCTCATTAAATCATCTACCACCTTGGCAGACATGTTAGATAATATATATATATATATATATATATATATATATATATATATATATATATATATATATATATATATATATATATATAAACCATGCGGTGCGGTGCGGTTTGAACTATGGTTTTGTAACTATAAACTAAAAACTACATCACATAATGCAGTTTACAAAAACTACAAACCACAAACCGCATCACGAATGTTGAAAACCGCACTATGCGTAACGGTTTGATGCACAACCTTAATTATTACAATAATAATGTACTTCTTTTTACAAATGATTAATAGTTTGTAAGCATTTGAACATACATGAGACAACTTTGACATGTTAGCTTTTAAGCTAATAGTTCACAGATTTGTGTTGTTAAACACAAAAGAACCTTACACAACCATTTGTAGGAGTGAAAGATAACTATAGCAGTAAATTTCTAGGACATGTTTGGTTTTACTCTCATGAGTCATGAACTTCTTAAAGCTTGATTTCACCAAGTGGTGTTATTTGCATCTAGAGTGTTAGGATAAGATACCTAATAGAACGTCAATTGAAGGTTTGAGAGTTGAATTCAATTCATGGAAAATAGGCTAAAAATCCCAAGCCAACGGATTCCAATTTCTAGCTTCCAGGTTCAACTTTAGAAGCTTAAAGACTGAAACCCGAAGCCCAACATTTGTGATGTATTACTGTTTGGGGCGATTGTGGCTATTTTAAGTTATTTATAGATATTTTGTCGAATGGTTAAAAAAATTTAGCTAAAAGAAATGGACTAAAATACTGAATGGTTAAAAAGTTACACAGTATACCAATAGTTAACAACCTCATATCAATTTATTTATAAAGAATTAGATTTTATTTTTCTAGTAACGGTCAACTCATCTCATTTGACTCATCAAAAAGTTAATTCATTTTGAGCCCGTTACCAAACCAAATCGGTTCATTTTTCCAAGTTTGAAGCAACAAGCCACACACGATCATCACAACTTATTAGTCGGCACCAATAAAACGAATAATAAAAATACTTTAATAAGAGAGACAACACTCAATTAAAATATAAATATAAGGTAAACATAATACCATGATTTTAATTTTTATTTTTTGAAACCCCCCCCCCCCCCACACACACACCCACCCTGGAACTCTATCTCCTTTACACTATACGTATGTTGAAGGTCATCACTAGCCCAATGGAGCTTAGCCTAATAGAGTTTAGCACTTTATCAAAAAGATCTTATAATGTTCTATAATGATCTAGAAGAATCTAGAACATCATGGAGCATATGGAATATTCTAGAACATACACGAAGACTCAAGAATATTAAGAATGAGATGGAAGACCCTAGAATGTTATGGAACATTATTACAAAAAGGTTTTCAATACATTATTTATCAGAGTATTTCCAGGTCCATTTCATAAAACATAAGCGCGAGGAACGGTATGATCACGCCTTTGCCTTGCCACAGTCTCCTGAAGAACCTGAAAAACATTAAACCACAACTGTAAGCCCGAAAGCTTAGTGAGATACCCCCAAAATACCAACCACGTATACGCCCTTCTAGGCCACGACCTTCCGGTCCAAAACATATTGCCTTCCGGCCCATAACATATTGCCTTCCGACCCATATCATATTGCCTTCCGGCCCATAACATATTGCCTTCCGGCCTATAACCTAAAAGCATACATAACATAACAGAACATAGAACAACCATGCATATCGGGTCAAACTCCAGTCCAAACAACCCTGTGTACATAACATTCAATCATATAACAGTTCACAGTCAACAAATCGATCAAACAGATCACATAACATATCATCACCCTATCCAGGATACCGACCTAGCCGATCATGAGCATAATATCACCCTACGTCTCAGCCAAAATACTACTTACACACATACGCCTTTCCAGGCCATGACCTTCCGGTCCACATAACATAGAATGCCTTCCGGCCCATATCATAATGCCTTCCGGCCCATATCATAATGCCTTCCGGCCCATATCAAGCAATACCATAACAAACAACTACCCGGATTTCCATCCGGTAAAGGGTTGGCCTTGGTGCCGTAGACCCTGTCGATATAGTGAGGATAACTCACCTCGCGATTGCCGATACTCTGAACCGAAGAAGCAGACTCTTGAACCACCGACTCACGGCAAATCCCGAACTATCCAACATAACAAGCATAAGCATTAGGTCAAACATACTCCCACTTATTGGACCAAGACCAAAGTGCAAATCTCACACAAGGTCCAACATTGGCCCAATTTACCAAATTGGGCCCACCTCACCAAATGGGCCTAGATCCAATATTCATAATATTAATTGGGCCCAAAATACTCTATTCATAATTTCCATACTTGGCCCAAACACCAACAACCCACAAATGGCCCAACACAAAGGCCCAAAAGGAAGTCCACAGGAGGAGTACGCTGGGCGTACTCTCCTTGGTACGCTGGGCGTACTGCAATGATCGCCAAAATGAAACGGGGCACTGGCCCGCTACGCGGTGCGTACTCGAAGGTTACGCGGGGTGTAACTGCGAGATCCATTAAGTCCTTTTTAACATCTTAATGGCTTAAGCTCTTAAGCCCAAACTACAGATCCATAGGCCAAATATGATTAGAAATCATAAAGTCTCAGACTTTATCACTTGGGACGTCCTTAAGCTCTTAATCCAAGGTCTTAATCCATTAAGACCTATATATCTCATATATGGAACAACTACAACCCTTGGGACCTCATTTTTATTACTCAAGACCTCTCCAAAGGTCTGAAAGGACAGATACATTTGACCAAATCGAACTATGCAACAAGATGAAGACTTTTGGGGCAAGAATGATAAAGCTTCAAAATACAAAGATCTATGCAATATGAAGGTCAAGCAAGAAGCTTTATACCTTAAACCAGCTCCAAAGGGTGGTATTTCTTCAGATCTACAAGCTCCACACGTTCTTCTTCTTCTTTGACAACTTACCTTTTCTCCTTCAAGCCTTTCTTTTGCCAACAATAGCTTTCCAAGGTCAAACACACCCAAATATGAGAGCATACGAGTGCTAGGGTTTCTCTGAGGTTGAAGACGAGCATAAGGAGGCTGAGGGGTGAACCAACATGTTCCTTATATAGTGGCTGACCCTAAAAATAGGGTTTGGGGTCTTTGAGAGTACGCGGGGCGTACCTCCCTGGTACGCTGGGCGTACTCACCCGGCCAACTCGCATCCATCATCCAATTATGCTGGGCCTACGTCCAGCTTACACTGGGCATACCCAGCCACCTTTCAAACATCAAAAGAATGCATGCATGCCATGCATGCATGGGACCATCTCCTTCTTATTCCACAAAGAACTATAAACAATGATCAACTTCGAGGCACCGCAACTCCTCTAATCTAAACCCACTCTCAAATAACTTACATTCATACGAGGGTGACGAGAAGCCCAATACTTCCAACACATATACCCACCCAAAACCTTCTCGGATGAACTCATTTCTCGAAAGGGACCAGAATTACCTTTCTCTTAAATCTCAGGGACTTATAATTAAACACTCGAAGAACAAGGTGTTACAATTCTCCCCCACTTAAATTAGGCTTCGCCCTCGAAGCCTATGACTACTCTACTCCGAACTAACCATGCAATGCTCCGCCTGGAACTCACCGGACTAGGCTACCTAAGACTCGACCAATGAAGTCTGAAACCCAACTTTACCTTTCTTGCCGATAGAATGAAACGAGCTTCAGCCCTAGAGAAACTCCCACGAGTTCTCCATCGCAATCTCATAACCGCACCAAACCGGCTCTAGTGTCCTCGGGTTAGGAAAACCTCGATACACTGATGACACTTCCAAACATCCTTCCAGATGCATTTTTACCACATAGACAAATCTATCTGAAATTCCGAAATTCCATCCATGCATTCCTGCTGAGCCTCAGCAACCATCCAACCCGGATGTGCTCCATACCTCTGCTTAAATCTCGCTGCTCAATGTCCATAATTGGGCCTCTCCCAATGCAAACCTGCGCTGCTGCCTCCACTTCCGTGGATTTACATTCCCTTAGCATGACCGCTAACCATGAGACATACATATCCTGAACCTTCTCGCAAGGACTCTCGAGTCCATGCACCACCTCTGCTACTCACAATCAATACCCGGGGCCAGACCTCCTAATGCTAACACATCACAACACACCCAACCCATTTCCTCGAACCGATCCGATAATACCTACAGAGTCTTCAGCATGACTGGGCCACCTCACTAGGTCTTCAGTCAAGCTGGACCACTCTCAAAACCTTCAGCCAATCTAGGTCACCCTCCAGGGCTTTCCGTTTGGCTGGACCGCCTTCCGGCCTTCAGTCTAACTGACCGCTCAACTAGCATTCATCATTCCGAGTTATCCCTCCGGGGAATCCTCCCCTGCATACTGTTCTATCCCCTCAGGGGTTCCGAAATCTATCTCTATCATACATACTCGATCCCAGCCTGATCCCAGGCCCTACACAATCAATGCCATAGGTCTGTATCCCGCCCCGCACGCCTGTTACTCGCCCATACCAGCCTGCCCTCGGCTGAAAGAAATACCACCGAAACCCAAGCAGCTAAACAACCTCTCATGCCTATCGATCATCCGGAGAATTTCCAATTCTCCCCCACTTAGGGCACTAGATATCAACCACCGGCCGCTAACACCGACCTCCCAAAATAACCTTGCACAAAACCCAATGCTTACACGCAGACTGGTTCCTACTAGCACTAGCCACCTTCGCAAAACACATCTCCACACTGATCAATCCGTTCAAAAGTATTCATTCCTCAGCTAACCACTCCTCAGACTGAAGATGCTACCCGATATTCAACCGACGCCATATCTCCACTAATCACCCTTACGAGTGACAACCAACGATAGCACGAAACACCAAACTATAACCATATCAAACCTTCAGGGAACAACGGATACCAAAACGAAACCCGAAACACAAATCCATAACCATGCCAAACCCTCAAGGAACAACGGATACCAAACGAAAACCCGAAACACAAATCCATAACCATGCCAAACCCTCAAGGAACAACAAATACCAAACGAAAACCCGAAACACAATTCCATAACCATGCCAAACCCTTAAGGAACAACGAATACCAAACGAAAACCCGAAACACAAATCCATAACCATGCCAAACCCTCAAGGAACAACGGATACCAAACGAAAACCCGAAACACAAATCCATAACCATGCAACGAGACTAGCAGATAAACGATACTCCACAATGATCATAACTCAACAAGACAACAATAAAGAAACATACCCGCAGCTGGATTCGGCACTGCTCTAACCTCCTCCGCTGCAAGCTGAAAAACACGACCCTAAGCCCTTGGGGCTCCGCTCCACTCTAACCTCCACCCGTGATCCTCAACGTGGCCGGTGCTGGAGCCTGCACCGGTCCTGCAGCAAACTGTGGACTGTTGACCCTCAAGTATCCAACCTGATGACAATGATAACATATCCTCAAATCCCGAACTAGCACTGACTGCCAACAGTCCCTCGCATAGTGCCCCTCCTTTCCGCACTTGCGGCATGCACCACCGGACCGACAAACTCCGGCGTGACCCCTCCCACACTTTCCACAAATGTGGCTGCCCTGATCTCCCATCCTGGAATCAACGGTCTTAGACCGTTTCGTCGCCGGCTGCGACTGAACCAGAGCTTGCCTCAGCTCACGGAACTGCAGCTCAATCTCTAACTCACGCCGTCTGGCGGCCTCCTGCAACTCCAACAAGGTCTCGCACCTCTTCGCGGACATAAACTGTCTGATATCTTCCTTTAGCATACTCAGATATCGGGACATCTGAGCCTGCTCCGAAGCGAAATCAGGGCAAAACATCGCCCTCTTAGTAAACATCCTGGTGATTTCCGTCACCGACTCCGTATCCTGCTTCAGCTCCAGGAACTCCTGGGCCAACCTCTCCCTCTCGACCTACGGAACATAACGAGTGCTAAACATCTCTCTGAACTGATCCCATGAAATCGCAGCCCTCTGCACATCTGAGTATGACCCCGTGGTCAATCTCCATCAGTCCTTTGCCCCGAGCCTTAACAGGTTCAGAGCACACCTCACCCTCTGATCAGCAGGGCAGGAATACGTGAAGAAACCCCTCCACATTTGAAAACCATCTCATAGCAACGATCGGATTCTGAACTCCATCAAAGGTGGGAGGCTTCGCATTATCGAAGTCCCGATACTGAAAACCTCTGCTAGTTCTTCCCCGTTGCCGCTGCTACAGCCACTGTAGCCGCCGCGGCAGCCGTTTCCGTGAGAGCCGCATAGCGCTCATCAAAATTCTCCACCAAGGCGGTCTTAATCGACTCAAACAGTTCCGACAGCTCGGCCCGGAACAATGCAACAACCTCACCATGCAGGATCTCACGAATCCTCGCATCCAACTCATGCGTACTCATCTGACCGATAACCTCAGGCGGTACTGACCCGTCCGCAACTCCTTCTCCTGCACCCGATCCTGACCTGGATATACTCCCAGCATGCCTCGAAATCTCCATACTGAAAATAAACCACGAAACCTCTGACACTTCCCACCAACCCGGGAACCAACTCTCATCCCAACCCTAGAGGTCATGGTTTCCCTGATACGCATATGGGTCTTGTGCTTTCAGTAGTACGGGCCCATACTACCTTCCACACCTACCCATATTTGTATGAAGTACTACCACAACACTCTAGCGACAAATATACATAGCAAGCGCTCGATCCTCACTCCTAGAGGAACACTGTAAATCTCAAGCAGAGGAAAACCCTAGGCTAGCAGGCATCACATAACAGGTAACATTATCATGAAATCCTGAAGATCCCTAGCCTATCACTAGCATGCTGTTCTATCAAGCTCAATAAGACAAATATTATGAATGGTAATTTGGGGTTACTTACTGGCTCCGGCTGATCGTACCTCCGCGTCCTCGTTTTACTTAATTTTGAAAACCATTTTAATTTCTTTTAAAAAAAAACCCTCCTCGATTTGAGACTGGAGTCACACGAGTGTTCCTCCAATTCACTCAAACCAAGGCTCTGATACCAACTTGTATTGACCAAAAATTTCAACATAATTTAAACTTTTCAAAACAATCCATTTTAATAACATTATTACAAAAAGGTTTTCAATACATTATTTATCAGAGTATTCCCAGGTCCATTTCATAAAACATAAACGCGAGGAACGGTACGATCACGCCTTTGCCTTGCCACAGTCTCCTGAAGAACCTGAAAAACATTAAACCACAACTGTAGGCCCGAAAGCTTAGTGAGATACCCCCAAAATACCAACCACATATACGCCCTTCTAGGCCATGACCTTCCGATCCAAAACATATTGCCTTCCGGCCCATAACATATTGCCTTCCGGCCCATAACCTAAAAGCATACATAACATAACAGAACATAGAACAACCATGCATATCGGGTCAAACTCCAGTCCAAACAACCCTGTGTACATAACATTCAATCATATAACAGTTCACAGTCAACAAATCGATCAAACAGATCACATAACATATCATCACCCTATCTAGGATACCAACCTAGCCGATCACGAGCATAATATCACCCTACGTCTCAGCCAAAATACTACTTACACACATACGCCTTTCCAGGCCATGACCTTCCGGTCCACATAACATAGAATGCCTTCCGGCCCATATCATAATGCCTTCCGGCCCATATCAAGCAATACCATAACAAACAACTACCCGGATTTCCATCCGGTAAAGGGTCGGCCTTGGTGCCGTAGACCCTGTCGATATAGTGAGGATAACTCACCTCATGATTGCCGATACTCTGAACCGAAGAAGCAGACTCTTGAACCACCGACTCACCGCAAATCCCGAACTATCCAACATAACAAGCATAAGCATTAGGTCAAACATACTCCCACTTATTGGACCAAGACCAAAGTCCAAATCTCACATAAGGTCCAACATTGGCCCAATTTACCAAATTGGGCCCACCTCACCAAATGGGCCTAGATCCAATATTCATAATATTAATTGGGCCCAAAATACTCTATTCATAATTTCCATACTTGGCCCAAACACCAACAACCCACAAATGGCCCAACACAAAGGCCCAAAAGGAAGTCCACAGGAGGAGTATGCTGGGTGTACTCTCTTTGGTATGCTGGGTGTACTCTCCTTGGTATGCTACGCGGGGTGTACTCGAAGGTTACGCGGGGTGTAACTGTGAGATCCATTAAGTCATTTTTAACATCTTAATGGCTTAAGCTCTTAAGCCCAAACTACAGATCCATAGGCCAAATATGATTAGAAATCATAAAGTCTCAGACTTTATCACTTGGGACGTCCTTAAGCTCTTAATCCAAGGTCTTAATCCATTAAGACCTATATATCTCATACATGGAACAACTACAGCCCTTAGGACCTCATTTTTATCACTTAAGACCTCTCCAAAGGTCTGAAGGGGCAGATACATTTGACCAAATCGAACTATGCAATAAGATGAAGACTTTTGGGGCAAGAATGATAACAAAGCTTCAAAATACAAAGATCTATGCAATATGAAGGTCAAGCAAGAAGCTTTATACCTTAAACCAGCTCCAAAGGGTGGTATTTCTTTAGATCTACAAGCTCCACACGTTCTTCTTCTTCTTTGACAACTTCCCTTTTCTCCTTCAAGCCTTTCTTTTGCCAACAATAGCTTTCCAAGGTCAAACACACACAAATATGAGAGGATACGAGTGCTAGGGTTTCTCTGAGGTTGAAGACGAGCATAAGGAGGCTGAGGGGTGAACCAACATGTTCCTTATATAGTGGCTGACCCTAAAAATAGGGTTTGGGGTCTTTGAGAGTACGCAGGGCGTACCTCCCTGGTACGCTGGGCGTACTCACCCGACCAACTCGCATCCATCATCCAATTACGCTGGGCGTACGTCCAGGTTACACTAGGCGTACCCAGCCACCTTTCAAACATCAAAAGAATGCATGCATGCCATGCATGCATTGGACCATCTCCTTCTTATTCCACAAAGAACTATAAACAATGATCAACTTCGAGGCACCGCAACTCCTCTAATCTAAACCCACTCTCAAATAACTTACATTCATACGAGGGTGACGAGAAGCCCAATACTTCCAACACATACACCCACCCGAAACCTTCTCGGATGAACTCATTTCTCTAAAGGGACCAGAATTACCTTTCTCTTAAATCTCAGGGACTTGTAATTAAACACTCGAAGAACGGGGTGTTACATTAATAGATATAGAATACGGTACATAGTTATAGAATAGTCATGAATGTATGTAGATCTAGAAACTTCCTATAGGGAGGTGGAAACACCTATAAATTAGTGTGGAGCTCATTTGATCCAAACAATCTCAACATCCTTGTAACATTCCAAAAATCAAGGGTAAAAATGTCATTTTTATTATAATCAAAACAATAGAGTAACTTCATCCAAACATTGAAAAGCATTCCAAAATAAAATAATTATCTAACTTCATTCCCAAAATCACATATTGCGGAAAACACGGGTGCATGCGCTGCAATCAAGCCAGACCCTTCCCTTTCGAACCGGAAGTACCTGAAACCATAAACCACAAATCTAAGCACAAAGCTTAGTGAGTTCCCCAAATACAACATACCAAACATATCAAATGAGCCATACATATCATACATATCCAATCAATCAATAAAAGTGCTATGTGCCAACCATAGTCTTGCCATTATGCCACGAGTCGCCTCATGGTCTTCCTTGCTAGGCTGGGGGCCAAAACCATGGGTATTACAAACAAGTGCCACGAGCCACATCCGAGTCTTCCATGCAAGCATCACAAAGACAACTAGCATACAATCTACACTACTTAACTAATTAATTGACAGAGTTCAGACTCTGGTCTTGCATATAGTTTGCCAGGAGTTGCCTCCTGGTCTTCCTACAATACATAAACCAAATGGGCCGACATTGGTATCTTCGACCCATAGAATGGTGATAAGACTCACCTCGAATGCAGAAGCTCACTGAAAGAAATCCCTAGCTGCTGCCCTGACTCCTCCTCCGAGCTATTAATACCAAAATAACACCCAATTAGCAATTGGGTTCCAAACTGTGATCCATAATCTGTACTTGGGGTAAAATGACCACTTTACCCCTGTACCAACACGAACCAAAACTGAGGCCCAAGCCCAAAACCAAAAGGCCCAAAATTACAATATCCATAAAAGCCCACTAATAGCCTAATTTTCCAAATTGGGCCCAAAACCATATGGGCCTTTTATCCTAAAGCCCAATAATTCCTTAGCCAACAATAAATCTCAATCAGCCTAAAAGGCCCAAAGCAACAAAGTGGCCCAAGGATGCAAAGCCTAAAATGTAACAACCCAAAACCCATCTAAAAGACGAACGCGAGGCGTATGCTAGGCGTGCTCGACGAATTCTAGATCGCAACCAAAAGAAGGTACGCTGGGTGTACCATCAGTTATGCGAGGAGTAACAGGAACTTCTCCAAAACTCAAAACATGTCTTAATCCTTTAAGTTCTCGCATCAAAACCTCATAAGACCTTCAAACTAATCTCTTAATGCATAAAGTTGGCACCTTTATGCATTTACATGAATCAATGGGACTCAACAACCAACTTAATCCGTTAAGACCCAACATAATCCAACTAGAACATGCATGGACCATTCTTAAAAATCAAGCAAGCATTTTTATGAACTAAAAACATCAGAAGAGGCAAGATCTAACCCTCCAAGCTCCTGGGGTGGATCAAACTCATAAGGAGAACTTAACACACCATACAAACCCTTAATCTTTCCCCAAAATCAAACTAGCATAAGGAGAAGTCAAGATGCAAACTTTACACCTTGAATGATTTGGGAAGGAAGCCAAAAGTCTGGATCTAAGAGTCTTCCTTTGTACCACAAGCTAGCACCAAGCACCCTTGTCTTAAAAATGAGCAAGAACACACCAATATGCACACTTAGATCTCTCAATCACTCAAAATGAGATTAAGGTTTCTGAAATGAGGCTAGAAGGCATTGGAGGGAATGGATGTTGAGAAATGAAAGAGCTTTGGGCTCATAAAGATGTTTAAATAGTTCCCAACCCTAACAATTAGGGTTTGGCACTCTGACCATTATGCTGGGTGTACCCCCAACTTACATTGGGCGTACTTACCCATGCACGTGCCTAAAGCCATGCACGTATGGGACTGAAGCGCAAGCATTTTCCATTAAGGGCTATTTTTGCCAAAATCTTCAAACTGCCATAACTTCCTCATCTTAGGTCCGTTTCCAACAAACCTTATATCCACAGAACGGTGGTGAGAAGCCATACGCTTCTAAAAACACACCCAGGCCTTAAAGCTTCCATAACAAAACCCAAAATCCATAAATGATCGAATTATCAAATTACGATTATACCTTGGGACTCCAAAGACACCATCGAGCACTTGGATCACTTAAACCATAATACCCATATCTGAAAAGAGCCAAATTCCTTCTTTTCCAAGGCCCTAAGCCTCATGACGACTGATGGTTAGGCCTCATCCCCGGATAAAAAGCAAATCCAAAACCGAGTGTTACAATACAAGAATCCAAGAAACATTTAAAGTAAGAAAAATATAGTAGTCTCTCAAAGTGTAAGTTCTTCTTAAGTGGTCTTAATAAAAGTATTGTTGTTTCCCACATAAAGAGTCGTACTCAACAACTTATTCTAGCACATGAGACAAATAATATGGTTTTGGTATCCATTTATGGGTGTCCACTCTCACCCACCGTTTCCTTGATTAGTGGAGGGTCATTAGCCGAACAGGTTTGATATGAAAAATTAATTCTCCTTAATAAGTATAATGTGATTAAAAAGTAACTAAACTTTTTTTTTTAAAAATCCCACTCTTAGTTACTTTAGAAAAATGTGAATTTGTATGCTTATCCATGAAATTGCACATTACACTTTATAAGTCGTTAGTGGAGCATATGTGGCTAACCGACACACTAATGGGGGACTAATAAAGGGTGGTAGTTGTTATCTCGAAAATTATCGTTGATTAATGGAGCACATGTGACTAACTCATACATTAAAACAAGATGATAAATGACATCGAGAGTACGAAGCTAATTTGCATGGTTATTGACATCTCGTTTGTGATCCTCGACATCCCAGTCACAAAAGTGAGAGCATAATATGAGATTAAACATGTCATTGATTAGATCAATGAATCTCAAAAGATTTAGGAGTTTCATAAGATTGAAATGGGTAAAAGCCTTACCTACCTAAAATAGATTCAAATGTGATTACGTCATCCCTATTCAAAGTTCGAATTAAAAATATGGATCCTAGCCTTAATTTAAATTTATGGGTTAATAATTAAGGATTAAAATCAACTAACTTGAATTTTCTTTTCTCCTATTATAGATGTCAAGTCAAGATGAAAATGGTCTTCTTAATTCTTTTGGAAATGGTTTTCCTCTACCATCTGAAGATAATCTTTCACATTATGATCAAGGTGAAAGTATGTTTCCTTCTTCGAGTAATGGTGGAAATGGACATCGTGATTATACAAATCTTCATCCTCATCCTCCTCCAATAACTCCCCCCATCTCAAGTTGAAAGATATGTAACTACTCAATCACTATTGGCATGCAGACATCAAGATGGAAAATATGTGTGTGCGCATGTTCTGGAAATGAAATCTCACATTGAAAAATTGAATAGAATGTGTGTCGTTTTCCCAAGGGAGCATGCTATTGATTTGGTTATACTTTCGCTTCCTAAGTCGTATGAACAGTTCATTGAGAAATTTTATATGAGGAACCTCGACGTTACCCTAACTGATCTGACACATATGTTGTTTGTTGCTGAATCATGAATGCTTAAGAGCATAAGTGAAGCAAAAGTTTTTGAAGGATCTAATTCTAAAGTTTCCATGGACATTGACAATGGTGACAATGATGGTCCAAAATAGATTTCTCTTCCCAATGAAAAGGGATCGGCCAAGGTCAAATTGTTTGATCATATGGTAAAGAGAAAAGCTAGTTCTGAGATAGTTCCATGTGCTAACCATAAAGAGTCCATATGTTTCTATTTCCAATTGAAGGGACATTGGTTATGAAGCTACCCATACTACCTAAAAGATCTCAAAGATGGTAAAGTCAAGTCGTGTGACTCTACTTCAGGTACATCCATTATCTAACTCCATTATCTTAACAAGTTCCTATTCATATACTCTTAATACATGATGTGATGATCACATTTTGATGGTATAGTAAGATCTAAGAGAAAAAAGGAAGCTTAAGAAGAGTGAGCCAATTATGATCGTGAGCGATGGACTTATGTCACATGGTTTGATGATCAAAATTTTAAGCTGCTACTTTGGAGTTAGGATAATTTAATAGATTGATTAGGAGATGTCTATAAACATAGTTTCATTTTATGCATTGTAAGGAAAATTTCCAAAATTTTCGTTTATTATCAATAAAAGTGAAATTTGAGTTTATCTAGTTGGTTTAGTTTATAACTTCCTTACAATCAAATTTATGAAAGTGTTGATTACATTTATGATATTAGCAATGTTAATTGTGGATTTGATTCATGTTATATCACTTGTGGTATTGTCATAATTAACCAAGTGAAAAGGAATTTTCATCACCTAAGTCTCAATTGGATAGAAACTTGGAGTCATGCAATTTGAATTGTGTGATGTATGAAAATCTTGATCATTTGGAAGATTATGACTAATTCATTGATCGCATGTTTATGTGAGTCAAAGTGGACTAATGGATCTAGTACATGTTGCTATGGACTATTTAGATCCGCCACAAAGAATGACAACTCTATTCGTCATGATTTACTAATGATTCAGTAAATATGGTTGTGTTTATAAGATTAAACACAATTTTGATGCTTTAAAAAAGTTTTCTAAGGGTAGCAGAACGAATTTGAAAAATCTATTAGGCAAAAAGATAAAAAGTTTCTCTCTGAAAGGATATGAGAGTACTTTAGTACCATGTTTTATGATCATCTTAATGACTGTGGAACTATATCACAATTGATCCTCGAAGAAAATCTTGGTGAAATTACATGACTAAGATGAGGAATCAGATATTGTTCAAATAGTTCAATCGAGATATGAGTCATACTTCGTTTCCAATCAAGTATTAGAGACATGCTCTAGTTACTACAAATCATATCTTAAAGCTTATTTTGTACTAAGTAGGTTTATAACATGTCATGAAATGCGGATTAATAATGTTTTCTTACTCTAGCACATTTGGAATTGGTAGTTGTGATGTTTTTGGTTAAAACAAAGGATAAACTAAGAGATGAAGTGTTTCATGTCGGTAATACAAACTGACTTTTGAATATTTTTTTTAGCTCATCAAGGAATCTTCCATAAGAGAGAAAATTATATGTCAAGAAGTCAATGGGAGTCTTATTGATCTTGAAAAGTTTAGGAGTCGATCGAGAATAAACCTTTTAGTTATCACTAGAACACGACCCGAGGTTGATAAACTATCGTGTTAAGTTGACACATTATTTTTTCTGTGCGCCTTCCAGTTGAGTTGGTAATGATTATGAGTTCTATGGTTCTCATTTGACTTCTAAGGCAAAGCACATTAGTTAGTGAAAGTACATTGATCAATATGGGTGAGTTGCTTAACAACACGAAAGCACTAGTAGGCCCTTGTACTATCAGGTGACAAGCAATTTAGAATAAGTGAAGTTCAGTCCATGAAAGGAAAACTAAATTTAAGTTTGGTTTTTTCCTAAACCTTATCTTATGATTATAGGTTGGAAATGATAGATTCACATGGACGGGAACATGTAGACCATAAAATCTAGGTGGCAAAAGATTTCACTATAATTCATGAAAATGATTATGAAGAAACACTTTTGCTAGTAGATTTTATAGATATGATAAATATCATTATGGTTAGTGGCTGTGAAAATTTCATTCTCAAATTCACAATATGATTATGGCATCCCTTTTCATAGTTTGAATTGTGAGAGATGGTAATGAACTTTTTGAACTTTCAGGACATATGGTTATAAGTTCTGAAAGTGTTTAAACGCACACACACATATGCTATATAATGAAGGTGTATAAGCTTGAGAAGTATGGTTCAGACTTATCGAAGCATCATGTTTCAAAAATATGCACTTTGGTAAGGAAGTCAAGAGTATTGATTTCTAGAAGTCCATTTGATTTCTAGGTACAGTCAAAGTTAGTGGGAGCATAATTTTTATGCAAGTAAGATCATAATTATTATGCTAGTGGGAGCATAATTGTTATGATAATATTGCAAGATAACAATACTATTCGTAGGGAACATAGTTTTCAATCTGCAAGTTTTGGAAATTGTTTCGTTATGGTAAGACTTAGAGGATAGGGTACTCATAATTCTTTTCGAATCTAAAAAGTTTAGATTGAAGGGTTTAATAGAACTTAGTCTTGGACATATATGAATATCAACATAGGAAATTCGATACATGGAAATATTATAAAAAAGATACAAGGTCTTTATGAAAGACATAAATGAATTGAGGCCCATATGATTCAGATATAGGATTGATTTACATATGCTATAATATTCACTTGTTTTGATTTTTCCAAATGCATTGGGCATTGAGAGGGAAAAGGACTATAATTTTGTGTGACTAAAGTTGCTAAACAACTATCAAGAACATTCTAAGGTTATACCAAATGATTATTTTCTTTTGGCAGTTGGAAGTATAGTATTGTTTGGAAGGATCATAGTGACATGTTTTAGACTGGGATGATTCTTGGTCAAAGTTGATGGTAATAAGGGAATATGGAAATGTTTCCATAGTGGGAGTTGATTATTAAAATCTATATGTGAGTTGAAAACTTTAATGCAAGGAAGGTGTTCAAGGAGTGTATCTTGAATTTGAGACTTCATTACCATAGAATTGTTTTTAGTAACAATGTTCCAATGGGACATTCTGTAATATAGTTGGCTAAGTCTTCGTGACTTTGAAGCTTTGACATTACAGAAGGAAAATGCATGTAAGGTTGGAATTCTAACACATTTAGTGGTGACAAGAATTTGGAATTGTGAAATGAGCATCATTGGAATAGTTTGCAGTCGATATGTTCACAAAAGAAGTACCATAGAGAAACATAATATGCATGTTCATAACATGGCATGACTGATGTTTAATTCAAGTGGTTAGTTGATTACTTGAAAAATTATATAATGAATAAATTCTTAATTAATATGGTGATTAAATAATAAGAGTTTTATTTTTATTCAATAGTTTTGAGACCATAATTAATTAGTTAATTATTATGTTTCACCTTGCATGTTTTACTTCCTGGATAATTTGATTATTCGAAATTCCACACTCGCTCATACTTTTGGAAGTAAGTAGCGAATTAAGATTGTCATGAAATGGATTGTAGATTGTCTAAAGAGTTTTATACATAGAAATAGTTTTGCTACAAGGTTCATGAGTACTTTGAAAATAGGGATTTAGAGTATTGGATAAACCCATACTCAGAGAATTACTTCATGGATTTTATCACGAGTAATTTTGAAACGAGAATATCTTATATTCTTGAAACGGAGATATATGAGTTGTTGTTTACAAGTAAGTTGTGCATTGATAATGCGTAAACGCATCAATAACTTGATGTTATAAAACATATTGTTGTGCATGATTTGATGAGTAAATAGTGCAAGAATATTAGTCAAAATTTTGCCGTTCCTTTTTCCTTAATGGAAAAAGCGATATATTTGGGCCCCTCGATGATTTGACGACGACATCTAAAGTGTTTGGGCAAACCTGAACTGAAATGATGTGTTCAATCGGTAGTCTCATTTCAGTCGTTATAAATCAAAAACCGGGAAACAAAACTTGGAAAATGTGATTGATTATAATCTGTGTCTCATGTTTGTACGATCTTGTAAAACGAAGTAATATTTGATCACTTATCTTAGGACACATAACTAATTGGGTCAGAGCTTGACAACAAATTTTGGAAGCTACAATTTGCTGATCAGTTTGGAAGTTATTCTAGCAATTATAGTTATTAGACTTATCCAAGTGGGAGACTATTGGATGAGGTGTTTAAGCCCATAACTATAATTAGTATGTACTTGAATTGATAGTAGCACAGTTCTTTTGGGTTGCCCTCAAACCTGACAATTGAATAGGATAGCTTTTGCAGAGAGAGAATGATTTATTAATTTATTATATGGTTAATAAATTAATTAGATATCAAAATAAATAATTTGTTAATATATTATGAGAATAATATATTAATTGGAAATAGTATTATTTATGTAATAATAAATCAAAATAAATTGGAATTAATTTTGGGATTAATAGGATTACTTAAAAGTACAACGGCTATTTGGTTATTTATGATAGTTGAGGGAAGAAGGCTCTAGAACCTCCTTGAGAGATGTGACTTCCCCAAATTCACGGCCATAAAAGACCAATTTAATTTATGCTTTTAATATAATTCAGAGTTTCGGCTAGATCTTCGATTCCCGTTTAGATTGTTTCGGCTAGAAATCACTCGACCTCATATTCAAACTTTGAGCTGCATACTACTAAGTCGAAACTTAGAAAAATCATAACTTCCTCATACGAAGTCAGATTTAGACGTTCTTCTTATGACCACTCTCAGTTTAACGTATTCTACGACTTTCATTTAGATCACTAAGGCTAAATATCGCTCTATCGTAAATTCACTATTTACGTCATGCAGTGTCGTACCGGTTCTATTACGAAACTTCGAAATGTCCTAACTTCTTCGTTATAACTCAGATTTCGACATTCTTTATATATTCGGAATCCTTGTCACCACTACAACTTCCTTCATGGATATTAGGTTTATCTAATATTTTATTTTAACGCTTATTTTTATCCTTAATTCATTTAAGTCACAATAATTAAGAATAAAAGACATAATACTAAAATAATACATTTCTATTATTTCAAAACGAGTTACAAAGGTTAACCTAGACTATTACATCAATATTAATGCCTAGCCTAGAAATACGGGTGTTATAATTCTCTCCCCCTTAGGATAATTCCATCCCCAGAATCACACATCAACAAACAAATGCGGATACCGACTCATCATGTCACTCTCCATCTCCCGGGTGAGATTTGGCCCATTCGTATGTTTCCAACGGACAAGCACTAATTCGACCATCTTGCGTCGTAGCCTCTGAGTCTTACGGTCAACGATTGCCTTTGGTTCTTCAATTAATCTTTTGTTTTCAACAATCCTTAACTCAGAAATTGGAATTATGTCGGGAACGTCTCTCGTGAACTTCCTCAAATAACACACATGGAAAGTGTTATAAATACCATTCAGTTCTTTGGGTAATTCGAGCTTGTAAGCTTGGTTCCCAATCCTCTGAAGAACTTTAAACGGTCCAATAAATCTTGGACTTAACTGTCCTATTTTACCAAATCTTATAAGTCCTTTCCACGGTGAGACTTTAAGCAAAACCGAATCTCCAACTTCAAAAGTCATCGGTCGTTTTTTCTTGTCAGCATAACTCTTTTGACGATCCTGAGACGCTAACATCCTTTCCCTAATTACTTTCAACTTTTCAGTAGTTTGATGGACTATCTTGGGTCCCATTGGTGGTTTTCGAGGCCAACAAAATAAATACGCTAAATATTACACACTAAAATATTGTATAGTGGTAAATGGATCGTATCCACGGAGATTGGTTCAATTTAAATCTCTATGTAAATCACTTGTTCAAGTACTTGTAAAACAAAAATAAAAGTAAAATAGGGGGTTTAGTTCTTTTTGATTAGTTGACAAAATTAGAACTAGCTTGAATGTAAATATGACAAGTAAACAAGTAGAAGATTGGATTAAATTCAATGAAGTGAAATTGGTTGATTTTGGGTACATCACATGGATGATATGGTTGACTTATCATTAGACTTAATGGAATAACACTTGTGAATTGGTTTAACTTGGTTATAGTAATTCATAAGCACAAATCACCTCAACTCTTCTTAGATATTAAAATGGCTAGAGAAGCTCTTAACACATTTCCTTAATTAAAGTCACAAAATCAATGAAGCATAAAATCTTGTGAAAATCAATTAGCTTTAAATTATAAGAGTTACCAAGTCCAAAAGACATTCAAATGCTTATATTATCATTATGGATGAAATATTTCCATGGTCTAAATGAAATGAAAACAAACATATAAACCATTTATTGCTTACTAATTTGAGAGTCCATTACTTAACCAAGAAATTAGTCAACAAAAACAAGCATTCATTCATCCAAGCTCATGATCTAAGATAAATAAACACAACAAGATGTTTCCTAATATTTCACCCTAATTTATGAAAATGTCCCAAACTAAAATTGGTTAATGAAAAAGTCCCAATTACTGGAAAAATGACGATTTAACCCTTTTTTCCGGCTTATCGGTTTCAATACTTACCCGGTTTCATTAAAGTCCCATTATTTTACCATAATTTTCATTAAAATCGCATTATTTTACCATACTTTGGGGCTTATTCATAAATTATGGTAAAATAATGGGACTTTATTAAAACCGGGTAAGTAATGAAACGGTAAATCGGGAAAATAGGGCCAAATCGTCGTTTTTACCGGTAATTGGGACTTTTTCGTAAACAAATTTTAGTTTGAGACTTTTTCGTAATTTAGGGTAAAATATTGGGACTTTTCCGAAGATTTCCCAAAACATTTCCATAAATTTCAAACACAAGATAATAATAAGTCTTCAAAGCAACTAATCATCCATGGGTAAAACCTTAATCAACCAAATGAAAGTTTAGCCAAACATGGCCAAAGTAAAAGAAATGCAATATATTTTAGTGGTACCAAACATTGTTCTAGTTGCAAGATGGGAAGAAATTACACTAATCTTCAAAAATCTTCAAATCTTCCTAAGCCTTCTTGAGAGAAAAATGATGTGTGTTCTTCAAGTGATAATGTGCCATAATACCTCCAATCTCCAGCAAAAAGGAGCTGGTTTCCGGATTAAAAAAGGTGCCAAACGCCTCCCACCCACCTTCCAAAAATAGAGTCAACAAGTCAAAACCCGGGTTCATTTCATCACAATTCACGCGGACCGCGTATGGATCCACGCGGACCGCGTGGGTCACGCTGAATGTGAGACTTGGGCCATTTAAAATACAATCTAGCCTAATCTTCTCATTCACACTTTAGCCCAAATGCAAAACTCTTTAGAGCCTATTTGTGCCATTCCAAAGCCTCTAATGATTGATCCAATGCTCCTTCAATCTTCCATAGCTCGAGTTCATGTCCAAAGATTAAGTCCAATACGCTTCTTGATTATATTGACACCGAGTCCAATTGTACCACCTCAAGTCCACAAGCAAACCACAAGCCTCCATAAGTCTTGCACTCCTTCCACACCTCCAATAACAAATAGTCTTCGATAAATCCTGCAAATAAGATCAAAAGACTGGAAAGCACCCGGTAAAAGAGAAAAATAACAAAAAGAGAAAATATGCATGAAGATTAACTAAAATGAGATGGCTTTAACTAAAAATAAACTATGAAAAGAAGTAATAAAAATGAAACTATCACCCATAAACTGCTTTTCTCCAGCCTCAAGCCAACAAGACGGTGTACGACGCTTCTGTCCGTATAAAGCTTGATAAGGTGCCATCTTTATACTCGAGTGGAAACTATTATTGTAGGAAAATTCTACTAAAGGTAAATGTTCATCCCAGTTACCTTGGAATTCCAGGGTACATGCTCTTAGCATATCTTCAAGTGTTTGCATCGTTCGTTCGCTCTGACCATCAGTCTGTGGATGGTAAGCTGTACTCAAAAATAACTTGGTACCCAATTCCTCTTGTAGACTTTTCCAAAACCTTGAGGTGAAACGACTGTCAAGATCTGATACAATCGTTAACGGAACACCGTGAAGCCTCATAATATCCTTCACGTAAGAATTCACAAGCTTATCCATAGACCATTTCTCATTGGCTGCTATGAAGTGCGCACTCTTAGTGAAGCGATCAACGACCACCCAAATCATGTCGTTATTGTTCTTTGTTCTGGGTAGTTTAGTGACAAAATCCATAGCAATGTCTTCCCATTTACCCATAGGTATAGGTAAAGGTTCTAAACTCCCATATGGTTTTTGATGTTGTGCCTTTACTCTAGCACATGTCACACACTCGGCCACATACCTTGCGATATCAAGCTTCATCGTAGGCCACTAGTAGTAGGGTTTTAGGACCCTATACATTTTAGTGCTGCCGGGATGAGTTGAGTACATGGTTTTGTTAGTTTCTTCCATCATAAGATATCTTATTCCTCCTAACTTAGGCACCCAAATTCGATCTTGGAATACCTTCAGTTCGTGACTGTTTATACTGAACACTAACGTTTTTCCCAAACGTTCTTCCTTTCGGTCATTCTTCTCAAAAGCTTCTTCTTGGGCTTTCTTTATACTCTCCACAATTGTCGAGACAACTTTTATTCTCAATGATCTTGGCCTTTTTCTTTCAAGATTGACTTTCCGACTGAGAGCATTAGTGACAACATTAGCTTTACCGGGGTGGTAAAGTATCTCACAGTGATAGTCCTTGAGTAACTCTAACCAGCGTCTTTTCCTCATATTCAATTCTTTCTGACTAAAGAGATATTGGAGACTCTTATGATCAGTGAAAAGTTTGCACTTTGTTCCATAGAGGTAATGCCTCCAAATCTTTAGAGCAAATACTATCGCTGCCAACTCCAAATCATGAGTGGGGGTAGTTCTTTTCGTGCTCTTTCAAATATCGAGATGCATATGCGATCACCTTTTCTCTTTGGGTTAGAACACAACCCAACCCAACACCAGACACATCGTTATAGACAGCGAAGTCTTCAAATCCATTGGGTAGAGAAAGAATCGTTGCCTCACATAACTTCTTCTTTAGCAACTCGAATGCTTCTTTGTGCTTATCATTCCAAGTATAAGTAGCTCCTTTGTGAGTCAAAGCTGTCAATGGAGTAGCGATCGAAGAAAAGCCTTGGATAAACCTTCGGTAATATCCAGCTAATCCCAGAAAGCTTCGGATCTCCATGGGACTTTTCGGTTGCTCCCACTTCATCACAACTTCAATCTTTGCTGGATTAACCATTATCCCTTCTTGGTTGACCACGTGACCCAAAAATTGGATTTCTCGAATCCAAAAATCACATTTAGAGAGCTTTGCATACAACTTCTCCTTCTTCAAGACTTCTAACACTCCTTGCAAGTGTCTTCCATGCTCCTCTTGGCCTTTCGAATAAATCAGAATGTCATCTATGAAAACTATCACACATTTATCAAGGAACGGTTTACAAACCCTGTTCATTAAATCCATGAATGCTGCTGGAGCATTGGTTAGTCCAAAAGACATAACCAAAAACTCATAGTGTCCATAGTGTGTTCTGAATGCAGTCTTCTCGATATCCTGCTTTCTCACCTTCAGCTGATGATATCCTGACCTTAGGTCGATCTTGGAAAAATAGCTTGAACCTTGTAGTTGATCGAACAGGTCATCAATCCTTGGAAATGGATATCTATTCTTTATGATTGCCTTATCCAGATCTCTATAATCAATGCACATTCTCATACTCCCATTCTTTTTCTTTACGAACAACATAGGAGCTCCCGAGGGTGATGAACTAGGTCTAATGAAACTTTTTTCCAATAATTCTTGAAATTGTGTCATATGCTCCTTCATCTCTGTTGGCGCTAATCGGTAAGGTGCTTTTGCTATGGGCGTGTGTCCTGGAAACAAGTCGATACGAAATTCTACTTGTCGATCAGGTGGTAATCCAGGAAGATCTTCGGGAAATACTTCCGGATAATCACACACCATAGGAATGCTCTGCATCTCCTTTTTCTACTTCTTTGCATCAATCACGAATGCCAAATATGATGCACATCCTTTGGACAGACATTTTCTGGCTTTCATTAGGGAGATGATTCCAGAATTCACTTTGTGTTTGTCCTCGTACACCATAAATGACTCCTTCCCAGGGGGATTTACCCTTACTATCTTCTTTCGGCACAATATTTCGGCATCATTGGCGTAAGCCAGTCAATTCCCAGCACGATGTTGAAACCATTTAGCTCAATAAGCAATAATTCCTCATGGAACTTATTCCCATTCAAATCAATGAAGATGTTTTTCATGCGATGGCTGATAGGTATAAACTTGCCACTAGCAACCTCGACTACTAAAGCATTATCTAGTCTGTTAACAGGCAAAGCTAGTTTTTTTACCAAATTCATGCGAAATAAAAGAGTAGTTGGCTCCAGAATCAAACATAATTTGGGCAGGTAATTCTTTTACGAGAAAGGTATCTGAAGCGACATCAGCTTCATCTTTCGCAGCTTCAAGTGTCATTTGAAAGGCTCTCTCCTTTGGTTTTGGTGAAATGTTGGGTTTTGCTGCCTCCTTCCTTTTCGGACAGTCTTTCATAATGTGCCCTTCTTCGTTACATCCAAAGCACATCCTCTTGTTGGACGGAGACTCGTTGGCATAATTCCCATTTTTTCCACATTTGTAGAAAGTCACTTCCTCACAACATTTCCCAGAGTGCTTTTTCTTGTGCTTTTCACACCATTTCGCTTCGCTTATCCCTCCTCCTTTAAACTTATTCGAATTAGACTTTGAAAATTTACTTTTCTTGTTAGAACCTGAAGTTCCTTCAAACTTTCTCTTTTCGCCAACTTCAACCTTGCTGGCGGTCCTCCCATGGATCATATCCTCAACAGACTTGGCAGCCCAAATAGCTGCCTCTAGAGTAGGTGTCTGACGCACTGGCACCGCATACTCCCATGGGAGTCCCTTTGCGTACCGGTCAACTTTTTTCAGCTCGTCTGGGATGATGCGCAAAGGAAACTCCATCTTGTTGGTGAAGGCATTAGTGTATTCATCAACTGATACATTGTATTTCTTCAATGTCAGAAATTTGTTTTCCAACTCTACCAGATTTTGAGCTGAGCAGAACTTGCACTTGAATTGCACCAAGAACTCTGCCCAAGTTAGTTGCAGTGTCTTATTAGGGCTTAGGGTCTTCCCCAAAGTGTTCCACCAACGAACAACACCACCCCTGAACTGACGTAGTGCATATATGGTTTGTAGTTTTGCCTTGCAACCGCATGCCATAAATGCCAACTCCATTTCTGAGATCCAATCCATAACTTCGATCAGATCTTCCTTTCCAGTGAAGGTCGCTGGTTTGCAAGTCAGAAAATATTTGTACTTGCATCCAAGTCCATCAATTCCTCCCCCTTGGTTGTTTTTTCTAACTAACGGTGGGTTGGCTTGACCAACAATCCCACTAAAGTTACCTCCTTCCGACTGCCCTTCATTCAACTTGGGTTGTTCAATCCGCATTGAAAGTTCTTCATGATTCAACTAAAGTAGACATCTAGTTTCTTCCACTTGACGATCCAACATCATTTGGATCATCGCTTGTACCCCCAACCATTGTCCTTGGCTCAGGTGTTGCTGCTGCAACAACCACTTGCTCAATCACAGGTGGTTGATTCTTGTTTTCGTTTGTGTTTCCAACTCCACTTCTGGTTCTTTCCATATTTGATCTATACATCGAATAAGGTGAATTTAGATCCTCATTCACGATAGATATTTAAATCATCCATATCACTCCGAAAGTTTTACATGCTAGTTATAATACCGTAGTGATACGCTTAGAATCCTAAACACATAAGGTCTCCAGATCTGGTTGGCAACAAACCGTAGATCTGAACAAATAATATCATATATGGAAAACATATAACATTTAATACATAAAAGCATTTTAGGCATCTTTCCTAAAATAAACTAGTGCTTGTGTCTAAAATATGATAGACACTCATCTCACAATCTTTACTTAGCATTCTAAGTTTAAGTCTAGAAACCCTACAAATTCCTAGCTCGCTTAAACTAATTCTCTGATACCAACTGTGACTTCCGCAAATTCAGGGCCAGAAAAGACCGATTTAATTTATGATTTTAATATAATTCAGAGTTGTCCTTTGATTAAAAGAGTTGCGTAATTTGTTCCAAAAACACAATATGATAAAATAAAGTTTATCAAAGCACCTCTTAAAGAAATGTATTTTCATATATAACAAAACTCGGGATGTCATGTTCCGATACAGACCAAAAGCATAAACGACACATTATAAGCCTTACAACAGTTATATATAACCACAGGCTTATAAAAAAAATAACTTGATGATTCATCCAACTTATGCTCTCATGCCACTACCTGTAATACAAATAAAACTGAGTGGGTCAGGCTTGGGAGCCTGGTGAGCATATAGGGTTTTCAACCCATAATAAATAATTATATTAATTTCATCAACCAACAATAACCCAATTACATATTCCCGTTATCCTCACTTTACGTCCCTAAAACAACTATAACAAGGGACCTAGCCTAAGGATATTCATCGGGGTGACAACACATGCTTTGGTGGTTCCTCAACAATATATGTTAAACAAGGCAACAATGTGGGGGATGGAGTATAGCAATTGAACACCCAATTTCAATAACACCCTACAGGTGGCGAGCCTGTCAGCGCTCCACTAGATTGTCTAGAAGAGTCTGTGGACGTCATCTAAACTTCGCTAGATGACTGAATCAACAACAACATCGAGGTCTCTCATCATTTTATCACATGTCAACTATCTACCCATGTTTTACCCAACATTTTTGTAGATAACAATATACTGGAAAAAGAATTGGGACGAAGGAGTTAGATCTGAATGAAGTTTTGGAGTTTGTAGGGCCATCTAGTACGCGGGACATACTAGATGTGTACGCGGTGCATATTAGCGTACCGAGCTAAATGGTCACGGATGAGTCTTGAGTACGCCGGGCGTAGTAAGGGGTACACGAGGCGTACTCCCTTCAGCCATAAAACCCTAATTCTTAGTCCTTGACCCTATTTATGTGACGATTGGATCTTGGTATGTATTTAAATTACTATTTATTCAAATTAGAAAAGCAACTGGACTAGTTGGAAGCCCCAAACTCGTCGAATAGAGATCATATGGCTCGTGTGATTTAAGTAACCTACTCGACGAGTTGATAGGCCTCAACTCGACGAGTACACCGGCTGGGATGAAACCCTAATTTACAGGGTTTTGCATCCTATTTAAAGGAATTAATCTTTCCCATAGCCGCTCATCAGCCTCCCTAAAACCCTAAATCATATTGTGAGCTCCTTGTTGAAAAAACTAGAGGTTTTGGGTGGATTTTTTGTGTGTTCTTGTGCTTGGTGAAGGACTTCGAAGAACTAGAAGGTCATTGAGCTTGAAGAGAAGCACTAGAGTTGGGATCTCATCCGTGTTTGGCAACTTTCTGAGGTAAAATGTCTCAAACTTGATGATTAATAGCTTAGATCTATATTATCTCACCCATGGTGGAACTCGGCGAGTCGATGCCTAGACTCGGCGAGTTCAAGGCAATCTCCTTAGATAAAGATCAGACTCGGCGAGTTGTTCATACAACTCGGCGAGTCACAGTATAACTTGTTCATCGGATGAAGATGAACTCGGCGAGTTGTTTATACAACTCGGTGAGTAGGATGAAGGACTTGAACATCAGTTGGAAGGAGAACTCGTTGAGTAGACGCCTAACTCGACGAGTAGAAACAGAATTTAGGTCAGTCGTTTGGACATGGACTCGGCGAGTTGGCGAGCCAACTCGGCGAGGCGGGTCAAATGGAAGTTGACTCTGACTTTGACTTAGGGCATGATCAGGGGTAAAATGGTCATTTTACCCAAAGGTCAGTTAGCAGTTTTTGACTAAGTGTTTGGTGGGGATACAGCCGGAGGATTTCCGGAACAGCAGAGGCAGCAGTCAGACTATTCCCACGAAGATCAGCAGCTACTCTAAGGTGAGTTACCTTCCATTAGTGGTGGGTCTAAGGCCACAATGCCGGCCCACCAGTAGTAGATGTATGATTAGATGATTGTCTCTATGATATTCATCTAGGGTTGCTACTACCCCTGTTATGTTTATGTGTTTGTATGATATGATGCTATGTGCTAGTGATAGCAAGGGAGATAGTCCCCAGGTTACCGGTCGATAGGGCCGAAGGGGCAGTCATGCCCAACCATGCTAGATAGACTATGTGATATATGTGCTATGTGGTAGTAGTAGAGGGTGAAATAGTCCCCGGTACCCGGTCGAGAGGACCAAGGGGGGGGGGGGGCAGCACCCAGATATGCTAGGCAGTATCCGGTCGAGAGGACTGAAGGGGAGGCAAGCACCCATATATGCTAGGCAGTATCCGGTCGAGAGGACCGAAGGGGTAGGTCGGGCACCCAGATATGCCTAACAATTTATGTATGTTATGTGATTGTATAGTTTGTGGTACAATAGGGGAACTCACTAAGCTTTGTGCTTACAGTTTATAGTTTTGGTTTCAAGTACCTCTTCATCGAAGGGGAAGGAGCTGGCTCGGTAGTGGCACATCATGCACACACACGTGTTTCCGCATTTATTAGATTTCTCTGGGATTTATACTCTGATGTTTCGATTGGTTGTATGACTTGACTTTTGAACATGGTTTATGTTGTGACGTAGCTTGATCAAACAATGTCTTTATCTATTAACATTTTCTAAAGTAATGTTTTAAAAACGAAATTTTTGGACATGAAAATTGGGTCGTTACACAAGCGGTCCTAATGCATGAGTTTAGCAACAGGACAGGTGGCGGCACCCGCTCCTGCTATATTTCGGGTTTGGGTTATCATTTGGGCTTGGATTGGTCGGGGGGTTTTTGGGCCATATGTAGAAAAGTGTTGGGTTTGTGGAAAAGTTAGTGGGCTTTAGGGTAAGGCCCATGTATGGGTTTGGACCCAATTAGGAAAATTGGGCTATAACTGGGCTTTGGATGAGTATTTGGTTTGTGAGCCTTTGATTGTGATTTTGGGACTTAGTCTTGGACCAAACTAGGTAAGGGGTAAAATGGACTTTTTACCCCATGTATGGATTATTGGATTGGGTATTGGAACCCATATGTTAATTAAATGTTTTCATGTTTATTAGCACGGGTATTCTAGTGGATCTGCAGTTAGAGATATTCGTGGGTTCAGCTATCGAGGTGAGTCTCTTCATTGTATTGTGGGATGATGACACTAATGCCGACCCATTTAGTTTACGTATTATAGGAAGACCCGAGGTGGCCCTTGGCATTTGTATGAAAGACCAAGAGGTGGCTCCTGGCAATCTGTATGTAAGACCAGAGTCTGAACTTCGGCAGTTAATTAGTTAAGTAGTTGTAGATTGTATGCTAGTTGTCTTTGTGATGCTTGCATGGAAGACTAGGAGGTTGCTCGTGGTACTTCTTTATAAGAACCAGGGTTTTGGACCCTGTCTTGTCAAGAAAGACCATGATACTGCTTGTGGCATAATGGAAAGACTATGGTTGGCATATAGCACCTCCTATTTTTTGTTTGATATGTATGGCTCGTATGATATTTATGGTATGTGGTATTTGGGGAACTCACGAAGCTTTGTGCTTACAGTTTGTGGTTTATGGTTTTAGGTACTTCCAGTTCGAAATGGAAGGGCACGGCTTGATCGCAACACTTACACCAGTGTTTTCTGCGAGTTGTGATTCTGGGAATGAACTCTGATAATTGTTTTTATTTTAAAATAGTTCTAAATGTTTGAATAAAGGATAAATGAGTGTTTTAATTATATTTAAAATGAAACTTTTACCCTATGATTTTTGGGATGTTACAAGTTGGTATCAGAGCCTTGGTTTGAGGGATTTGGGCGTACTCTAAGGTGTGCTTGAACTCAAAATGATGGTTTGGTGACGATTTTCGAAATAAACATTTATTTAAAAATATATTTGTAATCAAAGAAAGGGGTGTGATGCGTGCAATCGACCAAGCTCAAGTAAGTGGCTCCTAGAATACCAACACATGTGTATTATGATATATGATATGATTTTGAGAATTGCATGCTAGATTAGGCCTAAGGATCTGCTAAATATTATATGATAGGAGAGATGCCTTTATATGCTTGATTGTATAAGCTTTAGAATTGCATGCTAGTATGGATTCCAGTCGAGTGGATAGAATGTCTTGTTTAGTGTATGTTGGTTAGATTTTCCGTTGCCTGAATGTTTCTTGATTTATGCTTTGTGGGGATCTTAGCAGTGTGGATCAACTACTAAGTGAATATGCTAAGTCACATGTGGTACAGGTTATATAATCTCAGAGTGGTGGATCTGACCCTATTGCGCATCTCTCATTTGAGTATAACCCTTCTAGGTTTGAGTCTCCTACTCGAAGGATTATCTGATCTCGGTTGCATGTGATTGTGTCCATTAGGTATTTAGTTGACATTATTGGGAGCTTTTTAGCAGCTGAGGGCAGGGTGAGGTTAGGAACCTAGGATAGCCTAAGATATGCTTCAGTGGGATTAGTGGCGTTGTTTAACTAGTTTTTGGGGCATCAGTTTGATAGGGTGACTTAGAGGATTCTGGATGATTCATGAGGAAAGTGTGGATATGTGCAGAAAGTAGTATTGGGCCCATACTACCGAAAGCACAGATTCCATACCCGAAACGGGGAAAGTCTTTGAGAATCTAAGAAGCTTGGGAGGAGGAATTTTTGGGCATGTTTTGATCTTTGGCATATTGTATTTCAGTTTGGTGATGAGCACTCAGGGAGGAGGTTCTGGTTCTGGTTTCGGCTCAGGTGCAGGTACTTAGTCGATTAGCGAGCATATGCAGGTGTTTATCTCATCAGAGATTACTCGTGGTATTTTGGAGCAGACTCTTATGATCTTTGGTTCAGTCAAGGATGGGATTTTAGAGCTACTGGGTAGTCACCTCGGGTCCTTTCGGACCAAGATCGTAGCGGGGAAGATGGGGGCTCATCCGGAGCCTAAGGCTTGTGGATCCCTAGGATCCTTCAGGAAGCAGGATCCTATTGCTAGCTCTTGTCAGTTAGGATTAGAGGTGGGTCATGCACCATGTCTTCAGGGGAGTCGACCACATGATTGGATTGAGTCGGAGGTTTCGTGAACCCTACGCGAGTAGTTACCCGACATCATTGGGCGTGTCACTGATAGAGTGCTCGTCAGGTTCAAGGGTCGAGCCTCAGTTATTCAGGAAGTTGGTGGGGTGGTCGGGGTAACCCGAGAGTAGGAGATTGGTTTAGATAGGCAACTGGGGAAGAGGAAGGAAATTCCAGGTCTGGATCGACGATCTGAGCAGTTGGATGCTACCATAGCTGGTGTCAAAGACCTGAGGGGTTGTGGTGGTTGCACAAAGGATGAAGGGACGCATGAGGATGTGCGCAACATGTCTAAGTATGGTAAGTGCAAATGGAAGGGTCACAACCGTCAAGAATGCACAGTGGAAGTAGAATCATGCCATTATTGTCATCAACATAGTCATATCAGGTAGAATTTCCCCAACTTAGTGGTTAGTGCTTAGGTTTCATCGCAGGTACTTCAGTAGGAAGAGCGATTTAAGGGTTTCTTCAGATGATATTGTGGGTATGTTATCTTTTGCCTTCTTTAGTTGTTATTCGTGTTTATATTGCTTGGGACTTTGTATCGTTTTGGGTAAGCATTATTTTTGGTTTATTTCTCTATTTATGTTTGGGTTATATCTTCAAGAATTGTTATATGCCATTTGCATGCCCTGAATCATCAGTGGGTTAGTGAGGGGTTGTATATGGTGTAGTGGATCCTAAGTGTTTGGTTGTTATTATGGTCTTTGGTAGAGATTAGTTCAGGGGGTATTGTGTGGAAGGTTAATGGACAAGATTTAGCAGGTTAGTTCTCCAGTATCGTCAGGGTTCAGTGATTTTAGAAATCATGCTTGGCTGGCTCCTAGTGGTGCCAAGGAAAACGGTCTATTATTGAGGTTTTGGATTGGGCATCAGCTCATAGGACTTCAACATTTGGGTGTTGTATCATTAAAAGCGTCTGGGGTTATCAGTTTTGCTGGGATTTCAGGGAGTGTTTATCTGGTCTTCAGGGTTGTACGGTCTTTGGATTGGTTAGCAATGGAAATCTAGCATTAATAAGTGTTGGTTGTCTGCGGTTCAATCATAAGAGGTTAAAATGGATTGGGAATCCTTCAAACCTTTTGTGTTGGGAGAGCTTAGTCGAATCAAAGTGGGGGAGAACTGTTCAGATTTCTGGGAGCGGAATCAGGTGTGAAACTAGGATGAGTTTCATATCCCCATAGGGGGAAGAGCGTCTCAAGTGATCGTTTGGATTGAGGATTGTGTGAGTGGGAGTTTAGGAAACTTCCCAACAGTGGGTTAGCGCCTTCGTGGTGATGGATAACGGGCATTTAGTGTACTCACGTTGGGGTTCCAGGCATTGCTCGAGACCAGGTTGGGTGCATGTTCGACTCTGGGTGTGTATGGGTTGATAGATTAGAGGTAAGACATGGACAATGGTTGTGGAAAAGTAGAAGTGTTGTAATACTATAGGGTGACCCATAGTATTCACTAGTTTCCAGTTAGTGCGGGAGTGCTGTAAGACTGCAGGGAGACCCGTAGCATTCACTAGTCCCTATGCAGCGGTGAAGGTGTGGCAAATCCATGATTGGTCATGGAGTTCTTCAGATGGTTAGGACCAGAGTGGATCAGCTCGTAAGACTATGGGAAGGCGACAACATGCTTGGAATAAGGAAATGGTAGGTCTTTGGAGACCGGGTATGATATAAGACTACAATTAGTTATGTAACCTTCAGTTTAGCATTGGGTTTGGTGCCGATATGGTTTGGTTGATTATTGCCAGTTGAGGCTTTCTTTCAGAAGTCACGTCAGGTGACTATGTGTGTGTCTTTTGGCTCAACAACCGGGCAGGAATCTGGTATTTCAGGTAGTTGGCAGATAAGTGGGAACCAAGGAGGTCTCAGCTGCTTTTGGAAAATAGTTAGGAGGCAGCACGATGATTCGGGAAAATGCTAAGTCACTTGCAGTTGGATTAAATAATCTCAGTGTAATTGATTTGACCCCGTTACGTAGCTCTCGTTTGAGTCTAACCATTGCAGGGATAAATCTTCTACTCGAAAGATTATCTGAGCCTTCTATCAAGTATAAGTGTTATGCAACTGTTCAAGGTCAGTGACTTTGTTCCCAATGGTAGCATCTAATAACCAAGGTTGTAAGTGTTTTGTTTAGTCTAGTACTTAATGTGGAATTGGCATGGTAATGGTTCGGTGTGGGCGGTCTATCAGGGAGTCAGACCAAATTGAGACTTCAAGTTTCGGAAATGTAGAAGTGGTTTTATGCATGGTTTTATGGATTCGACTTCGTCAGTTCGAAGAGAACTATGAGGGTTAGGTTCGGTTGCTTTAGGAAGGTCGTTGTATGCTCAGGTTTTTCGATTGCGTTCCTTGGGGTGCTTGGTATGACCTGAGTGTTAGTAAGGAGCGATTTTGTGGATGAAATCTAATTTAAGTGGGGGAGAGTTGTAACACTCAGTTTGTATTGCTTCATATTCCGGGTTGTGGCCCAATCATCAGTTATCATGAGGCTTAGGGCCTTGGCTAAGAAAGGATTTGGTCATTTTTGGTTGTGAGTGCTACAGTTGAAGTGACTCGAGTGTTCGATGGCGCTTCAGAGCCCAAGAGTATAATCGTAATTTGTTAGTTCGAGCCTTTATGAATTTTGGGTTCTTGTTCAGGAAGTTTTTATGGAATGGTGAGTTTTTAGAAGCGTAGGGCTTCTCATCACCTTTATGTGGATATAAAGTTCGTTGGAAATGGACTTGGGACGAAGGAGTTAGAGCTGAATGAAGTTTTGGAGTTTGGAGGGCCATCTAGTATGCGGGGCGTACTAGATGTGTATGCGGGGCATACCGAGCTAAATGGTTGCGGGTGAGCCATGAGTATGCCAGACGTACTAAGGGGTACACGGGGCGTACTCCCTTCAGCCATAAAACCCTAATTCTTGGTCCTTGACCCTATTTAAACCTCATTTCTTTCATGAGACTCATATTTTATCAACCTCTAAGCCTCCTAAACCCTAGAAGCCGACCCTTAGCCTTTATCTTGGATCTTTTAAGCCATTGTGAAGGATCTTGGAGTATTTTGTGCACTTTGAAGAGCTTGGAGCTTGTTGAAGAATCACCACCTGGAAAGGAGCTTGTAAATCCAAAGGTTTTCCATCTTTTGCAATCTATTGAAGGTAATAAGCTTTTATCTTGTCATCTCCTTGGTTAGATCTTATTTTGGGTTTTATTATGGTCATTTTAGCCCATTTGGTTAGTCCTTGTGAGCTAACGTAGTTTTAGAGGCTTGATCTTGTAGATCTGGACGTTTTAGGTGTCCCAAAGGCATAAAAATGTGATCTTTATGGTTTATTTGGATTCATGCATGTGTTAAGACCCTTCATTAAGCTATTTTGAGCTCTAGAGTCCCATTAAGCCATGCATGAAAATAAAGTTGCCAACTTTACGTGATAAGTCATCCATAGGAGGAATATATTAGACTTTGAAGCAAGGACTTAAGTGGTTAAGTGCGTAATGTAGAAGATTAGGGTCCAGGGGAGTATGCTAGGTGTACCAATTTGGTACGTTGCACGTACTATCCCCAAAGGGTGTACATTAGGCATACCAACTGAGTACGCAGGGAGTACTCAACCTGTTGGGCTTTTCTTGTTTGGTTGGCTTGTTGTCCATGGAGTGTTGACTAGAAGTTTGAGCAGGTTTGACAATTAGTTATTTTGATCCTTCTTGGATGTTCGGCCTTCTTGGTTTAAGACCATGATGGGTTTGGGCTTGATTTGGATATTTGGGCCTTAGTGGGCCTTATGGTGTCATTTCATGTTTGGGCTATCGTTTAGGCTTAGATTTGGCTATCGTTTGGGCTTGGATTACACGAGGCTTTGTTGGGCCATCTATAGAAAAGTATTGGGTGTGACATCCCTAAAATCTCAGCCAAAAAAGACCGATTTTCATTTATGCTTTTAAAATAATTTCAGAGTAAATCCTTTTGATTTGAAAGAGTTGTGGAATTCGTCCCCAAAAACAAAACGTGATAAAATAATATTTACCAAAGCATTTCATAAAAGAAATGTATTTTCATTATATAATCAAAACTCGGGATGTCATGTTCCGATACAGACCATAAAGCATAAATGATAATATTACAAGTCATTCAACAAATATATACATATACAGACTTGTAAACAAAACAACTTGATGGTTCATCCATCTTATGCCCTTGCGCCACTTCCTATAATACAAATAAAACTGAGTGGGTCAGGCTTGGGAGCCTGGTGAGCATATAGGGTTTTCAACCCACAATAAATAATTATATTTAATTCCACCAATCAACAATAACCCAATTACCCATTCCCGTTATTCTCACTTTACGTCCCTAAAACAACTAACACAAGGGACCTAGTCTTAGAATATTTCATCGGGGCGACAACACATGCATTCGGGGGGTTTCCCGGCAATATATGTCAAATAAGGCAACCATGAGGGGGATGGAGTACAGCGAATGAACACCCAAGTTCATTAACACCTATAAGTGGCGAACCTGATAGCGTTCCACAGGAGTGTTTAGAAAAGTCTGTGGTCTTCATCTAAACTCCGCTAGATGACTGAATAAAAAACAACATCGAGGCCTCTCATCTGTTTATCACACGTCAACTATCTACCCATGTTCTACCCGACATATTAGTAGATAAAAATATATATTTTTATACATAGTTTAAAACCTGCCTAGCATTCTCATTCAATACATATTCCAGAACAACAGATGAGACACATACACATAACACGTATTTCATAGAGAATAAATAATATCTATGAGATAGAAGAAAGTGAATATACATTCACGCATATAACAACAATATATACACATAACACGTATTTTATATTAAATACTTGATAATTATGCGTTAGAAGAAAGTAACCACACACTCACTTGGTCAGATGATGATCGGACAACACTACGACTTGTAAAAGTAGTATTCTTCGGCAAATCTGGAAGATCTTCACAAAAAACCGGACTCCTCGCGGGCAGAGCTTCGGCTCGGGAATCGCACTTCTCGGGATCATCGGGGTTTGGGACTTGCTTCGGGGCTCGGGAATGATACCGGGGCTTCGGGATAATTCTTGCACGAAAAACGATGCAAAAACGCGAGAAAAAGAGAAGAAATGAGCAAACTACTCGGTTGCCCTCGACACCATTTTATAGGGCTGGGAAGGTCAAATTACACTGGGCGTAACGACGATAAGGTCGCTGACTCCCCCCCCCCTTCGGATAATATCGATATATATATATATATATATATATATATATATATATATATATATATATATATATATATATATATATATATATATAATATCGAAAATATTTAATAAACTTCAAAAATTCATATCTTCCTCATACGAACTCCGTTTTCGATGTTCTTTATATCCACGCGTAGGTGAGACTACGATCTACCACTTTCGTTTAGACTCCATCGGCTAATTTTGAATTTATTTTTATTATTTATTTTTAGTAGGCCGGGACAGGAAAATTCCGTTATAAATTCACAACTTCTTCGTTTGACGTCCGTTCTCGCCTAACTTTTTATCGTTTTACTACAATTAATGAGATCTTCGATTCTCATATAGATTGTTTCGGCTAAAAACTGCTCGGTCTCAAATCGAGTATTCGGGCTGCATACCGCTAAGTCGAAACTTCGAAAAATCATAACTTAGACTATTACATCAAATCACATAATTAAGCAATTAAGCACAAAACACATAATACTCAAATAATACGCTCTTATTATTTCAAAACGGGTTACAAAGGTTAACCTAGACTATTACATCAATGAAAATGCCTAGCGTAGAAACGCGGGCGTTACATTGGGTTTGGGGAAAAGTTAGTGGGCTTTAGGGTAAGGCCCATGTAAGGGTTTGGAAAATTGGGCTATAAGTGGATTTTGGATAAGTATTTGGTCTGTGAGCCTTTGATTGTGAGTTTGGGACTTAGTCTGGGACCAAACTAGGTGAGGGGTAAAATGGTCTTTTTAGCCCATGTATGGATTATTGAATTGGGTATTGGAACCCATATGTTAATTGAATGTTTTCATGTTTATTAGCGCGGGGATTTTAGCGGATCTGCAGTTAGAGATATTCGTGGGGTTCAACTATTGAGGTGAGTTTCCTCACTGTACTATGGGTCGAATGCACCAATACCGGTCCATTTGGTTTACATATTATAGGAAGACCCAGGGTGGCCTTTGTTATTTGTATGAAAGACCAGGAGGTGGCCCCTGGCAATCAGTATGCAAAATCAGAGTCTGAACTCTGCCAGTTAATTAGTTAAGTAGTTGTAGATTGTATGGTAGTTGTATTTGTGATGCTTACATGAAAGACCAGGATGTGGCTCCATGCACTTGTCTGTAAGACCGAGGGTTTTAGACCCCCGCTTGGCAAGAAAGACCATGATACGGCTCGTGGCATAATGGCAAGACTATGGTTGACACATAGCACCTCGTATTGTATGTTTGATATGTATGGCTCGTATGATATGTATGGTATATGGTATATGTGTGGTATGTGGTATTTGGGGAACTCACTAAGCTTTGTGCTTACAGTTTGTGGTTCATGGTTTCAGGTACTTACGATTCAAAAGGGAAGGGCTCGGCTTGATCGCAACGCTTATACCTGTGTTTTCCGCAATTCGTGATTCTGGGAATGAACTCTGATAATTGCTTTTATTTTTAAGTACGTATAAATGTTTGAATAAAGGATAAATGAGTGTTTTAATTACATTAAAAATGACATTTTTACCCTATGATTTTCGGGACATTACATGCGAGACTGGTAGTCTCAGCAATGGTTTGAGAATCTCTATATCTCGGTTTAGTGAGGAGTTGTTGTGAATTAAAAGGTTTTGGGTAAAATGCAAATGTAGATCTTTGGATTTCGGATTATGAGTTAAGTACCGGGTTGGTATTTGGGTGGGAACTGGCATTGGAAATCGCGGGTGTTTATGTGCATGATCTTTATTTCAGTAAGAATTGAATTAAGGAATCTGTATTTCAGGGGCATCAGTTGAAGGGTTCAGGGTTAAAGGGTGGTCTCAGTTTTGATGGTAGATCAAGCTCTTGTGATGGTGTTTTGGTGTAGTTCTTTTTGTGTGGGGGTCAAACAAGTATGGACTTTCAAGATCTTTTTAGCGTAGGTGTGTTGGTTTGGCAGTTAAAGGAAGCAGTTTCTTATTCAGCACTAGAAGGTTTATCTCCCAAATCGTCTCATGTTGTTCATTATATCCATGGAATTTTTACCTTCAGGATGAGCCTTCACTCGAAGGAATATATGTCCCTTTGGTTACGTGAAATATTGTCGGCAACATCATATGATCTGTGGTTCTGTTTCTAGTGGGAACCTCAGGTAATCAGGAGTTGAGTAGTCAGTTGGGAGATAAGTGGAATGCAATTAGCAATGGTTCAATATGGGTGGTCTGTTAGGGAGTCAGACCAATTCGATATTTCAAATTTCAAGTTGAGTAGATGTGGTTATTTTGTAGGGGATTATTTTAGGTGGAGAAAGGATTCGTTCATCTTCAGAGCCCTTCTAGGGTTCGTTTCGGTTGCCTTGGGAAGGCTGTGGTATGCTCGGGGTAGTAGTCGTGCTGCTTAGGTTGTCTGGCATACTAGGAAGGACTGATCATGGATGTGAAACCTCGTATGCTGGGCGTATGAGGATTACGCAGGACGTACGAGGAGTAAGTAGAAACCCTAATTTAGGGTGTTGTACCATATATAAACACCTTAAGTCATTAGGGTTGGCCTCTTTAGCAGCCCTAAGCATCCGAAACCCTAGAAATCGTTCCTTATCCTCGATTTTTGTGTTTTTGAGCTCATTGTGTGCATCTTGGTGTGTTTTGGTTCATATTCAAGAAAAAGGAGTTTGGTGCAAGGTCGTGGATCAAGGAAGAGCTTGTGGATCCCGATTATCTACTTAATTTCCAGCTTGTTTGAGGTAAAAAGCTATGACCTTGTTCATAAGAAGCTTAAATCTAGTTTATATGGGTTTTGGACCCTTTTTGTACCCATGAATGAGATCTAGCAGTTTGACACCACTCCAGGAGCTACGAGTTGCCACTCTTTGTGTTTCTGAGGTTCAAGGTCCATAAAGTTGGCATATTTAGGGTTTAGAATCACTTATGCATGAGATTATGTCCTTTTATTGAAAGTAGAGTGATATATCTTTAAGTTGGGTCCTTATGGGGCATGCAAAGTCACCAAGTCAGTGACTTTATGATTCTAGACGCTTATTAAGGTTTAAATCTGTGGTTTGGACTTTTGTTCTTAAGCATTAAGTGCTTAACTCGAGTTGGGTTGAATGGGTGAGTACGTTGGGCGTACAAGCAGGTACACTTAGCTTATTATCCCTCAAGTGAGTACGCTATGCGTACGTGCTGAGTACGCCCCACGTACTCAGTTTGTTGGGCTTCACATTCTTTGAGCCTCGGTTAGGCCATTTCTTTTGGGCTTTGATGCAATTGGTCTTCTTGGGCCATCTGAAGATAAGTGTTTGGACTAAGAGAATGAGTGGGCTTTAAGGTAAGGCCCATGTAAGGGTTTGGGCCAAATTTGGGAAATTGGGCCATAAGTGGGCCTTGGATGATTATTTTGTTTTTGGGCCTTTTAGTTTGTGAGTTTGGGCCTTAGTCTTCGAGAAAGCTAGGTGAGGGGTAAAATGGTCTTTTTACCCTGAGTATGGATTGTTGTATATGGATTGAAACCTAAATGTTAAATTGGGTGTTATTTTGTATTGATAGCTTGGGGATTTGTCGGACTAGCAGCCATGGATTTTTAGTGATATTTAGCAGTTGAGGTGAGTCTCCTCACTGAGCTTAGAGGGTCGAAGGTACCAATGCTGGCACATGGTTTATATGTTAGGATGCTAGATGTATGTATGACTCTTGCATGTGTTATGTGATGGCATGTTTACCGGGCAATGCCCAATGCCAGGAGGATCCTGATGAGTATATTGTATGCTAGTTACCAATATGTGTTTTTATATTGTCGGGCGGGGCTCGATGACTGTATGGTATGCTATTGTCTTTGTGATTATCGCATGTGTTAGTATGATTATATGTATCAGGCGGGGATGGTGGTTGAGAAATCTGTAAAACGAGCGGGGCTCGATGCCGGCCGTGGCCCGAAGCCGAGTGAGACTCAATGCCGGGCGGGGGCCCAGTATGTGATTTATTATGTTTGTGTGTGGTATCTTGGGGAAATCACTAAGCTTTGTGCTTATGGTTTTCTGTTATGTTTCAGGTACTCCAATTTTCAAATGGAAGAGCCCGAGATGATTGCAGAGCAGACACCACCTCATTCCGCATTTTCTTGATTTACCCTGATAAGAAATGGTGATTGATACAATTGTTTATTTGGATTTATATGATAATGTTTTGGGAATACTGGTTTATTAATTTAAAATGAAATTTTTGGGTCTTATTTTTGGGATGTTATAACTTTTTAAAGTGTGTGTAATTCTAATTATATAAGAAAACATGCATAATAAACAACCACATATCATATAAATACAAACACAATGCAAGTAACAATACCTACAAGATTGATGCTACATGTCACCCATATGATCCATCAAAAGGAAAGACAAGTCATACTAAGGACAAAAGGGGACTTCAAAGCTCCCACTCGAACAACCACCAAAACTATAGGTCAACAAGAGCACCATGAGACTCCTAACTCCTAGATCCTTCAATTAGTCTTCAGTTTTCAATAAATTACAATTTCTATTCTAATACAAATTTCCTAAGTAAACCATTACAATTTAAAAGAAAATTAAATATTATAAAAGAAAATAAATTACATGAAACTCACAAAGACCAAAAACACAATCGAATACATAACAAATAGCTCAAGTCGAGGCTCGGTGTATCAGTTCCATACAATTCACAACAAACAATTGTTTTGAACTTAGATTGCAACTTCTCGATTAAATTTATAATCATGAAGTTTAAAGCAATCCAACATACTATTGTTTCTATGATTTCACATGCGATGTATCATCCAAACAACAATGTCATGATTTTGTTATTAATTAATAATTAAAATTAAATAATTAAAACAACAAACAAATCGATAACCAACATTTACAAACCATCAAATTTGCATAATATTTGAGTCAAATGCATTTAAGTGACCAAAGCATGTTCAATACGAAAATACAATGTTTATGTGAATAGTGAACTTGCGGCGCTAACCAGAAGATGTCATGTTGTAATCCACCTGTGAACCCATGTCGCTAAGCAGAAGATGTCATGTCATGATCCACCTTTTAACCTGTATCACAAATCAAAAGTATGGCACTGTATTCCACATATTAGGGTTCAAGTATCCCTGAAACGATTTCTACTAAAACTCACAACAATTTATAGATTAAAAGAGTTTATGAAAAAATTTTAAAACTTAATAGTGGTTTGATATAATCAATCTACATCATATAAATAGGTTAGCACAAAATAATTGAAAATCTAGTGCAAAAGAAGTGAACTAGTGGCTCTAATACCATTGTTAGGTTATGAGGGATCCAAAAGGCCACATAACGGAAGCAATAAAACTATAACCTCATAAGCCAATAATAAATCTATGTTCAACCAAATCTATTGCAAGTAAATAAACAAGAAGAAACACAAGTAAACATATCGATCATTTGAAAACTTCTTCTGATCTTCATGAAGAGAGTGCTAAGAGCCCAATAGAGCTCCTCTTTCGTAGTCACACCCAAGAAGCATATCCACTAACCTTGACAAGCTCCAAAAACCACATAACATTAAACCCTAAACAATTAGGGTTGTGATCATTAATAGTGTCGCGAAAAAAGGATTTTTCATGATTTTAAGAATGGGTGAAAGGAGAATGAAATTTCTAGGATTTCCATCACTTAAATTTCGTTCCTAAGGCACCCTATTCATTAAATATGTTATTTGGTCACCAAGCAATTATCCTAAAGATCTAACTTTCAGATCTTTGCACTTTAGACACCTTAGGTCGACAAGTTTCTTATTAATTAATTAAACATTTATTTGATTAACATAGTAGACCCCAATAATACTCTCGTGCCATTAGTTGTTTATTTTTGTCATTTGTGTAACCCAAAATGATTTTATTATTAATAGTAGTATTACAAACTATTGTGACTGATCACATCCATTGGCAATACTACATTTTTTTTCCAAACACATTCCCATAGCCCTCTCATGATGATGTTGGAAAAGGGAAACTAATGATGTACATACCTAGTAGACAATTGTGTACCATAAGAACGAAGTTGATTGAAATCATTAGGTGAAGTTGAAGTAGTTGAATCACAAGAAGAAAAAGCAAGTAGAGAGAGGTTAAATATTTACAGATACCACCATTAGTAATTTTTTAGTTGTTTAAATTGTATGCAATATTTCTTAAATAAGTAGAGTGTCAATTATACTATTGTGTGGTCTATTTTGTAGAAAGGCAAATCCTTGAATAGTTTATATTGCCTCATAAGTAATAGGCGATGTATAGATAGTACATAGTGACATTCATTAAATGTCTTTTTGTAACAATAGCATAGGGAAAAGGCAAATATTAATGTGAGGTTTAATACGAAATGTGAATACATATGTTCTTTTGAACAATAACGTGCATAGATAATAAGCTAGCCTTAGTTCTCCTATTAAAGTTCTCCTCAAAGAGTTATCTAAACGTTAAATATCAACAATATTGCTTTATAGTTTTCAGTATTAGAAAAAGAGAAAATAACAAAAATAGCCAATTATACTAATTACATTACAAAAATAGCCAAAAAAAATCGAAATTGCAAAAATAGCCTTCAATTTCGCAGATGGAATTGCCCCATCTGCGAAATGACCATTCCATCTGCGAATGTACAAGCTGCTAAAGCACAACTGTGCTTTAGCAGGTTGTACATTTGCAGGTGGTTTTTTTTTCTTTTTTTTCCTGTATATATATTGAAAATGTAGGGTAAAATCGCAGATGGAATAGCCCCATCTGCGATTTACTCTCATTCCATCTGCGAAATTGTATTTTTTTGGTTTTAGTTTGACTATGAAATCAATTGGTTTGACTACGAAATCATGTTGCTATATAAAAAGTTTTCCTCAGTGTTTCGGTAAAGTACAACCTGATTGATTTCATAGTCAAACTAAAAAACTTTTCATATAGCAACATGATTTCGTAGTCAGACCAATTGATTTCATAGTCAAACTAAAAAAAACAAAAAAAAAATCACAATTTCGCAGATGGAATGAGAGTAAATCGCAGATGGGCTATTCCATCTGCGATTTTACCCTACATTTTCAATATATATACAAAAAAAAAAAAAACACTTGCGAATGTACAAGCTGCTAAAGCACAGTTGTGCTTTAGCAGCTTGTACATTCGTATATGGAATGGTCATTTCGCAGATGGGGCAATTCCATCTGCGAAATTGAGGGTTATTTTTGCAATTTCGATTTTTTTTGGCTATTTTTGTAATGTAATTAGTATAATTGGTTATTTTTGTCATTTTCTCTTAGAAAAATAGTTGTAAGACTTGTGTACTACACATGTTTATTTAAAAAAATAAATATAAAGATCTAAACATTTAGTAAGTTTGAATTTATAAAAAAAAAATAAGGAAAAAAATATATTAAATTATTGAAATTGAAGTGCTTATTTCTTTTTTAATTTAAATAAATAATTTAAATAAATAAATAAATGAAATAATTGATCTTCAATTTAATAATTTTGAAATTAAAAGAAAAGTTGTATTAATGAAATTAATATATATTTATTATTACATTTAAATATCATGTGGATTTAAATAAAATCGAAAACACCATAAAATGATATGTAAAAGAAATTAATTTAAAATAACCATAAAATAACATGTGAAAAAATAAATGAATGTATGACGTAAAACAAAAAGATTATTTATTAAAATAGAAGTTCTATCATATATACAAAATAAACGTGTTTGTAATTTTATTGACCATTTAGCTTTGAATAAAACAAGCATAATTTTAATATATATATATATATATATATATATATATATATATATATATATATATATATATATATATATATATATATATATATATATATATATATATATAACTTTGTAACTAACACGATTAATAATGGCAGTTGGAAAAATATCTCATGAATGGAACGCAAAGACAATATTCAATAATAAAAAGTAGCCACACTTAAATGATTGATTGAAACAAGTAACCCACCACAAGTAAAAGACATTTAAGGTGACAAGGACCATTTAAAAAAACTTAACCATTGATCCAACTTTTTTTTACCTTATAGATTTGTAAGTTTTAATGAAAAGTTCATATATCTAAATTAGACGAATAATCATTTATAAAGACCTATATATCCAACAACACTAATAAACCATGACAAGGAAAACTTAATACAAATTTATATAAATAAATTAAGTAACTTGTATAATACAAGTTTCTTTATGGGTAAAGAATTTTTATTAATTGTTTTAAATGTCTATTAGATTTTTTAAAATTAAATTATTTTATTTATTTATTTATTGTGTTCTATTTGCACAAGGTGAAATTTGTCGGGTGTAAAATTGGTTTTCAGAAATGTGACCTGGTAACTTGGTACCTCAGATGTCATGGCGGTCCAATCGGTAATATGATCAATACAATAGGTCTATGGACAGTTTGATCAACACAATATGTCTACATGGAAGTTTGGTCGATAATAACCCTTTTATGATCTTCTTCCTCACTGATCATCGTAATCCTTTTCACATCTTGATATCTGATCGGGAGGAGACAAAAAAAAATCATATTAATTTGAAAAATGTTCTTTATTCTATTGGAATAGAGGGAGTCGATTGAAGATTAAATGCAATGAACTGAAAGAACCCTAATTATGTTCCTAAACAACAACTAATTGATGTGTTAATTCGTCTTATTTAATGAGAAACGTTATTGCAGTCTTATTTTACTGGGAAATGCTATTGCAAATTAACAAATCATGTTACTCAAAATATCGATGGGAACAATTTAATTGTTGTGATGATAATAAGTAATACCAAAAATCAAGTTCATAATTAGAAAATGATGGTGGCTTAGGGTTTATACCTTCTTCGACTTTGTTCTTAACGTGATTCTCTCTTTTCTCTTCGACGAAACACATCTGTGTTAACGAAGATCTAAAGAGAGACTTCTAAAACCCCCTAAATGCTACTAGTTCGTTCTTGATTAAGAAACATTCCTCCACTTGGATTTTAGGGTGTCTTTTGCTTGTGATATTATTTTCCGGTTTCAAGTTATGAAATTTTATTTTTGGCAATTTAATAAGGTTCCCTATATAACCAGGTAAATCATATAAGATGTATCAACTATACAGATAAATGTGCATTTTGTGCTCTTAAAACATAAATAATATGTTATTGACCATTTAAACTAATTCATGAAAGTTCATTACACAACCATGACACTAACCTGTGACATCCCCAAAATCACGGCGAGAAAAGACCGGTTTCATTTATGCTTTTAAAATAATTTCAGTGTAAATCCTTTTGATTTAAAAGAGTTGCAGAATTTGTTCTCAAAAACAAAACGTGATAAAATAATATTTACCAAAGCATTTCATAAAGAAATATATTTTCATTATATAATCAAAACTCGGGATGTCATGTTCCGATACAGACCAATAAGCATAAACGATAACATTACAAGTCATTCAACAAATATATATATATACAGACTTGTAAACAAAACAACTTGATAATTCATCCATCTTATGTCCTTGCGCCACTTCCTGTAATACAAATAAACTGAGTGGGTCAGGCTTGGGAGCCTGGTGAGTATGTAGGGTTTTCAACCCACGATAAATAATTATATTTAATTAACCAACCAATAATAACCCAATTACCCATTCCCGTTATCCTCACTTTACGTCCCTAAAACAACATCTATTACCAGGGACCTAATCTAGGATTTTCATCGGGACGGACATTACTGCAAAAGGGCTTCCTTATCAATAAATATCCTAAAGGCAACCATGAGGGGGATAGAGTACACCGGTGAACACATCGTTCACAACACCTACAGGTTATGAGCCTACTAGCGTTCCACATGACTGTCTAGAAAGAGTCCGTGGTCGTTATCCATACTCCACAGAATAACTAGATCAACAACAGCAGCAACGAGGCATCTCATCTGTTTATCACACATCAACTATCTACCCATGTTCTACCCAACATATTAGTAGATAAAAACATATATTTTTATACATAGTTTAAAACATGTATAGCATGTTCCATCAATACATATTCCACATAACAGATGAGGCACACACACATAACACATATTTCATAGAGAATAAATCAGATCTATGAGTTATAAGAAAGTGAATATACATTCACACATATAATCAACAAAATATACACATAACACGTATTTTGTACCAAATACTTCATAATTATGTGTTAGAAGAAAGTAACTACACACTCACTTGATCAGAAGTTGATCGGACAACACTACGACTTGCAGAAGTAGTATTATTCGGTAGATCTGGAAGATCTTCACAAAATTGGGCTCCTCGCGGGCAGAGCCTCGGCTCGGGAATCGCTCTTCTCGGGATCTTCGGGACTTGCTTCGGGGCTCGGGAATAATACCGGGGCTTCGGGGTATTTCTAGCACGTAAAACGAGGTGAAAATGTGAGAGAAAGAAGGAATGGAACAAAAGATATCGGTTGCCCTCGCATGCCTTTTATAGAGGCTGAGCCTCGCACGTACGCTGGGCATACTCAACTACGCGTGGCGTACGCGACTAAAAACGTCACTGCTTACGTATGCGAGGCATTTAAGTCCGAGGCGGTTCATGTACCGGGGTACGCTGGGCATACTCAACTACGATGGGCGTAGTTCGGATCAGACAAATGACTCCTTTGGATATTGTCCGAATTAAAGATTAAATAAATAAATATTAATTATTTAAAAACTTCATAAATTCATATCTTCTTCATACGAACTCCGTTTTCAATGTTCTTTATATCCACACGTAGGTGAGACTACGCTCTACAACTTTCGTTTAGACTCCGTCGGCTAATTTTGACTTTATTTTTATTGTTTATTTTTACTAGGCCGGGACAGGAAAACTTCGTTATAAATTCATAACTTATTTATCCGACGTCCGTTCTCGCCTATCTTTTTATCGCTTCGCTACTACTAACAAAATCTTCGATTCTCGTTTAGATTGTTTCGGCTAAAGACCGCTCGATCTCAAATAGAGTATTCGGGCTGCATATTGCTAAGTCGAAACTTCAGAAAATCATAACTTCCTCATACGAAGTCAGATTCGGGCGTTCTATATATATTCGGAAACCTCGTTTTGGCCACTACAACTTTATGCAAAGATATCGGGTTTATTTTACACTTAAATTTTGACCCTTATTTTTATTCTTAATTAATCAAATCACATAATTAAGTAATTAAGCACAAACACATAATATTCAAATAATATATTCTTATTATTTCAAAATGGGTTACAAAGGTTAACCTAGATTATTACATTGCTAATAAATAGCAAGCCCAGAAACGCAGGCGTTACATAACCCTTAGTTTATCAAATAGGTCTAAGAGAAACATCCTTCTATGTAACCATTATTTGCCAATTTTATAAAATGAAATTAATCTACCTTAACTATAAGAAATTATAGTTGTTATTAAAGGTTTAACTTCATAATAATTTACATCAAAATAATTATAAAAATAAAAAAACAAAATAATTATAATTCTAAATTACAAAATTATTCTAACTAGGGAAGAACCCCGCTATGCGGGTTGGGTACACCAAAGATATGGACATAATATGAAGATTTTATTGAGTTAGATTAAACTGATCATATTAAAATGGTTTTGTAGTCCCAATCCCTTACAGGAGATTCTTTAGTTGACCTTCAACATTTGACTATTATAGTCTTGTTACACATTCTTCGTTAAAGTAGGTATTTACTCTTATTCAAATGTTACATTCCATCCAAATATGAAGCATTCTTTATTTGTACAGATAAAAACTTTATTTATTCATATGTTTTTTTTATTTTCGAAAAGTTGATTTAGAGCAAATGTGCAATGATCTGAAAACTCAAAACTTTTAGCATGACTACTATATATAAAAGACAAAATGAAAATAAAAGCATATTTTTGTTTAATATTTGATGTTAATTAGAAACTGATTACTATCTTTAGTGATAAAATCTGTCCCATTGAGCATACTAGTAAAAAGAAATGTGCAAAATTTCAAGAAATATATCTATGTTATTTATACTTCCAAAAACCAATCACCAACTATAAAGGAATACTATTTTATCCTTAAGAATGGGAAATTCAAATTACAATATTACCATTCTCGCTAGCTTTGCAGGCATATCAACAGATTGAGTATGAATATTTGTATAAAACACAAAATCAAACATAATTTAGATTCACACGTTAGCAAACATCGTAATATACATCATAAAAGAAACATTGGTGGTTGTTACCATCAAACATTTTCTCCTCTTTGTCTGTTGTGATACATTTTTTATTTGTTGCACAATCTGATAAAGCAATTCATCATTAAACTTTCTTCTTTTGTTTAGTTCCACAAACAAAATATCAATAAAAAATAAAATTACAGAAAATTTCTATACCAACCTTCGTATTCAAGGTGAATTGAAACCACTTCAGTAAGCAAGAAGTGGACAACCTCTTAATTTATTAAAAAAATAAGAAGAAAAGTGGGATGAAGATGGAATATGATATGGACATTCTCAATGTGGCTGTTGTGAACCAACTATTGTCATTGAAATCTTCGGGTGCTAGAATCTTGAAATTTTAGTGTGAGCTTTTGGAAGACAGATCTTTTACTTGACGTAAATGCAACAATATTTTATCATTATATCCATGCAAGCCTTGAAACCAAAGGGCAAAACCGTTATAAAAATAGTAAATAACATTTTTTGTATTTGAGTGTATTGGATGAAGGCAATAATACCATTTTCGTAACAAAGAATAAGAGATCATCATCCTTCTGTTCTTTTGAATCCCTTCCACCTATGAAATATAAATCTAAGACATCATGCCAAAACTTTTGATCCATTTCAACATCTGAAGGATCTTGATCGTCTAGTACAACTTTTTCTATTAAGTTTAAATGTCTCTTCACCATACTCAACAAAGCATACCAATAAGAAATACATGAATTTTAGTAATAAGAATTTCGGACATCAAATTTGCATAAAGAAATTAAATCAGTTTTACAAAAGGATACGAAATAAAGAGTGAATTGTATGTTTATCTAAAAGGGGATTCCCCTTCATCACCAAGCATTTTATTATCTCTCTAAAGTTCAGAGCTTCAATAATGAATTCAATCTGAGATCACTGTGGGAAAGACAATGTTGAAGGAAATCATGGGAATCCAAAGAAGAAAAGGATGATGACAGAAAAAGATGTTGAAAGTACATTTTCTATAAATTAAAGTAGGATGTTGTGATAATAAAAGAAACCACATTGTTATTTCTTGCATTTAGCACTACAATCTAAAAGTAAAAGAGAATTGAGAGTATGCAAGAATATGTTTTGTTCGGATTTTGAAGCTCTGCTATCACCTCTCGTAAGCTAGCATCTCTATGGTTTCTAGACCTGACATCCCTGCATCACCTATTAAATCAAAAAAGTAAAAAAAAAAACATGTAAGATCTATTGTGAGTTCTTATTAAATATCTTTTAATTATTAAGAATATGTGATATTAGTTACATACCTACTGAAAGCCATGTGTAGAATCATTCAAGCTGATCCTTGAAATGATTCACCTGCCCAAAGGCCATTCAATTCAACTCAAAACTTAATTTAGTGCAAAATTGAGAACAAATAAAGAAATCCGATATTTAAAAAATGATTTAAAGAAATCTAACAAAAAAAAAATTCAAAATACAAACCCAACATAAAGTAAGATTGTCATTTACTTGAAAAACCGGTGACAATAAACATTTTGTATTGTAAAATTTTAAAAACAATTCCAAAATCCGAAGCCAAATCCAAAATTTCGAAAAAATACTAAAATATAACCAAAAAACATAAGGACAAAAGTAAACTATATTCCGATACAAAGGCATAAAAACCAACCATTCGAGACTTGATGGTCAGTAAATAGATAAAAATTATATCATTTCCAATTTTTCATATATGCGCGATCATTTTTGTTTCGTTATATTTTCGATTTTTCTTATAATAATTCAATAAAAGCGAAACTACGAATGAAAAAAAATATAGCATATTAATAGAAGTTTATAAATAAGTTAGAAGTCTAACAAAGAAAATTGTTGTACCTTATCAGTTACAGAGGATAGCTAGGAACGACCTGGAAAAAATCTAGTTCTTGTTGTTGGATCATTTGAGAAGCTATTTGAACAATAAATCGATCACACAAAAGTGGTAGGATCAGCAATTCACAAAAAAGGTATAAAATATCTCAAAAAAAAAGATATTCAGAAAAACAAAAACCCCATAAAAAAATCTAGCCCCTTTAAACCCTAGTCCCTAATTGATACAATCGATTGTGAAGTGACCTACCGATCAGGTGTTTCTTATACGACTTGTATAGAAGCTACGGTTAAATTGGAGTAATAGTCAAGAAAAATTTGATTACAGACACATAATGGAAAAATGAAATTGCCTTGTTTCATCTGAGTGATCACTGAAAGCAACATCTACCAACAACACTATATAAACCTGAATGAATGACTATTTTACTATTCGGCCTATTTAATACTTACAAATAACACAAAATAAACATATATTCAATAATCATTATGAATTTAAAGCTTACATTATCATATTCCAATATATTGTTGGGAAGGTAGAAGAACAACCTTATGAAAAAAATATAAACGAATGTGAATGCAAGAAAAAAAAAAGAAAAAAAATCAAATTACTTATTAACAAATCTCACAACAGTATCCATGACCATGAGGATAGATTGGGTCATAAAATGAAAGCATACTCAAAGGTGAAAACCTGCTGGTTGATGTATTTTTTTAATTATAAAGTATATATCAGGTGGTTAGATGAATGACTAATTATTTTTCGTTTTTTCAAGTATTATTTTAAAATAGAACCCACAGAAAAACAACAAAGAAGCAAGGGTATATTCGTCCAAAACACCAACCGATGAAAACTCTATGTACTCATCAAGTTTTGCTACCTGACCCACTTAGTTTATTTGTATCACATGTATCGATACGAAGACACATTACACTGAGAGGTTAAATGAGATGTAAATCATTAGTGTAATGAATGTAAGGTCCGTTTATACTTATGTTTATGTATTGACAATGACATTTCAAAGTTTTAATATAAACAAAATACATTTCTTCAGAAATGCTTTGATAATATATTTATCATGTTTTCTGGAACAAATTCCGCAATATTATTCTTTAAAAAGGATACCCTGATTTTCAAATAAGCATAAATAATTTTTTTAAAATGACCATGAGTTTGGGGATGTCACAGTTGGTATCAAAACATTAGTTTAATCGAAATAGGAATAAGGATTTATTTCTAGACTTAAACTTAGAATGCTAAGCGATGATCCTGAGGAGCGTGTCTGTTATATTTTAGATAGTACACCTGAATTGACACAAGCACTAGATTAGTTTAGGATTAGATGCCTAAATTGATTTTATGTGCTAAAAGATTTATGTTATAGCCTTATATGCTATTAGTTGATCGGATCCATGGTCTATTGCCGACCGGATCTAGAAATTTTATGTGTTCAGATTTCTAAATGTTTAACTAAGATATTAGAACTGACATGTAACTTTTCGGAGTAATAAGGAGGATTACGCATCTAAACCTTCTCTATCTTAACTTTCTTGTTTTACTATTATGGTGTATGGAACGTCATGATAAGGACTCATACTAGACTGAGAAAACAGAGGAAACAAGAAAGTTGATGATAGTGAATGATACCTATCGGAAGATACCGTAAGAGAGTTATATTGCCTTTAGAATGTGTCCAATAAATAATGTGTCTAGTACGGGAGAAGTACACTTTCGATTTGCTGAAGGAAAGATTTTGGTATAATCCACGAAGTTATCCTATCGTTTGGCATATCCATCACCAACCGAGTTGAAGTAGAATTGATGATTGAAGATACGCATGGAAGAAGTCCTAGTAGAGTCTAGGTAAATTTCTATGATTATTTGTATATATTCGTATGTGTTAAATTGTTTTGTGATAAGAACTTGGGGACTACGAGACAGTACTTGGGACGAGTATGAGTAGGTGTGAAAGGTAGTAGAGGCCTATACTAACGGAAGCACATCACTCACACTTGGATCAGGGAAATTATCAAGGTTACCAAGGCACTAATAATTGGTTCTATTTTGTTTATATCTGTCTTTATCATTGATTCGGTAATGACTAAAGAGGTTACTATTATTCTGACCCTGGTGGTCATATCAAATCAAGTCCGACTAAGATGAGTATGCTATGTGGTTCAAAGAACCAAGATTGATGTAGCATCTGATTTAAGCCATAAGATTGAAGTAAAAGATAATCAAAGCGATCAATAGAAGTATCGCAATCGTTGTTAAAGTAAGAAGCTTGTAGCTAGAAGTGCTACATGCTATAATATGATTATATCACATTAGAACATGAAGGAAGGTATCTTCAAAATATGGTATCTTACTCTAAAAGACCTGATTCTAAGCATTGCATCATACGATGGGAGGTCATTAAAACATGATCTATCGGTCTGTTACGATAATCGAAGGAAAGAACTTATCTAAAGTCTGTTAAGAAGAAGAAGGAGTCACTAATATATAAGGATTGATTTTCTAACTCGAAGGTTATGATTGAAAATCCAATGCGATATAGAGATCGGGTGCAAGATTGAGGACCGCCTGCAGTCAAGAAGTCCAAGAGTTAGATACTCATTCGAAGGAACACAAGAGTTACGGTTATGATATATGCATATCACATATATATTTTACATCATATCTTAATATTGTTAGCTATATTTATGTTTATTACAGAAAAAAGGTACTTATTATGTTTAATATCTATTATGAAGCGTAAAAGACATTCTCAGAAGCGATATGGAAGCTGGAAGCAGGAATGAAGAGCTTAGGCAAGAAGAAGACACAAAAAGAATGTTGCTAGACAGCTTGACCCATCGTCATTATTTTGGCCATATCTCATGACTCATAACTCCTATTCACGTGTTTCAAAATTATATGAAAACTAGACACAATTCCGGACAACTTTCGTATTTTAAGAAAAGTCGGATTTCCAACAAACACGAGGTGGTAAATGGAATCTTCACGATTCTTGACGCTAGCTTAGGGAATACGGGATAAACACGAGGACCACGACGCGGTGCCTTTACCACGTTATCAAAACATTATGACGAATTAGGGGACTTGGATGTGACTTTCTAGAGAAGTATTGCGACAAAAAACCCTTCTAAGAACCCTTTGGCGTCGATTTTGAAGCTAGGAAGTCGATTGGAGCAAGGATTTGCATCTACACTTTCGATTTGCTTAGTTTAATGATGTTTAGCTTAGTTTACCTTTTGTTTATGTGTTCATCAGCTGTGATTATGAGCTAAAACCTTTTCTTTCATTTATATTAGATGAACTCCTGAAACTATGTGTTGATTTCTTTTTTTATGGATTGATGAAGTTGGTTTTTGCTTTAAATATTGTTTGATAAATCTAAACCTAGCTTGTTAAAGTTTCTATCCTTATTGCCTTGTCTCAAGTTTTGTGTAGTTAAACTGCAGTTAGTTGCATGAACTTGGTTTACCTAGTTGTTTATGACCATTAAATTGCTAGAGCAAGAGATTGACCATATCCTAGTATAGGTGATAAGTTAGTTGCTTAACTGTGTTAGAGAGCAGTATTTGATCAATTACTAGACTTGACCAAAGAATAGTAGTCTGTAGATTATATCCTTTAGAGCCCAAATGACCTTTAAAATCAATTTAGTGTCCTTAACTTGCATGATAATTGGGGTTAAAGTTGTTAAATTGACTTATGCTAGTTAGTCTGGCCATGATGACTAGTAACTATTATTTGGTAACTAGCGGAATTAATACATTGTCTTGAAATCAACCATAGGAAACAAGAGGGATTCGAAGCTAAATGAAAGTATCCATTATTCTTGATTTGAAATCGTCTTTCTACTTGTTTACTTTAGTAATTAGTTTGCTATTTTAATTTAAGTTTTTCTGAACTTGTAAAATCAGATAAAAACCCCATGTTAGTTGTTTTTCTTAGTTTAGCTTTTAGTAGTTATTTTATTAATTAAATATCATTCCCTGTGATCGACACCCGACTTACCTAAACTATTCTATAATTCGACTAGGTGCACTGCATAGGTGCATTCTAACTAGTTAAGTTCGTTAGGTTATCAATTTAAAATTGGATAGGTATAATTTGTTCCCATCAGGTTATTACTTAGGATGAAAAGATAACGTATGGATTCATTCTACAAGCCCTGTCTTGTTGATGATTTCGGGATGTAATCATCCTAAGGGGATATAATTGTAAAGCTCGCAGATTCGGGCTAGTCAGTTTAGAGACAATAAGCGTTAAAAATGACTTTTTGATAGAAGATCATTTAGAATAAATAACCTTAACCAAGCTATAGTATATGTCACATGGATTATGTACATATAAAGAACGCTGAAATCTGACTTATTACGAAGAAGTTATCCCGTCGAAGTGTTACGGCTAAACTGGCACGACACCGCGTAACGTAAAAAGTGAATTCTTGATAAACTACTTTTTAGCCCTATGGATCTAAACTAAAGATGTATTATATGTTAAACTGAGAACGTACATAAAAAAATATCCAAATCCGACTTCGTATGAGGATGTTATGATTTTTCTAAGATTTAGCATAGCAGTGCACAACCAGGAAATCGAATTTTAGATCGATTAATTATCCTCCGGCACAATCTAAACTAGAATTGAAGATCTCATTAATAGGAACTCAACGATATAAAGACAAACGAAAACGGATGTCGAATGACAAAGTTATGAATTATTAACGGACTTTACATGTCTAAGCCTGTTAAAATATAATTTTAAAAATAAGTTCAAAATTAGCTGACGAAGTCTAAAGGACGTAAAAAACAGAGCTCGTATGCGAAAATTATGGATTTTAGAAAATAACTAGTTTTTGGAGTCATCTGTGAGTGACACATGGCACAGTCCTGACCGCTGCTTCTTCCCCATGGCTTGCCACCAGATGGTGACACTTGGCACACCAACAAGTTTTCTCATCCTATAATAGAGGCGCAAATCTCTCATTTCTTCACACCATTCTTATCCCACTCTTTCCCAATACCCCCAAACCCCCTCTATTCCCTAGCACTTCCCAAGTGTTAGAGGCGAGTCCCGGAGTGCTAGAAGACTCTGATAAGAGGAGCTTTCAGCTCAGAAGTTCTGCTCGCGCAGAGCCCGATTCTTCGCTAAACTTCATTGTAAGTGAGTTATGCTTACCCTACTTTAAGTATAACTTATGTTTAAGTTCATTATCGTTATTATGAACTTATAAACAATATATGTATGTATTATAAAATATACAAAGTGTTATTATAATACCTTTTAACTTCTCACGGTACAGTGAATCTAGTTTGAAGGGACACATAGGGTTGTTGGATTTTAGAACAACTTAAATGCCAAAATGGTCATGCCCACCGATGTTTCATGTTTGTCCCCTGTATGTACATAGTTGTTGAAAAGTATTGTTTAACATTTATAAAACAATATCGCTCGTAGACCTTGAGTTAATTAATCGCAATAAATATTAGACTAAACTTAGTGATAATAATGCTAGGTTTCGTCGAAGGAAAAGAAGATTGTTAGAAGCGAAGCGCTGTTTGAATTTCGAGTCATCACTTTAACAAGTGAGTGTATAGTTACTTTCATCTTACACGTAGGCATGAAGTATTTAATATAAACTATGTGCTATGTGTGCATATTATCTGTGTTCTTGATATCTATGTTGGATTAACGATTTATACATGTTTTACATGATTTAAAATGTATATGTATTTTTATACCTATAAATATATTGGGTAAAGATGGGTAGAAGAGTGATGAGAGATAGTTGATGATATGTAACACCCAAAATTCTCAAACCATTTTTCACATTTTAAAAACACAATTTCATTCATAATTGCTATAAAAATATCATTGTATCACATAACAATCTATAACATCAAATCCCAAGATCATAATATGTAAAAACTCCTCGTGTGTGTACTGATCAAACCGGCACCTTCCCGCGATCCTCACTGGTACCTGAAACACATAACACAACACTGTAAGCATAAATGATTAGTGAGTTCCCATGACTACCATATACAACACATATTTTACACTTGAGGCTACAACTCTGTTTGAACCTCTGGTCAATGTGTCTCAGTGGGACCCTCCAGTCCCATAACTCTGTGGACCCTCTGGTCCTAACTCTGTGGACCTTTCGGTCCTAACTCTGAAACATGCATAACACAACTCACATAGAAATCACAACATACAACAACATACAAGGTTCTCTGTCATATAACTCTAATTACCACTCTAGATAAAGTATTGTGAGAAGACTCACCTCGGGTAACTCGGTAATCTCGATCTCGGTAAAAATCCGGTCTAGCCTCCGCCTAATCATATGAAATAAACACTCTTAATCAATACAAACCTCCATACTAGACTATTCCCTCTCTTAGTACTCTCAGAAGGGTAAAAGACCATTTTACCCCTCTCATGGCTCAAAGACTCTAAAGTTGACCAAACCCTAAAAGTCAACTGTCCATTTTGACCAAACTCGCCGAGTGCATATGACGACTCGGTGAGTCCCATCGTCCCCACAGACTCTTCCCTTTCTAAGCCTCACTCGACTCACTGAGTCACCCCTCAACTCACCGGGCCACCACTGGAGTCAGACCCCAAGGCAACCCGGTCCGACTCGTCGAGTCTACATATGGACTCGGCGAGTTTCCTCCATGGACTTGCTCAAACAACCTCCTGAGGTCAGATCTGCTTAGCCAAATCATAGATCTAACCCTTAAACACTCAAAAGTCATGTAAAGGTGCAACCTTTACGTGTATACAACCCGTATCAAGCCTCAAATGGAGAAATAACACTAGAAATGACAACCTAGGGACCTCTCATGGTCCAGATCTAGGGACCTCTCATGGTCCAGATTTGATGTTATTCATACCAAGGGGACCTCATACTCACTAGATCTCATAAAATGAGGGTAAAAACCCTAAAATCAAGAAACCCATCAATATAACACGAAATGGAAAGGATTATACCTCCAAAGATGATATCACTAGATGATTAGCTCAGATCTAGTCCCCTTCCAACTCTAGATTTGTGCTCCTTTTTTCCTTCAAGCAAAACCACACAAAAAGATGAATAAATAGCCTCCTCTTGCCCTCAAACTCACTATCTCTGTTCTCTAAGGTTTCTCTGGAACAAGGTGGCCGCAATGAAGGCCATAAAGGTCCTTAAATATGCTCCCAAGCCCGGGGATTAGGGTTTTCCTAATCAGCACCAACTCGGCGATTCAGCTACCCGACTCGTCAAGTCCGGTCGCAAAACCGCGCCAACAGATAAGACTCTACTCGACGAGTTGAGGCACCAACTCGTCGAGTTCCCCCAATAAACTAATAATTCAAAATAATAAAATTACATACCCAAACTCCGCCTGTTACATAATAGAAAGGTGAAGATAACTAGGTGATGATAGATATGGGATGATAAATAGGTGATGTGAGATGGGATATGATTAGGAGATGACATGACCTTAACCTGCGATGTTGCGATGTAGTCATCTACTAGAGTATACATGGCGACCACTAACTAAGTCATGTGGAAACACTAGTAGGATCATAACCTACAGGTGATGAATTAAGAGTTCAAGCGACGTTGTAACTATGTATTCATGCGATGATACTCTAACCCTTGTTGGACACGTATTGGGGGAGTAATCCCCAAAACAGTACTGTCTATGCGATGTAGACGATGATCCTTATGAAAAGAACCATGGCAGCTATGGACTTAGTGCCTAACAGATAACATTGCAAGCTATGGACTTAGTGCTTGTTATATAAACCATGACAACGATGGACTTTATGCCTATTCCTTAGGATAATCCTTAGGAATAAATATTGAGGAATAAATGATTCTTAAGGAGGATACTTAAAAATAACGAAGATAATGGGGATGTGTAATTAGGTTAATTGTTTGATGATGAAACATAATAACTTTATTATTATGGGTTGAAAACCCAATGTACTCACCAGGTTTCCCAAGACCACTTAGTTTATTTATATCACATGTATCGATACGAAGACACATTACACTGGGAGATTAAAAGAGATGTAAATCATTAGTGTAAATTGTAACACTCCCAAACCGAATTGGCGGAAATATTCCGGGGGTGGAGGACGTCATGTATAGTATCATAGCAATGCATAATAGTAAAAACAAGCAACAAAGTCCATTGCATTAATAGAATAGTTAAATACATGTGTGTTCTTTTGTAAGTTTAAATGACACCAAAAATGTACAATCAAAATAAAGACGAGTCTTGGGTCCACTCCATCCTTCAAAAGCTGCATGAGCGTATCTGTCTTACTGGTTCCCTGAGAATACAAGTTATTTTGAAAGAGAGTATCAGCATAAAATGCTAGTGAGTTCATAACTATTTAGTGTCATTTAGTAATTAAAGACTTCGAAATGTTTGTATTGAAACCTTGAAAAGTTTATAAAGTTTTCCCAGAAAATCCTATATTTCCTGCTTATAAAATAATGTAGCCTTCAACCCGAGGCTCGAATGTTCTACATGTTTGTTTTGTATGAAAATGTAATGTTTACATATGTACTTGTGATAGTAGGGAAAATATAGTAATACTCTGTTACTGTATCAAAGTATGTTTCTTCCTATTTATTCCTATCATTTACTAGAATAATAGTGTTTTCTACCTCAATAGTGACACTGCTGACTATGAAAAGATAAAAATGAAGACTCAAGGTCATATTAAATGTACCATACTCCTTGGTGAGTCTTATTTCCTTTAATTTCAAGTTGGTTAATTAAAGGTTTAGATGTGAATTAGTTTGTAACCATGCTAATCGACGATTGAATACTTGATGACCTTCTGGCGTCATAAAATAGTGAGGTGACATTTTGTCACCCCTTGGCCTTACTGGCTGGGACTGTAGCTAGAAGTCGGGGTGTGGGAGTGTCTGTCCCGTATAGATCTATATATACGATGCTCGCTCTCCCTCCAGAAGACTCTGGTTACAATGTGATACAACAATGTATTGTTGTATCATGAAATAGTATTCCACATTCTAGTTATCATATTCTAGTGTTTGTATAGTAAGTTATAGTGTATTAATGTTCTCTCTGGACTAGTATATAGTATGTTCTCTTGTATAGTATAGTGTATGTTCTCTTAGTTTCTCATCATAGTATGTTCTTTCTGTTTCTCATAATAGTAAGTTTGTATCGTCTCATAAGTGAACTGACTCTTGTATGTTTCATTGTACTAGTAATAGTGAGTAGTAATCTCTTAAACTATACCTATTACAGTTTACTAGTAATGTTGTTTGAATAACCACTTGCGTATTGAACTGAAATAAAATCTTTTACATCAATATACATATACATAATATATAACTAAGGTTCAAACGACACTCGGACAAACAACCGAATACTCTACGTCCACAACCAAACAAGGAACAAGAAATAGAGTGAGTTATCATTCCTAAGTCCTTTCAGTCTTACTTATATAACTATATCTATACAGACATGTTTTTAGATAATATAAGTAAAAGAGTTTGAATAAATAGTTTTTGTTTGAAAAGAATTTGATATAGATGTTTTAAAATACATGTTTTTAGATAATATAAGTAAAAGAGTCATGGAAATGAAAGGTCATGACAATTAGGGTTTACATGGTGTAACCCTAATTGTAACATACTATATAAAGAAGCTATTATTCACCATTTTCGATCACTAGAGTGAATCAAAGAGGGCTAGCTGAAAATCCAAGAGTTCTTATTCTCTTAGAGTTTATTCCAAGTGTACTTGGTGTTGTGTGAAGCATTTGAGGCATCACACTTGAGGTGCTAGGCTCACAAGGTTTCAAAGGAATCCAAGCTACAAAGAGGTATTTAATTCTTACTAACTATTAGAATAAAAGATTCCCATGTATGCTAGATAGGATTATGAACCTTGGAAAATCATTTTGCATGTATCTTACTCAAACATAGATCCAAGGTTTCTAGGGTTGCATGTACACCATAGGAGTGTTAGAATGCTCAAAACCCAATAGTGGTATCAGAGACTAGGCTTGTTTGTTTGAGACTAGATGCAAAATAGTTGAAAAACGAATTTTTTTATTCACTGCACGTATGAACTCGTTGAGTCCATGGGGGGACTCGACGAGTCCATGAAGAAATGCATGCTACTCGTCGAGTCTGTTCATGTACTCGACGAGTAGAGGCTGCAGTGTCCAGATTTTCAAGTTATGTTGCTGGAAATGGACTAGAAACATTACCGTAAACTGTTTTGGTGTTTTAAAACGTGTTTTAGTTGGTGTAATGTTTATCCTAATCCATTTTCAATGGCTATTATAAAAAATTACAAGTTCTATATAAATTTGTTATGATTCTTGAAATTCTTGATAATCATGTTCTTGAACTTATGAATTTAGATGATCATAGTAATTATTTGTAACCTCTATGTTAGTAAATTCTTGATTATTATCTGTTTTAATGGAGTCCATAACTTGTCCTCAAGTTATGGAAAACCAAGAGTCACACTTGAATTAAAACCATTAAAAGAACACAAGAGTTATGAAAATGAAGAGTCTTCATTTTAATACTCTAATAAAATCATAAGTTATGAGAAATGAAAAGTTTTGAAAGTTTACAAAACTTTCCCTCAAGTTTTGGAACAAGTAAAGTCATAATTAAAACTTTAGTTCCAACCCTTAGAATTTTAAATATTAAAATTCAACCCTTATACTTTATAATATTATAAGTGAATAATAATTATATATGTATAAGATCAATTCGTCTTACCGCTAGTACGCCTCATTCACGAAGCCGGTCTATAAGGGGGGTATAAGGTTGTTGCCTATAAAATGGCAACTTAATGGGTGTCCACTCTCACCCACCGCTTCCTTGATCGGTGGAGGGTCGTTAGCCGAACGGGTATGACAAGGACTTATAAATTATCATAATAAGTATTATGAATATACTAAAGTAACTAAACATTTATTAATTCCCAATCTTAGTTACTTTAGGAAAATGTGAATGAGGTGCTAATCCATGAAACTACACTTTGCACTTTGATTAAGTCGTTAGTGGAGCGTGTGTGGTTAATCGGCACACTAACTTGGACTTATCAAGGTAGGCAAAGGTTGACTTAATGTTTATCATAGTATCGTTGGAGCGTGTGTGGTTAACCGACACTTTGATTGAGGGGTAATACATTAACTGTACCAAGTAATTTGCATGGTTACTTCACACCTTGTTTTGTGATCCTCGGCATCCCAGTCACAAAACTTGAAGGGCACACTTTAGATTGAAACATGCCATTGAAAAGTTCAATGAATCTTAAAGAACCTACAAATTTCTAAACCAATTAAAACCTAATAAGATTTATTCTGTTTTATGGTGGAAATTGGTGATCGTCATTCATCTACCTTCAAATATTTTATAGATTAGATTACTGCATCCCTCTTCTAAGTTATAAAATATTGTGTTGGGTCCTAACCTTAATATAGCATTTGGGTGATTTATTAAGGACTATCTTGAAATCTAATCTAAACTTATTCTTTCATTTCAGATGTCTTCCAAAACCAATGCTTCTGGTTCAAACCCTATTGGCTCCTTCTCTCTCATGAACCTTTGTAGGAGAGTCATCTTTGATGGATCCAATTTTATGGATTGGATCAGAAACATCAGGATGGTCACTCGTTGTGAGGACAAATAATATGTCCTTGATAGGGAGCTGAAGGAGATTGATGAGTCAACTGCTACCCCAAAGGAGATTGTTGCATTTAAGGCACATGAAAGGGATGCTTATGACTGCCACAATGACAGCTGACCTCCAAAAGTCCTATGAGGACTATTACCCTTTTGAGATGGACATGGACTTGATGGAGCGATACCATTAAAGTGCTCGTCAAAAGAGGTATGAAATAATCTCCTCCATGATAACCACCCAAATGAAGGATAAGGAGTCCTTCACAACCCACATGCAGAAAATGCAAAGATTTATGGATCGCTTGAAGAAACTGCATGTTGACTTTCCTGAGGAGTTAGCAATAAATATCATTTTGCACTCCTTTCCTTCATGTTATGATCAATTTAGAATGACATACCACATGAATAAGGAAGAAGTTACACTTAGTAAACTTCAAGGACTTTTAAAGACTGCAGAAAGTAGTCTTAAGGGTAAGTCGGGTGTTACTACTTCTCCTACTCCTAATGTGGCTAATGTCTTGGCAATCGGGCATGGCAAAGGTACGAAGAGAAAGAAACCTTATAAGGGTACCAAGGGTAATACCCTTGAAGGCTCTTCTTCAAGAAAAACCAAGAAAGGTTTTGTCACTCCTTCTGCTAACCCTAATAAGGTTGAATGCTTCTATTGCCATGAAAAGTCTCCCTTGAAGTGAAACTGCCCTAAATACCAGCAAGATCTTAAGGATGGGAAAGTAAAACACAACCATGCAGGTATATACACTATATTGTCTAAAAACTCACCTCATTCTAAGTCTTGGGTCCTTGATACAAGTTGTGGAATTCACATATGTTCTGATCTGCAGGGACTAAGAAGAAGTGAGGATTTGGAGCATGGAAAGATAAACCTAATCATGGCGAATATGAAAGTTTCACCTGTCACCAAGATTGGAGTTTATTCCTTGTTACTAGATAGTAGGTTTACATTAGACTTGAATAAATGTTGTTATTCTCCAGAAATGGCAAGAAATGTTATTTCCTTTCATGCATTGTATAAACAAGGTTTCACCTTTTATTTTGATAATAAAAGTGGTGGTATTGATGCTTTCTATAATAGTGTTCTTTATTTTAAAGTATTACCTTGTGATGGTGTGTATGAAACTGTATCTGTTGTAGATAACTTAGGAAATAATGTATTGTGTATCGATTCTTCCATTAGCTTAGATAAAGCATCCTTATGGCATTGTCATCTTGGACACGTAAGTAAGAAACGCATAGGCCAACTCCAAAAGGATGGAGTCTTGAAATCATTTGACCTATAGTCGGATGATAGTTGTGAATCTTGTCTACTTGGAAAAATGACAAAGTCACCTTTTACTAGCACTTGTGCTAGGGGTGAAGGTTTGTTGGATCTCATACACACACATGTGTGTGGACCCTTCCGAACCGCCACTAGAGATGCTAATCGCTTTTATGTGACTTTTATTGATGATTTTAGTAGATATGGATATGTCTACTTAATCAAACATAAGTCGAAAACCTTTGATAAATTCAAAGAGTTTAAGCAAGAAGTGGAAAATCAGTTGGGCATGAACATTAAGATGCTTCGATCCGATCGAGGTGGTGAGTATCTTAGTACCGAGTTCCTTGAATTTCTTAATGAATGTGGGATAGTTTCACAATTGACACCTCCCAGAACATCACAGTTGAATGGTGTAGCTGAGAGGCCCAATCAAACCTTGTTGGACATGGTTCGTTCCATGATGAGTCGAGTTTTGCTACCAATCTCATTTTGGAGGTATGCCTTAGAGACTGTCGCCCATATCCTTAATCTAGTCCCTACAAAGAAGGTTGCCAAAACACCTCACGAGATGTGGACTGGAAAGTTCCAAATATAGACCACATCAAGGTTTGGGGTTGTGAGGATTTCGTGAGACGCGAGACTCACGACAAGCTCGAACCTCGAAGTGAGAGGTGTATTTTCATCGGCTAACTACATAAATGTATTGGTTATATCTTCTACAGACCCAGTTACAATGTGGTATTTGTAGCAAGAAGAGGAGTCTTTTGAGAGAGAGATCTCATAAGCCAATGAGATAGTGGGAGGCAAGTTGACCTTGAATAAATTCAAGAGTCAAGAAGTGAAGGAACCTCAAACCTTATCCATCAACCTAAGGAGGAAACTCCTGTTGAGCCGACTGAAGAGTCCATACGTCTGAGGCGTTCCACCAAAGTTCGGAATGCACCTGAAAATTATTATGGTTTCCATATTACTGCAGAAGGTGATACCCTTATCAGTGATAATACACTGATAAATCTGGAAGAGCCTAACAACTACACGGAAGACATGGCAGGCGCTGAGTCAACTAAATAGAAAGAGGCTATGGATAGCGAGATACAATCCATGTATGAAAATCAAGTTTGGAACTTGGTTGACAATGTACCAGGTCGTAAGACTGTACGGTGCAAATGGATCTTCAAGAAGAAGACCGACATGGATGGTAATGTACACACTTATAAGGCACGACTGGTTACAAAGGGTTTCTCACAAACTCCGGGAGTTGATTATGATGAGACCTTTTCTCCAATGGCCAAGATTAAGTCTATTAGGGTTCTGTTAGCCATAGCCGCATTTCATGACCATGAAATATGGCAAATGGATTTCAAAACCGCTTTCCTTAATGGAAAGTTGGCTGAGGATGTTTACATGAGTCAGCCAGAGGGTTTTGTCAATACAGAGTACCCTAATAGAGTGTGTAAGCTTGAGAAATCCATTTATGGGTTAAAGCAAAGCACCTCGCAGACGAAATCTTTGCTTCGATGAGAAAGTCAAAGAGTTTGGATTTTCGAGATGTGAAGATGAATCTTGTATATATGTCAAGGCTAGTGGGAGTATAGTTAATTTTTTGGTACTACATATGGATGACATACTGCTCATAGGAAATGACATCCCAACCTTGCAGGAAGTGAAATCCTGGCTTGGGAAGTGTTTCGCTATGAAAGACCTAGGAGAAGCTGCCTATATCCTCAGGATAAAGATTTTGAGAAAGATGAGTAAAAGACTAATTGGACTTAGTCAGAGTACCTACTTGGGCAAAGTGCTAAAGAGGTTTGGTATGGAAAATTCCAAGAAAGGAGATTTACCTATTCAGTGTAATGCCAGACTGAGTAAAACTTAGAGCCCGAGTACAGATGAAGAGATAGCTGAGATGAGTCGAGTCCCATATGCTTCTGCTGTAGGTTCGATCATGTATGCTATGACTTGTACTCATCCTGATGTTGCTTTTACTTTAAGCATGGTTAGCAAATATCAGAGTAATCCTGGCAAGGCTCACTGGACTATAGTAAAGAATAGTCTCAAGTACCTGCGAAGGACTAAGGGTTGGGTCCTTACCCTTGGTGGGAGTGATGACTTGAAAGTAGAAGGGTATAGTGATGCTAGCTTTCAGACTGATAGGGATAATTTCCTCTCTCATTCGGGTTGGGTCTTTACCCTAAATGGAGGGGCAATTACTTGGAAAAGTTCCAAGCAAGATACAGTCGATGATTCCACTTGTGAATCAGAGTATATAGCAGCAAGTGAAGCAGCAAAGGAGGCTATATGGCTAAGGAACTTCATCAGAGACCTTGGAGTTGTTCCAGCTATTAAGGAGCCCATTGAAATTTTTTGTGATAGTGAAAGTGCAGTTGCCTTAGCGAGGAACCAAGGGATCACGGGAGATCCAGGAACATCGACATAAAATATCATTTCATCAGACAACGAATAAAAGAAGGAATCCTCATGGCAAAAGGGTATCATCAGATGAGAACCCAACAGATCCCCTCACGAAGGACTGAGTAGGGTTAATCATCTTCAACATGCTAGGTGCATAGGTCTAAGAGATGATATTAGTTTTTAGAAGTTAGATAATTTTGAAATATGTAAAATGTAATTGACATTTTATGATAAATAAAAGTTGTTATTTATGAGTAAAGTGTTGCTATCTCTTGTCAATCATTTACTAGAATTTCTTTTTGCATGTTTTGACTTCCAGAATAATTATGTTATGGTATATATCATATTATTCAAATTCTCCACAGTCAATCATATGTTGGAAGTACATATGAATCAAGACTGTCAAGGGTTGGTTTGTAGAGGTCCAAGATGTTGTACAAAAGGGGCTACAACACTCATGAGTACTCATAAGTTCTGAGTATTGGATTCAACCCATGCTCACTGGTATCACTTCATGGAATTTATCTCGAGTGATCGTGAGACGGTAATATCATATAAGTCTTCAAACCTAGACATATGATTTGTTACCTATGAGTTGGTTATGTATTGATTGTACGAAAACGCATTGGTAACTCGATGTTATAAAACGTACCTTTGTGTGTAATTCAACAAGTAGTAGAGCAAACATATGAGTCAAAGTTTATCTATTCCTTCTTGGATTAGAAGCGATATCTGGGCCCCTCGATGATTTTGTTTTGACCCATGTATCGGGCCCGTTCAGAACTAAATTGATGTGTTCAATTAAGTTCTATGTCAAACAAATCGGAATTCGGGAAACAACTGCTAGACAATAGAAAGACATTGTTCCATGTGTTTGTCCGGATGATATCTAGAATAGAGGATTATATGATCACTTATCTAAAATGGCACACCATCATCTTCTCAGTTCCGAGAGACCTTGAAAGAGCTACGATTGCTGATCGGTTCCTGAAGTCATACTTGCAACTATAGTTATTAGACTTATCCAAGTGAGAGATTGTTGGATATAGTGTCTAAGTCCGTAACTGTATCTGGTATGTACTTGACCCGACCCGGCATGGTCCATTTGGGTTGCATAGCATCATGCACTTGGATAGACTAAATGTGAGAAATAAGACACTTATGGTTTATTAATATATTATAAGTTCTAATATATTAATAATAAGAATAATAATATTTAGTTAGTATTGATCAATAATTAATTTACAATTAATTATGTGATCAAAAGAAGACTAATTAAATATATGGGTTGATTGTGTCGATCATCCATAACTTATATAGTGGGCCAAGGCTCCATGGATTATCAAGTTGGGTTAAACCCATAAAATGCTCCATGGATGCTCCATGGGGGTTACATAACCCATGGGTCATGGAAATGAAAGGTCATGACAATTAGGGTTTACATGGTGTAACCCTAATTGTAACATACTATATAAAGAAGCTATTATTCACCATTTTCGGTCACTAGAGTGAATCAAAGAGGGATAGACGAAAATCCAAGTGTTCTTATTCTCTTAGAGTTTATTCCAAGTGTACTTGGTGTTGTGTGAAGCATTTGAGGCATCACACTTGAGGTGCTAGGCTCACAAGGTTTCAAAGGAATCCAAGCTACAAAGAGGTATGTAATTCTTACTAACTATTATAATAAAAGATTCCCATGTATGCTAGATAGGATTATGAACCTTGGAAAATCATTTTGCATGTATCTTAGTCAAACATAGATCTAAGGTTTCTAGGGTTTCATGTACACCATAGGAGTGTTAGAATGCTCAAAACCCAATAGTATCCCCCATCCCCCAGTAAAAGCATTTAAAATAATTTAAAAGGTTGATTAAGGGGGTATGAACTCACTTGTAGTGTGTAACTCGAATGAAAGATCGATATAGGATTGTTGGGTGTCAATTGGAGTCTTGAGCACAAACGAATCCTATTTAACATATAATTACACATATATGAATACATTTAATGTATATAACCACTAATGGTGATAAGGACATGCCTTAGGGACATAAAACACTTAGAATTAAGTGTTACCAACACCTATGGTTGCACATATGGGGTGTATGGCCCTATATTGGAGTGTAAGGCCACAAAATCATGGGTTTTATGTATGTGCAACCAGTGTGTGCGGTTACACATGGTGTGTGCGGCCATACATATGGTGTGTGCAGCTGTACACACTTGAAGATCATATGAAATGGCGTTTTTCATGCATAACTTCAAGGATCCTTAGCTTATATCAAGCTATTGCAAGTGTATACCCAATTTAGTGGCTTAAAAGTGTAGTTAAAGTCCAAAAAGGTAGTGTGTGTTCTTTGGTGTTTTTGAAGATTTAACACCAAATATGATACTTTGGGAAAGGCTAGTTAAGGCCTTGTATTAACGAATCAAGGAAGAAACACTTACTTGATTTGAAGAGAAATATGGATGATATTTGAGAGAAAATGAGTTCCGGTCTTGAAGAAGGTTGAAAAAGTGTTCAAAATGACTAAGTGTCATATATATAGGGGGAGTGTGCGGTTGGGGTGGGTGTGCGGCTGGGTGTGCGACTGGGATGGGTGTGTGGCCGCACACACCTTGTGTTGGTGTGTTTGGCTCAATTGCAATGTGCTACACTCACAAATACTCATCCCAAGACCCATACCTAGACTATACTAGGGTTAGAACACTCAAATAGACCATAAACCGTGCTAAAAGATAGCAAAACGAGTCTAACTTTGATAGATTTGAATAAGCGTACAAGGTAGAAATTTCGGGTTGTCACATAAATGAATGTAAGGTTTGTTTATGCTTATGTTTCTGTATTGAGAATGACATCCCAAAGTTTTAATATAAACAAAATGCATTTCCTCGGAAATGCTTTGATAATATATTTATCATGTTTTCTGGGAACAAATTCCGCAATATTATTCTTTAAAAGGATACTCTTATTTTCAAATAAGCATAAATAAAGTTTTTAAAATGATCGTGAATTTGGGGATGTCACATATAGGGAATTGAGGTTTGGGTATGCAAAAATTTGGTTCAGGATTTAGGCAAGACAGGAGTGGAGAGCAAGTTTCCATCAGATGTATGTGGACAAGGATCCAAGAGATATCTTAACAAAAAGAAGCTAATGGACAAGGGGCTCGTTGTAGCCAGTGGTTCCTTTTGGAAGCATCGAGGAATAGATTAAGAGGCATTTGGGTCGCTCCGGTTAAGTATCGATTATTGAAAGATTTTTTGGCTTGTTGTATAGTTTGATATCTATAGTATAGGATGGGCAATTGCTGATCGGTTAATTAGTTTTAGAGTTTGGTATATTTAGTTCCATATGGGTTTATTCAGCAGTATATCGGGTCATGGGATTCACTTTCTATGCATCCTCCATCGTTGGTCATTTTGTTCATCGTTTATAAGGTGGAGGTTCTTCAAAAGTTCCGTGTTGTGTTAGTTGAAGTTCAATGGAACCACCAACCTATTGTCAAGTTTATTATGCTTTATATTTTCTTTGGTCTCTGGGTAAGTTTACCCTCAATTGTGTTGTGGAATTTTGGTTCATATCAGGCTCAACTTTGGCAGTTGTCCTTGGTTATTGGAAGTTCAGATGTTGGGGCAGCATTGTTCAGTTTTTCAGGGGTGACTTTGATTTGCAAAGAATCTAATTTTGGCATGTTTTGTCGGTAGGATTTGTAGTGGGGTTGATTCGACTAAAGTTTTGGCAGCATTTCTAGATCATCTTGGAAGTCTCCTTGATCTAGTTATGTATTGGTTGAATCTGTTCAGTTTCAATCAAGGTGTGGGATCTGGTTTTGGTCGTTCATAAGGATGTTTCTGAAAACAGTTGAGGATCATCATTTCGTTAGATCAACTAACACTTCACCCTTTGGGTAAGGTTGTGAGGAAGAAGGAATACAGTAGATCTAGAGATGGTTATGTGCTTCCCTTTGGGGATGTATATTGTGGTTGCTCATAAAATATGGCTATGAGGAGGCGTATATAGACTGAGTAAGATAGCATGAGAACACCTGGTATGAATTCATTGGTACGGTTCTTAATTGGTTTGTATCCATTGAGTTGGAGCAACATTACAACCACATATCTCATTCGTTGGTTGGGTGCGACCATGTTTCGTATGATTTTATGTTGGTAGTAACCTATGTTATGCAAGGAATTGTACGTGATAAAAAGGTATGGCCTGGGTTATGTTTGGTTAGTGTCAAAAGGATTGTTGAATGGTTTATTTTTGCAAGACAGTGGGTTAATGGTTAAGTATCTTTATACCCAATAATCATTTGGTTGAGACTCTTATGTCTTGGATCGTTAGTATTATTAGCATGGTTGGATGACAGTGCATTGTTCTTGGGAGGTGGGAGACTCAGTGACCAGCTGGTTTCGATCATGTGGTCAGGAAAAGTTATTAGAATGGTTTATTATTTGTGCACAGGAAGGCCCTTAATGAATGATTGCTATGTTGGACCCCATCTTCTTGTGGGTTGTCTATTAGGAGTTTGGTTTCCAATATGAGGAGTTGGTTCCAAAATCTCGAGTGATTTATCAGGTGGAGGTACACCGGAGCTGATGAGGGATTTCAATGCAATGTGCGAATTCTTGGATTGACCATCCTTGTTCCTATGGGGGGCAGCGGGTTGGTGATGACTTGTCAGGATGTCAAGAGCATACAACCAAGTGTTGTTATCAGTTAGTGGATCGGGGGTAAGCCCGAGTGTTGTCATCGGTTAGTGGATCGGGGGTAAGCCTGAGTGTTGTTATCGTTTAGTGGATCGGGGTAAGCCCGAGTGCTATTGTCAATTAGGGGATCAAGGGTAAGCCTGAGTGTTGTCATAAGATAGCTAAGCAGGGCTGTCGGAGCCAAGTAGGAGCGTGGCCTAGTTTGGTTTATGACCAGTTGGTTCTCGTGGCGATGATACACTTATGTGTGGGATTAGCATGACGACGACTGGCCAATGAGGTTTAGAACCAATCAAATCGATGGGTTTTTGGTTATGGGTTCCATCATTAAGCGGAAGTGAGAGATGATTTCGAGGACAAGATTAATTTAAGTGGGGGAGAGTTATAACATCATGCTTCCTGTCATTTTTGAGCTGTGGATCGAAAATCAATTGTGTAAGGTTTTAGGCCTTAAGGAGGCAAATTTTAGTCATTATAGAAGGAGATAATGATAGTTAAGAGATTTTACCCTTGAATTGTGTTTTGGGTCGAAGGGTAGAAAGGGAAAAGTTATAAGTCGGATTCTTGCATGAAATATGGATTTTTTGAGAAGTTTTTAGTCCATGATATTTAGATAATATTATAGATCTCTTCAACACATTTCGTGGTTTGAGCCCTATTTAAGCTCCTTAAGTTACCCAAACCCATTCCATTCTCAACCTCCACCTCTCCAACACCCTTTCTTGAAACCCTAACCCTAGTTGAGGCTTATGAACAAAAAAAGGTGTTTTAAGTGCTTTGGAGTGCTCTTGGTGCACCTTGGAGAAGAAGGAACTCATTGCAGAAGCGTTGGTTGCATTGGATCTTGTAGATCTAGACCTTGTTCACCTTTATCTTTCTTCTGGAGGTATAAAGTTTGAATCTTGATGATGAAATTGTTAGATCTAGCTAGTTTTGGGTGTTATGAGATTGTGGTCACTTTAAGTGCATAAAGTTTAGATCTTGAAAGTTTGTGACCTTGTTATCGATAAAGTTGGAAACTTTATCCATCTAAACATCAAATTGATTCAGATCTGAGCGTAGAAGACTTGGAATTAATGGATTAAGTTGAAAAAAGGATGCACTTTTGGTCCCTTTGAGACATAAAGACTAGATCTTATTTGTTGGGACCATTCTAATGGATAAAGTTGGAAACTTTATCCATTATGGAGCTATTAGGAACCATAAAAATGTGATCTTGTTCCTTCTATCTATCCCATGCAAGAATTGTGATGTCTTAATGGATTAATAGGTTAGGGTTTTTGCTTTTGGACCTTCCCAAGCCATGGAAAGTCATAAAGGTGGAAACTTTACAACTTAAGACAATGTTTTGAAGCTAGATTTGAGTTGGGGTGAAAAGTCCTTAAGGGATTAAGTACTTAAGGAAGGAGTAGAATCATGCTGTGTACGCTAGGTGTACTTAACTGCCTTAGACTTTGACTTTTGTTGACTTTCGTTGATTGTTGACTTTTTTACTAAGTTTGACCTTGGTCAAACTTGAGGAATTTGGGCTATTGATTAAGATGTTATCTAGTTCTGGTGTTAGTGGATTCGTGGGACCCAGCAGTACATAAGGGATCATATCGCAGTCTTTCAAGGTTCTTCGATTCAAGTGAGTTTTCCTCACTGTACTCATGGATCGAAAGCACCAATGCCAACCCACAAGGTAATGTATCCTAGTATATAGGATGTTGCTATGCGGTAGTGATATGTATATATGCCTGTTTATATGTATATCTGTTGCATATGTCGACAAAGTGTGGTTGGGTTGAGACTATACTACTTTGTGTTGCCAGTCAGCAAACTCGGCATGGTAAGGTTGAGGCCACGTACCAACAAACCTGTATTGTTGGGTTGAGGCCACGTGCCAACGAACCCAATATGGTTTGGTTGAGACTGGAGGTCAACAAAATCGATATGGTGTGGTTGAGACCACGTGCCAACAAACCCTAGACAGTTTGGTTAAGGTCAAGGACCAACAAACTTGTATACATGTTTGTTGTATATGTTATTTGCTTGTGTGATGGTACTTTGGAGGAACTCACTAAGCTTCGTGCTTACAGTTGTTTGTTATGGTTTCAGGTACTCCAGATGATCGAGAAAAAGCAAATGCGTGATCGTGCACATCCTTCGTATTTTGTGTTATTGGATTTTGGGATACTTTGTTTTACGAACTATACTTTTGAGAAAACATTTTTGTAAACAATTATTGACTTGGGATTGTTTTAGAAAAATTAAAATTTTACTATGATTTTTGAGATGTTACATTCTAATAGCTCTTTAAAGATAAGGGTTAAAATAGGAAATCAACAATAGACAAGCTTAGTTGACGAATCGATAATAAGGGGAGAAGGTTGATAATGTCATATTGAAGTAGTGAAACTACTTGCTAAAAAGTAGACAAAAAATAAAGTATCCACATATACCCCATTTACTAGATATCTTAGTTTGAAATGTACAAACCATTTTTGATCAATAATAACTTGTCAACTATCATCACATATATCTTAAATAGATGTTAGATCAACCCTCATGAATAACAAATGCAGGTCGCGAGCATTAACAAATGTCTTTTATAAGTGGCGGATGTTGAGGTTTGGTAGTGGGGGTACATGCCCCCACTGACTAAAATTTTTTGCATATACATATCAATTATTTTAGAATTTACTTACAATTTTTGAAAAGAAAATCAATAGTGCCCCCAATAAAAATAAAAGCTGAAGTCGCTACTGTCTTTTATTATGAAATTTGTACCGATTGCATGAGTGAGAAGGTAAATTAAATCCTATTGGAGTCGACAACGAAGGTCACATATGATGACATTATTAACATTTGCATGGAAGGCTAGTAATATTAAGACATTTTAAATGAAATTTGATCCATGTGTAGATTTATTTGAGTCTTTTTCTAGAAAAAAGAAAAGCATATTACCGAATTTAAGGAATTGAAATTTAAGGATGTTTCATGTTTGTGGTTATTTTATTAAGTTCTAATAAATATGATTGTTCTTATATATCACAATCAGCACACCAATATATGATCGTCTTAGTGAATAAGTCCACTCTAATCATATTATACATATAATTATTTTGTTAGTTTTGTACAAATTAAACAAATTTTTTGAATATAGAAAATAATATAACTTGTAGGTTTTTTATTTGTTTACTAAAATAACATAAATATATATTTTTAAAAATAACAAAATAAAAGATGGAGTTCATAAATTCAATTGTTTCTAAATGAATGAGTAAGAATTTGATTATTGAAAAAAAAAAAAACACATTACAAAAAAAACATATGGAATTTGTAAAAATAGGTTTTCTTTTTCAAAAAAAAAATGACAATAAGTAAAGCTCTAATATTAATCATTTTTAATGTACCAATGGTGCTAAAATTAAATTTGATGTACAAAATAATATTGTGTTGGAATCCTTATATTTGTTTACAACAGTGCGAATCATTTTACAGAAATCAGAAATTTCAAATTTACAAGAAAAATATTTATTTAACTACAGTCACCGAAAATGCATTATGTTCAAGAATATTACAATAGCAGCATCACAATTTATCACAAAATGAGAAGAATTAAACCACAAAAAAAAAAATAATAATAATAATAATAAACACATTAAATAATGACATTAAAGCATTTTCCCCTTCAATCTCGACAATATATGAGATCGAAGAAGGAAACTCTACATACCATAACTTCAAACAAAATGAATCTCTACATTATATAAAATCGAAGCTCAAATCGATTCAAAACAGAAACCCAAATGAGAGAGCAATGATGGAGGCGACGGCGGTAGGGACGAAAGCGGCGGCGTCGGAGGTCGGAGAAGGGGCCGGAGCCATTTGTGCATTGACGTTTGTCACGGCCGATACGGCCATCAACATTACAAGGACGGCGGCGAAGAGCTTCATCTTCATTGATTCCATTGCTTCGAAATTGAAGAGTGATTTAAAGGAATCGAAGAGAATGTTTGAAGTTATGGAGAAATAGGGAATTTGAGTGATTGATTTAAGGATGGTGGGGTGGGTTAATATAGGAAGAACACGGGCAGGGGTGCCCGTGAGGAGAATAGTGTTAAGAAAGAATGGCCCGGCTGCCCGTTTTGTGACAGGTTGTTCTTGCGATTACAGCTGTTGCCAACGGTTTGATGGTTTTTTCGTGGGCTCCATTTTGTTTTCTTCCATTTATCATTTCTTTCACTGCCTTTTTTTAAAAATTTGATAAAAAAAAAAAAAAAAAAAAAAAATTAGTATTGGTATTTGTTTTTGATATTTTGTAGGATATATTGACTTTATATTTGTTGCAAATTATTACATCTTGATTTTTTTAGCACGATGGTGAGAGTGAGATTTTAATACAAAGACAACTAGAAAGATTTTGGTAAATATAAAAGGAAGCGATTATATAGAGAATCAAGCAAAGGTAAATGCATCAAATATGTTAATTTAAGCTTTTTTTAGCTTTGAATTTAATCCAATGGTAAAGTTCAGTTAAATCTCATCTGTCAATTGAAAGAAAGCGTTATTTAGATTCGGCTTTCTGTTGTGATCACCATGAAAAAAAGCTACTTGTTGGAATGAAGTTGGGGAGGAGAAAAGAAATCAAGCCCAAACCAAGAAGAAAACCAAAGCCTTTTTGTTTTGGAGGTGGCAAGAAACAATATTAGATTAACGTTTTTTTCTAATATATTTGGATTTCTTACATAGTTAAATTGCATATTCTTGATTATGTCATATTGGACTTTTTCAACTAAAATGCTTAATGATTATTACTTATTAACAGCCACCAAGAACAGCTAACAGCTAGCAAGTTACATAATAAAATGTACTTTTGTTTCGCATTTTTGTTAATATGTGGTTGTTATTATTTATATTTGTTAAAAATGTTTCTAAAAAACATCCTGTAATAATGAAGATGAGAATGTCACACATAAAACCGTTTTAAAATAACAATGAAAATGTCATGAATGATATAAGCAATTCATTTTGCCTCTAAATATTTACAATCTAGTTACTTGGATAATCTTGACAACCAAACACAACTCCTCTATCAAACCCAAACTCATAACCAAACACATCCTCTTCTATCAGATTTGTCGGATACACAAATTATATTAACCTATTAAAACTCTCAAAGTTTGTTATAAATACCATACCAACAAACTTATTTCAATCCCACCTCACCTCTAATGTAATTTCATTCCTCGCCTTACATTCAAAATAGCTATTGTGGACAAAACCCAAATTACAACAAAACCTTTTCCATATTTTATCTTCGATGCTAAATGTCCAAACACAACAACCACCTAACCACCACCCACACAACCATTAGTAGAATTCGTTACCGAAATGTAATACAAAAGTAGTAGGAGAGGGAAATAGAAAGGGAAAAGGAAAAGGAAAGGGAAAGAGGAAGCTGTTACTGATAAAGAGAAATATCCTCCTCAATCTTCCCGTGTATAAAAGTGATTCTGCATATATTCTATACTGATATAATTGCTTATGTATATTTGTTTGTTATTTAGTTTCCTAAGTTTAGTGAAATCTCCTTAATTGCAAATATCCTCTGTAATATATGTGTAATATATGTTGGGCGGTTCTTGGCTATTTAAAAGCCATCTCCCCTGTTAATGAATGTATCATCTTATTCTCAACCCTTTCATGGTATCAGAGCTTTATTGATCCTCCTCTATACTCTCAAACACTTTTCATCAACCATGACCAACAACAATGATGCTACCATTCCCAACAACAACGAACCTACAAAACCCTTCACCATAATCAACTTCAACAACACAATCAAGCTCACACCAAGCAATTACATTCCATGGAAATCTCAAACTCAAGCAACCCTAATTGGCTACGATCTATATAAATTTGTAGATGGTACTCATCCACCACCCTCTCCTAAAATCACAACCAATTTTATTACAACCGAAAATCCAGCCTATTCAACATGGGTGCGCCAAGATAAACTCATTTTTGGTGCTCTTCTTGGAACTCTCTCAGCCACTGTTGTACCTCGTGTATCCCACTCCTCAACTTCTGCTGAAATTTGGCGCATCCTTGCATCAACATATGCCAACCCATCTCGTGGTCATCTCTTACAAATCAAAAACAATCTCAATCGACTCACAAAACTCTCCACCCAAAGTATCACTGAGTACATGCGATCCATCAAAACCCTCACCGACCAATTATCTATCATGGGGAAACCCATGGACCATGAAGACATTATCGCCAAAGTTTTGAGAGGTCTGGACTATGAAGCATACAAACCGGTCATTGATGCTACTAATGGGCGAGATACAACCATTTCCTTTGAAGAACTCCATGAAATACTCATTACACATGAACTTACCATTAACCAAAACAACATCAATCCTTACCCCGCTTTTGTCCATGCTGCCTACAAAACCCACAATCCACGCAATCATAACCAACCTCGCACACCATATACACCTGGACTTCTTCCAACTCCTACAAATATGTCAAACCGGGCTTCAAAACCCTTCCTTGGAAAGTGTCAGTTTTGTCGCATCCTAGGTCATGTTGTCTCAAAATGTCACACTTTCAAACGTACTTATCCTCAAGTTGTTTTCCCTACTACACCAATACCATCATCAAGTCGACCTCATGCTCCTCAAGCACATGTTGCCACAGTTACTACACCACTCTCGTCCTTGTGGCTTCTCGACAGTGGTGCCACTCATCATGTCACCAATGATCTTGCAAACCTATCTCTTCATGCACCATATGATGGATCTGATGAGCTAATCATTGGGGATGGATTTGCTCTTCCCATTTCTCACACTAGTTCCTTCTCTATCTCTACTTCAACTCAGACCTTTATATTCAAAAATGTTTTATATGTTCCATCTATCTCTCGATACATTCTCTTTATCTCACAATTATGTCATGATAACTCTACATCAGTTGAATTCTTACCCTTTACTTTCCTTATTAAGGCACTTTCAACGGGGCAAACTCTTCTCACGGGACAGCCTAAAAGTGGAGTTTATGACTAGAAAACGCCTTCTCCAACACTTTTCTCAAGCTTTGCTAAATCATGTCGTGACTGTCATCATCGCCTTGGTCACCCATCTATCGCTGTTATCAAGCATCTCAATTCACAATTTCCATTACATTACCTCAATCAAGTTGTAATTCTTGCAATATTAATAAAAGCCATAAGCTACCATTTTCTCAATCAACTCTAGTTACACATTCACCTTTAGAATTAATATTTTCTGATGTGTGGACAGCTCCAGTCCAGTCTTATGAAAACTTCAAATACTATGTCATCTTTGTTGATCACTACACTAAATACATATGGTTTTACCCTTTACAACGAAAATCCGATACACAATCAATATTTCTTCGCTTCAAAGCATTAGTAGAAAAATTCTTTAATAAACCCATACTCCAATTGTTTTCGGATAATGGTGGAGAATACCTTAAACTCGACCCCACTCTTCACTCTACTGGAATATCTCATCTCACCTCCCCACCACACACACCAGAACATAATGGTTATGCAGAACGATGACACCGTCACATTGTAGAAACAGACCTTACACTTCTCTCTCATGCTTGTATTCCAACCACCCATTGGCCTCATGCTTTTGCCACAGCTACATACCTGATCAACCGCCTTCCTACACCTACACTACAATATCAATCTCCATATCTCAAACTCTTCCAACATCCTCCTAACTACTCTAAACTAAGGAATTTTGGATGTTTATGTTATCCATGGTTACGTCCTTATTGTCACCACAAAATGGAGCCAAGATCTACTCCTTGCATTTTTGTTGGTTATTCATCATCTCAAAGTGCATATTATTGTTTAGATCCAACCATAAACAAAGTGTATGTATCACGCCATGTAAAATCCATTGAAAATGAATTTCCCTTTTCTTCCTTATCAAAGTCCAATGCAATAACAACCTCCTCCATAGACTCTTGGTGCACCATGCCTCTTCCCTTTACTCCTCCTCTTCCAAATCAACCTTTACCCACCATTAATTCCCCTCTTCCTTCCTCCTTTACACAAACATCTCCTACCCCCTCAACACCTACCCCTCCTATATCAGCCCCTGTGTCACCTTCCACAACATCATCTAACCAATCACCATTCCCTCCTCCTCCTCCTCTTCCACCTTATCGCACCATCATCACACGACTCTAAAACAATATTACCAAACCTAACCCAAAGTATGCTCTCACTGCCAAACAAACATCCTCTATTACCCCTACGAAACCCATCAGTGCCACACAAGCACTCAAAATTCCGATTTGGCATGCAGCCATGCAAGCTGAATTTGATGCTCTAACTTCCAATAAAACATGGCATCTTGTTCCCCCTCACCCATCTCAAAACGTTATCGGTTGCAAATGAATATTTTGGACCAAATACAAACCTGATGGTTCTGTTGAACGTCACAAAGCCCGCCTTGTTGCCAAGGGATTTCACCAACGCCCTGGCATTGACTACTTTGACACCTTTAGCCCCGTTGTAAAGCCGACTACAGTTCGAACCATACTCTCCCTTGCCACTAACCAGACATGGTCATTACGACAACTCGGCATTAATAATGCATTCCTTCAAGGTGCTATCTCTGAAACCGTTTACATGGCTCAACCTACTGGATTCAAGGATAAAGATCATCCTGACTATGTTTGCAAGTTATCCAAGGCCATCTATGGCCTCAAACAGGCACCACGGGTATGGTACAATGAACTCAAAAACTACTTACTCACATATGGATTCCTCAACTCATTAGCTGACCCTTCCCTCTTCATATATAGTCATGGCTCAACACTTATTTATCTTCTTGTCTATGTTGACGACATCATTGTCACGGGCCCTTTAGTTTCTCAACTCAATAGTTTCATCTCCACTCTTTCTACACGCTTCTCTCTAAAAGACTTGGGTTCCCTTTCCTACTTCCTTGGTGTTGAGGTCATTCCTAACAAACATGGTCTTTTTCTAAACCAAACCAAATACATTAACGACATCCTCATCCGGTACAAAATTTTTGATTCAAAATATGTTCCCACTCCTATGGCTGTCTATCCTCAACTTTCCCAGGAAATGGGGTCCATTCTCCAAAACCCCACTGAATATCATGCATTGGTTGGTAGCCTTCAATACCTCTCTCTTACACGTCCTGATGTAGCATATGCTGTAAACAAACTCTCTCAGTACCTTCATCAACCCACCGATGTTCACTGGACTGCACTAAAATGTTTGCTTCGTTATCTCAATGGTACCTCATCTCATGGTATCCAACTTCATTGCAATTCTCCCCTTACTTTACATGCTTTTACTGATGCTGATTGGACACGTGACACAGATAATTACCTCTCCACTACTGGAAACATCGTGTATTTAGGCCGTAATCCCATCTCCTGGAGCTCCAAGAAACAACGAGCTATTGCTCGATCCTCTACTGAAGCCGAGTTCCGAGTTGTAGCCTCAACCACAGCTAAAATTATCTGGTTACGTTCTCTTCTCAATGAACTTGGTCTATCTGAGAACACTTGTCCAACCATCTACTGTGACAATCTCGGTGCAACACACTACTCAGCAAATCCCATCTTCCACTCTCGTATGAAGCACCTTGCCCTGGCATTCCACTTTGTACGTGAGCAAATTCAACTTAGCACACTTCGGGTACAACACATATCAGGTGATGATCAACTAGCCGATGCCTTGACAAAACCTCTTCCCAAACATCGATTCAGCTCTCTGGTTTCCAAGATTGGCCTTACCCACAGGCCGTCCATCTTGCGGGGCATGATAAGGAGAAATATCCTCCTCAATCTTCCCCTGTATAAAAGTGATTCTGCATATATTCTATACTGATATAATTGCTTATGTATATTTGTTTGTTATTTAGTTTCCTAAGTTTAGTGGAATCTCCTTAATTGCAAATATCCTCTGTAATATATGTGTAATATACATTGGGCTGTTCTTAGCTATTTAAAAGCCATTTCCCCTGTTAATGAATGTATCATCTTATTCTCAACCCTTTCAGTTACCACAAAAAATGAAGAAATTCCACAATGGTGAACATCGGAGGAAGAGTACGCTTTAGTGGTAGCATGGCGTGAGACATCGAAAAATGAAAGTCAAGGAATTGGTATGAAGAGATGTGCTTTTTAGGAAGCGGCGCTCAGCAAATTTCACAGTATCTTGAAAAAAAATCATACCACAATACAGATATGCTAAGTAGTAAATTGACTCAAATGAATAGGAGGTACAAAAAATTCAATAGGATCTATAAAAAGCTTTGTTTGGAAAAGCAGAGAGGTTGCAAGGACTTCGAGTTGTTTAAATCCACAATTGAGCAATATTGAGTTAAAATGAGTGATACGTTTGAGTTTGAGAGAGCATGAGAGATGCTGAGAAGAGATCCAAAATGTACTCAAACTCCAACATCGACGGATGTGCAATCTAAGAGGTCTCGAAATCCGAGTTTGGTTGACGTTTTTGACGCAAGGACTCACATCGACCTCAACGTCGACACCTATGAGATTACGTACGACATCGAAGAGATCCCTTCCACGACGATCGGTAGGACACGATAAAACGAAGCGCGCTACAAATATGCAGAGGAAGTTGACAGAAAATCAAAGCATATTGCGGGAATTGAAGTGAAGTTCCAAAATCACAATATAATTCAAAAGAAAAAATGATTTGCGACATGAGCCTTTAGATTTCCTTTGTAGTCAAGCAGTAGCCAAGAAGCAGTGACGCGAACGAGAAGAAACATTGAATGACTTGGCAATTCTTAGGACTATCATGGAAAGTTTGGAGCACGAAGATGCAGATGTGGTATAAGCGATGAAGGCGAAAATTCGTGAAAGATATTGACAAAGCTTAAATTTTAGGATCGTTTTTATGTTTTAAATATATCATTTTTTTGGTCTTGTAATATTTTTTTTCAATTCAAAGTTTATGTTTTATTAAATAGTATGTTTAATTTAAAAAGTATGTTTTATAAGATTACATTTGTTTTTATAATTAATTTGAAAAAAAAAAAGACATGAAAACTATTTAGTGCTATAACACTATCATAATTTTCTACATGAGAAATTCTATTCGTATCCCCCAAATTGCCAAGAAGCAGTGCCGCGGTGTCCCCATGGCATTCCGAGCTCCACGTAGGAGGTGAGTGACTGAGTGCCGCACCATTCCATTTGGCCTTAGAAGTAGCTCTTGGTTAATGGCGTAAGTTTCTTGTCAACTTATTGTTATTGTAAGAGTTTGATTTTGATTGTTTATTAAGTTATTAATCAGTTGGTTTTGCTAAACAAAAGTTATCGCTGTTGCCATTTGTTGAAAATATTTGATTATATCGTTGTATGCAACAGTAAATTGGGAGGAATGAAGAATCGAATGAAGAAGCAGAAGAAGAGACAGAGACCTTCAACGTCTAGATCTCAAAACCCCAACCCTTCACGTGGTCAAATTGATGATCACTCCAGGGTTTTGAATGGTGTTGAAGAAGGAACTTCTTCGGTTTCCATACAGGAACACGTTGCTGCTGCAGAAATCATTGAGACACCTTCGAGTTCAATTATTGTTCATCGAGACGATGATTCTGCAGAAAGTTTTCGGAATTTGAAAGAAACAGAGGCTGATTTAACTTTTTCAGTACGATCTCAACCCTTTTTGCTGCTTAATTGTTTGTAAGTGAAGACGAAACTATGATACAAAATTAGGTTAATACTCAATAGGTTGTTCATTTAATATTAAAGTAAATACTAATTACCATTAACATTATAAGCACTGAAATATCTTAGTAATGGAAATTATTGATGATGCAGGAGGAAGATGAAGAAGGGTCAGGAATGATAATAGATCTTCGTGGCCATTCTGTGGAAATCGCAATTCTGCTTCTAAAAATTCAGCTTTCTCTTTGTTCACTGATTGGATGTAAGAATCATCATGATGCAATGCATCCATGCATAATACATATACAGATTTTCTGAATGTGTCTAATAGATTTATGATGTGCAGATGTGGGGAAAGTGACAGTTATCATCACCTGATCTGGGAGGTCAAACTGTAAACAGGGGGTATGAAACTATGAATTATGAAATTATATTTTCCTTTTAATTCATTAAAGAAATGATATATTATTATTTTAATTATTTAATGTTGTATGGTTGTAGGTTATATTTGACATTTTAGAAATAGAAAACATGGAATACAAAGACGATAACAAGACAACTCTTCAATGGCTTCTTCGAAAGATATTATAACTTTTTTTTTTTTTTTTAATCTCCACATTCCTTTTGTGTGTGAATATGTGCTACTTGGAACCAGTTTTTTTATGAATATTTTTGAAGCTATGGTTTTGGTTTCTTATTTTAGTTTTCATTTTGCACACACATGACACAATATAGGTAATAATATAGGTGTTTTGGGCTTAATGATCTTCAAAACTGGATATATGTAATTTTGGATTGTGGATATTGGTATATGAATCTTTATCTTTATCAGATATCAGGAATCTTCACAAAAAAAAAAAAAAAAAAAAAAAAAAAAAAAAAAAAAAAAAAAGAAGGAAATCTCAATCGTATTTAGAACAATGAGTTTAATACATCTTTGACTATATAATAATCTTGAATACTTGATCGATTAACTTAAATATGCAAATCAATAATCATAAAATATCTATATAAACTCATTAGCCATTAATAATTAAAAATAAGTATAAATCAAGAAATAAATTTATTTTCTACTTTGATACATAACCCATAACCCATGGATAGCACCTAATTTTAATATTTATATGTTATCTTTTATTAAAAATAATTAGAATGTTTTATACATAATTATTAATTCAAAGTTAGTAACAATGATATTTTTTAATAATAATATATTCATCAATATTTTACTTACGTTCGCGCAACACACGGGCATTCGCCTAGTTACATTATTAAAAAGAGAAAAAGAAACAAGAATCATAAAATATCTATATAAACTTATAATCATAAAATATCTATATAACGATTAACTTATAATCATAAAATATCTATATAAACTCATTAGCCATTAATAATTAAAAATAAGTATAAATCAAGAAATAAATTTATTTCTTACTTTGATACATAACCCATAACCCATGGATAGCACCTAATTTTTAATAATAATATATTCATCAATATTTTACTTACGTTTGCGCAACATAGGGGTGAGCAAAAACCGAACCGACTAAAGAAAAACCGATAAAACTGCAATAAACCGCAACCGAAAAACCGAAACCGATGCAAAAACCAATGGTGCGGATTTAATTTTTGCAAAAACCGAAGGGCAACGGTGCGGTGCGGTTTCTATCCTAAAAACCGGTCCATCAAAACCGAACCGCACCGCAAGCGTGTATAGTAATAAATCAATCAATGTATATTATATACATTCTATTGAAAATAGTTATAAACGATAATATATGTATTATATGTTTATTTTGTGTTTGTATAAAACTATATGGGGTGTAAAAGAAATGTTCTATTGTTAGCCAAACGTACCAATCGATTACATGTAATAAGCTTGTAACAAATTAACTTAAAATCAACCAACCTTCAATCATTAATTAGTTTGTGAGAGTGGTCACAAGTTGTATTTTAAGCGACTTACAATTTTTGATTATGTAATTTTGTTTTGAGCTGAAAATGAATGTATTAAAAAAAACAGCACAATACAAGCTTATATGCACATGGTTTTCAGTTCTTACAGTTTTAAAAAACCGAACAAAAAAAGATAAAAAAAAAACTGCACCAAATTCTTAACACGGTTTAAAAACCAAAACCGCACCGATACAAACCGAAACCGCATTTAAAAACTGAAAAACCGAACCATTGCAAAACCGCACCCAACGGTTTTAAGAATGCAAAAACCGCACCATGCGGTTTGCGGTTCGGTTTGGTCTGAAAACCGCACCAAACCGCACCATACTCACCCTTAGCGCAACACACGGGCATTCGCCTAGTTACATTATTGAAAAGAGAAAAAGAAACAAAAATCATAAAATATCTATATAAACTTACAATCATAAAATATCTATATAACGATTAACTTATAATCATAAAATATCTATATAAACTCATTAGCCATTAATAATTAAAAATAAGTATAAATCAAGAAATAAATTTATTTTTTACTTTGATACATAACCCATAACCCATGGATAGCACCTAATTGTAATATTTATATGTTATCTTTTATTAAAAATAATTAGAATGTTTTATACATAATTATTAATTCAAAGTTAGTAACAATGATATTTTTTAATAATAATATATTCATCAATATTTTACTTACGTTTGCGCAACACACGGGCATTCACCTAGTTACATTATTAAAAAGAGAAAAAGAAACAAGAATCCAATTTAACAAGTATTACACTTAGTTCCCGTTTATGAGATTTAATACAAATGAAGGAAAATAAATAAAAATCCATCCATGCAATATGATCTTTAGTTATTTTTTAATCATTAGATTTTTCTTAGTGTTTTCTTTTAATTATTATGAATTATTTAAGCTATCATTGGTCATTGAATTTGTATTTTTTTTTTTTTTTCATTTTTAAGCTGAAGGAGATACCTACAACGACGAGGAGCGTGGTGGTGACATGGAGGAGAGAATGCATGTGGTAGAAGATGAGAGGAAGAGAGATTGTGTGTGTGTTCTTGATAGGATGGAGAACAACGTAACATGTTCTCCATGCTTCTTTGGGTCAAGTTCAATTACTAAACTACTCTTCTATAGCTTTAAATTGATCGGCCTTATAATCTATATAACAATATTCATGATCAATATGAATACAAGGCTATTATGTTACTTGTGAGATTTTATAAGCTCTAAATCTTATAAAATATTTAAAAGCTGAAAAGTTATTTCCTTTTAATATTATATGTATTAACAACTATGCAATTTAATTATCTTTGAATCATATTCTCCACAAGTTAACAAAACACAACAAAATGCATTTGGTTCGTAAAATGGTTGCATGTGACATTGCTACAATTTATTGTTAAAATTATGAAAGTTAATTCGTTTAAAGCAAAATACATACATCTTCACAAAATCATTGGACTTAAGTCAACACTATTACCCTGTTTCTGAGTTCAGCTTAATGAAAAAAGTGATGAAAATGAGAAGAAAATAAAACAAATTTATGTTCCCAAGTTTCATTAAAGGAAGGAAGTGGAGAGAAATTGAATGACCACTTTCCTTTCTAACTTTCCTTCCGATTTGGGAGGATTTGGAAAGAAAGAATAACATAATTAATTTTCCTTCCATTTCTTTCCAACTGGGGAACACAAAAAAAATTGTTTTCATTTCTTTTCTCTCACGATTTTCTTTTCTCTTATTTTCTTTTGTGTTGTTAAACTCGGGAACCAGACGTATGTGAAGTGTTGTTTATATTAATCCTTTACAAAATCGGAATTAAGGAAGGTTGTTAAAAATACCCTTCGGTTATTCAATTATGCTTTGGAAATGCAAGTTTTTTTTTTCTATATATAAAGTGGGAAGTGTAAAAGATGGTGGGTTAAAAGTAATTCAAGAAAGAGTTTGAGGACTGAAGTTGTCAAGTGAAATAGTAATTTGAAGAAATAAGAGTTCTTGTATGTGAGATGGAAAATACGCCTCAGTTCACATAACTCAATATGCAATTCTCACATTTTAGCGTTTTTTCTTTGATTTCTCCCTTTCGTTGTTCTTGCATTAAGATCAATCGTGTAGAAAGATGAGAACTGAATTGATTGAGAGAGAAAATTGAGAGAAGTGTTTTTCATCATCCATGAATAATAATATAATACATCAATATATACTGAATAGAAAAACATTTTGCAAAATGTAAGTTATTGTTCTTAAGGTCTAATAAAAGAATCTTTCTTATCTATGTGACATGTTCTCCATATGAATACAAAAGGTTATCAACATGAATACAAAATGTATGTTATTGTTCTTAAGGTCTATAACTTTTATTTGGTCGGCCTTATAATCTGCGTAACAATATTCGTTATCAATATGAATACAAAAGGTTATGGGGTATGTTACTTGTGAGATTTTATAGGCTCTAAATCTTATAAAATATTTAAAAACTAAAAAGTTATTTCCTATTAATATTATATGTATTAGCAGCTTTGCAATTCAATTAAATTTGAACCATATTCTCCACAAGTTAACAAAACACAACAAAATGCATTTGGTTCGTAAAATGGTTGTATGTGACATTGTTAAAATTATGAAAATTAATTCGTTAAAGCAAATTACATACATCTTCACAAAATCATTAGGTTCAAGTCAACACTATGTGAAGGGTTGTTTATGTTAATCCTTTATTTTTGGAAACCACGAAATTTTATTAAAACCACTGTCAATCAAGCACAGGGTCGGCCCAAGGGGTGTTCAAGGTGTGCTTAAGAACATGGCCTACTAACATCTAGGGTCCATTTTTTGTTTCAGATTTTATATTAGGGTATTTTCAGTTTTTTGGCCATGTACGATATATTAGCAGATAAAGGAAACGATGCAAGGGCAGCGAGAATTAGAAACTAAATGAGCTAGAATCATAAACGTTTGGGGAAAAGGAAAAAATGTTTTGGCTCTCGATAATGATGATTACGATTTAGGCATCAGGAAGATAAGAACAAGTTGACAATGGCTAACAGCGACAGTGTTCTACTCCACAATCCTCGATAATAAGAAGGATATAATTCAATCAAAGCATTCAGTTTATGCTTATTTCTTCTTAATTCATTGTTCATAAATCTTAAAAAATTAGTGATTCGGAATTCAGAGCCATGCTTCAAAAATCTAAAGCAAACTGAAATCAGAAGTGAGGTTCAAATTTCAGAATCTTGGATCAGGTCTAGGGACGAAAATCAAAAGGTCTTATACATTTTTTTTTATCTATCTTGTATATTTATAATGTTTATAAGTATTTATTTATTCTTTCTAATTATTGTTTTCTTGAACTCAGAAAATTGAAGAAATAATTAGCCCACTGATCTAACTTTGAGTTTTAGAAGTTTTTGATTTAAGATTTTCTTGAAGTGTAAAAAATCAAAGGTATTGTACATTTTTTTTTTATCAATTTGATGGATTGATACTTTTCTTATATTGTGTAGAAGTAAACTAAGATTTATTTTTTCATTCTTACTGTTTTATATTGTTTGGAATTCATAAGAATTAATGGAACAATCTGTCCATTTTCAATCCAGCTTTAAGGTTTAGAACTTTCTAATTTTAGATATGTTTGCATTGTTGAAAGTTAGAAGGTAAGTTCTTGTTTTTCTTTTCTGATTATAACATTCTGATTTCATTTGTTTTTTTATAGTTTTTTCAAAAGACAGAGGTGTTATAGTTTGCATTTGAGTTTTAATGATTAATATAATGATAGTTGTTTTGGTGTAGGAGCAAATTAATATTTTGTGTATTTATATTGTATGAAATGTTAATTTATGTGGAGTATTTTGCAATAGAATATGAAAAATTATAATTAGTTTGCTTAAATTTTAGGTTTTCTATGTTTTAGGGCCTATATTTTGTTAAATTGCACAACGCATTCGAAATCTCGGGGTCGGCCCTGATCAAGCACAAGGCAGTACAAAAGAAACAAAGTAACAATTACAAGATATAAAACAGGGAGCAAATCAAATTTGCCCAGTTACAGCCACCAAAATGACCCCTATAATTAACCCAATTGAAAGTCATTGTGATGATGTTGTCCACCATTTTTGAATGGGAGACTCTCAGCTTGTTAAAGATCAAATCGTTCCTAGCTTTTCAAACACACCATAAGAAGCCATAGAAAATGACAAGTAACAGTTGACGCTTCTTTGGGCAATGCCCCCAAGCCGCTACAAAGCCCACAAACTCAGTAATCATTTCAAAATTTTGAATGGGAATGTTACACCAGTTGAGAATCCACTTCAAACCTTCTTTAGCAAAAGGGCAACCCACCAAAATATGATATGTATCATCCAACCCAGTCAGATAAAATTGACAATTCGAAGAGGAAATCGAAACTCCTCGGCATGATAGCACCACAACCGAAGGAATCTGGTCCAAACATGCACGCCAAATGAAACCATTAACTTTAATAGGAGTAAGATGGACCCAAATAGAGTAGTGAACTTGGAGTCAATAAGATTTCTTAACTGACTGACATCAAAATTGCCATGAGAAGATAATTTGCATCTCCACTTATCCCTACCATGGACCAACTCCACACGTAAAAGAGCACCAGAAACAACATTTAATTCCATAATCTCCAACTAATTACTAGAAGGTTGTTAAAAATACCCTTAGGTATTTTAATCCTTTCCAAAGTCGGAAATAAGGGAGTACCCTTGGGTTATTCAATTATGCTTTGGGAAAACAAGTTTTTTTTTTCCTTTTTTTTTTTCTATATATAAAGTGGGAAGTGTAAAAGATGGTGGTTAAAAGTAATTCAAGAAAGAGGTTGAGGATTGAAGTTGTCAAGTGAAGTAGTAATTTGAAGAAATAAGAGTTCTTGTACGTGAGAAGGAAGAAAGAGGCGTATTTTCCTTCTCACGTACAGGAACACGCTGCTGCTGCAGAAATCATTGAGACACCTTCGACTTCGATTGTTCATCGAGACGATGATTCCGCAGAAAGTTTTCGGAATTTGACAGAAACAGAGGTTGATTTAACTTTTTCAGTAATATGTCAACCCTTTTTGTTGCTTTCATTCCCATAGGTTCTTGTTCCATCTTGTCTACTAGGACTGAATCCAAACTAATACTTTCAGAACTGAACTTTTAAAGAAAATATTAAAGGAAATTTGTGGTTCTTGGCTGCTTAATTGTTTGAAAGTGAAGAAGAAACCATGATACAACTATTAGCATTAAATTTGGGATCTCAACCATTGGCTTGACTTATTGGTTTATTTAATATTAAAGTAAATACTAATTACCATTAACATTATAAGCACTGAAATATGTTAGTAATGGAAATTATTGATGATGCAGGAGGAAGATGAACAAGGTCGGCCCAGGCAAGCTGGGCGACGTCCTCGGGCCTCGTTATGGTTTGGGCCCCAAAATTATATCTGTCTTTTACTTTATATATATATATATATATATATATATATATATATATATATATATATATATATATATATATATATATATATATATATATATATATATATATATATATGAATTGTGTTTAAAATCTATGCAACATTTCTTTAGACTAGATGGTTGGTAACGTGCCAAGTAATGAGAGGCGCCCAGGTTAAAATCTTTTGGAGGCTTCTTTTTATTTATTTTTTAATACCTTTAAAAACTAAAGGTTTTGTATTTAATACCTTTAAAAACTAAAGGTTTTGTATTTTATTGAGTTTTGAATCCAAATTACAGAAATAGTCCCTTCATTCTTATTTGTTATTCAAAAATCATCCAAGTTATAGAAATTATTCCTAGACTCTTTATTTTTATTTTTTTTACAAACCAGTCAAACATTTATTTCATTTAAAATTTTGGTCTTTTTCTAGCCATTATCATGGATAATTTTTCTATTTATATATGGGATTTTCTACCTTGCATCATCTTTTAATATATAATAACTATTATTTATAGTTTTGTTATCAAAAATCATGCTAACCTACCTCTTTTTCACCAAACTATGATTTTTTTTTCCAAACACTCATATTTTTTGTTTTTTTTTTTTCCAGACACCAAAGTGGTAGTTTTTCAAAATGGTTGGATTATGTGTTTTTTTCTTTGTCATTAGTTTTTTTGTGCTAACCTAGTGGTTTATTGTATCATTGTATTATTTTCATACCATATATATTTAATTTAATAGTAAATGCTCATGTACTTGTCTCCGTATCATTTTATTATTGTTTTTGGTTATTAAATTTTGAGGGGCCTCATTTTTAGTTTTTGCCCCGTATCTCAAATTGACTTGCAACGGCCCTGAAGATGAAGTGTCAGATAATAGATCTTCGTGGCCATTATGTGGAAATCGCATTGTTGCTTCTAAAAATTCTGCTTTCTATTTGTTCACTGATTGGATGTAAGCATCATCATCATCATGCAATGCATCCATACATAATACAAATACAGAATGTGTCTAATAGGTTTATGATGTACATATGTCGGGAAAGCAGCAGTTATCATCACCTGTATGAAACTATGAATTATGAAATCATATTTCCTTTTAATTCATTAAAGAAAGGATAGATTATCATTTTAATTATTTGAAATTGTATGGTTATAGGTTATATTTGACATTTCAGAGATAGAAAACATGGAATAGAAAGACGATAACAAGACAACTTTGGTAATCAAAGTCAATGGCTTCTTCCAAAGATATTATGACTTTTTTTTTGTTTATTTATTTTATTAAATCTCGACATTCCTTTTGTATGTGAATATGTGCTACTCAAAGCCAGCTTTTTTTGTGAATATTTTTGAAGCTATGGTTTTGGTTTCATTTTGCACACACATGACACAATATGGCACAATATAGGTGTGGACTTAGTGATCTTCAAAAGTGGATATCTATAATATCGGATTGTGGATATTGGTTTCTGAATCTTCTTTATCTGGAATTTCAGATATAGGAATCTTCACAAAAGTTATATATATATATATATATATATATATATATATATATATATATATATATATATATATATATATATATATATATATATATAATAAAAAAATAAAAAAAATCTCAATCGTATTTAAAAACAATGCGATCAATAAATCTTAGACTATATAATAATCTTGAATCGTATTTAAAAACAATGAGATCGAAGAGTAATTTATTAATTTAAATCACGCAAATCGTTGAAAATTTAACTATTTAGCCATATGCTCTAAAATGGAACTCAAATTGTTACAACGCCCTTATCAACTTAAATTATGCAAATCAAGTTTTATTAGTCCATACAAATATTAATTTAACAAATATCTATTATTATCTATTATAAAAGAGGTCAATTTCCTATTATCATATTTATTATTTGTTATTTTTTTTAAACGGCAAATCTAATCCACTTATGTCCACGACAGGATTTAAACCCTCAATCTCAAGAAATGAGCGCAACATCAGATAACATTGGGCTACAAGCCCTAATTAATACATTAAACTTATTATTATTCTAATTTTAATATTAATTTTTTATTTTCAAACCCTATTTTTCTAAATAGTCAAAAAGTTTAAATACATAACCTAAATTAAAATGCAAAATTAACAAAATATAAATCAAAAATCACTTTTTATAATATTATGTTTTAAAAGAAATTAAAATTATTTAAAATAATGAAAATTTTAATATATTGTTAAATATAGAACATACATCAAGAGATTTTAATATTTATATATGTTATCTTTTTATTAAAATGTTAATCATAAAATATGTCTATATAAACTAATTAACCGTTAATAATAATAAAAAAAAGTGTAAATCAAGAAATAAGTTTATTTTTTTACTTAAATTCATAATTATATATATATATATATATATATATATATATATATATATATATATATATATATATATATATATATATATATATATATATATATACAGAGAGAGAGAGAGAGGATTCAGATCCGATAAGAACCCAAAAATTGGTAGGAACCGCAATAACTATTCTCCACCAATCATTTCGTCAATGATACAAACGTTAAACTTATTTATTTGGTTGTGACCCGTTCGCACACAATGCATGTGCATGCAACGTAATACGAACTCGATGAAATAATCATACGCAACGAACGTAGATGGAACGTCATTTAAATAAGTTTTCTTTTTCTTTTATATTTATTTTGTTTTTTTCGTTATTTTTATTTTTTTATTTTTCGTTAAAAAAAATTCAATTTTTTTCTCTTAAATAAAATATATTCAATCTTACATAACTGTTTTCATTATTACGCATTCACACTAATTAAATTGTCTATAAGGTTATTATAGATTTTTTTATTATTCTAATTCTGTCAAAATGTTTATTGAGTTGTATTCTGTAAGAATAAAAATGAATGAAAAACAATGCATGAAAACAAAAATAAATAAGAATTAGTAAGAATGCATTAAAATGACAATAATGGTGTGGCGTTGAACGTATTCACATTACTAAACAACCTATTCTCTTAATAATTATCATAGAATAGTACTGTTTATACATCCGCACAATAGTTGTATACCCACATTATAACCTAGCCATATATATATATATATATATATATATATATATATATATATATATATATATATATATATATATATATATATATATATATATGATATCTTTTATTAAAATATTTTATATATTGGATTAGAGTGTCTAAACCAGTAACTAAATTAGTATATTATTGTAATTAGAAACAAACTCTTTTTATATGGTGGATTAAAGTGTCTAAGTTGCCATAGTGTCTAAGGTACGAATGGTAGCAAAGTCGTGGTTAGAATGACATTTGTAAAGAGAGGATAATTTATTATATTATTATATGATTGATAACTCATTGAAAATTATAATGAAATAATTTGTTAATATATTATGTGATTAATATATTAATTGGAAATAGAAAATTTATCTGTTAATTTATATGATTAATAAATTAATATGAAATCAATTAGATTTAATTAATTCATAATCAAAATTAGTTTGTAATTAATTCGAGATTAAGCGGAATTAACTGGGGTGCAAGGGGTGAATTGTAATTGTTCGTAGTTAAGCAAGAGAATGAAATTCTAGAACCTACCATCAAGGTGGACGGTTTTGGGAGCCTTTGCAGGGTTTTCAGAAGCCTCCTAGATGATGATAATGATTTTAATTGAGATTAAATCTATTATTTAATTATTCAAATCCTATTTTATCTCTAAGTTACCTAAACTATAAATAGGATCCCTTGAGACCTCAAATTCGTTCACACTCTTCTTTGGAAGATACTCTGGCCAATAATATCCTCCTTCCTCTCTCCTTTTTTCTTTGTAGCTCCAGGGTTTGGGTGTGAGCCATTAGAGGCATCATCCTTTTGGTGCTAAGCTTTCCAAGACCTACACTACAAGGAGATTGAAGTGATTTGTTTACTATAACAAATCAAAAGGTATGTAACTCTATACTTGGTAATTTCAAATTACACTAAAGTTATGGTACGTTTAGTTGTTCATTATATGTTGCTATCAAGGTTTATAAAATAGATCTTTTGTAGGATGCATGTACCATATTAATTGTTAATTGTTTGCCGCATTATAAAATTTTATTTCCTATAAAACCCAATAGTGGTATCAAAGATTAGGCTTGTCAAACATTGACTACATGAGTTGAACTGTACTAAACCTGTTTTTCGCAAAACACTGATCTCACGACGTGACAATGCCTCTGTTATGATGTGAGATACGATTTTTCCAGATTTTTGGTAATTATCTTCCTAATTTGATTTATGGTGTTATTTTTGGTAAGTATCCAGTATTAATTTTGTTAGATTACATATTTTGAATGCCTTGTGTGATAATCTATAAAGCCCTAAATATTAGGAGATATCATTATTTGATAATTTTTAATTAGTTATATTAAATTGAATTATCCCTTATTGTTGTGATATGTTGGAGACGGTGGTGCTAAGATTGTCGATGGGTTTAGTGTAGATGCCCTCTCCTGATATCACAATACAAAAATGGAAAATATATTGTTAGTCGAGGTCCAGGAGGGATTCCCGGGACGAAGCTCCGACGATCTAGTTAGTGATTGTTCTTAGAGAAGAGAAATAATATTCACTGGGAAGAGAGTCCTACTTCTTCACGAGGAAGAAGGATCCTTTTATACTTGGTTCCAGAGGCAAGTGGACCTCAACTGATTTTGTTGGACATTCCTTCGTGGGGCGTGACGTGGCGGATTCCTACTAGAAGATCCTTTGTCACGCCCTTTTTGCATCCCCTCCTCATTGGCCAGAGAATGATCTTTCAGTTATTACGGAGGTCGTGGCTATCGTCTGACGAGCACGTGGGACGCTCTGAATAGTCCCACGCTCGCCGAGGTGTTATCCATTGGTGACGAGATTATAACGCTGCTCAGCACCATAACTGTCACGCATATGTCTTTCATGTTAGCGAAGGCCTGACCTTGGCTTCGGATTTGGTCCGACTGAGTTCAGCTCAGGCCAAGCTCGGTACTAGTTTTGACTTCTATTTTTTATGCTCCCTCTGAGGGATACGTTAACAAGTCCCTTAGGCTTGTAGGAATTTGCGTTGGCTTGATAGCATCGACGTTCGAGCCTATTTCTCAACATGTGTACGCCCAAGATTATTTCTATCTTAGAATGGGTTTTTGATAGTGTTGTCATCATACATCAGCCTCGAGAAAAGGGGGATGGTTCATGCGGCCAGTCTACATCAGCCTCGAGAAAAGGGGGGACGATTCATGTTGCCAGTTCTGTCTTTAAAGTTCCCCCCCCCCTTCCAAGATCGTTCATCCTTATCGTCTATCTTTGTTTCCTCTGCCTTATCTTAGGTATTCTATGAGTTTTCCATCTCTATCATTCGTTAGTTCTATGAAATGGATCATCATGGTAGAGTCCCTACTGTGGAGGGATTCCATCTTCTGCGGGATCGTTTCGGTTTCTTACCAGAGCATGGTGTAATGATTATGGCAAAAGGGGTACCAATCCATGACCGCCCTCAAGGGAAGGTGGGAGTTTCGATCCCTTTATTCGAAGCAGACATCTGATTTCTTCAACATGATCGTGGACCACTATGGCTTCTCCGTCGACGACTTGACTCAGAGCGCCATCAATAAAATCATCGGTTTTGAACTGATTTGTCGATCTTTGGGTTGTATCCCCACCTTCTGGGTTTTCAATTATTTCTTTTGTTTGACTATGAATTCCGGTGTTCGTACTTTGGCAAAAAGGCGGGGCATTCATCAGCCAATCTCTGAACAAGACATCCTGAAGAAAAATTGGCAAAGACAATGGCTCTAGGTTAACCGGGACCTTATGGGGCATTGGTATCACAAAACACGAGACTTCCCTAATCGCATTCCCAAATTGTTTGGGAGCAACCTAACCCTCAACAAGCGACTAGGCGGCATTACCGTTGTTGGAGAGAACTGGGAGGATTCTGTTCTCGCTGCGGCTGGTATGAGTGCCGCCTGGCGAGCACGCAGGAAGATGGATCAATTGTTCTTCATGAGATGCGGTATTCTTTTGTTTCTTTCTTCCCTTCCCTTCCCTCCCCCCCCCCACACACACACATTTAAAAAAAAGGGAGGAGGATCAAGGTATATGATGAGTCCTTACATTTAATTCTTATTTGTGCAGGTGCTGAAGCCGAGATTTCTTTGGAGATGGCCTTGCGCGGCCACTATCGGGTTAGTCTCTATCATTGGGAAGTTGATCTTGTAGAGGCTCTTCCCCCTACCGTATCTGAAAGGCGTATACGACAGCTAGTTGTATTGCCTTCCGTGGAAAAGGGGAAATGTTAGTTCTAGCGGGCCTGTGTTGCCTTCTTGACCGACCGTTGGAGTCGTTTCCCCGGCTCATCCACTGAATTGTGTCCCTTCTTGTTCGTCTGTGGGCGAACAAGCTGGGAGGGTTACTGCTCCTATCCAGAAAAGGCGAAGTGTGCATGTGGCGCCATCGTCGGATGAGGAGACAGAATCTGATAATGTGGGTCTTTGTCCTCGTAAAGTGTGCATGATTGTTTCTATGAGCAGGCTTCTTATAAGCACCAGGGATGTTCTTGGCAAAACGTTATCGGCGTCTGTCTAGAAAAATAAAGTGGTGATCCCTGATTCTGCATCGTCACCTCCTCTATCATTTGCTACAGCCTCCCGATTGATCTTAGTTCCGACTCCATATTTATGAGTGTATTGGGTTCACCTGGGGGTCCCATTCAGTCAAAGAAGCCTTTAGCGGAGGGTGGAATAGGAACTGCACCTAGCTCCTCATGATACAAAGCTTATGCGCCAGGATAGGCGATTACTGGGCGTTTACTGTCGGATGATACCAATCCCCAGGAATGGAGCGTCTATGCTCATTCCTCGGCTATGATGAGATTTATTGCAGGAAAATATGGGGTTCAAGTTGTTGGTGACCTTCGTTATGTTGCGGCCCATGCTTCTGTTATGATGGTTGCAGCTGCCAACTGGATTTTCCAAGTTGAGGTGACCGAAGCGTGGCTGAGACCTTTGCGCAATACCATTGTAAGCCTGAAGGAGGAATGTCACACCCCAAAACCGAGAACGGCGGAAACGTTCAGGGGCGGAGGACGTCATGTAATGTATCACAACAATGTAAAGTAGTAAACAAGCAACAACATCATCCATTGCATTAATAGTATAATTTTAATTACAAGTGTTCTTTCATAATATACAACAATAAAATGAATAGTCAAAATAAGACGAGTCTGGACTGCTCCGTCTTCACAAACCTGGTCGTCGTACCTGTCTATGTGTGACCTGAGAATACAAGTTATTTTGGAAGCAAGTATCAGCCAAGAAGCTGGTGAATTAATAAGTATTAATGTGTCTTTGATGCGTAAAACTTGTAATGAAAGTCTTGACATTGTTTTGAAAGAAAGCTCATATAAGTATGTAAATGTTTGTAAGTAATGGAAAGCGTTTGACTAACCATAGAAATCCCTATGATCCCTATAAAAGAAGTTTTCTACCAAGACCCTACTGTTTTGAAAGTAGTCTTCTACCAAGACCCTACTGTTTTGAAAGTAGTCTTCTACCAAGACCCGACTGTTTTGAAAGTACGCATCTCTGTAAATGTGATGGTTTTTCCCTGTTTAACTATTAGTATAAAACTAAAGTATACCTCATCGTTTATGTGTATGAGTCACAATATAAAGGTAATAAGGCAAATAGTTATATATATATTAAATATATCATACCTCGTCGTTCATGTGAATGTATTACAAAGTAAAGGAAGAATATAACAAATTAACCTGTTTACACTTAAATAACATTAGTGATATAAAATCATCAACACTTTGAAAGGTAGTTAAGTGCACATCCCTCTTTTAAAAAGCAAGAGTTTGTGACTATCGATTATGTGTCGTTGTAAACTCTACCGGCGTACGTTCCTCGTCATTCCTATGACCAAAACTGAAACCCCAATGTACACCTTCAAGTTATCATGACATCACTTATATATATATATATATATATATATATATATATATATATATATATATATATATATATATATATATATATATATATATATATATATATATATATATATATATTATGTTACCTTACAAATCATGACGATCAGAATTTTAAAAAATGTTTAAATGGCTATCCTAATCTGAAAATTATAAGATGGTTATCGGATACCTGAAATAGCCAAAATTTATAAAATGGTTATCCTAATTCGAATCAAAAATCAGATATCCAAATTTTGGATATCGAAATTTTCAAATAATTATGGATCAGATTTTCAAAATTTAGATCGGATGTTCGGATTTAGATATTTTTGAACACCCCTATTAATAATATGTATTTTTTTTTTTATTATACAATAGCACAAAAGATAATAAGTTTAAAACAAAAATAAAAATTTGACAATGTGTTTATATTTTGTCTCAAATTCATCACTGTGTTTTCTAATTTTTTTACAATTCTAACCACTTGACCGGTTGATTACCTGCTGACGTGGCATGATAACGTGTCAATTTTGATGACGTTGCATGCTGATGTGTCAAAATTGATTTTTTTTCACACAAGACACTAAGTTTTCACTTTTTTTTTTCAAAATTGATACTAAGTTTAATTTTTTCTTTCAATTACTCTGTTTTTTGTTCTAAATCGAACTTCATTTTTTTAAAATTTTGTTCAATGTTGACTATTTTCCATTTGAAACCGTATAAATATATTTTTATTACATTTTAAACCATATAAATATTTTTTTTTCTTTTTAAAACCACATTTTTATGTAAATACAATGTTTTTTTACATTCAAAGCATAATGTTATGCATTAGTTATATCATGATAACCAAACTAACTATAAATTTCGAATAAGATGTAAAAATATTACGATTTTCAAACTTAACATTTGGGTCTTGATCAACTACATACTTTCAAACCTCCAAACTCATTTAAAAGTTGCATATTTATTATAAAATACGTTTTTTATATAACTAATACATGTTTATACATAAAATTATGGTTTGAATGTTAAAAAAAACTTGTATTTATAAAAAAAATATGGTTTTTAAATGAAAAAAAAAATGTATTTATACCGTTTGAAATGTATTAAAAAAATATTTATACGGTTTCAAATGGAAAATAGTCAATAGAACGAAATTGAAAAAAAAAATGATAGTCAATTTGGAACAAAAAATAGAGTGTCAAAATTGAAAGAAAAAAAATTAAACTTAATGTCGAAATCGAAAAAAACGAAAACTTAGTGTTTTTTATGGGAGAAAAAAATCAATTTTGACATGTTAGCATGTAATGTTAGCGTGTCACATAATTAAAACTGACATGTCATAATATCACGTGAGCAGGTAACTGGATTGACCGGTTAAGTGATCAAAATTGCAAAAAGTTGAAAAAACAGTATCAAATTTGAAACAAAAATAAAAAATAAAAAAACAGTGTCAAATTAGAATTTTGATGTAAACTTAATATCTTTTATCATATTTACCCAAACTATGCATTGTAATATAAGTCTTTCGGTGTGTCGTGGTAGTCATGTATCCTTCTATGGATAATTTTGATGTATCATTTATGGTAATAATTTATTCTTCCATGAAATGAGTGCTCATTTATAATATTTTGTAGTCATGTATCCTTCCATAGATGTATCATTTATGGTTATAATTTATTCTTCCACCATGAAATGAGTGCTCATTTATAATATTTTTATAGACCTTTAGTTATTTGTTAATGTTTTTACTTTGCTTGCATAGTGTACACTTATTGTAGAGTGATGGTTCAATATAAAGTTAGTAAAGGCATCTTCTTGTTTGTTTTGGTCGGTGATCATTATTTGTTTAGGATCTCTTTGCGGCGGTTAACCAAAGAAGTTGACACCCAATGACAAATTAATAGTAAACTTTGTGACAATGTGATTAATAGGTAGCAATAACCATCTCTTTTCGAGTTAACATATAAACGCTTTTTACAAACGGATTGCATTCTTCTGTTAAACCTTTCATTGCTTCCTCCTTGATCCAAGAAAACTTAAAAAAAAAAAAGAAAAATAATGCAATAATACTACTCCATTTACACTTGTTTGAAGCTTAAGGCGTTCTTATCAATAATTGGCCAAATTTGTCATATTCTTCAAGATGGTAAGTTTTTCTTGTTTTGATGATTTTGATTGGTATTGAAAACCAACAGTAAATTACAGGAGAATTCTATATTGGAAAATTCTGAAAAACTAAAAAGTAAAAAAGCCATGGATTCATTTCAGTCTGTTATGTTGAAATATAACTTTGCTTCATCCCATGGACCATTAATCTCAAACTTATACTCTTGAATCCTAATCAACCAATAAGGACACACCAAATTCACAAAACTCAACACTCCCAACAACACAAACATCAGTTTATGCAAACAATAAACACAGCTCAAAGTCATCACCATCAACACCAATGAGAAGAACAGATGCAACCTTACTGAGTATTTCTTAAGGCAATAAGTCACCAAAGGTGCAAAAAGAAAAACCTGCAATGAAAACAAAATGACAACAAACACAAGAACCCTTGAAGGAAGCCTAGAAGCAATCAAAAGTGAAGCCACAATTGAAGCATTAAGTGAAATATTACTGGTTAAAGTTGGTTTAATTTCTAAAGCTCCAGGAGCTTTAATGGTGGATCCAGAATAGTTATGGAGGAAGAGATGGAGGATTATGAGTGACGTGGTCAACGCCCATATGGAATCTGAACTTATTGATCTGGTCAACGTGTGGTATATTGGGGATAAGAGATATAGACTGGTTGTGAAAAAGGAGATTTTGATTAAGTAGTTGATGAGGAGAGTGAACGAAAGCATTTTGGCTGTTAAGAGGAGGATAAAGAAACCAGATGCAAGAAGGGCAACATCAAGAATTAATAAAAAGTTGTGAGTGATGGTGGAATTGAGAGTGTGGTTCCAGACCAAAACCACAAGTGCTACAATGCAAAGGTATTGAGATATGGAAATGGAATCTGGCATCACCTTAAGCATGTTTCTTTTGACAACATTTGCATTCATCACCATTTCTTGAAGGAAAGTGTTGTCAGTGTGATTGTCATCAAAACCAGGCTGCATACCTCCATAAGCAACTTTTCTCCATCTTCTTTGTGTTGGAGAGGGGATTTGATTGATACGATTCTCCATTGCCCTAACCTAGAAAAGCAATCAACATTAGATTTCATATCAAACAACAACAAGAATACCCAAATCTCATAATATGGGGTAAGGGGAGGATGGATTTATTAATGAATTCTCAATGGTGGATGTCATTAGATCCAAAAATTGATGTAGAATCTGAACAATTTTGTTCAGGCATTTTATCAAATAGCTAATGTGCATGTCAAAATGTTACATTGCAATAATCAAACTAGAACATATACTCATACAGATCTTCAAAGAAATATAAGAACAAGTTAATTGATGGAGCACTGAATAATATGTTAATATCGAGCATACTACATGACAAAAATCTGAGTCAAATACTGTGTAAAACATAAATTATCATTGCACATACGAAATCAATTACCTGTCCACAGCAACAGACCGAATAAAATCAATTTCTTTTCTATGTTTTCGGTTATTGACAAGCTGCTGAAGGATTTGAAACTCCAATATGGATTGAGATTGTTCCCATTAGGGGTTTTAGGGCATTATGCAACGCCCGTTACCACCAATTCGTGATTTAACCGAAGACATGGTCAATCGAAGCCTATTCAGCAGAATTTTGGGGGAAATACCTTATTGAAATTGGTGGCAAATTGAGCTAGTAATCTTCTCTTTTTCCCCTGATCTTCTTCTGAATTTTCGATAATGATATCATGAAATCTATGTATATGTTCGAAATCTGAGGATTCAACGCGAAATCAATATTATGATCTGTTAAAGCTCTGGAAGCTTAACCAAGCCCCTTTAAAGTGATTAGCACAGAGTCCACATGAGACAGATGACGTAGGTAAGCGTAGCGTTAAGGTGGTAGTGGTCGTTAGTTCGTTGTTTACCACCGATTGGTTTTCTCCCAACTTTGTTGTCTTTTTGGTGGTTTTATGAGGACAACATTGATGTTTGTTATTTAAGGGGTAAATTACAGTCACTATGGTTCGGGTAATCTGTGTATTTGGTCTCTAAAAACTTTTTTTAACTCGTCTTTAAAACATATTTTTGTTACGCCTTTAGTCCTTATCATACCTATAAAGATTAAATTACCCTTCTTTATTTCTTTTTTAATTTGTTTGTTATTTGTTTGTTATTTATTTATTAAAAATGTTTATTAATAAGATGTGACCACTTGTGTAATTTACTGTTAAATGTATTGCTTGTAATTATCCTTCCACTCATCTGATTTATCTCTTGCCAGAGTAAACTACCACCCTTATGCCACTGGAAGTCACCACCACCTCTAGACCAGACTACTTACCACCATCTCTTCCACCGGAAAAAATCTAAAAACCCAGATGAACCTCGATACGTCAATTTGTAGAATGAATCAACGTCACATTCCACTCATCAGATTCCAGCACCACCCCTGTTTTCGGATGAGTTATCTGGTATAAGTCTCTGAGGGAAATTAGACCACTAATTGTGGATCTATGCTTGGGTAATGTGGAGTTGTGGAACGATTGGGAGAATATCAAAATTAAGAGAGTGGTTTAGAGGTTAAATGAATTTTGGAATGGTCCAACGAGGATGAACCCTCAGTGACTAGTACTCCGTCAAATCTAGATCTCCCGATTTTCCCAAAACCCGATGTTCAAAAACCGATTTCAAAAGACCATATATGTGAAACTCTTCTTTTTGAGAAATCGATATTCAGAAACAACAACTTTAATGATTTTCAGAACCCCTTATATTTGAAACCCGATGAGACAACGCCTTTCATGATTTTTAGAAACCCTTATCCGTGAGAAATTGATTCTCAAACCTGCAATAAATGAAAGGGATCGTGTAATCATTTGTGGGCACATTTGGTTCATCGGTATTCTAGAACATCCTTCGATTCCCCACTGTGATGCTCTGACAAAACCATATACCAACACCAATTGTAGATGATATTTTTGTTGGCAAGAAGATCGGTCAATAATGTATGGAGTTCTCGAAGATGGAGATAAGGGAGATAAGGGTCGCCTACGAGGGTACGGTCACCAATGATGGAGGATTCCGGCGTTTTCTTGGTCTGGTGTCAGGGTGTCAAGTAAGGTGTTAGGTGCATTTCATGCACTCATTTTGTAGTTTTACTCCATAAAATTGCATTGCATTTAGGTTTAAACTCATGCATGTTTCATATTTTTCGGGATTTTTTATGATGCAATTCCATTCATACACGTTTGTAATATTTCAGGGACTTTTGAAGGTAGGATCTTAATTGAGGTGATGAATAAAAGATTTGGATGAAGTTTTAGTACTGTTGGAGCATCGAGGATGGAGTTAGCAAAGAAAATGAAGATTTCAGTTTTTCAGAGAAAATTTTGCACTAGGATAACTAACAGTGTTAACTTAAGACATCCGTAGATGTACATTTACCTCTGTTACTAACAGTTGGGTATAGGAATAGTTAGTCCCTTAAAGTATACATGTAATGGTATCAACCTAAGACATCCATAGATGTGCATTACCTCTTTTGCCAACAGTTGGGTGCCGGAATGGTTAGTCCCGTCTAGTAAGTAAGTAGTCTTCTCACGAGACACGTTGTAATTAAGTAATAATATGATTGGTAGTCCCTATTCTACATTTGGAACTAAAGGTGACTTCCGCAACGAATCGCTAGGTCGAAATCCATATTTATTACCAAATCATATATCTAAGCCCAAACTATACCTATAATAGCTCACTAGGGATATATGAACGTATACCTTTGCTACCCAAAGGTACTGAACCGACTGATCAGAACCATTATATCCGTATATGTACACATGATATATAACTAATATTTAGACGACATTCGGACGGATGGCCGATACCCTACCAGACCACATCCCAACAGGGAAAAGGAAATAAAGCGGGTTAGCCTTCCTAAGTCCTTTAAACATTTCTTATATAACTATACATACTTAGGCATGCAATTGATAATAAGTATAACAGAGCTTAAGTAAACGTTATTTGATAAATAAAACAATTTGAAGCAAAATAGTTTGAATAACTGTTTGAACAGTAAGAAAAACCACAGGATTTGTAGTTATTAATCATATGTGATTGATGTAATAACTATAAGTACTTAACTTGTATTCCCCCCCCCCCCCCAATAAAACATTTAAAAACCTTTAAACCATTGATTAAGGGGTATGAACTCACCTGTAGTGAGTGGCACGGATGAACTGAAGCTGTAGGATTGCTAAGTGTCAAGTGAAGTCTTGAACACATTCTATGATCCTAGTTAACATATAACATTACATATATGCATCAAATTAGTCTTAAGCTACTAATAAACAAAGTCAATACACCCTAGGACATGTTAAACACCTTTAACAAGTGTTATAAGCCTCAAGTATTGCATCTAAGTGTTGTAGGGAAAAGCTAGTGTGTGTAGGGTTCAACGAAAACTCCCTAATGGAGTTCACGGCCCTAAGGTCATCAAAAAATGAGTTTACGGTCATAAACTCATGGGTTTACAGCCGTAAGCTCATACTTACTTGACCATTTGATGTTTTGAGGCTTTACAAAACCCTAAGAAGCATTTCTACTTAATGGCAAGGTCTTTGGAAGAGATTAGGGCACCTTTCAACTCCTTTGAGGAGTTCACGGCCCTGGGACCAATTCCCTTAGAGATTACAGCCATAATCTCTCATGGAAAGGGTGGTTTTGGTGTTTTCAATTCCCTAATTTAACTAGGGATGAATCTAGGCTAGTGTCCAAGGCTTATGGAGAGTTTAAAGCACACTTTGGCCCTTTTGTTTGGAGTTCACGGTCCAAGAACTTCTTAGGCCTTGAACACCTTACTCTTGGTGTTCTTGGGGTGTTTTCTAGTCCTACATACATTAGGGTACGAGTCTAGGTTAGTTTCATTGCAAGAGGAAGGGACTAGGGCACTCTTTGCCCCTTAAAGAAGGGTTTATGGTCCAAGATGTTCTTGGGCCGTAAACTCTTTGATCTTGTGGGTTTCTTATGATTTCTAGTGTATTAGACACATATCAAGCCCTATAACACACTTAGATAGAAGTACTCACGATTTGGGACGAAAGGCCGAAGATCCGTGAGAGAGAATTTGGCTTTTCTCTAGTTGGAAATGTAACAAATGAATAATTATGGCCCAGAATCATATATATACTCCTGGGGTTTTTGGCAGAAAATATTTTATTCAAGAAATGAACTCTAATATCATAGAGTTTTGAAATAACAGAGTTGCACAAAACCCTAATGCATCCTCTCTCCTGATATCTCTTTAAGTGTAAATCCTGAAATACTCAAACTTATTCTAATAGTCTGAAAATTTACTGCAAATGTTCTGACTTCTATTAACTTGATAGTGTTTGTACAGAATGGAAATTTTGGGTTGTCACAAGGAACTATAGGATGCAGAGGCTGAGCGTCGCGTTCTCTCTGAGTGAATTGCAATGGGTGCTAGGGAAAGGAGTGGTTCGTGCGATTGACAGAGTCATTGAGAGCACTGAATTCACCAAGGGGGTCCAGGATGTTTGTGAGGCTTATGAAATGCTTGGGTTCGAGAAGGGGAGAAACTGAGTTAGTGCTCCATGTCTTCCGGTAAATCTAAAGTTTCGGGTCCTGGCCGAGTGGTAAGCAGAGCCAAGGAAGTCAACATTACCCTTATGTCTTTTGTTGAGACTCATTTTGCTGGCCTCTTCCGTTAAGGGGATTTAGATTATGATGGATTCCACCAATTTTGTGGCAAGCGGAGCCCGGGAGGTTCTTCCTCAGATTCTGAAGGTTGATTTCTATATCCCCATTGTTGGTTTTGAAATAGATGTGCCTTCCCATGCACTGTTTCCAAGGGAAGGGATTGTACATTTTGTCATGCTTTGTGATGGAAGTGCTCTCTTCCTTTATCACTTTTTTTGTACGTGCGTGTATTTACATTTTGATTTTTCCTATAATAAATTCAAGTTATGATTGGTCGATTTTTCTACTGTGATATTTTTTATACTTTCCCTTGTTCTAAGGTTTACGTCGTATTGGCTAGTGTGCCATAAACGTCACAGAGCTGCTACTACTGAGTTGTGCTTCATTGATCTATGTGTTCAGTTGAGCTTAATGTGTTATGTCACAAGATGTTATCCACTACTGAGGGTTGTACTGTATGGTCTAGCTACCAATACATAGACCGAGATGGTCACCTTGAGGCCTTATACTGTTGTATTATCAGGGGAAAGGTTATGAACCTTTTAGAACCCCCTTTTTCTTGTGCCTTTAATTGGAATTTGTACATTCTCAACTCTAAGATGTTATCAGCACATTGTAGGTAAAGATTATAACTCTTTTAAGACCTCCGGTTGCATTCTTGCATAGATTTTGCTCAAGTAGCGTAGGTGAGCAGCCATTGTTGCTACTTGGAAAATATGCACAAGCTCTTTACTTTTTGCAATTTAAACAGGATTCTGGAAGGCTTTTTGAAATGCAAATTATAAAAGAAAGGAAATAAATAAATAGACACTTGGTATCTAAGTGCCATGGCGCATGCCCGGCTTTCACGTCAGCGCCAGGAGTATGGTTATCATGTGCGGAGTTAGACCATGCTCCCTGTTGGGCGGTGGCTTCCTTTACTTTTTTGCAATTTAAACAGAATTCTAGAAAACTATTTCGAAATGCAAATTGTATTAATCTTTTTAGAAGGAAGGAAAGGACATAAGTCGATAGACACTTGGTATCTAAGCGTCGGGGCTAGGGCTGTAAACGAACTGAACGTTCGGTGAACCGTTCGGTGGGAAGATCGTTTATGTTCGTTTATTTAATAAATGAATGTACATGAACAAAAATTATCGTTGGTTTAGTTAAATGAATGAACATGAACAATGGTCTCGTTCGTTCATTTATGTTTGCGAACGTTCGTTTATGATGTTCATTTATGTTCGTTCATTTAAGTTTATTTATATTCATTTATATTCAATTTTTTATTATATTGCTATATTATATGTTCGTTTATATTCATATATGTTCATTGTGTTTTTTTATTATTGTTCGTTTATGTTCGTTTAGCATGTTCACGAACATAAACGAACGAACATGAACAAGCTAATTTGTTAAACGAACGAACATGAACAAGAAAATCTTTTTCATTTATCCGTTTGTCTTCGTTTGTTGTTCGCCTAACTTAAACGAACGAGCATATAAAATACCTTGTTCGTGTTCGTTTGGTTCGTTTACAGCCCTAGTCGGGGCGCATGCCCGACTTTTGCGTCAGCGCCACGAGTATGGTTATCCTGTGCAAAGTTAGACCATGCTCCTTATTGGGCGGAGACGTTCTTTCTTCAGCTGATGTATATGGGCCTTCATGGGTCGAGACTTCCTCTTGCTTCCCCTGGCGGGGCCCGGTGTGGGGGAACAATGTTTCTCTTTACGTGCTCTAGTGTTGTTGTCACCTCCCTTTCTCTTTGACTTGGCGAGCACTGCAACCGTGGAAGGCGCCTCCCCTTGGCTGCATGAGAATTCCATATGTGCGGTTTTGTACACCTACTCCCTAGGTAGTGTGTTGAATTACTGAAGGAGCTATTTTGATTTCCGAAGGCCTTTGTTAGTGCTCTTCTTCGGGAAGACTTGCATGCCATATGGAACAACATTTTGCTCTTATTGCTATTGTTTCTTGTGCTCGCCTCCTATGTTATGAGGAACTTTGATTCACGTTTTCCATCAGACAAGGTTTGCTCTGGATCCGAAATTGCTCTTATACGGGGCTTGGCATGGGCATCGATTTTCGACCACATAGGTTTATTTGTGAGCTGACTAAACACATATCACCCTTTCTTCCTTGATTCTTGGTTCGGCACATGTGCTTCAGCATATTTCCAGCAGGAGGTCTTTTTCTTTTGGTGACTGCCATTTTTATGCACTTGGGTTTCCTACCTTGCTTCTCGTTGAGCATCACACATGTTGGCTGGCTTAGTCGCTATTATCGTGGCTGATCCATCACTTGTGCTGAATTTGATGACGCTGTGGATAGTAGTTTGGATTGCTCACAGCTGGAAAAGTGCAGGGCATCCTAAGAGTATGTTGTGTTCAGTCGGGCAGTTGACAACCGAGAAATCAAGCACCCTTGTTATTTCCTTTGCCCCGTCATGGCTAACCAGAGTGAACGAGAGTCTGATTGTTCCCGTTGGCCAGAAGCGGTGATCGATGAAACTGACTAGCAGGCCCTAGTGCGGTGGTTCGAGGTACTATTTCCATTCGATGGGCAGTTGGCTAAGGCAGTGCTCGTAGATCAAGTTATCTTGGCTTCCGTTGTTGATGTAAACTTGTTAAACACTGTGTTGACTAATGAAAACGTTGATGTGTAATGGATCAGTGGGATCCCAATGCTCCAGCCTTGGATCATTCATCGAGAAAGCTACGTTGATGGCGTTTTGGTGGTATAGCCTTGCATCGAGATATCGGCTTTGGCGGTTGGTGCATGGGTGAGGCCCGGTGATGCTGAGTATCTTCGCCCTTTTTCTCGGTCTCTTCCTCCATCCTTTTGATTTTTTTGGGTGATGCTGAGTAGTAGTAGTATATTCACTATATCAACGATGTTTCCTACTAGTTGTTTTTCATCAATCTCCCTCTTTAGCACTGTACACTCGTTTGTATCGTGAGTTTTGCTTTTATGGTACTCACAGAACTTAGGCTTGTCTTTTTTTTCCTTGGTTGGGGCCTTGTTGATCGCGGACATCGATATGACCGCTTTTGCTATCGTCCATGTAGAACGATCTGTACCGTCTAGACATCTGTTGGGAGTGATGATTGTGCTACTGCTGGTCACCATCTTGCCTTCCTTACTGGGCCGCGATTGGTCCTGGCACCACCTCCTCCTGCTTTGCATATGCATTGCCTATAGCTCTGATATTGGCCTCTTTTTACTCTTCCCCTTCGATTTGCCTCAAGTATTTTTCAACACGGAACTTAAGTTCCAAATGGGAGCAGGGAACGGTTCCCTACATCTTCTTCGACAGGGGCCCTCGAAGTAAACCTTGGGTGAAAGCACCAGTTACCAGGAACTCTTCATGTCCTGGAACATTCAATGTCACCAGCGTGAACCAGTCATAATATTCAAGGATTGATTCCCCCTCTTTCTACTTGCATTCCATTACAGAGTTAGCATCCCCCTTGCCTTTCCACAATTGTATGAAACTGTTAAGGAAAAGGTATTTTAGTTGATCAAAGTTGTAGATGCTGCCTGGCCTTATATATTTGAACCACTTGCCAGCGTTGTCAGTGAGGGTTCAAGGAAAATAAGTGCAAGTGAAATGATGATCCGTCTTGAGGGAAGTCATTGTCCATTCGTAATTGTCAATGTGGTCGTCTGGATCTGTGGTACCATCATACTTTGGCATGTGTGGAATCATCGCCATGTGTGGAATATCATACTGCAGCAACCTGTGACTAGAATTAGAGCTAGTGCTTCGCATGGGATTGTCCAAGTATGTGGTTAACATCCCGCTGTAAGCCATCTGCTGTTGTATTTGGTACGGTCTTGCATACATCTAGCTATGCATAGTCGCCGATGAGATATATGGCTGATATAGAGGCAGGTCTGGTATCGGCCAGAATTGTTGGATGTCTTTTTGTCCTATTGGGGAAAGAGTATATGAGTGTGCTCCCGCGTATTGCTGTGCGTTCGGGTTGAACGGCTGAGCGACTGCTACGAGGGGATTAACTTCAGATTGAACTGGGAACTGAATGCTAGATCTGGAATAACTGGATCCCTGACCCGCCGAGATCTATGTGCTTGCGACTTGTGGTTGAGTCAGTATATGGATGAAACCTAGGATCTGTTTCACAGATGAGTTGAAGATCGGTTGTTGTTGTATGTAGATCGGCATATGGAGCAAACATTCCATAGTGGTGTGTGGATAGACTGTAGAGGAAATTTGTGGTTGTGGTTGGATGGGGTGGGGGATCCAAGTCCCAGTGTCGGAGGTGTGCGGGAGAGACTGTTTTTCTGGGATAGAGGTCCTGTTGGAACCTAAAAGTGAACCTCTAGCAATCCTAAGTACTTATTCCTAAGTATGCCAATTCTGAAATGAATAGTGCTCCGGAACCTGTCCGGAGCTGAAGAGTTGATAAATGAAGCAAAGTTCCAAACTGAAGTCACTCCAGAACAAATATCTAGAATGTTAGATATTCAGGAGTCTAGCTATTTTGTCTTTTGTTATTTAATGTCTTTGTATTGATGTAACATTTCATAGGACTTAGTCTTTTGTTATATTAAGACAATGAGAATGTCAGAAGTAATTCTATTGTGTAGTCCTATGTAAGTTCTTTGATTAATCCGATGTAACATTCTCTCCTATATAAAGGCACATTCAATACAAGTCAATGACAGACCTTTTTCACACTTTTGGCATCTTTACTAAGTTTTTCAAACATTCTTCTTGTTCTTCATTTATTGTCTTTACTTTGATCATTTACTCTAAGTCTACATTTAATGACTTGATCATTTGCTGAACACATTATCTAAGACTAGACTGGTCCATCGATGCTAGACTTGAAAATTCATTAGTAAGCAGACATTGATCTTAAGCATTCATTCAAGGTTTGTATTCTCAAACCTTCCTCGGAATTTACACTCCGGTATGAAGATCTAGATTCCAATGAAGACATTCAAATCACTTTCGGAATTCTAGGGATCACTGAAAGGGAAGAAAGTGAAGATGAAGAAGACTATGTTCCTGATGATACTCCAAAAGGAGTCCTTGCTCTTCAAGCTACCAAGCTATCCATTCCAAAGGTAATAACTGATGAACAAAAGAGGATATGGTCTGCAGTTTCCTGGCCATCCTCTCTTCCGGACGCTTTTAAGAGGGCTGACAAAATGGATAATGTAAAATCGTTCCTGACCGCTCAAGCCTGCTACTCCTTCTGTATAACCAAACATTCCAGAACCAATAGTTGCTCCAATCGACTAGGGCTCTCCCCTCCGAATCCCTGATGATATTCCAGAAGAACTACTTAAACATCCCACTCCGGAATTCACGATTGATGAGAACCTAAAACTTGTCATAAATGCACTTCATAAAGACAAAGGAAAGAAACCAACGACTTTCGAAAAACAAGCCTTACACTCCGGACATCCTCTCAAACAAAATATTGGATGGTCTCAGGAGGAAATAAATCAGGCAATTAAGGAAAGCATCTGAATCCAAGCCATGATAGACAACCCTGATCCGATGCGTGACATTTCTCCTGTCTGTCGAGAAGGAATCCTCAAGGCGCATGAAAATTTTCCATGCCTTTACTTTGAACTTCCTAGAAACGACTCTGATCAGCTGGATCTTCCTCTTTCTCCTTACAACAAATTCTACACTAAATTTGCTCCGCTTCACCCAACTGATCATCCGGATATGATGATCCGAATTGAACGAGAAAGGCTCGATACCTTCTATGCTAAAACGCTCACCGTTCAAGGAAGTTTGAACCAGAACAAGGATTACCCAAGTTCAGGGTTTCAGATAAAAAATTTTGCTGAAAGTTAAGCTAAACTATCCATTATTTCATTTTCACCTGCTCCGGAACAAGCCAACTCCCCGGACCGTTACTGATGCGAATTTCCCCTCCATGAATTCAAATGACATCCTCACATTAGCCACTTACTTCAGAGAAAACCAGAAGGATGACATCAGTATAGGAGCTTATCACGCAACTCTGAGCTTTTTGAAAGACTATGTTGCCGGTTTCTATAGATGTGACTATGAATTGGCTCATCTGTACGGAACCGAACAATTTGTTGCCAAGATTGACTCCGTTCTTCTGAAAGCTGAACTCCTTGCCGATGGCCCAATTGAAGAGCTGGTTCTAGGGTTTGTGTACACTACGAGAAAATCAAACAAGAAGGATTTCTTCCGAGTCCTAGACAAACACCTGGTTCTGACTAAAGCTCTAAAGAAGTTCATTTCCAGGGCATCCAAATATGATGCTCCAGAACAGGTCAAGACAAATTTCATCAGTCGGTAGGCGTGGTACATTGCGGTGCGAGAATGGCTATTCAGAGCCTTCACCTTCATCAAGGAAGAAATGAACTAAACTTGTTGGATTGCTATGTTCACTTAGGGGAGATTCTTGGAACCTAAAAGTGAACCTCTAGCAATCCTAAGTACTTATTCCTAAGTATGCCAATTCCAAAATGAAGAGTACTCTAGAACCTGTCCAGAGCTGAAGAGTTGATGAATGAAGCGAAGTTCCGAACTGAAGTCACTCCGTAACAAATTTCCGAAATGTTAGATATTCAGGTGTGTAGCTATTTTGTCTTTTGTTATTTAATGTCTTAGTATTGATGTAACGTTTCATAGGACTTAGTCTTTTGTTATATTAAGACAATCAGAATGTCAGAAGTAATTCTATTGTTTGGTCCTATGTAACTGATCAAATTTCTGATAATAAACGTCTCAATGCTAAAATAGATGCTTTACACAACTCTATTGACATGCTTGAAGCAAATGAACGGACGACTCATAATTTTCGTCGTCCATGGTCAAAAGCACTTGGCCTTGGAAGTGAGTTTCCGAAGCCTATTGCTAGTCCTCTGAAGGAGTTGCAAAATCTGACTTTTCTAGGAGAGGTTCCGAACATCAAACATTCGTACACCCCTGTTTCTCCTTTGTCACCCCTTCCTGAGACAAATGATCACTTTGCATCTTTGATCCCTGAGTTTCAACCAATTGTTGCTAAGTGTCCTGATTCCATGCCTCTTCCACCTCTGACAAACCTAGACCTGAATCCACGAAATTCCACCACAGTGTCTCCAAAAGAATAGATCATATTCCGAACAACAATCCTCCTAACAACTGTGTTATTGAGGAAATTAGTCCCAACATTACTGAAACCACTTCATCTAAGTGTGTATGGGAACCCTTGGATGATAATGTTGAAACCTCAAGCGATGTATCCTCTGATTCATATGAATCTGAATCCTTTGTTATTTCAAAAATGACATTGGTTCCCATTGATCCCAAGTTTAGCAATCCATCAGCAGGTCAAACCTCAAAGTCTGTATCTCAATCAAAGCAAAAACCACTGGTCAATAGAAAGGATATGGTAGATCCTAAAGTGGAAGCAATAAATGCTCACAAAAAGGAAGTTAGGTCTAGATAAAACTCTCGATTCCTTGAGAAGTCTAAAAAAAGGGCATCTCGGAATTCTAGCTCATCCGCACTGAGACAAAACTCTTTTGCTCCCACTAAGATACTCAAAAGACCATCAAGTTCTCACAATTCTGCTCAATACAAGACAGGAGTCAGTACCATTTTGTCCAAAACTCATGAAAATGTCTCACATGTCCGAAACACTCCCTCTCGGAATGATTCCTCGGCTTTCATCGCTAAAACTGATGGCACAGTTTTTAAATCAAATTCTTCAAAAACATGTGTGCTGTCTAACAAACCGAAGAGTACTTAGAACACAAATTTCTCAAAATCTTGTGTGGAAAGTCAAAACTCATTCTAAAGAAAAATGATCCAAGATGGTACTCCGGAAGTTCATGTCATTGAGTATGATTATTGGATTGATGAAAGAACATTATCTTTCTGCTTGTTCCCTAAGGAATCCCGGAATAAGCCTTTTAAATCCTCTGTTGCTCATAAGTCCCTTTCACAGCCCATGACTCGTACCCTTGTCCCAAAATCTAACATGGAGCCTAAAAACTCCATCATTCACTAATTTTTTGCAGGCACAATGTGCTTCGGAGCAAGAAACAGTATAATATATTGACAGTGCTTGCTCCATGCACATGACGGGGCAGAAGAACTTTTTGCGAGATCTGAAACTTTCATCAAATGGTGGATATGTAACATATGGCAACAATTCAAACTCTCAAATCCGAGGTTATGGCATCCTTACAAATGGAAACTTCTCAATCTCAAATGTGGCATATGTAGCTGACCTAAAGCAAAACTTGATAAGTGTTGCTCAACTCACTAATGCAAATCGTCGAGTTGAATTTTGCAAGAAACACAGCTATATCATGGCTGAAGACCGAAGCAAGTGTTTAATCAAGTCCAACCGCAACAAGAATATGTACCCTCTTGATATCAACATAATCATCGGCAAGCCCCATCTATTCTTACTCTCCAAAGCAATTCATGATGTTAGCTAGTTGTGGCACCGAAGGATTGCACACTTAAACTTTAGATACATGAATGATCTTGTGTCAGGAGAAATGGTCCAAGGTCTGCCACTCCTCAAATTTGATAATGATCATGTGTGTGCTGCATGTGAGTGTGGTAAGCAGTCAAAGAAAGGTCATTCGGTCATCATTGAAAAATCCATTTCAGAACCTCTAGAACTTCTACACATTGATCTATGTGGACCATCAACAGCGGAAAGTTTACATCACAAAAAGTACATTCTTGTGATTGTAGATGACTTCACTAGGTTCACTTGGGTTTTCTTCATCAGGCTAAAGTCAGAAACAACCTCAGAACTCATCAAATTTATCAAAGGAATAGAAGTTCTCATTAAGCTCCCAGTCAGACGTATCTGAAGTGACAATGGTTCGGAGTTCACAAATTCCTCCAATGATTTTTTTTCCGAAAAGGGTATTGACCACAATTTCTCTGCTCCATATACTCCTCAACAAAATGGTGTAGTTGAACGAAGAAACAGATGTCTTGTTGAAGCTGCTCGATCAATGCTCAATTTCGTAAATCGTCCACTTTATCTCTGGGCTGAAGCCGTCTCCACTGCATGCTTCACTCAGAACAGAAGCATCATAAATCGTCGCCTCAACAAACCACCATACGAAGCAATGAATGGTTGGAAGCCTACGATTTCATTTCTGCATGTCTTCGGATGCAGATGCTTCATCAAGAACAACCGTGATTAGGGATGGAAATAGGGCGGGTTTGGGGCAGGGTTGATCATCTATTTCCCCATCCCCGAGTGTCTAACCTCGTCCCCATCCCCATCCCCATCCCCGATGGATGCGGGGAATCAAATCCCCTCCCTGTTGTATTTTGGGCTTTTCCCTAGCTCATCCCCAACCCATCCCTAATCTGTCAACATAATAAACTCAACTTACACAAAAAACCAAGTTTAATAAGTGATCAAAACCATATGCCATAATTTTTTTTTACATTAATCATAAAGTTTAACAAGCATCAAAACAAAAATGTTGATTTGGTATACAGATCGACGAATAAAGTGACGATTGATGAACTCTTGAAAATGGGAACATAATTTGGTATATGGATTTTATCTCTAATGTTCTAATATAGATCAATTAATTTTAGTGGACTTAATTCAAATTCAATAAATTAGCGATATACTAATATTATATATATATATATACACACACACACACACACACACACACACACACACACACACACTAATATTTTAGTCATCAAAGTGGGGGCGGGGTGGGTTGGGGAATGTTATACCCGACCCCGACCCCATCCCCGGTTTCAACATATTGGGGATCCTCGGCCCCGTACCCAATACCCGTTATGGCAGGGAATACCCGTCCCCAATTGGGTCGGGTAAACCGGGTCAGGTGGAATTTCCATCCTTAACCGTGATCAGCTTACCAAGTTTCAAACCAAAGATGATGAAGCAATTTTCCTTGGGTATTCCTCTAAATCAAATGCCTATCGAGTCCTCAATCATCGAACTCAAGTTTTTTAAGAAAGTTTTGATGTTACCTTTGATGACAACTTCGTTCGAAATTCCTGTCCTACTCACATTACAACTCACATCATGGAGTCCGATGCTCCTTCCCAGGAATGTCCAAACATTCAAGTAATTCATGAAGTTGACTTTGATACTCTCTTTGGACCGTCCGAAACAACCCTTGATTCGGAATCTCGAACAAGGAAGAACTCCATTCCGACTCCTGAAGCTCCCGTCTCTCAAAATGTCTCTGATCTAATTCCAAGTCCACCTCCATTTGATTCTAAAATGTTTCAACCTTCTCAGGTTGAGGGGGAGAATGCTCATTCCTCTCTTGAATCAAATGTAGATGGATTCCAAGATGCAGTTGCTAACTTCAATGACTTTAATCCAAACAATATCGATGACAATGAAAATTTCTTTGAGTTTCCTTCTGAAGATGATGTCATTCTCTCTGGTTCAGAAGTTCAGGTGGAGTATCATCCTCATGTTCAAACCATTCAGCGGGAACAACCCAAACCTATTGTTGATATCGGATCATCAGTTGCTCAAGAACTTCCACGATTACACGTTTGGACCAAAGATCATCCTCCGAACCAAGTAATTGGAAACCTCAATGCTGATGTACAAACTCGTTATGCTACAAGCATCCAAAATAAATGTCATTTATCCGCATTTATATCCATGGTCAAACCCAAATCCATTAAGGAAACATTAGAGCATGCTAACTGGATTACAACCATGCAAGAAAAACTAGCTAAATTTGATCGAAATGAAGTGTGGAATCTCGTACCTCCTCCTCAAAACCATCCCATTGTCGGTACAAGATGGGTATTTCGCAACAAACTATATGATACAGGAGTTATCATTCAAAACAAAGCAAGACTGGTGGCTAAAGGTTTTACTCAGATTGAAGGGCTCGACTACGACGAGACCTTTGCTCCTGTTGCACGACTTGAGGCTATCTGAATCTTCCTTGCTTATGATGCTTTCAAAGGCTTCAAAGTCTACCAAATGGATGTTGAAATTACTTTTCTTAATGGTACACTCGACACCGAAGTTTATCTTCAACAGCCTCCCGGATTCATTAATCTTGCATTTCCGAATCACCGCTACAAACTCAGGAAGGCAGTATATGGCCTCAAACAAGCTCCTCGCGCATGGTATGAAACCCTTACTGACTTTCTCAAACGCTCCGGTTTTCAAAGAGGTATTCTAGATCCTACTCTGTTTCAGAGATCAAATGGAAAGCATCTCATGCTGGTACAAATCTACGTGAACAACATCATTTTTGGATCTACGGATTCATACATGGTTGTTGACTTTGCTAAGCTTATGACCAATCGATTTCAAATGAGTATGAACAGGGAGTTAAGCTTCTTTGTTTGCGTCCAGGTCAAACAGACCAATAGAGGTATCTTCATTCATCAAGAAAAGTACATTTTGGAACTTCTCAAAAAGTACTTTATGGACACCTGTGCCTCTGCCAAGGTACCTATGGGCTTTGGTCACAAAATCTTTGTTGATCCCTCAAGTGTTGCAGTCGATGAAAAGAAATATAGAGGAATGATTGGATCTCTACTCTATCTTACAGCAAGTCGCTAGGATATCATGTTTTCTACTTGCCTATGTGCCAAATTTCAAGTCAATCCAAATATGTCTCATCTTTTGGCTGTCAAGCAAATTTTCCGATACCTTAAAGGTACTAATAACCTCAGAATCTGGTACCCAGCAAATAAGAGCTTCCTACTGCAAGCTTACTCAGATTCAAACTATGGTGGACTACAACTGGATAGAAAAAGCAAGTCAGGTGGATGTCAATTCCTGGGTGGTAGATTGGTTAGTTGATCATCCAAGAACAGAACTGCATTGCTCTCTCAACAGCCAAAGTCGAATACATTGTTGCTGCTAGCTGTACTTCTCAAGTTCTATGGATGAAGTCTCAACTCCTGGATTATGGCTACCGCTTTCAACGAATTTTGATTTACTATGACTCTCAAAGTGCTATTGCAATTTCTCACAACCCAATTCAGCATTCCATGGCAAAGCACATTGACATAAGGTACCATTTTATTAAAGATCATATTCTAAATTGTAACATTGAACTCATCTTTGTTCCATCTGACGATGAGGTTGCTGATGTCTTTACTAAGGATTAGACGAAACCAAATTCAATGGTTTTCTCAAGAAAATGGGTATGATCATACCGGATCCTCCGTTTTTTCAAGAGACTTGTTCTCTTTGATAGACGTATTTAAAAGAAATCTAGCTTGGATCTCAAAAATCTTTTCATCTCGGAACTACTTTCTCTCGGAATACTTAGGATCATGTTATTTGTCTTTGTTTCTGACCTTCACTTGAGTTTTTTAAGCTGTACAGTTCATCCTGAAGTATTTGCTCGCTTAAGATCACATTGTCATATTGCTCGAATCATCACTCCGGATTTTCAAAAGCACTCCAGATTGTCAAATGCTCTCCAGAAATTTCAAAATCTCATTCCGGAATGTTTAAAAGTATGTGCTCCGAAATCTCAAAATATTTTCTGCTACGGAATTTTTTTTAAAAAAGTTTTTTGTTCCGGAACTTCAAAAACAAATTTGCTCCGGAACATCAATTTATTTGCTCCGGAATCTCAAAAAGAGTTCTGCTCCTGAAATTTCAATAGATTCTACTCCGGATTACTTTTCACTCCGGAATTTCCTCAACAGAAGATACTCACAACTCACCAATGTAACCACCGGATCATAGCCACTCCTGAATCACTCATCCGGAATTCCAAAGGATAATAAGATGAAACGTTTTCAGTCTCAATGTTACTTTTTCTAATGATCCTATCTTATTCACCTCGAGTTTCGTGACACGTTTTGCTCTTCCCCCATAAAAGTAGCCATCAATTCACCGGTTTCGTTTTCTATTTCTAACCATACAAACCGTAACCTCTCACCTCCCAAGACCAATCCACCACTCCTTCATTAAATGCGACCCATTTTATAATCGGATCCTCATCATTACGCCTTTCAACCCGACCCACTTCCTTACCTATAAATACCTTTCAAACCCTCTTTTCACTCTTTTACATGCTTGAAACCTCCAAAGCCTTATTTCTCTCTGTGTTCTTGGTGTTCTTCAAGCATTCATCTTCATTCAACAATGTCGTCTTCACAGAACCCCACTCAAACTGCGTCAACTCCTAAGAAATCCATCACACGGAAGAAGTCATCTAAAGGATCGAAGGGTTCATCCTCTTCTGCCAATCAAGAACCTTTTCTCAGAGATACAACCCAATTGTTCTCCCTGAATCCACAAGACTACGATGAATATATCCGGATAATGATTGAGTTCATAGCAAATAACCCTATATCCATTCCCTTTACTAAAATCCTTGATCCTCCACTCCCACTTCATCATCTTCATCGAGCATTTACCAGTATCAAACTTAAAGATGGAGTTTTAGAGACTACCATCATCAGAGACAGAATAATTCCCATATACAAGTCGACATTCCTCAACGCGATTGGAGTGAAAGAAAATCCCAAAGGTTTTAAAATCATTGAGCCAACGCCTGAAGAGTTCCAGACGTTTCTGAACTACATCGGCTATACAAGGACTACAAGGCCAAAGATTTCAAGAAGTCTGCCATTTCCTGACTTTGGAATGCTCTTATGCACCTCATTATCAGATGGTTGTATGGAAAGCATGGAGGTACAAATACCTTAAGCAAGGATTGGCTGAAAGTCATCTTCAGCATCTACTCCGGACGTGAAAGCACTGTAGATCTTCCGGAAAAATTGTGGCAAGATTTCTGCCAGTTCGCCACCAAGAGAAAGCCCAACGAAATTTCAAGCCCTAGATTAAGGGCCCTGACTCTACAACAAATCTTCAAAGAACTTTCTGAACCACTTCCGGTTAACATAATTCCTCCGGAGGTATGTATCTCATTTAAAATCGTTAAGGCATATATAATTTCGGACCAATCTTCTTTTGGTCCGGTCAGACGACTATCGGACCATATGTTGGCCATCATCCCTTTCGATTCTCCTTATTTAAAACAACATCTAGAGACTTTGGTTGTGTTTGACCCAACACAACCTGTCCCGGTCTCTGTTGAGCCTATTTCGGAAGATGTCGAACTTGCTAAGTCCGTACCTAAGGTCAAGAAACTAGCCAAGCGAAAGGCTTCTCCCACAAAGCCTAAAACCAAAAAGAAATCCAAAGTCAGTTGCTTCTCTCAACAGGAAGGAACCCATGACATTTTGGCTGATTCTGGACATCCGAACACCCCTCCCGCCCACTCATCTGAGGTGCCCTCAATGTTTCAAAACCACTAGCACACACTCACGGGGAGTCTACACATAATCCACCCTCTCCCTCCCAAAAGGGTGATGTCGGTGTTGAATATAGTTCGTTGCAGCCCCCTGGAACAAACCCACGAGTCACCTTCATTGATCCCGTTGTGTCTTCTACACGTACACACTCCAGAACCCCTGTTCCGGACCCCAAGCTTTCTGAAGAAGGAGTAGTCCCTCTGACTTCGGAAGCCTCGACTGGTATGATACCCGGAAGGTGTAAAGTACGACCAGGTGCTCATGATCCCGATTGGGAAGATTTTGTTAACAGGTCCGTCTCCCGACGTCCGGACCTTACGCATGCTCAAGTGGAATTCACACTCGTCTCAATGTGGAATAGGGCCATTCAAAGCTACCTGCCCTACATTCAACCCACTGACAATGATGTGGATGCCGAGCTCACTTCGGAACAACCTCCAATGACCACTCATCAAAGTGTTTTCCAAATTGATCCGGAAGAAGAGATCTCTGAAGAAGTAATGTTGGAAGACGAAGCCAAAATCATTCTGGAATAAAACTTCATGACTTCATCACACTTTGTGTCTAAGACGTCCACTTCCAAGTCTGCCTATGGCTTTGGTTCCTCATCCTCAACATCTCCGGACGGAGGTTCAAAATCCAAACTCCAAGAAGATGATGCTACCAATAAACTGGGTCCTTCCGCTAATCCTCCCCCACACCAGTCTCATCCGCAACACTCTGATTCTGATTCAGAATCCTCTACTAGTGACTACATTGACCCCTTCGCACTCTTGGAAATCTGCAACAATGTCTCTGACACAATGACTAAAGTGTCATCCATTGAAAACTCTGTAACACAGCTGAACTCCAAACTGGATCAAAAAGTCTCCGGACTTGATGCCAAACTAGATGCTATTCTCCAATCTCTCTCCCAGCCATCCGGACCATTGGTTGCGGAAAGAGAAGCTTAGTTAGATCAATTGATCTCCCTCAGACTCAAGCACACTATGGAAGAAGTCGACTCCAAATATGACATCCTGGTTGACCATTACCTCAAAACCATTACTTCCATGCTCAAAGTCCATGATGACTTGGTGGCTGCTACCAATGATATGATCAAGCATACCCACATTCGCCATGAGAAGCAAATTTAAAGGACAGAGAAGGAAATTAAACAAAAGGACGAGATGAACATGATTATTCAACAAGTCCTCATCAAACTTCTTCGTTCAACCTGCAACATTGTTGATGTTCCGAACAGGAAATTTAATGAGATGATTTCCATTCTAAGTAGCACTTTCAAGCATCTTTATGTGCAATCCCCCACTGCCGAAGCATATGATAGTCTCTCTTTTCAACTCACAGTAGGCCTTCAGAAAGTCTTCTCAAAGTTTGATGATCTCAAAGAAACTCTACTACTTGCACCGGCTCCGAATTCTACCAATGCAAGAGGGGGAGAAGGCCCCAACAAACCCTAGAAACCTTCCTCGGAATTTACACTCCGGGATGAAGATCTAGATTCCGATGAAGACGTTCAAATAACTTCCGGAATTCTAAAGATCACTGAAAGGGAAGAACGTGAAGATGAAGAAGACTATGTTACTGATGATACTCCAAAAGGAGTCCTTGCTCTTCAAGCTCCCAAGTTATCCATTCCAAAGGTAATAATTGAGGAACAAAAGAGGATATGGTCTGCAGTTTCCTAGCCATCCTCTCTTCCGAAAGCTTTTGAGAGGGCTGTCAAAATGGCTAATGCTAAATCGTTCCTGACCGCTCAAGCCTTCTGAGCTACTCCTTCTGTATAACCTCACATTTCGGAACCAATAGTTGCTCCAATCGACTAGGGCTCTCCCCTCCGGATCCCTGATGATATTCCGGAAGAACCACCTACACATCCCACTCCGGAATTCACGATTGATGAGAACCTAAAGCTTGTCATAAATGCACTTCATAAAGACAAAGGAAAGAAACCAACGATTTCCAAAAAACAAGCTTTACACTCCGGACCTCCTATCAAACAAAAACATGGATGGTCTCAGGAGGAAATAAATCAGGCAATTGAGGAAAGCATCCGAATCCAAGCCATGATAGATAACTCTGATCCGATGGCATTTCTCCTCTCTGTCGAGAAGGAATCCCCTAGGCGCATGAAATTTTTTCGTGCCTCTACTTTGAACTTCCCAGAAACGACTCTGATCAACTGGATCTTCCTCTTTCTCCTTACAACAAATTCTACACTAAATTATTTCATTTTCACCTACTCTGAAGCAAGACAACTCCCCGGACTGTTACTGATGCGGATTTCCCCTCCATGAATCCAAATGACATCCTCACGTTAGCCGCTTACTTCAGAGATAACCATAAGGATGACATCAGTATATGTGCTTATCACGCAACTCTGAGATTTTTGAAAGACTTTGTTGCTGAGTTCTATAGATGTGACTATGAACTGGCTCATCTCTATGGAACCGAACAATTTGTTTCCAAGATTGACTTCGTTCTTCCGGAAGCTGAACTCCTTTCCGCTGGCCCAATTGAAGAACCGTTTCTAGGGTTTTTGTACACTACGAGAAAATCAAACAAGAAGGACTGCTTCTGAGTCCTAGACAAACACCTAGTTCCGACTAAAGCTCTAAAGAAGTTCATTTCCAGGGCATCCAAATATGATGCTCCGGAACAGGTCAAGACAAAGTTCATCAGTCAGCTGGCGTGGTACATTGCGGTGCGAGAATGGCTATTCATAGCCTTCACCTTCATCAAAGAAGAAATGAACTAAACTTATTGGATTTCTACGTTCACTTAGGGGATATTCTTGGAACCTAAAAGTGAACCTGTAGCAATCCTAAGTACTTATTCCTAAGTATGCCAATTCTAAAATGAAGAGTGCTCCGGAACCTGTCCGGAGTTGAAGAGTGGATGAATGAAGCGAAGTTTCGAACTGAAGTCACTCCGGAACAAATATCCGGAATGTTAGATATTCAGGTGTGTAGCTATTTTGTCTTTTGTTATTTAATGTCTTAGTATTGATGGAATGTTTCATATTTATTAGTCTTTTGTTATATTAAGACAATCAGAATGTCAGAAGTAATTCGATTGTCTGGTCCTATGTAAGTACTTTAATTAATCCGATGTAACATTCTCTCCTATATAAAGGATCATTCAATACAAGTCAATGACATATCTTTTTCACGCTTTTGGCATCTTTACTAAGTTTTTCAAACATTCTTCTTGTTCTTCATTTATTGTCTTTACTTTGATCATTTACTCTAAGTCTTTATTTAATGATTTGATCATTTGTTGAACACATTATCTAAGACTAGACTGGTCCTTCCATGCTAGACTTGAACATTCATTAGTAAACAGACATTAATCTTAAGCATTCATTCAAGGTTTATATTCTCAAACCTTGTCCCTGCGTAACTGATCAAATTTCTAGTTCTCACAAGTCCCTATTGGTTGTGTTGCAACAATTTACGGAGTTGTAGTCAGGATTGCAACTTGTTGGATTGGGTCAGTTGTAGGGCGCTATAGATTGGCCACATGGGTTACCGTCGTCACTGCTATGGAGCTCGGTGGCGTTTGCGAAACTGGTGTGAGGTTTGATGCGTGTTCGTCCTAGAAGGAAGGTTGTCCTCCCTATAGTGATGGCATCAGACGCAATGGACTTTTCTCCATTATTCCGAACACTATTGGGATTTCACCTGCCATTGTTTCTATGTGGATTTGTTTCGTAAGTGTATCGTTCTAGAGATACGCCTGGATGGCACCAAATATTGTGATATGTTGGAGATGGTAGTGCTGAGATTGCCGATGGGTTTAATGTAGATTCCCTTGATGGGTTATGAGCACTACAACATCCCTATGGTGTTCATGCAACCCTAATGCTTCGGATCTATGTTTTTCTCAAGTTATACATGCAAATCAAGTTATCCAAAGCATGTACCCTAACTAGCATACAATTTTCGGAACTTATTGATGGGTTTTAGTATACTACAACATCATATGGTGCATAGAAAACCTTAAATACCTTGGACCTATGTTTTCACTGATTATACATGCAAAAGGTTTCCAAGGCATTAAACCTATAACTAGCATGCATTTTCATATACCAAATAAGATACTAGTTAGAGTAACATACCTTTTATGTAGCTTGAAGTCTTGATGTATTTGGCCTTAAGAGCTTAGCCCCAATAGTGTGGAAGCCTCAAATGAAGTCACAACACATCATGGACAAAGGTAGAACTTTAGAGATAATTCATTCCACACCAAAATCAACTCCATGAGCTCCAAGAACTAGAAGTAGCGATTTGGGCTATGGAGTGACCTATTTATATGTAGGATTCCAAGAGTCATGGGTATAACCCAAATCCATACCCATGGGTATTATGATCCATGGTTCATGTGGCCTAACCATTTATGTGTTCATACATAAACTTGGTCCAACATGGATCATAAGCCCAACACATATAAATATGACTAATTACCATAATTAGTCCCCATAGATTTAATTAGTCTCTTTTGATCACTAAAATAATTCCAAATTAATTCTTGATCAATACTAATTAAAACATATGATTTCATATTAATATATTAGAACTTATAATATATTAATAAATCATATATAACCTTCTCTCAAGAGTCTATCCTAACAAATTGTCCTGATGATATGCAACCCAAATAGATCATGCTACTCTCGGGTCGAGTACATACCAATAATAGTTATGGGCTTACACATCTAATCCAACACTTATAACATAAATACAAAGTTAGATGGATACCTTTTCCTTGTAGCTTGTAGATCTTGACCTTTAAGAGCTTAGTGCTTCAATTGTTGCACCTCTAAAGATTCACAAACACTAATTAGCAAGTTAGAAGAATATGAGAGCGGTTAGGAGGCTCAAAATCAGCTAGGGTATTCTCTTAGAAGCAAGTAGCCGATTTGAAGGTGTTATGGGGTCTGTATATAGTTGTGCTATTAGGGTATTTGACTAGAACCCTAATTATCTACTAAGGCCTTAAGTAATCTAGTAGATCTTTCCAGAAGGCCTCTTATTGAAGAAATCTATGTGGGATACACATTTCGTCCATCCCTTCTTAGGGATCCACAAGCCCAACTTTGCAACTATCATATAATTGCAATACCAGTCCCCGTAATTTAATCAGTCTCTTTTGATCACTAAATTAATTCCAAATTAATTTCTAATCAATACTAATTAAATAATATGATTTCTCAATTAATATATTATTCTTATAGCATATTAATAAATCACAATTAACCTCTTTCTCTATAATTCATCCTATCAAATTGCTATGGTGAAGGCAAACCAAAAGGACCATGCTACTATCGGGTCAAGTACATACTAATTATAGTTATGGGCTTAGACACCTAATCCAACAGTCTCCCACTTGGATAAGACTAATAACTATAACTGCAAGTACGAATTCAAAATCCGATTAGCGATTGTATCTCTCAAAACCCGTTGTTGAACTCTGATCTAATCAACGATGCATCCTTTAGATAAGGGATCATGTAGACCTCTATTCTCAAAATATCGTGTCGACAAAGACATGGAATAAAGTCATACTCATTATCCAACAGTTTGTTTCCTGACTTCTGATTTGTTTGACACAGAACTTAATTGAAGACATCAATTCAGTCCTGACCAGGCTCGACACATAAGTCAACACAAAATCATCGAGGGGGCCAATATATGGCTTTTAATCCTATTAGGATAAAAGGAACATATAAACTTTGACTTATATGCTTGTACTATTTACTTATTAAATCGAACACAACAATATTGTTTATAACATCAAGTTACTGATGCATTTACGCACTATTAATGCACAACAAACTTGTAAACAACAACGCAAATATCTCGGTTTAAATACTATACAATATAATCATCTCACAATCACTCGTGATAAATTCCATGAAGTGATTCATATCAGCGTGGGTTTAATCAAATACTCAAATCTTATTTCAAGAGCACTCGTGAATGTTGCAACAAACTTTTGTTATGTCTAAACGCTCAAACAATCTACAAACCATTTCATGATAGTCTAACACCATAGCCTACTTCTAAAGTATGATCGACTGTGGATAATTCGAATAATCCTATTATTCTTGAAGTTAAAACATGCAAAAGTGAAACAATAGTAAACATTTGACACAAGATAGTAACTTTACTCATAAATCAAACTCCTTTATTCAATCATCAGATGTCAATTACATGTTATCTATTACAAGTTTCTAAACAACTATCTAATCACTAAAACTAATATCGTCCTTCAGACCAACGCTCCTCACATGCTGTAAGTGCTTAACCCTTATTAGACCCTTTGTAACGGGATCTGTTGGGTTCTCCTCTGATAATACCCTCTTTACTACGAGGAGTCCATCTTCTACCTGATGTCTGATGTGGTGGTATTTTTCTGTCGATGTGCCTGGATCTCCCATGATCCCTCGGTTCCTTGGTCAGGCAACCGCTCCTTCGTTATCACATAAAATCTCCATATGCTCCTTTATGACTGGTACAACTCCAAGGTTTCTGATGAAGTTCTTCAACCATATCACCTCCTTCGATGCTTCGCTCACTGCTATGTACTCTGATTCGCACGTTGAATCAGCTATAGTTTCCTGCTTGAAACTTTTCCAAGTCACTGCTCCTCCATTCAGGGTAAATACCCAACTCAATTGAGAGTGGATGTTATCACTGTCGGTCTGACAACTGGCATTATTATACCCTGCTACTCTTAAGTCTTCACTTCCACCAAGTACAAGGACCCAGTCTTTCATCCTTCGTAGATACTTAAGAATGTTCTTTACTGCGGTCCAATGAGCTCTACCCAAGTTCCCTTGATATCGTCTAACCATGCTCAATGCAAAATCCACATCAGGGCGAGTACACATCATAGCATACATGATTGAGCCAACGGCGGAAGCATATGGTACTCAACTCATTTATGCTATCTCAACATTGGTACTTGGGCTTTGAGAATTACTCAATTTGTTATTGCTCTGGATTGGTAACTCCCCTTTCTTGGAATTCTCCATGCTAAAACATTTCAGCACTTTATCCAAGTATGTACTTTGACTAATTCATATTAGTCTCATACTCCTATTTCTCAATATCTTTATCCGTAGAATATAATCAGCCTCTCCGAGGTCCTTCATAGCGAAACACTTCCCAAGCCAGGACTTAACCTCCTGCAAGGTTGGGACGTCGTTCCCTATGAGTAGTATGTCATCCACATACAACGCTAAGAAGCTAACTATACTACCACTAGCTTTGACATATACACAGGACTTATCCTCGTTTCTCGAAAACCAAACTCTTTGACTTTCTCATCGAAACAAAGATTCCATCTGCGAGATGCTTGTTTGAATCCATTGATGGATTTCTCAAGCTTTCACACTCTATTTAGGTACTTTGCATCCAAAAAACCCTCTGGCAGATTCATGTAAACATCCTCAACCAATTTTCCATTAAGGAAAGCGGTTTTGAAGTCTATATGCCATATTTCATAGTCATGAAATGCAACTATGGCTAGCATAACCCTTATAGACTTGATCTTGGACATTGGTGAGAAGGTCTCGTCATACTCAACTCCCGGAGTTTGAGTGAAACCCTTCGCAACCAGTCGTACCTTGAATGTGTGCACTTTCCCATCCATTTCGGTCTTCTTCTTGAAGATCCACTTACACCCGACCGTCTTACGACCCGGTACATTGTCAACCAAGTTCCAAACTTGATTGTCATACATGGATTGAATCTCGCTGTCCATTGCCTCTTTCTATTTTGCAGACTTCGGGCCAGTCATAACTTCCTTTTAGTTGTTAGGTTCATCCATATTTATTAGTGTACTATCACTAATAAACGTATCACCCTCAATAGTTATATGGAAGCCATATAACAAGGGTGGAACACTAACCCTACTGCAATGTCGAAGAGGTAAGGACTCGTCAATTGGTTCAACAGGAATTTCCTCCTCGGGTTGAGCACTAGTGTTTGAGGTTCCTTCATCACTTGATTCTTGAAGCTCTTCAAGGTCAATTTGCCTCTAACTTTCCTCTTGGCATATGATCTCTCTCTCTCGAAAAATCCCTCTCCTCGCAACGAAGAAAACATTGTCACTCTGTCTGTAGAAGAGATATCCAAAGGACTTATGTGGATAGCTGATGAAAATACACCGCTCACTATGAGGTTCAATCTTGTCGTGAGTCTCTAGTCTTACGAAAGCCTTGCAACCCTAAACCTTGATATGTGCTAACAAGGGAACCTTCCATGTCCACATCTCGTGAGCTGTTTTGGAAACCTTCTTAGTTGGGACTAGATTAACAATATGGGCGGCAGTTTGTAAGGCATACCCCCAAAATGAGATAGGTAACAAAGATCTACTCATCATGGAATGAACCATGTCCAACAAGGTTCGATTGTGCCTCTCAGCCACTCCATTCAGCTGCGGTGTCCTAGGCGGCGTCAATTGTGAAACAATTCCACATTCCTTAAAATAGTAATGGAACTCGATACTAAGATAATAACCACCTCGATCAGATCGGAGCATCTCTATCTTCTTGCCCAATTGATTCTACACTTCTTGCTTAAACTCTTTGAACTTTTCAAAAATTTATGACTTATGCTTGATTAAGTAACTATACCTATATCATCTATAATCATTGGTAAAAGTCACGTAGAAGCGAGTTGCATCCCTTGCTTAAAGGGCCCACAAACATCAGTGTGTATGAGATCTAATAATTCCTCACCTCTTTCACAAGTACCAGTGAAAGGTGACTTGGTTATTTTTCCAAGCACACAAGATTCACACGTGTTATTCGACATTAGGTCAAATGACTCAAACACTCCATCCTTTTGGAGTTAAGCTATATGTTTCTTGTTGACATGACCAAGACGACAATGCCACAAGCTTGCCATGTCCAAACCATTGGACGAATCAATATGCAACACATTATTTCCTAAGTTGTCTACAACCATCATAGTTTCATATATACCATTACAAGGCAATGCTTCAAAATAAAATTTATCATTATAGAAAGCATTAATAGAACCAATTTCATTATTAAATGAAAATCTAAAACCTTTTTTTATATAAACCATGAAAAGAAATAATGTTTCTCGTCATTTCCGACGAGTAACAACAATCGTTCAAATCTAACCCTAACCTATTACTAAGAAATAAAGAATAAACTCCAATCTTGGTGATAGGCGACACTCTCCTATTTCCCATGATCAAGTTCATATTCCCGTGCTCCACATCCCTACTTCTTCTTTGACCCTGCAAATCAGAACAAATGTGAAAACCACACCCTGTGGCAAGGACCCAAGAACTAGCATGTGATGATTTATTAGATTGAATAATGTAAATACATGCAAAGGTGGGCTTTTCATCCCATCGTTGATATCTTGCACATACTTCGGGCAGCTTCGTTTCTAATGCCCTTTATCGTGATAGTAGAAGCACTCTGCATCTTTCGGATTAGACGAAGGAGCAGTAGAACCACCTTTGGTTCTTGAAGAAGAACCATCATGAGACTTTCCCTTACGGCTATTAGAAGGAGCTTTCCTATTCTTCCCCTTCCCTTGTCCAATTGCCAAGATATGGGCAGCAGCAGTAGGAGTTTATGCAACAACTTTACCTTTCAAGCCGGTTTCAACAATTTTTAACAACCCTTGAAGTTTGCTCAAGGTCACTTCATCCTTGTTCATATGATAAGTTATCTTGAACTGTTCATAACAAGGAGCTAAAGAGTGGAGAATAATATCAATGGCCATCTCTTCATCGAAGTTGACATTCAACTTGAGCAAACAATCCACGTATCTTTGCATTCTTTGCAAGCGGGTCGTGATGGACTCTCCATCCGTCATTTTGATTGTTATCAACGAGGCAACAATCTCGTACCTCTCTTGACGCGCAATTTAATGGTACTTTTCCATCAAATCTTGGTGCATGTCATAAGGTGAATAGTCCTCGTAGAACTTTTAAAACTCGGGAGTCATAGTGGCTACCATGATGCACGACACCTTTGTCTCCCCTTTGCATCGAGCCCTATACCCAATGATTTCTTTGGGAGTATCAATAGTTTCGTTGATCTCGACGAGCTCTTTGTCGAGAATCTCTTCCTTATCCTCGTACCTTAGGGCCATGCAAATGTTGTGAATCCAATCGTTAAAGTTAGATCCATAAAATGTGACCCTCCTACAAATGCCCAAGAGAGAAAGTGGGTTCGTGGAGTTGGCATCGGAGGAGTTTGAGCCTGAAATCTGAAAAAGAAAAGAGACAAAGTTTAGATTAGATAAGAATCCTTAATATAACCCCCAAATGAAATATTAAGGCTAGGACCTAACACAATATTCTACAATTCGGACGACGGATGTCGTAATCCAATTGCAAAATATTTAAAGGTAGGTAAATGACAATTTACCAATTTCCACCATGAAAAACAAAAATGAACATTAGGTTTTAAAAGAATTGAAATTCCTAGACTCTTCGAGATTCATTGAACTTTTCAATGACATTTTAATCTTGATTATACCCTTAAATTTTGTGACTGGGATACCAAGGATCACAAACGAGGTGTGAATAACCATACAAATTAGCTTGGTACTCTCGAGTCATTTAACACCTAATCAATATGCTGTTTAACCACACACACTCCTTTGATCAATGATAATTCTCGAGCCACCCTTCGCTACCCTTACTACTCCAACTTAGTGCGTCGGTCAACCACACACGCTCCACTAACGACTTGGCAAGGTGCAAAGTACAATGTCATGGAATAACATCATTTTCACATTTTCCTAAAGTAACTAAGATTGATAATTTATAAAAAAAAAAAAAAAACATTTAGTTAGTTTACAATAATCATTATACTTATTAATGAGGAATTTAATGTCCTATCCTACCTGTTCGGCTAACGACCCTCCACCAATCAAGGAAGCGGTGGGTGAGAGTGGACACCCATTCAACCGCCATTTTATAGGCAGTTTCCTTATACCCCCCCCCCCCATTTTATAGGCAGTTTCCTTATACCCCCCTTAGAGATCGGTTTACTGAATGAGGCCTACTAACGGTAAGACCGACTCATCTTATATATAAGTATTAATCTTTTAATATTATATAATTACAAGGGTTGTATTTTAAACTTTTAAACCACTAGGGTTTTAGAAATTAATATTTCAAAATTAAAACTTTTTAATCAAATTTTAAATTCAAAAACTTAAGGGAAAATTTTGAAAATTTTCAAAACCTTCTAGATCAAATTTAAAATAATCATTCAATTTTACCATTATCTAAATTTGACATAATCCAATTTTATTTTGCAAGATAAATACAATTGAAAATTTACAAATAATTAGTTTATCATATGATATACTAATTATGTTTTTTTTGACCATTATCTTCCAATCAGATTAGGATATCCATTACCATATTAGAAAAAATGGATTTTTGATAGAAAAACAGTTTATGGTAATTATCCAAATTTATTTAGGCTTAAAATCCGAAAATCCTGCAATCAGACGAGTCAACTCGTCGATTCAGGCTTTGGACTCGTCGAGTCCCAATATGGACTCATCGAGTTCATCTGTCAGAGGGCAGAAATCGATTCTTTTCAGCTTTGAACAATTAACCATGGCATCAAATACAATAGAAAACATAGCCTAGGTTTTGATACCATTGATGGGTTATGAGCAATTCAACATCCCTATGGTGTACATGCAACCCTAATGCTTCGGATCTATGTTTTCCTCAAGTTATACATGCAAATCAAGTTATCCAAAGCATGTACCCTAGCTAACTAGCATACAATTTTTTGGAACTTATAACATAAATAAAAAGTTAGATGAATACATTTTCCTTGTAGCTTTTAGATCTTGACCTTCAAGAGTTTAGTTCCTCAATTTTTCCACCTCTAGTGAGTCACAAACACCAAGTAGCAAGTTGGAAGAATATGAGAGAAGTTAGTGATGGGTTTTGAGCATTCTAACACTTCCTAAGTGTACATGCAACCCTAATAAACTTTGGATCTATGTTTGTCTAAGATACATGCAAATAATTATTTTTTCCAAGGTTCATATCCTAACTAGCATGGCATGGGGAACATGAATCAAATAAAGCTAGTAGAAATACTTACCTTGTAATAGTAGTTGATTGCTTGGAGTTTTAGAGCCTAGCACCAATAGTGTGAATGCCTCAAATGGAAATCAGAAATCACCACAAACTTGGAACTTTGAGAGAATAGTCACTACTATCTTGAAATCGGCCCTCACCTCAACAAGTGTCAACTAGTGTGATTTCAAGAACCAAAGCCTCCTTTATATAGTGTGGTGGATTAGGGTTACATCCATGTAAACCCTAATACCCATGTCTCTTCATTTCCATGAGATCCATGGGTTGAAGCTCCATGGAGTATCCATGGACTTTTCCATGCAATCCTAGCCCATTCCAAATAAGCATTAGCCAACACTATATAAATATAGAATCCTATATTTAATTAGTAATATCTTTGATCTCTAAATTAATTCTAGATTAATTATAGATCAATACTAATTAAATAATATGATCTTATATTAATATATTAGAACTTATAGTATATTAATAAATCATAACTTATACTATTCTCAACATATTATCCATAAATTGTTCGGGTGAAGTGCAACCCAAATGGACCATGCCGGGTCGGGTCAATTACATACAAAATATAGTTATGGACTTAGACATTATATCCAACAGTCTCCCACTTGGATAAGTCTAATAACTATAGTTGCAAGTATAAATTCAGGAACCGATCTACAATCGTAGCTCTTTAAACTTTGTTGAACTAGAACACACCATTTTAGATAAGTGATCATATAATCCTCTGCTCAAGATATCAGCCGAACAAATACATGGAACATGGTCTTACTTATTATCCAACATTTGTTTCCCGATTTCCGATTTATTTGACATAGAACTTAACTAAACACATCAATTTAGTTCTGACATGGCCCGGTACATAGGTCAAAACACAATCATCGAGGGGCCCAGATATCAGCTTCTAATCCTAGAAGGAACAGATAAACTTCGACTCATATGCTTGTTCTACCACTCATTGAATTATACACAAAGGCACGTTTTATAACATCAAGTTACCAATGCGTTTTCATACAATCAATGCATAATCAACTTGTAAGTAACAAATCATATCTCTAGGTTTGAAGGCTTATATGATATTACCATCTCACGATCACTCGATATGAAATTCCATGAAGTGATTCCAGTGCGCGTGGGTTGAGTCCAATGCTCAGAGCTTATGAGCACTCATGATTGTTGTAGCCATGTCCAACACCTTAGACCTCTGCAACCAATCATGACAGTCTTGATTCATACCTACTTCCGACATATGACCGACTGTGGAGGTTTGAATAATATGATATACCAAACATAATTATTCTGGAAGTCAAAACATGCAAAAGAAATATAGTAAACGATTGACAAGAGATAGCAACACTTTACTCATAAATAAAACACGTTTTATTCATCATCTAATATCAATTACACTTTACAACTTTCATAATTTATCTTACTACTAAAACTTATATCATCCTTTAGCCCTATGCTCTGAGCATGCTGGAGATGCTTAACCCTACTCAGTCCCTTCGTGAGGGGATCTGCTGGGTTCTCATCCGATGATACCCTCTTTTCCAAGAGGATTCCTTATTCTATTCGATGTCTGATGAAGTGATATTTTTCTGTCAATGTGTCTGGATCTCCCATGATCTCTTGGTTCCTTGGCTAAGGTAACCACACTATTGTTGTCACAGAAAATCTCCATTGGATCCTTTATAGATGGTACAACTCCAAGGTCTCCGATGAAGTTCTTTAGCCATATAGCCTCCTTTGTTTCCTCGCTTGCTGCTATATACTCTGATTCACAAGTGGAATTAGCCACTGTCTCCTACTTGGAACTCTTCCAAGTGATTGCTCCTCCGTTTAAGGTAAAGACCCAGCCCGAATGAGAGCGGAAATTATCCCTGTCAGTCTGGAAGCTAGCATCACTATACCATACAACTCTCAAGTCATCACTCCCACCGAAGGTAAGGACCTAGTCCTTAGTCCTTCGTAGGTACTTGAGGATATTGTTTACCGCAATCCAGTGTTCGTTGCCAGGGTTCCCCTGATACCTGCTAACCATGATCAAAGCAAAGGCTACATCAGGTCGAGTACACGTCATAGCATACATGATCGATCCTACAGCTGAAGCATAAGGTAGTCGACTCATTTCTGCTATCTCAGCCTCAGTACTAGGGCTTTGTGTCTTACTCAATCTGGCATTACTCTAAATGGGTAACTCACCTTTCTTGGAGTTATGCATGTTGAATCTTTTCAACACCTTGTCCACATAGGTGCTTTGACTAAGTCCAATTAGTCTTTTACTCCTGTTTCTCGAAATCCTTATCCCTAGGATATAGGCAGCTTCACCAAGGTCCTTCATAGCGAAACACTTCCCAAGCCAGGACTTTACTTGCTGCAGGGTTGGGATGTCATTTCCTATGAGTAGTATGTCATCCACATACAATACCAAAAATATGACTATACTCCTACTATCCTTGACATAAACACAAGATTCATCTTCACTACTAGAAAAACCAAATTCCTTGACCTTTTCATCAAAGCAAAGATTGCATCTGCGAGGTGTTTGCTTTAATCCATAAATGGATTTCTCAAGCTTACACACTCTATTAGGGTACTCGTTGCTGACAAAACCTTCTGGTTGACAAATTCCTTGACCTTTTCATCAAAGCAAAGATTGCATCTGCGAGGTGTTTGCTTTAATCCATAAATGGATTTCTCAAGCTTACACACTCTATTAGGGTACTCGTTGCTGACAAAACCTTCTGGTTGACTCATGTAAACATCTTCAGTCAACTTTCCATTAGGGAAAGCGGTTTTGACATCCATTTGCCAAATTTCATAGTCATGAAATGCAGCTATGGCTAACATAACCATGATATACTTAATCTTAGCTACTGGAGAAAAGGTCTCATCATAATCCACTACAGGAATTTGAGAGAAGCCCTTTACAACCAATCGAGCCTTATAAGTGTGTACATTACCATCCATGTCAGTCTTCTTCTTGAAGATCCATTTGTACCCTACAGTCTTACGACCTCGTACATTCTCAACCAAGTTCCACACTTGATTGTCATACATGAACTGTATCTCGCTATCCATAGCCTCTTTCCACTTAGCAGACTTGGGGCCTGCCATGGCTTCCTCGTAGCTGTTAGGTTCATCCAAACCTACTAGTGTCTCATCACTAATAAGTGTCACACCTTCTGCAGTAATATGGAAACCATAGTAATGCTCAGGTGCATTCCTAACTCTCGTGGAACGCCTCAGAGGTACAAATTCATCAATTGGCTCTACAGGAGTTTCCTCCTCAACTTGAGGGCTAGGGTTTGAAGTTCCTTTACCGCTTGACTCTTGAAGTTCTTCAAGGTCAATTTGCCTCCCACTGTCTCCTTAGCTTATAAATTCTCTCTCTCAAAAGACTCCTCTTCTTGCTACAAAGACCACATTATCACTAGGTCTGTAGAAAAGGTAACCAAAGGATCTTTGTGGGTAGCCGATGAAAATACACCTCTCGCTTCGGGGTTCTAGCTTATCATGAGACTCGCACCTCACAAAAGCCTCGCAACCCCAAATCTTGATGTGGTCTAGTTTAGGTACTTTACCAGTCCACATCTCGTGAGGAGTTTTGGCAACTTTCTTTGTAGGGACTAGATTAAGAATATGGGCGGAAGTCTCTAAGGCATACCCCCAAAATGAGATTGGTAGCGAAGCTCGACTCATCATGGAACGAACCATGTCCAACAAGGTTCGATTACGCCTCTCAGCTACACCATTCAACTGTGGTGTCTTGGGAGGTGTCAATTGTGAGACAATCCCACATTCCCTAAGATAGTCGAGGAACTCTGAACTAAGATACTCACCACCTCGATCGGATCGGAGCATCTTAATGTTCCTGCCTAATTGATTCTCTACTTCCTGTTTAAATTCCCTAAACCTTTCAAAAGTCTCTGACTTATGCTTGATTAAGTAGACATGTCCATATCTACTGTAATCATCAATAAAAGTCAAATAATAACGATTAGCATCCCTTGTGGCATGTTTGGATGGTCCACACACATCCGTGTGTACAAGGTCCAACAAACCTTCACCCCTCTCACAAGAACCTGTGAAGGGTAACTTTGTCATTTTTCCAAGTAAGCATGATTCGCAACTATCATCCGACTTTAGGTTAAACGACTCCAAGACTCCATCCTTTTGGAGTTGGCCTATGCGTTTCTTGCTTATATGTCCAAGACGACAATGCCATAGTGATGCTATCCAATTTATTATTATTAATAGATCAATACACAATACATTATTTCCTAAGTAATCAACCACAGATACTGTTTCATACACGCCATCACAAGGTAATGCTTTAAAATAAAGAACATTATTAAAGAAAGCATCAATAGAACCAACTTCATTATTAAATGAAAAGGTAAACCCTTGTTTATACAATGCATGAAAGGAAATAATATTTCTTGCCATTTCTGGCGAATAACAACATTTATTCAAATCTAAACTTAACCCACTACTTAGCGACAAAGTATAAACTCCAATCTTGGTGACAGGTGTAACTTTCCTATTCCCCATGATTAAATTTATCCTTCCTTTCTCCACATTTTCACTTCTTTTTAGTCCCTGTAAATCAGAACAGATATGAATACCACAACCGGTATCAAGGACCCAAGATTTAGAATGGGGTGAGTTATTAGAAATTATAGTGTAACTACCTGCATGGTTGGGTTTAAATTTCCCATCCTTCACATCTTGCTGGTACTTTGGGCAATTCCGCTTCCAATGTGCCTTTTCATGGTAATAGAAGCATTCAGCCTCTTTTGGGTCAGAAGAAGGAGTGATGAAACCTTTCTTGGTTCCAGTTGAAGAAGAGCCATCAAGGGTCCTAACCTTGGTACCCTTCGAAGAACTCTTTCTCTTCTTCCCTCGTCCTTTCCTGATTGCCAAGACAGGGGCGGAATTGGTTGGAGTAGGAGTAACCATCGCCTTACCCTTAAGACCACTTTTCGCGGTCTTTAAGAGTCCTTGAAGTTTGCTGAGTGTGACCTCTTCCTTGTTCATGTGGTATGTCATGCGGAATTGATCATAACATGAAGGTAAGGAGTGCAAAATGATATCTATTGCCAGCTCCTCAGGGAAGTTCACACTTAGCTTCAGCAAACGGTCCACAAATCTTTGCATTTTCTGCATGTTGCCCGTGATGGGTTCACCATCCTTCATGCGAGTTGTTATCATGGAGGAGATGATTTCATACTTCTCTTGACGAGCACTTTGATGGTATCTTTCCATCAAGTCTTGGTGCATCTCATAGGGGTAGAAATCTTCATAGGATTTTTGGAGATCAGCGGTCATAGTGGCCATCATGATGCATGCCACTTTCGTGGCATCCCTTTCATGTGCCCTAAACTCAGTGATCTCTTGAGGAGTTTCAAATTTCTCATCAATCTCCTTAAGCTCCTTGTCGAGGACATATTCCTTGTCCTCGTAGCGAGTAATCATTCTGATGTTTCTAATCCATTCATTAAAGTTGGATCCATCAAAAGTGACTTTCCCACACAAGTTCATAAGAGAAAAGGAGCCATTAGGATTAGAGCCAGAAGCAGCAGTGTTTGCAGACATCTGAGAAGAAGAAACGTTTAGTTTAGAAATAGGAATAATCCTTAATAAAACACCCAAATGTAGTGTTAAGGCTACGACCCAATCACAATATATTATACTTCGAAGAGGTATGTCGTAATCTAAGTAATAACATATTTGAAAGGTAGGTGAATGACGATTCACCAATTTCCACCAAAGTCGAAATATTAACATATTTAATTTGGTTCTTTGAAACTCCTAGATTCTTTTGAGATTCAATGAACTTTTCAAAGGCATGTTTCAGTCTCGAGTGTACCCTCCAAGTTTTGTGACTGGGATGCCGAGGATCATAAAACGAGGTGTGAAGTAACCATGAAAATTACTTGGTACCCTTAATAAATTACCCCACAGTCGATGTGCCGGTTAACCACACACGCTCCATCGATACTATAATAAATATTAAGTCACCCTTTACCTACCTTGTTAAGTCCAAGTTAGTGTGCCAGTTAACCACACACGCTCCACTAATGACTTAGACAAAGTGTAAAGTGTAATTTCATGGATTAGGACCTTATTCACATTTTTCCTAAAGTAACTAAGATTGGGAATTTAATAAGACATTTAGTTACTTTATAATATTCATCATACTTCTAATGAGAATTTATAAGTCCTTGTCTTACCCGTTCGGCTAACGACCCTCCACTAGTCAAGCAAGCGGTGGGTGAGAGTGGACACCCATTAAGTTGCTATTTTATACGCAACAACCTTATACACACCTTATAGACTAGCTTCGTGAATGAGGCGTACTAGCGGTAAGATGGCTTTGATCTTATATATATTATTAACTTATAATATTATAAGTATAAGGGTTGAATTTTAACTTTTAAAATTCTAAGGGTTGGAACTAAAATTTTAATATGACTTTACTTGTTCCAAAACTTGAGGGAAAGTTTTGTAAACTTTCAAAACTTTTCATTTCTTGTAACTTATGAGTTAAATAGAGTAATAAAATGAAGACCCTTTATTTTTCAAACTCTTGTGTTCTTTTAATGGTTTTAATTCAAGTGTGACTCTTGGTTTTCCATAACTTGAGGACAAGTTATGGACTCCATTAAAACACATTATGATCAAGAATTAAACTACCACATAGGTTACAAATAATCCATATGATCATTTAAACATCATAAGATCAAGAACATGAATATGAACACTTTCATGAATCAAAAATTACACATAAAACTTTGTAATTTTGATAACTAGTTGTTGTAAATGGATTAGCAAAGACATTACACCATCTAAAACAAGTTTTCAAGTACCAAAACAGTTTAGGGTAATGTTTCTAGTCCATTTCCAGCAACTAAAGTCGAAAATCTGCACTCTGTCGCTCCTACTCGTCGAGTGCATAAACCTACTCGCCGAGTAGGTTGAAGATACACATGAACTCAGCGAGTCCCCCCATGGAGTCGGCGAGTTCAACTGGCAGACAATAAGTTTTTTCGAATTTTTCCACTATATTGCATCAAGTATCAAACAAACAAGCCTAGGCTCTGATACCACTGATGGGTTTTGAGCATTCTAATACTTCCTAAGTGTACATGCAACCCTAATAAACCTTGGATCTATGTTTGTCTAAGATACATGCAAATAATTATTTTTCCAAGGTTCATATCCTAACTAGCATGGCATGGGGAACATGAATCAAATAAAGCTAGTAGAAATACTTAACTAGTAGTAGTAGTTGATTACTTGGAGTTTTAGAGCCTAGCACCGATAGTGTGAATGCCTCAAATGGAAATCAAAAATCACCACAAACTTGGAACTTTGAGAGAATAGTCACTACTATCTTGAAATTGGCCCTCACCTCAACAAATGTCAACTAGTGTGATTTCAAGAACCAAAGCCTCCTTTATATAGTGTGGTGGATTAGGGTTACATCCATGTAAACCCTAATACCCATGTCTCTTCATTTCCATGAGATCCATGGGTTGAAGCTCCATGGAGTATCCATGGACTTTTCCATGCAATCCTAGCCCATTCCAAATAAGCATTAGCCAACACTATATAAATATAGAATCCTATATTTAATTAGTAATATCTTTGATCTCTAAATTAATTCTAGATTAATTATAGATCAATACTATTTAAATAATATGATCTTATATTAATATATTAGAACTTATAATATATTAATAAATCATAACTTATACTATTCTCAACATATTATCCATAAATTGTTCGGGTGAAGTGCAACCCAAATGGACCATGCCGAGTCGGGTCAAGTACATACCAAATATAGTTATGGACTTAGACACTATATCCAACAATTAGGAGGTTCAAAATTGGCTAGGGTATTCTCTTAGAAGCAAGTGGCCAATTTCAAGGTGTTATGGGGTCTTTATATAGTTGTGCAATTAGGGTATTTGACTGGAACGCTAGTTCTCTACTTAGACCTTAAGCAATCCAGTAGATCCTTCGAGAAGGCCTCTTCTGGACAAAATCTATTTGGGATACACATAGAATTTCATCCATACCTTCTTAGGGATCCACAAGCCCAACTTTGCAACTATCATATAATTGTAATACCAGTCCCCGTAATTTAATCAGTCTCTTTTGATCACTAAATTAATTCCAAATTAATATCTGATCAATACTAATTAAATAATATGATTTCTCAATTAATATATTATTCTTATAACATATTAATAAATCGAAATCAACCTATTTTTCTGTAATTCATCCTATCAAATTTCTATGGTGAAGGCAACCCAAAAGGACCATGCTACTATCGGGTCAAGTACATACCAATTATAGTTATAGGCTTAAACACCTAATCCAACAGCCCTCTCCTGATATCATAGTACAACAATGGAAAATAGATCATTAGTCGACGTCCGGGAGGGATTCTCGGGACAAAGCTCCGACGATCTAGTTAGTGATGGTTCCTATAGAAGACAAAGAATATTCACTGGGAAGAGAGTCCTCCTTGTTCACATGGAAGAAAGATCATTTTATACATGGTTCGAGAGGCATGTAGACCTCAACTGATTTTGTTGGACATTCCTTTGTGGGGCGTGAGGTGGCGGACTCCTACTGGAAGATCCTTTGTCACAACCTTTTTGCATCCTTTCCCCATTGAGAAGGATCTTTCACTTATTATGGAGATTGTCGCTATCATCTGATGACCACGTAGGACACTCTGAATGGTCCCACACTCGTTGGGGTGTTATCCCTTGGTGAGGAGATTATAGCGCTGCTCTACACCATAACTATCACGCCTATGTATTTCGCGTTAGCGAAGGCCCGACCTTGGCTTCGGGCTTGGTCCGACTAAGTTCAGCTCATGCCAAGCTCGGTACAAGTTTTGACTTCTCTTTTTCACGCTTCCTTTGAGGGATACGTTAACACTTATGAATTTAATAATTAATTTAATTGTAATGTAATTAAGAGATACTTATAAATTCATTATATGTTTAGATTGATTAAGTAATTATATAATAATTTAGATACTTAATATTTAAACCTCGTATTTTGAAAAAAAATTAAAATACACCTTATACTATATATGATTAATAGTTTAATATCTTATATGTATAAGACAAGTCAGTCAAATCAATAGTAGGCGTAATTCGCAAAGCCATACTCTAAGGAGTGGGTATAAGGAAACGACCTATAAAACGAATGTCATTGGGTGTCCACTCTCACCCTCCTCTCCCATGTATGGTGGTGGGTCATTATCCGAACAGGTTTGATATGACATAAGCTCTAAAAGTATTATACTATAAAGTAACTAAAGCTTTTATAACTCTCACTCTAGTTACTTTAGGAAAAATGTGAAATTGTATGCTAATCCATGAAAATGCACATTGTTTCTTTATGACTAGTTAGCAGAGCATATGTAGTTAACCGGCACACTAATTTGGAACTACAAAAATGAAATAATGAAACAACTCGTGGTTATGATTGTTGATGGAGCATGTATGGTTAACCGACACATCAATGGGATATCATAAATCAATTGAGGATGTTTGAGCGGGTTTGCATGGTTATTCACATGTTAATTGTGATCATCGGCATTCTATTCTTAATTGATAAGAGCATAATCGAGACTAAACATGCCATTAATATGATTCAATGAATCTCAGAAGATTTAGGAGTTTAATGTGATTAAAATTGGAACAATGTTGGGTAAATGTGCTACCTACCTAAAATAGATTCGAATTTGATTACAACATCCCTCTTCAAAGGTCAAATTGAAAATATGGATGTTGACCTTAAGTTAAGTTATGGGTTAATAATTAAGGATTAAAATCAACTAACTTGAATTCTATCTTCTCCCAAATTTTATATGTCAAATCAAGACAATAATTGCCTTCCTCGTTCTTCAGGAGATCGTCTTCCACATTTGAGTCAAGGTGAAAACGTTTTCCCTTCCTTCAGAAATGGTGGAACTGGACATCTTCTCTATTCAACCCTTTCACATACTCCTGTTGTGACTCTCCCAACGTCATGTTTTCCTCGAGTTGAAAGATATGAAACTAACCAAGCCCTATTGGAATGTAAACATGAAGATGGAAATTCTATGTGTGTACATGTTCTGAAAATGAAGTTGTACATTGACAATTTGGAAAGAATGGGTATCGTATTCCCAAGGGAGCAAGCCAATAATTTGGTTCTTCTTTTGCTTCATAGGTCATATAGTCAATTCATAGAGAACCTTCATATGAGGAATCTTGACATGACCTTAATTCATTTAACCGAGATGTTGATAGTTACTGAAGCATAAATGATTATTAACCTATCTGAAGCAGAGTTACTTAATGGGTATAATTCCAACACTTCCGTGGGCGTTGACAATGGTAACATTGATAATTCAGAAAAGATTTCTCTTCCCTATGGGAGGGGCCATCCAATATCAAACCGTTTGATCATATGGTAAAGAGAAAGTTCAATTATGGGATCTTTCCATTTGCTAAACCAAAAGAGTCCACTTGTTTCTACTGTCAGTTGAAGGGACATTGGTTGTGAAGCTTCCAAAAACACATGGAGGATCTTTAAGATTGGGAAGTCAATTCGTGTGACTTTATTTAAGGTAAATCCATTATCTAACTCCATAAGTTTCTATTCTTAGAATATTAATACATGATGTGATGATCATTTTTGATGGTATTGTAGGATCTAAAAGAAGTAAGGAAGCTTAAGCGAAGTAAGCTAAATCTGACCGTCGAAATGCACTTTGGTCACATGGTTAGATGGTCATAATTTGGAGCTACTATTCGAGGTTAGGATAATTTAATAGATTGCTATTACTCTTCGGAGATGTTTAGAAATATAGTTTTTCATTTCATGCATTGTAAGGACAAGTTCCAATATTCATTTTACGTCAATAAAAGTGAAGTTTTGGTTTACGTAGTTTCCTTATCCTATTTCGTTGAAATGACATTAATGAAAGTGTTAGTTATATTTCAAATAATAGCAATATCAGTTGTGGATTTGATTCTTATGACATCGCTTGTGGTAATTTCATAACTGAACAAGTGAAAAGAAATCTCATCACCAAATGGACAGAGACTTGGTGTTGTACAAGTCATATTGTATAATATGTGAGAATCTTATTCATTGTAAAATTATGACTTAATTCATTTTTCACATACTTATGTGAGGTAAGTGAATGACTATTGGACCTAGTACATGTTGATATGGACTCTTCAAATCCATCACAAGGGACAATAACTCTTTTCGTAATGATTTACTGATGTTTCAACAAATATGATTATGTTTATAAGATTAAGATAAGTTCTGAAACTTTTTGAAAAGTTCATGAGTAACAGAACGAATAGAAAATTCTATTAGGTAGAAAGATAAAAGATTCTCCAATCTGAAAATAAAGGAGAGTACTTTAGTATCATGTTTTTGATCATCTTAGTAATTGTGGAATTGTATCACAATTAATCCTCCAATAACATCATAGTGAAATTGTATGACTAAGAAGAGGAATCGAACATTGTTGGAAATGGTTCGATCATGGATGAGTCATACTTTGTTCCAATTGAGTTTTAGAGCCATGCTCTAGTAACTATGAATCGTATCTTGAAACTAAAATTTCAAAACTAACAAGGATGATAACACCTTGTAACATGTGGAGTAATAATGTTTTCGTACTCTATTAAATTTAGAATTGGAGTTTTCATCAAGAAACAAAAGATAAACTAAGTCCTATTCTACGAAGTGTTTCCACATGACCTTTTGAATGTTTGTTTTAGCTCATCAATGAATGTTCCTTGAGAGCAAACTCACATATCAAGAAGTCAGTAAGAGTCATTTTGATCTTGATCTTGCAAGATTCAACTGAAAATAATCATTTTAGTTATCACTAGCATGCAACTTGAGGTTGATAACCTATTGTGTTTTTCAAATTGACATATTCATATTTATGTGCACTTCCAGTTGAGTTGGCATTGCTTATGAGTTCCATGTTCTACATTTAACTACAAAAACAAAGCACATTTGTCAGCTAAAGTACACTGATCAATATGGATAAGTTTCTAACAACATGGAAGCACTGGTAGGCCCTTGAGCTATAAGAATGCAAGAATTTAATAGCGGAGTTCAGTCTATGAAGGAAACTAAATCTGAATTTGGTTTTTCCTAAACCTTGTCTTTTGGCTGTAGGTTGGAAATGATAGATTCACATGGATAGGAACGTATGAACCATAAATATAAGTAGCAAAGGTTTCGCTCTAACTCATGAAAATGATTATGATGAAATACTTCCTCTAATAAATTTTTAAGGTCTAATAAAGATCAATATGGATATTGGTTGTATTAATTGCATTCTCAAATTCTGAATATGATTACGGCATCCCTCTTCATATTTTGAATTGTGAGGAATGGAAATGAATTGTTTAGACTTTTCAGGGGATGTGTTTATCAAGTCTTGAAAAGGTTTGAACACATACACTATCTAGATAACGTGCATAAGCTTAAGAAGATCAATTTGAGGCTTGACGAAGCATCGTGAAATAGGAATCTGCACTTCCATGAGAAAGTCAAAAGGTATTGATTTCTATTAGTCCAGTTGATTTCTGGGACATGTCAAAGCTAGTGGCAATATAATTGTTATGTTGGTATTGCATGTTGACAATACTATTCGTAGGAAACAATGTTTCTAGTCTGCAAGTTGCAAAGTTAAGAAATTGTTTTGCTATAGTGGATATAAGGGAGAGGGTATTCATACTTCATTACAAATCTAAAGGTTTAGATTGTATAGTTTAACTTAGTCAAATGCATATATGAATAGCACATTGAAATCTTTCACGACTAGAGATTTTATATATGGAAACATTATAGCAAAATATTGAACAAATACTGGACCATTGTGATTATAAGTCGAGTCCTATATGCTTTGGATATAGGATCTATTACATATGCTATAGTATTCGATTATTCTAATTTTCAAATTTCTTTAGCATTGTGTGAAAATGATTAGAATTTCATGTGACTAAAGCTATTGAACAGCTGTCAAGAGCATTCTGAAGTTTACTGAAGACTGGTTACTTATGGATAGTGGGAAAATTTTATTAATAGGATAGACCATAGTGACATGTTCTGGATTGAGATAATTATTGGTCAAAATATTGGTCATATGTGAATATGGAAATGTTTCCATAATGGTAGATTTTTTTTTGTAAAATCTACATGTGAGTTGGAAACTTTAATGCAAAGAGAGTGTAACTTGAATTTGTGACTTCATAACCATAGAATTGTGTTGAGTAACAAGTTCCAATGGAACATTATGTAATATCGAAGGTTTAGTCTTTGTGACTTTAGAGCCTTGACATCACAGGATGTCAATGCATGTAAAGTTGGAATTCTACTACATCTTAGATAATGATAAGAATTTGAAATTATGAAATGTGAATAATTGGAATAGTGTATGGTGGATCTATTCGCAAAGAAAAGACCATAGAGAGGCATAGTATGCATGTTCATAATATAGGCATGATTTTTGTTATCTAATTCAAGTAGTTAGTTGATTACTCGAAACATTATATGATGAATAAATTCGTAATTACTATGGTGATTTTATAATAAGAATTATTTATATTCAATAAGTTGAAACTATATTTAATTAAATTATTATTGTGTTTCACTTTGCATGTTACTTCCCTAAGTAATTTTTAAAATTATTCAAAATTCCACAGTCTCTCTCATACTTTTGAAAGTAATTAGTGATTTAAGATTGTCATGAGTTGATTATAGATTGTCTATTGAGGTTAAGACATTGCAATTGGAATTGCTACAATATTCATGAATACTTTGAAAATAGAGATTTTAAGTATTAGATAAACCCAAGCTTCAAGATTACTTCATGGATTTTATCACATGTAATTCTAAGATGATAATATCTACTAGTCTTAAGCGGAGATATATAGTTCGTAGTTTATGAATCATTTGTGCATTGGTTTACCCAAACGTATCTCGTAACATGGTGTTATAAAGAGTAATTCCATGCATGATTTGGTTAGTAAAATATATGACTATATAGTGAAAGTAATTCATTCCTTTTTCCTTAATCGGAAAAGCGATATCGTTGGGCCCCTCAATGATTTGTTGTCGACATCTGAAGTGCTTGGTCGAGCCCAGACTAAATTGATTTTTCAATTAGTAGTCTGAATTCAGTCATCATAAATCAGGAAATCGAGAAACAAAATATTAGACTATGAGATTGATTATAATCCATGTCACATGTCCATACTATATCTTGTAGAACGAAGGAATAGTTGATCACTTATCTTAGGGCCAACATTTGCTTCAAATCAGAGTTTGGCAGTGGCTTCGGAAAAGACTCTTTGTTGTTTAGTTCAATTTCTATACTTGTAATTGTAGTTATAGACTTATCCAAGGTATTTTTCATCTTGTACCCTTGATGTGTAATTTTTTTTTTACTAACCTTGTTGTGTAATTAGTTTGCAATTTTGGTCCCTAGGGGCATTATTGTAATTTTGGGAGGAGAGTGCTAATGTTGGGCTTACGTAATTAGGGGACAAACCCTAATTTTGGGGTTTGCACACTCTTTAAGCAACCTTATGTCCCAAGGTTCTCTCATTTCGCATCCTCCATTGCCCTTATGAGCCTCACTTCGAAACCCTAGCTCATCTAGAGAGATTCCCCCCCCCCCTTGTGTGTGTTTTGTAAACCTTGAAGAAGAAGCTTGGAGAAGGAGCACTAATCAATAAAGAGCTTGTAGATCTAGATTCCATTAATCATTTTCAACTTCATAAAGGTGTAAAGCCTAGAACTTGCATATTCTATACTTAGATCTAGTTGTTGTGAAGTTTTGGACACATTTTTGTCCCATGAAGGAGATCTAGTGGGATTCTTCCACTCCAGAAGTTAGAAGTTGCTCCTCTTGTTGTTTTTGAGATCCATAGTCCATAAAGTTAGCATCTTGATGGTCGAGGATCAAACATGCACAAGTATATGTCTATTTGGTGAAAGTAGGATGCTAAATCTAAGGTTTGGATCCATTTAAGCGATGCAAAGGCACCGAGTTAGTGACTTTATGGGATAAGACGTTCCCCAAGGCTTCTATCTGAAATTTGGACATTTAGTCTTAATCAATAAGGACTTATTGGAGGAAGTAGCTGAGGGGGGCATACGTCGAGCATATAAATGTGTACGTTGTGCATACGTGTCTGGATCCTCGACTCTGTGTAGCGACCTAGTACACCGGGGATACTAGGGGAACGCTTAGCGTACGCGATTTGGACATGGGCTTTGATGTTGGGCTGCCTTTAGACTTTAGGGTTTTGGGCCCTTGTTAGGCCACAAGTCTTTCTGATTATGGGCCACTACTAGGTCTTGGGCCTTTTTGGAAATGGGGCCCATATTGGGCTTTGAGTTTCCTTTGAGAATTGGGCCATTATTTAGGCGTTATGCATTGAGTGTGGGCCTCAAATTTTGGGCCAATTGCGGGAAGGGTAAAATGGTCTTTTACCCTGGGGCTTGGGATCAGTTGATTAAAGTCCCGATTATGGTTTATGACCCAATAATTAATTAGGGTTTTATTTGATTGGTTAGCATCGGGATTCTCCGGTTCAGCAGCCCGAGCATCTATTTGACTGACAGCAGACTGAGGTGAGTTTGCTCACCATACTATAGGACACTAGGGATTATATGTGCATGTAGTCTTTGTGACTCCTGATGTATGTGTTGTATGCATATGTGCCTGGTTTCTATATGTATGTGGAGTGAAATAGACCTGGTACAGCCTTGTGCTGATATATGAGTTGAAATAGACTCGGGGGATGAAATAGACCCGGTACAACCTCGTGCTGACATATGAGTTGAAATACACTCGGGGGTGAAATAGACCCAACATAACCTTGAGCTGGCATATATGTATGGTATGCGGTATTCTAGGGAACTCACTAAGCTTTTTGCTTGCAGTTTTCAGTTTATGTTACAAGTATTTCCAGATCAAAAGGGAAAAGCTCGGGGTGATCGCATTACACACACCATGATTTTCCCACTTACTGACTCTAATATACTTTTGGGATGTTATTTGATTTACTCAAAATACATTATGGTTTTGACAAATATGTGTGGTTGATGGTTGTTTAATATAAAAAAATTGGCTCTAAGTTTTGGGAAATTACAGTTGGATTAAGGTGTATAAGCCAATAACTAAATTAGTATATTCTTGTTATTAGAAGCAAAGTCCGTTTGGGGTTGCCCTTATAACTAGAGCTTGGTTAGAATGATATTTGTAGAGATAGGATAATTTATTAGATTCTTATATGCATAACATCGCAAAAATCATAGAAATTTAATTTTTTTCAAAAACAATCCATAAACCATAGAGTGTTTACAAAAACCACTATTAAAAGTATAATCATAATTAGATTATCCCAAGATCCAATATTATAAAAATAGGAAGATGTGCACGATCATGCCTTCGCTTTCCCACAGTCGTTTGAAGTACCTGAAACAATAAACTGAAACCGTAAGCCAAAGCTTAGTGAGTTCCCTCAAGGTACCACCACACATCATAACAAATGACAGCATGCATATATGAGCCTTCAGCCTAACTGGACTGCCTCGTAGGGCCTACAGCCTATCCAATGTACCCTGGGTATCTTGGCCTTCAACATAAAGTAGGACCACCTCAACCTAACTATAATATGTCAACATATACAATAGATAACATAACCGCATATCCTTCAAATACAGATAATCATACAGATCTACCAATTTATCATATAACAAGCATAACACCATCCTACATACCAGGATACAAGACCTAGTGGGCCAGTATTGGTGCCTTCGACCCACAAGTACAGTGAGGAAAACTCACCTCTCAATAAACAAATAGCTAAATAGGTATTTGTTCTGAATCTCAGCTCTACCCATCACCTATTCATCAAATAGTGACCAATCTCAAATACAACTCAAAATACACAAAATACCCTTATGTCAAACTTGGTCAAAACCTGGTGAAAGTCAAAAAGGTCAAAAAGTCAAACTTGGTCAGCAGAGCTGAGTACACCCAGCATACTCAGCTGGTACGCATGACGTACACGAGGCTTGACCAAAACACAAGGAATTGACCTTGTACGCCCAACGTACCTGGGTTATGCCCAAGGTACTCGATGGGTTCCTTCCTTTCTTATTAAGAGCTTAATCCTTAAGCTCTATTGTCCATATTCCAGATCTAGCTCTAAAATAACATCCTTAACCATAAATTCTCCAACTTTATGGTATTGCATGGCCAATAAGTTCCCAATAACAAAAACCTTATCTACTTGACCTATTAAGACCATGTAACTCATGCATGGAAGGAAACTAATAATCAAGATCATATTTTTATGCTTCTAAATGCTCCAAAACATGTGAAGGACAACTTATATGGACTAGAGTATTCCATACTCATAATACCAAGCTTGAGGGACAAAAAGAACACAATTACATGGATAAATAAGATCTAATCAATGCTTCATCAAGTTCAAAGCTTCAAATGGTGCCAAATGATGTTTATATCCTGGATCTAAAGAGTTCCACTTCTCCAAGATAACCTTCTCCTCTTTCCCCCTCCTTTAAAATCAACAAAACACACTCAAGACTCACAAATTCTCTAAAATGCATTAGGGTTTGCAAAGTTATCGAAATGGGGATAGAGGCTGATGAAAGGAAGAAGATATGGGAGTTAAGGATGTTTAAATAGGGTCCAAACCCTAATATTTAGGGTTTGGGATCCTGCCACGTACACCATGTGTGCACTATATACGCCCAACGTACGTGCCCTACACCCAAGAGTCACAAAAGTGCCACTATGGGCCATTTTGCAACAATCTTCACACATAAGGGCTAAAATGAAATATATTTTCATACTTTGGTTGCTATGAACTACTCGGGGTAATGCTCCCGCATCGTTGTCTCGGGTTCCCATGTCTATTCAGAACCTTTCCTATTCTGCCACTAAACCTTAACCAAAGACACCACCTTGTTTCCCAAGGCCTTCGTCTTGTGATTCAAAATCGCCACTTGTCACTCAACATAATTCAGACGGTCATCAACCTAAATATCATCAAAAGGAATAACCACTGAATCATCAGCCATACACTTCTAAAGATGTGAAACATGGAATGTGTTATGGATCTGATTGAGCTCCTCAGGATAATCTAGCATGTAAGCTACCTTACTAACCCTGGAAATCACCCGAAATGGCCCAATATACCGGGGCACCAACTTTCCCCTCTTCCTGAAGCGTATTACACTCTTCTAGGGTGATACCTTCAGTAGCACCATGTCACCAACCTGAAACTCCAACTCTGATTGATGCTTGTCAGCATAACTTTTATGCCCAATCTGAGTTGTCTGAAATCTCTGCCACATCTGCTAAATAAGTTTTGTCGTCTGAAGAACTACCTCAGTCCTCCCCATGACCTTGTGACCAACCTCTCCCTAAAAGACTAGGGTATGAGACTTTCTCCCATAGGGGAGCTTAAATGGCGGTGCACCGATACTAGAGTGATAACTGTTGTAGTAAGAAAAACTCAGCCAGGGGAAGGTAGGGGTCTCAAATCCCACTGAAATCTACATCACACGCTCTCAACATGTCCTCACGTGTCTAAATGGTCTGCTCACTTTGACTATTAGTCTGCGGATGATAAGTAGTGCTAAGATGCAACCTCGTACCCAGTTCCTCGTGAAACTTCTGCCAAAAACAGGATGTGAACCGAACATCTCGATCAGATAAAATGAAGAATGGAATACCATGCCAAGAAACAATCTCATTTACATATAAATTGGTTAATTTCTCAGCCAAGGAGCTCTCTCGAATGGCTAGAAAGTGGGCGCTCTTAGCCAGATGGTCCACTATAACCCATATCACGTCAAATCCCTTAGTCATCCAAGGTAACTTAGTGATGAAATCCACAGTAATATGTTCCCAATTCTAGATGGTAACCTCTAATGGTTGCAGCTTTCCATGCAGTCTTTGGTGCTCGACCTTGACCATCTGACAAGTCAAGCACCTCTCAACATACAAGGCCATCTCTCTCTATCTTCATGCACGAACACCAATAATTAAGTCTCAAATCCCAATACATCTTGGTGGTCAAGGGTGTATCGAAAACCTGGACTTGTGTCCCTCCTCCAGCACATCCTGTCTGACCCCACCAAATTCTGGTACCCATACGCGACCATACCGGGTCAATAATCGATGGTTGTCAGTAGAAAACCTATCAATCTCACCTCTGATTTGCTCCTGCTTCCAGTTCTCTTTCTTGACTCTCTCATCCTGAGCCTCCCTGATAGCTTCATTTTATTTACTTATTTTTATAGTTTATTTTAGTACATTTCATTTGCATTTTAGTTAAGTTTCATGCATATTTTCCCTTTTGTTATTTTTATGATCATTTCGGGGTACTTTCTAGTTTCTTGAGCATTATTGCAGATTTTCTTGGAAACTAGCGGGGCGGCACTCTTGCGAGGCGATTGGGCTTGAAGGGGATTGGAGATTTCATGCTTGATGGCTATGAAGGTGATTCATGGGGTGGACTTGTCAATTGCTTGAAGGATTGGAAGAATTGAGCTTTAAATTTGAAAGATGCGGGGGAACATTCAAGCGTATGAAAATTATTAATCGGGCGAGTTCACGAGCTTTGGAGGATTTAGAGAGGTCAAATTGGGCTTTAAATGAAGAAAAACTTGAAGAAAATGGGCTAGGAGGTGATTGGATTCGATCTGGGCTAGTGGGATATGCTTTAGAGGCCCAAAATCTCAAAGGAGCCCATGTCAGGTACCACCCGCGCAACCCACCCGCGCAGCAGCACGCGGGTCGCGCAAGGCCCTGCAGGGGCAATTTCGGAATTCCTTCTTTTGAGCTATTTGAGGAAGGTTGGTGCCCATCTTTTGCATAGACTTGCACATCCGATTTTTGGAGATTCTCTCTGGAGTTTTGGAGACTTTTGAAGGCCAAGAACCCTTGAAGAACATCATATTTTTACCTCTTGATTCTTGCTTAATGTTTGGTACAAATTTCTCTAACTTTGTTTCTTTGTGTTTAGCCATGCTTGGCTAAACTAATCTTCGTTGACTTTTGTTTAATCCTTTGAACTTTTGTTGAATGTTGAAGAATCCATGAACATGTTCTTGAATCTTTATGGAAATGTTTTGTGTTTTAACATCTTATCATCACTTGTATGTTTTAGTTCATGAGTTTAAATGTGTTTGTGGTGATTAGTTGGCTAATTTCTTGATTAAGTAAAGGATCCTCAAATTAGCAAGCAACAAATGATTTTTGTGTTGTTTTTGCTTCACACAATCATAAAAACATTCCCTCCAACATGGTGGTGAAAGCATTTGACCCCTCTTGGATTTGGTGACTTTTTGGTTCTTAATGCTAGTTGACTTTCACTAATTACATGCTATTTGGAATTAGTGACTTTGACTAAGGAAATTGTTGTGAGCTTCTCTAGCCATTTCAACAATTAAGAAAAGTCTAGGTAATCTCAAGCTCCTTGGATTACTATAGCCAAATTGAGGATTTAAAACAAGTATTGCACCATTGAATTCTAATGATATGTTCATCAAAAGTCAAAGTGAGAAAACTTTAAGTCAACCATCTTTCCCTTATTGATTTTACATCAAATTCTTATTTTTGTTGCAATTGTCTATTTAAATCATATTTAATTCTAGTTTGTTTCAAGTATTTCAAAACATCAAAACCCCCCATTTTATTTTTATTGTCGTTTTACAAGTATTTTTACAAAGATATTTTTCATAGAGTTAGAAATTGAACCAATCTCCGTGGATTCGATCCCTTTACCACTATACACTATTTTAGTGTGTAACATTTAGGGTTATTATTTGTGTTGGCCCCGACAACCACCACTCCCTAATCATACCCAACAATTGCGAATCAATTTAAATCCTCATACAAAGGCCCCCAATAGCAGAACTAGCCGTTTTGCGGCTCAAAGCATGAGCAACCACATTTGCCTTCCCCTGGTGGTATATAATCTCGCAGTCATAATCGTTGACCACATCAAGCCATCTACGCTGCCTCATGTTCATATTCAGCTGATCCATGAGATACCTTAAACTCTTGTGATCCGTGTAAATGGTAAAATGTACCACATACAAATAATGCCGCCAAATCTTGAACACCACTGCTCCCAACTCTAAATAATGAGTTGGAAAACAACCCTGATGCGACTTCAGCTGCCGAGAAGAATAAGCAATAACTCTCCCTCATTGTATAATCGTCCCCAAACCAGTGATGGATGCATCCAAATACACGACAAAATCCTCAACACCCTCAAGCAGGGTCAACACTGGGACCTCACACAACTTATGTATCAAGATCGTGAACATAGCATGTTGCTAATGCCCACAGTGGAAATCCACGCCCTTCCTCATCAAACAAGTGAGGGGTAAAACAACATTGGAGAAATCCTGAATGAATCTCCGATAATACCCTTCCAATCCCAGAAAACTCCTAATCTCAGAAGGAGACTTCGGGACCTCCCACTGCATAACAACCTCGATCTTGGCTGGATTGAACAAAATTCCGCTCTGGTTAACAAGGTGTCCCAAGAACTGGACCTCTCATAACTAAAAAACACACTTCGAGAACTTCAGATACAACCTTTCTCGCCTTAAAACTCCTAGAAGCTCTCGAAGGTGCTCCTCATGGTGCTCCCTGGTCTTTGAATAGACCATGATATTATTGATGAAAACAATAAATAATCGATTGAGCATCGACCTACATACCCGATTCATCAAATCCATAAATGCCACAGGCGCATTGGTGAATCAAAACGGCATCACTACGAACTCGAAATGAGCATAACGAGTCTGAAATGCGATCTTCTCCATTTGTGCATTGATAATACGTAAACGCATCAGTAACTTGATGTTATAAAACGTTTTTTTGTGTGTGATTTTATGAGTAAACAATACAAGCATATGGGTCGAAGTTTATCCGTTCCTTTTGCCCTAACGGGAAACCAATATATGTGGGCCCCTCAATGATTTGATGATGACATCTAAAGCACTTGGCCAAGCCTGGACTGAATTGATGTGTTCAGTTAGTAGTATGATTTTATTCGTGATAAATAAGAAATCGGGAAACAAACATTAAATAAAGAGAATGATTATAATCCATGTCTAACGTTCATACAATATCTTGTAGAATGGAGGAATATTTGATCACTTATATAAAGGACACATAACTGACTAGGTCATAGTTCGACAACGGCTTTTGGAAGCTATGATTGTTGTTCAAATTTTGAAGTCATACTTGCAATCATAGTTATTAGACTTTTCCAAGTGGGAGACCATTAGATTTGGTATCTAAGCCCATAACTATAATTGGTATGTACTTGATATGATAGTATCATGGTCCTTTTGGGTTGCCTTCACTCTACCAACTTGAAAGGATGACTTTTAGAGAGAGATGTTGAATTTAGTATTTGTAATAATAAATTATTTAGAGTAAATTACTGAAATCCTCCCTATGGTTTGGTCAAAGTTGCACGTTTGGTCCCTAATTTTATGTATGTAAGGGATGAAAAACACAACAAAATCAAACCACAGGGACGATCCAAGTGCAAAAAAAAAAAGTTAGGGACCAAACGTGTAATTTTGATCAAACAATAGGGACGATTTTAGTAATTTACTCAATTATTTATTAATGTATTATGAAAATAATATATTAATTAGCAATAATGTTGTTTAATTAGTATTAGAAATTAATTTAGAATTAATTTTGGGATTAAAGGAAAATGAGTTGTTTTGCAAATCATTGATAGTTGTGAAACTGGGCTATTGGACTCCTTAGATGGGAGTGGACGAAAACTATCGGGAAGCGCAATAGGTTTCGTCCAAGCCCCCTAGATGAGGAGTCCATGGGTTACTTAAGCCTTAAACAGGAAATTAGGGTTTCCTCCAGAAAACCCTAGCAACCCACAACTATATAAAGACCCCACCACCTATGATTTTTGGCAAATGTTTGCAAAAGAAACCCTAGTTGAAACTCCAAGAGTTTTCTCTCCTCTCTTATCTCATCCTCTTGTTAGTGGTGTTTGTAAGCCATTAGAGGTACAACATTTGAGGCATTAAGCTTTCAAGAATCAATATCTACAAGGTGTTCTTGTTATTATTACATAACAAGTAAGGTAAACGTCTAAACCCTTTGAATTTCGATTTATATATGATAGATCTAGGGTTGTCCTTTGGTATTCAATTTGCATGTTCAACTAATGAATACCTAAGATCCAAAACAATTAGGGTTGCATGATCACATAGGTTGTAGTTATGCTCAAAACCTATCAGATGTTACGATATGATTGATAAACTATGGAAATTATGAGAAAATAATTTGTTAATATATTATGTGATTAATATATTAATTAGAAATAGAAAATTGATTTGTTAATTTAGATTATTAATAAATTAATATGAAATCAGTTAGAATTAATTAATTACTAACTAGAATTAATATGGAATTAAAAGCAATTAATTGAAGGTGCAAGGGGTGAATTGTAATTGTTCATAGCTAGCAAGGAAAGACAATTCTAGAACCTACCATCAAGGTGGACGGTTTTGGGAGCCTTTGTAGGTTTTCCAAAAGCCTCTTGGATGATAATAAGGAAATGATTTGAATTAATATAAATCTATTATTTAATCATTTAAATTTTGTTTGATCCCTAAGTTACCTAAACTATAAATAGGACCCCTTAGGACCTCAAATTCGTGCATACACTTCCTTGGAAGATACTCTGGCTGGATATCTTCTCCTTCCTTTCTCCTCTTTTCTTCTAGTTATAGGGTTTGGGTTTAAGCCATTAGAGGCATCATGCTTTTGGTGCTAAGCTTTCTAAGACCTACATTAAGGATGTTATTCAAGTCGAAACCGAACCGAACCGACCCGAACCCAAATAAACCGAAAACCTAATAAAGGTACTTGTATGAACCGAAAACCAAACCAAATAAGCAATACGAGTTTGGTTCGATTCGGGTATTATTCGGTTTGGTTCGGTTTCGGGCCGAATAACCCAAATAACATGTACAAGATGATTAATGAGCCGAGTAACATGAATAACTCAAATAACATTTACTATGTGATTATAAATATTGTATTTTGTATGACTTTTGTAGCTTATGATAAACACGAATAACACGGATTAAACTATCCTTGATATATAAAATGTAAAATCCAACCACCACAATCTTAAGATATAGTTATTAAGCAACATATTAAACACTAAACATTAAACATCCAACCCAAAAATCTATCTATAAGTATATAATTTAAACATTAAACATTACGTGGGTATTTTGGGTAACGATTGATAGAACACAAGACCGAATAAGCAATCATGCAAGGGGAAAAAATGTGAATTTTCATATTCGGTTCAGTCCATTTGGACCGAATAAGCCCTTATTCGAGTAACCCGGACCGAATAACCCGAAAACCGAATAAGCCTTATACAAATACCCGAAAACCGAATCGAATTGCTAATTCGGTCTAATTCAGTTCAGTTTTCGGTTCGGTTTGGATTTTTGGGCCAAATTCTCATCCCTAACCTACACTATAGGGAGATTGAAGTGATTTGTTTACTACAACAAATCAAAAGGTATATAACTCTATACTTGGTAATTTCGAATTACACTAGGGTTATGCTATATTTAGTTGTTCATTGTATGTTGCTATCGAGGTGTATGACATAGATCTTTTATAGGATGCATGTACCCTATTAATTGTTAATAGTTTTACGCATTGTATAGTTTTGTTTCCTATAAAACCCAAAGATATATGCTTTATATACTCATGTGCATTATGTGAACTTAAAACTTGTTTGTGTATTTCATTATAATGAATTTTGAATATGTTTGGAATGCATAAAGTGAATTGGTTTGGAAAATGGTTTAAGTATCCTTATTGTGCATTACATATAGGATGAGATTTGTGAGTATCCATATCAAACAAATGATTCCTTAGAGGATAAATGATCAAGTATTCTAGTTTAAAGGGAGTGATTTCCTTGACTTAGAAGGAAGTGATTTCTAAATTTTAAAACTACAAGTTTAGGTATGGATTTTGCAACTCCATTCAATTAGAGTTATGGTAATGGTTACACGATTCTCTAAAATTTACATAAATGAGTGATTCTTTCAATAAGACTTTTGTGGTCATAAATTGATTCATTTGTTGAGTCGGTCGCGACATATTGGATTAGCATATGTCAATTCAGGTAGAGCCTTAGACCATTTTTCCATTAGAATATCATGGACTTATTTGCAAGTAATAGATTGTTTTAGATTAGTTGAATATGTATTTATATTGTTGTCAGTTGACAAATTATCCTAAACTTTTGACCTTATTACAATTATTATTTATTATTAAAAGGATTGGACATGATTAATGATATGAGAAAATGGTTTTGAAAAAGTTTGTTATTTATGGAAAAGATTTTTCAAATGTTTTAGGAATTTAGACTTTGGAGTTGTGTTATTGTCGTTATCCAAGTTCATTCCCTAGTAAGATTCTATTATTTATTAGACTTTTGAAGTTTAACATACTATTTTGCCATGTATAGTTATAGTTAGCATGAGTGGATATATATAGAATGCCATAATAAGCTTTTATGAATATATTATATTATAAACACCTTCATATTATATATACTATTAATCGCTAAAATCGTGAGGAACAGGAAAGTTTTTTCTCTTTCTTCTTCTTCCACTCAAGTTTTCCTTTTCATACAAGCACCCCCAACTGTTTTTTTTCCTTTCCATCTTATCCGCGTTTTGGTGGCCGCCTTGCTGCCTTCCTCCTCCAATACAATTTGACTTGAAACCTCGTCGTTCCCATATTTCTTCAGCCAAGAAGATACACAACTTGAAGTCATGATTCACTTCATTCGGCAACCTCTCTCTCTCTCTCTCTCTCTCTCTAGGGTTTACGTGTGAAGTCAGCACCAGCATCCGCTCCAGTTTTAGTGACCATTGCGACGTACCGCTACCCGCTCTTTACCCCCTCTTGACTGTTGAGTGAATCAAGAGTTTTTTCCTGGAATCGACATGCTTTCAACGACACCCACCTCCACCGCCGCCCTCTACCCTCCGCCCGTGTCCGCCTTGGTAAGTTCCACTTCTTATTTTCTGAAGTCGAATTAAACTTGAAATTGTCTCCGAAATTTGTAGGAAAGGGATTTGTTTTATGATTTTCTAAGTTATCGCAATTTGGTGACGACGTCGTCAACACCGCTGCCACTATCGATCGATTGTCATATGGAAGCAACACAAATGATGAATAAAATCTCCCAAATCAAGTTTTATTACATACCTTGACCTCACCGCCTATACTCTAAGGACTGGCATTCAGACACACAGAAAGAATTGACCCACGACTAAGAACCATCAATTCCACCAATCGTTGGTCTTCCCTATATTTCTTTTGAGCTTTTGATGGGTAGAGTCTCCACGGTTTTGAAAAAAAAGGCCGATACGCTCAATGAACTGGGTCAGGTGTACCAATCTATCTCAACAAAGATAGTTTTGTTAGGTTGTGTACTTGTGATTTTAAGCTTACTCGATACCACATGTAAGTTTGATTAAATGCTGAAACATTTTCCTACTGGGTGTTTGTTAAAAGTTCTCAGTGAACTTTTTTAAGTTTAAGCCCTAAAAACTCGCTAATTCTCTGTTCTCAATCTCTTACATCTATTCTTTTCTCTGTACATTCAGCCTTATAAATCCATTCCACTTACTGTATATTCTCATTCACATAAGTTTGATGCTTCGAAGCTGCTATGCATTTGCAGGCTGGATATTGTGATGATGTTGAAGTTGTTTATACTTTCCTTGATACAAAAAAATTGGCAAGATACATTCCTCTTTGTATGTCTGTTATCTTTACACATTCCATCTTATCATATGTTTGTTTCTTTCTTCATATATCTTACTTTACAATAGGAATGCTCAACCGATTGAGAAGCTAAAGTCAGCTTACAAGAAGTTTTTCGTTCGTTCAATGAGTAGACCAAAAGCCATTAAGAGGAATCAATGGATACTCGTCAACCTACTAGAAGCTTTGGAACCATCTTGGCTCGAGGAGACAGTGGTGACAATTTCTTAATGAATATATGCGAAAAAATCATTTTCTTTCTATTACTAATATACTAATTTTTTTTAAACTGCTAGGAAATCGCCCTCTGGAAAGTTCCGAAATAGCTAGAAAAAGACAAAAACAAGAAGGGTGAGGAAATGATATAACATGTTTGATTATTATTTCAAACCAATTAGCATATACATTGTGATAAAAAAATCTTTTTGATAGGGTTGTTGCATCATTCAAGGTTTATAAAGAGACTACGGGTAGGTGCTCAATGCAACAACAGTCGGAATCGTCAAAGCCGGAGTTGAAAAACTGGAATACTCTTCGAGGAAGAGCTGATAGAAATAAAGAGAATAATGTGATTCCTGCCAAGTGGACATCACATAAGGTATTATTAATTTATTATTCTCTTTATTTCAATATTCATAAATCGTTCATTGAATTATATTTCCTACAAATTGAATTATATTTCTTTCAAATTTCAGATTCCACCCCTGATGAAATAGCTGCAAGAGAACTTAGATTCCAATTTTATAAAAGGACACAAACAACTGTTTCTTTTATCGAGTTGGATCCTATGTCCAAAAAAAAAGTCAAAAGCTAATATTTTTATTTCTTCCTTTTTACCCTTTTCTAAATTTTGGTAAAATTAGATTGTTGAAAATTTTGTAGAACAGAAGTAAGTGAAACTTGATAATGATACCTCATTTATTTCAAAAAGATCAATGTTATCAAGCTTTAGACCAGCTGACTTGACTGCAATCGGAATTGCAACAGCAGGACCTATGCCCATAACAGCTGGATCCACTCCAACAGCCTCAAAAGTCCTGCATCAATCATCATTGTAAATGTAAGTCTCATATACCTTTTTTTTTTGGTTTTTTATCCAAAAAAATCTTTAAAAAATCAATGAAATTACTTTTCAATGTGAAAAGATAACACATACGTACCTGAATACGCCAAGAATTGGAAGACCTTTCTTTAGAGCCACACTTCTTTTCATGAGGAGGACTGCACCAGCACCATCACTAATCTGACTTGCAGTCCCTACTTGATAAAAGATCATTCATGAGGGTTTTGAGTCAGAAGTTTTTTTTGATATATGAATAATTGTTAAATGCAAGAAATAGCAACATTCGTTCATTTAATTTGTTTATTGTAGTATCATACTTCCATTTCTTCCTATTACAACATTATAATAAAAAAATCTACAAAATTTTAGCAATGTCATCCAAAAAAGAAATTTCACTGATATAATTGGGTAAAAAAGAAAAAGAAAAATGCAATGATGTAATAGAAAGAAATGAAAGTACGTTGTTATTTCTGGCATTTAGCGTGTATATGGTATAATATCCAATGCATATATAAATATAATATACCTGCTGTTATGGTGCTATCCTTTTTGAAAGATGGTTTGAGTTTTGCTAGATCTGCGATGTTTGTGTTTGGTCTAATACCATCATCTACAGCTATTATAATTGCCTTTTCCTCTTCAGTTTTTGGGTCCACGATCTAATAAAAGAAATCAATGTGGACCAATATGCATAAAAAATAAAAAAAAAATAAAAAATATATATTTTTTATTTAAATACGTTTCATAAACATAATATATATATATATATATATATATATATATATATATATATATATATATAATCTTTAAAGTAAAGAAATGAGTATAACCTGCGAGTTATGACAACATCAAAGTGTTGGAGCCAGTCAAGAGTCAACAAGGAGCTTCCGTTGACTTTTTGGGGCCCACATAGAAAATTCATCACAACATTTGTTTAGTCCCAAAGACTGTTATCAGATGAATAAAAGTTATTTTATTTTTTACTGATAATAGCAATGTTGCTATACTATAATCTGTATCAGCAAGAGAAAACAACAAAATATGGTGTTACAAGGACAAAATGGTCATTTACTTTTTTATTTACATTAGTAGGAAAAATAAAAAGAAACATGACCTTAACAACTGACTGTTTCTTTTTTATTTAATGCGTTAAGCCAAAACAGCAACCTTAATGTATTAAGACACTAAACTATTTACATATTTGTCCTTCTGTTTTTCCACCCAACTCCTCTCACATTAAATAAAAACAAAAACCAACAAAAAAATAAATATATGAATAAATAAATAAAATATTGATCTCTTTTAAAATAATGAATTCAGAAATTACCATGTAGTAGACAAAATCAAGAATGGGATGATCCAGAACGTGAATATCAGCTTCCTCATAAAATGCAGATATGGCAACCTATTTTACAGATTAAAATGGAAGTTGGAATAAGGGGCAATATTGTAATTTCCTTCTCCCAGTATTGACCAAATATCTTAAATACCTTTTATTTATGTTAAACAGAAAAATAAATATTTTGTTTTTATTTATCTGATGTCATAACAACAGCTACTGCCCAAATGGTATAAAAAAATATCTTTTTTATTTTTTATTTTTCTCTTAATAAGCCCATATATTCATAACTAATAAAAACAAAAATAAATAGTATTTGCTTCTCTGTGTAAAGTAACATAAATACACTGTTATTATTCACACTAACTTTTCTTCCTAACCATATAAAAAGAGGGTAGTCAAAATGGGTAGATGTTTAAAGAGTTTGAAAGGGAGGGGCAGAACTGGAAAGTTGTAGTTTAAGTTCAAGATAATCAAAAATTCTAGAGTTGGTGTACATTAAAGTCATAATGGTAAAGTGTCAACTTTCACATCTTAAATTTATTTATTTATTTATTTATTTTATAAATGATCTACTTTCTTGCATATGCCAAGATAACTTCTGAATGTGATGACAAAGTTCAGATTGTTGGAGATGATCTTTTGGCCACTAACCCAACGGTAAGTTTTTCAGAAGTCAATTTGAAGTTTTGTGAAGGGCAAAATCGTAATTTTAAAATATTTAACGATTCATAGACCACCAAGGGGACTCAAAAGATTAGTGTACCAGAATGACCAAATTTAATGTTCTTTTTGGGGGTTTGGTGAAGGGCAAAGTCGTGTTTTTTGAAAAAAAAAAAAAAGTCGGTTGGTAGTTAGATTTTAAGGGACCAAATATGTAACTTTTTTTTTCTGTGTTTGGTGGTGTAAAATCGTCATTTTATAATAAATAACAGCTAAGTAGTTACATTTAATGATTCTAAAAAAAACAGTATAATACCAAAAGGACCAAACTTATGATTTAGCCTTTAAACTATCAAAATTCCTATTTTACCCTTCTTGGATATTGTGTTTACAGACCTTTATTGTTGTAGGCCATATCTAAAAAAAGGAAGAAAAGCACAAAATCTAGTGAATGTATCTTTTTATAATTTCATAATTCAATCCACCATTAAATTGGTTTTAAATAATGCCAATTTTTTTTTATAAATTTATTTAGGTATACTTGGCGAATTTGAGACTCAAAGGAGTTGAGATAAAGTGGTTATTACTGCATACGAGCCTATCTTCACAAAGTATATCTTCTTCTTTAGAATTGAAACATGATGTGAGACAGGTAAATGGAATATGTTTTTGGAAGGAATGGAATCTGTTAAAGGAATCAGAATATGCAAAAGTTGTAATATGTCATATGTTACTGGACATATGTTACTTTGTTTGGTAGGAAATGGAATGGAATGGAGTTCAATCTCATTCCTTTGTTGTGATTGAGCCAATGAACAAACATGTTTGTGTTTTAATATCTATTATGACAATTTTATCTTTTAATAAAAAATAAAGTGAAATTTGTTTCTTAAAACCCACTTTTTTTTGTTAATAAAATTTTCGGTATGAATTTATTGGCTTACATTATAAACAACCTCTTCAAGTATCATCCAGTGTTTATACTTACCTTATAATTCAAGAATTATTGGTTAATGTTTATAATTTATTAATTAATTAGTTAATTTTTTTATTTCTTTCTTTCTGCAGGATTATTTTCATAGATTGCTTCAATGGAACTCATCCATTTGCATTTGTTTGGATATAGTACACATCTTTTATTTACAGGGTAAACAGTTCTTCTCATAGCAAAGTAATCTTAAAAAATATCCTCAATTTTTGTATCTTTACTAATGTGATCCGCCATTTTCTTAGAGAAGACAAGTTGCATTTGTTTTTTCCAACGGATTGTTTTTCTTTTGATTTATTGTAAGATAAAATATGATGGCTAAATTCGGTTCTATATCGAAATAATCAACCAACAAGACACATACCAACAGATTTGATTTTTTATTGTCAGTCCCATGATTTATTGCTTTTACAACAGTATATTGCTATTTTTATATATTCTTTATTTATTTTATTATTACTAACTAACTTCATGTGTTTATTAATGTTGCTTGCAAATGACATTTGGTACAACTTGAAATAAGGGAAAAATAAACAAATACAGCGTCAACGGCGCGCATGATTCCCCTCTAGTTTTGAATTATTTGAATTACTTAACATTTAAGAGTTGAGTATAAAGTGTTAAATGAAAATTTAAGACCAAATTCCATATTTAAACTTTAAAATGAATTTAAAATGACTTTTAAGAATGAATATATATATATATATATATATATATATATATATATATATATATATATATATATATATATATATATATATATATATATATAGGGAAATGATCAAATGAGAACACCTAAAAGGTTGAGAACGCGAGAACAAGTATATTCATTTCTGATTCCGTGTATTCATTTGTGTTTTTACGCATAATCAACATGAATATGCTTTTTCTCTTTAATTGAAATTAAATGCGTAAAAATTTATCATTTCTCCACAAATGAATAAATGGAATCGCAAATGAATATACTTTGTTCTCGCGTTCTCAATTTTTTTTTTGTTCTCATTTGATTCTACTCCTATATATATATATATATATATATATATATATATATATATATATATATATATATATATATATATATATATATATATATATATATATATATATATATATATATATATATATATATAAACTCTTGAAATAATAAAATTGGTATATTCCACTGTTTAAAAAAGTTGTATTGTAGATGGAATTCCATATCAGATTCTTACACTTATTCCACAAATTCCTCCATTAACAACTTAGATTCTCTTTTCCAAGTAAATGGTGCAACACCTAAGATTCCATCTTATTAAAGTCGCCCTGCACATCCTGTTTTTAAAACTATAAACTGTATACATGAAATATAGTGGTCAAACTTTCTTTTAAAAATCGTATTTCTAAGAATTAATAAATGAAATCTGTATTATAAATATATAGTGAAATAATGTATTTAGCAATTTCAGTTTGTACCATACAACTTAAACCTTGATTTTTAAAGTTACCTAAAATAAACAATTGTGTTAAAGCCTTTTTCTTTCACATGCAAAATTACCCCTGTTAAATAAGGCTTGGAATTTGGAATTTGGAATTTGGGGTACTGAATAATTAATATGATATTAAATAAGTATATCATGTAGTTAAATCATAAATGTAACTAACGTTTTGAAGAATATAATGTTAGAATGTGTTTATTGTTTAAGGTTGTAGTTAAAACTGTTTGATGGTATTTATAATTTAATAAAATTCTTATTGATTCAAAATCAAATAAATAAAGTAAGGATAAGTACTCCCTCTTACTTTTTTGTAACGTATACTATTGAACTACTTATTATAAACTAACTATTTTTATCTTTATCAAATCGAAAACTTAAAATCCATTGATACTAAGGTTACGTATGTTCGTTTGGATGGATCAGTCGATCCAGTCTAATCAATTGAATTGAAATTGATTTTAAAACTTTAATTCAAATAGTTTAAACTGAATTCAAATATGATCCAGATGAACCAAATTACAGTTAGATTTTTCAAAAGGTGACATAAAAATATATAAAACTTGAATATTATAGTGTGTTCGGTAAAAAGCTCGGAAAAACTTTGTTCTACTAGTTTTTAACTTTTATTTTAAATAAAAAACTTCTAATCGAAAAACTTTTTCAGTTAGTCTTTAGAATCTTTTAGCTTTTTGAAGCTTTTATCTATTAGTTTTTATCTAATTTTACATATTTAAAAGGTCCAAACTATTTTTGTAGAACACTTATGCACAAATTAAAGTTTAAGCTACCATCTTACTTATGCACAAATTAAAGTTTAAGTTACCATCTTTCAGCTTCCGACTGCAAACAATCAACTTCCAACAACCAACTTGTTTTACCAAACATGTTTTTAGTTAATTGTATAAATTAACAAAAATATTTTGTTTATTTATAAATTAAATTTATAAACAACTAGTAAAAGAATATATTATAGACAAAACTACAAAAATGGTCATTATGATATGTATTTTTTCTGAGATTTGGTCCAAAATCCAAATTTTTTTGGATTGAAGTTTTTTTGAGCTATTTTTTTTTGCCACTCAAAAAAACTAAAATGTCGTCTTATTTTTATTTTTATTTTTAATACTTATTTTTATATTTTATTAATTAAAAAACAAGAGATGTCTCTTTCTCGTACACAAGAACACATATACACACACAAAGCACACTCCCTTCCTGATGAATCTGTATAAACAATTGATTAATGTCTTTTTTTCAAAATTTGGTTCATGATCATATGATGTTTTCAGAAACCCTTTTGCATAGTTTGCTTCATCCATCCATGTCTTCCCTCTTTCAAAGTCGTGCTTGAAACTGAAAAAGATGATCTTTACATCTATGTCCTACGTTTCTCCTTCGCACCACCAACAACCACCATCACATCAAATCAAATATGATTATGCTTGGAGATTACCTCAGAATCTGAAATCAGTCTAAAATTAAAACCCCAAATCAAATATGATTATGCTTTTGGTTCTCAGATCAATGGTGGTTGGGAGGGGAGGGTGGATGGGTTTCTAGGGTGGGTAGTGATGGTTTTCTCTACATTTATTACTCGTCGATACCAGATTAGCTATGACATAGTTTCCCATAGGATTAGGATGGATTTGTGATGCCCTGGGTTGAGGAATTTGCAAGATCTTTCAGATGCTTTAAGGTTATGCACTTTAGACGGATGATTGTGACAAATGAAGATCTTGAGATACTCGTGAGAGCTCATGGCCATGTTCTTCGGTTTCTTAAGCTCAATTCTGCTGAATAGTAAGATGAATCGATCTTCATGTTCATGTCCTAGGATACATCTATGATCTTTGATTTTTACTCTGGAAAATCATGTGTGAATGGACCCAAATTATTTCATATGTGGGTGTATGTAATCTAAGAACTGTAGAAATACTTTTCATCTACAATCCTCAAAAGTAATGTTTCATGATTTCAACTTCAATGACTTCTATTACCAACTCATTTAATGCTACTTGGATATTTAATTGATTGAAATCACACAAACATGTAGTTAAAAAAAACTAGAAAATCGAAAGAAACCGTGCAAGAAGTGTGTGTGAACCAAAAACTAGTTCCTGATCTGGGTTGCTACGAGAGAGAGAGAGAGAGAGAGAGAGAGAGAGAGAGATGTGTGTCTTTCTTGTTTTTTAATTAATAAAATATAAAAATAAGTATTAAAAAAAGTAAAAATAAAAACAAAAGGACAGTTTAATCTTTTTAATTTTCTAAAGAGCCAAAAAAAAAACTAGCACAAAATGACTTCAATCCAAAAAAAAATGGAGTTTTATACCAACCTCAGAAAAAATACATACCACACAGATCCTTTTTGCACTTTTGCCTATATTATAATTTATATTTTAAAGATTGAAAACTTTGAGAAGAAGTATATATTAATGTTTTTTATGCGACTTTCTTATTTATTTAAAGAAAAAATAATAAATGAAAGATACATATTCAAAATATATAATAAAAATAATTAATTAATTATATGTTTTTCAATTATTCAGTTCATATTTAATTAATCCAACAAATCCAAAATGAAAAATAATAATTCGACTGTTTCAAAAATCAATATAAAATGTTATTCAAATAACGAGCAACCATAAGCCATGATTTTATAAAGGAAACACTAAGATTATATATATATATATATATATATATATATATATATATATATATATATATATATATATATATATATATATATATATATATATATATATATTTTCGGAACTTCAATTACCTAAAAAATATATAAATAATTACCATTTTTTTTAAAATACTTAAATATTCTAATAAAATATTACACTGTAAATATTTTAATGTGATTTTTAGAATGTTATAATATTCTATTAGATTTGTCAGATATGTAGAATATTCTAATATTCTATTAGAATATGTAAAAAAATGTATATTTTTTATTTTTTTGGTATTTTTTTTTGGAAAATATAAATTCCAAAAATAATATTTGAAAAAGAAATTTTCAAAAATATTCAGTTATTCTGTATTTTAAAAATATTTTTTTATCTACTAAATGAGTGATTAGAATTGCGTCTCACAATCTCACAAAATTAGACTGTCTTACATAAACCTAACATTATATATATATATATATATATATATATATATATATATATATATATATATATATATATATATATATATATAGTTTGGACAATTAAAAAGTAATTTATTATAAACAGTTAAGACAAGGATTACTTGCATAAAAGATCAATACTTTGATATATATATATATATATAATATTCTTTTTTCGTATGTGCGTGTATATAACATTTATGTTATTTTTTAAAATTAAAGACATAATATTTAGACAATTTTACTTATTAAAAAAAAGGTATATATATATATATATATATATATATATATATATATATATATATATAAACTTTTTTTAATAAGTAAAATTGTCTAAATATTATGTCTTTAATTTTAAAAAATAACATAAATGTTATATACACGCACACACGAAAAAAGAATATTATTCTCCTTATGGAATGAGTATTGACATGGAAGCATCCCAAAATTCTTGGAACAAATATATGATTTGATGCCTATCCACTATTTTTTCTTCAAAAGAAATTATAATACAGTATGTTCCTTAAAAATAACAAAATAGAAAATTAGAAGAAGATAGATAAAAATTGTACTTGAACAACTTACAAAAAATAATAATAATAATAATAATAATAAAAGTAAAAAAAATAAAAAAAATTTATATGTGAATTATAACTTAATGATGAATATAGGGTTAATTATATACCTTATATAGACATAACATTTATTAGTTTATTGATAAAATCTAAATTTACTTTTTACAAATTAAACCAAAAAATTTGACATTGGTTTTAGTTTTTTATCCGATTTATAAGTGTTCGTTATTTACAAACGGTCTTTTAAAAAGGATCAAAATATTGTGTTATTTGTGCAAATAACTTTTTATGTTTATTCACATAAAAAGACATAATATTTTATTTTTTAGGACACTATTATTGAATGAAACTTATGAACTTGGTACGAAGGTAAAACCAAAAAAGTATGTCATATCTTTTGTTAAAATTACGAAACAAAAAAAAAAATTATTCGATAAATGATCAATATATTGTGTGTTAAAACAACTCAACATTTTATATATTTTGTTATTTGAAAGGGTAAATTTTAGATAAGCATTTGATAGTTATGGGTATCTGGCTTCGTAAATAATATTAAGACCGGAAAACATTTTTGATTTCGATGTTGCTATCACATGAGCATATTATTTAGTTGTATATTGTGAAGGGATGCGAGTATATACTTCAATCTGAAAGTTGGTATATGTCGGAGAGAATAATCAAGAACCATAGAGACAAAGTTTACGTTTTGTAGGGGTTAACCTTTTTCGAAATCTTTTAATTTGTATTTATAGACAGTGTCAGGTAAACCATATGTTTTCTATTAAAATTGGATTCTAAAAGATAGATATTAACACAAACCAACTCAAAGCCCATTGATACGAGACCGGGGAAATGATTTGGCAACCATATTATCTACTAGGCATATATGCATAAAGATTTTACCAATCAAAATAACATTTAGATAAAAGAAACAGGTATTTTAGATTTTGTAATCTCAAAGACATAGTGATAATGCCTAAATTAGTAATATATTTTGGGTATTTATCTTAATATATTGTTCTACAATATTGTATTTTAAGATAATTGATACTTAATATGTTTAATATTGGATAAATATAGTTCAAACTGGAGTTGGGAAGAAAAAATGGAAAGATTGGATAAAAATGGAGTTTATATGGATCAAATTCGAAGTTACCAATAAATTTCAACTTAGTGCCGCGAAGATTGAAGATGGGACCACGAAAAGGCTTAAAGATTTGAGAATCATTGGGGATAGATAATGCATAGCGCCGCGAAGATTGAAGCGTAGTGGCGCAACCTTTTATTTTCTATAAGTACGAGATTTTGCAATGCAATTCGGTGTGCAGAGAAATACAACTCTCAATTACAAAAAATAAACCCTTTTCTAGAGGACAATATGTTGTGAATATATTCTTTATCGAAGTCTTAGAGTCGAAGTGTCTAAGTAGTGTCTTTTGTCTATATTAAAGGTTACGTACTTTCGATATATCGATGTATTCAAAGAGCAATTATGTTTTGGCACTTAAATGTCGAAGTCTTTTTGTATATTTTGTGTCTGTTAAGGGTACTATAGATAGTATTGTAGCATAGGTTATAGATAGTCTGTGATTGTTCGATTATGCAATCAAGTTTCAATTAATCGGATTTGATTTCTTTTCAATTCAATTTTCTCGTTCTTTTTTATCAAATTGATGACAAACATGAACATGAACACGATAATGAACTACGCAAATCTTCATGGCTCTTCCATGAAAACCTCAATGTTGATTCTAGAGTATTACGTCCAATGGGTTGATCGTATGGAAGATTATCTTACTGTAATTGTTGAATATTTATGGCGTCCAATCAAAGAAGGTTCATATTGTGTTGGTGTGATTGAAGCAGCTGGCTTTGCTGCTTAAACTAAAAGCATGACTATAACACACTTGAAGAAAGAAGCGAATGATAAGAGGTGCATTCGTGAACTAAGAGGAGCATCGCCTCCGTTTGTTTACAACTACATTTGAGGCTGTAAAACAACACAAATCTGAAATACTCTGAAGGAGAAGTTTCAAGGAAATGAATGAACCAAGAAAAGCTCAGTAACTCAATGTCTCTCTGGTTTATCTGAATTTAAGCATAAATAGATGGAGTCAGTTAAAGCCTACTATGATCGATTCAACGATATGATTTACAAATGTTCAAGGTACAATTTTATTCGTTTGGTTCTTGAGTTTACCATTACGTTCATTCAAGGTTTGAGGAAGGAATGGAAAAACATTTTCCGGATTATCAAAACTCAACAGAATTTTGATTCATATTCTCTTTCGAACCTGCATAACATCTTGAAATTGCATGAAGCCGAAGTTAAGGAAATCGCAGATGAAAAGGACAAAACAACTTTTGGTGATCCTTTAGCTCTTGTTTCTAAAACCAATGTTATTGAATCTTGTTATAATACCATCACACAACACATACAAGAGTCATGCATGCATCTAGCATCCCAACATATAAACCATGGGCCGCCATTGGTGCCTTCGACCCGCTAAACCTAGTGAGGAAACTCACATCACACTGTCGAATCTCGTAGAAAGAATCTTTGGCTGTTGTCTCACAAGAATCCATACGCTATCAATCACAAGTTAAACATCCATCAATAATCGGATCTGACCCACATCAAGTGTCCAAACTAGGGTAAAAGACCTTTTTATCCTCTTTATAACTTGGCCCAAAGCCAAGGCCCATTTCAACAATCCAAAAGGCTCAAACATGGCCTAAAACATCTCATGGACAGCCCTAACCAAACTTATTGTCAAAGTCAAAGTCAACAGTCCATGTTGACCAAACATGCTGTGTTGACTTGCAAATACGTCATGTTTCGCCATCATCCAAATGGCTGGAAAACCTCAGCCAACACACTTTATTGGTTTGCAAACATGTTGTTTTGCCTGAGTTCCAACATCTTAACTCATTAAGCTGCCTTCTTCGACTCTAAGAGCTCCAAAGATCAAATCTAGACCAAAACGAGGTTTAGAAGGGTAAAGTTTCCAACTTTACCCATGAGGTCTACCAAAAAGGGTCCAAAACCCAAACCCTAATGCTTAATAGCACAAGGTTTAACCAATAAGCACTTAACTCTTACAAACATAGCCCTAAAACATAGATCTGACCTCCTTGAGCTGGAAAACCACGTAAAGTTACCAACTTTACGTTCATGCATGTTTAAATAAAGCTCTTAAGCTTAAAAGAGACTTAATAAGTGACTTAATGCATGCATGTAACCAATTTTTTTCATAAAGCTTGCACCTTTATGCTCAAGGAGTCCAATACAACTCAGATCTGGAATAACAAACCCATAAAACGACTTCACCCACTCAACAACCCAAAAAGGGGCCAAAAGCATAAAAAAGCACAATATAAAGAGATCTAAGAATCTATAATTCAAGTTCCAAACTTGATACCTTAGAAAGTTTGCACAAAAGAAGATAATTCTAGATCCAAAGCCATTCCACCAAGCAAGCCAACTTCAAGATCTCCTCTTCCTTCACAAGGACCAAAAATGAGCACCAAAAGCTTCTCACTAGCTCAAGAACACCACCAAGAGATTTAAATATCGTTTTAGGGTGTTAATGGTAATGAAGGCCGGTAAGGAGTCCCACCATGAGGACTTAAGGCCTTTATATAGGGTGCAACACCCTGAAAATTAGGGTTTTCTCCACCAGCCGCCAACATGTCGTGTTGGCATAAACACGCCTTGTTGGAATTAATGAAAGTCGTGTTTCTTCAAATCTAGAAACATCATGTTGGTTCCTCCAACACGCCGTATCCAACCCTAAAAAGGGGATTTATTCCCTACAATCGTTCCTCAAGGTTCCGGGTGTTACAATGATCTTGTAGTCTTTGAATGATTCTTTTGCTAATAATTCTTCGACAATTAGCAAAGCAGAAATGGGTTCTTCGTTACAATCTCAAGATACGAAGATCAAGGGAATGGTCAAGCAAGTTGTTACTGATGTTCATTATAGACTTGAGCAAAACATGAAGTCATTTAAGTTTGATGTCTTAGAGTTTCAAACAGTTGCAATAGAGAGGTATACACTGAATGAGAAGAGTCTGTCAGATGTCAAGGCATCAACTGAACTTAAAGTTCAAAAAATTCATGATCTCATTACCTCAAAAGTGAAGAAGATTTATGGTTTGTTTTTAGGTGTTCAAAAGAATGTTGATTTTTTTGTATAAGCTACCAGAACGTTAGTTGAAGATATTCGAGATTTTAATGTTGATTATAAAACTAAACTGGAGAAGAATGTTGATAAAGATGGAGAAGTGTTTAAAGATATTGAGACTTCTCTTAATACTTTTCAAGAACACATCTCCAAGCTTACAGCCAACTCGACATCTTTGATGTTTGATGCGAATAATGCCAAGGATGTATTAGAAGCTTGTTTTAAATCCCATATTGCACCAATTCTTGATTTGGTATTTCGACTTCCCACAAATTCTCCACGTGCAATGCAAGTGTCACAAGCAGGAGAAAGGGGTGGGTCGTCGAAAATGGGAGGCGAAGATAAAGGGAAAGTTGTTGGGAAGGTATTCTCTCATCATATTCAAACTCTAATTCTTGCTAAACTAGTTTGTATGATGGCAACAATTGTCGCCCCAAATGTCAAAGTTGATATGACCAAGCTTCAGTAAAGGAAAAGCTTAACTATCAATGAAGGTGTATCTTCAACATTAAATATAATTATTTGAGCAAGTAAAGAAAAAGGCAAGGGTATTTAGCCAACCAATGAGGAGAAGAATAGAATGAATGTACATGAAATAGAGAAACTAAAGCAGTTGAACAGTTTCCTTAGACAGAAGGAAAATGATCCTCCTAGGATAAACAACGGTGAAGTGAACAAGACTTAGAACTATGAAATGATTGATACAGTGATGTTTGGAGAAGATCATGCATTCAAAAAGATGCAAAAACAAAGCTTCATTATTGAGAACACACCACTACAATAGTTGGATTTTCCAGTTAATCATTCAATGTTTACTTTTGCACAATTCAAGTTTTCTGATAATTTCCATGAAGATGAAGCCTCCAAGTATGTTAAAATGAGATTTCATGTAGTGCTTGAGAAGAGGGAAAAGGAAATCTAGTCTTTGAAGAAGATAGTGAAGTTGGTATCCATATCGAAGGATGAGATGTTTGAGAATCTCCTTAAAAATTATCGATACAAAGTTATCTGAGTAGATCATAGTATGTATGAGTTCACCATTTATAATTTTCCCTTGATGAATCTAAATTATTTAATCATATTATCATATCTTATTAAAACTCTAGATGATAAGCAAGTGACTGATAATAATAGAGCCTATATTATTGGGTATGCCTTTATCAAGAATTTCATTGATTGCTACCTTACTCACCTTGGGCTTACTGACTTCAAGATTTCTAATGCCTATAACAAGCCTAGGAGAATCCGAATTCTACAATAGATGGTGTTCATATTGAATAGTATGTGGATGGGGAGACAATCTTAAAGCCTTTGGGTGTTGTCTTTCAAGGGAAGAATGTAAAGGGAAAGAAAAAGAAGCACTTCTTTTATACAAATTTGAAGGATATGTATTCTACGAAAATTTTGACAAACCTTTTGCCTAGAATCACAAAGTGCAATAAGAATAGTGATGGTTATAAGAAGGAAATAAGGAAGTTATTCTTTTGGTACTTGGAGATAAGGAAGATGCTGATGGAAGTTGTGAAGGCACTACTAGATATTTGAATACTTGAATACTATTTTCAAGGTGAAGAATGTAGAAGACAATATGTTGTGAAGATATTCTTTATCGAATTCTTAGAGTCGACGTGTCGAAGTAGTGTCTGTTGTCTATATCTAAGGTTATCCACCTTCGATATATCTATGTATTTCAAAGGGAAATTATGTTTTAGCACTTAAATGTCAAATTATCTTTGTATATTTTGTGTCTATTAAGGGTACTATAAATAGTATTTTAGCATAGGTTATAGGTATCGCACTTTCATAGAACTTACTCATTGTACTCAGTAACTTTTCTACATTCCAAACAATCAAGAGAGAAACCAGATTTACTTATCTATCATGTTTATTTACTTTACGAAATCATAACTTGATTGAATTCTTGAATCTTCACCTTTGAATCATATTCAAGGTTGAAGAACAGGAAGAAGCCATACGTGTGAAGATTAAAGCAGAGAAATTGAAGAAATCGTTTGGTTTGCTTTATAAATCATGTTAAGCATTAGTATCATTCGATTGTATTTTGTTTTTATGTAGAGATGATGGGCTAAAACCCTCTTTTTTGTTTAGATGTAAATGGACCTACTTTCTATGGTGTGAATTATTGATTTGAGTTTATAAATTCGGTTATTTAATATTTATGGATCAATTATTTTACCCTCATTTGTTAAAGTTTCAATTTTTATTGCTTGCATATTAGTTTTATAGGATTTAGACTATCAATTTGGTTATATTGACTTGTATCTTAATTTTTTTATAATAATAAACTGTTACAGCGAATGATTAAACAAATCATAATATTAGGTAACATTAATCATTAACTTGAAGCAATTAAGTGAGCATTAGTTCACCAAACTCTTCTTGGTTTAATTCTTATGAACATTAAGATTAGCCATTAGATTGAATCATTAATAATTTGATCATTAGTACCAATTAATCTGATCAAGATTATTAACGATCTTACAGGTCAGTAATCACTTTATTAAATCCATTGCACTTTCAATAATTTATCCACAAGAAAGAAGGGTATACGAAACCTAAACATAAGTGCTTCCATATTATTTTCTTATTCAAGTTTTTAGCTTTGTTTAGTTGTCTTAATTGATAATTTTAAAATGAAAAGAAGCCCCCCTTTATTTATTTTTTGAAGTTAATTTAAATATGAATCAAATCATACGTGTTTCTCGAGAGTTTAACTCCGTCATTTACCCTATCTATATTGCTATACGATCAGGTTCATTTCCTTTTAGCATGCTAATGTGGAGTTGAGTTAATTGAGGCTTTATAAAATTAAAACATGATATTATATATATATATATATATATATATATATATATATATATATATATATATATATATATATATATATATATATATACGTCAAAGTTTTTGGTGTTGTTGCTAGGGAATGATTTTATCTCTTTAGATTTAATTAGCAAATTGTAATTCAGTAAGTAGGTTGTTAATTTCTGTTTTGTTTAGTTTAGATTTTATGAAACATTCGATTTCATTCCATGATTATTCCTAGGTCGCAACACGAACATTGTTGTTTTAGAAGGAGGATTGTAACCTAAACAGAAGTACTTCCAAATTATTGTGTTATTTAAGCTTTTAGCTTTGTTTGATTGTATTAATTGATAACTTTAAAATAACAGAAAAACCCATTTATTTTCTTTTTTAAAGTTAGTTTAAATCTGAATCAAATCACACATGTTCCCTGAGAGTTCGGCACCTTTATTTATACGATTAAGTTCACTTCTTATTAGTGTGTTACGGTGTAGTTGAGTTAACTGGTGGATATATTTAAAACTTGAGATTATATATATATATATATATATATATATATATATATATATATATATATATATATATATATATATATATATATATATATATATATATAGACACATTTAAACAGATCCAATTAGAACAATTAAATGATCCTTCATGCAACCACAAGGTGTTAATATTACTACCTGAAAAATGGAGACTTAATTATCAAATGTAGATGATCTCAGTGTTGATATACACTATTTAGAAATAGTAGTTCCTAGAATTTCAAATTATACACAAACCTTTTCCTCCTTTTCTTGAAGTCGACGATGGTAGAGGGACAAGGAGAGTGTATGGTGGCTAAGGATGCTCTTGGGAGCAATCATAGGATTTTCACCACTTTTCTTGTTTTTTAGTGACTATTAAAATGCTATTTTATTTATGAAAAATTAGCCTTTATTTAAAATTCATCATTACTGACAAATAAAATCCCAAAACTTGTTTTTTTGATTTCTCTAACTATTTTATAGTTAGTAAATAATAACAATTTATAGACTACACATAATTTTTTATAGATGTGCTCTCTTAGTGCTCTTAAGTGTGACCCATATACTCTCATAAGAAAAAAAACATAACTATTCTTTTTTCCTTGCATATTAATTCCAAAAGGCTCCCACTTGTACAAAGAACAACAAAATTCGAATGCATAGACAATGGTAATATCCTGCAACACATCATTCCTTTGGACATATGTGAAACTTTGTCTTCCACACAACATCTAGTAAATATTTAGAGGACAACGATTCTTATTTAATTTCCCTTATTTCTGATACCCATGGAAATCTACTTATTAATTGTAACTTAACGTCATCAATACACGGTTTCCTTATTATGAGAATGAATAATGTCAATCAGTTTGGGTGTGGCCACAGTCTTAGACTTATTCACTTATCAATAGGCCCAATTGATACCAAACTATAACAATTTGGAGGAACGAATCTCATATTGCACTATATGTGTTCCTCTAAAGTTTATTTCATATATCAGTGTTGTAGCTTCTATAACTATCATGTTTCATAAAAAGTTTGAAAAATATCAAGTTACTACACTATGCCTATTCTGAATCCTACAAATACATCATGTCAAATGTAACACTCATTCTCTAAAATTTACAATGATAAAAGAGAAGTTGTCACACCCCCGATCGAGGCTACGAAACATGGCAGACTGTGCAACTTAGTTCATGGATCACATGTAAACTGAATATGTAGCACAAGTACAACAATAAACAAAACATCATTTGTATTCCATCTTGATGTTTGAATACAAGGTTCTTACAGATAATAAGTATATGAATTGCCTTGAACAGGTAGGTAGACATAAAAAACTAGTAAACTATATTTCCTTAAATCCATGATCATTCTGTCATGTGAAATGCTTGATTACTGATTTCCTGAGAAGACATGTAGTTTTGAGGGTCAACACAAGGTTGGTGAGAGTTACAGGTTTTCTGCTAACAGCAGTAATGATACTTTTAAAAATGTTTTAAAAACTATTTTCTTTGTAAGTAAAACCATACTTAAAACATTGTTTATAAAGAGTCTTTGAATAAACTATTAAAATCAAGAGGTGTCTTTGCATAAGTAAATCCATACTTCAAAAACCGTTTGAGAGAAACCAAGTCCATGGTTTGTAGTGGGAGAGAGAGAGAGAGAGAGAGAGAGAGAGAGAGAGATTCTAGTTAATGTTTATAGTGAGTCCTATAACTGAGCTATGTGACTGAATGTATCCCCTACAACGTTTCATTATACGTTGTAGTAACGATTGTAGATACTTATCACCTGCTTCGATTGATCGGTCGAGGTTGTAGCTAGCAACTGTAGGTGGGGATGTCAACCACATATAGATCTATCGATATGTATCTCGCTGCGAGTAGTGCCGATTATAGTAGTGTAGGTATGCTAAGTGTTTTGACTTATTTAATAAATAGTGTCTCACTATAAAGCCCTTAACTAGGTATGTTAATATCTCTCATCCCTAAATTATATGTGGATAAGTTACTAGGCATAATGATTTTTTTAAAGTTTATAAAAGCCAAGTATGTTTGGTCTATACTAAAAAGTGTAATGTACTCGATTTTATAAAGAGGTACGTTTCAAAGCAGTGATCATAAGTACATGTATATGTTCTAAGTTATAATCTTTATATATATATATATATATATATATATATATATATATATATATATGAAAGACAAAACAAGAAATTTAATCTGGAATGTCGATTCTATCCCAATTTTAAAAAAAAAATATAGAAAAATCATCGGGAGTCGTAATTAGTATTTGTAAACTCTCTAGACTTAGAAATTAAGTCTACTTTGTCCCTAATTGTTTCCTTGACCTGATATGAAACCTAACTAAGGTGTAAATGACCGTTTTTACAGTCTAGTTCGAAAAAGGACTGTAATGATATGCTATTTTTCAAAAGTCGTAATAAATTGTATGAACATTGTATGAACTTGTGGAAGTAGTCCTTGAAAATGTTTCAATACTAACTACTTGCATAAAAAACCATTTTACAAACCATAGGGTTTAAGATGGGCAAAATAGGTCTTGAATAGACCACAATTTTTTACATAAAATCATAGCATTTTGTAGTATGTTTTCAAGAGTTTTTTTGCATAAACGAAATATATGAGCACATGTATCCCTCCCCCCCCCCCCATCCTAAGTTTATAAAACCTATAATAGGACAAAAACACTTATCTTAGATACATGAATTCGGTTTAGACTTGATAATGTGATCATGTTCGGGAAGCACCGCGAAATGGCCCAAACTAGCAATGTATTTTGATGCGGTTGTTTGGACTTAATACACATGAAACAAACAATAAAAAGTAGAGACTTGGTCTTGGATTTTTCAAAAAAAATGGCAGTACGAGGTGGCAACCAAGTGGTGGTGGTTGCTCGGCAAAACAAGGGGCAAAAGGGGTGGAGTAGTAGTGGTTCTCGATGCTTGAAGGCACCTCCGGTGGGGGTTTTTGGACTGAGAAAAAGAAAGCAATGGAGAGGGAGTAAAGGAGACTATTGGATGATGAGTTTATGAGAAATGAAGGAGGAAGTGGCCTCTATTTATAGTGCACGAAGTCTCTCAAGGCCATGTAATGCCCATGCTTCAAAAGCTAGTCCAACAAACAGACACAACCATGATTGTACTTATGGAAAGTGTGTACTCCAAGAGGCATGGTAAAAGAGGAGAGGGGATGGGTAGGGATGTGATAAGGGGGTGGAGTTCCCATGGATGATTTTGATTACCACTTGCAAGGATAGTGGGCCATGGTGATGTCACACAAAGCAAAAGGTCCCAAAAATGCTTCTAGATTTGCATGGAAAAATCCCAATACCTAATATTTTTTCAAAAGTGTCGTATGATAAAGTAGAGTTCAAGGATTCCAAAAACTCAAATGGTTTAAGTTTTTGAGTTTTAGAACTCCGGAAAATCGCTTTAAAGATTCACATCAAATGACCCGAAACGTCCGATTTTCGACTTTTACAAATATTTTTACTAAAAATATTTCAAGTATGGAATTAAATATTAGACTATAGTATGAGTCCAAAAATCTCTCAGAATTTCCATCTGAGGTGTGAAAGTGCCTGAACGGATAGAAATGGTGTTAGCAGTTTTAAGAAAATTAGTATTATACTAGTTGGTTTCTTATAACAATCGTATCTTTTTCATACGAACTCCATTTTGGAAGTTCTTTATATTTTTGGAAATAGGTGAGGATGTACTATAAGACTAGAGTGTTTTCTTTGCTCATAATTGATTAATACAAAATTTCAGTTTTTCATATGTATTAACTAGGGTTGTAATTTGAGCTGTTTGATTCGTTTGAGATTTCAACAATTGGAAGTAAGATACCATCTTGTATCTTATAATAGTTGTAATGACACTATATATATTTAAAATATTCATTAAAGCTGAGTAGGTCAAATTACAAAGAGGTTCGCGGTGAACTGATTGACTACAATTTTAGACCTAAATTCTGGGATGTCACATTACCTCCCCATTAAAGGAATTTTGGTTCCGAAATTATTAAGTTCTAGATTATTTTGTTCCACTAGTGGGGTGAGCACTGCTGAACAGTTATGGATACTTTTGTTGAATCTGATCCTCACGTTCCCAAATAAACTATAACCCTTTACGAGAGTTGCATCGGACTTTTACTATAGGTATGCGACTTTGTTTAAGGCTTTTGATTTTTTAATCCTTGATCTCCACCAGTTCCTACATGAAGTAATTTTAGTGTTGACATGGATCTCATCGAGAGGAATGACAAGGTTCTCATCCGAGAGACACTTCTTAAGAATACACGCGTGGAAGGTAGCGTGAACTTTGTTGAGTTCTTGAGCTAACTTGAGTTTGTAAGTCACTGTACCAACCCTTGCCATGATTTCCAATGGTATGATGTATCGGGGATTTAGTTTACCTCATTTTCCGAATTAATGACACATTTCCATGGTGTGACCTTTAGTAGCACACAGTCTCCTACTTTGAAGTCCAAGGGTTTGCTTCTCACGTCATCATAGCTTTTCTGATGACTACGTGCGGTCTTCAGTATTTCCTTTATCTGAACAATATTTTTCATTGTTTCATGAATGATCTCAGGACCGGTGAGTAGAATATCTCCAATATGCTTTTTAGCTAGTTGAGTATCCCCAACTTCTACCCAACATATCAGAGAACAACATTTGCGTCCGTACAAGGCCTCAAATGGAGCAACCTTTATAGTAGTGTGATAACTATTATTGTATGAAAAATCAACTAATGGAAAGTGGGTATCCCATGAATTAACAAAGTCTATGACGCATGCATACAACATGTCTTCCAGAGTTTGTATCACTCTTTTACTTTGTCCATCAGTTTGAGGATGGTATGCAATACTCATGTCAAGTTTGGTTCTTAGGAGCTTCTATAATGATTGTCGAAGACTAGAAGTGAATCTGCTATCTCGATCTAAGATAATATATATTGGCACACCATGTAGTCTGACTATTTCCTTGAGATAGGTCATGGGGAGTTTCTTCATCTTGTCAGTTTCTTTTACGGCTAGGAAATGTGCGGACTTGGTCAGACGGTCAACCCTACCCAAATGTTGCCATGTTTAAGTCCTTGAATTCGAATCTATCAAAGTATCAATACAATCGTTTGATTTAACGTGGAATATTAATCAAATAACGATACGAAACAATTAATTAGATATATCAAGAACACGTTTCAATAACATGAATGTACACAATTCTATTGAATAACTATCAAGTACACTCAATCACACTTCAGCCATGAATCACTAGTATTCACCAAAAATGCATTCACCTTGAACGGCTATACACAGACCATATAGATACTTAACCCATAACCTAAAGCCCATTCATAATAAGCCCACCGAGGACACACTAAGCCCACCGAAATTACTAGGTGATTTTGATCCAAAACCTAGAACAACATAATACATTCAAAACAAAGCATAAACCACTAAATATAGGCCAATAATCTCGCCCTTGGTTTATTGCTTTATGTTCTCTTCATGGTTTCTCTACAAGATGTACATCTGCTTGGTCAAAATCCCCTGCCCACAACTTCTTGTTGATAATTATAGCTACCATTCCAGTGAAAACTTTCGCGGCAACTTCAAATAGTTCATTCTTTATGATAATCTGAAAGTTTGATAAAGTGTGGATATCACATTCTCCATACTTCAACAAATCTTTGGGATCAACAATACAAAACTGGTTTTTCTTCAGCTTGATCACCACCGTTGCAGTAGCCTCATCATAAACCTAGAATTGTATTGTATCCAAAGAGCCTTCAGGTAAGCGCTTGGGAAGAGGAATCCTTTTGGCTTGCTTTATGGGTGGACACATTACATTCACCATTGTTTTGTTTATGTGTAGATCAATGACTCCCTTGGCCTTCTTAGTAAACGATGAAGCAGTCTTTAAGTTTTAAAAGTTATTTTTTGCCATAATCTCTAGAAAAATTTTAAAGTACCATGCCATGGTATCATTGGTTGGATTTTGGAAAGGTGCGTGGATGAGTTCTGAAAGATCAAATTTTTTAAGGACATGAAGTCGACTTTCTTATCATAATATTCAATTATTCCACTTTTTTGCTTCATGATCCACGTCTTCTTTTCAACATCGTATCCCCACATGATGATGCCAGAACGATCACCATATTTGTCTGTGAACTTCTTCCTAGTTTCCCTAAAGAACATTTCTGGGTGATCACCCGGAACATTTTTATCTGAATTCTTCATCAAGAGCATTTTCCCTTTCAGTTGCTCAACCCTAATTTGTTTCTCTCATCTTTCTTGAGCAGAAAGAGAACTAGAAGATAATTATTTATCAAGGTTAGCATCTGGAGCAGGTCTTGCAGCTCTTTCACTTGAAGATTGTGAAGTTGGATTAGCGGGACCTGAACTAGAAGCAGTGATCTTTCTCTTTCAGCGCTCAAGGGTTGAAATTCATCACCAAACTTCTGAAATAGGCACTATTTCATATCAAAGAACAAAGCAATTAAACCACCAAGATTCGCTTGAAGCTTTGAGATTTTTGAATCTTTATCGGAGTTCTCTTTCTCAAGCTCGCTGATTCGAATGTCCTGCTTTCCAATTACCAATTCTTTTTTCAGCGGAGTTTTGTTCCAAATCGAAGACTCTGTTTTGAAGCTGAACGACATCAATAAATTCATATTTAGGCAAATTTATTTTGCCTTTGGATATGTCCAGCTCGGGTGTTTCAAATGAGCTTCCTGAAGCTTGAGCTCCTTGTGAAGGTATGACTTCTTCTTCAACAATTAGGCTTTGAAAATCCTGATCCATAGGAATGAGCTCAAGGAACAGGCTTGGTATTTCTTGAATCATTGGAGAGGTCTCAGTGAATGTGATTTCTATGTTTTGAGCCATAGAACCAGGCTCAATCGATGTATTACTTTTGAACTGGGCTTGTGATAAACACTCCCGGCCTTGGATCTCTTCTTTTTCGCTTCTTTGGGAGTAAAGCGTAGGATAAGTCTTCTGGATCACTTTCAGATAGAGGTTCAGCAGCGACAAAAACTGTTTGGGGAGGCTTCCTTGCAGTTCACTGAAATTCTTCTATAAGAACATCCATTTGTTCAAGTGTTGATATGGAAGATTACACTGTTGTGTCACTTTCGTTTTCAGTCACAACCAAAGGTTGACAGCTACATCCTTCTCTGGGTTTGAGATACTTTGCTAAATAAAGTCTTCAAACTCTTTTTCTGTCAAATCATTTTCTTGATCCTCTTGATCTTCTTCATCATTAGATAATTCAATCTCATCAATGGCGAATTGAAACTTTGGTTTGGGCGCCATGTGTTCCTCAACAACCTCAACATTTATTGAACCAACAGCAGGAGTGTCTTCAATCTCAGCAAACCTTACAACTTTAAATAACTCCTTTAATCCTTGACAAGCAACTTTGGCAGACTTTCTCGATTGCTTCATGAGTCCAAAAGTGTTGGGACCCAAAGCTTTCATATCCAATGTATCGGGCGTCCTTTCGATTTAGGGATATTTTTCATTAAAAATCATTTAAAGGAACCTGGGTTACATAAAAAATAGGTCCTTTTTCTTTCCCAAGAGGTTGCTCTTCATTTATTCGAAGACGAACTTTGAGAAGTTGTAATCCCAGTCCATAGCTAGAGCAACAATGGAAGAGGTCACAATCTTACTGATTTCATCAGAGCCTCCCTTTCTTCCATAAATGAAACTCACGAAGGAGTGTACCAGGAACCTCCAGTAGGGTGGCAGTAGCTTCTTGATAGTGGAAGCATAGTTTCCTTCATAACACATTTTCTCCATAACTTCCTTGACACGATCAACAGAGTACTCAATTGGGAATGCGAATGCATCACCAATTTGTGAACCTCTCGGATAATTTGTTCATAAATAATCACTTATGTTCCTTTCACAATAGATTCCACTGTACTAGCTCCATTTGATCCTTGATTGTTGATCGAAGCATTTTTCCATAAACTATTGATCAGGTCTTTGTGAATGACTGGATTGGCATGAAGGGCTTGAGAGATCCTATAGTTGTTCAAACCCACCATCATGGATTTGAATTCTTGATGAGCAGCAGGAGGATCCATGAGATATCCATCAATGTTGTCAGAGTCTACGAATTTAAGTTCCTCTGCCATTTATCGGCACCAAACTAGCCTAGTGAGAACTAATTTAAAATTAATTAAATTGAGTCTGAAATCCGATATGGGTCAAAATCAAGGTCAAAGTCAAATTTTCAGTTGGTTTCGGTCAAAGATGATTAATTTCTGTCAAAGATGATCGATTGCGGTCGAAATCACTTGTTGACCTGACGATTTTGGTCAACGCTGGTTGATTTCGGCCAAGAACCCAGATTTCGGTCATATTGGGTCGGATCTTCATCGGATCTTCATCGGATCTCAGTCGAATCCGGGTTGGAATGAAAACACGAAATCTCATCGGAAATGGTTCCAACGCAGCTCGTCGGAAACCCTATTAAAATCCATTCAAAAAACCAGCAAATCTGTGAAACCAAGTATGTCAAAAACAACTTAAATACCATTGCCATGATCGAAAACCAAAAAGCTACCCGATTCACCGAACAATTGCAACAGAAACAACGAATGGGTAGATTTTAGCAGAAAAACTCGGAGATATTAGGATAGAAAACAACGACCGTTGTTTGGAGGATTTTTCGGAGAGAAAATCTAACTAGCCGAAAACTATATATATATATATATATATATATATATATATATATATATATATATATATATATATATATATATATATATAACCGAGAAATCGGCCCAAATGGCCCACCAAAATGATTTCGGCCCAAAAAAACCTTGTTTTTAATAAAAAGATTTCTTTCGATTTTACGTTTCAAAAACCAAATACAAAAATAAAAATAAAATTAAACATTCATTTTTTTGTGGAATAATTTCTCCCCCTAAATTTATACATAATAGTGAAAATATGTACAAATTTAAAATGTAATAAACAGATTCTAATAAAATAAAAACTTTTGGGATCAAACGTTGTGAAGCAAATTAATGAGGTTTATCAGCACACACGTTCATGAAAAAATCTGGTGAATCATTGATATTGTGATCCACTTAAGCACAAAGGACATTTTTCAGGATAGATCATGAGTAACGATATATAGCTACTATATTCCTAGATAGACCATTTTGTCTGATGACGACCAAGGATATTGTTGTCCACTTAAATTTAGCCAAGAAAATCTACCAGTCAACCTTTAGTTATGGGTACAATTAATGTTAGTATACGGGAACATGTTCCCCACTTCATGGCATACCCCGATAATCAAGGATATTTCTTCAAAATCCTTTACTTTAGGTGAGTAAATAATCATTGTGGAATGCATATGTAGTGTCCCAAGTCGAATCTACCGATCACGCAGAGGGGACAACATATGACTAACATAGAGAGTAGGATATATGTAGGAGACAATATACTAACTTAAAAGCAGTGAACATCATATAAGTGCATATGTTGTGTCCTTGGTCGGATCTTCCGATCACGCAGAGGGGAGAACATATGGTTGACTAAGAAAGAAAGAATAACGATTTTAAACAGACGCAATTTAACAGAACCCCTTAGTCACCCCCTGTCAATACAAGAATTAAGGACACAAGTCCATACGCCAATGAAGTGTTGCGCCACATATCTAGATGATAGTTAGCTTCAATTTATGTCATAGGCCTCCTTATCTATTTTACTGTTAAATCTATCCAAGCACCACATTGTCAGTCCAAATGAGGTTTTCTAAGTCCAAATGAGTCCACATTGTCTAGTCCATTAGTCTTAGTCCTTTATGCTTACCAACACATTAAACACATAGTTTAGACAATTCAGCTTTAGTGCATTAGACGTATTTCGTTTTCCCATTATCACTAACTCACATCACTTCCCAAAAGATTGTCACAAATTTCTTTTTCTAAACGTAAGACAAAATGAAAGAAAATAAGAAATAATAAATAAAACTGAAAAGAAATTTCATTTTTCGAAACATATCATCTTAAGAAATCTTACAAGCACGAGCTTGGTTTTAGAAAAAAAAATAGGTTTTTTTGGACGACTGAAAATCAGCATTATCATCACAGAAAATAGAGGAGTCTAAAAATTCAAACCGCAATTTAGCAATTGATGTAATCCCCATTTATGATCTTTCCTTTTCCTTTCCCGCAAAGGGCACACACTCTCCATTAAAATTCTGAATGTCATGCAGATGAGAGATGTCTCCTATCATGTGCTTGCAACAACCACTATCAACATACCGAAGTCTGCAGATATTCCTCCATAGCTGCTCTGGCACAGAGTGTGGGATTAATTGGTTTTAGGAACCCAGTCCATTTTGAATCTGGGTTGACCTTTGTCATCTACGCGTGATACGCGTTCCCAAGCCATATCTTATTTATCAAACACAAAAAATGAAGAGATGTTAGAATTTTTAGGTGATTTCAGAGTGGGAACTTTTGGTACCCATCTGTAGTCAGGTTTAACCATTTTCTTATTTAATCGGATGGATGCTTCAGCACTTATTTTAGAGCTTGAGACTGATCGTTGAGATGACTTCGACCTTACCAATCTTCGATTGACTGAACTATTTCTCAAATCAGATCTCTTCTCAGACATAACCTTTTTGTTCTTGAGAGTCTGAATTTTGGTATTGGCAGTATTCTAGTCACCATCACGTGATCTCGAGGAGTTTCTCTTGAAATATTCCTCGAGATACGTTCTGCCTTCTCATAACTAGGAAATTTTGGAACCAACAAGGTCTAAACCCTAACCAAGCATAAGTGAATTCACAACATAACTTGATGCAATGGAACTTTGAAAACCAAGAGAGCATGCATATACAAGTTCATATGTATATACACTTGTGATAGCCAAGTTGTAATGAACCTTTGAAAGGCAAATGAAGTCAACAAGCCATCAAGGACTCAAAGGAGTCAACACAAGTCCAAGTAGTAAATTTGTATGCATATTACTTAAAGATTGCGGTTTTTAGAATGTTGGAACACTATAGAAGCGAAATCAACATCTTAGGAACACTATTGAACCGAAAACTACTTCATGGACTCACATAGGACCAAAAACTCAATGTCTAAAGCCCATTAGGGTCGAAGACTCAACCTTTTGGGACCGAAATCCCTTCTCGAAGGTCTATTAGGACCGAAATCACACTTTCGTAAGTGATTTAGGATGATTTCGGTCATGTTGGGCAGCAAACACTTTCCTTTGGCTGAAAACACTCTTAAATATCTAAATATTTTGCCAATTTAGCTTCCCAATGTGATAATTCCAATAACCAACAAAACATCAACTCAACCTCTTATCCCTTCCTTCCCATATAAGTCACACTTAGGATCATTTCTCATTTTAACATCTCTAGTAAAACATTCACTCCATATTTACTCTCAAGCATATTCCCTTTAAATTCAAGCTCCAGGAGACCTTCTCTTCCTATTATTGATTAGTATTGGTAAACATTCTTCATTTGTCTAGTATTTATAAAATGATTTTTCATTCCTAGTTCCATATAATTCACACATTAATATGTGTTTAAACTATTAGGATACGGCTACTGTTACGCACTCTAAATCGAAGTTCATCGTTTTATATCGTTATCTAACCACGATCGCACATAAGGTGAGTTCATAACCCCACATTTTTTTAGGATTTTCTATATTTTAAGGGGGGGGGGGTGTGGGGGGTAGAAGTAAAACACAAGAAATATTGTGTTTAAAAATATAAATCATTTATTACGTTCTCTTATACTTTATAAACACTTTACATAAAAATGTTAAATAGCGTTACTACTAAACTTATAACTCTTAAAGTTACTTTTTCATTTCAACAGAACATATATTTTTAAAACTATAATAGATATAGTTTTGGGACGTTTTACAATATTTATCATCATAAACAATTTCTATGGGAAAGTTACTTTTTCAGTTATAAGAAAAATGGTCATTCATTTCATTATAAATATACTATTTAATATAGGATTGTGAACCACTTGCTTCATTGTACCAATCAAGGTACCCATTAATATCCTGAATTATAACCAGAGTCTCCTAGAGGGAGAGCGTGAGTTTGTGTATAGATCTATATGGGACTGAAAATCTCACGCCCTGACTATTAGCTACAGTTGGAACGGAAGTTCTGGGGTGACAAATGTCATAAACTTCCCGACATGTGAAGAATGTCGTGCAGGCCATTAGTCATATTATTATGGTTATAATGACTCTCACAATAAGCATTAACTAAATATTTACGTAATGGTATATTTTCAAATGGTCTTAAAGGGGTATTAACGCTGTGATTACTTAGTATATACATCAGGTTTATATAAGATTAATGTCCGACAAACAGTGGAATGTGTGATTTTTGCCTTATTTCCTGTTCCTTGTTTGGTTGTGGGCTTAGGACAGAATCACCCATTCGACTGTCTGTTTGATCTTAATTTTATATAACTTGTATGTACTAAATGATCATAGGAGGGTAGTAGCATCACATCTAGTTTACAGCGCAAACACGTCTTCAACTAGTTTTACTTATGAATGAAACTACGTATCATTAAATTAAGTATGGCAATTATACTTGTACTTTTCGCTCTTGGAACGTTTAAGACTACAATTCGGTTTTATGGAAAATATAGGATTTTCTAGGGTAAACATCATTATTTTACAAGCAAAAAATTTACAATTCAACTTTTTGGAAACAGATACGATTACATACCGAAAACAATACTTTACAGTAGAGCGAGTGGAACTAGGAACATATTTACAAAAGGTTCAACACTTATTTACAAAATAGTATAACATAAATGACCCTTAATTGTTAATTCTATGGTTCCTTAGCTTATACATCAGAGTTATATATAAATAATATCTAATAGGAAGTGGAATGTGTGATTTCCGCCTTACTTCATGTTCCTTGTTTGGTTGTGGGCTTAGGGAAGATCCACACATTCAACTGTCTGTTCGATGTTAGTTTATATATAGCTAGTATAAACTAAGTGATCATAGAAGGAACTAGTATGGTCACATATCTTATTAAGAAAATAGAGGATTTTCTGAAGGAACACACTCACCACATTTAAAAGGATCATTATTGTTAACTCTATGATTATCTAGTGAATACATTAGGGTTATATATAATGAAGATCTGATAGGCAGACGAATGTGTGATTACCTCCTTACTTCCTGTTCTTTGTTTGGTTGTGGGCTTAGGGCAGATTCACACATTCGACTGTCCATTCGATCTGGATTATATATAACTTCTATTCACTAAGTGACTATAGAAGGAACTGGCATGGTCACATTACTATCATTACTTACTAAGAAAATATAGGATTTTCTGGAAGAACATACGAACATTTTCAAGTAACAAAGAACTTATTTTATAAAACAAAATGCTTATGCACTCACCCACTTAAATTTTGATACACTTTCAAAATCACTTGTATTCTCAGAGAACTAGTAGACAAGTACACGCACAGCTTTCAAGAAGACGGAGCATAGTAGCTTCAAGTCTTTGTTTTGCTATTTACTTTTGGAGTCAATCATATGTGAATCGAAGACAATGTAAATGTCACACCCCCGAACCAGACGGTGGAAAGGTCCGGGGGTTCGTGTGACTTATATTGAAATATCATCACAATGAATATACACGAACAAACACATACATCACCAACATTACATTGTACAACTGTCATTGTTCACATCAAGTACATTGTTTAAATATTACATATCCATATCATAAATTTGTTTGAGAGTCACAAAACAAAACGTCCTAACACACTTGGTAACTTTCTTCAGCTTATCTGTTACCTGAGAATACAAGTTGTCTTGAAAACGTCAACATATATAATGTTGGTGAGTTCATAAGTATGTTTTATATACAATTAGTTTGTATCGTTTGTAAAACCCAAAAAATCTAATATTTTCTAAAACGGCAATTGTTTATGCAATAGGTGTGATGATCCATAAGTATATGCGTGAATGATTTCAAAACGTGTAAAAATGATATGTTTCTTATAATAATTTCTTGTATTATAGTTATTGAAAGTACAAGTGAATAATGTTGTTTCTCCAAAAAAACCCATGTTTTCCGATAAAATAGTATGATCGTTTTGTATTATTGTATTATCACAACGAATGAATATGATTTCCCATGATTACTTAGATGGTATTGGATCTCTAAGTGATTCGTTATAACCATGCATGATAATGACTAGTTCGTATGTCTTGGCATTCTTGCGAATGCCGGTATGGAATTAAGATTTTGTCACTATAGACTAGTCAAGTCTAACGGTAGCGAACAGCTTAGGTGTAGGGGAGTCACTCCCGTATAGATCTATACACAAACTCTCGCTCTCCCTCTAGGAGACTTTGATTATAATTACAAACTACGACCGACACTTATCGGTGTCGCCCGTTAATACTCACTAAATCCAAATGAAATTGAATAACCTTGTTTAACAACCTGATTTATGTTAACTTGAATAAAAGGTAAGCCTAACAGACGAAGAGAAGAGGACTACAAAGGCCCACTAATCACGTATGTTATTATAGGCTGTCGAGTATGCGACGGACACGTTAGCCCATCACGCATATGATTGATTTGGACCTTACTAGCAATGAAAATGGGCCACTACGTCCCAATAGCCTGTAAAAGCCATTGAGGGTCCATTAAGTATGAAAATGGGTCACCTGAGGCCCAATAAACATGTGTATTTATGTTGGACCCAATAATCATGATAGTAGGCCACAAAGGCCCAATAACACGAATAGAAGGTATTTGAGCTCAACCATTGAATCGCTTATGCTTTATCGATTTTAAGTTCGTATTGTTGATATTTTGTTGCCTACTAAATGTTTATTTCACTATGTTTAAAAAAATAACTTAAAGTTCGAATTATGACGAAGCTTTAGTTATATATATATATATATATATATATATATATATATATATATATATATATATATATATATATATATATATATATATATATATATATATATATATATATATATATATAAAATAATGCGTTATAAACTTGATATTTTTAACCCAAACATTTATAATTGTTTATTTGTCCCAAAAACATTTAGATTGACCATTGTGGCCCCTTTTTCTATAAAAAATGGCACTTTTAGTCACTTTTTATTAAAAATTTACATTTTTGGTCCTTAAACCATTTTTTTCTTGACATTTTCCACCCAAACTTTATTTGAATAGTAATTTTAGTCCAAAACTATTGCATTTGTCATTTCCAGCCTTTATTTGTAATAAGTTTACATTTTTAGCCCAATTTCCGTAAGTTTTACAATTTTGACCCCAAAATCAAAAACTTTGCATTTTTAGTCCAAATTTGGTAATAAACTCATTTTTAACCCCTAAAAGATTTTATTTACATTTTAGACCCATAATTTGTTGAGTTTTCCAATTCAGCTCCTCAAAACTTCATTTTTTCGCAACCTTGGGCCCAAAACTCGTTAGGCCCAATTTTAAGCCCATTAAGCTAAAATTTATGTTTTTGACCCTTTAAAAAGTATTATTTTCATAAAAATCAGTTTTTATACAAATAAACAACTTATAACCCTCATAAAAACCGACAATTTACAATTTACACCCAATCTTTGTTATTTTTGCAAAATGACACTTGTAAGGTTCTTTGGTTTTGTTTTTCACTTTTCAAACTTAAGGAGCCTTAGATCTATGATGTATGTTGTTATTATGTTTTTGTTTATGATTCTTTCACCCTTTTTGCTATAGATCTCGAAATATAACAAATATTACATATTATCACAACCAAAAACTAAAGAAATCACATATAGCATGCAAACACATATAGATCATCAAATAATACTTGTATTCTCCCCTAAAACTAGTAAAAACCGAAAACAAGGGGGTATGAGCTCACCTTGCTTTGCTGTTTCGATTTTGAAGAAGTTGTGAAGAAGATTTTTGGTCCTAGCAAGCCTCCTTGAGTTGATTTCGAACTTAAGAAGCTTGAAAGATTGACAACACCTGATGAAGATCCTTGAATCCAAGCTAAATTTTCGAGATTTATTTGAAGGAAGAAGGAAGATGATCTTTGAGAGTAATAGAGAGAATTTGTGTAATGTGTGTGTGTTCCTCTCGGCCGAAGATAAGAAGAGAGGGGAGAAAGAGAAATGAAATGAACATTATGGATGTATGTTGGTCCATGCATGGGGATATGAACGGTAATATGGAGGTGGCACCTCCCAAAGTCAACTCTCCCCATAATACTTCTTTCCACCCCCTCCCTTTTATACTTGGGCCGATATTTGGGCTAGGAGGAAGGATGTAATTTGATTTGGCCCACTTCGTATCTTGGTTCGAAATTATTAGGTCCATAAAGAAGTTTATGGCCCAATTTGCATAAAAGAATGAGTTTTCTGGCCCATTAGGGCTTATTGGATATTTTATGGCCCAATAAGGCCCATTAAGGTAAACCAATTCATTTTGGATTCATTATGGCCCAAAATGTTAAGTTTTATGAAAGTGGGTCCAATTAAGGCCCATTTAAGGGTCTGATGTGTGTGAACTCAACTAGTTTTAATCCTACTTTTGATTATAAAATTGACACACAAAGGCAGTGGACCTATCAATTATGGTGTAGTTAAATAGATATGGTATCAAACATAGGAAACGGAAAATTAAGACTAAAAACTAATATTATCTAAAAATAAGTAATAAACGAAGGGTTTTCTCTAGTTTTACAAGACCAAAAACATAATTAGAATAGCTAACACTCAAATTAACTAACTAACAACTAGAACACGGAATTACCAACTAAATTCAATAATAAAGAGGACTTCTGTTTAGGTTCGACTCATTTGTTCCCATGAATGATTTCAATGTATCGGATTAATTCTTCATTGGCTACCAACTAAGATGATTAGATTCACATTCGCTATTACTAATCCTTAGAAAAAAAAATTAACTCATGCAGTGGCCAGTTACCTAAATTAACGGATTTCCTAGTTATTGATTCAGGTTAAATAAGACTTGTAATGGTAAATTAAATTGGCCCTTCAATTAACCTCTTGTTGATGTTCATCAAATAAGCTCACACATTAACTTACTATCTTCTAGTTAGTTCTAGTTTCACGTTCGCTATTCCTAGTCATACAACTATGTGGTCACAATAAATCATATGAAATTAATAACTAAGAGATATTCATACAACTTAATTATTGATTTATTAACAGAAGAATAGTTATTGCTAACACATAAGGTTCTTTAACAAGCTTAATAAAACATAATCACCAATTAAAATTAATCCTAATCAAATAATCAATCCATATTCACAAATTCATCTACCCTAAACAGAAGTTATGAGTTTTAGCTCATGATTGCAATAAACATAGACTTAAAAACGAAATCAAAGTATGTAGACATGATTCAAATCAAAAGGTTATTAAGAATAAACCAAAATTGTCTTGATTCTCTTCACACTTGAATATAGGGTTGATTCTGCAGCTCCTCACGACCTAGCAGTACCTCTAATCGTTTATCAGCCCCCTAGGGTTCCAGAGAAGTCCTCAATTTGGGTTTGTGAAGTCTATTTATAGCTTTCTCAAAACAGGGGCTACTACCCGAGTCCAGTGACCTACTCGACGAGTTCATCACTTAAAACCCGTGTACGGCAAGGATTCCACGTATTGCTTCGTGAACTTTCACATCTACTCGTCGAGTAGACGACCCTACTCGTCGATTAGCTTCAGAATTAAGCCTTTTTTCTTCTTTCTTTCTTTCCCGAGCTTTCGTTCATATATCATGCTTCCGCGCTTCTTTTTTAGACTGAAAATATAATTTGAACAATATTAAGTATCTTTTGTCCATAATATGCAATTAATTAGCCAATAAACGATAAAAATCTAACATAAAAATATAGCTAAATATGCAAATATCAAAATACCCCACACTTGACTGTTGCTTGCACCCAAGCAAAACTGAAATTAAGCACACTAAGATTACATAGACAATCCCAATCCAATCCAGCCATTACGTCAAGACCGCAACATATGCATTTGTGTCTAAATAATTTTCCTAAGGACCCCCCTTGATTCTAAATATTCACAATCCTCATTAACACTCGCCCACTTTTTCCAAACAATGCTCATTTTGTGCATCCCTTCGAATCCATCCGCAGAAAACCTCATAGTCTCAAGGTGTTTTTGGTTGAGCAACCCAAACATACATATTCTAAAAATTACAATTCTTTGATACCACTATGGAGCTTTTTGGAATTCTTCACTTTCTTGATAATTTAAACTTTGATTTCTTTGAATTCTTCAAATTTGCCACCTTTTATATTTTCTTTGATTTTTGGGTATCTTCAACTTTTGAACTTTTGGAATTTTGATATTTTGATCTTTACTTTAACTGCTCCAAAATTCTTACAACTTTGCTTGTAATTCTCTCTTTTTTTTCGCATTTAAATCACTTTTTTTCACTTAAAACCTACATGCTTAAGCAGGGGCGCTCAACTTCAACCTTTATTGATTAAGATAATAATTTTCCTGGATACATTTCTGGTACACGATGCTAAAATTATTGCATCCCTCAAACTAAGCGAGGTTGTGTTTTTGTCCCATGATTTCACTAGAATAAAGGAGGCCACAAATGCATTATAACGTATATTGGCTCAACTAAACATTTGGATCTTCATCCAATCATTAAACGTAACACTAGCATGATTCCTAATTGCTTTACCAAAATTTTCTAATTTAGCCCTAACAATTTTAATGCAAAATTTTCAAAATTTAACATTTAACTAAAATTTTAACTAATGTAACCAACCCCCTACCCCACACTTAATTTATGCAATTCCCCATTGCATATTATGCATGATAAATATAATAAGAAAATAAAGAGAGAATTAGAACAAACTCCCATGGGGTAGTAGTGGCGAGGTCGGTATTTCTTCATGTTAAAGCCCCATCTTCAATTGACTTTAGCCATGGGAATAGCTCATCCATGCCGTGTGTGTCATATCTTGTGTGGGAAAGCTCTAAAAAATGCAGGAAAAATACTCGGAAATCTTTAGAAATTAAACTCTAAGGAATATAAGTGAGACCCGTAGTGAATATGAGCAAAATATAAGCCTTGAGAATGAAAAAGTGATAAACTCGTCGAGTTTATACAGCAACTCGTCGAGTAGCAACGTATCAAGCAGAAAAATCGTGGAACCGAACTCAGACTCGTCGAGTAGGTAATGTGCACTCGGCGAGTCCATCACTTAGTGAAAAGTATAAATATTCTACTTTTGGGTTCCGTTTCTGATGTGGCTGGGTATGATAACTCAATGTATTTTCTTCAATTTTCTTCAACAAAAAACACTCTAAGACCCTCCTTGAGAACGGACTCGACCCTAAACTCATGCACATTCTCATCTAGACCCGATCCTCACTCTAACCTTGACAATTGAGACTCTTGAATGCATCCAATCCTTCAATCTGAAAAGAAAACAACCACAAGTAATAAAAGAAAACAGATTCCTACTCAAACATCCTACAAGTTCAACACCCAAAACAAAGAAATGTAAATAGTCTTAAACATCAAGAACACAATAAAATAAAGCATCAATCTTCCTCCTCGTCTATATCTCCTCCGGCTCCACTTCCACCCACTTGATTTCCTCTCGCTTGCACCCTTTCATCCCAATTGGAGATATACGGGTATCCGGGCCTTGGTGCAAAGTGCATTTGCTCAAATAAACAAGCAACAGACTCATTGACAAGTTCACTCCACGCCCGATGTCGCCTTGGTATTTTCGCAACTCCACGTTATACCAATCCATAGGTAGTTCCTCATCCACCGGAATAACCGGTGGTCTTGTGGCACCCACTCTCTCCTTTGCCTTACCCTCCTTCCCGGTTCTTCCGGCACCAACGGTTCATCATCATTTGGAATGCTAACATGGCCCCCTCCATAATCCTCAATGATCCTAGCCCTCCTAAATAAAGTTGTGCTGAAGGGAGGACTAGGAATCATAGTCAATGCTCGTGCCTCCGGCCGGTCCAAAATGCCATAGGTTCTTGCAAGCCTTGTCACAAACATGCCACCATTGATTTTTTAAGTCATCCGTTCTTTCACTGCCCCCTCCGCCAAGTATTTTGCCATGCAATATGGCAAATTGAAAAATACATTAGGAGTAATAATACTCTACATGTAGAAGATGTCGAGAGTGGGGACTTTATCGTCATCCTTTTGCATGTTTATAGAACTCGCAATTAGACGATGTATTAGGCGATGGATCGGGGAACGAATGCTCCCCTCTTGAGCGGATGAAGGTATGTAAACCCGGTTGGCAATGGTGTTCCACCAAGTAGAGGCAACCACACCCTCGGGAAAATCTTTGTGGCACTCCTCCAAAAATGACTCAAAAGTCTTGGGCATGATCTCATTCTGATCATAAATTCCTAGCCTCCATGCCAACTCAGCAATGCTACACTGGCAAAACTCTCCTCCAAGGCAAAATGAAATGATGTTGGGATTATAGTAGTCATCACCACCGCGGAAAGAGATGGTGGCAAGCAATTCCCAGCAAAACTCTTGATATACTGGCTCTTGTAGCTTAAACAACCGACTCCACCCATCACAAATTATTTGTACCCCATTAATTTCACAAGACTTGACCAAATAATGGCTTAGTGCTTCTTCCAGCCTAGCCTGCCCCATCCATGACCAGTCCAACTCATTAGGAATATATATTTCCTTCCGTTTCAAAGCCTCTAACTTGCTTTTTGTTCGTGTGAGTGAAGACTTGTTGGTAATGCTTGGAAAAGTTAAGCATGGGATGTCCCCATAACCGCCTCCTCATGAGCTTTGACCTCTCCTAGACATGGTTCCTACACATCAAAGAAACAAGAAAACCACAAACAAAATACCGAAAGTATTAAAAATGGCAAAATACTAGGAATCAGTAGCATGGACTCGCCGAGTCCACGAACCGACTCGGCGAGTAGGACAAACTGTTGGAGTCCAGATCTGTTCTGATGAAATTAACCGGCCAACACCATAAATTATTTCAGGGGTTTGCTTCGGTATGTTCCAGGGGTATATAAGTGTAAAACTTTACGTCTAAAACGTCCTAATTTGTCAAAAATCAAAACCCTAAAATCCAAGTCTTCCCAAAAATGGGATTTCCCAAAAATTAAAGGTGTTATTACACCAAAGATCTAAACTTGTAAAGGATTAAGAGCTAAAGTTGTTACCTTGTTGGTTGAAATTGCAAAAGAAGAAAAGATTCAAGATGGATGCTTGAGAGTGTTTGCACGTCGAGTGTGGGGAAGCGGCTCGTATGAATGGCTGAGTGTTTGCAAATTAGGGTAAAAACCCCTCTTTTACAGAATGTAATAAAACTAAATTTTTTTCGGGTAAATATATGTACTTTTCGAGTAAGCGGACCTACTCGGTGAGTAGATGCCTGATTCAATGTTTTTTTTTGGGATTTTTGAAATGGACTCGCCGAGTATACTTAGGGACTCGTCGAGTTTTTCATTCAGTGAAAAATTTGAGTTTGCAAAATAAAATGTATGTCACCCCACACTTGAGCACTCCTTGCCCTCAAGCAATCATTTTAAACACAGAAGAAGATTGAAAAATCCTAAATAAAACCTACAAAACGAAAACTAAAAAGAAAAGAAAAACAAACTCTTTTGACAGGTTGCCTCCCGCTAAGTGCTTCTTTTTTAGGAGTCTTTAGCTGGAATCCATCTCGCTCACATTGTTGCTGCTTCTTCCAGGAGGGTCTCCTTATTTAACTTTTGCACTTTATACTTAGTCTTGTAAAAGATGGATTTTCCTTTTATAAGCCCTTTTTAAATCTTCCATCCGTTTCCTTGCAGCACTTCCTTCAGCTTTACGCTTTACCCCTTTACCATGATTTTGCTCCATTCCTTCCTAGCTTGTCTTGTTGTTCATTATAGAATCTAATGGCTTGAAATTCAACACTTCAAACTTAGTAGAGACAATGGCATGAGGCTTGGTCCTTTTCCTTTCTTTGGCACTCCTTCTTGATCTAACATGGGTGCTTCAGTTGAAGAGTGATGGTTGTCATTAGTCCAAGCTTTTAGATCTCCTTTATCTTCTAAACTTCCATTATCCTTTTCTCCCATAATTGTTTCAAGAATTGCCAAATGCTCAATTCCAAGACTAGAAAAGTCTTCAACAGCTTCTCTTTCTTCAAAAAGGTCCTCAAAGCGATCAGTGGCACTAATGGGTTGCAGAGTAAAAGTTTCACCAGTTTGAACTTTTTCGACTGGACTCGTCGAGTCATTAAACACGACTCGATGAGTCAGTAGAACTTGAACAATTTTTTCACTTTCTTGATCATCAGCTTCCTTGATAAGCCTCTCTATCTCTTCCAAATCACCAATGGCATCAAAACTATCCTCCAAAGACAACATGAATTGATTTGGATTACTTTCTTGTAAATATGCAAGTTCCTTCTCTAGTAAATCATCATCCAAGTCTAGCGGCAACACCTTCACTTTTTGCGACTCATTTTGCTTATCTTCTTGCTCAGCTCCAAAAACCACAGACTCATCTCCTACTCATAAAGTTAGTGTAGATTCACGCATGTCTACCAAAGCACAAGCGGTATTTAAGAATGGTAGCCCAAGGATGATTGGCACTTTAAGATCCTCCTTCATGTCTACTATTATGAAGTCGACCGGAAATATTAGCTTACCAACTTTAATCAAAAGGTTTTCACACACTCCCATTGGATATATTATAGTTTTGTCGGCCAAGTGGATCTTCATATGAATAGGCTTCGGGTTCGGGAGGTTAAACTTTTGGAAAAAGGAATAAGGCATAAGATTAATACTTCCCCCGAATCGGCCAATGCTCGAGTAGTCATTGTGTTGCCAAATTAGCAAGGCACGGTTATGGTTCCCGGATCACCCCTCTTTTCTGATAGTTCATTCAGCAATACTTCAGCAACTTCTTCCATGTTTTGTCTAGTAGAAAAGAGATTTTTAAGCAACGTTGCATATTTAGGCGTTTGAAGTATCGTTTCCACAAATAGAATGTTCACTTGGAGGGTCTTCACATGCTCCATAAATATTTGATACCGTTGAATCTGCAAATCTGGTATGGCTCGGATTAGAAATGGCAAAGGGGGCCTGTATGGTTTTGAAAGAGAATTGTTTTTTGCTTCAGCTCTCGGACTCGTCGAGTCCATGTAGCCGACTCAACAAGTCGAGTCGGATTCGCTTAAATTGCCTTCATCTGTTTCTTCTGCTTGCTCCTTATTGGGGTTCTTCTGGATAGAGGTCAAAGGAGTGAAGATTTTGTCAGAATCGGTGGCTATCACATTTATATGCGCCATTTTTGGATTTTGTTCGGTATTGCAAGGAAGTCCACCGGGTGTTCTTTGATTGATTTGTTGTGCCAGCTGACCTATCTGTTTTTCAATGTTATGAATGGATGCTTGCTGATTCCTAAGTAACTTTTGTTGATCTTTTATCATAGCTTAATGATCTTTAAGCATTTCTCGTTGCTCCTTCAATTCATTATCGGTATCATTGCGCCTCTTCTCGGACGTAGCTACAAACCTTGTGAACATCTCCTCCAAATCAGCTCTTTTTTCAATAATTGGTTCCTTCTTTTGATATAAACCCCTCTCTCTTTTCTTGAACTACTCCTCCTTTGCCTTTTTGTATTCGTCATACAGGAGCCATTCCTTCTTCGGTTTCCGTCAATTATCATCAAATCTATCGCCACTTAAATAAAATACTTGAGCCTTCTTGTTTTCATTCTCATCCAAATCACAATCATTAGTACGATGAGGTCCATTACAATTCTCACATCCAACTCAAATAGCATGGATTGTTTGATCCATCTTAGTCATTCTCCGATCCAAGCTATCTAGTTTAGCCATCATTACCACCATGTTATCGTTAACAGTTGTCACTACCCCCTACTTACTTCATTTTGTGGGTTATCATATTCTCTAGAGTGTTTAGAGAATTCCTTAATTAATTGCTTGATCACCAGGGGTGGCTTCTTGGTGAGCGGTCCTTACGAGTCAAGAAGCTGCCTTGTAGTCACATTGACCCCATCATAAAAGATGGAGACTTCTTGTTGGCTATTAAGATCATGATGTAGGCAATTCCTTAGTAGACTTTTGTATCTCTCACATGCCTCATAAAGGAACTCTCCAAATTGTTGTTTGAAGTTGGCTATAGCTTTCTTCACCTTTGCTATTTTTGAAGGTGGGCAAAACTGGTCAATGAATTCTTCTTTCATCTTAGCCCATGTAGTGATGGATCCGGGGGGAAGTGACTTGAGCCAATCATTTGCAGCACCCTTGAATGTAACTGGAAGTATATGAATCAGCTGGGTTTCCCGAGGCACATTTGGAACATTAAAATAATCAGCCACATCATTGACCTCATCCAAGTGTTTATAGGCATCTTCGTGGTCTTTTTCGTAGAAGGGAATCTCCTTGAGTTGAGCAAGTATGTGACCTTTGAGCTCAAAAGTGGCAGTTGCGGGAATTGTTGGCTGCAAAAGTATCAGGCCGGTATCATCTCGTATCCTCTTCTTCCATTCGCCCATGGGAACTTCATCGACGTTCACCATGGTGTTGTCAAAGTATCCTTCTTGATCACTTTCCTCTTTATTCTTATGAGGGTAGCGGAGCTATTGGTTCTTTATTCTTCTTTGGATTTAGGGAAACTAGGAAAATCTAAACATTATCCCAGACTTTTAAATATTTTAATGATTTTTAAAATGTATATGTTATATTGGAGTTGGTATAAGGATTCTAAGGTACAAGCTATTTGCAGCGAATCTTGAGAACATCCTTCAATCCCTAAAAATCTCAACCATTGTAGTCTATCAAACTACTTGCTCAAGGTTGGCTGTGCACCAGCCCGGCCATAAATAACATAGGCACGTGTTCCACGTTTATTTGTGGTATAGCTTATGTAAGGTACTAACCTTATTCGAGATGTTTAAACTAAAGGATTGAGTTTGTAGTTTTAGTTGAAGGTATGTTGGAATGTTTTTAAGTGTTCTCATCGCGGGTCAGAGTGTGTGTGTGTGTGTGTGTGTGTTTGTGTGTGTGTATATATATATATATAACTCTTATATATTATTGGTGGTGAGGTTTTCAATATTATTAGTTTTTGTTTTGTACTCCAAGACTATCAAGTACGGATTAGGGCCAAACAAGAAGCACCAGGGGGCAAAATCATTTTAGCATATAGTTGTTCGGAAATCCAGCAACCCAAGCAGCCTTTCAAACCAGTTACCTCTCCCGTAAATAGTCAAGAAGTAGGGTAATTAATAATAATAATTTTATTAGGATCCTGTTACTATAGTTGTATTCCCCTATCAAGGATACAGGTTCTCTATAGCTAATTTAATTTTGATACCAATCTATCACACCCCCGGCCGAGGTGGCGGAACGTGTTGGGCTGTGCAGCCTAGTTCATTTGTCATGAGTAAACTGAATATATAACACACATACAACAATAAACAAAACACCATTTGTATTCCATATTAATGTTTTAATACAATGTTCTTACAGATAATAGTATAGTACATGAATTGATTTAAATAGGTAGGTAGACGTAACAAAAACTAGTAAACTAGATTGGCTGAAATCCATGACCATTCCATCATCTGAAATGCTTGATTACTAATTTCCTAAGAATATATCTAATTTTGAGGGTCAACTCAAGGTTGGTGAGAGTTACAGGTTTTCTGCTAACAACAGTAATGATACTTTTAAAAACATTTAAAAAGTATTTTCTTTGTAAGTAAAACCATAATTAAAATTGTGTTTGTAAAGAGTCTTCGAATAAACCTTGAAAACTAAGAGATGTCTTTACATAATTAAATCCATACTTAAAACTGTTTTGAGAGAAACCAAGCCCATGGTTTGTAGTGAGAGAAAGAAATAGATTCTAGTAAATGTTTATAGTGAGTCCTATAACTGAGCTACGTGACTAAATGTACCCCCTACAACACTTTATTGTACGTCATAGTAATGATTGTCTACACTTATCACCCGCTTTGATTAATTGGTCAAGGATGTAGCTAGCAACCATAGGTGGGGATGTCAATCCTGTATAAATCTATACATATGTATCTCGCTCCGAGGACTAAAAGTTATAGTAGTGTAGGTTTACTAAGTGTTTAGACTTAACTAATGAATAGTGTCTCACTATAAAGTCCTTAACTAAGGTATGTGAATAACTCTCATCCCTATCTTATATGTGGGTAAGTTACTAGGCCTAATGATTTGTATAAAGTTTATAAAAGCCAAGTATGTTTGGTATACACATGTATGGAGTGAGTTCGATCTTTGAATTACTACAAGGTGGTAATGTCATATATCATATATATATATATATATGTGTGTGTGTGTGTGTGTGTGTGTTTGAGAGACAAAATAGGAAAATTAATCTAGAATATCGATTCTATCCCTATTTTAAAAAAATTCTACAAAAATCATAGGGAGTCGGAATATTTATCCGTAAATTCTCAAGGTTATAAATTTAGTCTACTTTGTACCTAATTTTTTCCATGGACTAATATGAAACCTAAATAAGGAATGATCGTTTTTATAGACTGGTCCGAAAAAGGACTGGAATGATATGCAGTTGTGCAAATATCATAATAAATTGTATAATGATCATATGAACATGTGCGAGTAGTGGTTGAAAAGGTATAGATCTAATCTACTTGCATACACAACATTTTTTCAAACCATATAGTTTAAGACGGGAAAAATAGGTCTAGAATGGACCATAAATTTTCACATAAAATCATAGCGTTTAGTGGTATGTTTTTCAAGAGTGTTTTTGCATCAACGAAATATGTGAACACATGTATTCCCTTCCCCCCCCCCCCCCCCAAAAAAAAAAAATTATATAAAAACTATAAAAAGGGGTCACAACACTCACCTTAGATATGTAAATTTGGTTTATACTTGAGAATGTGATCGTGTTCCGGAAGCACCGCAAGACAACACAAAATAGCAACGAATTTTGATTTAGTTGTTTGGGCTTAATACACACGAAACAAACAATAAAAATTCGAGACTTGGTTTTAGAGTTTAGGCAGAAAAATGGCAGAAGGAGGTGGCAACCAAGTTGTGGTGGTTGCTCTACAAAATAAGGGCAAAAGGGGTGGAGTAGTGGTGGTTCTCAGCAGTTGAAGGCACCTTTGGTGGGGGATTTTTGGACCAAGAAAAAGAGAGCAATGGAGAGGGCGTAAAGGAGATTATTGGATGATTGGTTTGTGATAAATGAGCAAGGCAATGGCCTCTTATTATAGTGCATGAAGTCTCTCAGGGCCATAAAATGCCCATGCTTCAAAAGCTAGTCCAACACACAAACACAACCATGATTCTACGAAGGGGAAAGTTTGCACTCCAAGAGGCATGGTGGAATAGGAGATGGGGGGGGTAGGGACGTGAGTAAGGGATGGGGGTTTGGGTTCCCATGGCTGATTTTTATCACCTCTTGCAAGGATGGTGGGTCATTGTGATGTCACACATAGCAAAAAGTCCCAAAATGCTTCTAGATTTGCATTCCAAAAACCCGATACCTGATTTTTTTTTTTTGAAAGTGGCGTAGGATAGAGTAGAGTTTAAGGATTCCAAAAACCCCAACGGATTAATTTTTCGAGTTGTAGAACTCCGGGAAATCACGTTTAAATATCCGCGTCAAATTGACCCGAAACGTCCGATTTTTCGACTTTTACAAATATTTTTACTAAAACTATTTCAAGTATGGAATTAAATATTAGAATATAGTCTGAGTGCAAAAATCTCTCGGAATTTCCATTTAAGGTATACAAGTGCCTCAACAGATAGAAATAGTTTTAGCAGTTTTAAGAAAATTAGTGTTATACTTGTTTGGTTTCTTATAACAATCCTATCTTTTGCATACGAACTCCGTTTTGGATGTTCTTTATATTTTTGGAAACAGGTGAACATGTAGTATGAGACTAGAATGTTTTCTTTGCTCATAACTGGTTAATACGCAATTTCAGTATTTCAGAAGTATTAACCAGGGTTGCAGTTTGAGTTGTTTGATTCATTTGAGATTTTCCACGATTGGAAGTAAGATACCATCTTATATCCTATAATAGTTGTAGTGACACTATATTTTTCAAAATATGCATTAAATCTCAATAGGTCAGATTACAAAGAGGTTCGTGGTGATCTGACTGTCTATAGTTTTAGACATAAATTTTGGGATGTCATAGAGGTGTTTAATTGTTCTTTTAAAGTTGACTATGTGATGAAAAATATTTGATATTGTTGATGATTAATGTGTTAAGAAAGTGGCTTTGTATTGGGGAAGAACTTTTTGTTTGTTCTAATAGTCTCGTTGAGTGATTGTTAATGTTTGCAATAATGACAATTGAACTAAGATATGTATAAATGACCAATTCTTGGTCTTAAAATATAGAAATGAATATTTATAATGTACGAGCGAAAGAATAAACTAAAACAGAGTTTGTATTAGGAAGTTATGATTGTTTGAAACTTTCGCTGAAAATACACTACCTTATTATTTGGAACATGATCATGTTAAGGAGACATGGGTTGTGTCTTATTATATAAGTCTTAATAATATGTGGGAATAATTTTTAATGAAATAGGTTTCTATTTTGAACACTTTTGGGTGGAACACGGGTTGTGTCATCATGAACACGACCGCGGAGGTCCATAATTCACACTCTAACATGTGATGTGTGTGTTGGTTATAAGCTTCTTACTTGACACGCACATCATTTGGGATATGTTAAGGGGTGATTTTAGGAGCTCGTGATAAAGATTTTAAGCTAAATCCAAGGGAGTTCCAAGAGAATCCAATAATCAAACTATATTACTTGGATTAAAGCTAATGTTTTCTTCCATATAAGCTTAGATGAGTTTAATGGTGAAATTGGAAAGGGTGATGAAACCTTACAGCTTATATAACATGTAATTGAAGGAAATATTAGTGACGTTCTTGTAACAAGCATGGTAAACATGTTTTTAATTGTTATTTGTCAAATTATGGTTGAATATATGAAATTGAAGATGATGATTCTAAAACCTAGTTTGGTGAACTGCTAAATAAATGAAGTTGAACTTATGTCTTGATGGAAAATGGAGAAGTTAATAGTGAAGTATAAATGGTTTTAACAATGAGATTAAGACCTGTGAATATGGTGGAAGTATGGGATTAAGTTATGCAAAACTGGTTGTACCATAAGTTATGATATTTAAGTTAGTTTGTTGTTTTGACAAATTATGGAACAAGAGCAGATATGGGGCTTCAAGAGCTAAAATTATGTTCGAATAAAACATATCAAGGTGAGTAACCTTGTTGCCCACTTAGATAACTAATATCTAGCTATAATGTTATTATTATGTGGAGCAAAAAACATGTACTACAATAAATAAAGATCTATTTTGCCACATTCTTAAGGTATGTTCTCATTGTTTTAAACGAATATAGTTAACTATAAGCTTGTGTTTTATAAGGGTTAGTTACCAAAAAAGGGTTAAATGTGCATTTATTCAACAACATTTTGTCATATTCCCAATTTATGCAGAAAGTGTTTATTTAATATAAATGAAATATACATCTATATTTTATTCTCAGACCAAAATATACAACATTATAACATTTACAAGATTACATGAATCCTGGCAGGCTAGCACTGGTTACATCTTTATTCATGCAACAATGTTCCACTTTTTTTTTACCAATTTATACAACATTGTTTCAACTTTTACCAATATATGCAACTGATACTAATTATGCAACCATGTTTTACCCTGTTAAATACATTACCAATAAAAATATTGCATCTCTTGCTCCTACAACGAAATTGTGTTGCATATTTCGTATAAAATCCACATTTTTTTTCATAAATTCACATTTAACCCTTACAAAAAAGAACTACTATACAATCTATACTTTAGGTCATTCGCCATTCTAACACAATAACATGTACTATAGCTTATCCAACATGATAAATATATTTATCTCTATCTTCCACTCGAAAAAGAAAAGTTATGTTATCTACAAAGTATCCACCATCATATTCACAAATGCTTCTACTATTTGCCTTTTTGCTAGACTCCTATGGGAAGTAAATGCAGTTATGCTGTCTCACACCATTGAGGGGTACAGAAAACATGAGGAACATTTGATATCTGAGTTATGTCTATCATCTGCCTTGAATATTATAATTCAAAGTGGACTTGTATATTGGGTTGAACTTCAGCATCCAAAAAAGTTTGGTTGCTTACCCTTTGGGATCCTTTCTATTACAACATTATACTTCCATCTAAGACATTGTCCTTAGAATTTTTTTACATACAAGGAAAATGTATTATGAAAATATGCTCAATTATTATGAAATTATGGAAGTATAATGCTATAACTTATAAAAATAAAACATATAAATGAAAATGTATTGCTAATTCTTACAACCAGCCATTTAAGTTTCTCATTCCATTTGCCTCCTCATTCTAGTTTCATTTTCTCAGATATATTTTTAAGTTTTAAACATGAATCGTTCTCACAACCTTTTTATCATTCATTATTTATTTGCTATCTAGTTTATGTTAAAGGTTATCAAATTTCTCTACATATTAAATTCTTTTACTTTTAATGCTAACGTTTTAATTTTTATCCTAATATACTTAATTTATCCATTTAAATATATTACTCAATATAAAACATTATCATTTTAATTATACAACTTTTTAAATTACTAATATAATATACTAAATTTGTTAATTTAAACAAAATGGTAAATACAAAACTTAAATAAAAATTCAAATGTACTTAAAAAGTGTTAAAATGCCACTTTTAATAACTAACAAATATTATATATATATATATATATATATATATATATATATATATATATATATATATATATATATATATATATATATATATATATATATATAGGGTGACGTTTAATAGAGAACCATAATTAACCAAAGAACCAATCTTTTTTTCAATTTTTACAACTTATTTTTTATAAAAAAAAAAAACTAAAAATACAGAAATTCATAACTTTTTATTCTTTTTCCAATGATATAAAATTCGATTTTTTTTACGTCAAATTCACAATGTGAATCTTCGAAAATTCACAACGTAAATCCGGATTCACACGGTGAATCCGAAAAATATTTTTCACATTCACAATATTAATATATGAATTTAAATATTTTTAGATTTTTTTTCGATAAAGAATAAGCTCTAGAAATTGGGGAAAAAAATTGGTTCCTTGAAAAACCCATACTTGTGGTTCTCTATTGAACTTTTCCATATATATATATATATATATATATATATATATATATATATATATATATATATATATATATATATATATATATATATATATATATATATATATATATATATATATAACCTATTTTAAAATGCCAAATTAACTAAAAAATTATCCAAAATTATTTTATTATAATGAAAAGTTTCTAAATAAATAATTTTTATATTAAAAAAGAATAGTAATAATTAAAAATAATGTTATATTAAAAAATATAATAAATCACAATAAAAACATCATTTCTTATTTGAAATGGATCATGATTAAATTAATAAAATGTTAAATAATTTATTTTTAAACTAACCAAAATATTATGTGTTATACATATCGTATAGTTTGTAGAATGCTAATGTAATCTATTAGCTACGCTAGGGTGTCACCACTTAACCTTTTGTTATGTGAAAAATAATAATGATTCTTGTTGTTGTTCGTCAAACATTCCTAGTTTTAAGAGATATATTTTACATCCTAGGAAGACTATAATTGGAGATATCATTATTTCTCATACAGAAGTTTCTATAAAAATAAAAAATGTCATACCTTTGAGTGTGGTTTGAAATATTGATTTACATAATTGATTAGAGACCGTGTGGTGGAACCTTCTATTCTCCCTATGATATTTGATATATGTTATGATTACCCGTGGCAGTGTTTTTATAAAGTTTTCGTAAATTTAAAGATTTTAAGAATTATATAATTGAGTTTAACAAAATAGCATGTTAGCAATATTCTTTTTAAGAATTTTTATGAATTTAATAATTTATAGTTACTTTAATAACTAATAAACAAACAAATGACACGTATAAGAGGATTATTATAGTTTAGATATTTATAGAATTTAATTAAATCCCTCCTTATTTTAATAAATAATAAATAATAAATAAATATTCTAATAAATGGATAGTTTTAATTTTTTTTGTCAAGTGTCACTCTAATACAACTACCAATTAATATTATGTCATGTATCATCTAGATATATTAGGCAATTCATTTTAAAATTCAAATTTACATTTTCTAATTATATATTAAATTTGAATGTATAATAACTTTAAATTTTTGATATATCTTTTAATTAATAATTTATTTAAAATGATTTATTTAAAAAATTGATTAATAATTATAAAGTTTTATTATAAAATTTTAATTAAATTTATAAACTAGTTAGCTACGAAAGGACCCATGCTTTGCATGGGTCAGAAGTTTTTATTTTATTTTATGGGTCAAAATGTAAATAGCAAAAGTTATATGGCCAAATTCAGAAAATTTAAGGATTCTTGTTCCAAAACCCAACGATATATATATATATATATATATATATATATATATATATATATATATATATATATATATATATATATATATATATATATATATATATATATATATATATATATATATATATATATATATATATATATATATATATATATATATATATATATATATATATATATATATATATATATATATATATATATTGTTTTCATTTGTAATTGGTTATCATTAAATAGAGCTAACTAAGTAATTACTTTAGAGCATCTCCATTTCACTCTCATTCTCTATTTTTTCCCCTATTTTATCTTCCATTCTTCTCCAACCCTCTTCCATTTATTCCCCTATTTTGGGGGATATGAATAGTATTACACCAAATATGGTGGTATATTATTCATTTCTCCCAAAATGGGGATGAAGTTTGCATTATCGATTTTAATCCCCCTGTTTATATATTTATACATTTCTAGTTCGTTTTTACCTACTAATTATAATTTAATTATAATATTTAATAATTATAATATTTTGTTATATATTAAATTATATTAATTAATTATAAATATAAAATTTATTTTTTTTCATCAAATTCATATAAAAAATTAAATACATATTGAAATTTTAAAAAATGATAACGTATTTTACAAAAACTTATAATTAAAATATATATTACAAATACGATAGAGCTTGAATTGACGACAGATGAAGACAGTCAATTCCAACAATTTCTTGCTCGATATAAACGTATTAAAGATAAAGAAGCACACTTCAGCCTACGAAATGTGTTAATTGATCATTTGTGGGAAATTTATTCCAACGCATAAATATGTTATCTATGCATGTATAATATTTATTTAAAAATGTGTATGTCTAATATTTATATAAATGTATGTATAATATTTATTTAAAAGTGTGTATATGTAATACTTTTATAAATTCGTGTATAATATTTATTTATAAGTGTATTATAAATATAATATTGTTTATTTAATATTAATGTAATGAAAAAAATATAGATTATATATTTGTTAAAACTAAATTAGTAGAGGTGTGTGTTTGCAAATATATGTAAGTTGGAATAATAGAATATACTTGGAATATACTTTTTGAGGTTAAAAATGGAGGGAAAATAGAATAGGGTTGGAGATAAAACAATATTTATCCCATTTTTTACTTTATTTTTTAGGGAAAAAATAAAAATGGGTTGGAGATGGTCTTAATAACTAACAAAACAAATAAATAAATAACATATAATACAATTGTTATAATTTAAATATTTATATAATTAAATTAAATTAATTACATTATTTTATTTGTATATTGTTTATCATTAATCAGATATTATACTTAATAATCTCAACAAGTATTTTTTTTAAATAAAAATAACTCAAATTAATTTTTTTAAATACATTAATTACTCAAAGAAAAAAATGTTCTATAAATTCTGTTGTCCAAGCCTTCAAGTTGAAACGAAGAGTAGTTTAGACTTTAGACTTTAGACTTTAGGATGGTCCATGAACTGATGAAAGAGAACATATTCACGTGAAAGATCGATTTGGTGTCAAATTCACCTTGATTGTATCCATTTTGTAATTGCTTTGAGTATCCCTATTTATGTTTTCAATCTTCAACTAATTTATTTAATCAATTTATCGCGACTCGTGCTTGACGTACTGTTGAATCAGTGGTGGATGATGAGTAGCTTATTCCTGTCGTCATAGTTGGAGCACTCATGTTGCCATCATCAATTTGATAAGCACATATTCTAATTATCTGACATCATTGTTTTCAATTTTGAGAGGTAATTGCTCATGACGAACTTGATTCTAGTTGCTTTATTTATTTCGATTTCCATTTCCATTTTGATTACTTTTAAATGTCATTTCACTGCTATATATACCAGCGAAGTGAGTTGCGGAGTTATCGGAGTGAAGAACAGGTTTTCTTTCTACTGTCGCTCCGACACTCTTCTCTGATCTCCAGCATTTCTTCAGTCGACGATCCGGTAAACTTTACTTCAATTATCAGATATGATCGACATTCAAATTTCAATTCCTTGTGTTTGCTTTTTATTTTTCCGTTGTTACATTGAATTTGTTGATCGATCATCTGCATGTGAATTGATTTTGTTGAATCTGTAGCTTAATTTAACTTTGGAAACTTGATTGCTACAATAGAGGTAGCATTAGTCTGTTCCGGTAGGGTTTTTCCGTTTTCGTTTCTCCTCGTTTGCAGTAGTAAATTGGGGGTTTTGACACCATGAATGTACCTGTGAACATTCGGGTCGGATTGTGGGTTCAATATTTGGGCTTAAATAAAATATAATTGGGCCAAGTGGGCTTGGATTTCACTTTCTTAATTGGAGCATTTTTGACCAATTAGTGTTCACCTTTTCATGCATCTACAATTCTACGTCTTAATTCAGATCAAATTCATAATAACTTCTGTGTTATTATTATTATTTATTTATTTTTAAGTCAGAATTGGGAAAAACAAAGTTGCAAATTTTATAATTATATTACATTTCTTTAATTTATGTGTTGTATCTCTTAAATAAAATCATCTCTATTTTTATTTTTTTTTGCCGAATTTAAGATAATCTTAGATCTAATCATGTGTTCTGATCCGAAAAATCTTCTTAATATCTATAAAGGTGTTAGTCATTAGAGATTCAAATAATACTCATATACTTATTTAATTGCATGTCAATTTACAATTTACACTCAATTTTGTAATTTCATTTTCACTTCTCCAAATGAAGTAAAATATTTTTTAAATCTTACATTTTATGTACTTGATCTTACCCTCACATGACGTGTACAATACAACTTCTAATGCACAGAGTACAAATTTTAATACGTTTAATGAAGCATGTACCTCAATGTTGACTAATTGGGTTTTTAACATCGTCACCACTCACCATGTCACATGTTTATCCGAATGTAAAATGACCATTTTGCCCACGGTGGCTAATATCAGTCGTTGAGAGCGAAGAGGATAGCGATGGCTTTTGTAGTTGTGTGAGTTAGCTGGTTTGACTAGATCCATACGCGGCATGTTGACAATGCTTCTCACATTTCCATCCTAATCAAATTAGTGTTTTAAATTATTATGTGTTGTTATAAATTATAAATAATTTATATTTTTAAAAATATTTATATTAAGAAAAACACATGGGTCGACAAAGATGTGCAATTTTGAATGTATTGTGGAAACGTGGATCTTACTTCTTAACATGTTTTCAACATTTTGTATTTTACATTGTTAGGAAAAATGGAAAATACAACTTTTTTTTTTTTAATATTTGGTTGAAGATATTAATGACATTAACTATCATGTGTCAGTTAATTTTGCTTTTATTAAAAGGATACTTTAGGATCCGATGATCATTCGTCAGAAAAATCTATTTATTTATAAGTTTTTATATAATTTGAGCTGCTTCTAATAAAAATAAATGTTATTAAAACAAAAAATTTAATTTGAAGAGGATTTTATGGATAGATGTTGACTTCCCCACCCTAGTCATGACCTGTCCGGACAAGTATGCATTGCACCATTTCAAATATTAATTAATTTAAACGCCACATCATTTTCGCATTTATTTTTTCGAGTGTTTAATACACTAATTTTTAAATTTAATATCGATAATCATTTTTCTCTTTTGCTTAAACAAATGCATAAATTTAACTACATACATTGCACCAAACAATAATCGATTTTAATTTATTAACACAAACCCCAAATCACAATCTTAATACAAAATAATGAAGCTTAAATATATACAATCAAAATCGAAATCAAAATCAAACCTTTTTTTATAAAGGTCCAATTTATTACAGAGATACACAAATATATTTTTCCAATTTTATTTCAAAAGAAAAAAAGAAAATTTTGTCCACGTGTACATATGATAAAATAAAGCTGGCTATTGCAGATCTTGAAAGAAACACTTTTTTTCTTCGAGTATCCTTCCTCGAAATAGACTCTTCTTCTTTAAACGCCCAATTAACTCATGCATGACAATATAAATTTATATATCTTTTTGTCCCCATTATAAAAAAAAGTCCCGATATTTATAGTATATATACAAATCCGTTAGTGCTACCTTTCAATTATTCGAATTAATCCCCATTGTTTTCTCAAACATAATTCAACTTATTTTCTCTAACATTCTTCTTTCATTAGACAAACAAAAATGAACGCTTTAGCAGCAACAAATCGTAACTTCAAGCTCGCAGCTCGTCTGTTAGGTTTAGACTCCAAACTCGAAAAGAGTCTCCTCATTCCATTCAGAGAAATCAAGGTTCAATTTTTTCATTTTTTTTTTTTAATTTCGATTCTTGATTTTTTTTACTTACGGAATCAAGAATCTTTATAGGTCGAGTGTACGATACCAAAAGACGATGGAAGTTTGGTGTCTTACGTCGGATTCAGGGTTCAACATGACAATGCTCGTGGGCCCATGAAAGGGGGAATCAGATACCACCCAGAGGTGCGTTTTTTTAACGATTTAGTAATCGAATTTCTAATTTATGTTTATCGATATGGATTAATTTTGTGAATTTGTTAAAAAGGTTGATCCAGATGAGGTTAACGCTTTAGCGCAACTGATGACGTGGAAGACGGCGGTGGCGAATATTCCGTATGGTGGTGCGAAAGGTGGAATCGGATGTAATCCGGCGGAATTGAGTATTTCCGAGTTGGAAAGATTAACCAGAGTTTTTACTCAAAAGATTCATGATTTGATTGGAATCCACACCGATGTTCCTGCTCCTGATATGGGAACTAATCCCCAGGTTTGTTTTTTTTATTCATTGAAGTTTAAAATTTTATAAATTATACCTTACAAAAATGATTTATGATTATTGTATTTTGTAATTTGAAATTTGAAATTTGAACAGACAATGGCTTGGATTTTAGATGAATACTCCAAATTCCATGGATACTCCCCTGCTGTTGTTACTGGAAAACCTATTGTAAGCCCTGTTTCCTTTTTTTCCTTGAATTCCAAAACTACCCTTTTTATCAGGAATCTGAGTTACATACATTTTACATTTTACTTTCCATTTTAAATTGATTGAATCATTCTGTGTGAAACTTTCTATTTGGAAACACATGTTTTGTTCGTCGGTTTTGGCAATTCCGACGGAATCGGAATATGAGATCTCATTCCATGTTTGCCAAGTGGACATAATTTTGCTCCATTCTTCCTAAAAGACCAAAATACCCTCAACATTTATATTGAAATAACTCAATAAGTTTGAATTATATTCCATTTCCTTCTATATTCCAATTCCTTAGATAGATTCCATTCCTTCCAAAATCATTACAGGATCTTGGTGGATCATTGGGTAGAGATGCTGCAACTGGAAGAGGAGTACTTTTTGCAACAGAAGCCCTTCTTAATGACCACGGAATGAGTGTTTCCGGTCAACGGTTTGTCATACAGGTATATCATATGTGTCATATATACATACATAGAACATAGAACTAGAAGGATACATATTCTGATTCCATTCCGGTGTTTCAGGGATTCGGAAACGTAGGTTCCTGGGCTGCTCAACTGATTCACGAAGCGGGTGGAAAGGTCGTAGCAGTGAGTGATATAAGTGGAGCAATACATAACAAGAATGGAATCGACATTCCAACCCTAATGAAACATGTCAAGGAAAACAAAGGAGTAAAAGGCTTTGGTGGTGCAAATGCAATTGATGCCAATTCCATTCTTGTTGAAGATTGTGACATTCTCATTCCAGCTGCCCTTGGTGGTGTAATCAACAGGTTGTTTTTTTTGTACCCAAATTTATAATATATATATATATTTAAATGCTCATCAATGAATTAATTTGATTTTAATATTTTATAATAAAGGGAAAATGCGAATGAGATTAAGGCGAAATTCATAATTGAAGCAGCTAATCATCCTACTGATCCTGAAGCCGATGAGATTTTATCAAAGAAAGGCGTTGTTATCCTCCCTGATATATTTGCAAATTCAGGAGGTGTAACTGTTAGCTATTTCGAATGGGTTCAGGTAAATCTTTAAACTAATTTTTACATTTTTGGTCCCTGGTTTTATCCGATTTTCCGATTTTGGTCCTTAAAGTATGTGCTTTGCAATTTTGGTCGTTATTTTCATGTTTCCTAATAATTATTATATCTAACTGCTCAGCTGTGCTGTTAACCTTTTTTAAATGACCATTTTGCCCTTTGATGAAAGGAATCCCCAAAACTCCATTTCTTCCAAAAACATTCTGAGAACAAATATTTTTGTTTGCTTATTTATATATAAATCTAACAAACCAGCTGGTAATTTTTTAAAATTACCATTTTTGTCATAGGATCAACTGACAAAACCTTTAAAAAAAAAAAACAAGACCAAATTTGTTGTTTTCTCGGTCCAAGGGCAAAATGGTCATTTTGAAAAGTAACATCTGCGTGGTGAAATTTAACGTTCACGATATGTAACAGATTTCCATAAAAACCAAAAAGATAGTGTAAATTACATTTTTGGTCCTTGGGTATGGCTGATTTTGTCACTCGTGGTCCCAGAAAGTATATTTTCTTACAGTTTTGGTCCGTATACAAGGTTCTTGTAATGTTTTTGGTCCTTGAGTATAGTTAATTTTTGCAATTTCGGTCACAAAAGTATAGTCAGTTTTACTTGAAACTTTACAAATAAGGATCAAACTTTTGGGGACGAAAAATGTAACATCTTAAAAAAATTCAATTCACAAGAATAATAATAATACTAAAACGGTGAAAAATGATTGGTTTTATGATACAGAATATTCAAGGGTTTATGTGGGATGAAGCTAAAGTGAACACAGAGTTAAAGAAATACATTGTGCAAGGTTTTAAAGATGTGAAGGAGATGTGTAAAACACACAATTGTGATTTACGTATGGGAGCTTTTACATTGGGAGTCAATCGTGTTGCAAGAGCTACTGTTCTTAGAGGTTGGGAAGCCTAAGAATCCAACCAATCAAAATAAATATGAAGCTCCACTTTAATAAAACGAATGTGGAAGGTTGATTTAACTTGTTTTATGATGTTTTCACATGGGCCTCGAGTCCGGTAGTCTTTTTTTTTTTTTAATTAAACTTTGTTTTGTTTCTATGTTTGCTCATTTTGTAATGGTTTTTGGGAAGTAGCAACTTGTGAAACTATGTTTATATTTGGAACTTCCAAGAATGTTTTATGCATATGGAATTGGAAGAGTTTTATGAGTACAAATAATTTATATTATGTTTTGAAAACAAAAATCTTTTGTGAAATTCTTTGTTTGGATCAACTTTTTTTTTGGCGAGTAACGCATATGTTATTCATGTTGATGATGATTATGATGTTCTTGATTGTTTTTAACATTAAAATTTTGAATGAGGCATTTGATGTTTTCCAAAATTAGGAGAAAGGATATGTGTATAACTTTTGTTGGCAAAATACATATCAAAATATATTTATAGAATGATTGGAGATTATAGCAGATGAATAAAACAATGCTCTAAGCTAAGATGTCAAGCCTGCTTAGATCATGGTCTTTCACTTGTTATAATCTTCAAGCATCCTGTAAAAGATATTTTGATATGTATGTTGCCAACAAGAATCGAAGATGTGAATTGTTATGCATTTTGCAAACAAGAATGTTGGGATTAACCGAATTTTATGTGTCTCATCTATTTTCTTATTTTTGAAGGACATTTTAACATTCATTTTCAAAATTATAATGAAAAAATACTCACTTCTATTCAATATCTCTATGGGGTAAAGAAGGTTCAAAATAAGTAACAAAAACTTTAGTTTAGTAACGTTATTTAAAGTGAAGAATCCATGTCATTTTTTTGAATAAAGTATATAAATTTGATGAGAATGTAAGAAATATGATAACCCTTTCTTTCCATTCCATGTTTTGACAATACCAAGACGTATTTGTAGGGATAATACTATGTTATTCCCAATACTTATATTGATTCTATTTACTTTGTTCGTTGGATTTTTAAGAATTCTTTTCAATCAAAACGTGATATATTGTCCAAATGGTTAACCTCTGTTTATGAATCTTTTACATAAAAACAGATTTTATATGCATTTTGTAAACAAAAACAGGACATGTGAATTATCATACATTTTGCCAATAAGAATAAGACACGTAGATTATTATACATGTTTGCAAGCAATGTAAAATATGAAGGCATCTTAGATCGTTGTTCTTCACCTGCTACAATCATGTAACATCTTATAAATAGTTTTTTATATGTATTTTGTTAACAAAAATTGAACACACATCCTTTCCCTTTGGTTTGAAAAAAATTAACAATTGTTTTCTTCAAATTTTAACGGTGAAAACTATCAACATAATAAACAGCAACAACATTAAAAAAATAATAATAATAAATAATAAACAACAAAGGAATAATGAGTCGAAACAAAATGTTGGGCCTTTTTGAGAAAAAACAAAATTTGAGGGGTTTTCTTATTAAAAAACAAAAAGGTTTTTTTCGGAAACAAAAAATAAAAAATATGTAAAAGTGCAAGGTTGCTTGTAAGTAGTAAACATGCTAAAATAATCTAATGGAAAAAATGGAAAAATGAAAGGCTTTAAAAAAAAAATAGGCTTTCATTTGAATATATATTGTGTTTTATGTAATTAAAATGGATAATTACTTGAAAGGGTAATGAACTTTCGATTTTTTTCACATTTAGTCATTAAAATTTTTTTTGTTATCTATTTGCCACTGAACTATTAAAATTGTTCACATTTTACCCTTATGACCGACTGTTACCGGTCATAAGGGTAAAATATGAACAGTTTCAATAGTTCAATGGCAAATAAATAACAAAAAAAAGTTTAGTGACTAAATATGAACAAAATCAAAAATTAGTTTCCCTCTAAAAAGTTCAATGAGTAAATGTGAACAAACTTCCTCTTGTATTATGTTTTAGCAAATTATTTATTTTTGTTAAATTGTAGCAACATTTGTTGATGAAGAAATCTATGAAATTAAAAAATAAAAAAAAAAAACCCTGAAAATATATTTAAAAAAAAACAAAAAACTGAAACCGAAATAAAAAACCAAATCAAAATTTCCAATCTGATTTTGGTTTTACAAAAAAATGAATCGTTCTCACTGATGTGAATTATGATCATTGGTTTGGCATGCGGAATTTGTGACATCCCATGAATACGTAGTTACAACATCGTCTGAACTCGTAATTCATAGTAAGGGGTTAGAGTATCATCACAAGAAATACGTAGTTACAACATCGCCTGAACTCGTAATTCATCACCTACTGTAACAACGTGAATTTTCATTTCTTAAAACATGTTTTCATCCAAATCAAGTCATAAAAATCGTATGTATCATATCATAATACAAAACATATAAATCCCAAGATCATAAACTAAATCCTCCGATAGTGTGTACAGATCACGCAGGTGCCTTCCCACGGTACTCGCTAGTACTTGAAACACATAACACAACAACTGTAAGCATAAATGCTTACTGAGTTCCCCAAAATACTACTTACGCACATACGCCCTTCCAGGCCATGACCTTCCGTTCCATGTGTCTCAGGGGACTTCCGTCCCGACCCGGTAAACCTTCCGGTCCTACCCGCATCGACCTTCCGGTCCACATCACAATGCCTTCCGGCCCATAACATAAATGCCTTCCGGCACATAACATAATGTCTTCCGGCCCATATCAAGCATAACATACATAGCACATACAAATGGTTAACTTATTCATATACAATGCATACAACTCATATCATATCCGACCTTCCGGTCACACATAAATACCCTTCCAGGTATAGTATAGTGAGAAGACTCACCTCGCAGGAAGTCTAGAATCTCACGTGCTCGCTATCTCCGAATCTCGAAACGAAGACCCAACCCCACCTAATCATAACGAAATATCATTCTAATTAATATAGGCTTCCAAGACTAGGCTACACCCTTTTCATTATCCCACAGAGGGGTAAAAGACCATTTCACCCCTCTTTGACTCAAAGTCCACATGTTGACCAAAACCCTAAAAGTCAACAAAAGTCAACAGACCACAGTACGCGGGGCGTATCGGCTTATGTACGCGGGGCGTACATCGATGAACCACAATCGGGGGTCTCAACCCCATACGCTAGTTACGCCCAGCGTAAGTCCCAGATTCAGCCATACCATATTTTTGGTCTTAAATGGTTAAGATACTTCTTCAACTTCTAGATTCGGCTCTCTTTAAGTCTCCTAACCCATAAAGTCGGAACCTTTAAGCCTTGGCATGGATGTGAAGGCTCCTACACTCTCTAATACCTTTCTTTTCAACTCTAAAGATCTAGATCTCATGCATGGCTAATTATTTACGTCTAAGATTACATTTTTATGAACATACAACTCAAATAGACCTGGAATATGATAGATCTAAGCCAATGGAGACTACTTGCTCATAAAGTCTCCATATTTGGGACCAAAACCCGAGAAATTGGTCCAAGAAGCATACCATAAGAACTACAAGGCAAGATCTGAACTTTTTACCTCAGGAAGAAGCTCTAACCTTTGTTATCCACGAATCTACACTTGTACACCAACTTCTAGCCTCCACAATGGACTCCTCTTCTCTTTTGCTACCTTGAAATAACACCTTAAAGCTTAGAACACTCACACCTAGGCTATAAACGAAGGAACAACTCTCTTAGGGTTTCTTTCTGAAGGACGGTGGCTGAGGAACCAAGCCATCTCATTCCTTTTATAGCCAACAACCCAAATTAGGGTTTTGGGTCTGGACCGGTTACGCCCGGCGTAACCTTGGGTACGCCCAGCGTACCCAGGTGATAACGCGTTCAGTGAGGCGCACGAGTACGCGCAGCGTACTCCTTGTACGCCCAGCGTACTCGCCCAACACAAAGGCCAAAAATGACAATTATTTAAAAGATGAAGGGCTAATTGGTTGTACCTGAATTTCGGGCTATTACAGTTCTCCCCCATTAGAACCAGACTTCGTCCCCGAAGTCTTATATCGAAAACAATTTCGGATGCTGCTCCCGCATCTCCGACTCGGACTCCCACGTCAGCTCGGACCCCTTCCGATGTTGCCACTGCACCTACACCAAGGGCACTTCCTTGTTCCTCAGAACCTTAACCTTTCGATCCCTAATTGCCACCGGTCTCTCAACATAGTTCAGGCCTGCATCCATCTAAGATATCCTCTAATGGTACTACTGCCGACTCGTCGGCAATACACTTCCTCAACTGCGACACATGAAAGGTGTCGTGAATCTGACCCAGCTCCACAGGTAGATCCAAACGGTAGGCTACCCTGCCTACTCTCGCGATTACCCTGAAAGGTCCAATATATCGAGGCCCCAACTTGCCCCTCTTCCTGACTCGAATCACTCCTTTCCAAGAAGAGACCTTTAAGAGTACAATGTCACCAACCTGAAACTCGAGCTCGGACCGATGCCTGTCCGCATACTCATCTGGCGACTCTGAGCGGTCAACAATCTCTACCTGACCTGCTGTATCTGCTCTGTCGTTTGAAGCACAATCTCCTCAAGCTGCTCTCTAGACCTCGAATATACCAAAATATCATCAATGAATACGATCACCGACTGATCCAGTATTGGCCTGCACACCCTGTTCATGAGATCCATGAACGCAGCTGGGGCATTGGTGAGCCCAAAAGGCATCACCACAAACTCGTAATGTCCATAACGAGTTCTGAATGCAGTCTTCTGGATATCTTCATCCCGAACCCTCATCTGATGATAACCCGACCTCAAGTCTATCTTGGAGAACCAAGATGCCCCTTGCAACTGATCGAACAGATCATCGATCCTAGGTAATGGATACCGGTTTTTGACCGTCAACTTGTTCAAATCCCGGTAATCAATACACATCCGGTGTGAACCATCCTTCTTCTTGACAAAAAGGATCGGAGCTCCCCAAGGTGAGCTACTCGGTCGAATAAACCCCTTTCCCAACAGCTCCTGATGCTGCGAGGATAACTCCTGCATCTCTGGTGGAGCGAGGCAATAAGGCGCCTTGGAGATAGGTGTTGCTCCCGGAACCAAATCGATACGGAACTCCACTTGCCTTTTCGGAGGCACGCCCGGCAGTTCCTCGAGAAACACATCCGGAAACTCGCACACTACTAGAACCTCGTCAACCGAACTTGGCCTCCCCGCGGCCACTCGTGTGTCCATCACATAGGCTATAAATCCACTGCAGCCCTGCTGCAAACTCTGTCTCGCCCTGGCAGCCGATCAAAACGCTGACCCACACCGGGTCCCCTCCCCATACACAGTAAGCACTCCCCCACTACGGTCTCGTACGGTCACCAGATGTCTCTCGCAGTCAATGACCGCTCCAAACTTACTCAACCAGTCCATGCCCACGATGACACAGACATCTCCCATCTCGATAGGAACTAGATCTATAGGGAACTTGACACCAAAAATCTCGAGCACACATCCTTGAATCACGTCGGTGGTATATGATGGGTTTTGGTCATAAGACATCCTATGTGCTCATACAAACCCTAATGCTTAGATCTAGGTTTCTCTATTGTAAATGCTTTGAATCTAAGACTATAAACCCTAATTCTAGCATATGGAATTCAATATTAACATATAATTAGGTTTAAGATATTACCTTTATTGTTATGTAGTAATAACAATCCCAATTCCTCCTTGAATTGACTTTGGAATGCTTAGAGTCACAAGTGTCACTCCTCTAATGGCTTACAAACACCAAGAGCAAATGGAGAAGGTATAAAGAGAGAGGAAAGAGGTTAGAATTCATCCTTAGGACTTCTTTGTTTAGGGATACACGAATTCATGAGCCTTTGGGTCTTTATATAGGTGTAGAGATAGGGTTTCAGTCATTATCCTTATCTAGTTGCTTATCCACAAAGCAACCCATAAGATAATCCTTGAATCCTTATCATAGTCGAATTCTAAGGCCTTATCACCTTAAATTCGTCCAACCTAATATTAAGATAATCCTTACCTTATTTTGTAACTATCACATAATTACAAATCAGCCCCTCTAGTTTAATTAATTACACTTGATCACAAAATTAATTCCTAATTAATTATTCACCAATATTAATTAAACCATTATGATTTCTCCTTTAATATTTTATTCTTATAACATTTTAATAAATCATAATAACCTCTCTCTCTATTTATTTCTCCAATCAAGTTGCTTTGGTGAAGGCAACCCAAAAGGACCATGCACCATCGGGTCAAGTACATACCAAAATAGTTATGGACTTAGACACTAATCCAACAGTCTCCCACTTGGATAAGTCTAATAACTATTCTGCGTATGACTTCAGATCCTGATCTACAATCATAGCTTTCCAAAGCCGCTGTCAACTCTGATCCTATCAGATACGTGTGTCCTTAGATAAGGGATCATATATTCCTCCATTCTAGATATCATATGAGATATGATTTCAAATCATTCTCTTTGTACTATATCTCGATTTCCGATTTATAACGACAGACTAATTGAACAAATCAAATTAGCCTAGCCCGGCCGAGCATTTACGTTTGTCATCACTAAACCATCGAGGGGCCCAAAGATATCGCTTTTGATCCTACCTTGGATAAAAGGAACGGATAAACTTTGATACAATGCTTGCTTGCACTCACTAACCAAATCACACACAACAATATGTTTTATAACACCAAGTTACTAGTGCGTTTACATATTATCAATGTGCAACCGATTTGCAAGATACAACTCACACATCTCGGTTTCAAGAATATAAGATGTTATCGTCTCACCAATCACTCGTGAAACAATTCATGGAGTGATCCAAGTGAGCGTGGGTTTAATCCAATGCTCAAATCATATTCATAAGCACTCATGAACGTTGCAACAAACATTTGCTTATGTCTAATACTCTTCTAGACAATCCACACACCAATTCACGACAGTCTTCATTCATATCTACTTCCAACATATGAATGACTGTGGCCCGTTCGAATAATTCGATTATTCTTAATAAACTCAATTATTCTAGAAGTCAAAACATGCAAAGTGAAACACAAGAATAATACTAATCCCATATGGCCTCAAACCTTTGAGTATAAATAAAACGCTTTTTATTTATCACCATATTGATTACTCATTATTTGTCGTTTCGGGTAATCAACTTCTTACTTGAATTCCAACACTTGTCCCATGCTCCTAGCATGCACACAATGTTTACCTATGGTTCTTACTTTTGTGAAATAGACAAATTGAACACATTTCCAATCATTCTCATTTTACAACTCCAAATCCTTTTTCATAAGTGTAAGAATATCAAATTCTTGCTACTTATAGAATATGCTAGATTCTAACACTTTATGCAACGATCCTTTTGTAATGTCACTGCACCAAAGTCACAAAGACTATTGCTAATGATGTTACAAAATCTTCTATCGGAGATTGTTACAAGACAATTCCTTAGATATTATGTCTCTCACTCAAAGTACATTCCTTTGAACATCCTTTTGCATAAAAGTTTCTAATCTAGACATAGATTTTCAATATTTACTTCCTAATAAGAACACGCTTCCATATTTTCCTCATGACAACTCATTCTTAATAGAATCTTTTCTATTTGTGATGATGTCAATATGGTCCATCCAATACCATGCTTCCAACTACTCACAAGCAACCAATCCTCGTCGAAATTTGGATTGTTCTTTGATAGTTGTTTAATTATTTTAGTCAAAACCGATTCTAGTCCCTTTTCCCTCTAAATGCACTAGACATTTGGAAAATTTTAGAATGGTCAAACATTAAAGCATTTGCAATCGATCCTATACCCGAAGCGTATGGGACACGATGCACAATGTTTTATTTGCTATGTTCTCAAAATTCAAATTTTGAAGAGGAATGTCGTAATCATAATCGAAATTTTAAGAACATACTATGTACCTTTGACTAAATCTATTAACGTTTCACAACCTAATCCTTTAGATTTGAAATGAAGCATAATATTCTCTCCCTTAATTATAGCAAAATAACTTTACAACCCTTACGACTTTGCAAGGTATAACTCATGTTTTTCTATAATTAATATTGCCAACTTGCAAAACTTTCCATAATAATCATACAATCATAACTTTTATGCTCCCACTATCATGATGATTACTATAAAACATAACACTTATGCTCCCACTAGCTTCGACATGTATTCATAAACATCTTAACTTTCAGAAAGACAATACCTATTGAATTTCTTAAGTCCATGTTTCTAATACTTAGTGCTTTGATAATCTTTTATCAAGGCTTCTTGAACTTATACACCTTGTCCTTAGATAGTTCATATGTGTGTCTCAACAATTAAGACTAATTGCCAAACCTCACAATTCAAATTATGGAAAGGGATACCGTAACCATGATCGAATTCGAGAATGCAATTTTACAATCACTATCTTCTTAAAATCTTTCTTAGTGAAAGCATTTCCTCACAATCATTTTCATGAAGGAGGAAATCTTATGACACTTAGATTTAAATGGTGTATATGTTCCTATCCGTGTGAATTTGTTAAAACCAAAGTTTACGACAAATTCAAACTCATATGGACCGAGCCTTTTTTAATCTTGATTTCTTGCCTTATGGTAGCACAGCTGCCCACCACGTCTTCCAAGTAGTTAAGCAGCTCACCTTTTCCTATCAATGTACCTTTCATTGATTAAGGTGCCTTGCCTTTTATGCGTTCAAGATGAGAACTCATAGGACTCACATGCATAATTAACTCAATTGAAACAGCACAGAATCAAAATATTGTCAACACGATAGGTTGTAAACCTCAACTCATGTGCTAGTGATGATCGATAAGGTTTATTTGATTTGTTCTTGAAACCTTTCCAGACCAATAAGACTCCCACTGACTCCTTGACATATAAGATTCTTTTTGTCAATAAACATTTCTTGACAAACAAATATTCAAGAGTTAGTGTAGTTTTTATCAAAACACTTCATAAATTGGTCCTAGTCGATCTTTGTCTTATTCAAGACATCACAACTTTCCACATTTGATGAATGTTATAAACCTTTAATACTTTTCACTCATTGTCACAATCTTAACTTTAAGACTTGTTATTGGAACGAAGTATGATAGACTTCTTGATTTAACGATTTCTTCAATCCTTGATTCCTCTTCTTAAACATACAATTGTACTAAGACTCACTTAGAGGATCAATTGAGATATGGTTCTTAATCATTAAGACCTATCATAAAACATAAAAGGTACTCTCCCTTCTTCTTAGAATGGAGAAACTTTTATCTTTCTGCCTACTTGATTCTTGTTATTCGTTCTACTATTGATTTAAACCTTTTCAATCAATTCAGAATTACACTTAATCTTATAAGTATAATCATATTTACTAAACCTTTAGTAGATCATGATGAATATCTTGTTACTCTTATGGTGAACTTGATCAACACACAACTTTGTGAACTCGATCTCCTAGTCCTTCACTTGACACTTTGTCAACGAATTTGTCTAATTTCCAAATATGAAATTTTTCATTCATCATGCAACCAAGTTGCGTGATTCCAAATTTCAGTCCAATTGAAATTTGGGCGATGAGAAACTCTCCCTATTTGGTAAATTCTCGACATTTCCATAACATAACTAAGAATCATATCCATTCGTTGTAGAAATATGCAAACATCAATTTTCATAACGATTTCATTGCAAGGAAGTAAACAAATAAATAAATAAGTCAAACAAAATTTATCTTATTTATAAAAGCAGCGGAAAAACATTTGTCCTTACAATGCAAAATCTATTGAAAACTATGTAAAAGGAAAATTTCTAACAACTCTATCATAACTATCTAAGCTCAAAATCCAATCTTCAAGTTCATGCGATCAAGATCCATCTCTTGTGATTAGATTCATCGTGCTCTCTTATCAAGCTTCCTTTCTTTTCACCGATCCTGCAAAACATTCAAATGCAATCTTATCACATCATGTATTAAGAATCAATAAATAGGAACTTAACGGAGTTAGATAGTGGATTTTACCTGAAGCGTAGTTATACTTTTGACTCTCCCATCTCTTAGATCTCTTAGGTAAATAGGGCAACTTCGTCTCCAATGCCCCTTCTCTTGGCAATAAAAGCAAATTGACTCTTTTGGAACAACACATGAAACTACTTCAAACATCGCCTTTCTCTTATGATCAAACTTTTCGATCATTGCATGTCTTTTATTGTCATTGTCTATATCCATAGAGGTCTTGAAGGCAGATTCACCAATCAACTTTGCCACTAAACTATTGAAACTGTTCACATTTTACCCTTATGACCGGTAACAACCGGTCATAAGGGTAAAATGTGAACAGTTTCAATAGTTTAATGGCAAATAGATAACGAAAAAAAGTTTAGTGAATAAACGTGAACAAAATCGAAAATTCGTTACCCTTTCAAATCATTATCCCTAATTAAAATCATGGTATGTATACATGTATGTTTGGATTTCCTTTACATATATCTGCATATTGGAGCTTGAATGTAATTGTAAACATTTTTTCAGTTATTATAACTGTTAAAAACAACGGAGTTATTCTATCATTTCTATGAAACATCCAACTTAGACTTTTATAATTATTTAGGCATCATTCTTGTGAAAATCTTTGACAAGCATTACGACTTGTAAAAATACATAAATCTGATGAAAACATAATTAACAATGTGTATAAAAGACATTTATTCATACATAAGAAAACTTAAAGTCAAACTACATAATTCTTTTAAAAAACGTACTAATTCTAATAAAGAGAGTACATATAACCTACAAAATACAAATTCTCAAATCCATGAGTCTCTCAAACACACATCAACCAAAGTACAACCTAACAAAATCATGTAGGAACAAGATTAAAATCCTCCTGTAGATCTCCAACTAACAAGAAACAAACAATCATTGCAAACAAAGCAACAAAACCAAACACAAATCTATAACCAAATAACCAAACTGTTGCTTTAGTTTCAAGAACTAATTCATCTCCATGTGTAATGACTTGAGTTGAAGACATTGATTCTGAAGTAAGATTATCATGTTCATCATCTTCATGAGTGACACAATCACTAAGATCACTCACAACAACATTTTCATCAACATGCTTTCTTGGAGTTGTATACATCTTAACATTCTCAATATCCATATAAGATCGAGCTCTCTGTAACAAGATTTTAAAAAGCATATAAGATAAAGATAAACAGATTAATCAAGATTCAAAAGAAAACAATATCAAATATTCAAATTATCAAATACCTGAGGACTAGGAGTAACACTTCTTGAACTTTTCTGAAAGAATCCTGAAAACCCATCTTCATAATCTCCTTCATCTTCACAAAACCCGTTTTCATTAACACTTTTGTTACTTGAAAACAACCCATCTTTCAAAGAAACATCCACCACACCATTGTCATGCCTCCAAAGCTTTCTACTCACACTTTTTGAAGAGTCAACAACTGAAACGGGTGAGTCAACCATGGAAGTATACCCACCGAATGAACTCATGGTTTGTGATTCAGGTGATAAAGTGAAATCAGATTCACCCTTTTTACCATTTTGCTTAAATTTCGAACCTTTTTCAATCAAGATTCTCTTTGCTGTTTCCATTGCTTCAAAGGCAGCACCTTTAACATACGCCATTTGATCACCTTCGCCTTCACACTTCTCCATTTCTTCAATTACAAAGTTAAGTTCAGACATTATACACTTGTAATCCAAACACTTCATGAGAAAATTAATCATTTGAATTGCAACCAATCGTTTCTGAGAGTTCCCCTCTGAAGCACCCGTATTCAATATCGTAACACCCGACCAAATCAACAATCGCGCATAAGCTTCAACGACTAAACTGTTATGTTTAGCGAGAGACATAACTAACCCCATATGTGAATTACTCTGCATAGGTTTTTCCAAAGCCCCAACAACTCTTTGACATACTTCATTCACCATTTCACTTGAAGCAAATCGCCAGTTATCAGAGTCAACAAGAGCTTTTAAACAGAGAGCAGCGCCAGAAGATAAACTTTCTTGATTAGCTAAAAGGGAATCGGAAAGGGGTTTACAAAGGGAATGAATGATTCGTCTTTTTTTGTCGTCTGGAGTGGTGGGGTCGATTCCGTATCTAGCAATGGCGGGGACTACCTTTGAGCAAGCTTGGTGAAGAGCGAAAGATGTTACGGTGGATTTTAAGGTCTTGATAATGGTGGACATGATGTTGTCGATTTGGGGGACAATCTTTGTGCCATGAACACGAGCAAGAGCTTCGTAAAGTGAGATTGTGTATTCACCTGAAGTTGTTCCGGTGTCATTGGTTTCAGAAACTTGAGCAAGAAAGATCGGAATCGCCTTTGAATCCAAATCTTTGACGTAAGATTTCAATGCTTTCATGGCTGATTTCCTGCTATCGGCGTCTTTATCCAGATTTTCCAGTTCTCGCTTAACCACAGGACTCAGATTTCTTCCCATTTAGTTCACTGCAAAAGAAAATGAAATCGACTCAAAGTGGAAACTACACAATCTCTGAATTAAGTGAATTGTTAAATCTTATTCAATCAATAAACGCATATAAGAAGATAACTAGAGCAATGAAGACCCAGAAGTTCATTTCTCTTTGTGGGTAAACGAAATTGGAACTACAAATTTACAATCAAACAAAAACCCAAGAATTCTCTTACACGCTGGTGCAAAAATCGAAAGAACATTCGGATTTTCATTCAATCGAGTAAACACATTACAAGAACACAAAATTATCAACATTGGTATAGTATCGGGTAGTACCTGTGTGAGATGAAAAGGCTCTTGATGCTAATTTCGACTTAATCGCTCATAAAAACACAAAACAATTAAGAAATGAAGAAAATGGGTTTCTGGTTTTTGACATGAATATTAAAGAATTTGTAATACGGATCGACTGTGTGTATGTAATTTGATGAAAGAAGGGTCTGGATTTTCTTGATTGGATAAATTGGGCACCGTGGATTCCGTGAAACTGTAAGAGCTTAGCTGTCCTTCCAATTGACCCGAGTATTTTTCTTTCCCCCCATCGTATATAGGGATAGGGATTCTAAAATAATTCAAATATTTCCTTTTTCCCTCGTCTACTTTTGTTGCTTTGACTATTATACCCTCTCATATTTAATTTATATGTCTATTAGACAAAATAATATTTATGAGTATTTATTTGGGAGATTATAGGTTTGGTTGATAATGGGTTTTCTAGAACTTTAAAAAAAATGTTTGTTTGAAATACAAGATTAAAATATTTATTTTAAAACAAATAAATTATAATTTAAAAGTAAATGGTTGAAACTAATGAAATGATGGTGGTTTGTTGATATCTAGGTCGTAACAAGGAATTCATGATCAAAATTTATGTGTCCTGCTTAAATGATGTGACAAAAAATGGGTTATGTTTTTTTGTTATTGAGTCAAATTGTTAATAAGGGTGTATTTGGTATGGATCTTTTAGGAGCTTCTAGCTTTTAGTATTTGATAAAATGTTTTATTGTGAATAAAAAATCTCATTTGGTAACAAGTTTCTAGTGTTTAAAATGTAAAAGTTATCTTACTTAACATTTAACAAAACACTACCAACTTGTTTCGCCTAATACGCCCAATATCATTTATACAAGTATATCATTAACTTTAATACCAAATATCAAACATAATTCAATAAATACTGGTTAATATTTTACATTTGTTATGAGCAATTTCTGATATTAAGAAAACAATCTATAAATTTATCATTGTTAATACCAATTAACATATCTTTCTCAATATATGATATTAAACACTCATTTATAAATCGATGTGCAAATAATTTTTTATGAAATTGATTGTTAACAATTAAGCAGTCATCTTATTCGTATATTAAATTGACCAAACTATAAACAACAATACAACATAAAAACTAAAAAAATTATCAAATCATGACAAAAATCTAAAACACAATAGATGAAAATTTAATCGTCTAATTTATGATCTATATATTTATTTTATATTGATAAAATTATAAACAACAATACAATATATATAAAACAATAGTAAAAACTAAAAAAGTTATCAAAGACAAACATCTAAACCACAATAGATGAAGAATTAATCATCTAATTTATCATCTCTATCTAATTTATGGTCTCTATTTTTACTTTTTAGTTTATGTCATGCTATTAATCTCAAGAACATGTTAACAATAAATTGTTTTCTAGACATTAGGATAGGTTTTGACTTATAACTCACTTCCTATTTAATTTAAGCTCGTAGTATTCCGCCCCCTCCCCCTCTTCCTATTAATATTCACCCCTACGGGTGATGTGATGTTTATTATTATTATTATTAATAATGGTGAAAAAGGGCATTCTTGTAATTCACTTTAAATTCTCATGAGACCAGCGAATTTATTTAAATCTTCCCGCTCTTTTTTACACATCTTTTTCCTTTTTTGTTTTTTGATGGTCCATAACAGAATATACCAAAATATGGACAAAAACGGTAAATTACAAAATAGTCCCTACAGAATTACTAATATCATAAGGGCCCACCTAATTAATTCTAATGTAAATTTCAAACAAATATATTTCATATGCATGCATCCCATCTCTCAACGAACCAGGAATGTAAGACTTGTGGATATTGTCCCTTTCAGTTTCAATACAGTTGGTCCTTCAATTCTATAATTTAATACCAAATATTAATTATTAAATAATTTCTTGGAGTATCATCAAGAGTTCAAATACAAATTTTATGTTATTTCGTTGTGTCTTATATGGATCAACAAATATATTTAAATTCAAAGTTTAAAATAACAATCAAAATTACTTAAAATTTGGATATCCAAACTTATAAATTTGAATAATGATTTTCCAGAATATTTTAGTATTCCAATGATCATAAATCATAAATTCAAATTATATGTATGTTTAATTTGTTTTATTTCTGAAATTCATTTAAAATTATCTTTTATTTTTTAATTATTTGTATGCTTGTATTAAAATGTATATTAGGTTGTGTTTCTATAGCCATAATTAGTTTATTTTTTAAGTTGTATAGTAGACAAACAAAAAATAGTTTATAAGCTAGTTTTTTTTTTAAACCAAAGGACTTCTAGCCCAGCGATATCCGGTGTTGCCTTCCTCCTTGAGGTTGAGGGTTTAAGTCTCGTCGTGGATATAGGTGGATTTAATGTGTAGTTTATGGGTAGGTTAGATTTGTCGTTCAAAAAAAAAGCTAGTTTTTTTTAAATTTTCTGAATATACTATTAATTAATTACAAAAACATATTCTTCTAAATACATTTTTATGTTATTTTATAACTTTCAACTAACTTATCAACTAGTTTTACCAAACGTTATTTTTGCTAGCTGTTTTTTAGCGAATACCTAGTTTTTCAGCTAACGGGGAGAGTTTACTAAGACGCAAGTTGGGTCTAATGACATATCTAAAACTTCAAATTCTTTATATTTTATATAGGAAACTTTTAGAACCTACTTTGAAAAAAGTTTAAAGCCTACATTTGAAGGCGTCTACATCAACACAACAATGATATAGTTACCTGGAAACATTTTCATATAAACAAGTGACTTTGTGTGTTTAGTTATGAGATGATAAACAAAAAATAGTGTACCATTAATTATTAATATGTTTATAAACCTTGAGTCGGTTGGGTTTGCTAGCAATATCGAGCCTAAATTTAAGTTCAAAAAGTTATTTCTAAAAGGGGGTATTAGTGCAATTTTAGCCCATTTTGGTCCTATTTCTGGAAGTTGGGCAGGAGTTGAAGTTGTAACTTCAGATCTGGACACCTCTAGCCCCCCATAGCGATAAAGTCATCGACTTTATCAAGCTTTGGCCCTTCTCCATGCCATAAACCTCTTCATAAGCTTAGTTTTGGCCTGTAGTGACAATGTCCACACACAAATTACAACACAGGTTAGTATAGTGAGAAGACTCACCTCAGATGGCGGAAAAATCCTACAAATGTTGTTGTTGTACTCCGGACTTCGGCCTCTAACACTGAGCCAAACCCACAATTAACCTTATTAGGATCTAAGACCATAACTTCACATATTAGGTCTAAATATGGTCCACCAACCCAACCCATAAATAACCTAATCCAATTGGCCCACAAAGGCCCCGATATCACATGGATCCATAAAAGCCCACTAGTGGCCCAACTATGGCCCAATTTTCCAAATTGGGCCCAATCCCTCATTTGGGTATTGCCCTGGAGCTCATCTACATATTCTAGTCCACCTGATTGCTCTTGGATACCCCATCCATAGCCCGGTCATCAAAGCCCAATAGAAAGGCCCAACTCAGGCTCAAGCAAAATTAGGGTTTTCACATGAAATGACGATTGGGGTTAAGTGTTCTCACTTAACCCATTAAGGACTTAGCCCATTAAGTCCATTATTCCACTAAGCCATCATACAATAGAATCGTCATGAGTTATAACTTCAGTCCACTAGTCCAAACACAGGTCCCAATAGGTCCAAACCAACAAACCCAAAATTAGAGTTTTCTAAACCATAATTAGAGTTTCTAGCCCAATCACGAAGCATCCCAGTCCAAGATTAAGTGTTTAGGTCTATTAGGGTTCCACTAGGTCGGGCACCACCCAGTTCCACCTCGGGCATTGGTGTCTGACAGTAACTCACGGCGGTAACCACCACCTCACGGCGATGGTGGTGGTCTATCCCTCAAACCCTCCGCCAAAATGCTAAAACAAGTCTCATTCCACTAGACATACTCATAATCATCACAATATATACACACAACCACCACCATATGGCGGCTGGTGGTGCTGATGCGGTGGCAGGAGGCAGCAGCCACCACCTCACGGTGGTGGCAGTGGGTTTTCAGCCAAATATACACACTTCTCATACCTCAAATACCGAAAACAACCACCACACACTAACATGCGCTCAACCAGCCACCTCTTAGGCAGCGGTGTCACCGAAAAAAAAACACAAATAGTAGCCCTCATGGCCATCGACGGCGGCAACGACGATTCCGATGTCACACCCAAAAAAGAACGAGAAGGAAAGGAGAAGCATAGGTTGCGGTGACTTACTGAGCATCCATGATGTCTCATGACTTGCACAATGATGACACAATGGGTTTTTCCCGGTCCTCGGCAGTTCTCCAGCGGCCCCCGACGTTTCCGGCAGCAGATATCATAAAGGCGTACTTCAACGGCAATGTGGCTATCGGTGGTGCTCAACGATGAGGCAGCAGGCCTGATCGGAACAGTGAACGGATAGGGGTGGCGTTTGCTTTGCATCACGCATTGCGGTTGGTATCATTAGGGTTAGATACGGTTAAGGAAGGAGTGTCGAGTCTAAATCTCGTGCCTTTTTAAAATATTTGATCATTTACCAACATTAGTCCCTCCCTCACAAGATCTTTTCAAAACAGATCCCTAAATTACCATATAGCCCCTTTCATGACAAATTCCTTTCAAACTAGGTACAAAATTTACCATTTATACTCTGTCGTCTGGAATCCCTTTCAAATCGCGTCCATAACTTACTCTTTCAACCCTCAAATTCTAAAATTATATCAATTGACTCCACAACACCAACACCTCGCTAAATATTATTTACATATTTATTCAATAATCAAGATGTTACAACTATACTTCATATCACTTCTCAAACAATCCCTACAAATGAAAAACTATAAGAAATTAAAAGATTGTCTTCAAAACGAATCAGTTTAAGACAAACTCAGGAGTATCAAGAAGAAAACTCAAACCGTAAGTCGCTGATTGAATTTGCATCCACAAGGTTTGAGAATTTCATGTATAATCTCAAAACAGATCCGAAAAGTCTTCACATCGTTAAGCACAAAACCCCATGTGTAATCCTTTCCTTTCTTCCCTTCCCGCAGAGGACACATACTCTCAAACAAAGTTTTTTGTGTAGTACAGTTGATAGATGTCCCTTATCATGTGCCTGGAACAACCACTATCAACAAACCAAAGTCTGATGATATGCCTCCATAGCTGCTCCAGCACAGAGCGGGATCAGTTGATCTTTGGAACCTAGTCCATTTTGAAACTGGGTCGACCTTTTTCATCTTTTCAAGGTACTCTCTCCCATGACATATCCTGCTTATCACAAATAGAAGATGAAGAAATGTTGGAATCATTAGACGATTTGGGAGATTGAAGCTTTTGTACTCATCTATAGTCTGGCTTAACCCATTTCTTGTTCGATCAGATGGATGCCTTGTCACTTGCTTTGGAAATTGAAGCCGATCGCTAAGATAACTTTGACCTAACCGGTCTTGGTTTCACTAGAGCATCTCTTGAAATTGGCTTCTTGGCCGACATTTCCCTCTTGACTTTGGGATTTTGATTCTTGGCCTTCTGCGCTTTCTAGTCACCATTGTTTGAACGAGGCCTCAATGGGTTTCTTTTGGACAATCTCCGTCTTTGTGCGTTCTGTCAGCCTTGTGCATAGTAGGGAACATATACGTGATTTAGACAATTTCTGGTAATGTGTCCAGGTGTTCCACAATGAAAACATGTATGTTTCTTCACGTAGGAGTTGTTTTTGCCTACCCTTGGTGGCATACCCTTGCCTTGTCTCTGATTGCTCCCACAAGCACACTTGCAACAGACACTCTGTTTAGCTTGAATTGGTGGCCTGTATTTACCAACAACGGGTTGATTAGAAGCAACATATTCAAAGTTCAAGGAGTCATTTGTTTGTTCAATAGTGTTCTCATTATTCTCATCTTCCACTACTTTACCCGCACATGAAGTAGAATCATCAAAAACATTCACCTCAATATCCTCAGTTAGACCAGATTGTTCAGTCTTAACTGAAGTTTGTTCAAGGAGTGGGCCAAACTGAGCAACGATTTCTTATTTATTGGTATGAAGGGGTGGGTTATAGTTTTCATTAAAGGGAGGTGGTACACTATGATACCCTAGACCCTTGGTTTGATTATGTTTAAATATTAATTGTTTTTCTATCATGGATGCAACTACCTCACTTGAAACATCAAATTTCTTAAAGTTGAATTCAGCATCTTTATATTTAGCTTTCAATGCATCAAGTTCGGTAGTCAAGTTAGCAAGATGTTCCTTAACATAATCATAATTCACACATTTATTACTGTATTCTTCTTGAAGTTTTCCAAAATCCTTGGTTTTGGCCTCTAGTTGTGCTTTTAAAGGTTTTTGGGCCTTCCTAAGTATATATCCTTCATATTTAAGGTCCTCATTTCCCTTTTTAGCAAATCATTTTGTTCACGAAGAAACTTAATTGTAGCTTCACAAGATTGAGAGCAAGAAACTTCATTGACTGAAATGTTTGAAGAACTCATTGTTTATCAAACATGCCCTTTGACTATAAACCTCAAAAGTCAACCTTAAAATTTAAATTTAAAATTTGAAAGTTAAACGAGAAAGTCAAAGTTTAAAGTCAATATGGAATTTGGTATAAGTTCTTGGAGGGTTTCCACGACTTCCTAGTATGTTTACACGTTTAGCTCGTATGTTATTTCTATGGTTGGTATAGATCGTGTGGAGCTTCCCATGGCAGGTAGCCAAGACCACGTGGGATTTCAGTGGCAACTCGCAAAGACCATGTGAGGGGTTCCCATGGATGATAGTTAAGACCACATGGGGATTCCAGTTGCACTTGGTATAAGACCTTAGATGGTTTCCATGGCATCCTTATATGTTTATATGCATGACTTATGTATTATGTGTAGCTTATAGAGTTATTATGGATTATGTGATTATGTGGGGTATGCTCTGAGGAACTCACTAAGCATTATCTTACAATTTGTTGTTTGTTTCAGGTACTCAGAGATTAAGGGCAAGGGCCCAACTTGAAGGCGCGATGTGCACTTTCTCCGACAATTTTATTTTGGGACACTCTGATATATTGAATAAAATGTCTGATGTTATGAATTTTGAAAATATTTGTTGTTGAAATTTCAAATTTATGGGAATGTTTTGGTGATCAAAAAATAAAAATTTTATCTGGAAAATTTAGGATGTTACATCTTCATTACATCCGTAACACACTCTCTTGTTGAATGTACACTCATTGGCGTAATGCCCAGTCTTCCCACGCTTGAAACAAGTCACCTTCTTGCCACATTTTCCAGAGTGTTTCTTTTTTCCCTTCTCATACCATTTGGCTTCACCTCGTCCTCCTACGGACTTTGAGAACATGTTGCTCTTGTTAGACCCTGTAGATCCCTCAAATTTCCTCTTCTCGCCAACTTCAACCTTGTTGGTGGTCTTTCCTTTGATCATTTCTTCAACAGACTTAGCAACCCATATGGCTGCCTTAAGAGTAGGTGCCTGGCGTACTGGAATAATATACTCTCATAGTAGTCCCTGATTATACTTATCGGGTTTTGTTTGCTCGCCAGGTACGATGAGCAAAGCAAACTTCATCTTCTCTGTGAAGGCATTGGTATACTCATCAATGGACATGTTGCCCTATTTCAATGTCAGAAACTGGTTCTCCAACTCTAACATGTTTTGTGCCGAGCAGAACTTGCATTTAAAGTGTACCAAGATTTATGCCCATGTCAGTTGTAGTGGGTCATTGGGGCTCATGATCTTTCCTAAAGTGTCCCACCAACGAATAACATCACCCTTAAACTGACACAACATACGTGGTTTGTAGCTTACCCTTTCAACCACATGTTATGATAACTAGATCCATCTTAGAGATCTAGTCCATAACTCCGATTGGATCTTCTTTCCCAGTAAAATTTGATGGTTTGCAAGTCGTAACGTCTTTATACTTGCATCCATTCCTTTCAATTCCTTTATCCTGGTTATTTCTTCTAACCATTCGGGGTTCAACTTAACTCACTGCATGACTGTAATTTCCAACAGTTATTCATTCAGTTCGGGCTACACAACAGGCACAGTAGGTTCATACCTATTATTAAGCAACATTTGTCTCATCTCCTCCCTTTATTTTGCCATCATAGCTCGAATCATTGCTTGGAATCCTACCATCGTGATTGGCTCGAGTGCAGCTGCTACCTATGGTGCACGCACAATCACTCATGGCTCACGCTGCAGGGTACCGTTTCCCAATCCGCCTTAAGTTCTCATCATTTCGATTTATACACTCTAGCAGATGTTTATTGTATAACGATGAGAATTTAAGATAGGGAAAACTTTATTTACGATAGATGTATAAATCTCCTTATCACTCCGAAATGTTATATGTCAGTTCTAATATTGTGATTAAACGTTTAGAAATATGAACACATAAATTTTCCAGATCCGGTTGGCAACAAACCATAGATCCGATCAAATAATGGCATTATAAAGCATCACAAATCATTTAGCAGATAAAGCAATTTAGGCATCTTCCCTAAGTAATCTAGTGCCCATGTCTATTAAGGCATACACCCTAAAATATATTAGACACACTCCTCATGATCATCGCTTAGCATTCTAAGTTTAAGTCTAGAAATTTCCTAAAATTCCTTGTTCACTTAAACTAATGCTTTGATACCAACTATGACATCCCCAAATTCATGGTGATTTTAAAAATTTTATTTATGCTTATTTTAAAATAAGAGTAATCTTTTTGAAGAATAATATTGCGGAATTTGCTCCTAGAAAAACATGATAATCATATTATCAAAGCATTTTCGAAGAAATGTATTTTATTTATATTAAAATATTGGGATGTCATCGTTAATATAGAAACATAAGCATAAACATACCTTATATTCCTTTACACTAATGATTTACATCTCCTTTAATCTCTCAGTGTAATGTACATTCGTATCGACATCTGTGATACAAATAAACTGAGTGGTTAGGTTGTGAAACTTGGTGAGTACATAAGATTTTCCACCCACAATAATATAATTATTATGTTTAATCATCAAAAAATTATCCCAACTTCGCATCCCCATTATCTTCTTTATTGTTAAGGATCTACCTAAAGAATTATCTATTCTTCATTCAGTAATTCCTACGGATTCTCCTTAGGAATAGGCACGAAGTCCATCGTTGTCGATGTTATCTATTCACATAGCTGCCAACATTATCCTTTAGGCGCAGCTGCCATGATTATGATGCATCTATTAGGCACAACTGCCAATATTATTCTTTAGGCGCAACTGCCAGGATTTTTAGAGTACATCTGGTGAGCATGTAGTTCAAAAGCACCTACAGGTTGTGCCGCAATTGCCAATGTTCATCTATAGGGCACCAAGTCCATAGTTGCCAACGTTCATCTATATCATCTTTCATCTCTCATCATTCATCTACCCATCTTTACCCAATATATTTATAGGTATAAAAATACATATATAGTTTAAATCACGTAAAACATGTATAAATCGTTCATCCAACATAGATATCAAGAACACATATAAAAGACACATATAGGATGTAATTTGAAACACACACGTTTTGAAATCGTATTTTTGTAATAAATAATACTATTAAATATTATGTGATATTGAGTATTAAGTTCTAATATATAGTTTTTACTAGAAATAAAGTAAAACTATGTTTAGAATCACTCGGAAAATATTGGAAGTCTTATGAGATTCCAAGTTAATATTGAAATTTAACGAAAATATAAAATTTGAAATAAGTAATTTTTTATTAAAAGTTGTAGAGAATCCCGTTAGAACCATTTAGGCGAAAACCTCATCGAAATCCGAGTTATAACGAAGAAGTTATGACTATTTGAAGTTTCGCAACAGAACCGACACGACACCAAATGACGTAAAAAGTGAGTTTTTGATAAAATACTTTTTAGCCTATATGATCTAAATGAAAATCGTAGTATTCGTTAAATCGAGAATTTCCATAAAAAACGTCAAAATCTGACTTCATATGAGAAAGTTATAATTTTGACAAGTTTCGTTATAGTAGTAGACAACTAAAAACTTGAAATAAAGATCGAGTGAGTTTTAGCCGACACAACCTAAATAAGAATCGAAGATCTCGTCGATTGTAGTTCAACGGTAAAAAGATAGAAGAAAACGGACGTCAGATGAAGAAGTTATGCATTTTTAACAGACTTTTCTTGTCCCGACCCGTTAAAAATATAATATTAAAAATGAAATCAAAATTAGTCGATGGAGTCTAAACGAAAGTTGTAGAGTATAATCTCAGCTACGCGTGGATGTAAATAATGTCAAAAACGGTGCTCGTATGCAACATATACGAATTTTTGAAGTTTTTAAATAAAAAAAATAAAAAAAAAATCCCAGGATTATCCGAAAGGGTACGCCCAACGTACTTCGCTCTTGCAGGGTCTCGGATCAGCCACGTCCCTCTCTCTTCGCACAAAGTTCCACATCCGAGTCGGGGTTCCGATCAGATAACCCATTGCAAGTACGCCCCGCGTACTGAGCCGCCTCACTGTACGGCTAACGTACAGAGGACTTACGCCCAACGTAGTCAGCAACTTCGGTCCCCTATAAATAGAGACCAAGGATCTCCGAAATTATGTTATAATTTCTTATTTCCTTTCACTATAAAACCACTTTTAGCCCACTTTTAACCCCCAGAAGCCCTGCTATCATTCCCGACACCCGAAGCAAGTCCCGACGCTCCGAAGTTTCCGAGAAAATCATATTTTCTAGTCGAAACTCTGCCCGAGTAAGGCCGGTTTTCAACTAAAATCCCCGGTTTCATCACAAAAAGTCATATTTAGATTCGAAGTGGTGCCCAAATTATCATTTAATCCCTGGTTATACAATTGTATGTTATGTGTTATATGTTCAATGTGTTTTCCCATGTTATTATGATAGTGAGTTATACCTTAGGCGACGAAGTGTATGACATAAGCATCACTTGGGTGTTGGTATGTAGCCTCTAGCCATGAAGTGTGTGACATATGCATCACTTTGGCATAACAGAATACAAAATAATAATAATAATAATAATAATAATAACATGGTTGAAAGCCTGTGTATTCTAGTGAAATGAAATTCTGAAATTATATTTTCTTCGCCATTTGGGCTGAAGTCTTATTAGTGTATATCAAGTGTTGGAGAATTTTGATGTCTCATTGAATTCAAATTTTTGAATCTGATTATTTGTTGTTATGGGAAGCGTGTCATATGATGCTCATTTGCCTATCTTGTTCCTTGTCCCTCTTTGCTTCTGTCATATTGATATGTATATGGCATAATGTTATATTGTAACTATTATTGAACTCACTAAGCATCACCTGCTTATCCCTGTCAATGTTTAAAACTATTGCAGGTGATAAGCATCCAATATAGTTTTGTACTTGTAGAAGATGTAGAATAGATAATATTATAACTTTTGTATTGTATTACTGGGAAAGTATGTAATATGTGTAAAACTTTGTAAAAATTCTTAATAGTCGGTTTGTATCCAGTTTATGTAAATAAACTATCAATGTAAATTATCGTTTTATAAATATGCATGTAGCATGTTTTGGAGTAACAATATTGTGAAATATGAAAGTTTGGATCTTTCAGAAATAAAATGTAATTGTAGAAAGAATGGAGAATAGGTCTTTCAATCATGGTAACAGAGCAATAGTTTAAGTGAACTAAATATCACGGATTGGTATTTAGACTTAAACCGTTGGAAGTTCAATATATGAACGAATTCGTTAGGAATATATGGATACAAACCATAGGAAAGATTTAAGTAAATTATTAGGTAATAATAAATCCTAATATTCTAAAATATTACGTTGCTCCAAATTTCAGAAGAATGGTTGAACAGGAGGATAGTCATACACTAGAAGTAGGTGGAGATCCTAAACCTGGTGAAGTAAATACTCCAATATCCCCTCGAGAGGAGCGACTCTTGGGTAAACTTACTGGTATCATTTGGCAAACTCATGAGGAACAAAAGAAGGATAATGATAAAGGCAAGGAGAAAGTCACTGGAGAACCTTCTAAAGGAGAGTGAAGCGTCCCTTGTTCAAAGATTTAAAGAGTAGTGGTGTTATGGAGTTTTTGTTGGATTAATGTCTAAGTCCATAACTATAATTGGTAAGACTTGACCCGACTCAGCATGGTCCATTTGGGTTACATGGCATCATGTATTTGGATAGACTATAATGAGAGAAATAACACTTAAGGTTTGTTAATATATTATAAGTTCTAATATATTAATAAGATTATTTAATTAGTATTGATCAAGAATTAATCTAGGATTATTTAAGTGATCAAAAGAAGACTAATTAGATATATGGGTTGATTGTGTAAATCATCCATACTTGTATAGTGGGCTAAGGCTTCATGGATTGTCAAGTTGGGCTAAAACCCATAAAATGCTCCATGGATGCTCCATGGTGTATTTGAACACATGGATCCAAGGAAATGGAAAGCCATGACAATTAGGGTTTACCCTAATTGTCACTAACTACATAAGCATCTTATTGTTGACAAAATCGGCCACTAGACTACACTATGTGTGAGAATGAACGGCTAGCCGATTTCATGAAGTGTGTATGTTATCTCAAGTTATTCCAAGTGTATTTGGTGTTGTGTGAACCATTTGAGGGGTCACACTTGGGGCACTAGGCACTCAAGCTTCATGAAGATATTCTACATCAAAGAGGTATGTAATTCTAACTTTATATATTCATATGAATCAATGTTATTATGCTAGTTAGGATGAATACCTTGGAAAGTTCATATTTGCATGTATAATAGAGAAAACATAGATCCAAGGTATTTAGGGTTGCATGTACACTTAGGAGTGTTAGAATGCTCAAAACCCAACAGTGGTTTCAAAGCCTAGGCTTGCTTTCTCTTATACTTGATGCAAATAGATTTTTCGAAGCCAAGAATTTGTCAGGGTCTAAAACTCGACGAGTTCTGGTAGAAAACTCGACGAGTTCATGTTTTAGAGCATGAACTCGATGAGTTTGGCCTCCAGACAACATTTCTTCGGGTTTTTTTGGTTGGAATTGGACTAGGAACATTACCATAAGCTGTTTTTGAACTTATAAACTTGTTTTTGATGTGGTAATGTTCATGCTAATCCAATTTCAAAGATAATTGTCAATAGATTCATGTTTTGTATTAGTTTAAAAGTTATTCTAACTACATGAAAATTTTTTATGTGAATTATCTTTGTTCATATGAGTTGCTTAGATTAATAGATAAGTTAATTGATTATGTGGTTTCAGTCCATTTTAATCTAAGAGATGATTCTAAAATGTGTTTGTGTAACTTGTCCTCAAGTTACATGAAAGGTCACATTCAAGTTTCTTAAAACTCATAAAAGATGGAAAAGGTTACAAAATGAAGAGTCTTGTTCTCATTAAATGGTTTTATGACTCCATAACTTGTCCTCAAGTTATGGAGGTTCAAGAGTCACTTCATTAAGTAATAAAATGTGTAACTTTAATTAATTCCATAAGTTACAAAAAAAGGAAAAATTACATTCTATTATTAGTTTAAAGTCTTCCATAACTTGTCCTCAAGTTATGGAACTTGAAGAGTCTTTTAATTAAAACTACTTTAAACACATAAGTTATGGAATTAATTAGTTTTGAATAGTTTCAAAACTTGCCCTCAAGTTTTGGAATTTGAAATTTTTTCACTTATGAATACTTTAATTCCAAGTTAGCCCTTAGAAATTTAAAAGTTAAAATTCAACCCTTATACTTTATAATATTATAAGTTAATATATATATATATATATATATATATATATATATATATATATATATATATATGTATAAGAGTAAAGTCAGTCTTACCGTTAGTAGGCCTCATTCACGAAGTCGGTCTATAAGGGGGTATAAGGTTACTGCCTATAAAATGGCAGTTTAATGGGTGTCCACTCTCACCACCGCTTCCTTGACTGATGGAGGGTCGTTAGCCGAACGAGTAGGACAAAGACTAGAATTCTCCCTTCATTAAGTCACATAGTGAGTTACTTTGGGGCTCCTATGAAACAGACTATGACAAGACCCTTAATGATCTTATCTATTTGCTAAGATCAACTTCCAAAACTTTATGGACATTGACAATGATGACATTGGATATCCAGTAAAGCTCTCTCTTCCCAATGGAAAAGGGATCGGCCATAGTCAACACGGTTGACCAAATGGTAAAGAGAGAGAGGCTAAGTCTGAGATAGTCCCATTATCAAGGGTCCATAGGTATCTATTGCCAAAGAAAGGGGCATTAGTTGCAAAGCTGCCAAATTTACCTAAGGATGTTAAAGTCAATAAGTTTGACTCTACTTCAGGTAAAGTCCATTGTCTAACTCTATTAAGTTCCTACTTGGAGATTCTTATTACATGATGTGACTGGGTCACATGTTGGTGGTTAAGAATCAAAGGAGAAGTGTAGAAACTTAAAAGAAGTATATGCAGATTCTGATCGCGAAGATGGATTTCACTCGCATGGTTCGGTGATCAGAATTTTTGGGCTGTTACTTAAGAGTTATGATATATATATATATATATATATATATATATATATATATATATATATATATATATATATATATATATATATATATATATATATATATTCTTAGGAATAGATAACAACAAGTTTTCATATGGATTGCAAGGATAAGTTTTTCCGCAAAGTTTTAAAATAAAAGGTAAATCTTTTGATTTTAGTTATTTTATGTATCCTTACAATGGAGTTTGTGGAAAATTTTTGCTTATAAGATTCCACTGATAGCAATATTGGAAAGTGAATTTGATTCTCTCATTTGTGGTAATGTCTAAATTTACCAAATAAGGAAAGATTCTCATCGCCCAAGGTTTCAATTGGACCGAAACTTGGAATCAAACAAGTTGTATAGCATGATGGATCAGAACTTTCAAACATTAGAAAAATTAAGACTAACTACTTGTTCACATGGATGTGTGAGTCAAGTAAAGAACTATGAGATCAAGTACACATTCTTGTGCACTGGTTAAGTCCACCACAAAAGATCGATAAGACTATTCGTCATAATTTAATATAGCTCAGTAAATATGGTTATACTTACAAGCTTAAGCGTAATTCCGAGACATTGGAAAAGGTTCCAATGTATGATAGAGCGAATAAGAAGAATCAACTTAGGCAGAAAGATAAAAATTTCTCAAATCTGAAAAGATGGGAGGGTACTTTAGTATCATGTTTTAAGACCATCTTAATGATTTTGAGACCTTATCACAATTCATCCCCTAAGTGTATTATGATACTTAAGAAGAGGAGTTATGAATTGTTAAGTGGTTAAATCAAGAAGATGAGTCATACTTCGTTCCAAAACAAGTCTTAGAATCATACTCCAAGATTGTAACTTGAGTGACATATCTTAAAGGAAGGTTTCTTAACACTTGTCAAATGTAAGAGTAAAAGTTTTCTACTCTTCTACATTTGAAATTGGTAAGTTGTGATGTTTTGGATAAAACAAAGGCCAACTAAGACCAATTGTGTGAAGTGTTTGTCTTGATTAGAATCCACACTATCTCTTGAATATCTAACAAGAAAGTCTTATATGTCAAGAGCACAGTGGGAGTCTTAAAGGTCTTGAAAGTCTCAAGAACTAATCAAGAATAAAACCTGAAGTTCTTCACTAGCACACGACTTGAGGTTTATAACCTACAATGTTGACATATTATGTGCCTATTCCTATTAAAGTTGGCTTTGCATATGAGTTCTTAGAGTTCTCAATTGGTTGCACAACAACTTGGAAGCAATGGTAGACCCTTGAGCTGCCAGATGGCAAGAAATTAAGATTAAGTTCAGTCCATATGAGTTTGAATTTGTCATTATCCTTGTCTTGTGGCTATGGTTTTGACAATTTACATGGATAAGAACACATACACTATTAAATCTAAGTGTTGTAAGGTTTCTTTATGATTAATGAAAATGATGGTGAGGAAACACTTTCACTAAGTAGATTTGAAGCAGATAGCAAAGGTCTAAACAATTGAGACTATGATTACGACATCCTTTTTTCATAGTTCTTAAAATTGTTTAGACACACCTGTGAGCTATCTAAGATAAGGTGTATGATATTGATAAAGTTTTATCAAAGCAATCTAGTATCAGAAATCTGAACTTTGGTAAGAAAGTCAATACAGTATTGATTTCTAGAAGTCCAACTGATTTCTGAGTACATGTCAGAGCTAGTGGGAGCATAAGTGTTATGCTAATAATCATCATGTTAGTGGGAGCATGATAATTATGATAAAGGTTGCAAGTTAGCAATGTTAATTATAGAAAACAAAAGGTTTCAATTGGGAAAGAGTTGTTTTGCTATAATTAAGGGAGAGGAAATTATACTTCATCTCAAATCTAAAAGCTTACATTGAGGTTTTAAATCGTATTTAGTCAATTATATATATGAATGTTATGTTGGAATAGCTCAACATAAGAAAATTCTATATATGGGTCCATTAGTTGCGTTCTAAAATTCGATTACGATTACGGCATCCCTTTTCATAATCTGAATTATGACAACTTGGCAATTTGAAATGGAAATATCATAGCAAAAGACTGTTTAGTCTTTATGTGAGACATCATGAATCATATCCCATATGCTTCGTATATAGGATCGATTACATGTGCTATATTCATCCTTTCTAAAATTTCCCAAATTCATGGGGCATTAAGAAGGGAAAAAGGTCTAGAATGGGATATGACTAAAAGGATTAAGCAATTGTTGAGGACAATCTAAGGTTTACCGAAGATTGTTTGCTCAAGGATAGTTGGAAGTATAGTGTTAATTGTTGGAAGGACCATATTGACATATTCTGAAAAAGGCAACTCTTGTTCAGAAGTGATAGTCAAAAGGGGAATATGGAAATGATCCTATATATGGAAGTTGTTCAATAAATCTGTGTAATATTAGGAAACTTAATGCAATAAGGATGTTTCCAAGGAGTTGATCTCATTGGAATGCTCTGAAATGTTTGTTGTCAAGTCTTTGTGACTTTGTGCATAATCATTACAAGAGGATCAATGCATATAAGTTTAGAATCTAACAAATTTAAGTAAATGGCATGAATTTGGAATTCTTGCATTTGCAGTAAGGATTTGGGACTGTGAAATGATAATCATTGGAGTTATGTTCAATTGGTCTATTTCGCAAAGTAAAGATCATAGACAAACATAGTATGCATACTTGGTGTGTGGCATGACTAGTGTTTAGAAAACATAGTGTACATGCTTGGAGCATGGGACAACTACTATTTTAATTCAAGAAGAAAGTTGATAGCTAAAACATTATGCATTGAATAATGTGTAATCATATGGTGATAAATAAAAGGTGTTTTATTTATATTCATAAGTTCTGATACCATATTGGATTCAATTATTCTTGTGTTTCATTTTGTATGTTTTGACTTCCAGAATAAATAGGTCGTTCTTCCTGATTGACTAAGTTCTTCAAACCATCCACAGTCGGTCATATGTTGGAAGTAGATATGAATCAAGACTGTCATGGGCTGGCTTATAGAGGTCCAAGTTGGTGGATAAAGTTGTGCTACAACATTCATGAGTGCTCATAAGCTATGAGTATTGGATTCAACCCACGCTCATTGGAATCACTTCATGGATTTTATCACGAGTGATCATGAGACGATAATATCTTATATTCTTCAAACCTAGAGATATGAGTTGTTACTATGAGTTGGTTATACATTGATTGCATGAAAACGCATTAGTAACTCGATGCTATAAAACGTGCCTTTGTGTATGATTCAACAAGTAGTAGAACAAGCCATATGAGTCGAAGTTTATCCATTCATTTTACCTTCGGGATAAAAGCGATATTTGTGGGCGCGTCGATGATTTGGTGATGACAAATGTAAGTGCTCGGCCGGGCCTGGACTAATTTGATTTGTTCGATTAGTCAGTCGTCATAATTCGGAAATCGGGAAACAACAAATGGATAGAGAGAATGATTATAATCCATGTCTCAGTCCCTATGATATCTATAATGGAGGAATATATGATCCCTTATCTAATGGACGGGTCATTGAGAAAGGTGAGAGATCATCAGCAAGGTCAAAGTTCGACATAATCTTTTGAGAGCTACGATTTCCAGTCGGTTCTTGAAGTCATACTTACAATAATAGTTTTAGACTTATCCAAGTGGGAGACTGTTGGATTAATGTCTAAGTCCATAACTATAATTGGTAAGACTTGACCCGACTCGGCATGGTCTATTTGGGTTACATGACATCATGCATTTGGATAGACTATAAGGAGAGAAATGACACTTAAGGTTTGTTAATATATTATAAGTTCTAATATATTAATAAGATTATTTAATTAGTATTGATCAAGAATTAATCTAGGATTAATTAAGTGATCAAAAGAAGACTAATTAAATATATGGGTTGATTGTGTAAATCATCCATACTTGTATAGTGGGCTAATGCTTCATGGATTGTCAAGTTGGGCAAAAACCCATAAGATGCTCCATGGATGCTCCATGGTGTATTTGAACCCATGGATCAAAGGAAATGGAAAGCCATGACACTTAGGGTTTACCCTAATTGTTACTAACTATATAAACATCTTATTGTTGACAAAATCGGCCACTAGACTACACTATGTGTGAGAATGAAGGGCTAGCCGATTTCATGAAGTGTGTATGTTATCTCAAGTTATTCCAAGTGTATTTGGTGTTGTGTGAACCATTTGAGGTGTTACACTTGGGGCACTAGGCACTCAAGCTTCATGAAGACATTCTACATCAAAGAGGTATGTAATTCTAACTTTATATATTCATATGAATCAATGTTATTATGCTAGTTAGGATGAATACCTTGGAAAGTTCATATTTGCATGTATAATAGAGAAAACATAGATCCAAGGTATTTAGGGTTGCATGCACACTTAGGCGTGTTAGAATGCTCAAAACCCAATAGTTTTCTAGTGCCAATAATCCTATTGTTGCTCTCACCTGGGTACAGAATACGGAAAAAGTATTCCGTATCTCTCATGTGATAAATGAAGACAAAGTTAATTATGCCACGGTAATGTTCACCATAGAAGCTCTGGTCTGGTGGGAAGCAACATTTGAAGCTCTTAAAGAGTATGATCAGGAGAATATGTCTTGGGGAATGTTCAAAACCCGCTTACTAAAGAAATATTGTCCTATAGATATGAGAAGAAGATTGGAGAAGGAGTTCCTTGAACTTAAGCAATGAGGAATGACCGTGAATGAATATGAAACACCATTCAATCAAAAAGCACTGTTTGCTACAAAGTATATTCCAACTGAAGATGATAAAATTCAGTTATTCACGGAAGGATTAAGATATGAAATCCACGATGTCGTGAGTAATCAGGATGTTTTATATTTTGATAAAGCTGTTGAGTATGCCCGAAAACGCGAGCATGACTTGGAGATACGTGGTGTCACTTTTACTGTTCCAAAGCATCCACGTACTGAAAGAACTGTTTCTATTCCCTCAATTCCACCCGCTCAATTTGTTCGATCTGAACCTAACAAGCAAGTGCAATCTCAGAGTGCTTTTCGTGGTCATGGTAGATCACAATCTTTTTCTCTTTGATCGCCATTATGCCGAAATAGTGGAAAGAACCATCCGGGCGAATGCAGACTAGAAAAAGGATCAGTGGTCTGTTTTAGATGTGGAGAAATAGGCCACAAGAAGCCCATTTGTCCAAAGAAGGATATTACATGTTTTGCTTGTGGTATTACTGGCCACAGAAAACGCTTCTGTCCTACTCTTACTAGTCAGGTGACGGGGAGTCAAGCTTCTATTCAACAACCAGCGCGAAGTCAAGCTCCTATTCAACAATCAAAGAGTACTCCAACTAAAAAGGAGGAGGTGCCAAAAGCTAAGGGTCGTGCATTCCAAATTACCACGGAGGAGGCACGCGAGGACTCGAATGTTGTGACGGGTACATTTCTTGTCAACTCTAGACTTGCTCACATCTTATTTGATTCTGGTGCCTCAGATTCTTTTGTGTCTCATGAATTTGCGCATTCTTTTCAAACTGTTTTTTATGCACTCGAGCAACCCTTTCACGTAGATAATGCATGAAGTATATCATTACTTGCTGATAAAATCTATAGGGATTGTGTCATAGAAACTGAAGGCTATAATTCTCTTGCTAACTTAGTTCCTATCTCCTTGCCCAACTTTGATGTTATTCTCGGCATGGATTGGTTGTCAAAGAACCATACATAACTCTTATGCTACGAAAATATAGTATGTATTCCAATTGAAGGGGAGAATCCTATTTATGTCTACGGTGAACAAAGAAACTTAAAAATAATCTCTTTCCTAAAATCTCGTAAATTCATAGCAAATGGGTGTCCTATGTATCTGGCCTACACAGTTGATATCTCAAGAGAGGAGAAGAAAATTATAAATGATATTCCCGTTGCTTACGAATATCCTGATGTTTTTCCCGATGAGTTGCATGGAATTCCTCCATACAAGCAAGTAGAATTCCGAATTGATCCTATACTTGGTGCTGTTCCAATTGCAAAGATTCCTTATCATCTTGTGCCAACTGAAATGAAGGAAATGATGATCCAACTGCAAGAATTACTTGACAAATGCTTCATTCGACCAAGTACCTCTCCGTGGGGTGCTCCAGTACTATTTGTCAAGAAGAAGGATGGATTGATGCGAATGTGCATTGATTACCGTGGGCTAAATAAGGTGACTAAGAACAAGTATCCACTACCTCGCATCGACGATTTGTTCGATCAACTTTAGGGTGTTAGTTATTTCTCGAAGATTGATTTGAGATCTGGCTATCATCAGTTGAAAGTACACGAGAAGGATGTACCGAAGATTGCCTTTCGTAATCAATATGGGCATTATGAATTCCTTGTCATTCTAGTCGGTTTGAAAAATGCCCCTGCCGTATTCATGGATATGATGAATCGGGTATGCCGTCCAATGCTCGATAAATCTGTTATCGTATTCATTGACGATATTCTAATATATTCTAAGTCTGAAGTTGATCATGTCATTCATATTCGTGTTGTATTATAACTTCTTCGAAAGGAGAAACTATATGCTAAATTCTTGAAATGTGAATTTTGGCTTTGCCAAGTTCAATTTCTCCCCATGTGATTTCTGGTGACGGTGTATCTGTAGATCCTACTAAAATTGAAGCCATTCAAAATTGGGAAGTGCCTTGTAATGCTTCTAAAATTTGCAGTTTCTTGGGTCTCGCGGGATATTACCGAAGATTCATTAAAGATTTTTCTCGTATAGCCGTACCTCTCACGAGTCTTACACAAAAAGAAGCAAAGTTCTAATGGAGTGAAGCCCAAGAAAAAGCTTTCTCAACTCTAAAAGATCTTTTGACTCATGATCCAATCTTATCACTTCCAAAAGGTGATAATGATTTCTCTGTGTATAGCGATGCTTCAAGATTGGGACTCGGTTGTGTATTGATGCAGTGTGGTAAAGTGATAGCCTATGCCTCAAGACAACTGAAAGAGTATGAAAAGAATTATCCCACCCATGATCTCGAACTCACTACAGTAGTGTTTTCCCTAAAACTTTGGAGACATTATCTTTTTGGTACAATATGCAAATTGTTTACCGACCACAAAAGTCTCAAGTACATATTCAGTCAGCAAACTTTGAATATGAGACAACAACGAGCCATTGAGCTGATCAAAGATAATAACTGTGAAATCGTGTATCATCCTGGAAAAGCCAATGTAGTTGCCGATGCACTTAGCAGGAAAGTTTATCGTAATAGTATGTGTTATACTATTACCCACACTACAATGAAGGTCACTATTCTTGGTGAACTAGAGAAATGGAAAAAAGAGGCCTTAAAGCCAGAAAATATGAATAAGGAAGGGATGGTACAATATGCTGATGTTTTCCTTGATGATCCACGAGGACTAAAAGTATTTAAGAATCGGCTATGGATTCTAAAGATTGGTGGATTAAGATAGAAGATTTTAGATGAAGCTCATAAGTCTAAACTATCGATACATCCTGGTACAAGTAAAATGTACTATGATGTAAGAGCTGATTATTGGTGGCCTAGATTAAAGAGAGACATTGGAAGATATGTGCAGGAATGCTTAGTATGCTTACAAGTCAAAGCTGAGCACCAAAAGCCTTACAGAACTCCATAAAGTCTTAGTGTTCCTGTATGGAAATGGGAAGAATTATCTATCGATTTTATTACCAAATTGCCAAAGACTGCAAGACAGCATGATAGCATTTTGGGTAATCGTTAAACTGTCTGACTAAAAGTGCACATTTTCTTGCCATGCGTGAAATGACTCCAATGGAGAAATATGCACAAGTATACTTTGATGAAATTGTTGCGAGACATGGTGTGCCATTAAAGATCATTTCCAATCGTGATACTCGCTTCACTTCTCACTTTTGGGCGAGTATACAACGTGAATTGGGGTCTCGAGTTGCTCTCAGCACAGCTTATCATCCCCATACAGATGGTCAGACAGAGAGAACAATCCAAACAGTAGAAGATATGCTTCGTGCATGCGTCTTGGAGTTCGGTGGTAATTGAGACAAGTACTTACCTCTTGTCGAATTTTCATATAATAACAATTACCCCGCCTCAATCAAGATGCCACCATATGAAGCATTATATGGCCGTAAATGTCATACGCCATTATGTTGGCGTGATACAAGACAAAAAATCCTTGGAGGCCCTGAAATGATTTAATACACCAGCGACAAGATTCAAATCGTACGAGAAAGAATGAAAGCAGCCCAGGATCGACAGAAGTCCTATGCGGAAAAAAAAGACGACCAATAGAATTCCAGGTGGGTGATTTTGTAATGCTAAAGGTATCCCCATGGAAAGGCCTTATGCAATTTGGGAAGAAAGGAAAGTTGAGGCCCATATTTGTTAGACCTTACAAAATCACCCAGAGGATTCGTAAACAAGCATACCGCTTGAATTACCGGAAGATTTTTCAGGTATTCATGATGTGTTTCATGTGATTTATCTGCGTAAGTGTTTGAGCATATATGATGAAAAGATTTCGTTATCCGAAGTGAAATTGGATAATAAGTTAAGATATGTAGAAGAGCCTGAAGAGATCGTAAATGAAAGAACGACCGAGCTACGTAAAAAAGAATTAGAGTTGGTGCTCCTCAAGTGGAAACACCATCGAGGCCCAAATTATACTTGTGAAAGTAAGAATGAGATAAAAGCGAAATATCCCCATTTGTTTTAATCAACGTAATTTCGGGGACGAAATCCTCAAAAGGAGGAGGTATTTGTAACATACTCAAGTGTTTTTGTAAAATATTATTAAATATTATTTGATATTGAGTATTGAGTTATAATAGATTTTTTACTAGAAATAAAGTAAAACTATGTTTAGAATTACTCGGAAAATATTGGAAGTCTTATGAGATTTCAAGTTAATATTGAAATTTAACAAAAATATAAAATTTGAAATAAGTAAAATTTTATTATTAAAAGTTTTAGAGAATCCCGTTAGAACCATTTAGGCGAAAACCTGATCGAAATCCGAGTTATAACGAAGAAGTTATGACTATTTGAAGTTTTGCGACATAACCGACACAACGTTGAATGACGTAAAGAGTGAGTTTTTGATAAACTACATTTTAGACTATATGATCTAAATGAAAATCTTAGTATTTGTTAAACCGAGAATTTCCATAAAAAGAACGTCAAAATCTGACTTCATATGAGGAAGTTATAATTTTGAAAAGTTTCGGTATAGCAGTAGACAACTAAAAACTCGAAATAAAGATCGAGTGAGTTTTAGCCAACACAATTTTTAATAGTCGGTTTGTATCCAATTTATGTAAATAAACTATCAATGTAAATTATCGTTTTATAAATATAGTATGTAGCATGTTTTGGAGTAACAATATTGTGAATATGAAAGTTTGGATCTTTCAGAAATATAATGTAATTTTAGAAAGAATGGAGAATAGGTCATTCATAATTTATATTAAAAACTTCATATCTATGTATAAGATGAAGGTAATTATGCACTCACTATTTAAAGTGATGATTCCAAACTCGGGCAGCGTTTTGCTTCTAACAAATTTATTTCCCTTCTACGAAACCTAGTATCATTATCACTAGATTTCAGTCTAATATTTATTGCGACAAATTATTAGTCTAGATTTATCATTAAGTCAAGGTCTACAAGTAATATTGTTTTTTCTTGTATTATATAAGTGTTAAACAATAATTTTCAACTACTATGTACAAACAGAGGCCGGACATGAAACACTGGAGGGCAGGACCATTTTGGCATTAAAGCTGTTTTGAAATCCAACAGCCCTATGCGACCCTTCAAACCAGATTTCCCGTACCGTGAACAGTTAAAATGTATTATAATAACACTTTGTGTAATTTATAATACTTAGCACATATATTGTTTATAGGTTCATGATAACGATAATGAACTTAAACATAAGTTATATTTAAAGTATGATAAGCATAACTCACTTACAGTGGGGTTTAGTGAGGAACCGAGCTTTGCGTGGACAAAATTTCGTTGCTTATTTTTTTTTAAAAAGATTTTTGTAGCTCTTTAACGCTCACCTTATAGTTATTTAAACGACTAAACAACCCTTTATAATACTATTTTAAATAGATTTAATGATTTTTGTACTCAACTAATGTCGAAAGTACTCAACACTAGTTTTATAACGACCGCATCGTTAGTACCTTTCTAATCATATATATATATATATATATATATATATATATATATATATATATATATATATATATATATACACACACACGTATATATGATTTATAATTTATTTTAATACGTAAATATGCTATTATAAATTATAACTCGTTCATACGAACTAGGTTTTTGACGTTATTTATATTCACGCGTATCTATCGACGGGATTTACAACTTTTGTTTAGACTCCGTCAGCTAATTTTAACTTTATCTTTTGTCTATATTTTTATAAAATTAAATGATTTTGCTAAAATCATAACTCTTTCGTACGAAATCCGTTTTTGATATTATTTTTCTCAAAATTCTTATTTTAAAGAGTACTACAATTTTCTTTTTGGTGACTTTAGATAAAATTCAATCATTCTCTTCGTAGCTTTTTACTTCGCACATTCGTTGTGCGTGGCTGACTTTTATATCTTATAAAAATCATATATAATTCATACGAAGTCAGATTTCTACGAAATTTATATTTTCGGGATTGGGAAGACGTGTACTATATATATATATATATATATATATATATATATATATATATATATATATATATATATATATATATAAATATGTTTCGACACACTTATTTATATGATTTACGGGCGATTCAGCTGATTTTTTCCTATTTTATTATATTAAAATAATCATGAAACACATAATATTCATATAATTCTTCTTTATTACATCAAATATGTTATAATTGTTGACCCTAACTATTACTTTAGTTAATATTATTTATCTTAGATAATCTTCTATAAAAAAACATTTTAACGCTTATTAGATCTTAATTAACTGGTCCGAATCTGCGGGTGTTACATCAAATTTATTGAATTTTGGAATATCGTGAAAGATAACAAAAAATTTCAAGTGAGCAATGTTAGTGATTTGATATTATCAATATTATTTAAGTGTAATATAATTAAATTTGTTGACCAAAAATGATATTAGAAAAAATTGAAAAAGTTAGGATGATGTGAAGCACACACTTGTATAAGTTTTCAAGATTCAAAGTATAATATTATTTAGGGGCAAAGCCCTAATGGGGGTCCGGGGGCAACGATCCTAGGAGTGGGGTCTAAGGGGCGGTAGCCCTTGGCGAAGTCCAATGGGCAGAGCCCCTAGCTAGGTTTTAATGATAGTTTTTATTCCAAAATCTGTTTTTATTACAGTTTTAATGGTTTGGTGACAGTTTGAAGCTGTCATGTGACAATTTTTAGATAGAAAACTATATACCCGTTTTGGTCATTTTTCTGGTACTTCTTGAAGAACATTCATCAACATTCTCTCATTCTGAAAACTTTGAATTTTATCCAATTAAGTGTTTGATTTGTAACATCAAAATACTTCAATTTGATAGTGTTCCATGAATTTCAGAGAATCCAATCAACCTTTTCATCCTTAATTTCTAAAAGCAAAACATCCGAAGAGCATATCGATAGTGGTTCAAAACGCTAAAGAACATTTAAATCCGACCACACTACAACAGATGCTCGTTTTGGTTTCGACCATAAGGATTGTGTACTCATCCAAGTTTCACCACCTTCCCGACCAATGGGATGAGACAAAGCAAAAAAGTAAAGGCAAAGGCAAAAAGTTAGATTTGAATGAGTTGAAAGAAATCGGGGACGATATAAAGGGTATAAAAGAAAGAATGGACAAAATTTTGCAAATTGCTTCAAAAAGATGGCTTCGTAAACAAAGTGATAGTGACATGAGAATACTAATGATGGACACATCGAACATGACTGGGGAGGAGCTTGAAATTACTATGGCGATGAAAGCTGACGTCGAAAAACATTATGTTAAGTCGTTTGATGTGTGTTTTTTTCTAAGTATGTAGTTTTTTTATTTTATTAAAAATGAAGCTTTTATTTAAAAATTATTCAAAAAAGTGTGACACCGCTTCTAGTGTGTAGCAAGAAACCACACTTTTGTGGTAAGAAAATGATATGACGCCTATATAACATTAAAGGGACTCTCTATGGCCTAATATATTTTTAGGGTTTTTTCTTTAAAAAAGATGTAAAGGATAAACCATATGGCATAAACATTTGACTATTTGGCCGTTTTAGAGGGTGTTTGGCAAAGCTTATATAAAATAGCTTTTAACATTTTAACGTATAGCTTATCAACTTATAACGTCATCGAAACATTGTTTTTTCAAAAAGGGAATATGACTTATTAAGGTAATTAACTTTTTGGTATGTTCACATCTGGGTAACTATCTTTTTTTGTACATATATAGGTAACAAACTTGTTGGAAGTGTTCACATATGACCATTATGACATGCTATAGCAGGTTAAATCCTAGATGTGAACATTTTCAACAAGTTCGTTACCTAGATGTGTACAAAAAAAATAGTTACCCAAATATAAACAACACAAAAAGTAAAAATTAAATTACACGAATGGTCCTTGTGGTTTGGGGAATTTATGTTTTTGGTCCCTAACTTATTTTTTTAACTTGGATGGTCTTTATTGTTTATTTTTGTTGCATGTTTAGTCCCTATATTACCTAAAAAGACTATTGTGCGCTTATTAATTTATTTTTTAATTAAATTTCTTATTTATGTGTTTATTTTTTTTTACATATTTTAAAAAATTAACAGACCACACATATTTGTATCTCCTCGGATGATCCCTACTATTTACTTTTAATTCATGCAGTTTTTTAACTTGGATGGTCCCTACTGTTTATTTTTGTTACGCGTTTGGTCTCTCTATTACCTAAAAAGACTATTTTTCCCTTATTATTTTTTTAATTAATTTTGTTATTAATGTATTTATTTTTATTATATTTAAAAAAACTAATATACCCCACATATATGTATCTCCTCACCGTAAACCTGAAATCACATTTGAGAAATTTAATTTGGGTCTTACCAGTCACCATTTCATCTCTCATCCTCCCAAACTTCTATTTATTTTCCATCTTTAGTAACATCGACATCTTCACCATCCTTCTTTTTTTGGTACTTCAACTCTGGCGAACCAACACCATAACCTACTGTCTCTTCATATTTAGTGGGTTGTGGTGTTGATTCGACGAAGTTGAAGGACCGAAAAAAGAAGTGATGATGAAGACGTCGATATCACTAAATATGAAAAATAAATAGAAGTTGAGAAGGATGAAAGATGGGATGGTGAGGAAATATAGATATGTGGGGTCTACTAATTTTTCTAAAATATATAAAGCATAAGTACATAAACAAGAAAATTAATAAGGACACAATAGTCTTTTTAGGTAAGACAGAGATCAACTTCGTAACAAAATTAAACAATAGGGACCATCCGAGTTAAAAAAATAAATTAATTAAAAAATAAACAGTAAGGATCATCCGAGAAGATACAAATATGTATGGTCTATTAATTTTTTTAAAATATGTAAAAAATAAATACATAAATAAGAAAATTAATTAAAAAATAAATTAATAAAGGCACAATAGTCTTTTTAGGTAAAACATGGACAAAACGTGCAACAAAAATAAACACTAAGGACCATCCAAGTTAAAAAAATATGTTAGGGACCAAAAACATAAATTCCCCCAACCCACAGGGACCATTCGTGTAATTTTAATTTTTTACTTTTCGTTTTGTTCATATTTGAGTAACTATTTTTATCTAGGTAACAAATTTGTTGAGAACGTTCATATCTAGGATTTAACCTGCTATAGTAGATCATAATAGTCATATATGAACACTTTCAACAAGTTTGTTACCAACATGTGTACAAAAAAAGATAGTTACATAGATGTAAACATACCGAAAAGTTAATTACATTAATAAGTCATACTCCCTTTCAAAAAAAGCTTGGCTAAGCTTATCGGGTATCAAAACGCTATAAACTTATTAACTTACAGCGCATGTTTTTGTGTCGATGTAGGTTTAGGTTAAGGGGTATATTTGTTAAATTTTTTGAATGATGAAATAAAGAGTTTTTCATAAGAGATAAATGACTTATAAAAAATTACTTATTGAATAAAGGGTCTTTGGATTAAGAAAAAATAAGGTGCTTATTGATTATTGATTATTCGAACCACAAGTAAGGGTTTGAATATGAATCTTTAAAAATCAGCTTATTGTAGTAAGAATAAACTAAATAAATTGAATTTAATAAACATTCCCCAATTAATTATTACTTATTCCTACCACAAATATTTTTGCAAAAACTAATTATTACCGCAACAATAAACTAACACGTTATAAACTAATTTATCCAAACACTTTTTAAACTAACATTGAATTTTCCAAAAGTAATAAGTTGTTTTCTAAAAGCAACAAAGTTTTTTTTTTCTTCGCCAACCTCCCTCTCAAAGAAATTTCTCGTTTATGAAGTTTTCAGTCGGAATCTTCTTACAGTATGTGTAGAGAGTGATAGAGGGGTTCTCCCGACGTACGCCGGTGAAGTAGTTTTTCGCTTTATACTCCCAATGATATTATTACGTGGTTCATTCTCGCATAACCCATTTCAACCTTTCCCGCGTAAATCAGCAACAAATTTCCCGAAGGTAATTTCATCAGCTCTCTTAGACTTCATTAAAACCCGAATCTGTTTAAATCTGTGGAACCCATGTTAGAATTTTCGGTAAAGTATTATATTTTTCTCCAACTGATTCATAGTTTATACCGTTAATAATGACAGTGTTGCTCTAATTGCAGTATTTTTGTGGGAAATTGAGTGGATTGAGATTAGCTGCTTTTCGAACTTCTGCAAGTTTCCGAATCGTCGATCAAGAAGATGAGAAGGTCCGTGAAAGTTTTGAAACGAAGGTGGATAACAACAATTCCGGCCGAGTTTTTGCTAATCAGCAGACATACTGTTGGCTCTTAGAAGGATATACGAATTCCGGATCTCTGATAGACGCTAAGAAGCTTCATGGAAGGATCTTAAAATCAGGTTTTGACAGGGATTACGTAATTTGCAACCGTCTAGCTGATGTTTACACCTCAAAAGGAGATTTAACCGATGCATGCCAGGTAATCGATGAAATGCCTAACAGAGATGTGACTTTTTGGAATAACCTAATCTTTGGTTTAATCGGAAAGAAGTTAACTACTATAGTATTGGGTCTATTTTCAAAAATGTTGGCTGAAAACCACTCCCCTAATGAAGTAACATTTGCAAATGTTCTACGCGCTATTACAGGAGATAACTTTCATCATAGCAACATAAAACAGATCCACAACAAGATCATTCGTTATAGTTTTGGTTCAAACTACATTGTCTGCAATCCATTAATCGATCTATATGCAAAAAAGGGGTATATCAACACTGCAAAATACATCTTTCAAAGCCTGGATATGAAAGATAACGTTTCTTGGGTTGCTATGATCTCTGGATTCTCCCAAAATGGACATGAAGAAGAAAGCATTTTGTTATTTCTTGAAATGCATAATTCTGGAACTTCACCCACTCCTTACGTTTTCTCTAGTGTCATAAGCTCATGTGCAAAGATTGCATTTTTCAAACTTGGAGAACAGTTACATTCCCTTATCCATAAATGGGGTTTTTCATCCGAAACTTTTGTCTGTAATGCCCTTGTCACTTTATATTCACGCTCCAACAATTTCTCATCTGTCGAACAAATCTTTAGCAGAATGGAATATCGTGATGGAGTATCATACAACACTCTTATTTCAGGTCTTTCTAAAAAAGGATTAAATGAGAAAGCTTTAGAACTATATGAAAGAATGCAATCTGATAACTTAAAACCAGATTGTGTCACAGTTGCTAGCCTCTTAAGTGCTTGTGCTTCAATTGGAGATTATCATAAAGGAACACAACTCCATTCTTATGCTATAAAGTCAGGAATGTGTTCAGATATAATCATAGAAGGTTCTTTACTTGACCTTTATGTAAAAACTTCAGATGTGAAAACTGCTCATGAGTTCTTTAACACAACAAGAAAAGAAAATGTGGTTTTATGGAATGTGATGTTAGTTGCTTATGGACAATTAGGTGATCTTCATGAATCTTTTTGTATTTTTTCTCAAATGCAAATTTCAGGATTGAGACCTAATCAATACACGTATCCTAGTATTTTAAAGACATGTACTTTAGTTGGGGATTTGGATCTTGGAAAACAGATTCATACCCAAGTTGTGAAAACGGGTTTTCAGTTGAATGTATATGTTTGTAGTGTGCTTATTGACATGTACTCTAAGCATGGATACTTGGACACTGGTTTGAAAATTCTCAAAACCCTAAATGAAAAAGACGTTGTTTCTTGGACAGCTATGATTGCTGGATACACACAACATGATTTGTTTCTTGAAGCTTTGAATACGTTTTATGACATGATTCATGAAGGAATCCAATCAGATAACATCGGGTTTTCAAGTGCAATTACTGCATGTGCTGGAATTCAATCGATTCATCAAGGAAGTCAAATCCATGGTCAAACTGTTGTCAATGGGTATTCATCTGATCTTTCAATTGGGAACTCACTTGTTTGTTTATACGCAAGATGTGGTAGAATACATGAAGCGTATTTAGCGTTTAACAAAATTGACCTTAAAGATAACGTTTCATGGAATGGATTAGTTTCAGGGTTTTCACAAAGTGGGAATTTTGAGGAATCGTTGAAAGTTTTTTCTAAAATGAATCAACTTGGAGTTGAAATGAATATGTTTACTTATGGATCTGCTGTTAGTGCAGCTGCAAACACAACAAACATGACACAAGGGAAACAAATCCATGGAAAAATGATAAAAACAGGTTATAATTTGGAAACCGAAGCTTCAAACGTTTTGATAACTTTATATTCAAAATGTGGGAGTCTTCAAGACGCTAAACAAGAGTTTCTTGAAATTCGTAAAAAGAATGAAATCTCATGGAATGCAATGATTACAAGTTATTCACAACACGGATGTGGAAATGAAGCGATTAAACTCTTTGAAGAAATGAAATGTTACAAATTCACACCAAATTATGTAACTTTTGTTGGTGTTTTAGCAGCTTGTAGCCATGTAAGATTAGTTGAAAAAGGAATGGAGTATTTCAAATCCATGAGTGAAAATTACGGATTAACCCCTAGACCCGAACATTACGCGTGTGTTGTAGATATCCTCGGGCGGGCCGGGTATTTGACCCGAGCGATGGAGTTCATAAAGTCAATGGAAGTCAAACCGGACGCGATGACATGGCGAACGCTTTTAAGCGCGTGTACAGTTTATAAGAACAAAGAAATTGGGGAAATTGCTTCGAAGCATCTTCTTGAATTAGAGCCAGAAGATTCAGCGACTTATGTTTTGTTATCAAATATGTATGCGGTTTCTGGGAAATGGGAGGATAGAAATCGGACGAGGAAGATGATGAAAGAAAGAGGGGTGAAAAAGGTACCTGGTCAAAGCTGGATTGAGGTGAAGAACAGTGTTCATGCGTTCTTTGTTGGTGATCGATTGCATCCGAAAGCTGATGAGATTTATGATTATTTGGAGGTGATTAATAAAAGGGTTTGTGAAATTGGGTATGTGCAAGATCGATATAGTCTTTTGAATGATTTGGAGCAAGATCAGAAGGAAGCATCGAGTTGTGTGCATAGTGAGAAGTTAGCGATTACATTTGGGCTTATGAGTTTGTCAATTAGGGTTCCTATTCGTGTGATGAAAAATCTTCGTGTGTGTAATGATTGTCATAATTGGATAAAGTTTGTGTCGAAGGTTTCGAATCGGGATATTGTAGTTAGGGATTCGTATAGGTTTCATCATTTTGGGGAGGGTGTTTGTTCTTGTAATGATCATTGGTGATTTTGTTGCGTTTGAGGAAGTTGTTAAGGTAGATAATTTATATTTTTATCATTTGGGAACATTTGTTTTTTTACGGATGTTGTTCTCTTATATCAGTTGCAAAACTATCATTCAAAATTGGTGTATGTAATTATATAAGCTAGTGTTAAAGATCTTTTTCAAGTGTAATACTTAAGGCGGGTATTACTGAAAGGAAACCATAGTGTCATTAGTGCATATATTTGTTTCACAGTTTGATCTGTGCATGTCGATTTAAGCCAGGTAGTATATATCAGGGAAAATGACTTACCAGCCTACCAGGTAACTAAGGCTACCCACACCAACTACTGAGTTTCCTGTGTGGCACACAACTCACCGGTGAACACCGCCTCATGGGTCGGTTATTTGGCTGTGAAGTGGGTTGTGAAGACGGAAGAAGACATGGGTTCATTAATTTTCCCTTCACATTTTCTTTCCTTGTCTCTCCTCCTTTTTGCCTCTTCACTATCAACCCACCGTTGAACACCATTTCCACAATCCGGTCGGTTGGTTGTGGAATGGTAAAATACCTACATTGCACTGAGTTGGCGGTTTGACCTTGACGACTCCCCACAGCCTAATTGTTGATTTTGTACTCGTTTGGTTATTTTTTTTTACCTCATTTACTATTAAACTTGTTGTGGTGTTCATAGAAACCATTGAAACCGGCTATTGAAGGTTTCCGACAATTTCGTATCTCCGGCGACTCTCCGGTCATCTTCTCCGGCGAGCCTCCGACAAAAATGAGTTTTCCGGTGGACTTTTCTTAGCGATATTTCCCGACCATTAATTAAATTAATTTTGAAAATTTACATTTCCTTCCATGTTCTTAAATTATAACATGGGAGGACCCAAAGGTTATTCTATCTTCGTCTTCATGTCCTTCCATATCATATGTAACGACCGCCGATCCGGGATACACGATTAAGGCATTATAAGCAGTAATAACTTATTGATAGAAAATTATTTAGGATAAATAATCTTATCCAGAGTTGTAATGGTTGTAAAAAAGAGAGTGTACATAGGTAGAACATTTAAATCTGACTTCACATAAGGAAGTTATGATTTTTCTAAAATACAACGCAGTAGTGTGCACACTAATATCGAATTTAGGAACGGTTGATTTTCAACCTAAACAATCTACGCGAGCATTGAAGATTTCATCCATAAGAGTCCACATATATAAAGACAATCAAGAATGGAGTTCGTATAAAGGAGATACGAATTTTGCACGGACTTTAATAGTCTAAAACAATAAAAAATGTGGAATTTTAGTTCAAGAAAGAATTGGCTGTTGAGGTCTAAAGGAAAATTGTAGATCTTGTCGAGAGCTTTCCGGAAATATAAAGAACATAAAAAACGGAGCTCGTATGAAGAAGTTACATCATTTCGAAAAACCTGGAAATTCACGCATGCGACGCCCGTCGTGCGCTAAAGACGCAGCACCACGAGAGGGCACCATGTGGCTAGTCGGTCGCTCCCTTCTCCAAAGGTCAAGGCGACGTGGCATCAACCGGTTGCGACACGTGGCTCCATAAGAATTGGACACATGTCAGTCTTCTAGAGGCCTTGATGTGGACCAACCAACAAGCGACACCTGGCAGAAAGTTGGAGGAGCCAACAAGGCTGACGTGCGTGACACACACATGCCCTGCCCGACACGCCTGCCTAAAATCCCTATAAAGATCTGCAGAATCTGCTCATTTCTCCTCACAATTCCCTTCTCTAGTCGCTCTAAGCTTTCAAGTAGATTTTCTCCCAACTTTTAGGAATATTTTAGTAGAATCTTGGGAACTCTTGGAGCCCGACTAGACGAAGTATTCGAGATGGGATTATGTTCGTGCATTTTTCCAATTTTCGCTTAAAAGCTCTGTAAGTTAAGCTACACTCTATTTATTTCAGTGTAACTTATATTTTGACCTTATAAATAAGATTTATTAGTAATTCCAAGTTCTAATAATGATCAATCTACTTAAGGGAGAGGTGTCTATATTGGTCATGTTGGCTTGGTTGTTGGATTTCAGAATGACTATATGTCAAAATGGTCTTGCCTCCCAACTGTCATGCCTGGTTGATCCTTACTTGATAGATCTTGATGTAGACATTGAGATTAGTGATCTAGAGTATTATTAGTCACCAGGATCATTAGACTAAAATTTTGTATTAATCATACCTAAGTTACGTCAAACGAAAAGCTAAGTGCTAAGGCGAAGTTCTGCTCAAATTCTGAGCATCCACTTTTATCATGTCAGTACATAGTCACTTTCATGAATATGATTTAATACTAGTATTAATTAAACTATTAATTATTTGTTAGATGTCATACGCAAATTATATGTTTATTACTTGGATTATATGCTGAGCTATGTGTATATATATATATATATATATATATATATATATATATATATATATATATATATATATATCTTAATTACCTTATAAAACATTTTTCGTCAAATGCTGAATTTTAAGTCGTACAAACATACAATGCATTTGTACAATTAATTTATGCATTACAAAAAGAGTAGAGTACATATGGTCGACAGTTGAAATGTCAAATCTTTTATCCCATATTCTTAGGCTATTTTGACTTAGTTCATTCCTTATCTCCGTATTTCCCCAAGTCTCGCAATTTCTGTTCACAAATCTTGGATATATATCGCTGATGTTTCCATTTCAAGGGTTTAATTCATCTTTCAGCATTCAACAACCATTGTCACACCCGTCGCTTGGCGCGGGTAAACGGCTAGTGTGTGTGCGTGTATATATATATATATATATATATATATATATATATATATATATATATGTATTGTCACCCAAGGATAGAGTTGGTATTAGAAATTGATTACATGTATTGTAAACTAGTCTAGGGATACACTTAGACTTATGGAAGATACCTAGTTTAATTAAGTTTAATATTTGGTAGTCTCATTAGGAGAATGTGTGTAAGTTAGGAATTGAGAGTAAAGTCCTATTCCATGACACTTTAAGGTGTTGATGGTATGAATTACATACCAGAGTACGTTATAGTATTCATTCTTGGATAACTAGAAATGATAGGTCCTGATAAGACAATTGTAATGGCATGCCTGCATGTTCTTGGATAACCAGAAATGGTAGGTCCTGATCAGACAACTATAATGGTATGTCTTTATATTCTTGGATAACCAGTAATGGTATGTGCTAATCAGATAACTGTAATGGTATGTCTGCATATTCTTTGTGACTTACACCGATAAAGGAATCCCCTAGCTATATAGTCATTTTTTTAATGGTTCATCAGGCGAGATAATTTCTCCCTGATAATCTGTAACATCCCGAACTTCGTAGGTATATTTCGAATCCTTCCTCTTTTATTAGTTGCCATTTGTAGTCCCTGGAGTTGGTTGAGTTGGGCTATGAGAAGTATAAGGACTAAAGTTGCAACTTTGAGTCAGGAAGGAGTACGCTGAGCGTACTAGGCGCGCCCTAGTACGCTGGGCATACACTCATGTACGTTGGGCGTACTCATGTCAGGTGAAAACCCTAATATTTAGGGTTGGGGACTATATAAACACCCTTCTAGCTCATTTCCTCTGATTATCCTCAACCTCCATATCCCAGAAAGCGTTCCAAACCCTAGTTTTGCGTGTGAGTGTGAGTTGGTGTGCATTTTGAACCTTTGAAGGTGAAGTCATTGCGCCAAGGATTTGGATAAGGAGAACAAGGCTATAGATCTAAAGTTGTGTTGTGCCCTAGAAGCTCCAAATGGTAAAAAGCTTGGAACTTTATGCTCGTGTGTTATAGATCTAGTCATTTTAGCTTTATGGAAGCATTCTTGTCCCAAAAGTCCCAAAATGGTGCATGTGATGACTTGGATGAAATGGGTTGTCCTTTCAGACCTTAGAAGAGGTCCTAAGTGATAAAAATGAGGTCCCAATAGCTAGATTTGTCTCATGCATGAAGTAGGAAGGTCTTAATGGATTAAGACCATGTGTTAGGAACTTTCTGGACGTCCAAAGTGATAAAGTTCGAAACTTTATGGTTCAATGGCACATTTGGTCGATGGATCTGGAATTTGGGCTTAAGTGCTTAAGCTATTAAGCACTCATTAGGGTTTTGGTGAAACCCTGCGTATGCCCAACGTAATTCCTGTACGCCTAACGTACGGGGTCAACCACCCCGATGGCGGTCAACATAGGGCAGACGTACGCCCCACGTACGTCCTCAGTTTGGACTTTTGACTTGTGGGCTTCGGGTTGGGCTGTAATTAGACTATTTGGACTTTTGAAGTAGGGCCAGTTCTGATAAGGGGTCCTATGGTAAGGCCTAATTAGGAGGTTAGGCCCAATTAGGAAAATTGGGCCATTGTTGGGCTTATGCATATGGACTTGGGTTAGTGGATTGATATTGGGCCTTGGGCCCAAATTGGGGAAATGGACAATATGGACCCTTTGGCAATTTTGGAGATCCCACTTATTAATTTAGTATTCATCATTTTAGGCAGTCGAGGTGGTCGGTGAAATAGCAGCGGGAGACTCTCAGTTCAGTTCTGCACTACTTGCTAGGTGACTTATCCTCACTATATCAACAGGGTCTAAGGCACCAATGCCAGCTCTTCGGATTGTATCCAGGTTTATTGCATGCTATGCGTATTGATTAGCACTCTAGTAGTTAGGTTGATGGTCTGCTTAGTGGCCTGTTATGTTGGTATCCTGGTCATAGGATGTTGTTATGCTAATTAATTTATTAGAATGGTCATTTGATATATTTATATGCTAGCATATGCTATTTATGTGCACATGATTGTTGTCTGGTGGTTGGGTTGAGGCAGTCCTGCTTCGTGCTGTAGGCCAACATACCCAGGGCGGTCCGGATATGCTATAGGCCCTGCAAGGCGGTCCAATCATGCCGAAGGCCCGACGAGCGGTCCGAATAGGCTGTAGGACCTGCGATGCGGTCCCGTCATTCTGAAGGCTCGGGAGTGGTACAGATAGGCTGTAGGCCCTGCGAGGCAGTCCAGTCATGTTGAAGGCTCATTATACATGATGTTTGTTATTATTTTGCTGGGTGGTATATGTTGGTATTTTGGGGGTAACTCACTAAGCCTTCGAGCTTACATTTATTGATTTTTGTTTTCAGGTACTTCAGGTGACCATGGCAAGGCGAAGGTGTGACGTACACATCCTCACATTTTATGATTTGGGATTTCTGGGAACTTTGATATGAAATCATTTTGAAAACAATTTGTGAACTATGTTAATGTTTGAATAATTTTATTTACCCGGATTGGTTTTGAAAAGTTATATTTTTGGTAAATTTTTGGGTTGTTACATAATCTTAGACTAGGATCTATGAGGATCGGTAGGAACAGATATGTAGGACTGTAAGCCTATTTGGATATTGTATGGTAATTATTGGTTTTACAGGATTGAAATCCCTATGTATCTCATCAGGTTCTCCAACCTAACCCACGCGGTTTATATGCATTACAGGTAACATGACTTAAGCTATTGGATCTTGATTAGGATGCGAAGTGATTAAGAATCGACATTTTAGGACCGTCAGGTCTTTACGTTGTAACTATTGTATCTGTATTGATTATGACATCCTTAGGATTTTAATATTTTGGAAACAAACATTTGTAGTCAAAATGATCTTTTGTATTGAGATTTTCGGTAAATATAAATAAATGATTTTAAAAGCGTAAATAAAAGTTTCAATTGGTTCTGAAAATTAGCGGATGTCATAGATGGTATAATAACATTAGTTTAAGCGAACTACGAATTTTTAGGATTTCTAGAATTAAACTTAGAATGTTTAGCAATGATTGTGAGAGAGTCTATTATATTGAGGATAGAAGGTCTAAATTGACACAAGCACTAGCTTACTTAGGATAAGAGGCCTAATTTACTTTATGTGCTAAATGACTTATGCATGATATAACTATAAGATGCCTTAATATGCTTTAGGTTGCCTATCTAAATCAGATTTGAGGTCTTTTGCTGACCTAGGATTAAGAAATTTTATGTGTTCAGGTTTCTAAACGTTTAATTACAATATCAGAACTGACATATAACTTTTCAAAGTGATAAGGATAATTACGCGTCTAAAACTTCCCTATCTATATTCTCGTCTTGGTACATCGAACGCCTTTGGTGTACACTACGTCATGGTGAGGACACATAGCGGATCAAGAAACAATAACGAAAATCGTCATCTAGGACCTCGTAGGGTGGACTGAGTCGAGTGAAGTAGGATGAATTTTGCTATAGTGTGCCTTATAGACAAGACACTACACAAGAAAGAATTTGTACAAACAAGTTTTAGGTTGGATCATTGTAGAGATAAAAGTAGGAATAGAAAATCATAATTGAATCTAGCGCAAATAGTTGTAGGTGCTTTCTTGGACACATTAGTATGTGTTAAGTTGCTATGTGATTTTGACTTAGGGGTTGTGAGACAATACTTAGGATGAGTATGAGTAGGTGTGAAATGTAGTATAGGCCTATACTACTGGAAGCACATGACTCACACTTGGATTAGGGAAAGTCACAAGGTTTCTAAGACTTTAGTAGTTGAGTCGTTTCGTTTGTTTCCATCATTACTATCGTTTCAGTAATGACTAAATGAACGTTATTCCGACCCTAGTGGTCATATCAAATCAAATCCGACTAATATTCAAAGTATGTCTGATGTAGTGTCCGAATTTAATCAAAGGTTGAAGAAGAAGATAATCAAGGCAATTGACAGACATATTGCAAATTGTCATTAGGACTTAACAACCAGTAGCAAGGAATTGCTATAGTGTGATTATACGACATTAGAACATGAAGGAAGGTACTTTCTGGAGTAGGCACCTGACTCTTAGAGAAAAGACTCTAGAAATAACAGAAAATATGAGTTACGAATATTATCCAGGATTGAAAGGGAATTGCACGATCATTATCCAACACTGTCTTGCTAATGATTATTGGATATAATCATCCTAAACGGGAGATAATTCTAACGCCAACCAATCCGGGCCAGACGATTAAGGCATTATAAGCAATAATGACTTTTTGATAGAAGAATATTTTGATAAATAATCTTAACCAAAGTCGCAGTGGTCATAAAACCGAGAGTGTGCATATATAGAATGTCTAAATCTGACTTCACAAAAGGAAGTTATGATTTTTATAAAATACAATGCAGTAGTGTGCGCACCGATATTGAATTTAGGAAAGGTTGATTTTTAGCCTAAATAATCTACACGGGAATTGAAGATCTCGTCCATAAGAGTCCATCGATATAAAGACAGTCAAGAATGGAGTTTGTATGAAGGAGATACGGATTTTGCACGGACTTCAACAGTCTAAACCAGTCTAAAATATGGAATTTTAGTTAGAGCGAGAATCAGTTGTTGAGATTTAAAGGAAAGTTGTGGATCTCGTCGAGAGCTTTCCCAAAATATAAAAAATAGAAAACGCAGCTCGTATGAAGAAGTTATGCCATTAAGAAAAACTAGGAAATTTATGCGCGTGCACGACGCTCGTCGTGCGCCGAAGACGTGGCACCACGAGAGGGCGCCACGTGGAAAGTCAGCCACTCCCTTCCCCAAAGGTCAAGGTTGTTGGATTAGGTGTCTAAGCCCATAACTATTTTGGTATGTACTTGACCCGATTGTGAGCATGGTCCTTTTGGGTTGCCTTCATCATAGCAACTGATATGATGAACTAAGGAGAAAGAGGATTAATTATGATTTATTAATATATTATATGAATAATATATTAAAAGAGAATTCATATTGTTTAATTAATATTAGTCAAGAATTAATAAGAATTAATTTTGTGCTAAAAGAGATTAACTAAATAAAGGGGACTGATTGTGTAATTATAAGATAGATGCATAAATGGGCTAATGGACTCCATAGAAGTTGGAGTGGGCGAATTCTATGGGGAAACCCATAAGAATTTGTCCAAGGCTTCTAAGGAGGGAGTCCATGGTCTGCTTAGGGCCTAAGCAGTCAAATTAGGGTTTCCTAGTTGAAAACCCTAATAGCCTACCTATATAAGGAACCCCTAAGGCCCAAAAAACGTGGTGAAGTAATCCATAAGGGTTCTTGGACGTTTTTGGTGCTCCTCCTCCTTCTCCTAGGCCATCTTGTTGCTCATGGTGTTTGTGACTCCATTAGAGGTGCAACATTTGAGGCACTAAACTTTCAAAGGTCAAGATCAAGAGGAATTGAGATTGTTATTGCTACATAACAAACAAGGTAAGATCTAAACTCTATTCTTTTGTTAATTTCGATCATTGTATGCTAGATATAGGGTTTATGAGCTTTGGATGATTATTGCATGTTCATTATGAAGGGTTTTGAGCATTATAACACTTCTATGGTGTACATGCAACCCTAAATAACTTGGATCCATGTTTTCTCTATTATACATGCAAACTTGAACTTTCGAAGGTATTACCCTAACTAGCATACAATCATTGATACTTGGGGTAATATAAACAAGTTAGAAGACATATCTTTTGATGAAGCTTGAAGTTCTTGAACTTTAAGAGCTTAGCCCCAATAGTGTGGAAGCCTCAAGTGGAATCGCAAATCACCAAACCCAACTTGGAATAACTAGAGAATAAGTATACTTAGTTTCCACTTATGAAATCTAAATTGACCTCATTTCTATGCACTCACGCCAATTTCTTGAACCAAGGACCTCTTTATATAGTGTGGAGGATTAGGGTTACATTCATGTAAACCCTAATACCCATGACCGTTCATTTCCATAGGATCCATGGGTTAAACACTCCATGGACTATCCATGAAAGCTTAGCCCAACCTAAATGAACTTGGTCCACCACACACACACACACACACACACACACACACACATATATATATATATATATATATATATATATATATATATATATATATAGAAGAGTTCGTATTTAATTAGTTCCTTTTGATCACTAGATTAATTCTAAATTAATTCTTGATCACTAGTAATTAAATAATATAATTTCATATTAATATATTAAAACTTATAATATATTAATATAAATCACTAGTATCCCTTTTTCTCATTTTGTCTATCCAATTGTTCCGGTGAAGTGCAACCCAAATGGACCATGCCAAGTTGGATCGAATACATACCAATAATAGTTATGGGCTTAGACATCTAATCCAACAATCCACCACTTGGATAAGTCTAAAACTATTATTGCGTATGACTCCAAACCCGACTAGCAATCGTAGCTCTTAAAGTTGCTGCCGTCGAACTCTGAACAAATCAATGACGCGTCCATTAGATAAGGGATCATATATTCCACCATTCTAGATATCATATGGACTGAGACATGGATTACAATCATTCTCTCTGTCTATTTGTTGTTTCCCGATTTCCGATTTATGACGACCGACTAATTGAACAAATCAAATCAGTCCTGGCTTAGCCAAGCACTTCAGGGTGTCATCACTAAATCATCGAGGGGCCCACATATATCACTTTAATCCCTTTAAGGGTAAAAGGAATGGATAAAATTCGACTCATATGCTTGTTCTACTACTTGTTGAATCATACACAAAGGCACATTTTATAACATCGAGTTACCAATGCGTTTTCACACAATCAATGCATAACCAACTCATAGGCAACAAGTCATATCTATAGGTTTGAAGAATATAAGATATTATCGTCTCATGATCACTCGTGATAAAATCCATGAACTGAGTTAAATGAGCGTGGGTTGAATCCAATACTCAGAACTTATGAGCACTCATGAATGTTGCAACAACTATTTCTATGTCCACTACCTTGGACATCTACAAACCAACTTCATGACAGTCTTGATTAATATCTACTTCCAACATATGACCGACTGTGTAAAGTTTGAATAACTTAGTCATTCAGGAAGAACGACCTAGTTATTCTGGAAGTCAAAACACGCAAAGTGAAACACAAGAATAATCGAATCCAATATGGTCTCAGAACTTATGAATATAAATAAAACACATTTTATTTATCACCATATTGATTATCCATCATTCATTGCATACTGTTTCAAACTATCAAATTTATACATGAATTAAAACAATAGTTGTCCCATGCTCCAAGCATGCACACTATGTTTTTTAAACACTAGTCATGCCATACACCAAGTATGCACACTATGTTTTTCCAAACAATAGTTATGCCATACACCAAGTATGCACACTGAGCTTGTCTATGATATTTACTTTGTGAAACAGATCGATTGAACATTATTCCAATGATTCTCGTTTCTCAATCCCAAATCCTTACCATAAATGCAAGAATTCCAAATTTCTTCCATTTACCTAAATCTGTTAGATTCTAAACTTATATGCATTGATCCTCTTGTAATGATTATGCACAAAGTCACAAAGACTTGTCAACAAACATTACCGAGTATTCCAATGGAGATCAACTCCATGGAATGAAGTCTCAAATTCAAAGTACATTCCTTTGAACATCATTCTTGAATTAAGTTTCCTAATCTTACACAGGTTTGATGAATAACTTCCACCTATGGGAATATTTCCATATTCTCATTTTGACTATTACTTCTGACCAAGAGTTGCCTCTTTTCAGAATATGTCAATATGGTCCTCTACAAAATTTACACCATACTTCCAATTGTCCTTGAGCAACCAATATTTGGTAAACCTTAGATTGTCCTCGACAATTGCTTAATCAAATTAGTCATATAAAGTTCTATTACTTTTCCCTTTTAATGCTCTAGGCATTTGGAAAAATTTAGAAAATATGAATATTATAGCACATGCAATCGATCCTATATCCGCAGCATATGGGACACGATTCATGATGTCTCACATAAAGACATGATACTAGACCAGTCTTTTGCTATAATATTTTTATTTCTATTTGCCAAGTTCTCATAATTCAGATTATAAAAAAGGATGCCATAATCACAATCGAATTTTAGAACGCAAATAATGGTCCCATATATAGAACTTCCTTATGTTGAGCCCTTCCAACATAAACTTCATATATATATATATATATATATATATATATATATATATATATATATATATATACTTCACTAAAGATGATTAAAACCTCAATCTAAGCTTTTAGAATTGAAATGAAGTATAATTTCCTCTAGCTTTGATAGGTACTCAGAGATCAGCTCTGACAGGTACTAACATGAGAATTATCAGCATAACACTTATGCTCCCACTAGCTTTGAAAAGTACTCAGAGATCAACTGGACTTCTAGAAACCAATACTTTATTGACTTTCTTACCAAAGTTTAGACTTCTAATACGAGATGTTTTGATAAAAAAAACTTTATCAAAATCATACACCTTTCTTTAGATAGCACACACGTGTGTCTAAACAATTTTAGAACTATGAAAAGGGATGGTGTAATCATAGTCTCAATTGTTTATACCTTTGCCATTTCTCACAAGTCCATGTTAGTGTGTCGGTTAACCACACACGCTCCACTAACGACTTTGAGAATGCAAATATCACAATTGCTATCTCCCTAAAATCTACTTAGTGAAAGCGTTTCCTCACCATCATTTTCATGAATCGGAGAGAAACCTTATGACACTTAGATTTTATGGTGTATGTGTTCCTATCCATGTGAATTTTTCAAAACCATAATCACAAGACACGGTTAGTGACAAATCCAAATTCATATGGATTGAAATTGTGTAGTCTTAACTTCTTGCCATCTGGCAGCACAAGGTACTGCCATTGCTTCCAAGTTGTTATGCAACCAATTGAGAACTCTCAGAACTCATATGCAAAGCCAACTTTCACAGGAATGGGCACAAAAATAGAGAAAAAAAATGTCAACGCGATAGGTTATAAACCTCAAGTCGTAAGCTAGTGATAAACTACATGTTTTTACTCTTGATTATATCTTGAAGCTTTTCAAGATTTTTAAGACTCCCACTGTCCTCTTGACATATAAGATTCACTTGCCAAATATTCAAGAGATAGTGCAGATTCTTTATCAAGACAAACACTTCACATAATTGGCCTTAGTTGGTCTTTGTTTTATCCAAAACATCACAACTTTCCAATTTCAAATGTACAAGAGTAGGACACTTTTACTCTTACATTTGACAAGTGTTATAAACCTTTCTTTAAGATAGGTCACTCAAGTTACAATCTTGGAGTATGACTCTAAGAATTGTTTTGGAACGAAGTATGACTCATCTTCTTGATTTAACCATTTCAGCAATTCTTGATTCCTCTTCTTAGCTAGAGGAATGCACTAAAATGTCCTTAGGGGACCAATTGTGATATGGTTTCTTAATCATTAAGATGATCACATAACATGATACTACAATACTCTCCCATCTTTTCAGATTTTAGAAATTTTTATCTTTCTGACTAATTTGATTCTTCTCATTCGTTCTGCCATACATTGAAACTTTTCCAATGTTTCAGAATTATACTTAAACTTGTATGTATAACCATATTTACTAAACCTTAGTAAATCATGATGAATAGTGTTATCAATCTTTTGTGGTGGACTTGACCAGTGCACAAGAATGTGTACTCGATCCCTTAGTCCTTCACTTGACTCACATATAAATAGACAAAATTGCAAAAATGGTCCCTGTGGTATGCATTTTTTGGGGTTTTAGTCCAAACCCCGACTTTTTTGGATTAGTGGTCCTTCTGAGCTAGTTTCGTTGCGTTTTTGGTCCCTATTTGGTAAATTTAGACACTACCACAAATGAAAGAATCAAATTCGTATTTCCATTATTGCTAGAAATATACAAACATCAACTTTCCATAAGTGCCATTGCAAGGACATATAAAATAAAACAAAATTTTATTTATTTATCAAATGCGGAGAAACTTTCCTTACAATGCAACTTTAAATGGAAACTATGCTATTACATATTTACTAGCAATCTATCATAACTCTCTAAGTAGTAGCTCAAGAATTCGATCTTCGAACCATGCGATTAAAATCCATCTTCGTGATCACATTCAGCATACTGTTTCTTTAAGTTCCCTTCCCTTTGCTTGATCCTGCCATACATTAAAAACATATTAAGAATCTTCAAATAGGAACTTAAGAGAGTTAGATAGTGGACTTACCTGAGGCAGAGTCAAGCTTTTTGACTAGACCTTCTCTCCGATCTTACAGGTAGTTAAGGCAGCTTCGCAGCCGATGCCCCTTCCTTTGGCAATAGAAACATATGGACCCTTTGTAATGGTACACATGACTATCTTAGACTTATCCTTTCTCTTTACCATTTGGTCAACCGAGTTGACGATGGCCGATCCCATTCCATTAGGAAGAGAAAGCTTTTCTTGATATCCAATGTTACCAATTGTCAATGTCCATTGTAGTTTGGGAAGTTGATCTACTAATCAAATTTGCTTTACTAGAGCTCCAAATCATTTTTGATTCAGCAGCACCAAGCAAATAGATAAGATCATTAAGGGTCATGTCATAGTCTTTTACATAGTAGTCCCAAAGGACACTCACTATGAGACTTAGGAAGTGATTAGTCAACATTCAACTTCCTCAAGACTTTGACACCCAACTCTCCTGGCTTGTCAATATGTGACTTCATCTCCAAGATGTGAGCACACATAGACCTTGCTTGCCAATAGGGCTTGAGTGACCTTGATCTTTTGGGTTAGGGAGAATAATTGGAGGAGGTGGAGGGAGTAAATAATGCTTTTTGGGACATCATCTTCATTAGGAAAACTTGTTCCAATAGTTTTTGGGAGATCATAGATGTCTGGACCAGACATCTTTTGGGAGATATTCAAGATAGTTGATTTAAAGCCTTAATATAACACCCAATATGAAATATTAAGGCTAGGACCTAACACAATATTTTATAACTTGGAAGAGGGATGTCGTAATCCAAGCTATAGAATATTTGAAGGTAGGCGAATGACGATTCACCAATTTCCACCATGAAAAACGAAATTATTTATTAGGTTTTAATTGTATTTGAAACTCCTAGATCTTTTTAAATTCATAAAACTTTTCAATGGCATGTTTCAATCTCGATTGTGCCCTCTCAGGTTTTGTGACTAAGATGCCGAGGATCACAAAACAAGGTGTGAATAACCATGCAAATATACTTGGTACCTTTAATATTTACCCCTCAATCGATGTGCCGGTTAACCACACGTGTTCCATCGATACTATGATAAACATTAAGCCACCATTTGCCTAACTTGTTAAATCAAGCAAGTGTGCCGATTAACCACACACGCTCCACTAACCGACTTAAGCAAAGTGCAAAGTGTAATTTCATGGGTTAGCACCAAATTCACATGTTCCTAAAGTAACTAATATTGGGAATTTATAAAAGGTTTAGTTACTTTATATTTATCATTAATACTTTTAATGAAGGGATAATTCTAGTCCTTGTCCTACCCGTTCGACTAACGACCCTCCACCAGTCAAGGAAGCGGTGGGTGAGAGTGGACACCCATTAAACTGCCATTTTATAGGCAGTAACCTTATACCCCCCTTATAGACCAACTTCGTGAATGAGGCCTACTAATGGTAAGACTGACTTGCTCTTATACATATATATTATTAACTTATAATACTATAAAGTATAAGGGTTGAATTTTAACTTTTAAAATTCTAAGGGCTTAACTTGGAATTAAAGTATTCATGAGGGAAACTTTACAAATTTCAAAACTTGAGGGCAAGTTTTGAATTATTCAAAACTTTTCAATTCCATAACTTATGTGTTTAAAGTAGTTTTAATGAAAAAACTTTTCAAGTTCCATAACTTGAGGACAAGTTATGGAAGGCTTTAAAACATTTAAAAACGAGACTCTCCATTTTTCATAACTTATGGAAATCTTATGAGTTTTAATAATCATAAATGTGACTTTTCATATAACTTGAGGACAAGTTACAAAAACACATATTATGAGCAACTTTTAGATTAATTTGGATTGATAACATATTATCACGTAACTTTTCTATTAATCTAAATCAACTTATAAGAACAAGATAATTCAAATCAAACACTTTTCATGTAATTAACCTAATCATTAAACTAATACAAAACATGAATCTATTGACAATTATCTTTTGAATTGTATTAGAATGAACATTAACACATCAAAAATAGGTTTATAGGTTCAAAAACAGTTTAGGGTAATGTTCCTAGTCCAATTCCAACAAAAAAACTCGAAAATATGTTGTCTGGGGCTCCTACTCGTCGAGTGTATGAACCTACTCTGCGAGTAGGATGATTTTCTTCATGGACTCGGCGAGTCCAGTGCCCAGACAGCTAGAAAATCAATATTTTTCAGCTTTTTCAGCAATTTGCCCTAAGTATATTTGAAAACAAGCCTAGGCTGTGATACCACTGAAGGGTTTTGAGCATTCTAACACTCCTATGGTGTACATGCAACCCTAAATACCTTGGATCTATGTTTTCTCTATTATACATGCAAACTTGAACTTTCAAAGGTATTACCCTAACTAGCATACAATCATTGATACTTGGGTAATATAAACAAGTTAGAAGACATACCTTTTGATGAAGCTTGAAGTTCATGAACTTTAAGAGCTTAGCCCCAATAGTATGGAAGCCTCAAGTGGAATCACAAATCACCAGAACCAACTTAGAATAACTTGAGAATAAGGATACTTAGGTTCCACTTATGAAATCGACATTGCCCTCATTTCTATGCACCCACACCAATTTCTTGAACCAAGGACCTCTTTATATAGTGTGGAGGATTAGGGTTACATTCATGTAAACCCTAATACCCATGACCTTTCATTTCTATAGGATCCATGGGTTAAATACTCCATGGACTATCCATGAAAGCTTAGCCCAACCTAAATGAACTTGGTCCACCACACACACACACACACACACACACACACACATATATATATATATATAGATATATAAGAGTCCATATTTAATTAGCTCATTTTGATCACTAGATTAATTCTAAATTAATTATTGATCACTACTAATTAAATAATATGATTTCATATTAATATATTAGAACTTATAATATATTATTATAAATCACTAGTATCATTTTTTCTCATTTTGTCTATCCAATTGTTCCGGTGAAGTGCAACCCAAATGGACCATACCAAGTCGGGTCGAATACATACCAATAATAGTTATGGGCTTAGACATCTAATCCAACACATTAGACAAACTAGATCCAAAGCTTTAGGGTTTTCATGTACACCATAGGATTGATGTAGTGCTCATAATCCATTAAAGGTGACATGGTATCAACCGGTTGCAACGCATGGCTCCATAAGAATTCAACACGTGGTAGTCTTCTAGAAACCTTGATGTGGACCAACCAGCAAGCAACACGTGGCAGGAAGATGGAGGAGCCAACAACGTCGATATACGCGATGCACACATGCTTTTCCTGGTGCGCCTGCCTAAAATCCCTATAAATAGCTGCCGAATCTGCTCATTTCTCCTCAAAATTCCCTTCACATCTCTCTAAGCTTTCAATTAGATTTTCTCCCATCTTTTAGGAATATTTTAGTAGAGTCTTGGGAACTCTCGGAACCCGAATAGAAGGAGTATCCGAGTGGGGATTCTGTCTGCGTATTTTCCTGGTTTTCGCTTAAAAGCTCTGTAAGTTAAGCTACACTCTATGTATTTCAGTGTAACTTATATTTATACTCATAAGTTGCTATTTTGACCTTATAAATAAGATTTATCAGTAATTCCAAGTTATAATAATGATCAATCTACTTACAGGAGAGGTGAATAGAATGGTCACGTTGACTTCGTTGTTGAATTTCAAAAAGACCATATGTCAAAATGGTTCTGCCTCCCAACTGTCGTGCCTAGCATATCCTTACTTGATAGATCTTGTTGTAAACATTGAGATTAGTGAGGATCTTGACTATTATTAATCACCATGATCATTTGACTAAAACTCTATATTAATCATACCTAGGTCACGTCAAAAGAAAAACTAAGTGCTAAGGCGAAGTTATGCCCAAATTATGAGGCATCCACATTTATCATGTAAGTGCATAGTCTCTTTCATGAACATGATTTAATACATGTATTAATTAAAGTATTAAATACATGTTAGATGTTGTATGTAAATTATATTCTTATTATCTGGATTATATGCTCAACTATATATATATATATATATATATATATATATATATATATATATATATATATATACTATTCTATGTGTGAACCACGTATGGCTCTATTTTATGTTAGGATGAGTAGATAGATAATATTAAAAGTAGCATTGTTGAAAAGATAAATGATTAATAATACCTAATACTATGTATGGAATGTATACACTAAATATAGGCTAGTGTCGCCCAAGGATAGAGTTGTTATTAGAAATTGGTTACATGTATTATAAACTAGTCTGGGGATAAACTTAGACATATAGAAGACACCTAGCTAGTTCACTTAAGTTTGATATTAGGTAGTCTCATTAGGAGAATGTGTGTAAGCTACGAAAGGAGAGTAAAGTCATATTCCGTGACACTTTAAGGTGTTGATGGTATGATTACGTATCGGAGTACATTATAGTATTCCTTTTCGGATAACCAAAAATGATAGGTCCTAATAAGACAACTGTAATGGTATGTTTGCATATTCTTGGATAACCAGAAATGGTAGGTCCTGATCAGACAACTATAATGGTATGTCAGCATATTCTTCGATAACTAGAAATGGTAGGTCAGACAACTATAATTGTATGTTTGCATATTCTTTGTGACTTACACCGACAAAGGAAGCCCTTAGTTGTGTAGTCGATAAACTAGTAATGGTAGGTCTTGATCAGACAACTGTAATTATATGTTTGCATATTCTTTGTGGCTTACACCGGAAAAGGAAGCCCCTAGCTATGTAGTCAATCTTTTTAACGATTCATTTGGTGAGATTATTTCTTCATAATAATCTTAGAATAAGATCTATGAGGATCGGTAGGAATGGATATGTAGGAATGCAAGCCTATATGGATATTGTATGATAATGGTTGGTTTTGCAGGTTTGATAATTAAGGAATATTATCATATCAATATTGTGGGATTGAAATCTCTATGTATCTCACCAGGTTTTCCAACATGAATCACTCAAATTATATGCATCACAGGTATCAAGACATAAGCTATTGGAACTTGATTAAGATGTTGAGTGATTAAGAGTCGACCTATAATAGTATTCAGGACCGTCAGGTCTTTACACTGTAACTATTGTATATGTATTGTTTATGACATCTTTAGGATTTTAATATTTTGGAAACAAGAATTTGTTATCAAAATGATCTTTTGTACTAGGATTTTCTGTAAATATAAATAAATGATTTTAAAAGCGTAACACAAAATTTTAATTCGTTCTGAAAATTAGATGATGTCACATCATAAAAGACAACAACATGAATGCAAGGGATCCCAATAATGTCCCACTTCCTACAGCTATATATCCTCTTATTTATGTTCACAACATATTGATCAAGGTATTTCCCATTCACTTGGTACTTTCCAGCCCCATTGTAGATGCAATTATAATAAGTAGCTTCATCCTTAATTGTTGGCATCAAACTTTGTGCAGTTCATGTGATAATATCAATTGCCTTGTCAAGTACCTTCTAAAATATTCATATCTTCTTGATAAGATATTCCCTAATGAACTCCAAATAAGAAATTATAGATATATCACTTCCATCAATCAATTTGGAATTGAAACCCTCACATAAGTTGTTGAGCAAAATATTTGTATGTAGTCTTCCTGATTTGAGTATACCATAATAAAGCAAGTCAATGAATCAAAGTCAATAATTTCAACATGTAATATTATATAAGTTGATAAACTTAATTGATGAGGTATATATGAGAAATGGCTCGTAGCCCATAGCTTAGTGGTATCTTTTGCAACCAGTCATGAGCTTGATTGTTGAATATCTTCATGTCCGCCATAGCTTTTCTAAAGAAGGGAAATGTAGTGGCATTTTCACACCTCTATAAATACTTTTTTCAGTTGCTTTCACATCCACTACAACTTCATATTCTTAACGATGTGTCTAAGGAAAAACATGTGCTCAACAGTGGGGAAGACCCTAGAAATTGCTAGTATGAGACCATATTGAGACAATATTCATTAAATTCCAAGAGCACATTGTTTTAGCTTCTACAATTGCATAAGCAACATGAAAAATGTCATTGTTTGCATCCAGTACAACACCGCTAAAGCCGAAAAAAATCAACCTAACTTGTTAACCTAACCCAAAATTAGCAGATTGAGTTGAGATTTCAACCCATTTAAGTTGAATAAGTCAACCTGCTTAGCCCGTTTAGTTAAATAGGTTATGTTGAGTAAAAATTATCAATCCGTTTTCAACTTGCCAACCCATTAAACTTTAACTTATATTTAATTTAATAATTATTTCAATATTATTTGGTGTCGATCTAAGTATTAATTTATAAATTATAATATTATATTATTATTTATGTTTTTTAAAAAAATGCAATCCTAATTTTCATCTTTTTTCTTGGCACTGACAACACTAGTAATTCTACAAAATCATTTCAGAATTAAAAAAAAAATTAATGTTAGTTGAACAATTTGTATGTATTTTTGAATTGAGATTGTGCTTTTTTCATATAATGAATTTTTATTTAAGTTTGAAACTAATTTAAATGGTGTAATCTTGGTTAACTTATTTGTTTTTATTTTAAAGTGGTTAACCCCATTTATTTAATAGGAGGGTTGAGAAATACATAAACATGTCAACCTGATGACAACGCATTTATCTGAAATGTTGGGTTGGGTTGGATTGAGAATATCAACCCTTATAAATAAACAAGTTGAGTTGGGTTGAAATCTTCAACCTAATTAATAAATGGGTTGAACCTGAGCCCAACACAGATCGACTCACTGTCAGCTCTAAACAACGACAAAGATTTGACCTGGAAATGACCCCTTCACAAAGGCTCTATCTAGTCCTAACAAATCCCCTCTTCCTGCTGTAAAACATTGTTTAAAGGCCCTAATAGATCCTTTTAATTTTTCTTGTTTCCATATTATTTATAGTTGTGTCTTCATTGGTCCTTTACAACTCTAACATAGCCCCTTAACATATTATATTGCTTCTCACACTCACCATATATAATATGTTTATGCTATAAACTTTTCTCTAAACACCTTCATCCTTGAAATTTATAACTTGTATTTTTATTGGAGGTCCTCTTTGAAAGCAGCAACATGGATATTAGGATTAGTACATTCAAACACCAGTAAAGATAAAATGATGCTAATCCGATTAACTCAAAAACAAAACCAAGCGCAAGAATCACTACTCTGATGAACTCAAAAATAAAATGTAAACATAACTAAAAAAATATCAAAAAACGAACATTAAACATCATATTCAGTCTGATCAAAATCCAAAATCAAGATTAAACACAAATTGAAGGTTCGATCAAAGTTTTCAGAAAATAGAAATTTGAACATCATACAATTTACACTCTGGTTTCATAAATTGAAGGTTCAATCTTCAGAAAATACAAATTGAAGGTTCAAACATTTCAAGTATAGACAGAAATTGAAGGTTCAGAAAATAGATTCCAGAGTTCTAATTTTTCAGAAAATATATTGCAGAAAATCAGAGAAGATAACATCGATTTTCAGAGTTCTAATTTTTCAGAAAATATATTGCAGAAATTGAAGGCACTTTTTTTATCCATTCAGATCCGCTCAGAGCCAAAAAGCGCCATCTATGATTCGGTCGGAGGTAATGGGAAGCATATCCAACGCTCGAACCATTCAGATGCAGAGCCATTAAGAGGCTACCAATCAAACAACCCCTAATGTACAAAAAATGCTACTCCATTAATTACATCTATTATGGACGTCCTTTACATCAGATATATATCAGTTTTACAGTCTACATGTTGCCTAATTTTTTATGAGAATCAGAAGGTTAATGTATTAATATTGGAGAAAAAACATATTAAGAATTGTATACTTTTTGTTTATTCGTCAAAAACAAGCTTTCCATATATTGGAAATATATCCTTATTTGTTCAATCAAGTTAGGTTTGAATAAAAAAGGTCCGATTCCAATAAATAGCACTACAGTTTCACTTCATTTTTGGTAATTAAATTTATATCGGAAGTTGAATGGTTTTCAAAAGTTGGGCGGTTTTAGTAACAATTTCAAAACTCGAATGACCAAATTGGAAATAAAGTAAAAGTATACTGCTATTTATTGCAACTTTCCCAATAAAAAGGTATAATTGGATAAAAATAAATATTCTACATAAAAGGTGATCATATATATAAACAACTTTTAGAATTACCATCGAAATAGCCACATGAGTTATCTGGAAGACATCCAGACATGCTACAACGCTTCCATCTGACAAAAAAGTAAATAAAAATATGATGCAAATTGATATTAATTTTGGATATTATAAAAAGGTAAAGCTCACCCTTGTCTAAAACAGGAAGATGTAAGAATTTCCCATCATGCATTATATGTAGTGCCTCAAGAATCGTTGTGTCCACCGTTGCACATTTTGGATTTGGTGTCATAACCTTAAGGAAAGAACATTTATTTAAAATACAAAAACTTCCCATGTATTAAAAAAAAGAAATATTCCGAAAGAAACCCTAGGAGTTTGGATGTGCATTTTAGAAGTGACTATTTAATTAGAGCCAAGTACAAGAAACATCAATGTACTTTTATTTATTTGTGTATTACTTTCATTTCTTTCTATTTCAACATTCTAATTTCACTTTTTTCCTTAAAGCTACACAATTGAAGTCCTCAAAAAAAAAAAGTTGTAAAAATATAACCTTTTCAACAAATGTCAACTCAGGAGGAAGATTTTGTGCCACAACTCGCATGAGTAGATCCTTTGAACTGAAATCAACCAAAAACACTATTAATATCGTACAAACAAGCAATAAGAGTGTCATCAAGCCGAGTCAACTCGAAGCTAACTGATACCAACTAAAAAAAATGTTGGAAACCGATGCATTTTTAAACTAAAAGATAAAAAGCCTAAAATATAAATAACAAATCAAGGACATAGTCAAACAATAATCTTACGTTAATATGCCCTGAATAATGTTTCCATCCATAATGATAACAGAACTAACATGCAATTCCTTCATCCTTTTAGCAGCAACATAAACTGGATCTGATGTCATAACAATTGCGACCCTGGGACATAATGAAGCTACCAAATTAATTTAGTGACACATAAATGAAAATATATTCCAAAAAAAATAATTAAAAAAATACTTGGAATTTTCGGTAATGATGGTTAACAAAGAGGACTGGAACTTTTGGTCACTTAGCGTCTCCACAAAAGTAGAAGGTGCTGAAATAATGATTTTAAATCATTAGTCATAGACTCACTACGATTAATATATAATGACACAGCATTATGAAATGCAATTTAGGTAATCAATTTTAAAGTACCCAAAAAAGTAGTTTATTGAAATGTAATTAATATTTAATCACAATATTTTCATTGATAATTTAAATACTCACCGGTCAAATTATTTCCTGATTCGCGTTCCACAGTTTTTTCAATTCCAGATATAACATCATTGAGGCACTTTTTAATATCCAATGATCCAATAACTTCACCATTTTCAACAACTGGGAGATGCCTAAATTTTCCTGTTTTCGTAATAAATGAGAAAATATAAATATATGAAACCACATGAAAGTTGAAACTAAACTAACCTTGGATCATCTTCTGAAGGGTATCCATTGCCAAAGAATCAGAAGAGACAAAAATAGGATATTTTGTCATAATTTTTGATACTATAGTTTGGTGTGGGCTTAGTTTTTCTGCAACAACTCTAGTTGCTATATCCTAAAGACAACGATTGTCAAATAGTTAGAGAACATAAGAGAAAACCATGCAAGGAAAGTTCAAAAAAATGTAAGGAATACCAAAAGAGAAAATAAAGACTTGTTTTTCAAGAAATGACACAACATCCAGGTTTTGGCTTATCAATATCACAAATATTGCAATTTTTTAATTATGGTTATAGATTACGGGTAGATATTCCAATTTTCATACCTTTCCGGTGACTATTCCACAAAGCAAACTATTAGCATCTGTAAATATCGCGACATTAACACGACGAGCTGCCATTCTCCTACAAACATCTAACACAGGGGTTTCATCCGGCATTGTGAGGACCTTTGACAACCTAAACATTTTCACCATCCTCTCGCCACTAACCAATCAAAAACAAATATTCATTAAAATACCATACAAAAAACAAATAAAAATACCATATAACTCTCCTTCTAGCATGAATAATTACTTATATTCAATTCATGACATTTATGCTCATGGAGAAATTATTCATAAATAGTAGTCCTAAGAACAAGCTAATAAAACGGACAAATGCATTAGAGCACTTTGAGTACCTTCAACCCATCTCAATTAAACTATCATTTCGCTAGGTAACATATAAAAGATTGATTAATATGATTGAACTGATGAGGGAATAGGCGAAGGGGATTTCAATGCATAGTGGCTCCGGGGGAGATTGTTCCATTTTCCGATTGAGTTGATAACGGTTTTTTGATGGCAGTAAATGGATTGTTTCGTCTATACATCGAATTGTTCCCACGACGTGCTACGACCCTTGGCTGCTCATTTTTATTGCTATGATGCTTCCCCTCCGATTCTCACTGTGAACAGGGCTTTTATGAGGTATGAAATCGACAAGGGTTTTTCAAGATTCCATGGAGGACCTTATTCCATTACATGCTCTAGAGAAACAAGAAAAATTGATTCTCATGTATGGTGAATTCTAACAGGTTGAATCGATTCTTTTTCTTTTGCGTAATTTTTTTTTTCTTTTTATTTACATTCTCTGCTTCAATTCAATTTATGTGTAACAAAACACACCCTTAACGCCTAAAAAATATGATAAATCACAAGGTGTTTGGGATTGCTTTTTGAAATAACTTACCGACTTATTGTCTTTTTAAAAAGCCAATATGTTAAAAATGTGTTTGTGTAACCCTTGTTGTTTTCCAAGTATGAATTGTTTTGTGTTGAATTATCTAAGATTTAGATTTAGGGTTTCGAGATTTACGGTTTCGGACAGAGCGCGACACGACTTCTATATGTTGCGGCGCAAGCCACGTCAATAAGTAGTGACACGACCTGTAATGGTCGCGTCGCGAAGCCGCCAGGGGCCAATACCATAAGTTCTTGTTTGGGTTAAAAAAAACTATTTTTTCGGTAACAAATATATATTTATAACATAATTTTACATGTTACAAACAACTTAAAAACATGTTTTTTGTTGAATTTTTGTATGTAAAAATCATTTTATTGTTTATGATATTTATATAATTAATATATGTCAATTTATATAATTTATTAATGAGACCCCCACAGGGTTTCGGATCAGAACTACCAACCCCCACCCCCGATTTTTTTCAACAAATCCCCCCATACGGGACGGGGCCCCCACGGGACTTCTTGACATCCCTAAATGTATTTTCGCCCCTCTCATTTTTAAAATGTTATTTTGACCCTCTTAATAGAAAAAATACTCAATGTACAACTATGTCAATGCGTAAAGTATGATTTTAACCCCTCAATTTTATATAATACGATGCTTACAACCCCTTTATTTTGTAAAATATGTTCCAGTACTTTACCTTTTAAAATATAACTTTCACTTTCTCCACCTTCAACTTTATAAAATGTTATTTTCACCCCCTTCATCTTTCATCCCCAACTTTGTATAATCGGTCACTTGCAACCCCTCAATTTTGTAAATATCATCCCTTCACTTTTTAAAATATCCACCCCCTTCTTTATAAAATGTCACGTTCATCTCTTTATTTTCTAAACTTTCATGTTTATCCCCCGTTCTACATATAATATGATTTTCCTTTATATACTTTCCTAATACACAACAAAAACTCATAAAAACTCGTGTAAAGCACAAGCTCAATTACTAGTTATATATACGTAGCAACTTTCATCGAAAAATTCACATACCGTGTATTTGAATAGCCTACATGATTCGTAGGAGACCCCTGGCGCCTTTGGTTAGGAGAAGTTGTAGAACCTACATCATATAGGCTAGGTGGTGGAGGAATACTAGAGACCTGCGAAATGTAGAGGTACAATGTTAGTAGGATTTGTGGAAAGCATATTTCATCAACATGAACCATTTCACTTTCTTTTAATTATGATTCTTTTCGTAAATTAATATTCTTAGAAAATCTTTTCTATTAATAAATAATGTTAGTGTAAAGAATATTTGATCCATTAGTTATTTTACTATGACTTTATTATAAGCGATATTTTCGTTAAATAATATATAAAAAACTATTATACTTAGATAAAAATAAAAAATATATCATTAACATTTCCAGTCTCCATATGAAGATTATATAGCGTCACGATTGTATGATGAATGTGAAGGGATGAGCTGCCCCAACCATAGTGGCAATTTTATATAAAAAATAAGAAAAAACTATATAAATAAGGATCATAGATATTATACCATCCATATTACGAAAAAATAGACATGATATATGAGAATCTAAAAAACCACAAAGACATGTAATTTTGTCAAAATAAAATGCGCCACCCAATTATCACTCGTGCTACCACCAAAAAAGAAAATTACTCACTTTCTCTTTTTTTATTTGGGACAAACAATATATATATATATATATATATATATATATATATATATATATATATATATATATATATATAGAGAGAGAGAGAGAGAGAGAGGAAAGATCATTTGAAAACCTATACTTTCGCGAGAACCCGAGAACCAAACAAAGACCCAGGGACGGATGTAGAATTTTATAGTATGGGTGTCACGGGATGGTCATGGGTTGCACGATACTAGAAAAAATAAATTTTACTAAAATTTTACGGTGCGTCCGAAAAAGTCAGACGTTGCACGGGCAACGGTGTGCCCTATAGTAAATCCGCCATTGCAAGGACCGTTAGATCAAAATAACAAAGGGTCAAGATGATTTGTGGCATTTTTGTAAAAACTTGAAAATAAAACACATGGGGGTATCTTATTTCAATTTGTTAGAGGGCATTTTAGGGATAGAAAACTTATACTTGATCCTCTCAAACCCTTTCCTTATACTATTTCTCTATGTTCGTCATCAAATCTCTCTGCCTCTCACGTTCTTCATTGACGATAAAGACGACTGCCTCCTCCATCATCTGTTGTTGATCACCTCCTTCCTACCTTCACCGACCACCTCTACCTCTGTCGACCACCACACTCGATCTCACGTTCTTCAAAGAAAAAATTTCAATGAAGATGTTTTGATTTTGAATCATTTTATCCTCTATCAATTTGTTCCCCGGAGTACACCATAATCGCTGACTTCATCTCGGCCTCCTATGTGGATTGAAGACCTGAACGGAGAAGAAGATGCTTTGTCGATCAAGAATTCAAAGTGCAAACAATATGAAAAGTGCATCTGGTCTCGATCGCTATACTTACGCCTGAAGCACTTGACCTTAGCCTATCAGACTATCCCGAACTCTCGATATCAGTCTCAATTTTCATCCACTAGAAGTTGCTTAAACAGAGGTTTTTATTTTTTTGCATTTCTTCGGTTTTTTAGATTAGATGTCACTTTTGCTTTTCTGCATTACTAAAATTAAGCTGACAATCTATATGCTTGTTCATATTCTGATTTAGTCACCAGATTCAATACAGTATGTGATATTGAAATTACTTAGAGTTTAGAAGTTTTCTTATTAAGAAGAACATTTTCGTGAATATATGAAACTCTAGTGCTCTTTTCCTTCATGTGTTGCCTTATGAAAATTGTTGTTCTCTTTAAAATGGACCTTTTTGGTGAAAATATAGTCAATTTGTATTCAAAGTGTCAGGTTTTTTGAAGTGCACACAAGTTGCTCAATGAAAGTCCTGAACCAGATTTAGTTCCTTTGCTTTAAATTTAAGGTAGATTGGCTTAATACAAGTATACAACTTTGCATTCCTTTGTTCACTTCTAATAATCCATGATATTTTCTTAGGATTTTACCATCTCAATTTGTTTTTCAATTATAAAGTAAACAAATGAACAAAATTATGCTGTTATTTCTTGGGTTTACCCGTATCTTGAGTGGGAATGATAGTTTTCCATGTTTGATTAAATTTTAGAATTTATGATTTGTTTGTAGTTTTCAAATTTCATTATGTTTCAATCATGTATAGAACCCAAAGCCCAACTTTTATTAGTTAATGGAAAAATAGAAGATGAAGTTTATAGAAATATGGAAAAAAAAATTCTTACAATGAAGATAACAAAAGAACAACCTAAGGTAACAAATGACTTACATTTATTATTGATGCAATTACTTGTTTTGTTTGTTTGATTTAAATTTAATTAGAAGGTATGTATGTATTTTGTTCCAGGATGTGGCTTTTGTGATTGATGGATGACCTCTTGAAATTGCACTCAATTATTATCGGGAAACATTCACATAATTGGAAGTACTATCACATACAACTATATGATGTTGGATTACACCATCCCAGAAGGCACAAGTAAAACTAGCTACACATTATTTATTTTCTGATTGCAAATTACAGACCAAATATGTATGTCTAAAGTATCTTTACGTCTTTAACTATTAGTTATTTATGATTCAAAGCCAAAACGCAGGTAATTTTCAAGTTGACTAAAAAATTTCATTTCTTAAAAAATAAATAAATAAAGTTACTAAAAATCGTACCCTTTTTTATTGATTTTTAGTCAACCCTATCCGCCTTACATATAGACGTTTATTAAGTAATTTTAAAATAATCAAAAAATTAGTATTATAAAAACTAGCATGGACTTTAACATGGCTAATTAACATGGCTAATTAGTATGATGGTGTTGTACCTATACAAAAGTCCCCTCATCGTATAAGATGCTCTTAGGTAATTAACGGGTTGGTTAGCTGGTTCAAATTCAATAATTGATTTTTTGTAGATGTTACTATTCTTTTTCTAAAACGATGATGTTATAAGAGAAAACTCATTGCTAAAGAGAAAAAAAGCAGGAGGAAACAAAATCAAAAATTACATAGCCTTAAAAGGGCAACATAACCAATCAGGCCAATTATAAATACCAAAATTACCCATATTTTTAACCCAATTGAAAACCGTAAATATGATGGTATCCACCGTTTTGGAAGGGGAGTGATGAATCTTGTTAAAAAACATGTCATTTCTTACTTTCCACACGTTCCATAGAAGACCGTATACAATCGCCACTAAAATTGTACTCTTCTGAGGCAACAACCCCAATTTTCCGTGAAAACGATGACATCATTAATAGAGTTGAAAATTGGATGAGGGATATCACACCATTTAAAAACCCAGTAAAGGACCTCCCGAGTAAAGATGCAACCTGCCATGATGTGATCAGTGGAATCGAAGCCAGTGGAACAAAGATGGCAAGAGGTTGAGGAGGGAGAGACACCACAATGATTGAGAGCGGTAGCGGCAGGTATGCAATCAAGACTCGCTCCAAATAAAACACGATACCTTAAGGGGAACAAGATTAGTCCAAATAGTTGCATTTGGAATTCCACACATGAGTTTGGAGTCAATAACGCATGCGGGGTTGCTCACAAAAAAATCACCTTTGGCATCATGTTTGGATTTCCAAATATCATTTGCATCAGTGAGGTTGACAACGAAAATAAGATTTTTTAGTTGATCAAGCTCCAACGATTCAGGCGGCCTGCGAGGAATTCTCTTTATATCGTTCAACACCGATGTAGGAGCTTTGAAGAGAGAGAAATAGAATAACGAAATGCTGCGCAACACCGATTTGACGAGAGTTAGATGCCCTCCGAATTAAAGAGTCTTTGATTTCCAAGTTGAGAGTATGTTTTGAACCCGGTCAACAATAGGTTTCTAATTTCGCTTCAAAGCCATGTTCAATCTGATAGGAACTCATAAGTAGGTGAAAGGAAAGGGTGTCGCTTCACATCCCAGGATATCAACAGAACTGCCTACTTTAATATCTGAAGACGTGTGACTTATGGAAATTCACCTTTAAACCTAAAACAATGTTAAAACAACGAAGAATCTGATATAGGTTGATGAAGTTAGAGCTTGGCCAATGACCAACAAAGATGGCGTCATCTGCATAAAAGAGATGTGAGATGGATGGGTCGTTGTTCGGAGTTTAGATGCCACGGAAAAGAGAATGTTGACAGGATGATTTCATCAACCCATTTGAAACATAATAGAATCAAGGAAGTGCCAGTTATTAGAATCAAACGCCTTGTCAAAGTCAACTTTGAATAAGAATGCCTTCCATTTTTCCTTTTTAGCGCAAGACTAAATCTTGTTGATTATAAGAGGATCATCAAGTATGTTGTGTACCTCGATGAAACTGGTTTGGATGCCATCAATCACCGTGCCTGTAAGCCGTTTGATGCGATTAGCAAGTGCTTTAGCGATAATCTTGTATAAGCTCCCTATAAGGTTGATCGGTCGATAGTCATTAAGGGGGAACGAGTCTTTGGTTTTGGGTATTAAGGTAATAAATGACGAGCTAACACCCCTAGCAAAACGCCCACTAGCTTCAAAGTATCTAACGAACCTCATGATGTCGTCTTGCATCAGACATAAATATCTCCTAAAAACTGGAAGGTGAATCCATCTGGCCCTGGGCTTTATCACCCCCATAGTCCCATATAATAGCCTTAATTTCTTCAAGATTGAAATCAAGTTCTAAGGAGGCATTGTCTTCCAGAGAGAGTCGTTTGAAATTCTAGTTGAGCAGAAAGGGCATGACAGTCTGAGTTTCTCTAAATTTTTCACCAAAAAAAAACGTAATGCTTCCACATTTAGAGAATCTTTATCAGATACCCAATTCCCGTTTACCAGGAGGCCTTGAATGGTATTTTTCTGCCTTTAATTTTTAGGAAATTATGGTAAAATTTGGTGTTTTTGTCTCCGTCAGTAAGCTATTTGATCTTGGCTCGTTGCTGTAAGTCAAGCCTAGATAGGTGTTCAAGTTCAAGTATTTTTGTTTTCCTTCCCTAAACATTCCACCTTAGGTTTGATATCAAAGAGATCTTTGTGAACTTTCTCAAATTCGAGCCTTCTCCATTCAATGATTGCATTTTTAATTGCCTTTAGTTTGAGGTATATGTATTTATCCTGGGTCTTGTGACTGTGGAAGCTATTCCATGTAGAAAAGATATCGTGATCGATGTCGTCACAAGCATCTCTCCATCTCTCTCTCTCTCTCTCTCTATATATATATATATATATATATATATATATTAATAAATAAATATGTTTATTCTTCTATTGATAAGTATCATACTATTATAATTCCTCATTAACATAATATGTCACCTATAATGTTACTTGTCAACCTATTAATTATCAATTTCAAATTTTAAAATTTAAATATCCCGCTTTAATTATATTAAATTAATAACATTAGATTAAAAAATAAAATAAAATTAATACAAATTATAAGATGATATAACTTTACGTATTTATTCAAATCAACGATTATAATTTTATATAACTAAAAAAGTATTCCTAAGTAATAATTTATTTAAAATAATTGATTAATAATTTTAATTTTTTAATATGAAAGTTTAATTAATTTTATAAATATGATTCTCACGGGTAATAAACTAATACATTATATATATATATATATATATATATATATATATATATATATATATATATATATATATATATATATATATATATATATATATATATATATATCATAAGAAATTAAATAGGTATCAAAAGGTGATCATATGTAAACAACTTTTAGAATTACCGTCGAAATAGCCACATGAGTTATTTGGAGGACATCTAGACATGCTACAACGCTTCCATCTGACCAAAAAAGTAAATAAAAATCAAGTGAAATTGATAATAATTTTGGATATTATAAAAAGGTAAAGCCTACCTTTGTCTATAACAGGAAGATGTAAGAATTTCCCATCATGCATTATATGTAGTGCCTCAAGAATCGTTGTGTCCACCGTTGCACATTTTGGATTTGGTGTCATAACCTTAAAGAAACAACATTTTTTTTCATAAAAATACAAAAATTTCCCATGTTTAAAAAAAATATTCCAAAAGAAACCATAGGAGTTTGGATGTGCATTTTAAAAGTGACTATTTAATTAGAGCCAACTACAAGAACCATCAATGCACTTTCATTTATTTGTGTCCTGTAGCACCTAACTTTCATTTCTTTCTATTTCAACATTTTAATTTCACTTTTTTTCCTTACAAGGCATTAACATATAGCTACACAATTGAAGTCCTCAAAAAAATTAACAAGTTGTAAAAATATAACCTTTTCAACAAATGTCAACTCAGGAGGAAGATTTTGTGCCACAACTCGCATGAGTAGATCCTTGGAACTAAAAACAACCAAAAACACTATTAATATAGTACAAGAAGCAATAAAAGTGTCATCGAGCAGAGTCAAGTCGAAACTAACCCATACCAACTAAAAAAAATATTGGAAACCGATGCATTTTTAAACTAAAAACTAAAAAGCCTAAAATATAAATAACGAATCAAGGTCATAGCCAAACAATAATCTTACGTTAATATGCCCTGAATAATGTTTCCAGCCATAATTATAACAGAACTAACTTGCAATTCCTTCATCCTTTTAGCAGCAACATAAACTGGATCTGATGCCATAACAATTGCGACCCTTGGACATAATGAAGCTACCAAATTAATTAAGTGACTCGTAAATGGAAATATATTCCAAAAAAAAAAAGTAATTAAAAAAATACTTGGAATTTTCGGTAACGATGGTTGACAAAGAGGACCGGAACTTTTGGTCACTTAGCGTCTCCACAAAAGTAGAAGGTGCTGAAAAAATGATTTTAAATCATCAGTCATAGACCCACAACGATTAATATATAATGACACTACATTATGAAATGCAATTTAGGTAATCAATTTTAAAGTACCCAAAAAAGTAGTTTTTTGAAATGTCATTAATATTTAACCACAATATTATGAATGATAATATAAATACTCACCAGTCAAATTATTTTCCGATTCGCGTTCCACAGTTTTTTCAATTCCATATATAACATCATAGAGGCAGTTTTCAATATCCAATGATGCAATAACTTCACCATTTTCAACAACTGGGAGATGCCTAAATTTTCCTGTTTTCGTAATAAATGAGAAAATATAAATATATAAAACCACATGAAAGTTGAAACTAAACTAACCTCGGATCATCTTCTGAAGGGTATCCATTGCCAAAGAATCACAAGAGACAAAAATAGGATTTTTTGTCATAACTTTTGATATTGTTGTTTGGTGTGGGCTTAGTTTTTCTGCAACAACTTTAGTTGCTATATCCTAAAGACAAAGATAGTCAATTAGTCAGAAAACAGAAAAGAAAACCATGCAAGGAAAGTTCAAAAAAAAATGTAAGGAATACCAAAATAGAAAATAAAGACTTGTTTTTGAAGAAATGACACACAACCTTGTTTTGGCTTGTCAATATCACAAATATTGCAATTTTTTAATTATGATTATAGATTACGGGTAGATATTCTAATTTTCATACCTTGCCGGTGACTATTCCACAAAGCAAACTATTAGTATCTGTAAATATCGCCACATTAACACGACGAGCTGCCATTCTCTTACAAACATCTAACACAGAGGTTTCATCCGACATAGTGAGGACCTTTGACAACCTAAGCTTCTTCACGATCCTCTCGTCACTAACCAATCAAAAACAAATATTCATTAAAATACCATACAAAAAACAAATAAAAACACCATATAACTCTCCTTCTAGTAGGAACAATTACTTATATTCAATTCATGACATTTATGCTCATGGAGAAATAATTCATACATAGTATTCCTAAGAACAAGCTAATAAAACGGATAAATGCATTAGAGCACTTTGAGTACCTTCAACCCATCTCAATTAAACTGTCATTTCGCTAGGTAACATATAAACGATTGATTAATATGATTGAACTGACGTGGGAATTGGCGAAGGGGATCTCAATGGATAACCATCAGTGGCTCCGGTGGAGATAGTTCCATTTTCAGATTGAGTTGACAACAATATTTTGATGGTAGTAAACGGATTTTTTCGTATATATATTGAATTGTTCCCTCGACGAGTTGTAGCCCTTGGCTGCACATTTTTTGCTATGATGCTTCCCCTCCGATTCTCACTTTGAAAAAGGATTTTATGAGGCATGAAATCGACAAGGGTTTTCCAAGATTCCATGGAGGAACTCATTCCATTACATACTTTTGCGAAACAAGAAAATTGATTCACATATATGGTGAATTCTCTGTTGTACCAAACAATTTGAATGGATTCTTTTTCTTTTGCTTAATTATTTTCTTTTCATTTACATTCTCTGCTTCAATTCAATTTTTCTATACCAAACAAACCCTTAACGTCTGAAAATGATGATAAGTCATGTTAAAAGGTGTTTGGGATTGCTTATTGAAATAACTTACCGACTTATTGGTTTTTTTAAAAATCCAGTAAGTTAAAAAGGTATTTGTGTAACATATGTTTTCCAGGTATGAATTGTTTTGTGTTGAATTATCTAAGATTAAGATTTGGGGTTTTAGACGGAATGCGACGTAACTTCTATATGTCATGACATGAGTCATGTCAATAAGTAGCGACATGACCATGTAGTGGTCGCGACGCGAAGCTACCAGGGGCAAAACCTTAGGTCTCGGGCCTTAAGCCTATATAATGGTGCTAACTTTTAGGGTTTCATCTTATTCACCAACCTCCACCCTCCACCTCTGAAACGTCCATTGTGAAACCTTGGCCTTCCTTGCAAGTGTTCTTTACTATTTGTAACATTGGAAGTGTGTTTTTAAGGAGATCAAGGTCTTTGGTGCAAGAGAATCCTTGCAAGTGTAGATTCAAAGTCCTTATCCTCTTTTGGAGTCATTGTGAGTATAAATATCCTTGCTTTATGTGTTTTTATGCTTAGATCTAGGTCTTAAGGGGATTTTGGACCCCTTTATCAATATAGACATATTGTTCTTAGGGTAGCAACCCCAGAACCTTCGAACATATTGGAATGATCTTCTAGCCATCTTCGAGTAAGAAAAGGTGTGTATATGCATGGGTGAGCTTATCTTGATTCAGGGTTTGAAGTTGTGAGTGATTAAGCCTAGGATCTGGACAAAGTTTGAAACTTTATTCATTATAAACCTTAGAAGAATCATATATAATGATTTGGTCTTTGGTCTTAAAAGGTTAAGCCAAGGTTTGACCTCTAGTTTTATCTAGGTGCTTTGAGAGAGTGATTTAAGCATATTCAAGCATGTATCATTGATTCTTCAGCTTTATGTTTAGGTTAGTTATCTCACTATACTATGTGTTATAATGTATATATATATATATATATATATATATATATATATATATATATATATATATATTAGTTATCTCACTATACTATGTGTTATAATATGTGTATATATATATATATATATATATATATATATATATATATATCTTTACTATCTTATAAAACAAATCCCACTATTTCTAAAAATAGATTGAATAAAATAATAATATTTTTTTAAGACATCCAAATCATTAAGCTAATTGTACAACTAATCACTAATAAAATAATATTAAAATTTAAACAAACTCCTATAAATCTTCTCTTCCAAGGTTTTGACCAGATCTTTTTTCATCCAAATAAATAGTCAAGACTCTATAATTTGGCCATTTCATGAATTTTTTTTAGTTTTAATATGACATGTTTCCTAAAACAAACTAATGATTGAATTGAAAATAATCATTCTCTATCGAAAAGAAATTAATTGTCGAAACAAACTATTTGTCGTCCGCCTCTTTGCGCGGGTAAATGGCTAGTATATATATAGGCAGATCCCTTTCAGGTGCCAGGGGGGCCATAGCCCCCCTGCTTTTTACTCCAATTCATGTTTATATATTAAATAATTTAAAAGTATTCAATGTAAGAAACCCACTGTTGCGGAAACTTAAATGGAATAAGAAAAACCAAGAAATAAAAATAGAAACTAGAATTTGTGAGGATACCTAAAATTCTGAAATTGAAGGAAAACTGATCCACCAAAATTTAAACTTCTAAACTTTTATCTATTTAATGACACAAAAAAGAAAGAAAATCAAACTAAAATGTCTCAAACATAAAACCGAAACCTTCTGCCCTAAAAAATCAGTTGGCGGCACCTCTTTTCTCCGGTTTGAGCATCTTCCTGAGTAGTTGTCAGCCACCAACTCACCTATGCAACCTTGCTTACTTGTAAGTCCATACAACACTTCTTCTTATCCCTCATTCCCTCTTGTTTTGTATCTTCTTCCTTTTCTTATTAGAGCGTTTTACCGTTTCTTTTTTGCTTTGAAGTTTGATCTTTCATGATATGGACATATGGTGTAATAAAGAAGGGTGTGGTACTATGTGATCTCTTGGGATCTATAATCCTTTTCTATCAAAGATTTATGTCGCACACAATCACTACATAGGACAAACTACACTATTATAGGATATTAGCTTAATAGTTTTTGACTCTTTTCCTAGATGTCTATAGTGATAAATGATTTTATATTTGTTATTGAATTGTTTATTTTATTTTTCCTAGACCATCTGTATGCTTTAATCACCGAGATAAAAAGATGTTTCATGTTCTTTTTATTTTTATTTTTTTTATTTATACTTGCTTTATTGATTAGTTGTCAAATAAGGTTTTAAGAAGATAAAAATAATCGTTGTTGCTAAAAATAAATTTTTGAATAAATAAAACAATAAGGGGTTTTTTCAACAACAAAAGGCTCAAAACAAAATGTAAACCAACTTGTTCATTGTTAGTTAATTCATATTACATAAACCTAGTTTGAAATTGTTAGTAAACTTATTCATAAACAAAAAATAATATATGGTTTTTGAGATATATGTAATATTTATCAACTATATAAGTTTCTTGAAGTTTTGATTTCGGCCCCCTAACATTAACGTTTATGTTCCGCCCATATATATATATATATATATATATATATATATATATATATATATATATATATATATATATATATATATATATATATATATATATATCCATTGTATGTTAGGATAGATGAATTTTAGTGTGTTGATTAAGTGGGCCAATATAGTCTTATTCATGTTGATTGTTTGATTGTATGATATGTCAACATATTATGTCTGAAGAGTTAATGGTGGATCGACACTAGATTTAAAAGCCTAAATTACTTGTTTCTATGGTTGGACCTACACTAGAACCGTTAACCGCTGTGTTTGTTAAATATGCACTAAAACAGTTAGTCGTCGTTAAGACTAGACATGCACTAAAGTCATTATTCACTGTGTGATCCGGTGGATCGGCACTAGAGCCGAAACCTTTGTTTGTATGTATTGTATGTGTGTTATGATATGTGATATTTTTTGGAACTCACTAAAATTTGTACTTATAGTTGTTGATTTAATATTTTTCGGGTAGTTTCTTTGCTTAGGGGAATGCTCCAACTTAACTGTATGGAATATGTATCGCTACTAATTTACTATAGACTTCCAATGCTATGATGTTTTGATACATTTTTATATTATGGCTTGATGATGTTTTGGAACCATTACAACCTTAATTTACTTATATTATATATATGTAGCAATTTTCATCGAAAAAATTCACATACCCATTTGAATAACCTACATGATTCGTAGGGGACCTCTGACGGCTTTGGTTAGGAGAAGTTATAGAACCTACATCAGATAGGCTAGGTGGTGGAGGAACACTCGAGCCCTGTGAATTGTAGAGGTACAATGTTAACAAGATTTGTAGAAAGCCTATTTCATCAACATGAACCATTTAACTTTCTTTTAATTATGAATCTTTTTGTATATTAACATTCTTAGAAAATCTTATGTTTAGTGTAAAGAATATTTTGATCCATTAGTTATTTTACTATGACTTTATTATAAGCGATATTAGTGTAAAGAATATTTTGATCCATTAGTTATCTTTCCACATGAAAGTTGTATAGCCTCATAAACTATTGTATGTTGAATGTGAAAGGAGGAGGTGCCCCAACCATAGTAAACAAGATAACTGTATAAATAAGAATCAAAGTCACCTGGAAATTTGAGTTTTGTTTCAAATTAAAGAGACACATAAAAAAACACTTATCTCACAAGGGATAATCAATATCAAGTTTCGAGAATAAATGATTATATATCTCACTAACATAAAAAGAACTTAACATAAACTGAAATAGATCGACATTCGAAGAACGCCAATAAAAGGGCAATTATTATTTCAAATCATCTTCAAACTCAAAGAGTTGCTCAGAAAAAAAAAAGTTAAGTACCATGAATTTTGGTTTTAGATTCGCTACTATCTTAAATCATGGTCAGTCGATAGTAAACAACTAAACATGTCAATTTTTTTTTGTCATCGTTCTTAATGGAGACAAGTAAGAAATTAAGGCGTATAGTTTGAGCAAATCTCAAATATGATTACTATTTGATGACACTATTCTTTGGTTTGTTTAGTAGTATACATGTGACTATTGGATATATAATATAAACAAATGTGATACACTAAAAGATCAAATTACCCATCATTTGGATGTCAAGGTTGCTGGTTTGTTAAGATATTATACTATCTTCGATCTTTAACATTATATTTCACACCAAACATAAAAAAATATTATAAAATATAATATAAAAACTAGATCATATACAATTCATTATATTATATTTAACAAGAAAAATAATATTTTAGATATATTTCTTTTTTATCTATTTTGATAATATATTAAAGAAATTACATAACCCATGTAGTTTGGTAAAATTCTAACTTGGAAAAGTTGATACAAACTATTTGGTTTTTCCATTAATCAATTAGCTATGACGAATTTAGAATCAATTAATTTCATTTCTCATATAATAATATAACAATATATCTTGTTTTCTTGAAATTTAGCGAAAAAAAATAGATTAAGAGCACTAAAATGAATATTGCATAGAAAAAAAAAAAAAAAAAAAAAAAAAAAAAAACTTACTTGATATATGAGTGCACTTTCAAGTTTTGTCACCATCTTGTCCATTAATGGCCTTTTTTCAATGTCTCCCTTTAAACATTGATAAGCCATTTCTGAAAACACGTGTAGAGAACTAGGATGTATTTCATCCTTTATTTCACCAAAAATAATTTCATTTAGGGTATTTGCTTTGTAATGCTTGCGTACCAAATTGCTAAACGACTCACTCTTATCGTTTTGGCCTAAACACAACCTCCCACACAAAACTTCAAACAACACCACACCAAAAGAGTACACGTCTGATTCCTTTGTTAGTATCCCAGTCCCAAGATATTGGGGATCACAATACCCAATTGTGCCCGCAATATTATTGGAGATAACAAACGTGTATGGTTGGTTAGCTGGACCAAATTTTGATAGACCAAGATCCGCAATCCTTGCATTCCAGTTTTCATCTAACAAGATATTAGAACTTTTAATATCCCGATGCAAAACTCTTTGTTGGGTTCCAGCAGGATTATGAAGGTATGCAAGTCCGCGAGCCACCTGAATGCATATTTTGAGGCGTGGAACCCACGTTAGATCCTTGTTGCCGAGATGCAAGTCAAGACTCTTATTGGATGCAAACTCGTACACAAGGATCTTCTCATCATTTTCATCACAATACCCTAATAGGGAGACAATATTTGGGTGCTTGTAAATGGAAAGCATGATTACCTCCTTCCAAAACTCGGAGTCTCCTTGCCCCATATTACGATCTAAGCGTTTTATAGCAACTATGGTCTGCCCCTTTGATAGGAGGAGTTCTCCCTTGTAAACTTTACCAAATCCCCCTTCCCCTATGAGATGGTCGACAGAAAAATTGTTGGTTGCTGATTCTATTGCTTCTATTTGTATTTCAAGGTGTTTAAACTTTTCTAGGATGGACATTGTTCTGATGTTTAGTCAAAACGAGGAAACAAGAATAAGAGTTCTAAAGAACTAAAGTTGAAGTGCGTGAAAGGTATAATAATATTGCATATACATAGTTGCTTGATAATATATAGAACTTCAGGTCTTTTAGTCAACCCTCTCCGCCTTACATATAGTTGACGTTTATTAAGTAATTTTAAAATAATTAAAAAATTAGCATTATAAAAACTAGCATGGACTTTAATATGGCTAATTAATAGCGCTTCCATGTGCTTTAACGACGTTTAGAATGAGTATATGATGGTGCTGTACCTATACAAAAGTCTTCTCCCAATAAAATATCGTATAAGATGCTCTTAGGTAATTAACGGTTTGGTTGGTTGGTTCAAATTCAATAATTGAATTTTTAAAATGTTGCTATTTGTGTCACACGTAATAATAAAAATAAATAAATGGGAGAAATTCTTCGAAACATCTTCTTGAATTAGAACCAAAGATTCAGCCACTTATGTTTTTTTATCAAAGTTTCTGGGAAATTGGGGGATATAAATCGGACAAGAAAGTTGATGAAAGATATAGAGTGGTTAAAAAAGCTGGATTGAAGTCAACAACACAGTTCATGGGTTCTTTCTTTGGGATCGATTACATCCGTTAGCTAGTGTTGAAGATCTTTTACAAGTGTAGTACTTAAGGCATGTATTACTGAAAGGAAACATTAGTGTCATTAGTGCATATATATTTGTTTCACAGTTTGATTTGTGCATGTCAATTTAGGCCAGGTAATATAGATCATTATCTATTAATAATATGTTGGCTTCATCCACTTATGTTAGAAATTTTTCTGCAAGAATTCATCACAGCAAACAGCAAAAAAACTCAAATCCCATAAGAAAATGTAGGGATGACTAAAGTACCTGATTCCACCCAAACTGTTTATATTTGGGATGATTAAACCAACCATTATAAATAAGGTTTTTAACAAAAATAATCAAGGTTTTTTTTGTGTTTTTCAAAATGACCACATTGTCTTAGACGAGTCATTTTGGACTTGTTCATGACATTCTCAACTAACCAAAAATATTTAGGGGGTGTTTGGATTGGGAAAAAAGAGGATGTTTATTGGTTGTTGCTTATTCCCATCATAATAACTTAAGTTTAAGTGTTTGAATAAGAAAGCTGATTTTAATAAACATCACCCCCCTTATTGTTTATTGCTTATTCTCACCGTAAATAAGCTTAACAAGCAATAAGCTAATAAACTATAATCTAATTTATCCAAACATCCCTTAGTACGTATTTATTTTTTTTCTCATTTGCACAATTGTTTTTCAAAAAAAGCCTCTCCACTCATCTCCACAATGTCTATTTCAGAGTGACAATATTACCGTTTTTAGTTAAATGTTATATTTTAAGCCTTTGTACCGTATATACTTTCTATTTGTTATGTTTCATTAATTTTTGTTAGATTTTAATAAAAAACGAAGTATTTTCTTGAAATTCTAGAATTATTCATCGGATTTTAGACTTGTTTTCAAAACTCCTGACGCCTTTTCCCGAAATTTGAATTTTGTATTGAAATATATTTTTATCAGAAAAAAGTGCTTCTAAGTTGGTTATTTAGAGATATTTTTTTATCAGATAAGTGCTTGTAAGTTATCAATAATATATTTCTTTATGGTTAGTTTAAGAAAAAAAAAGCTGTTATTTCATTATGGTTAGTTTAGTTAATATATTTTTATAATTTACATTATTTAAAATGTTTTTAATTATATGTATGATTTCAAAATTATATTTTAATATTATATCTGATTTTAGAACTAAGAAGTTTGTTATGTAAGTACTACTTAAATCATAATAATGGCCATATACACACTGAAGATTTTGATTGACAGGCTATAATACGTCACCAAATACATCATCTTTGGCAACATAAAATATCTCATTTGACCAATAAGTTGTTTAACTGATAAAACACATAGGTTGAATTAGTAAGAAATGAATACTAATACAACTTATATCATAAATATGTTTTATTATTTTACTTAAGAAAATATATGTTTTTCATCAAAATCCAGAGGATAAAGGTTAATTTTATCCATAGATGTGATGCTTACTAACTTTTATTATTCAAAATATTATATTGTTTTACGTTAATCGTAAACAATAAAAATGATGAGCACACAAAATGTTGAGGATATCACAAAGGAAAGATATGAGAGGGGAATTATCCCCTAATCTAATAAATAAGAGCAATTTTGCCACGTATCATTCAATTAATCCCTTCTGATCAATTTATCCCGCTCAAAATAACAAATAACAAAGTGAATTTCCATAAATACCCTTCTGCTTCAGCTTATGGAATTCCTTGCTACGACAATCAGTTCCAAATTGACGTTTGAAGTTTGAATTGGTATAGCAAATTATCGGCAATCAGTTCCAAATTTATAGCAAGAAATTAGGAATTCCATAGCAAGAAATCATATCCAAACTTAATCACGATGAAGGTGGATTCTCTCTTAAACCCTAATCCTCTTCCCTCACCATCAATGGTGGATTATCTCTTAAACCCTAATCCTCTTCCCTCTCCATCAATGGTTCTTTGCAAGAAACGGCATTCGAAACGCTACATCCAGGTAATAAGCCTATGATTTTGGATTTAAACTAAGCTACAATCAATTTGGGTGTAATTTCTTTTTTGTAATTGGTTTTGGGGTCGCGATTGAGTTTTTTCGATCGATATTTTGTTTATGTTCCCAACGGAGACCCTTTTTTGAATTTTTTTTCATACACGAATTTACCACATATCTGTTTATGTTCCCAAACGCCATCGAGGAAATCAGAATATCGATCGAAAAATGCAGTTAGTCGAGCAATTGGTACTCGATCTCAGTACTCCATCAAAGTCACCACCTGCCACCACCTTCGTCACAACCACCATCCACAAGTTAAGGGTTAATATATCAAAGCTGTTGCTTATCCAGATAGACCCTTGATGAAAACAGGGAGGTTAGTTTAGCTTCAATTCTCATAGCATCCTCATGTTAACTGAATCGAAGATAAAACCATGTAAATTTGTGTTTGATGCAGATTTCTTTGACATAAAACACCAAGGTTTTGGGCTTTGTTTCATCAATTTCTTTTAATAATGAAGCCTATGAGTTTTTTTGTGAGTCCCATTGATTATTTTGTTTTTGTTTTCTTATATATATATTTTTTATTTCATTTTCGAGGTTTGATTTGTTTCTTCTCATTTGGGTTCGAGATAGGTTGTTGTGTTTTCTCAAATCTCTTGATATTGGGTGCATTGCCAAGAGAAGGTAAAACTCGACAAGTTAGCCACTTGAAGCTTATCTTGACGAAAATGATTAGGTAGAACCATATAAATTAGAGTATGGTGACGAGGATAGAGAAAAAACTTTGGTGCAGATGAAACGGCTGATGAATCTGATGTTTTTCAGGATGGTGTGAAGGATTTAGAAGTTCTTGATAAATGGCTGTTAACCTGATGAAAATACATGAAAAACAATTGTTATTTCCAAAGAATTTTCCAGTGCTATGTTTGATATCTCCATTTGTAGAGAGTCATTCGTGATGCATCAAGTAAGTACATTGTTTTTGTAATTAAAGGTTTCTGACTTTTGTAAGAATTCTTTCTAATTTGCTTGATAAATTAGTATAAACTATCATCTTTTTGAAATATATTTTTTAATCTTTTTCCCTTAACATAGGTTCCAACCTCAGGGTCCCCATGTTCATCCTCAATGCAGTATATAATTATTGACCGATACTTGTTATCCTTGGATAACAGGTACCTTGATGTCTGTTTAAGTGGTGCAGGTGGATTAGTACTCTAGACTCTAGATTTCATGATGATTTAGAGGTAATAAGTTAAAACTTATACATAATAATCATATTGTTGTATGAGTAGTGAGTAGAAGTTATTCCATTCCCCATTGTTGTCTCTTATGCATGTAAAGTCACATTAGTCTTTTTCTTGCATTAATATCAAATAAACTAATTATATTTGTTAGTATAGCTTCCATGTGGCATGCTTGAGGGGATTTCACTTATTAAATTTAACTACTTAGTTGTCAACTTTTTAAAAGTACCATTTCCCTTTGGACTAAATTTAAAGCACATACAAGGTTGTTATCACCAATACATTGCTATATTATACTTTGAAAAGTTTAGCTGATTCTAACATTGTACTTTCAAAGTACAATCAATTAATAGCAACATAACTAATTCTAGCACAATACATTGCTATATTAGACATTATTTGAAATTAAAAATCATTAAATTAGGAGTATGAGATTAAAGTAAGATGCTATATTTGACAACGAAATGAAAGAATATTGTTTTTTCTTAGAGCTAAATGCGAGAAACAGCAATGTACTTTCATTTTATTATCTAATATAACATCTTACTTTGATTTTTAATTCATAAATGCTTTTCTTAATTTTCATATTTGTTAATACTTTTTTTCTTATTAAACCATTTTTGAAAGTATAATGTTATTGTGCTTAAAAAACAATATGAGTATATTGCTACTATGTGTAAAATGTTGAAAGTACATTTATATTTATTGAAGGAATCAAAGCTTATCATTCTCTCCATTTATTACTTTCACCATCTTCACTTGGCTTTCCACTCTTTGCTAATCTCATTTTTTTGTGGTGCAAGTTCTAATTTGTTTTAAAATTACATAATCAAGGATATCAAGTTACTGTCATTAATGTCCTAACTGAGAAATGAGAGAAAACAATATCAATGTAGACATGCGAATCCACTGCCACCCATTCGGTGTAATTACGTGATGGTACAACAAAGATAACATTAAGATCCAAATCCTCTTCTTTCGTGTCACCAATATATATATTTTTTTATTATATTTCAACAAATTGGTAGAAAAAAGAAAATGAGTTTGTTTTCTAATGTTTAGCACCAAATCAACTTTAGATAAAAATGTATAATACTACAAATGAAATTTTTTATTTTTATTTATAATTGGATAATTCCACATTATATTATATCTTTAACAAGTCTAATAAATATAACCACTTTGATAAAAATAAATTTGATTAAATGGATCGTTAAAGCATAATGTTTATCAAAATGTTAAACACCTTTATTTATTAGAAATGTTTAGTATTTAATTCATTAAGTTGTGATAAAATTATAATCTCATGCTTAAAGAACATTTTAGACATTGCACCCAACATAGCCATATGGTTGGGTTTTCAAATTCACGTAAAATATAACTAATAACATATTTTTGTTATTTTGTTTATTATAATATCATAAATTATTGTACATGGAAATTGTATCATTTATAGTAATTTAATTAAAATAAAGCTTTTTTACTATTAGAATAATAGATTGGTTGTGTAGGAGAACAAAAAACCATTAAGTAATAGTATTTTAATAACGTGATGTCTAATAAATTATGTTAGTTTTATACATTGTTACTCTTATTTTTATAGAACAAATGATGCTACTTTCACCACAAAGATCAAACTAGAACGTTACTTTCATTTTCATGTCTGAGAGTTAGGTCTCTCATTAAAATGTTAAAGGGCCTTATCTGTAAAAAAAAAAAATTAAGGGCCTTATATGTAAAAAAAGAAATTAGTCATCGGGGGCATGTGCCTCCACTTTTATACCTTTGCATCAACATGGACTATTATAGACAAAACTGCAAAATTGGTTCATGTGGTATTCGAAAATTTTTGGATAGGGTTCAAAAAGTTTCCAACTTGCATGGAAGGTCCAAAATCAAAGTTTTTTTAGGTTTTTGGTCCTAAAAAAGTTGAAAGGATTATTTTGCCTTTATTATTAATTTTTTAAATTTTCTTTATTTATTTTTATATTTTAATAGTTATAAAAAAATCTCATACCCTACACCCTACACCCTTCTTTCTCTCTCTCTATCTCTTTGACTTTTTTTTCTCTATCTTTAACTCTCTCTCCTATTCATCCGCTTCCTATTTTCCTCATCTACTTTCTTCTCTCATTTTCATCAATCTAAACCACAGTGTCTGGTAATTTTGAATCTCATTTTCGTTAAACTTAGGGTGACTCTGAGAGATGTACTGACGATATTGGTGAAGATTATAAGAGGAGACGAAAACGTTGTTGGGAAAGAAAGGTGAGAAAGTGAAGAAGAAAAAAGTGATGAAGATTAGCATAGCATAAACGAAAATGGTGGATTGAGCTCTGGTGAAGATATGATCGAAATTTGTGCGTTTGAGAAAGGCTCACCACTACCACCACACTCCTCCATACTCTCTCATCCCAAACGTCACGAACCACCTTATCCTAAATTACTCACCACAGTCCTCCATCTTCACTAGCCTCTCCTTCATCTTTTCCGGTGGCCAACCTCCACCTCCGACGTTGCTTAATTGTTGGAAGAAGTTACCTTGCTGCTCGCTAATTCCACTTGCCACTAAAAGCGACGAAGATCCTATGTCTTCGTTTTCCTCTAGATCTGCGATTCCACTCATCAAACAATGAAGCATCCTTCAATATCAATTGCTGATTTTTATTGGTTGTTGTCTGATTTTAGTCACTAATTACGATTGCCTAATTATCTATGGCTTGATTATGTCGATGGTACAAAACTAGGGTTAGAATATCCGTGTTTTTAAACAATCTTCATATTCTTATGGTACAAATGATTTCGATGAGGAAGTTAAAGGTTTGAATTTGATTTTGATTTTGGTTGTGCATGTGTGTTTCGATTTCTATTTTTCACTGTGTTTTTATTTTCTTCGGTTTCAATTTTGATTCAATGAACAAAAACACAAAACACAGGTGTAAATCATGTTCAATTTCATATATGTAATTGTAGAAAACAAAGGGGATGGATTCGTTAGAGGAGGAGATAAATTTGTGAGTGATTGTTCTTGACTTGCAGGTTTTAATGTTTTCAATTTCTGTGTTTTAATTTTGTGTTTGTTACATGGATTAATTAATGGAGGAGATGGATTCATCAAGTTATCAATTGCAGCTTCACATGGAGTGATGATTATCGGCTCTTGGTCAAAAGAATTTGGTGTTGCGATGAGTAAATTTTTTAAACACAGAAAGGATTTTGTATTTGATTTGAGATGCAGATTCGCAAAGCTAAAGTGTTGAGTTTGATGAGAGAGAGACTTTATATTTTATTTTTTAAATACCAAAATAAATAAAGAAAATAGAAAAAAGAAATGAAAAGGGTAAAATCGACTTTTCAAGTGTATCAAGGACCAAAAACCCAGAAAAACTTTGATTTTGGACCATCCATACAAGTTGAAAACTTTTTGGATCCTATCCAAAGTTTTTTGAATACCACAAGGACTAATTTTGCAGTTTTGTCACTATTATATTATTTGAAACAATATACAATATTTTTGTTTATGCAAATACAAATAAGAACATCTACTACACTTAAAATAGAGAAATAAGAAAATTAAGGAAATTATATTTAGATAAAAAGAAAAATACCATATAACAATATCATTATCATTATTTATGTTGTTTTTTTTTACTCTATTTAAAATTATATTGTATTGTATAAAATCATGATTTTATCAAATGTCTATACATACAAAACATATATCCGAATTTACAATAATGTATATATTAATTTTAACTAATCATTATAAAATTATAGACAAAACTTCTCTCTTTGTAATTTAATAATTTTTTATAAATTTTTTTATTTTTTATTATCATTTTAAATTATCAACAGTGTTTTTTTTTTTTACCTGTGGTTTCCACGGGTTTTAACCTAGTTAAATTATAAACGAATTGAAGTTTCCAAACTGGCAAACTCATTACAAATGAACCTTCAATAAAATAAAAACCATCCAATAATTTTTAAACGTACGCGTATGTAAATCGTTTCCCCTGTTTGTGCATAAATGCATAATTAAAGGGAAGTAAAAGCCCATGATATTTTTAGATATTTCTTTCCTTAGTTAGCCCATTAACAGTTTCTGGATTAAGGTAATACAGTAAGTTAAGGAACCATTAAGTTTAGCCTTTTTAATTTTCAAACATATGTCATATCCATCTACTATATAACTAGGTATGAGACCCATGTATTACATGGGTTTAATTAAAAATATATATGAAATTTTAACAATTTGAAAAATTTGAATTTATAAGAAAAATGAAAAAAAAAATTGAATTATTAAAATTATTGAAACTTTAATGTATTGAATACATTACATATATAAACTCTTTCTAATAAATACTTTACATATATATTACATTACACATTAAATGTGGAATTTTAATTTAATAAAATGAAAAATACAATAAAATGACAAGTGGAAAATAGAAAATTTAAAATTTTTAGAAAATACCAAGTGTCCAAATGAAAGAGAAGAAGACATGTGGCAAAAAAAAACCTTCATTTATTATAGTAGATTTAAAGTCTAAGAACATAATACGTCATAATGTCAAATATTATAGTATATAATATAATTGTACCCGACATATGATTGTTATAATAAAATAGCGATAAGACCACACTTAATAGGTTATTTCAACAAAATCAACTATGATTGATTCTAATTGAGAACATATTAGGAAGAAACTTTGTAAATAAAACAAATCTTTGTTAACAAAACAACTATTCTAATGAAAGATTTAGGATTAAAGATTACATTGATAAACTTACTATATACTTTTTTTATATCCACAACAGTTTCCAAGGTGTGAATACTATACATTGTGAGTCGCAACATCTTAATTAACTTGATTTTTCTTTTCATAATATTATGATATCAATCTTTAACCTAGGGTAGAAGATCAGATGGGGAACTTTAGAGAAGGTTTAATGAACTAGAAATGTAACGAATTTTGGTTTTTGTTCACATTAAGGTAACCATGTTTTTTTCGTACATATTTGACCATTGAACTTGTTTGACATGTTTAAAATAAGGTAATATAACTAGTAATTAGCGGTAACATTACCCTATTATGAACAGGTCAAATAAGTTTAATGGTCAAATGTGTACAAAAAAACATGGTTATCTAAATATGGACAAAAACCAAAGTTCATTACCCATTTTGGTAATATTAGGTTATTTATGTTAAGTACAAGTAGTCATAAGATCCATTGATGTGACATGAAATTGGGTTGTCTGATCATTATGTATGAGGAAACGGTCAAGTCTTGGGCTAACTAGTTTAAGCCAACTAGTTAAGGGTTAGGTTGTATATACTTAAGGGGCTAGGTTGTATGTGATTTAAAGATCTAGCAACATAGTCTAGCCCATGACTAGTCATGATTGAACTGGGTTAAACAAAGTCTAACATAATTGTTCATTGACTGTCGGAGACTGATCCCAGGGCATAGTCTCAGAGACGATTTTTGTCCAATATTACCAAAACAGGTAAGAAACTTTGGTTTTTGTCCATATTTAGGTAACCATGTTTTTTTCCGTACACATTTGACTAATAAACTTGTTTGACTTGTTCATAGTAGGGTTTTTTGTCCATATTTAGGTAACCATGCTTTTTTCGTACACATTTGATTAATAAACTTATTTGACTTGTTCAATGGTCAAATATGAACGGAAAAAAAAAAAACATAATTACCTAAATGTGGATAATAAAGATCAAATTTCGGTTATCTTTCTATATCATTAACCCTTTGAAGAATATTAACGTGGTTTTCTTATTGGGTGTAGCAAGTACCAAAAGAAATGTCATTTTTGTTCTCATGTGAGTTGCACATGTGAAAAATAAACGTTAACAAACTCAATGAGGGATTGGTGCAAGATTTGGAAAATAGCGGGACCATTCATATCATTTTTCTCAACGTTGGACCAAACATGCAGATTGGATCAAACCACATAACAGAATCAGTAATTTAGTCTAATTATAATAGTAAAATAAATAATAATAATAATAATAAATTTAAAAAAAAACTCTTAGCGGACCAAAACAGCACGTTAGTTGATAGTCTAGGGACCAAATTTGTACTTATACTCTGAATAAATAAAAAGCCTTGTTGCAAAACCTTGCTTTATTCCAACAAAAATCGTTCTCTCGTCTTCTTCTTTCTTTTTAAGGAAAGAGAGTATGAACATCTGCCGGAATATCTCTGTTTCAGGTGGGATTCCGGCCAATTATCAGCCGGAGCAACAGCTTCTATCTCCATCATGCTCCAAACTTGGCAGCCTCGACGACCTCTTCTCCGGTCACTCCATGGTACCATATTCCTTATTACCTCTGTGTGTTCATAGCTTCATTTGCTTGTACATTTAAGTACAACTTTTCGACAAAAACCGAAACCTTTTTTTTTTAATAGTTAAATTCATAGCAAGATACAAGCTTTGATGCACGATGTACAAGTCTTGTTTGAAATTATTCTAATTTGGAAGATTTTGCAGGAAGAAGGGGATATCAACACGGAGTGGCTGTCAATTTTTGTGGAGGAATGTTTGTCAAGCAGTGGAAGCTGTATGCCAATAAACCCACAAAGTACAACTTCCAATGCACAAGTTACAAACACAACAACAGCAGAAACCGAGGTGAAAATGAAAATGAAAATGAAAATGAAAATGAAACCCCATTCGGGAAACTATCTTTCCATGCATAAACTCGTTGTACCATGCAAAGCAAGAAGCAAAAGAAATAGAAAAAGTACAAGTCGATTATGCATGTCTCAAGAAGAGTACCCCATGAACACAGATCCTCCTTTGCTCCATCAAGCTTATTGGTTAGCAGACAGCGAGCTGATTTTACCCAACAAAGGTACAAGTGATAACAGCACAAGAAGTGAAGATTACGGGCAGGGAAGGTACAAGGAGACGAAGCATGAGGAGGAAGAGGGCAGCAGTGGCGGGCAGGGGAGGAGATGTAGGCATTGTCTTTCGCAAAGAACCCCACAGTGGCGGGCAGGACCAGAAGGGCCAAAGACACTGTGTAATGCATGTGGGGTAAGGTACAAGTCGGGCAGGCTGCTGCCCGAATATAGACCAGCAAAGAGTCCGAGTTTTGTGAGTTATAAACACTCGAATTCTCACAAGAAAGTGTTGGAGATGAGAATGTGTTCTTGATGAAAAGAATCGATTTTTAGTTTTTCTAGTTTTTGTTTATGAGGAATTAATCAAAACCCATGTTATAAAAATTTCAAATCTTTTGGATTTGAATATGAATTTGATTAATTAATTAATTATTCCTTTTTACCTAAATTCGTTGTTGATATGATTGAAACAACTGGTTATCTAATATCTGGTGACTAGACACGTGCTTTTTTTTTCCATTTTTGTCATTTTGGATAGTAGTCCAAGAAGAAAAAATTGTTTGATATGAAAATTTATTTCCACTTTTGTCATTTTAGAATAGTCGCTTTCTGAAAAAAAAGATATTACTTTCTTTGGATAATCACAAAACATACCACATTACAATGGAGCATTAACATAAATGATCGTAGTTCTTATACGAGTATTTTTCTTTAATCTGCCATAAATATTTATCAAAAAATTTCTTTACCTTTTAAATATGAAACGAACATCATCGTCATCTACTCTAATAAATGAAGTTTTTTTTGTCACATGTTACACTCTCATTCAATTTGTCAAATATCATTTTGTGGTTATTTTGAATTAATTTCTTTTCCATACGTCATTTTATGAGTTTTTCTATTTTAATAAATTTTACATAATATTTTAATGTAATAATTATAATAAATATAGTAATAAATAAATATCGATTTCATTAATAGATTTACCTTCTTATTTCAAAATTCTTCCATAGTTTATTTTGTTTATTTATTTAAATTTATAAGATAAGAAAATCAATTTTTATAATTCATTTTTTTTATTTTCTTATAAATCTAAAGTTCTTAAATATTTAAATTTTTATATTTATTTTTTTTAATTAACCCGTATAATACATAGGTCTTACATCTAATTTATCAACAAAATAACACTTTTTATGTCATCGCATCGTAATCTATTTCGATTTGATATGGATTTCTTTTTAGATTTCAATAAAAAAAATTTAGAAATTTCCGATATATTATGCGGATTGGCATGTTTTTGAAATTTCAAAATACATTTTTTTTTTTTTACTTTGTCCGCAAGGTAGTTCGAAATCCAAAATATTTAATTTTATTATAAATATATTTAATTTAAACAAAAAGTTAATGTAAAACAAAATTGATTTAGAACAAAATTAATTTCGGCTTTTGGTGAGTCATCAATTTTCTAGAAAAAAATAGGTCATATCCCTATGTTCCCCAAAATCATATTATCATTTTTGTGACTATCCTAACTTTTTTATAATTACTCCAATTAAATATCATTTTTAAGCTTTTAAACTTTTATATATATATATATATATATATATATATATATATATATATATATATATATATATATATATATATATATATATATATATATATATTCCATTTGAAATCTGTACATTTGATTTTGTTAGCGGTGACAAATCAAATAGTTTTATTGGTTTTAGCTAAAACATACATCTTCACATTTTATTTTACTAATACAGTAACAACTTAATTAAAACACGATAAAAACGATCAATACGAAAAAGATAAAATAAAATAAATTCTTAGTTTATTTAATTCATAATTAATCTTACAAAACACGACATACACATGTTAACATTATGTGAAATTTTGAACACAACATAATGTCATATTTTTTACACTTAACACGACCAAAAATTCAAAATTTGATTTTGTCCAAATTTTGTTTCATGTAATGTAGTTCTATCATGCGTGCCATCATTGCCATGGACTGTCACCCTAGATTTCGTCTAGGAAACTTTTCGATATTATTTAAAGATCATATTTTAGATATTGGATTAATCAAATATATTTGATTGAAATATATATGATAAGATGCAATAGTTTTACTTTTTGAGAGTAGCATAGAATAGAGAATAGAGATGCAATAGTTTTATACTTTTATTTTGGATAAAAAAATATATTTTCGCCATATTGTTAAATAATTTAAACAATATAAAATTGTTTATCATGTTAGACAAACAGATGTGGACTATTTTTTAACCTCATATTTATTTTTTCTACCAAACAGAATTTAAATTTGAATTGGAAAAAATTGGGGGGAAATGATCAAAATAGCACATATTCTACTTATAATTCAACTAGTTGACTAATATTGAGGCCTACATTGTTTTAGATTACTGATATCTTTCATTTTCACTTACTTACGTTATTTATTTATTCATATTGTTATGACTATATAGGTTTTAAATGTTAAAATCAAATACTAAAGAATTGAATGCATATGTAATTATGAAGTAGACTTCTTATTAATTCATACAATATTTATTTTTGATAACTTTTTATATAAAGCATTTTTTACACTAAGCATTATTCTCTCTACTTCAAAAAGAATAAAACATTATTCATTCTATGTTATTTTCAAAACACTTTTTTTATAAGAATCCGATGTCAATGTGTGTATATACTTATTAACAATATCTACAAAATATTAATAAAGCAATTTTATAGTTTACTAATTAAACTTTTCTTCCAAATTATATATAAACTTAAGGATTATTGTTAGAAAAATCTTATTATTTTGTCATAATTTATAAAAGAGTCTTAACTTCTATTTTTTGAACTGAAAATTCTCTTATTTAAATTTTGTCCAAATTAACAGAAAAATCATTTTTTAATAGAAAATGATAGATTATTATGTAAAATTAGATATCATAATTTTTCTGTTTAAAAAAAAAATTGTAACTTTTCCATAAACTAAAAGTATAACTTTCGAACAATAACCCTAAACCTAAACTTGGTAAAACTATATTGCATGGTTTTTAATTTTTTTTTTTTTTTGAATAAACAAAATATAGTACTATATATTATAGAGTAAACAATTCAAAATAGGAGGAGAAGAAGCCGACAAAGCATTTTGAAAATTGGAAACCATCTTCATCTCCATGCCTAACAGGTGGCGCCAAAAACTTTCGGTGATTTTGAAAGGTTTTTCTCTTTTGTATTATTATGTCTTATTATTATTATATTATATGAATAAATTGCATTTTTTTCAATTTAAATACATACCACTATATTTAAATCGGACAAAACTGCAAAAATGATCCCTGTGGTATGTATTTTTTTGGGGTTTTAGTCCAAACCACGATTTTTTTGGATTGGTGGTCCTTTTGAGCTAGTTTCGTTGCGTTTTTGGTCCCTCTGAATAGTGAAATGACTGTAATACCCTTGGGGTATTTATTTTCATTTTTTAAATTCATTTTTTTTAATTTAATAATTATTTATTCATTTTAATTATTAATTTAATTATTAAAAAATGAGAGGGCCCACCTCTCTCTCTCTCTCCTCTCTCTCTCTCTCTCTCTCTCTCTACAAAGTCCACCCCTCCTCCTGTTCAGATAATCAACAACCACCACCATTTATGTTGCAAGGAAGGTCGGAAACCGCCATCCACCATCTTCATCGGCGAGAAAACCACCCACAACAACCACCACTATTGATTTCGACCACCACCGAGTTCCCCCTCCTCGTCCACTCATGTCTCCATCTAATTCAAACAGATGCGAAGCGACAGAAGGCCGTCAAAGCAGCCCCCTACCACACGCCACCGCAAATCGCTGTCATTCGCTACTGCTGCCACCAACATCCTGCAGCCACCACCGTCTGCTGCTGCTGCCGTTGCTGGTAAGCCATCCATCCCCTCATTCTGTGTAGATTGGTCGTTTCCCCTTAATCTGTTTCACCAGTCGAATCGAGAGACGAAGGTCTCGATTTTTTTTCTTGTGTGTTGAAGACGAGTCTGTAAATCACGAGTTGGAGAATGGTGGTGCAGGTAAGAAAGAAACATATAGAATGTTCAAGAATGGTGGTGCTGGTAAGGAAGAAGAAGAAGAACGGGTGGGGGCAAGTGGGTTTTTTTCAGAGAGAGTGAGGGAGAGAAAGAGAGAGAGAGTTCTTGATTTGATTTAACATTTATATTTAAATAAAATAAAAAAATAATTAAGTAAATGGAAAAAACAAATTAAAAGGGCAAAGTCGTCTTTTCAAGTTTATCGGGGACCAATTTTACAATGAAACTAGTCCAAAAGGACCACGAATCCAAAAAACCCATGGTTTGGACCAAAAACCTAAAAAAATGCATACCACAAGGACCATTTTTGCAATTTTGTCTTTAAATCGCATAGATTTAGCCGGAGAATTTAAATTCCAATATTTAAGATGCTCATGCTAGAGTTTTTGTTTGCATATGAATAAGTTTCAGATTAAGGTTTTCTAAAAATAAACAAGCAAGTAATTTATTGTTTTTATTGTTTAGTACAACTATAAAAATAATTTCTTATAAGTTATAAAATAGTTTATAAGTTAGATAAACTCAAGGTTCTAAACAATGTAAGATATAAGTTGACAGTAATGTCAAACCTCAAGCTTTTACAAGCCGTGACAAGCTACGTTGTTGGTAACACATGACTTAAGGCGGTAATTTTATATAAAATTAATAATTTTTTATATATTTTTTTACGATTAATTCATTTTTTATATACATATATGATTTAAGATGACATTTTGTTAAAACTTGACGTCAACTACAAAGATTTGAGCCATGACGAGTCATTGCGAAGTCATGACAAGCTTTTTAGAACCTTTGATAAATTACTCTGAAGTACTTTTTAATAATCTTGTAAAGTTATATCTATTCTTTTTTTTTTTTTTATATAATTATATATCTCAATGTCCATTTATTAACTTTAAATTGTAGTATACTTTACAAGCGACTTTTTACAAAATACTATTAATTCATAAGCTAGCATATTTTTAGTTAGCTTGTCAACCAAAACATCATAACTTAGGTATCTACCCGCATACCAATATTTTTCTTATGGATACAAGTTTATAGAAGTACAATTTTCTTGTTTATGTCATTGAAAAACCCTAAAAAAACTCTATCTATTATAGTCCAATGCTCGAAAAGCTTATTATGTTATTTTTTTGTATAATAAAACTATTTATTTGTTGATCATGCCAAAAATAATGTTTTGTAACCGGCAAGCCATTAAAAGTTGGTTACCTAGCATTTGTAACTTCACATTCATATTATTCTCTTATGCTTGAAAAACCATTGTGCTATTCTTTTTAACAATTAAAACATTTTATTTTATGATTTTGTACAATAAAACCTTTTTATGGTCTAATTTTGTATAATGTGCAACCATAACAACAAACAAGATATTTATCAATTATCCTTTCTCAATAACACATATATAGGACATAAAGGGGAAATAAATGTTTTATTGTATAAAATTAGAAAATAAAATGGTTTTTTTGTAAAAAAATAATAATAATATGATGATTTTTTAGAGCATTAAAGAATAGTATGTTAGGTTTTTCTGATGTCAAAAAGGTAAGGTAACCGGCTTTCAAAAGTTTACCGGTTACAAAATATTATTTTAGATATGATAACAAATAAAATGGTTTTATCAAGTATTAGTGAATGATAAGTTGAGTTTTTCTAAGCTTTACTGTTATATTTGGCTTTGTGAATTTTTTTTCAAGACAAGATCAACGATAAATATAAATGATTAAAAAGTGTTGTATTATCTAACATATCGATTCAAATCTCAACCAAACAAACCCATTTAACCCATGAATCTTTTCATTTTACTTATCATGGGTCGTGTTAATCATTTATAGAAAAGAACATAATGTTTGATTAAAAATCAAATCGTATGAACTCAATATGTTAAAAATCAATGACCTCGATTTGATCCATTTCTTTTTATGGTGCTGACTATTGACTTTTGGTCAACAAACCTTTTTCTTGACATGACTAATGCATTTAACATGTGCATCCTTATCAATCAAAATGATAATATCTAGAGATTGTCAAAAAGGAGTGGATGAAACTTCATAAAGAATAATAGATGCTTTACTTTATTGTTTATACTTTATACATAAATGTCATAATATTAGAAAACTCATTAGTTAAATTACACTAATATTTAATTTTTTAAAGATTTTTTTATATAATACTTTAGTAATATAGTATAACAATAAACCTAAAAAACAAAAATAAATAAATAAATAAACCCTCTTAACAAGTATCATTAACTTTTTATGCAACTTAAAATTGCAAACTACTTCATTGGGAGTTATTAGAATACCAAGTTATGTTCACATTAGCTGTAAGTTACATAAAAAGGTAGAAATATTTTGTTAAAAGATTTTATTGTCATACGAAATTACATAAAAAAAAATCCAGAAGGGTGAAAAGCAGAGAATATGTAGATCTAGAGAAATGCAATAATACTAAAATTTACCAATGGAGATAATAGCAATATTACACAAAAGTACAAAACTTCCAACATAATAAAAACATAATGTAAGAGAATAAAAGAAAACGCCATCTTGATTTCCCAATTCCCTCTCTATTTACACGATCAGCTCATCTTCAAGAAAATTATACTCGAATTTAAAGTCTGTCTTGATTCTTTGACACCTGTTAGAAAATTTGGCCAAAAAAATCGTTACCAAAATCACTATTTTTATCACTTTTATATTCAATATCATATACATAATACATACCATCCATTCTGCATCTCATCATTTCCAATGTGGAAATCAAAGTACACATACGTCCCTTGTTCATAATCATCTGTAGCAAACTTTGGCTCTTCGTGTCTTTGAAACCACGTGTTGTATTTTTTATGGTACCTCCATGATTGTTTCTTTAATTCTTTTGCAGCCAGATATTGTTGATAAGCATTCTGCATTAAATCACACACATTTCAGAATATTTAAAATTAAAAAATCCAATTAATAAAAAAAAAAAAATACCTGTTGATAATAAAATGCGAAAAATAAAGTATCGGTCCCAATGTTGTCGGATCCAAGACGTTCCCAAAAGGCCGGGTTGTTCACAATTGGAGCTTGCACTTGCGGATAGCTTTGTGGGGTCACTGCAGGGTGCCTCTGTAGAATAAAAATTGAAAATAGTTAAATAGTTTATTATTTAAAAAAAAAATAAAAAAAAAATGAAGAGTATGATGTTGTAATATGTACTGCAGTGTAGCTTTTGGCGCGTTCAGAGTCTCGGGGTTGGGGGAGTTTGTAGAAGGCGGACTCGAGCATTTGGAGGTTGTATTGTTGGTCGTGGGTCCCACCTAAGGACACGGCTAACCCACTAAGGTTGTCTCCAATTGCACCCAGGTCAGACAGGCTTCTTCTACCAATCACACCCAGGCTAACCGATTGGTTCGATTGTAATGGTTGACCAGGTGACAGGTCAACATCGCGTGTGCTTTGTGCTGCTTCTGTTATAGTCCCAGATCCCTTTTAAAAAAAAATAAATAATCATATTATAAAATATTTAAACCCTAGAAGAAAAATTAATTAAAAATAAATTATACCTGCATGTCTAATGCATACGAGACCTTTGGATCTTCTTCATTGGAAGTGTTCTTGTTGAGGACAGGAGATTGTGCGGGATCGGGTGCTGAGTCATCAGATGTAACGCTTTGTTGTTGTTGCTGTTGTTCCGTTTCCTCAGCTTTTGAATTGTTAATTTCTGCTTCAAATTTTAAATTTCATTTATCTTTGACAATAATGTTAAAAAAAATAAAAATAAAGTCAAAGAGTTTACCGCTATCTTTAGAACCGGTTGACATTTGTTGACTTGACTGTAAATGGATTAGATTTTGTTGTTGTGCTGACGTGGCAGTGTTGGGACTTGCTGGCGGTGCCCCACCCAATCCACTTGAGCTTTGAGAATTAAACTGTGCAATGTGCATATGAACATAACATCATTTATTTAAAATAAAAAAATCTGGAGAATTATGAATTATAAAATATGAAATAAGAAAGAGAAACCTGTTGTAGAAGAGGGTTTTGCTGTGTTGAAAATTGCTTATGAGTTCCTCCAGAAATAGGAGGCATTCCAAGAAGGGTGCTGCTTCCTTGTTGTTGTACTTGTTGGAATCTCTGCAGAAATTTCTCCCTTTGATCTGGTGCTATTTCAGTTCTTCCACGGAATTGTCCCTGTTAAAATTATAAAAAAATAAAAATAAAAAGTATTTTAGTTTAATGTAGATACAATGTATATATATATATAGCATACCCCTTCATGCTGAGATTGGAAGGAAGTTCCAGGTCTCCACTGAATGCCAGGAACACCAGAAGGTGAAAAGACTCTTGTGCCCATGCCACCAGCATCACCACCATTTCCATTATCACCATCACTAGTTTTCACACCACTTTGTGGCAACATGATTCTGCTACTCAAAGATGAAACAGGAGGATGCTGCTGAACCATTCTCTCATCTGTCCCTAACATAGGTCTCTTAGCCATTTCCGAAGCTTGAGCAACACCAAGGGCATTATTGGTAGAAATAATGTTACTGTTCGTAGGGTTGATAGGGAGAGTAACTGAGGATTGACTGGTCAAGCTGGTCAAACTGCCCCTCCCGAGATTCCTTAATCCGGATTCACTAAGAGCGGGAGATGATTTACGAACAGGGAATCCACCAACTTCTTCTTCCTTGTTTATAGGTGAGGAAGGGATGCTGGAGACTGAAACTGAATTGTCTAAAACGCCCCTCACCGGACTTGGACTTGGAGGGACTGAAGAGGTCGTGAGATTATGAGATGGAGTGGGGACAGTAATAGGGGTGGTTGCGTGGGTCCCGGATGGTGTTGGAGGAGATGATGAGATGGCAATGGCTTTTGGTGGTGGGGTCCGTGGCCCATGCTCTGATATATTCTCCTGGGATAATGTCTCCTCAGTTTGTTCCTGTACTGAAGCTCCCTGTTGAATATATTTTTTCCATAAATCAAAAAAACACAAAAAAGAATACACAATATTATGTCTTTCTATGCATATGGGCTATGGCAACATGGGGAGGTGTCCTATGGGGGTAGATTTGTCATTTGACATACCGGTGACTGAACTGGAGGTGAAGACAAAGCATTTTTCGTACTTAAAACAGCAACAGTAGCACCAACACCCTGCCAAAACAATTATTTTCATGAAATTTTTTCTTCATATGAATTCCTTCTACATAGGGCAATTAAGTCAACTAACTTGACTAAGTTGACATGGTTTCTAATTGGAACTAGTTTCTAGATGATGAATGGAATATAAATTCAGCAAGTAGGGTTTTGATTTTTAAACAACAGATATGTTTTTACCTTAACGAGGCCAGGTGGACCAATGATAACAAGATCTTCAAGTGCTTCTACTTTGTCTAGTGATAAGGTGTTGTATAACATATCAACATCCTCAAACTCATCAAAATCCTCCTGCAGATGAAATGGTTGTTTTAGATGCTTTGTGAAAAGTGAAAACCACAAGATGGAGAGAACTTCAAAGAAACTATTGAGAAAATGTGAAAGGGAAAAAAGTATATGATGACCTGATTTCGTTCCACATAGTCATCAATGAAGTCCTTAACATCATTGACTTGTTCAGGGCTCAATTCATCGTTATCCAACAACCGTAATATCAACTCTAGCTTCATTATATGAGCCTTGTGTCGAACAATTGATGACTCTAAATGTGTCTATCAAACAAAAGAGCGAAAGACATCCATCAGATTATCAACTGTAAGGTAGATATTGAATAAATGGAGCCTATTACAAGGTGAAAATTTAAAGAAACTGAATCTTTATTCACTATATTGATATTACCAGTCTTGGAGGTCTTGCTTTTCCTTTCTTAACAGATAGCCCCTCCATCTCAGCTTCAAAGCTATCGATTTGAGATTCCAGCTCAGACACCTAACCAATAATAAGCATTGTCATACATAATGTCTAAATGAGGATCCATATATGTAAATAATAAAACAAAGGGAGGCCTTTAAAGTACTAGTATAATGCTATAAAGGCAGTAGTATAGTGTAGTGTTATACCGTATTGTTCAACCAATCTCTAGTCTCTGACTTGGCTTTCTCCTTTGGATCCTACAAAATATCATCAAAAAGGATACTTCACTATACAATGACTGAAGGTTATTTCCATGTACCCTATGCAAAAAAAGCAAAGCAATAGATACCGTTTTAGGCTGTTGTCCAAGGCCTTCTTTGGAGAAAGCTTTTGTCTTTGTCTCCTTTTCACAAATCTTAAACCGTTCCATTTCTCGCTCAATAAGCTTGCGGGCATCCATCAGAGCCTGCTCATAAGAGGCACTAACCTACGTCAACACGTATCAGAAAGAAGAAACAGATGTCAATAAGGAAGTAGATGAAACAAGATAGAGGCATCTAATTCTTAGCATAGAAGCTAAAACCAGATTAAATTTGAGATAGTGTGGCAGCAATAACAGAAAGTATAAGTGCCAATAGACAATCACCAATGGAAGATAGCATATGTTTCATGTATGTGAACCAGAGAACACAACAAGCAAGTAAGCAACTTGTTTTTCTTCAGACCATGCTCTTAGTGAGAAACACTATGTCAACTCCTCATGGCCTTTTATATTCATATTCCTTTCATGTTAAGCAGCATAGAACTAGTCACCAGACAATATTAGATGGTATGTGATGCTAATCAAATGCATACGCAAATGTACATCAAATTATCATTTGTCATACAAAATCTTCTTTTGAATAGTGCAAAGTAGGCATTAAGCAACTTTAGATGATTCTTCACTGTTGGTGAGCAGAATTTGTTTCGTAAGGCAACTAGACTGGGTAACCAGCGACTGAGACATGCTTGCGAGGGAAGAGTAAGAAGAAGGAATACAAATGGAAACATAAATGACCTTCTTATCCTTGATCTCGCTGGACTGTATCCATGTCTTAATCTGGTCTCTGTACCTCTGAAGTTTCTTAATCTCCTTCTTCAAGTCGGCCTCAAACTTCTCCTTCTGATTAGCATTGTCAGTATCGTATACCTAAAATACGAAATTCAACATGCGAACATGAAACTTCAGCATTAAGATTACACAAAAACCAATAACGTCAATAATTCAAAGAAAATTAAAAACATTTACGCATGCCTTGTTCCATATGCTGTCGAAAACATCAACACCTTCTTGAACTTTTTTTAGGACTCGATCGATCTCACCTTGAAGCTTTCTACTGGCTCCCATTGATAAATTACTAAATCTATTAAATCTGGAGTGGTAATTGAATTGTGAAACCTAAGCATCCAAAACCTTCGCCGGCGAACGAATACGATGACGAGTCTGATTAATTTTTGCAATTCTAGGGTTCCGATCGGGTATGGTTTTATGTGGAGTTTCGTTGTCTCTGAGTGAAGACGATGAAAAGGGGAAATCCACTTATTGAAAAGTAAAATTATAATAGGCCTATTTCCACGCATGATGTTGGGCCGGGTCGGTTTCACCTTCAATGCCTTTGAGGCTTTGAATGGAACTGATCTAGTTGAATTATCTATTAGAAATTATGATTATGATTAGTATTTAGCAATTCAATCTAGTTGATTGTAGTTAATTATATCAAAATCAATTAAATATTAAACTAGATCGGTGTTATTAATTAAATATATATTGATGGATAATCTAATTTTTATCTAGTGTAATCTTATATTATGGATTTTTTTTCTTAAATCCTAATTCTAATAAATAAGTAGAACTCGGCCACGTGGTATTCTCCAAGGCCCCCAAAATAGAGTTTTCCCGCTCATTTTATTAATCTATATTTACATAAATGCCATAGAATCTAAATGAAACAATTCCGGAAAAATCTGCAAAGAAATCTTTTCAAAATATTAAACCAAAAATTTTAAATGAATAAAAGATATGGAAATACATTGAAAAAATATGTTAATCAATCTTCATATTCGAAAAACACGCATTAATTTTGAAAGTTTGTTTATTTTGATTGCAAATTAAATCCCTAAAAATCTGCAATATTATTCTTTTTCAAACGTAATCTTCTTAATTCTTATTCTTATTTATTCAAACGTAAATAGCATTCATACGGTTATTTTCTTTTTATCATTCTGCTCCAGAAGAATTCTGCTCCATAGTAATATTTGCAAACGTATTCTTCTTGATTCTGCAACGCTTCAAAAATTATAATATCAGGTTAGTGTATTAAAATATCAGCATTACTAATATTTCTAACCTCTTAATTGTCTGATTTACCAGTTTCTATCATTTTTCATTTTATTAGTGATGTTCTTCTTCTTCCTTTTGCTAATTCTTCTTAGTCATGTTCTTCTTCTACCTTTTCAGTTTAAAAGACGTAAATGTTAATGAAAATGATAATAAAATACGGAATTAGTAATATAACTGAGAACTTGATATAAAATAATTTGATATGAATTATTGGTTTTTGTTTGGATTCCATTTTATTATAAACAGATTAATTGAATAAACGATCATTTAGCAGTACAAATTTAAGATATCTACATTACCATTACTAATTTTTATGTTATTTATTAGTGAGTTGCAGGGGCATTGTCGGTATAATTATTGTTTATATGTTAATTTTATATTTAAATATTTCTACATGTTAAATATATTGTTTTGTTGTCATTGTTGAAGGTTGGTAATGAAAATTATAACAAAATACGAAATACGAATACGAAATTAGTAATAAAAATGAGAACATGATTTTCTTTAAAAAAAACTGTTCTTCAAAGCTTTAATTATTACAATATGTTTTTTTTGTTTTGCTGTTTCATTTACTTTGATTTGCTGCTAAGTTAAACCTAATTTATGATGTCAATTATTATTCTTATTCAGATGATGACGAAAAAACTAATGAACATGAAAGCTTCATTTTCTTTAAATAAAATTATTATTCTTATTCAGATCTAAAGCTGTTATTGTTAACTATAATATGATTTAATTCTTATTACTTTCTGTATTTACATATGAAGTTAGATGAATAAACGACCATTTAGCAGTACAAATTAAAGATATCTACATTACCATTACTAATTTTTATGTTATCTATTAGTGAGTTGCAGGGACATTGTCGGTATAATTATTGTTTATATGTTAAATTTATATTTAAATATATCTACATGTTAAATATATTGTTTTGCTGTCATTTTTAAAATACTATTTCATATGAATTATTTGATTTTGTCATGTGCTTATTTACGAATTTTTTGTTTTAGTTGTTAGTTTGGATGTTCTGTACATTGTTGAAGGTTGGTAATATTCCTTACAATTCTATATGGTTTAAATTTTCTTGCAGAAAATGAATATAGGAAATAAAGTTTACCTAAATAACATTGATCAGATAGATGAAAAATTATATATCAAAGTTCGGGTCCTTAAAATTTGGAACTTTATCAGAAATAATAAAGTTTGTTCAATTGAAATGATCCTGATGGACGAGGAGGTTTGTTGTATTTCATATATTTTTTATTCATCATTCAATATTACACATGTTTCAACAAAATAATAATTTTTAATTTTTTTTTTAAACAGGGTACACAATACCATGCTCGTGTCTTTAATCAGAATTTCTCCAGATTTCGTCATCTCTTAAAGGAAGATGAAAGTTATATAGTTATAAAACCAAATATAGCTGTTGTTACGAATGGTTTTAGTTATACAGGTCATAAACAGACCTTAACTTTGGATTGGAAAAGCATCCTAAAAAAATGTGATCATTTCTCGGGTCCGGTCAATGGATTTATGTTTGTTGACTTTAATTCTATCATCAAACAAACATGCCTAAGAGAAAATTTTCTTGGTTAGTTATTAAATTTTAATCAAATCATTTTTTATCAGTTGTGTTTTTGGTTATACATTTTATTATTTAAATATTACGATTTTAATGCTATAGTTTATCTTGTGTTATCTTTTGTGTAGATGTTATTGGACAGATCGTGTCATTTAGGCCTCTTGAAACTTCAAATCCAGTAGCATCGAAGCATTATATAAAACTCACTCTTAGCAACCTAGAGTGAGATTATATTAAATTATTATTTATTTATTATCTTTAATTAATCACAAATTAATATTAATATACGATTTTTTGGTTTATTTAGTTCCGTACATCTGAAGGTTACTATTTTTGGAAGTCAAACATATCAAATGTCAGAATACCTACAAAATAACCCGACGGTTAATTGTGTTGTTATCGTGATGCAGTTTTTGAAGCTAAACATTTGGAATGGTTTGTATTCACTCTTTATATATATATATATATATATATATATATATATATATATATATATATATATATATATATATATATATATATATATATGTTTATAATTATTGTTTATTTATAATTTTTATTAATTGGGTATACATTTATTACATGTATTGGTGAAGCTAAAAGTCATTTTGAAGTAACGAAATTGTTCATAAATTCCGACATTTATGAAATAAATGAGTTTAAAAATAAGTTAATCAGTATAAGTGAAAAAAGCATAACTACACTTCAAAGCTACTCTTCTTCATATACAGATGACTTTAAGGGCAATTTTCCATTAAAAACAATCTGTGAGATCACGGAACCAATTAAGGTATATTGCATTATTTGATATGTTTTACAAATTATTTTTTCATAATTTATTTTAATAACTTTTACATTTAATTTGATACAGGAAATGAAGTTTTTATTAGTTGCTTCAATTGTTAATATAAGACATAATCTACCATGGTATTATGAAACATGCAAAAAATGTGGAAAAAAATAATCCCTGTTCCCAAAGCCAATCATTCGTATACCGACCCTGAAAAAATTTCAGAAACTATGGTTGTCGGGTGTACAAATGCACAATGCAAAAAATCCGAAATTCAAACAGTTATAAAGTAAACACATATTTATTTCTATTAATTTTATCAATCTGTAAAACAACACTAACAATGACATAATTTTTTTTATTTTAGGTATATAATTCCAATCAACATACAAGATTGTACTGGAACCATTGGATTGACTCTTTTTGATAGGGAAGCAAAGAGGCTGTAAAATATAAGTGCATACGAGTTGAAAAAAATACATGATGCGGTATATTATTCATATCTTAAAATCAGAAAACATTTACTTTTTTTTAATTTATTTAAATATATCTTACAGGCTGGAGACAGTGATGGACTATTTCCAATGCAACTTAACGTGTTGAAAAACCGCAAGTTTGGTTTTCTTGTAGATATTACAGAATACAATGTCAACAACTATAATAATATCTACACAGTTCTCAGAGTTACAGAAGATATGTCCATTGTTTCTGAATTGGAAAGTAAAATAGAACTTATGGTATGTAAGTTTTTATTGTTGAACATTTATAATTCTTTACTGTTAAAATACATAACGATTAACATATTTCAATTTTATTTTTTAGAGTATTTAATCTGTCTCCTTAAATCAAGTTGCTTTGGAATCCGATGATGTTGTACAGTCTGTTCAAAAGGTTTTTCAATTCATTTTATTAACTTTTATTTATATTAGGGTTTTTTTGGAATTAAACACTTATTATTATTTTATTTAAATTAGGATGTGATCTCACAAACAGATGAAAGTCTTACACCCTCAACAATTGATTAGTCAACCGCAACAAGTCCAAGCAAAATATCAAGTTCTTTAAAGTGCAACCTCCAAGAAATTTATGATGTTGATTCTGGAGATGATTTAAATTGCACTAAGTCTAAAAGAAAGTCAACTGGAGAGGAAGCTCCACTCTTAATTCCAAAAATGGAGAAGTGAGATGGTATTGGTTATAACACGCATTTAATATATTTTGATCATTTGTTTTTGTTTTAAAGATATTTTGATTGCTTGGTATGATTTTTATTTTGGGATATTTAGGATGTTAAATATTATTGGTTTTGAATATTTTTGGATATTTTTTTGTTTTAAAATGGAGAAGTTAGTTGAATTTGGTTTAGAATTATGTGTCCATGTGCTTCTGTTCTTCATTGCTTTGATTTTGTTATTACAATTTGTTTTGGTTTATAACTTTGGTGTTATATCTTTAACTTTGAATTTGGGTTGGTTTGACTTTGATTTATAGGATTTCGTTGAAATCGGTTATTAGGTTTTCTCAAGGAAAGAGATGGATTGTGTTGGGGTTTAATTATACTCCTTGACCATGAAAAACAGATGCGATAAATTATACAAGGGCAAAACGGTCATTTTCATAAATTTTACAGTTGGGTTGTTATAGTTGATGGTTCAGCGACCAAAAGTGTTGGGAAACCATTAACATAACGACCAAAATTGTAAAAAGATTTATTTTTGGAGGTAAACTAGAAAGAACAAAAAAAAAAACAGATAAGCACAGGAATTTGATTTATTCATGTGATTTATCAAACTTGTTTAAATAATAAACAAAAAAAATACAAATTTCATTTTAAAGTTCCTAATACACTATATCCCATTTTTAGTAATCTATTCTCAAATTGCAATACTATAATCTGGAATTGATCATCTTTTAGTTTATTTTTCTAAATATATGTGTTATTGTCTATATGTACGTATCTATTTATATCTGTTTTTGCGGATCATAATTTTTCTGTTTATATCTATTTTTGAAAAGTATGTTTACAGGTGATAATTAAATATATAAATCAATTAGTGGTTTACGATTTTCCTGTTTATATCCTAATTTTGTTTGTTAAATATACAGGTTATTTCTGTTTAGTTTTTGATTTTTAGTTTTTTTCTCATTATATACCCTTAAGGGTATATCCGTAATTTATCATCTTTTAGTTTAATTTTCTAAATATATGTGGTTGTCTATGTATGTGTATCTGTTTTTACGATTTTCCTGTTTATATCCTAATTTTGTTTGTTAAATATACATGTTATTTCTTTTTAGTTTTTGATTTTTAGTTTTTTTCTCATTATATACCATTAAGGGTATATCCGTAATTTATCATCTTTTAGTTTAATTTTATAAATATATGTGTTTGTCTATGTATGTGTAACTTTTTTTATATGTTTTTGTGAATCATGATATTTTTCAAAGTCATGAATTATTTTTTGGACAAACAACATTATCTTTCCATTATTATAATATATGTTTTTTAAACTTACAAGGTACAATGGAACATATTACGTTTTTTTTTAAGCAGTTTTGCAATGAGGTGCAATATCAGAACAATAACATACATGTTAAAACTGTAGGTAAGAAATGGAACCGCGAATTCCAACAGAGTTGGAATTCGAAATTCCATTTCATGACATGTTTGCATCATAATTGGGACAAATTTCTGTTATGTTGGATATCATAAATAGATATGATCCTGAAAAAGGAGTTTAGTTTTTTAGGTTAGAAGTCTCATAATTTTCCCAAAAAAATATTTAAATTGTCAAATTAGTAGTCTATTTTGTGAAGGTATAATAGTAAATTTAGTTTATTTTATTTTATTTGTATGAGAATCTAGTGGAAACATAATCAGTCGTTTTTTTGAAGTAGTTATGCAATGAGTTGTCATATCAAAACAAAACAGACATATTAGAAAACCGCAGGTTAAAAATGTATTCTGATGTTTTAACTGAGACAACATACAAAATCTTTGTGTATGTTGAATTGTAAGAAAAAGATCCAACTGATAAAAATAGCCCAAATCTGGAATTACATGTCGATAGCATATTTAGTTAAAATTAGACAAAAGGGTAAATTAAATGTTTAAATTGGGTAAAATTTTAAAAGTACAATGTCTTACTAAGATAAAGTTCAAAGTACAATAATGTTTATGTTGCAACTATATCAAAAATAAATAAAATTTCCACACATTATTCAGTAACTTAAAATTAACAAATCAAATTTCTTAACTTGCCAGTTTTCAGGTAGAAAGGACAATCCACTTCTATCTATTTGATCGATCAAGAAACAAGGTTCTGAATGACCTATTTTTTAAAAATCTCCTTCTGCAGCATGTGTAATGACTTATGAATAACTATTATTTTTCTCACGATAAATATGTTATTTTTAATAAATAATCAATAACCAATTGTAAACAAAATTTATATCTTTGATTCTCTTCAATTAATTCATACATTTTTGTAATGGTTGCAGCATATTTACTTATCTTTTATAAATAACGTATATTCAATTTACTATTTCCTAATATTCTATACTCCCTTTTTAGATGAAATTCGAATATTAAACTAATTTTTAGTTGTAATCATTTATATTCCAAAAAATCAGGAACAAAATTTTATCTAATAAAGATCCAACAACAATAAAATCATAAAATCGTAATCTTTTTCCTATATATATATATATATATATATATATATATATATATATATATATATATATATATATATATATATATATATATATATATAACTTTACCTCAAAACGTGAAATCCAAAATTTTGAAACTCCTCATTCGTCTTCTTAATGTTCAATTGCTTCTGCGATTCTTTTTTCATTAAACTTACATCAAACTGCTTCATTAAAGTCCTAATCCTCATTCCAGTTCTACCTGCAAGATTTCCATATCCATATGTCAGGTTAGTATAATGAGTTTAGATCACTTTGTTTTCTCTATGAATTTATGGTTGGAATTTACAACAATAATCAATATGCTGGAATAGATGTTTTTCTAACTGTAAAAAAATAAGCGGGAATAGATGTTTAAGATCAATAAGCAATTTATAATCATCACGATTTTCGTGTATCACACAATTTTACCTTCATTGTTTCCATGGAGATCTAGGGTTTTAACCCCTGATATCATCCGAACCCACGATTGGTTGAAATTGGGGAAACAGCAGATGTAAATCGAATAAACCCTAGGTTGGAAATGAGTATGATGAGTCATGATGCTCATCAGGGAAATAATTGATTGTGGCACAGGAAGAAGGAGAGTCTACCTTCGGATCGTATTTTTCAATCCTGACGGAGACCAAATCGGACGATTACACGGTATCGTAGATCTCCATGATTTTCTAGGTTCCCTTTCATGCATTGTTGATTGCGATCGATTTAGGGGGAATCGAGGGCAGTCATTGACTACTAATCTTCGACGACCGTCTATGGAAGATTGGAGTCGTTGTAAACAAACATCCAGACTTCTTTTGATGGAGTTATTTCTGCAACTACAACACAAGATTCCGCTTCAAATCTTATTTTCGGACCCATATCTACAATCCGACTCATGTTAACTTTAATATTTTTATTTAAAGTCTCTTTTACACAATATAAACAAATATATAATATCTATTTTATACTATTTAGTATTTTAAAAATCTTCGATTGACTAATTTGTTTAAAATATATTATAAAAGAGTAAATTAATATTTGCAAATTTTGTTACACATTTTAATAAACAAATTAATAAAGGTAACTTTTTAAATACATTTACTTTATTATCATTATTTATTTAATTCTAACTAACTTCAATTGTATTATATAAACATATTATGTACATAATTTCACATTTCATTTCCTAACCTATGTCTTCTTATGCAGAAAGCAACAGTAACATGTACCACATGCAAGCCAGAGAGAAAAGAAGACAAAGAAAAATATATTTGGAAAATAAAAGATCGAAGAAAATAAAAACAACATCAAACGTTCCAAGTACATCATTATAGCATCTCTTCAAAAATACCATTAACTATAACCGTATTAGTATTTTATATTCTATCTTTTACTGTTATATAGTTGAATACATATATTTACAAGTTTTATAAGTTATTTCTATTTGCAGATCAATCAACCAACATTGTTCGTCAAACTCAAAATGTCAATTCATTTACAACACCTGCAAAGCATAACACAACCATACAATACTGTCCTTCCTTTACAAATGTTAGAACTCCATTTTCTAACATTACAAATGTTATAAATCCGTTATCTAACATTACAAATGGTAATTATTTATGGTTTTTAAAATATACTATTATCCATTATGTATATAATCGGGATATATATATATATATATATATATATATATATATATTTAACTATTTTATTTTTTTTATTCAGATAACATCGGTTTCGATAAATATATCACTTCCAAGTTAGCAAAGAAAAGACAGTATCATGTACTTTCAAATGATATGACATCAAAAAATGCATCTACAGTAACAATTTCTTCATCATCAATCAAGGTAAATCCAGGATGTCATAAATTAAAAACGAAGACAAGACATTTATCCCCTATCCCATTGATTGATTTGACAGAAGATGTAGAAAATATACATCAAGTGAACAATGAAAATCTTATAGTTGGTATCTCAAATGGTAATCAAAAAATAAAATCCATTTTACATTTCAGATAGTATGTTGTATATAATCATAAAATTTATTGATATTTTATTCAACGCTTTTATTTTACAGAATATTTGGATCATGGTGATCAAGATGTTGTATGTCAAACATGTCGTGCAAAGTTATGGAGAAATGAATCTATTAGAGGTAAAGAAAATGGGAACACGGATTATTAATTATGTTGTGGTTACAACAAAGTTCAACTTCCAGATTTAAAGAATGCACTCCCTACTTATGAAAGAATGTTTCGAAATATGGATTCAAAAAGCAAACACTTCATGAAAAACATTCGACGTTACAATTCAACGTTTTCTTTCACGTCGATGGGTGGTAAAATTGATTCTTCAATCAATAGAGAAAACGCTCCTTACATTTTCAGATTGGGTGGTCAAAATTATCATAGTATTGGAAGTCTTTTGCCAGCAAAAGGATCGGAACCAAAATTCTCTCAATTATACATTTATGACACTGACAACGAAATTACAAATAGACAAAGATGTTTTCGGTATTTTCTCAAACTTCTTATTCATAATCTATTATTATTATTAATATATATATATATATATATATATATATATATATTACTAATATTATGTATAAATTTATTTATTTTAGTGGTGAAAAGGATCAATCAACATCAACTGATAGTGATATTGTTAAAGGTATTAATGTGATGTTGGATTCAAATAATGTCTTGGTTAGATCTTATAGAATGGTAAGAGATACTTTTCAAAAAAATCCAGAAGTTGATATGAAATTACGACTTATCGGGAGAAGGGAGCAAGATGGAAGAACATATAACCTACCGACTGCTTCTGAGGTTGCTGCTTTAATAATTGGTGACATTTCGGATTCAATCGAAAAGAGGGACATCGTCGTTCAAACAAAAAATGGTTGTCTACAACGTATCAGTGAATTGCATCCTTCGTACCTTCCTCTCCAATATCCATTGCTATTTCCATATGGGGATGATGGTTATAGTGTTGACATTCTTCATAGAGGTGTGTCATTTACGACCAACAGCAAGCGTGCGAAATGTACAATGAGAGAATATTTCGCTTATAGGATTCAAGACAGAGATCATTCGTTCTCTCTAATACTTAATTCAAGAAGGTTGTTTCAACAATTTCTGGTAGATGCCTATACTATGATGGAAACGGAGAGAATGTACTACATACGTAGGCAACAACATGTTCTTAGATGTGATTCTTATGAAAATTTACGTAACCAAAAAGCTCAAGGAACGACTGATATCTCGAATGTCGGCCAACGTGTCATATTACCTTCATCCTTTACCGGAGGTGCACGCTATATGCTGCAAAACTATTTGGATGCCATGTCACTATGTAAGTGGTTTGGATATCCTGATTTCTTCATAACCTTTACGTGTAATCCCAAATGGCCTGAGATTAAAAGGTTTCTTAAGGATACTTCACTTCAACCAGAAGACAGACCTGATATACTATGTAGGTTGTTTAAGATCAAGCTTGATGCATTCATTAAAGACTTAAGGGAGAATCAAATTTTCGGCAAAGTTCAAGCATGTAATTAAAACTATATTTTTAATTTTTTTTATAAAACATTGATCTTATTATTATATTTTAAATATGTTTTGATATCTAATCACATTCTCTTTTATTTTTTGTCAAATTCTTTTACAGATGTTTATACCATTGAATTTCAAAAAAGAGGTTTGCCGCATAGTCATATATGTCTATTCATGCATTCTGACAACAAGCTACCAACTGTTGAACTTATCGATCCAATAATTTCAGCAAAGATACCAGACAGAATTGAAGATCCTGAATTGTATTCACTTATAAATGAGCTTATGATTCATGGTCCTTGTGGAGCTGAAAATATGAATTGTCCATGCATGGTGGATAAAAAGTGCTCTAAAAACTTTCCAAAACAATTCAGTAATCATTCGTTTGTTGATCAGAATGGTTTTCCGTTATATAGGCGAAGAAACGATGGTCATTTTGTAGAAAAATCAGGTGTAAGGTTGGATAACAGAAATGTTGTTCCATACAACAAATATCTATTGAAAAGATATCAGGCACATATTAATATTGAATGGTGCAATCAGGGATCTTCTATAAAGTATTTGTTTAAATACATAAATAAGGGTCCTGATAGAGCTACAGTTGCTGTTGTACCAACCAACAATGAATGTGAAAATAATGATGCGGTCGATGAAATAGCTGAATATTACGATTGTAGATATTTATCAGCATGTGAAGCATCATGGCGAATTTTTAGATATGATGTTCATTGCAGATATCCTTCTGTTGTTAGACTACCTTTTCATCTTCCTAATCAACATCAGATTGTATATGGCGAAGATGATGATATTGATGATGTTCTTGACAAACCTTCTGTTGCGGCTTCAAAGTTCACAGCTTGGATGGAGTGTAATGCAATCGACAGTGAAGCACGAAAACTCACATATGTTGAATTCCCTACAAAGTTTGTTTGGATATTAAATGGTCGGTTTTGGAAGCGAAGGAAAGTAGGAAAAGCCATCGGTAGAATTCATTCTGTTTCACCTAAACTAGGTGAAGCATATTTCTTAACGATTCTTTTAAATAAAGTAAAAGGACCAACATCATTTGATGAAATTCGCACGGTAAATGGTCAAACACATTCTTCTTTTAGAGATGCCTGTTATGCACTCGGGCTATTAGATGATGACAAGTACATTGATGCAATTAAAGAAGCAAGTAATTCTGGATCTGGTTTTTATCTACGCTTTTTATTTGCTACATTGTTGATGTGTAATAGTATGTCTAAACCAGAGATCGTTTGGGAAAATACATGGGAATATTTGGCAGATGGAATTCTATATAGCCAACGACAAAGATTTAAGTCAGCAGGTATTACATTTTTTCTTATTTTTTAAAATTAATTTCTTTTTATTTTTCAACACCCATTAAATAATTAGTAATGAAATTATTAAATATCGACCACATATTTTATTAATTATTTAATATTTTCGTGCAGAATTGTCTCTCGGAGTAGATGAACTTAAGAACTTAACTTTGTTCGAAATACAACAAATTTTACTTCGAAACAACTCTACTCTCAAAAACTTCAAAAACATGCCATACCCAGATGTTGAATCCGTTTCTTCTTCAAACAATCGACTTATCACCGAGGAGCTAGATTACGACATTCCCGTGATAAAGAATGACTATGATCATATGTTTCTTGCATTAACAAATGAGCAACGTAACATTTTCCTAAACATCAAGAGTGCTATTCAACAAAATAAAGGAGGTGTCTTCTTTGTTTACAGTTATGGTGGAACGGGTAAAACTTTTTTATGGAAAACAATATCTGCAGCAATTAGATCTGAAGGAAATATTGTATTAAATGTTGCTTCAAGTGGTATTGCTTCCTTATTATTGCCCAGTGGTAGAACAACACACTCTCGATTTATAATTCCATTTGAGCTTACAGAGGATTCTTTTTGTAACATAAATCCAGACGGTGAGTTGGCAAGCTTAATAAGGAAAACCTCTTTAATAATTTGGGATGAAGCACCTATGGTCCATAAGCATGCATTTGAAGCTTTAGATCAAACTTTGAAGGATTTATTAAGGTGCGTAAATTCAACCATCTCAAATATTCCATTTGGAGGGAAAGTTATTGTCTTTGGAGGAGATTTTAGACAAATTCTACCTGTTGTGCCGGGTGGCAGTAGACAGAACATTGTAAATGCTTCTTTGAGTTCTTCATATTTATGGGAACATTGCAAAGTCCATAGATTAACAAAAAACATGAGGCTAACTGTTGGAAGGGATCAATCAGATATAGGAAAAATAAGAGATTTTGCAAATTGGTTGTTGGATATAGGAGAAGGAAAACTTGGTGGTCCGAACGACGGTGAAACATATATCGATATTCCGGATGATATTCTCATTAATGATTCACATGATCCTATAGGTTCCTTAATTGAGTTTGTATATCCTTCAATTTTAGAGAACTATAGCGATATAAATTATTTCCAAGAAAGAGCGATACTTGCTCCAAAAAATGAAGTTGTCCAGGAAATAAACGACCGTTTGCTTAAGAAGTTTCCAGGAGATGAAGTTGAATATTTAAGTTCAGACTGCATATGTGAATCCGAATTTCTCCATGATCAATTTGATGCAAATCTATACTCTCCTGATGTATTAAATGGACTCAAAGTATCCGGTTTACCAAATCATAAGTTAGTTTTAAAAATTGGTGTTCCAGTAATGTTACTGAGAAATATTGATCAGAAAAACGGCTTATGTAATGGCACAAGACTACAGGTGTTATCATTGGGCAAACGTGTTATTGAGGCACGTATAATAACTGGAAGTAATATTGGAAATCAGACTTTTATTCCAAGAATGTCTTTAACTCCATCAGAAAAAAAGATTCCCTTCAAATTCACAAGAAGATGGTTTCCTTTGGCTGTATGTTTTGCAATGACTATTAACAAAAGTCAAGGACAATCGTTGTAAAAGGTTGGTTTGTTTCTGAAAGATCCAGTTTTTTCACATGGACAATTGTATGTTGCCTTATCTAGAGTTCAAAGCAGAGAGGGATTAAAATTATTAATTTTAGATAAAGATGGCAAACTCACAAATAAAACTTCCAATGTTGTTTATAAGGAAGTTTTTCGAAATTTGTAGCCAACTTTTTTGTAACGTCGTTTTATTCAATTTTAACAAATCACACTTAATCCATCATATTACTGTATTTTTTTATAATTACGTATTGTTGTATTTTATGTTAATTTCATTACACACATTGGTAATGTATCATCTGCATATGTCCAATAAGAATGATGAATAAAAAAAATAGTTTTCAAAAATCTTCATTCCTAATTAAATACTTTCCATTTAGTTAGTAATTAAATAATTACAAATAAAAAAATTTATTTAAATATTCAATATTACAATTTATAAGTTATCATAATTATTGAGATAATATTTTATTAAATAATTAATTTTTAAATTCAATTCAAAAACAGCACCCGTGGGTTCCACGGGTTTTAACCTAGTTTCGTTATAAACCTTAAAAATATATAAATAGATGTATACATTAATAATTTAAACCTTTATGAACGATATCTTTGAAATTAATTTTTTCTTGTAAAATAACCACTTTATTCGAAATATAGCATTACATACCTTCGGAATATGTCATTCTGGAGACACATCCGGAATATCGGAGTATGATTCCAGATAAACGTTCTGGAATAGTTAATTTATTTTAATATTTGTTTTGTGTTATTTTTTGTTTTCTATAATATTGGTTTTTATAAAATGTAAATTGCAAATGTAATCTTAAAATCTACAAAAAAAAAATGTAACAAATACATAAACTTAAGGGATTTGTTTTAAATATAGTACAATGTTCAAATGGACTTTGTCCTCATACCCCAAAATATTTCCGTCAATCGTTTACGATATGACATGATTCATATATCGCTTTCACCCTTTATCAAATACGATTTCCCCGCGATTAACATCTTCATGAATCAACACAAAAACATCCCACAATCTCTTCTACTGTCAATCTATTGTGGTACGTTTGTGGCCTTTTCTAGGGTCATTTTGAAAGTCTAAATGGGGACTACATCAATTGGTTTGGTACCCCAATAGGCAGCAATTGATACCAACTAGGAGTTTGTGGATGCGGACTCGCATAGCTGCAAACCAAGACTCATCTTCTCAACAATAGTTGCTCCTCCAGTGACTATCGTATATAGTTATTTTGAATGTCTTCAAATCCAAAGCACCTAAAACCAGTGAGCACGCAATATATTGATAAGGATGTAAAACTACACAAAATGTTGGAATGTTACTCGTCAAATAACATTATATTATAAATTACTATTACTTAGGTAATGTAATCGAAACACAATTACACTGTATCACACTCTGACCAAGCTGGGTAAACGGATTTGTCAGCTATGTCACTCCAGTCATATGTATCAATGTTGAATGTTGACAACATAACCGTCCACCAAGCATCATCCCGTCCACACTTTATCAACAATGAGATCCACATCATGATGTGTTGTCAATCAAATTTTTTACAGTAAAGTAACTATTGTTATTCGAAGCGTAGTATGTAATGATCACATAATTATACAACTTACATCACATTCCAACCAGTCTGCATGAGTATCCGCATATAATCGCCTCCAAAACTCAATTGTTAAGATAACGGTGAACAAACAACAATGAAGCATCTCGTTCTTTATATAGATTGTGTACAATAGGTTTTAAAAGATTATCCAACGATTAGGGTGGCAAATCAAGCCATCGTGTCGTGATTTTTTCTGACACGACATGACACAACAAAGTTTTATGTAACACGAACGCGACACGATGTCATGTTCTTTTAAGTAACACGAAAACAAACCAATTAAAAAACGAAAAACACAACACGACACAACAAAAAGAACACAAAATAACAATTAGTTTATTTAAATAATACTTAATAATACATAACTGAAACATCCCAAAAATCACAACAAATTTAAACTGTAGAAACAACTCATAGTCATAAATGTTTACAAAATCATTGTTTCCAAATTGTTTATCTATATCAGAGTATCCCAAAATCATAAATCCATAAACATAGGATGTGTACAGTCATGCCTTCACCTTCCCACGATCATCAGAAGTACCTGAAACAACAACTAAAAACCATAAGCCAAAGCTTAGTGAGTTCCCCCAAAGTACCAATGAAACATCCGAAAAATATAGTCCAAAAATTTTGTTTTTCAATCATTATTATAATAGAAAATCATAAAACATGTATCTCAAAACACAATGTCATCTGTCAAAGACTCCAAGTCTCAAAACAAATATCAGGGTAAACTCCCAGGACAAAAAGACTATGAAGTACCCGAAACCAAAACTGAAAACTGTAAGCATGAAGCTTAGTGAGCTCCCCCAAATTACCACATACCATACACATATATCATATAACAGATAACACAACTATGGGACACCGCCCAACTGCATCGGGACGAACCCGACATCGGACTCCTGCCCAGTATTGGGCTCACCCTGCCATCAGACTACATCTGGCATCGGGCTTACCCCGGCATTGGGCTTGCCTCGGCATCGGGCTTACCCCAGCACATACACAATATATCACATATCATATACATATAATCATAACTTATCACATATAACTAACATGCATCGGGCTTTCCCCGAAACACATAACAAATAATCATAACATATAACATCTAACAAACATGCATCCGGCTCGCCCCAGAACACATAATGCATAACATGCATGAATCACAAAGACATCAAGCATACATCTACTCTTCTCGGGACCGCCCCGGCATCGGACCAAAGTCCGGAAACATGCAATCTGCATCGGGCTAACCCCGGTATCAGGCCGAAGCCCGACATACTCTAAATACATGAACATGCCGACATTGGTGCCTTCGACCCATTCCTACTGGAGGAAAACTTACCTTTTCATCTGGCTGCTGAAAACTCGAGCAAGGTAACTCTGTCCGCTGCGCCAACTACTCCCCGACTATTATAACCAAATAAACACTTAGTCAAAAATTGAGAATCCTTCTAACGGTAAAACGATTGTTTTTCCCCTTTTTATCTAATTTGGGCCATGACCTAGGCCCAATCCTTTATAGTCCTTTTAAACTCGTTAAAGCCCATTAAAGTCCCTAAATGGCCCAATTTTCTAAATTGGGCCCAACTCCTCAAATAGGCTTTCCTCTCAACCCCAAACTAGTCCTTGGGCCCTTGAACGAATCCTGAAGGCCCATCACAACCCAACTACTGATATGTCCAAAGCTTGGCCCAAATTGAGGCCCAAAAGATGAACTAGTTCCAGATCCTTGAGCTCAAGATACTCAAGTTCTTCTCCTCCAACTTCTATTTACTTCTTCCAAGCCTTTCTTCACCAAAATGAGCTCAAAAAGGTCAAACACACACAACAATGGAGTATGAGGCGAATTAGGGTTTTCTAAGGGTGAGGGAATGATGAGGAGGCCAGAGGGGAGGCTATAATAGGGTATTTATATGTCTTAAACCCTAAAAATTAGGGGTTGGCATCTGCATGCGTACACTGGGCGTACCTTATGGTACACTGCGCGTATGCGCCCTCGTCCCCCGAATCTAATGAGTCATTACGCCCTGCGTACGCCATGTTTACACCCAGCGTACGGCTTATGGGCAACCCAACTTTTTGGACCATTCTGCTAAGGTCTACTCCAAAAGTCCATTGTCCAATTGCTAGTCTAAAACTAATATCATTTTACATAATTTAAATAATACCTCGAGAAACGGATGTTACAATTCACCCCCACTTGAATCAGACTTCGTCCTCGATGTCTGCTGTTGTTGAATCCGGAAACAACTCCGATTAATGCTCCCTCATTTCCTCCTCGGACTCCTAATTCCACTCTGAACCCTTCCGGTACTGCCACTACACCTTCACTAACTTGACTTTCTTATTTCTCAACTCCGTTGTCTTGCGATCCATGATCGTCACCGGCTTCTCAATGTAATTCAGGTTGTCATCAAGTTGAATGTCCTCCAAGGGTACAACCACTGTCTCATCTACTATGCACTTTCGTAGCTAGGAAACATGGAAAGTGTTGTGTATCTGGCTGAGCTCGGCTGGAAGGTCCAATCGGTATGCCACCTTGCCCACCCGGGCTATGACCCTGAAGGAGCCGATGTATCTGGGGCCCAGCTTGCCCCGCCTCTAAAACCGGATAACACCCTTCTAGGGCGACACTTTCAGGAGGACCATGTCGCTAACCTGAAACTCCAACTCTGAACGTCGTCTGTCGGTGTAACTCTTCTGCCGACTCTGAGTAGTCTGGAGTCTGCTCCGGACCTGCTGGATCCGCTCCATGGTCTTGATTACTACCTCCGTACTCCCCATGACCCTTTGACCAACCTCACCCCAACATATTGGGGTCCTACACTTACTCCCGTAAAGCATCTCGAAAGGAGGCCAGTCTATATTTGTGTGATAGTCGTTGTTATACGAAAATTCCGCTAACAGAAGATACGTATCCCAACTGCCACCGAAATCCAGCACGCATGCTCGAAGCATGTCTTTGAGAGTCTGAATCGTCCTCTCGCTCTATCCATCCATCTAAGGGTGGAAAGCGGTGCTGAAATGGAGACGAGTACCCATCTCATCGTGAAACCGCTTCCAAAATCTGGAAGTAAAACGGACATCTTGGCCTGATACCATTGAGACAGGCACTCCATGTCGTGCCACCACCTCTTGTACGTAGCTCTCGGCCGAGATGCTCTCCTATATTAGTATGAAGTGGGCGTTCTTGGTCAACCGATCCACGATGACCCATATCGAATCGACCCCACGTGCGGTCCTGGGAAGCTTAGTGATAAAATCCATAGTCATGTCCTCCCACTTCCACACGGGGATGTCTAACGACTGCATCTTGCCATGCGGCCTCTGGTGCTCCGCCTTGACCTTCCTGCAGGTCAGGCATCTATCCACGTACCAAGCTACACCCCACTTCATGCAGGGCCAGTAATCAGGTCGAAGATCTCTGTACATCTTCGTCCCCCCTGGATAGATGCAGAACCTAGACTTATAGGCCTCATCCATCAATATATGCCCTACCCCACCCCAGTACGGTGCCCAGACCCTTCCATGAAGGGTCAACAACCCACGAATGTCGTAATCAAAAGAGGCCACCTGGCCTATGATCCGCTCGTACTTCCGACACTCCTCTTTCATGCCCTCAACCTGTGCCTCTCGGATCTGCTCCAACAATGGAGTAATCATTTTCATCCTCGGACATATGTCTTGGATCAGGTCCGCTGCCTCCTTGTGGCTCAGGGCATCAGCCACTACATTGGCCTTGCTCGAGTGGTAAAGAATTTCACAATCGTAGTCCTTCACCACATCTAACCACCAACGTTGCCTAATGTTTAGATTCAGCTGATCTATGAGGTACCTCAAACTCTTGGTCCATGTAAATGATACATCGGACCCCGTAGATGTAATGCCACCAAATCTTGAGGGGGAACACCACAACCCCCAGCTCTAAATCGTGTATCGGATAGTTAGCCTCGCGAGGCTTCAGCTGTCTCGAAACATAAGTTATCACATGACCCCGCTGCATCAACACTGCTCCCATGCTTGTGATTAACGTTTGCAATCTTCCTAGTAACAATCATAACTATTTCAAAATTTGTTTGTGGAAACAATGATGTATCTACTCTTTACTAGTTCTACACATATTTCATGGCATTTGCATATTCATCGTCGACGGTACGCTGCTCCTCCTTATAGGTAGCCCTCAAAGAAGAGATCAGTTGGTGTGGTATAGAGATAAAATTATAAAGATCTCTATTTTTGTTGCATCTATCGGCTCCTCACTCTTTTCCTTTTATAAGGCGAAACACAACACATTTGGTACGATCGTTATTGATATTATCATTGAAATTTTGGGAAAATTTCACATCTTCATGGCTACTGTTATTGTAATTGACATTATCATTTTCACATCTATCGGCTCCTCAAGGCAAAACACAATACATTTGGTACGATCGTTGTTGGTATTATCACTGGATTTTTTGGAAATTTTCACATCGTCATGGCTACTCTGATTGTAATTGGAATTATAAGGACTCCACCCGTTTAAGAACCAACAGTTGAAGGAGACAATGAAGGACCAACTAATACACCGATAAATGATAATCAACCATGAATGTACAACCAGCTCGAGGAGGATTGGGAAGCTGATTTAAGTGACATAAATTAATGTTGATTTAAGTTTTTCTATTAATTAACATTTTGTTTTCCTTTTTGTTTTCCCTAAATGCTTACATATTGTCATTCCATTTGAATCTCTTCGTTTATTTAAATCTTTATGAAAAAACATTCATCTTTTAAAATAATTGATTATGTAGTTGAGTTTGTGATGAATGAAGACCAATATTGTCATATTGATAAATAATTTAAATATTGTTTTTTTTAAACTAAATATTGTAATTGTCTGTGAGAATAAGATGGATTAGATACTTTCAAGAAAATAACTATTGCTATGGCTCATGGATGTATAGAAACGATGATTGCTAAACTATTGCGTACTTTTTAGAATTTCAAATTTTTCACAGTTGAACCATGTACAAACTTGATAAGTAAAGAACTAAAAAATTATATGTAGGAAAATATGTTTGAATTAGAATTATTTTATTTTACGTAGATATTAAACAAGGATAAATATATTTTTATACATCAAAATGATTGAATTTAATATCTTTTTTTATAAATTTTATATTATCAGTTATTTTTATGAATCTTTTATCTGAAGTTTTAATTTTATAATTTTATTTTTATATGAACCATACATAAACATTATAATATTGCAGAATATGAAACGCTTTTGGATTTATTAATTTAACTTTGCCAATTGTAGTTAGCCTCTTAAAGTTTAGAATTTTAAACATGAGATATTAAAAAGAGTGTGTTAAACAGGCTAATTGATACATAAATTTTTAACTAGTTTAGAGATTTATTGATTTTCTGAATTTAAAAGATAGTTGTTATTGTGAAGAAAATGGTAAAAAGTTTACAATTTCAAGATTACCGTGAAATGGAAAAAACGTTGTACATTTTATAGATGTGCTAGTCGACACTTATAACTTTAATTGATGTAGGAATTTGTTGATTGCTGAATTTTGAAAGACATTTTATAAAAAAAAAAATAATATTTAAACCTATAAAGATAATTTAATATTTTTATAAAAGAACAACTTTGTATATTTCATTCTCTTAGGCTAATGGGTGGTGTTCTTTTACAAATAAAGAGATAACCACATCAATCAATATCAATTCAATTAGGTTTTCACAAGCCTTAAGAAATAGTGTTTCACTAGTAAATTCCTAATAAATGGGGAGAAGTGAGGGAGCGTAGTGTCATGGGACAACTCAATTACCGTGTGTCATTTAGTGTTACTTCAACTAAGTCAGACTTTACTGCGCTTCCTTGAGATGTAATAACGACTTGGAAAACAAGAGACTAATGGTGCGTTTAGTTGCGGAAAAATGAGCCGTTTTCCCGAAAAATTTTCCAAGAAAAATGAAAATTTTGAAAACGCGTTTAGTTCGTCTATTTTTCTAAATTTTTCACGGAAAATGAAAATTTTCCGTTTTCTAAAATTACAAAGAAGTTGGAAAATTTTGGAAAACTGATAATTATTGTTTTCCACATTTTTCTAATTCCAAAATTTTTCTATAAACACACACCCACTCAACCCCATCCACCTCTACCTACCCCACCTTAACATCCCCCCCCCCCCACACACACACATACATACCTACTCACACACACACACCAACCCACACACACACATACATACCCACCCCTACACACACCCACCCACAAACACACACACACATACGTACCCACCCACCCACACACCCACCCACCCGCACACACAAACCCACCCACACACATACATACTCATCCACACACCCACCCACCCACACACATACATACTCATCCACACACCCACCCACCCACCCACAAACACACACACACACATACATACCCACCCATACACACACACTCGCACACACACACACACACATACATATCCACCCACCCCTACACACAAACCCACACCTATCCCACCTCCACCATCACAGACATACACACCTACACACACAAACCTACACCTACCCCCACAAACACACATTCGCACCCCCACCCACCCAACACAACCACAACAGTCACCGACCTACCATCACCACTACCATCACCACTAACCCGTCACTAGCACCACCACCACCGTTGTCGCCACAATCACTACCACCGACACAATTGCCGCCGCCAGCACCATCGCCTGTCATCACCACCACCGTCGCCGACCCGCAACCGTCACCGCCCCCACCCCACCCTACCACCGCTACCGTTTTATAAAAATGAAAACCGATAGAAAAATACACATTTAAACACGTTTTCTAATTTTCTAAAACTAAAAATGAAAACTGAATAAGTTTAACTAAACGCGTTTTCTAAAATTTTCAATGAAAAATGAAAACGGAAAACTAAAATCGAAAAGGGAAAACAAAAAACAGAAAGTGAAAATTGTTTTTCCGTAACTAAACGCAACTTAAAGCTTTTATATTTACTACAAACGAAAGAGAACTTATACTATAAGAACTCAAGAGAATACATAGCAACTTCTGATGGTTTAGAGCAAATGAGCTCCTCCCTAATTTATACTTCTTCTCTTCCCTCTAGGGAAGTTTCTAAAGATTACTCCATTAGTCTTTCTTTCATGACTATTCTATAGTTTGTACTAAACTACATGTATTTACAAGACTATGAAAGGTGCTATATCTTTCTTCAATGTCCTAGAGATATCTAGGATGTTCCAAGATCTTTTGGTCCATTCTAGCCAGGGGCGAATTTAGGGGGGTTCCGGGGTGGTACCGGCAACCCCTAAATTTTCCGGTCACAGTGGAAAAATGTTCGAAATTTTTTAAATTTTTTATTTTTTCTACTATCGTGCAACCCCTAATCTTCCCGTGCAACCCCTACTATGAAATCTTGCGTCCGCCACTAATTCTAGCACTTTCTCGAGTACTCCGAAAGAGTGCAGAATCTCTAATGTGACATTAGCCTCACTCACAAATAGTCACATAGTCACAAGGCAAAGCCGGTTGGGTAGTTAACGAATGAAGCTATATACAGTTATAGTAACTAGAAGTTAATAATAGCATCATTAATAATGAAAATAAAAATAAATAAATATAAAGATACTATTATCATTATTATTAGTAGTACTATTTGTTGTTTTCTTGTCAATATGAAAGATAATAATATTGTGATGCACTTGAACAATTGTGGAGTGATAACCTAAAAAGAAGACAAAATGAAAAGATAATAAGCCAGTATAAGAGTTATTTGTAACGATCAAAAATTTCAACCAATTTTTAACTTTTCAAAAACAACCCATTTTAATAATGTTATTACAAAAAGGTTTTCAATACATTTATTATCAGAGTATTTCCCAGAACCATATCATAAAACACAAACACGAGGAGCGGTACGATCACGCCTTTGCCTTGCCACAGTCTCCTGAAGAACCTGAAAAACATTAAACCACAACTGTAAGCCCGAAAGCTTAGTGAGATACCCCCAAAATACCAACCACATATACCATACACATAACATGCTATATCACAACAAATCACAGAACAACCATGCATTTCGGGTCTACTGTGTGACTGGTCCACCGTGACGGGCCTTTAGTCCACCTGGTCCACCCTCCGAGTCTAGTCATGTCCCTCGAGTCTGCAGTATGGTTGGTCCGCCCGCACCGGGCCTTCAACCCACCTAGTCAACTCTCTGAGTCTACAGTATGATTGGTCCACCCGCATCGGGCCTTCAGTCAACCTGGTCCACTCTCCGAGCCTCGGCATGTCTGGTCCGCCCTCGTGGGGCCTACAGCCTATCCGGACTGCTCGTTGGGCCTTCGGAATAACCGGTTCGCCCTGGGTATGTTGGCCTACAACACAAGGCAGGTCCTGCCTCAACCCAACCCCAATCAAACAACCATGTGCACATAAACATACAATCATATAACCATTTACATTCAATCAAACCGATCTAGCAGATCACGTAACACAACATACTCTAAGCAGGATACCGACCTAACCGGTCACTAGCATAGCATCACCCTATATACCAGGATACCGACCTTAACCAAGTCTCTAAAGAATACCATCCTAACTACCGGGATGCAAACATAGTAAAACAGCAACATAACAACAATACCCGAATTACAATCCGATAAAGGGCTGGCCTTGGTGCCTTAGACCCTGTTGATATAGTGAGGATAACTCACCTCGCAACTGCTGACTAGAAAGATAAGACCGAGATGCTCCGACCACTGACACGATCTCCACCAATGTCTAGCACCAACACTAAACTCAAAACAAAAGCCAACAATTACCAAAATGCCCTTAGAAGTCAACTGGTCAACTCTTGGTCAAAGTCAAAGTCAAAGTCAACCTTCTGGCTGACTCTACTTGCCGAGTCAGCCCGCTGACTCGCCGAGTCCCCCCAACACTGAAAAGTCCCACTCAACTCACTGAGTCATCCCTTGACTCACCGATTCATAGCTTAACCAGGAAAGGCTAAGACCTCAAGATCAGACTCGCAGAGTCCAAGAACAGACTCACCGAGTCCAAGGCTATCTACAACCAACTCGCCGAGTTGTTCTTCAAACTCGTCGAGTTCTTGCCCGCCTTCAAGCAACTCGCCGAGTACCACTAGCTCTTAACCCATACAGAAGTCTTTCAGGCCATGCAATTGATCCAAAACGTAGATCTACCCTTCTACAACCCTTCCATCACGTAAAGTGGCAAACTTTACGTGAATCTAAAGAGATCTAGGCATTTTACACTCTAGGGCTAGGGTTTGGGACAAGATGGCTTCACCAAACACTCCATAACAGGGACTTTAATGCACTCTAGACCTTCTCCATTCCAGATCTGAGGTTGCAACCTCAGATCTAACCTTCAAACTTTAAATACCACAAGCTAAACTTCCCACACATCCCAAAAATGATGAATCTAGATGAATACTAGTACAAAAACAAGATAATACCTCAAAAGGAAGTCCCCAACAGCAAAGAATCCAAATCTAAGCAAAGCCCCTTGCTCCAAGCCTCCTAACTCTCCAAGATCTTCCTCCAAATCTCTTCTCCAAGGCTCAAATGCACTCAAATCCTTCACAATCACACTGCTAGGGTTTTCTGGACTTCAATGGAAGGTAAGGAGGCTGGGGAGAGGGTATAATGTCCTTTATATAGGGTTCATCCCCCGAAATTAGGGTTTTCTCCACTCAACGCCTACTCGCCGAGTCCAGCCTTGGACTCGCCGAGTTGGCCACTTAACACGCGACCTGAGTTGCGACCCTACTCGCCGAGTCAGCCCATGGACTCGCCGAGTTGCCCTTCAAATTTACACTTTGAACCCCGAACTTGCACTCCTGGACTCGGGATGTTACATTATTTTTCTAGAAAAATGAAGAGTATGTTTGGTTGTGGAAAAATTTTCAATATTTTATGAAAATTTTCAAATGAAAATAAAAATTTTGAAAACTCGTTTGGTTAATTAGGTTTGCAAAAATCTTCCAATAAAATGAAAACTTTCTATTTTCCAAACTGTATGTAAATTAGAAAATTGATTTTTATTTTTTAAAGTTTTCTAAATTTCTAAAATAGAAAAAGAAATTATTACCATTAAGAGTTTTTATGTTTTGTCATTATTATCATCATATGTAATTATTACCATTAACAGTTTGTATTTTATAACAAAAAATGTTTTAGATTTAAAGTGATTCGTGGTTAGGAAATTAATTATATTGATACGATTAGAAAACTGAGATCCCAAACAACGACCACATTTGAATAAGATTGCCTTGATAAAGGTTTGTAGAGCTTAGTTCAAATGAGAGTTCAAAGAAATACGTGAACCTAAAAACTCGCTTGTAGATCAAATTAATTTGGTGACTGTGATTTGTAAGCACGCCTGGTAGTTTGTAACCGTTTACAAATCATTGTAATCGAATGAACTTATCAAGGAACGTGATCAGGTTTTTGGTTCTCACAATTTATTTGAACTTGACTCAAATATTGTAATGATAAAAACAAGTTATATTTTGAAAAACATTTCTAAGTTCATTTGTGCCAACAACTTGTTAAAATGTGTGGTTTTTAAGATATATAACCTAAACGTTAATTTTGAAATTACTTATATATTAATCCGGAAAGTAATTAGTAAATGAAGGGAATGCATAATGGTATATGTGAATTTTTGTGAATATAATTTGCACATAGCTAGAAAGAGAAAACTAATTCATAATAACCTACAAAGGATCGATGATTAGATAAATATTCAGGAATCATGAAATGTTATTTTGAAATTGATAATTCATTTCAGGTTTACAGAATAATAGTAATGAGAAAAATGTATGAGTTCTACTTTGCACACATGGACACAAAGAAATTGCTTGAATTTAAAAAATATTGAACGTACATGTGGTACTGATTTTTCCGCAAGTTCCTACACCATCCAAACATATTTGTAGAGAACTGTAAGCAAAAACAATATGATAGAGTATCTACAATGCATAGTTTAATTGAAAAATATACATTTAATGAATTAAACTCGGTTTTTTAAGTTCAAATTATATGTTCAATTGAACTTTTTTTGTAGAGTTCAATGCATTAAACTTTGTATACACGTCTAGTTGTTTACTATATTAGAAAAACTTGAACTTTCAAAATCAAAGCTTTATCAAGATTCTTTACAACCAATCCCACTGAGGGTCGTTGTTTTCGATCATTCTGCAAGCACTGATATGTAATCTCTGAGACCACATTCTACGAATCGGAGGCCATTTGTTTCTTCAAATCATGATCAATTATATCATTTAAATTTCCTTTTTCATAGAAGCTCTGGGCTAGTTGGGGTAAGAATCATTGTTCATTGTCTATGTTCGTTAAGCACACACTCCCATATAAAACTTCAAACTATACCACGCCAAATGAATAAATATATGACTCTTTTGTTGGGATACTTGTATTCATATACATATGATCGCAATAAACTGGTGTTCCATCAACATTTATAATTAGATAAATTTCATTTTCATTTGCATAACCTATCTTGGAAAGACCCATATCTGAAATCATAGCTTTCTAGTTGTGATCTAAAAGAATATTCACACTCTTTATATCCTTGTGGATAACTCTATGATTTTCTGCAACATGGTTATGAAGATAATCCAAACCCCATGTTGGTCCAATGCATATAATTATTTATTGCTTCCATGTTTATAGAAACGTGGTATTAGACATATCAAATATAATCAATTAAATATTCAATTTTAAAATTGTAATTAAACAATATTCCAAATTAATTAGAAGATTTAAATATTCAGATTTATCCAACTAAAATAAGATTTAAAAAATGATGTTTATCCCCAGATTTTCAAAATCAGTAAAAATCCAAAAGAACCTGAAAACCAGTAAGCGCATTGCACTAAGTAGATGGGCGCATCACTTATGATTAACATGTTTCTTTTGATTTTTGTTTGTCACAAAGTTTTGTACCATAACATAAACAATTAGTCTTTGATACCATTATTAGGGATTTTTGACATAGAGTACACATTACATAGGTAGCAGAAAAATCAAATTTGATATACCTAAGTGTACATGCAATATAGGATCTATGCTTTACTATTATAGCATCCTACTTTGAAAAACGACATAGAGTAAAATTTACTAACCTCTTGATGAATTCCTTGTGATCTCGTACGTGCCAACTTAGTTACAAGATGAAGGATGCGGCATCCCCAATTTCACGGCCAAAAAAGACCGATTTGTTTATGCTTTATTTAAAATCAGTATATCATTTTGAAGAATAATATTACAGAACTTGTTCCCAAAATATGATAAAGATATTATCAAAGCATTTTCGAAGAAATGTATTTTAATTATATTAAAAACTTTGGGATCTCATCATCAATACAATACATAAGCATAAACAAAAATAGTACATGCCTTACAAACATTTATTATGTTACTGGCCTATAATCCATAAATTTCTCATCTGATCATCACACCTGTGCTCTTGTTCCATTACCTGTAATGTAAGAAACTGAATGAGTCAGACTTAGGAGTCTGGTAAGCACATACAGCTTTCAACCCACAATAATTAAATTCTTTATTTTTCATCAAATCATTCAACCGGATTACTCGTTCCCATTATCCTCAGTCTCTGTCCCTAAAGCATCTAATTCAACGGACATGTCCTAAGGATTATCTTCAGGATAGACAATAATGCTTAAGGGATTCCTTAGTAATATATTTCAATAAGGCAACCATGGGAGGGGGGGGGGGGGTGGAGTGTACCTTGTGAACACTTAGTTCAAAAACACTTACAGGTTGTAAGCATGTCATCATTCCACTGGACTGTCTACAATCTTCTGTTGTCATCATCTATACCTCGCTAGACGACTGGATCATCTTTAAAGTCAAATCCCCTCATCATCTATTTTATCTTTCATCTCTCATCATCTATATCATCTTTCATCTACCCTTTTTTACCTAAGATATTTATTGGTATATAAAAAAACATATACATTTTAAATCAAGTAAAACATGTATAGATTGTTCATCTTGCATAGATATTAGGCACATAGATCATAGAAACATATAGCATGTAATTATCTTAAATCCTTCATATCTATGTGTAAGATGAAAGTAACTATACACTGACTTGTTAAAGTGACGACTCGAAATTCGGACAACGTTTTGCTTCTAACAACTTTTCACTTCTAACAACTTTCTTTTCCTTTGACGTAATCTAGTATCATTATCACCAAGTATTAGTCTGATATTTATTGCGACTAATTATTAGTCTAGATTCATCATTAATTCAAAGTCTACTAGTCTATAGCTGATAAGGGACAACCAGGTAAGATCATATCGGAGGTAGGGTCCATTTGGCATACATAGTATGCTGTTTGGAAAACCCACTTTAAATACCTCACTAAATCTAGCCTTGTCATTATCCCCGTAAATAGATAAATCAATATAGCGACTTGGAATCACTGATAAATCTTGTTTATAGGTTCATAATAACGATAATAAATTTAAACATAAGTTACACTTGAAGCGTAATAGGTGTAGCTAAACTTACAGGGTTTCTAGAGAAAACTTAGAACTCCGTGGTCAGAACTTCGTCACTAAATCTTTCTTCTAAAAAGATTATTGTAGCACTTCAGTGCTCACCTTACTATACTAAAACTACAGAAAGAGAAGTCGAATGAAGAGGGACCGAAATGCTCAAGGATACGAAGAGAAAGACTCTTTAATCAAGAGAATGGTGCAAGAAATATGAGAGTCTAGAGCCTTATATTTATAGTAATTGAATTTTCAAAAAACACCATTTATAGTTATTTAAACGACCTTATACTTATTTAAACGACCAAACTCCAATTTATAATACTATTTTAAATAGATTTAACGATATTTTTACTAAATTAATATCAAAAGTATTCAATATTAGTCTTATATAAATATTTATACATATATATGATTTATACTTTATTTTAATACATAAATATGATATTATAAATTATAACTTGTTCATAGGAACTCTATTTTTGATGTTATTTATATCAACGTGTAGCTATCGATAAGATCTACAACTTTCGTTTAGAATCTGTCGACTAATTTTGATTTTATTTTTGAAGTTATATTTTAACAGGTTTAGATTGTTAAAGTTCGTTAAAAATTTATAACTTTGTCATCCGACGCCCGTTTTCGTCTGTCTTTTTATCGTTGAACTTCTACTAACGAGATCTTCAATTATCATTTAGATTGTTTCAGCTAAAAATCGACCGCCCTAAAATTTGATTTCTAAGTTGTATACCGCTATGCTGAATCTTATAAATATCATAACTTCCTCTAACGAAATCAGATTTAGACGTTTTTTATATGCATGTTTTAGGTTTGACGACTACTACGACTTTCGTTTAGACCACTTAGGCTAAAAAGTAATTTATCAAAAAATTTCTTTTTACGATACCCATAGTTGTATCAAATTAATTACGAAACTTCAACATGTCATAACTTCTTTGTTATAAGTCAGATTGGAGTGTTCCTTATATCTTCGGAATCATTGTCATGACTACTTCAACTTTATTCAAGGATATTTGGTCTAATTATTATTCTATTTTAAAAGATTATTTTATTCCTATTTTATTATATCGTTATAAGCACGTATATTGCACATACATCACATAATGCTCGAATAATTCTCTTTTATTACATCAAATATGTTACCATTATTGACTCTAACCATTACATTATGTTATTAATGCACAGCGGGAAACGTAGATGTTACAAAGGATCCAAAAGACAATCCCTCTAATGGAATCAACACACAACCCCAAAAGAAAGAAGGAAATAAAACAATCTAGGGTATATACTAAAATCACCAAAACCTTAAGAGATAGAAGGTGCGATTTTCATACAAGGAGAGAGAGAGAGAGAGAGAGAGAGAGAGATGTGGATGATTTCTATAAGAGATTGATTAATATCTAGGTTTTAACCCTAATAATCTATTTATAAGCAAACAAAGAATATTCTAGAAGGATACAAACTCTAAGGTTTTATCCTAATCCTTTCCTTATTTCAAAATTTCCATCCTTGTCAAAGGAATACCAAAACCCTCCATGCCCTCTTTCGAAGGGGTTATGTAATATTGTAATTAATCTCTTGGATTAATTAATATTAAACCTCTTTAACTAATTAAATCCTTTTATTATTTTATTAAATAATTTCTAATCAATTTATTAATTCCTTAATAAATTAATACATTAGTAATATCCATTTCCTTATGCTATTTGGTTCATTAGGCTAATCTAAAAGGACCATGTTATTATTGGAAATATTACCAAAACAGACTTTGGACACCATTTCCAACAATTATTGTTATACATATATCTTTTTTAATGTTATGTATCTCAGTTTACATTTAACAAGAAAAGATGATAGATGGAAGTTAGAAGAGAAGAGACAATGAGTGGAGTGGATCTTGTCAAGTTCCTTATTAATGATATTGATATAATTCATATTTGCTTGTTATGGTTTGTATGATGCTTAATGGTAGCACCTTATGTTTTAACTGTAAATGTTTTTGTGAGGCCAAGTTTTTGTTAAATACAAGTTAATCCCCGAAATAATTTTATAACCATAGCTTTAAAAGAGTTTGAAAATTTTGGAGTGTTACATTATAGGTGCTAGGGAGGGGTATTTATAGCTTGTGGTTGCTTGGACATAAAGTTCATTTGAATTAGCGACAAGATAAATATAATAATTAAATAATCCAATTTATCTATATTCAAATCCCTTTCCTTGTAAAGCTTTGGACAAAAATCCTAAGCCTTATCTTAAGTTGATTTTCTTCTACCCTTTCAAGGCTCTAGAACCTTCCATTTTCAATGATTAAATAATTAACATTTAGTCATTGCACTTTGAGTTAATTCAAAATTAATTCTAAACTAGTTTCTAATAAATTTATCATCTCATGAACATTAATAAACTATTTATTTATCTCTGTCATTACATTATAATATTACATTATAATACTATTTGGATCATTGAGGGAAACCCGAAAAGGACATTGTTATTAATGGAAAATCTTACCAATTAGTTATGACATTAGACACTATTCCAGCACCATGAGCTTTGGTCACTGGTTTTTGAAATGGTCACTCTCTTTCCAACATGTAACGTCCATTATGTTGTTTTGTCTGCTTATCATTCTCGACTTTGATCTTCCACTATTGTTATCCCTTTTATTGGAGCCCCTTCATTTGTCTTCAATACTTAGGAGTCTGCTAGAAGTTTTTCTAGTACTTCTCCTACATACATCCTCACCAAGGATATAAGGAAATATGAAGTAGTTAAATCCAAAGACAATGGAAGAAGATTATGTTGAATGAAGCATTAGAATCCTAGAATCAGATATATACATGCAAAAAGATGTTTTTAGCCTGTAATAAGGTATGCAATCCATTTTATCCCCTTCTATAAGTTTGGTAGTTATTTAGCTTACATAGTTTTTAAAATCTACGGAAAACAACCTTCAACCAAAACCTTTCCACGTAGAATCTGAATCATGGGACTCTTTAAAAAGAAAAAATATGAAAAAATAAGGAGGGATTGTATTTGGACATCGATTGGCTTATGTTGATTCTTTAGCATGAATCTTTTAATCTTAATTTATTCTACTTTTTGTTTCTAATTTCTTGTTGATCTTTGCTTGTTGTGAATATGACTTACATAATATGTATGTCACTTCGATGCTGTGACATATAATGAATTTATACTACTAAAAGTTAGAGATGCAATATTTAGATTTAGTGTATCGGGAGACTCTTTTATAGTTTTATTTTTTGGCCTTGTTAGTACTTGTGCTTTTCCTGTGGCTTGATGCTTGATCGGGACATCCATGTCATAACAAAAAAAAAGAAAAAAAAGAAACATGTACAATTTATTTAAATGTTTTAATTATATGAGATTTTTCCGTTGCCAAGTATTTAAGGAAAATATGTTTTTAGGAAAATAAAAGAAATTTTAAACTAGGCCAAAGTTTGGGGATGTCAAAGTCAACTGCAGTAAAAGTTGGTCAACTTTTGACAACATTAAAAATGAATTTTTATCAAACTATAAACCTTTTCTTTATACAAATTACGATTGACCCGATTATTATTACATCAATGTTATTTATATCAAATGCTTTTCTTTGATATTTTATAATCTTTATTCAGACATCGGGAAATCATCATTTCAAAGATCCAAAGTAGGCCTCTTGGGATGGTGGTATGTTTTTCACAAACTTCAAATTTTTTCGAACTTTTTTTTTGATTTATGGAAACATTTTCTTTAACTTTAAACGTCCATAACTAGTTCATATGTATAAAAACGGAATATGTTGTTTAAAGTATTCTTCTTATCTTATTCATCAAGAAAACCCGAAAGGGCTATATATACAATACGTGAATGACTGAATGAGGAGTAAAACAATTGACAGCAATTGACAGCTAAATACAATCAATAAAATAGGAAACTAAGAGATATATATGAAGACTCATAAAGGATAAGGATAAAGCCGATTCCTTTTACTCCCCCTCAAGTTGGAGCGTGAAGATTACGAACGCCTAACTTGCCAAGTAGATAACGAAATTGCTTGGCACCAAGTGGTTTAGTAAAAACGTCAGCAACTTGCTCAGTGGTGCTGATGGAACATGTCTTAATTTCTTGAGAGTCAATGCGTTCACGTACAAAATAACAATCCATTTCAACTTGTTTTGTACGTTCATGGTAGATAGGATTGTTGGCAATGTGGCGAGCAGCTTGATTGTCACAATAAAGAGAAGTGGGATCAGTTTGAGATACACCTAGTTCGCGCAGCAACCATCGTAACCATAAGATTTCACTAACACAAGAGGCCATAGCACGATATTCAGATTCAATGGATGACCGGGAGACGACAGACTGTTTCTTTGTTTTCCAGGAAATAGGTGCATCACCAAGAGTGATAAAGTACCCGGTTTTGGAGCGTCGAGTCAAGGAACACCCAAGCCAATCAGAATCACAAAAGGCTTTGAGTGTCAAGTTACCAGTGGAGGGCAGAAAAATACCTTGACCTGGTGTGGCCTTGAGGTAACGAAGGATTCTGACGGCTGCATCAAAGTGTAGTTGACGAGGAGACGAAACAAACTGGCTTAGGGTGTTCACAACAAGAGTAATATCCGGGCGAGTAACTTGTAAGTATAGGAGTCTCCCTATAAGCTGGCGAAATTGGCTTGCATCTGCAAGGGGTGTGTCATCTGCTTTGTCAAGATGTAGATTTTGTTCCATTGGAAATGCACTAGGCCGGCATCCTTGAAGACCACAATCCACTAAAATGTCTAACGTATACTTTCGTTGGCTAAGAACCAACCCATCTGGAGTTCTGGTTGCCTCAATTCCAAGGAAAAACTTTAACAAACCCAAGTCCTTTATGCTAAAATGTTTACGTAGACATGCCTTTGTTTTGTTAATACAATCGATGTCATTGCCGATAAGAATAACATCATCGACATATATAAGAGCAGCCACGTAAGTAGTTTGTGTTTGGAAGATGAAAAGAGAATGATCAGCTTCGGAGTGTCGGAAGCCAACGTTTAACAACGCATCGGTGAACTTTTTATACCAATTACAAGAGGCTTGTCGTAATCTAAACAAGGATTTTTGCAGTTTGGAGACTCGCTTGTCACCATCTTTAGCAAAACCTTGTGGAATTTTCATGTATACCTCTTCATCCAAATCACCATGTAGAAAAGCATTGTTAACGTCTAATTGATGGATTATCCATTTTCGTTGAACAGCACAGCCAATATCGTTATGACAGTCACAAGCTTAGCAACGGGTGCAAATGTCTCATGAAAATCCACCCCTTCGATCTGGGTGAAACCTTTAGCCACCAATCGCGCTTTATATCGTTCAATTTCTCCATTGGGCTTTATATCGTCAAGATCCAAGTATTGTTGGTTTCAAGTGCTTGAATTTCATTTTTCATGGCTTCTCGCCACTTAATGTCTTTGACAGCATGAGAGAAGTGTTTGGGCTCATCGTGCGTTGAGATGGCAGTAAAAAAAGCTTTGTGTGTGTTAGAGAAATTTTTATATGATATAAAATGAGATAAGGGGTGTACCGTTGAGGATGCCGAATTGACGCCGGGAAGAGAATGATCTAAGGAAGGTGGAAATTGCACTTCGTAATCTCCAAATCGTTGAGGAAGATTTCGAACACGTTCCGGTCGATGTTGTTGTGTTGGGATGGTAGTAGAATGAGAGTCTTGTGGTGAGCTTCTCTCAGTAGGAGTTTGACCAAGGTAGTCTTCTTGATTTTCTGTTTCTGTGGGTGATGCATAATCAATACTAGACTCCAATGGCTCAATACTTATTTTTGGATTAGGTGGTTGATCGTAATCAGCTGGTGTTAGCCAAGGATCGGGGCTGGAAGAACCATTATTGGTTTCCAGATGTGTGTCATGAAAAGGGTATTGACACTCTACAAATTTGACATCTCTTGAAACACATTTTTTTTCTTTTAAATCATAGACACGATAACCCTTTTGCCTTGGTGGATAGCCAAGAAAAACACAGGGCCTCCCCCGTTCTTCAAATTTATCTTTTGACGCTTTGTTCTCTTTCATATACACCAATCACCCGAAAACTCTCATATGATCATAAGTTGGTTTTCGATCAAATAAGAGTTCATATGGTGTCTTGTTCTTCAGTACTTTGGATGGCAATCTGTTTATGATGTAGGAGTCAGAAAGAGTAATTTGGCTTGAATACCCTGTTTGGGTTATGATCTCATTTATATAACACAATTACAACTACAAGATCCTAATCTCAAGGATCTGATAATACAACAAGAATACATATCTTATATTTGAAAATATCTAACTAACAACCCTTATCTTTTCTTATCTTGACATTCCCCCTCAATCTTAACCGCTACTAGGTTTAGATTGTATCTCAATTTCTCCAGCATAGTACGAGTTGTAGGTTTTGTGAGACCATCAGCCACTTGATCATTAGATGATATAAATCGAACATCCAAAGCACCCATTGCTACCTTTTCTCTAACAAAATGAAAATCAACTTCAATATGTTTCATGCGTGCATGAAAGACTGGATTTGCTGTGAGATAGGTGGCTCCTAAATTATCACACCACAGAACTGGAGCACGAGTTTGTTTGATACCTAACTCTTTAAGTATAGACTGAATCCAAGTAGCTTCTGCAGTGCCATTAGCAAGAGCTTTATACTCTGCTTCTGTACTTGAGCGAGACATAGTTGGCTGTTTTCGTGAGCTCCATGAAATCAAATTAGGACCAAAGAATATTGCAAAACCACTGGTTGACCGTCTATAATCTGGGCAGCCTGCCCAATCCGCATCAGTGAACACACTTAAGAGTGTGGATGGTGATCTTCGAATATTTAACCCTGTGGTTATCGTGCCTTTAACATACCTTAGTATTCGCTTAACTGCTTCTAAATGGATATCTGTGGGTTTGGCTAAGAATTGACATACTTTATTGACTGGAAAAGAAAGATATGGCCTTGTTAAAGTAAGATACTGCAGACCACCAACCATACTTCTATATTTGAAAGTATCTTCTTCATTAAGAGGTGTCCCCGAGTCTTTAGATAATTTATCAGTGACTAACATTGGAGTTGAGACTGCTTTACAATTCTCCATGTTAACTCGTCTTAGTAAATCTGAGGCATATTTTTGTTGTAGCAAAGTTATTCCCCCTGAATTGTGGAGCAATTCAACTCCTAAGAAGTAACTGAGGCGACCAAGATCTTTGATTGGAAAGCTGGAGCTTAAGGCATGAATTAGTTTGTCAACAACTTGTGGAGAGGAGCCAACAATTACAATATCATCAACATAAACTAACATGTAGATGGTGACAGTGTTGGTATGAAGAATAAACAAGGAAGTATCAGCTTTTGAAGAGTGAAAACCAAGATGATACAACTTCTGGCGAAGGCGAGAGAACCAAGCTCGTGGTGATTGTTTAAGACCATACAGTGCTTTGCGGAGCTTACAAACATGATGAGGACGTTTCAAATCTTCAAACCCAGGTGGTTGTTGCATATAAACCTCTTCTTCTAATAGACCATGCAGAAACGCATTGTTGACATCGATTTGGCGAAGATGCCAGCCACACGAGACTGCAAGGGACAAGACCAAACGTATTGTGGCTGGCTTAACAACTGGGCTGAATGTATCTTGATAATCAATGCCATATTGTTGGGTAAAGCCTCTTGCAACTAGACGGGCCTTGTACTTATCAATAGAGCCATTTGGATGTTGTTTCAACTTGAATATCCACTTACAACTAACAATATTAACACTCTTAGGTCTAGGCACAAGGGTCCAGGTGTGGTTGGACATAAGAGCATCAAACTCGGACTCCATGGCAGCCTTCCATGATGGATCAGTAAGTGCAACACGATAGGAAGTGGGGGTAATAACTGCAAAAGCCCGTTTAGAGAGATCATAGGGAATAGTACCATTAGTGAATTTCTTTGGAAAGAATTTTCCAACTTGACCTCGAGTAGTCATTCTAGGTGGAGAGACAGCTGGAGAAACCTGTAGTGATGACTGTGAAGATGCAGGTGTGGCTGGTGAAACGGGCTCTGAAATATGGACTGATGGTGATGATGCAGCTTGTACTGGATCACATACTGGTGTCAATGGAGTCTGGATGTAGGATGGCTCTGCACAGTGCTGTGATGAGGTTTCATTTGGTGATGTTACTGTTGGAGAGGTCACGGTTGGTGCTAGTGGTGATGTGTGAACAGGTGTTGTAGTAGTTTGCGTCACAAATGGAAGTGGAGCTGCAGCTGTATCAAAATCATTAGCTAATAACAAAGATAAGTCATAGTTTCGCATGTGATCATTAACAATTGCTGGTTCATTTTGTGGGAACGAGACTGGGTCAGACTCAGGGATTTTAGGAATTTTTAGGAATGAGGGTTGAGGTAGATGCATAAGGAAAACGAGTTTCATCAAAGACAACATCTCTTGAGATGTAGAGACGACCAGTGTTTTTGTCTAGGCATTTATAGCCTTTGTGAAGGGAGCTATATCCTAGGAAAACACACAAAGTGGACCGAAAACTTAATTTGCGACTGTTATATTTCCTTAAACTGGGCCAGCAAGCACAGCCAAAGACTCGAAGAAAGGAATAATCAGGATTTATTTTTAACAGTCGAGTGATAGGAGTGATATTACCTATAGTACGAGAGGGCATTCTATTAATTAGGTAACAAGCTGTAAGAAACGCTTCATCCCAAAAGTGGAGAGGAAGGGATGAATGTGCCAGAAGTGCAAGACCTGTTTCAACTATATGACGATGCTTTCGTTCGGCTATTCCATTTTGCTGTGAAGTATGAGGACACGATACTCGATGAGTGATTCCTACTTTCTGAAAGTAGTGGTGAAGTTTTTGGTACTCAACACCCCAGTCTGACTGAACACTGCGAATTTTAGTGTTTAAAAGTCGTTCTACATGATTCTGAAAATTATAAAATACTTGTTCAACATCAGATTTGTTTTTGATAAGATAGATCCAAGTATATCGACTATAATCATCCAAAAAACTAACATAATATTTAAAACCACTTCTGGACATTTGAGCAGGTCCCCAAACATCAGTATGAATCAATTCAAGAGGAAAAGTAGAGACACGAATAGAGTTATTATAAGACAACTGATGACTCTTTGCACGTTGACATGCATCACAAACTAAAGACTCGTCACTAGGAAAATACCCTAATTTATTTGAATGCAAAATTGTCTTGACAACCGTTGATGTGGGATGACCAAACCGTTGGTGCCATTGCGATGAAGGGACCTTGACACTTGACAAACCATGACGCTGCGGAAGACTTCTAGGTTGACTGGAACGAGTAAAAGGAACTGGGTATAGGCCTCCTTTACTTCTACCTAGTAGAAGTATTTTCTTCGTGGCTATGTGTTGGGTTTTGAGCAATCTAACACTTCCTAAGTGTGCATGCAACCCTAATAAACCTTGGATCTATGTTTGTCTAAATACATGCAAAATAATAATTTTCCAAGGTTTATAACCTATCTAACATGGCATGGGGAACATTTCAACATAAAAGAGTTAGAAGAGATTACATACCTTTTGGTGAGTTTGGTTCTAAGGAGTTTGAGGGCCAAGCACCAATAGTGTGAATGCCTCAAATGGAATCACAAACACCACAAACTCTTGGAAAACTTTGAGAGAGTATACACCTTGTATAAAATCGGCCACACACATGCACACACACACTAGTTCACTAGTTTTCTCTTAGGCTCCATTTCATGCTCCATAAGCATGCTTATATAGTGTGCATGGTTAGGGTGAAACCCTAATAACCCATGTCTTTTCCTTTTCCAAGGATCCATGGGTTAAAAGCTCCATGGATCATCCATGGACTTCCACATAAGCCTAGCCCATTAACAAATGAGTATTAGCCCACACTATATAAAACAAATAGCCCATAATTTAATTAGTATTCCTTTTAATCTCTAAATTAATTCATAATTAATTTAAGACTAAAACTAATTAAATAACGTAACTTCATATTAATATATTATAACTCATAATATATTAATAAACATATGTGTATAACTCTCATAAAATTATCCATAATAGTTTGGATGAGATGCAACCCAAATGGACCATGCCGGTCGGGTCAAGTATATACCAAATAAGTTATGGACTTAGACACCTTATCCAACAGACTCCCACTTGGATAAGTCTAATAACTATATTTGCCTATAACTTCATGAACCAACCAACAATCGTAGCTCTCGAAAACTCCCTCGAACAATGAAGACTCTGTCGAACTATGAAGTGCCATTTTAGATAAGTGATCACATAATCCTCTGTTCTCATGATATCAGCCGGACAAACACATGGAACTATATCTTGCTTATTGTCTAGCAGTTGTTTCTCGATTTTCCGATTTGTTTGACGAAGAACTTCACTGAACACATCGGTTTAGTTCTAACCAGGCCTGGTACATGGGTCAACACAAAATCATCGAGGGGCCCAGATATCGCTTCTATTTCTAGAAGGAACAGATAAACTTCGACTGATATGCTTGTTCTACTACTTATTGAATTGTACACAAAGGCACGTTTTATAACATCAAGTTACTGATGCGTTTACGTGCAATCAATGCACAACCAACTCATAGGTAACAACTCATATCTCTAGGTTTAAAGATTTATATGATGTTATCGTCTCACGATCACTCGAGATAAATTCCATGAAGTGATACAAGTGAGCGTGGGTTTATACCAATACTCATAACTTATGAGTACTCATGAATGTTGCAGCAACCATTGCCATGTCTAAACACCTTTAAGGCATCTACAAACCCAATTCATGACAATCTTGATTCATACCTACTTCCGACGTATGATCGATTGTGGAGGTTTGAATAAATTAATTATTCTGGAAGTCAAAACATGCAAAACTGAAACAATAGTAAATAATTGACAATGATAGTAACACTTTACTCATATATAAATCACAAATTTTATTCATCATCAAACGTCGATTACATTTTACAAGTTTCAGGAAAACTATCTAATCTGTAAAACTAATATCGTCCCTCAGACCGATGCGTCTCGCATGCTGAAAATGCTTAACCCTCGTTAGTCCCTTCGTAAGGGGATCTGCAGGATTCTCATCCGACGATATCCTCCTTGTCACAAGGAGTCCTTCTTCAATCTTGTGTCTTATGAAGTGATATTTTCTGTCAATGTGTCGGGATCTGCCATGATCTCTTTGTTCCTTGGCTAAGGTAACCACACTATTGTTGTCACAGAAAATCTCTATAGGTTCCTTAATAGCTGGTACAACTCCAAGGTCTCCGATGAAGTTCTTTAGCCATATCGCCTCCTTCGCTGCTTCACTCGCTGCTATATACTCTGATTCACAAGTCGAATCAGCCACCGTCTCCTGCTTGGAACTCTTCCAAGAAATTGCCCCTCCATTTAAGGTAAAGATCCATCCCGACTGAGAGCGGAAATTATCCCTATCAGTCTGGAAACCAGCATCACTATACCCTAATATTCTCAAGTCATCACTGCCACCAAGGGTAAGGATCCAATCCTTAGTCCTCCGCAGGTACTTGAGAATGTTCTTTACCGCGGTCCAATGAGCCTTGCCAGGGTTCCCCTGATACCTGCTGACCATGCTCAAAGCAAATGCCACATCAGGACGGGTACAAGTCATAACATACATGATCGAGCCAACTGCGGAAGCATATGGTAATTGGCTCATCTCAGCTATCTCTGCCTCTGTACTCGGACTCTGAGTCTTACTCAGTTTGGTATTGGTAAATCTCCTTTCTTGGAATTCTCCATGTTGAACCTTTTCAACACCTTATCCAAGTAGATACTCTGACTAAGTCCAATTAGTCTTCTACTCCTTTCTCTTAATATCCTTATCCCTAGGATATAGGTAGCCTCCCCTAGGTCCTTCATAGCAAAGTACTTCCCAAGCCAGGACTTAACCTCCTGCAAGGTTGGGATGTCATTTCCTATGAGTAGTATGTCATCCACATACAGTACCAAGAAGCTAACTATACTCCCACTAGCTCTGACATACACGCAAGACTCATCTTCGCTTCTCAAGAAGCCAAACTCTTTTACCTTCTCATCAAAACAAAGATTCCAGCTACGAGATGCTTGTTTTAATCCATAAATGGATTTCTCAAGCTTGCATACTCTATTAGGGTACTCTGCATTGACAAAACCCTCTGGCTGATTCATGTACACATCCTCAGCCAACTTTCCATTAAGGAAAGCGTTTTTGACATCCATTTGCCATATTTCATAATCATGAAATGCTGCAATGGCTAACACAACCCTAATAGACTTAATCTTTGCTACCGGCGAAAAGGTTTCATCATAATCAACACCTTGAGTTTGAGTAAAACCCTTCGCAACCAGTCGAGCCTTATAAGTATGCACTTTTCCTTCCATGTTTGTCTTCTTTTTGAAGATCCATTTGCACCCGACTGTTTTACGGCCTGGTACATTGTCAACCAAGTTCCAAACTTGATTGTCATACATGGACTGTATCTCGCTGTCCATAGCCTCCTTCCATTTAGCAGACTCCGGGCCTGCCATGGCTTCCTTAACACTGCTAGGTTCATCCAAATTTACTAGTGTACTATCACTAATAAACGTATCACCTTCCGTAGTAATATGAAAACCATAATAAAACGAAGGTGTGTTCCTAACCCGTGTGGAACGCCTCGGAAGTACAGACTCGTCAGCTGGATCAACAGGAGTTTCCTCCTCAGGTTGATTGCTAGTGTCTGAGGTTCCTTCACCAATTGATTCTTGAATTTCTTCAAGATCAATCTGCCTCCCACTGTCTCCTTGGCTTATAAATTCTTGCTCGCGAAAGATCCCTCTTCGTGCTACAAAGACCACATTCTCACTGGGTCTGTAGAAGGTAACCGAAGGATTTCTGTGGGTAGCCGATGAAAATACACCTTTCACTTCGGGGTTCAAGCTTATCATGAGTTTCGCGCCTCACGAAGACTTCGCAACCCCCAATTTTGATGTGGTCCAAATTGGGAACCTTCCCAGTCCACATCTCATGAGGTGTTTTGGTAACCTTCTTTGTAGGGACTAGATTAAGGATATGAGCGGCAGTCTCTAAGGCATACCCCCAAAAAGAGATTGGTAACGAAACTCGACTCATCATAGAGCGAACCATGTCCAACAAGGTTCGATTACGCCTCTCAGCTACACCATTCAGCTGTGGTGTCCTGGGAGGAGTCAATTGTGAGACAATCCCACACTCCTTAAGGTAGTCAAGGAACTCGGTACTAAGATACTCACCACCTCGATCGGATCGAAGCATCTTAATGTTCCTGCCCAATTGATTTTCTACTTCCTGCTTGAATTCCTTAAACCTTTCAAAGGTTTCGGACTTATTTTTGATTAAGTAGACATACCCATATCTACTAAAATCATCAATAAAAGTCACATAATACCGATTAGCATCCCTTGTGGCGGTTTTGAATGGCCCACATACATCAGTATGTATTAGGTCCAACAAACCTTCACCCCTCTCACAAGTTCCAGTGAAGGGTGATTTTGTCATTTTTCCAAGTAGACAAGATTCACAACTATCATCTGATTTGAGGTCAAATGATTCCAAGACTCCACTCTTTTGGAGTTGGCCTATGCGTTTCTTGTTTACATGTCCAAGACGACAATGCCACAATGATGCTTTATCTAGGCTAGTAGAAGAATAAATATACAACACATTATTTCCTAAGTTGTCCACAATCAACATAGTTTCATACACACCATCACAAGGTAATGCGTTAAAATAAAACACATTATTAAAGAAAGCATTAATACCACCACATTCATTATCAAACGAAAAGGTAAAACCTTGTTTGTACAAAGCATGAAAAGAAATAATATTCCTCGCCATTTCAGACGAGTACACACATTTATTCAAATCTAATTTTAACCCATTATTAAGCAACAAAGTATAAACTCCAATCTTGGAAACAGGTGAAGCCTTCCTATTCCCCATGATTAAGTTTATCTTCCCGTGCTCCACATCCTCACTTCTTCTTAGGCCCTGCAAATCAGAACATATGTGAATACCACATCCTGTATCAAGCACCCAAGAGTTAGAATATGTTGAGTAATTAGACAATATAGTGTAAATACCTGCATAGGTGGGTTTCACTTTCCCATCCTTTAGATCCTGCAAGTACTTAGGGCAGTTTCGCTTCCAGTGTGCCTTTTCATGGCAATAAAAGCATTTAGCATCCTTGGGAATGGCAGAAGGAGTGACAGAACCGGTCTTAGTCTTTGATGAGGAGCCTTCAAGAGACTTTCCCTTGGTACCCTTCGAAGGGTGCTTCCTCTTTTTCCCTTTGCCTTGCCCAATAGCTAAAACAGGGGTAGAAGTTGGAGTAGGAGTAGTAGAGGTAACAACCGCTTTACCCTTAAGACCGGTTTCAGCGGTCTTCAAGAGTCCTTGAAGCTTGCTGAGGGTAACTTCCTCCTTGTTCATATGATATGTCATTCGAAAATGATCATAACAAGAAGGCAAGGAGTGCAAAATGATGTCAATTGCCAACTCCTCGGGGATGTTAACATTCAGCTTCAGCAAACGGTCCACATACCTTTGCATCTTTTGCATGTGGCCCGTGACGGATTCACCATCCTTCATGCGGGTAGTTATTATGGAGGAGATTATTTAATACCGCTCCTGACGAGCACTCTGATGGTACCTTTCCATCAGGTCTTGGTGCATCTCAAAAGGGTAGAAATATTCATACGACTTTTGGAGCTCGGCTGTCATCGTGGCCATCATGATACATGCCACCTTAGTAGCATCTCTCTCATGAGTCCTGAATTCAGCGATCTCCTCAGGAGTAGCAGTAGACTCATCAAGTTCTTTTAACTCCTTATCGAGGACATATTCCTTGTCCTCGTAACGAGTAACCATCCTGATGTTCCTAATCCAATCCATGAAGTTAGAACCATCAAAGATGACCCTCCCACAAAGATTCATGAGAGAGAAAGAACCAGTTGGGTTAGAGCCTGAAGCATTAGTGTTGGAAGACATCTGAAAGAAGAAAGTAAGTTTAGATTAGATATTTAGGATCCTTAATAAGACACCCAAATGTAATATTAAGGCTAGGATCCAATCACAATATATTACACTTAGAAGAGGGATGCCGTAATCTAAGTAATAATATATTTGAAAGGTAGGTGAATGACGATTCACCAATTTCCACCATGAAAACGAAATGATTTATTAGGTTTAATTGGATTTGAAATTCCTAGATTCTTTTGAGATTCATTGAACTTTTCAATGGCATGTTTCAATCTCGATTGTGCCCTTCAAGTTTTGTGACTGGGATGCCGAGGATCACAAAACAAGGTGTGAATAACCATGCTAACTCACTTGGTACTCTTAATATTATCACCTAATCAATGTGCCGGTTAACCACACACGCTCCATTGATCTATGACAAACATTAAGTCACCCTTCGTGATCCTTACTAGTCCTAGTTAGTGTGCCGGTTAACCACACACGCTCCACCAACGACTTGGTAAGGTACAAAGTGTGAATTCCATGGACTAGCACCATGTTCACATTTTTCCTAAAATAACTAAGATTGGGAATTAAAAGAGTTTAGTTACTTTATAACATTCATTATACTTTTAATGAGGATTTAAAGTCATTGTTCTACCCGTTCGGCTAACGACCCTCCACCGATCAAGCAAGCGGTGGGTGAGAGTATACACCCATTAAGTCGCCATTTTATAGGCAACAACCTTATACCCACCTTATAGACCGGCTTCGTGAATGAGGCCTACTAACGGTAAAACGACTTATTCTCATACATATATATAATAATTAACCATTAATGTTATAAATAGTATAAGGGTTGAATTTTAACTATTAAAACTCTAAGGTTTGGAATTAAAGTTTATTAAAGTGTGTGAAACTTTACAAATTCCAAAACTTGAGGGCAAGTTTTGTAACTTTGCAAAACTCTTCATTTCATAACTTATGAATTAAAGGTTCATAAAAATGAAGACTCTTCATTTTCATGTAACTTATGTGTTTTAAGTGTGTGTTAAATGAAAGTGACCTTTGGTAATCCATAACTTGAGGACAGATTATGGACTCCATTAAAACACATAAATGATAAAGAATTAATCCTAAACAATTCAACAAATAATTCATATCATTTTCTAAATTCATAAGAACATGAACATGATCATAAAAAATTCAAGAATTATATGAACACATAAAATCATGGAATTTTGATATATGCTATTGCAAATGGATTAGAACAACCATTACACCAACTAAAATAAGTTTTATAACACCAAAACAGTTTAGGGTAATGTTTCTAGTCCATTTCCAGCAGCAAAAGTCGAGGATCTGCATTCTTTCGATCCTACTCGTCGAGTGCATGAACTTACTCGCCGAGTAGGTTGAAGTTTGCCTTGGACTCGTCGAGTCCCCCCAATGGACTCGGTGAGTCCACCATGCTGACAGCAACGATTTCGACTTTTTTCACTATTTTGCATCAAGTATCAAACAAGCAAGCCTAGGCTCTGATACCACTGTTGGGTTTTGAGCAATCTAACACTTCCTAAGTGTGCATGCAACCCTAATAAACCTTGGATCTATGTTTGTCTAAATACATGCAAAATAATAATTTTCCAAGGTTTATAACCTATCTAACATGGCATGGGGAACATTTCAACATAAAAGAGTTAGAAGAGATTACATACCTTTTGGTGAGTTTGGTTCTAAGGAGTTTGAGGGCCAAGCACCAATAGTGTGAATGCCTCAAATGGAATCACAAACACCACAAACTCTTGGAAAACTTTGAGAGAGTATACACCTTGTATAAAATCGGCCACACACATGCACACACACACTAGTTCACTAGTTTTCTCTTAGGCTCCATTTCATGCTCCATAAGCATGCTTATATAGTGTGCATGGTTAGGGTGAAACCCTAATAACCCATGTCTTTTCCTTTTCCAAGGATCCATGGGTTAAAAGCTCCATGGATCATCCATGGACTTCCACATAAGCCTAGCCCATTAACAAATGAGTATTAGCCCACACTATATAAAACAAATAGCCCATAATTTAATTAGTATTCCTTTTAATCTCTAAATTAATTCATAATTAATTTAAGACTAAAACTAATTAAATAACGTAACTTCATATTAATATATTATAACTCATAATATATTAATAAACATATGTGTATAACTCTCATAAAATTATCCATAATAGTTTGGATGAGATGCAACCCAAATGGACCATGCCGGTCGGGTCAAGTATATACCAAATAAGTTATGGACTTAGACACCTTATCCAACACTATGTCCTTGACAAAGAAAACATTAGGGTAAAGTTCAATGAACACATTATTATCTATAACAAGTCTGTGAGCTGACAATAAATTTTTACTGATATGAGGAACATGTAAGACATTTTTGAGATGCAGAGGTCGAATTGAACCAGGAATTATTGAATGGCCAACATGAGAAATAGACAAACCTGCACCATTAGCTACTTGTACTTGATCTTTTCCATGGTAGCATTCTTGGACAGTGAGGCGATCAAGCTCATTAGTCAAGTGATCTGTAGCTCCACAGTCCATAAACCAACCTGGTTCCTGATTGTATCCTGTTGATGTCACACTGTTGGCTCCACAGTAGTCTTCAGATTGGTAGGAGTGATTAAAGCGATTTCTGCAAGTGAGGGTTGTGTGCCCTGGTATGCCACGTACCTGGCAACGGGGTCCACCATTGTTGTGGCTACGCCCTCTTCCTCGTCTACGATGACCTCCTCTGTAATTGCCTCTGTAGCCTGAGTTGTTGTTGTATCCACTGGTGTTATTGTAGTTGCGACGAGGTGTATTGTTGCTGCTTGATTCTTGGCGTGTGACATTATTGGCGGAAGACGAGAACTCCACAGTGCTTCCTATGGCAGTTGCTTGGGCCTCGTGAGCAATCAAATATGAGTAGAATTCTGGTAGTGTAACTTTCCTCTTGTTGCTGAGGACAGTGATAGCAGTGAATAAGTCACCGTGTCCTGGACCCAGTCCTGCTAAAATATAACCGATCACCTCTTCATCATTCATCGGTTGTCCTATATTTGCCATTGTATCAGCGAAGCCTGTCATCTTTTGATAGTAATCAGCGGCGCTTAAATCTCCTTTTCTTGTTGTTGACAATTGTGTACGAATCTGAATTGAGTTCCCACGATGTTGAGTAGAGAACATGGTATGAAGCGCCGTCCATAGTTGCTGGGCGGTATTAGTGCAACGAATCAATTGAGGAATCACTTCTTCGGTCATGGATGAAAGCAGACCTCCAATTACTGCTTGATCTTGAATAACCCATGTGTCGTATTCAGGATTTGGGGATTTCTTTTGGGATACAGTAGTTTCTTTGTCAGCGTCGCTGGTACCTGTGATAATTGTGATTGGGGGTGCCGGTGTGGTGTCGTCTAAATGACCGAAGAGCTGAACTCCCCTTAAGATAGGGACCACTTGAGCCTTCCATAGAAGGAAGTTTGTACGGGTTAATTTGCAGGATATGGCGGTAGCAATGGTTGAGGATTTTACCGGTGCAGACATTGTGGAAAGAAGAAAGAAGAAATACTCCAAAGAGCCGGATGAGGAATTAGGGCTTGACGTTGGATCAGGCTCTGATACAAAGTCAGAAAGAGTAATTTGGCTTGAATACCCTGTTTGGGTTATGATCTCATTTATATAACACAATTACAACTATAAGATCCTAATCTCAAGGATCTGATAATACAACAAGAATACATATCTTATATTTGAAAAAATCTAACTAACAACCCTTATCTTTTCTTATCTTGATAGTAGGTGGCTGTTAACATGCATTCTCCCCAAAACTTTATTGGCAGGTTTGCTTCAAACCGTAAGGCTCGTGCTACTTCCAACAAATGTCTATGCTTTCTCTCAACTACCCCATTTTGTTGAGGTGTGTGTATGCAAGACGTTTCATGAATAATTCCATTATCTTCATAAAATTGTACCATTTGATTGGAGACAAACTCCCCTCCATTGTCACTACGGATTTTCTTGACTTGCTTCCCAAATTGAGTTTTTATCATTTTACAAAAAACTATCATACTATTGCTTGCATCAAATTTGTTTTTGATCAAATATACCCATGTGCATCTACTAAAATCATCAACGATTGTCAAAAAATAATGAGCACCGGAAGTAGAGGGTACACGATAACCTCCCCAAATATCACAATGTATAAGATCAAAACATGCAGTAGTTTTTATAGAACTATCTAAAAAAGGAAGTCGAGTTTGCTTCGCTTTTACACAAGAATCACAATGTTCAACATTAATTGTTTTTCCTATGGAACTAATGTGTTGAAGTTTATTATTGGATGCATGCCCTAACCTTCTATGCCAAATATTTGAATCAAACTTTGCCATCATTACTGCAATTCTTTTGTCCTTTCCTTCCAGTTGATATAGACCATTCTCACATCTCCCCGTGCCAATCAGCTTCCTCGAATGTAAATCCTGTATGAGACAGAAATCAGGAAAAAACATCACAAAGCAATTGAAATTTTTCGTAAATTTGCTGACAGAAAGAAGATTGCATCTAAAGTCTGGAATATATAAAACACGATCAATTTTTGTGTCATTAGGAAGACATGCAGTCTCAATTCCTTGAACTGGAACATCATCACCGTTTGGTATGCTAACATGAACTTCTTGGTTAGACCTTTTAATACTTGAGAGAACGGATTTGTTGCATGCAATATTTTCGGTAACACCTGAGTCAATGATCCAAGGGGTATTAAAATTATACTTACGAGCCATGTTGGCTTCCGGTTTCATTGTGGATTCACTCAATTGCTTAATTAATTTTGAGTATTGCTCAAAATTAAGTCCATGTATCGGGCTAGACTCAACTTTGACATTGGCTGCTTTTGGTTTTGGTTTGACAGGTTTTCTTTGGTCTCCTGTTTGCTTTCGGTTGCGAGAATCCCACCATTCTGGGTATCCAATCTTTTCGAAACACCCATCTATGGTATGCCCATTCTTTCCACAGTGTTTACATTTCAGGCCTTCACGGGTGTTGAGTTGTCTTTCTGAATTCGTTTTGTCAGGTGCTTGGTTACGTACCTGATAGGCTGCAGCTTCAGTGATGTTAATTTCTTCTTGAAGCAGATATGCTTCGTTGTTGCTCGTCTTCTGCTACAAGGTGGTACGTGGTTCCAAGACTTGGCATCAGTTTGGTGCTCAAGATTTGGGTTTTAATGGTTCCAAATACTTCGTCGAGTCCCATAAGAAATTCATAGACACGCTCTTTTTCTCTTGACTGAACGAGTCGTTTTCCAAGATCACATGTGCACTTACCACAAGTGCATCTTGGAACTGGTGAAACATATGGATCTCATCCCAAATGGCTCTCAATTTAGTGAAATAAGTCGATATAGTAGTATTATCTTGTCTCAACATCGTTAGTGCCCGTTTTAGTTCATACGCGCGAGGCGCACTCTCTTTTCCAAACCGCTCTTCAAGATCTTCCCAAACTTCTTGGGATGTGTTAGCATATTTAACACTATTTTGTATCTCCTTCTCCATCGAAGCTGTCATCCACCCCCGTATTAGAGCATCACATTGTTCCCAAGCTCGTAGTTCCACACCATCTTCTGTTGGTTTGATAAAGGTTCCATCAATGAAGCCCGATTTATTCTTTGCCAAGAGAAAGTCCTTCATCTCTCTTGCCCAATCGACATAGTTGTTGTCGCTGAGAACTTCATTGACATGAATCTGTCGAGGGTAGTCGGTAGGATGGATGTAGAAGGGTGAAGCAGGATCCGATGATGGATTTTTGGTCGAAGAGCTGCTGCTGGGTGTTTCTCCTCCTGTCATGGTCGTTCAGCAGGTGAGATATCCCTGCTCTGATACCATATAAAAACCGAATATGTTGTTTAAAATATTCTTCTTATCTTATTCATCAAGAAAACCCGAAGGGGCTATATATACAATACGTGAATGAGGAGTAAAACAATTGACAGCAATTGACAGCTAAATACAATCAATAAAATAGGAAACTAAGAGATATATATGAAAAATCATAAAGGATAAGGATAAAGCCGATTCCCTTTAATATGAACTCAAATTTAGTTCTTTCTTTTATATAATGGATTCTTTATCATGTCAACTACAACTTTCATCTAAGAAGCATGGTTGTAAAAATCGCTCGACGGTTGCTCGGCGGTTGACTGGGATCAAACGATTAATCGATTTGGCGGGGATTAATCGGAGACCCTAAATTACTAATAAAAATATTTTAAAATTTAATACATCCTAAGATAATTAGTATTTGAATATTTAAAATTTTGAAAATTTGAAACTTTTAAATATTTGGTATAATATTTGAAATTTTCAATATTTAAAAATTTAAAAATTTAAAATTTTGTTAATTTTTGTGTAATATTTGAAATTTTGAAAATTTGAAAATTTGAAAAATTTCCCGCCAAGGACCGCCGAAGACCGCCGAGACCGAGTATAACCAATTTCCGCCAAACACCCCTAATCGTAATCAGTTGCAGACCGCCAAGCGCCTAGGCCGATATTTACAACACTGCTAAGAAGTAATGGTTTTCATTTTGTTCTATTTTTTTCTCATATTCGTTCAAGAACAATCTCAATTTTTTTGATTGCTTGTTGATATCTTTTGATTTCTTCTATAACTATCCGGATTTCGCTTTCGACGTCGGCACAACATACGTAAATATTATAAGTTATAACCATCCCAAACATTACACAGTGGAAATTTTAGTTGATCAATAATGACACTTAAGTCCGGTATGGAATTACCATTATGGATTTACACTTATATTTTTTACATATTACTAGAGAGATGCAGATGGAAGACAACTTTACCAACATAAATTATTGCGTGAGGGGAACGGCCGGTTGGGTACCTAAGGAATGAAGTTATATACAGTTCTACTAACTAGTGATAATAGTAACATCAATAGTAGATATAAAAATAATAAATATAAAAATATTATTATTAATACTATTATTTGTTGTTTTCTTGTCAATATCAAAGATAATAGTATTGTGATGCCCTCCAACAATTGTGAAGTGGTAACCTACACAAAAAAAAAAGCAAAATGAAAAGATTAGTATAAGAGGTTTTTTTCTAGAAAAATCAAGACTTTTCGTGTTTTTCCTTATTATGGTTATAAAATGTAGTTATTGCTATTAACAATTGGTATTTTATAACAAAAAAATATTTCAAATTAAAGTGATTTGTGATTACGAATTAATTATATTGATATAATTAGAAGTCGAGAACCCAAACAATGATCATATTTGATTAAGATTGCCTGGATAAAGGTTTGCAAGCACGCTTCCTAGTTTGTAACTACTACAAATCATGTCCGCCTGATGAACTTGATCCAAGAACCTCATCCAGGAACCTCAATCAGGTTTTTGGTTCTCATGCCTTTTCCAGCCTCATTTGAATTTGACTCAAAGATTGTAATATTAAGAAAATCAAAACAATTTATATTTTGAAAAGCATTTCTCTAGACTAGTGGCATGAGTAAACATCTAACAAACGTAACAATAATCATGAAACATTTATTGTATTTACTTTGTAACAACCTAATATTAGAAGTTAGTTTCAAATAAGGTAATAGATATATAGTTTCAAATCAAAATTTAGCGGTATATAAAAAGAGATTTTTTAATGGGAAGTGATTCGTACACAACAGTTTTTTGTCATACACAAAAATTCATGCATTATATAGTTGTACAATACAACATTTTAAAGCACCAATTGTTGTGTATGGAGAAAAATTATTGTGTACGGATCAGCTCCCTTTTTTAATATGTATCCTAAGTAAATATATAAAAAACACTAATTATAAAGAATATTACCATAATTAAATGTGATAAATATTAATTACAAATAATATTTTTTATAATTAATATATTTTACATTTAGTTATCATAATATTACACATTTAATTATAATAATATTTCTTATAATTAATACTTCAATTAATGTTTATTATATTAATGTTTATTATATGTATCGTTAAGGTTACATATTAATGTTTTTATGTACATATTAGAAAATCTTTATATACGGTTAAATTTTGATTTGAAACTCTATATCTATTAACTTATTTGAAACTAACTTCTAATATTAGGTTGTTACAAAGTAAATACAATAAATGTTTCATGATTATTGTTACTTTTGTTAGATGTTTACTCATGCCACTAGTCTAGAGAAATGCTTTTGAAAACATAAACTGTTTTTATTTTTTAATATTCCCATATAAAATAACCTTAAGTTCATCTGTGCTAACTTGTTAAAATATGGTTTTTAAGATATAGAACCTAAACTGAAATTATTTATATATTAATGTAAATTGAGGGGAAAGTATATGGGTATTTTTGTGTGCATAATTTACACATAGAAAGAGAAAACTAATTCACAATAACCTACAAAGAATGACTAGATTCAGGAATCACGAAATGGATTTTGAAATTGATAGTTCATTTCAGGTTTGATGAATAATTGAAATGAGAAAAGCGTATGAGTTATACTTTTGCGCACATGGACATGAAGGAATTGCTTGAATTTAAAAACATATTAAACCTACGTACCGATTTTTCGTCAACTTCCTGCACCATCCAAACAAATTTGAAGAGAAGTGTAAGAAATCAACACTATGAGAGAATCCACAAATGCATGGTTTAATCAAAGCTTGAACTTACTTGCAAATCCAAAGCTTTCTCAAGTTTCTCTACCACCAATCCTATTGAGGGTCGTTGTTTCCGATCATTCTGCAAGCACTGATATGCAATCTTTGAGACCATATTCAAGGAATCTGAGGCCATTTGTTTCTTCAAATCATGATCAATTATATCATTTAAATTTCCTCTTTCGTAGCAGGTCTGAGCTAGTTTGGGTAAGAATCGCTCTTCACCATCTACGTTCATGAAGCACGGCCTCCCACATAAGACTTCAAACAACACCACCCCAAATGAATAAACATCCGACTCTTTTGTGAGGATACCTGTTTTTCTATACACAGGATCACAATACCCATGTGTTCCAGCAACATTTGTAATGAGATAACTCTCATTTTCATTTGCACGACCTATCTTGGAAAGACCCAGATCTGAAATCATAGCTTTCCAGTTGTGATCTAATAGAATATTCGCACTCTTTATATCCCTGTGGATAACTCTATGATTTTCTGCAACATGGTTATGAAGATAATCCAAACCCCGTGCTGCTTCAATGCATATATTGATTCGTTGCTTCCATGTGAGTGGAAACGTGGTATTAGACATAGTTAGGTACCTGTCGAGGCTTCCATAACTTGCGTACTCGTAAATAAGGATCTTCTCATCATCTTCATCACAATAACCAAGAAGGGAGACTAGATTTGGATGTTTATAGCGGGAGAGTAATTGAATCTCTGTTAAGAACTCCTTAAGACCTTGACCAGAATGGTTGTTAATTGGTAGGCGCTTCACAGCGACAGAGGTAAGTTTACCTGAAAGTGAGAGTTCTCCTTTATAAACATTGCCAAATCCACCACTTCCGATCAAGGTTGTGAAGTTTTTAGTGGCGAATTTAATATCTCTAAAGGGTACATGGAGGTGTTGTGATTCTCTAATGAGCGACATTAAAGGAAAAATGTAGAGCTTAAGAGTGAAATGAAAAGGAAAAGACGCCCAGACAAATTATGTCAGATAAGGAACAGGAATGTTGAATGATGAAACCAGGAGGCTGGTATTAATCGAATCTCTTATCTTTATTGTTTTTATTATTTAAATTTTTTTAGAATGTTCATCAACGGTAGACTTTCTTTAATAAACGCAAAGTAAACCCTCTTGGTACTTTTCATTGATCATACTAATGTATATGATGGCGATTGCACTTGTTGGAAACTATCAACAAAATTTACCAATATCGTAAACTAAAAAAATAATATAAACTGATCAAGTTGACTGACTAAACAACCCAGAAGACTGCACGAATTAAGGAACGACTAATGAAAACCATCAAAACCAGAAACCTTTAAATGGAAACCAGCTCCCTACACTTTGTGAAGAAGTCAAACTTACGATTGTTTTCATTAAATCTTTTAACCTGCCAATCATTAAACAATTCATAACCCCTTATGTTCTTTAGCTGACACCAGGTAGGGTTTTGAGAACAAATCAGAGTTCAATCCCCTGTCATGTTCCTATGGTTCAATCCCCAATCCTCCATCTTAACCACACAATTCTACTTTTTTGTGAAGACCCATCCACCATCAAAACCATGTCGTAACATCCTTGTGCAAATGCAAACCTACTGACTACAACGTCACTTCCACAAACCCTATGCAACGATACATTGATTTATTTATTTATTTATTATTATTATTTTTTAGGTTTTAGATTTTAAATTTATGATTTGTTCAATTTTAGACGTTTAGATTTATTTATTTATTATTAAATTTTCAATTTTGGTTATTCAAATCCTAACAAATTTTGATTTCATTTGTTTGATTAAGAGTTAAAACTAATGGAGACTAGATCTAAAGCCTGGATTCTTTGAATTCATTTTGTTTGATGAAAATATTGGATCTTGTTATCATCTCTTATTTATTTATTTAAAACATGAGATAGTTTTTGGATTTAAAGAGTTTTGTTTAAAATTAAACGTTAAAAGTTTGTAGTATCAAACGATGATTTTTATTTAAAACGAAACATTTTGTTAAACATTAGAATCTATAAGCTCTCAAACATTGTCAAACGCTTCGTGTCAAACACACCATAAATGTTAATAAAGTGATGTAAAGGATTTGAAATTGAGAGTGAATATGGTCGAAACCCATGTTTTATGATTGTTTGTGTTGGTGACTTCTTTTTTCATTTTGAAATTGATAAAATCTAGAGGTGCGTAATCAACAACTTTGATTTTTTGTGATAAAAAATTACAAGGACAATATCTGGTATGACATGGCGAAGGGGGAATACGACGAGATCTACAATAGTGGTGATGTGAGATTCAGATGTGTGACTACCATTTGACATCCGTCAAAACCCAGGTTAGTACTAAACTTGAACCGCACCTCTTGCATGTACAAATATAACCTAATTGTAGATGCTATAATCGAACTAACTCACGACTTAATACATCCCTAAGAACAATTAGTAGTTATCTAGCTTCTACTAAGCAATCACATGGATATGTCATATGTGAATGCTTCAACTATGTTATAAAGTGCCCAAAGATCAAATCTCATAACTTGTTACAAAATATGATGAATCATATTGAAAAAAAATAATAAAAAAATATATGGAATGCTTAATTAAATTAATTAAGTATTTAGCTAGTTTACTAATTAAAATAAACTTAACTATAATATGATTAAATCATAAGTTAAAACTTATACACCTTCATTAGAATTTAAATTGTGGATTAATTACATGATTCAAGTATTACAAATAAACCTTTACATTTAAAAAATTTATTCAAATTTTATAAAATATAACCACCAACATTTATAGATCATACCAATTACTAAGAAAATCCTCTTCTCTCTCCTTCTCTCCACTCAAAACTCGGCCACCTTTCTCTCTCTCTCTATGTATGTATGTGTGTATCTATCTATGTATATATATATATATATATATATATATATATATATATATATATATATATCTTACTTGAAAACCTACATTTCCACTTAGTTCCTTCACTCCATCTAACTTCCAACCACCAAGAAAATTTTCTTTCTCAAAAATCTCTTAAGCTCCAGCCATATTTTTCCTAAGAACCATGCAATTTTGAAGATTCTTGGGTGTTCTTGAAGCCCAAAATCAAATCTAGGTAAGGGACTTCATTATATCCTTCATCCTCTTCATCTACACGCAAGTTCAAACATGTTTTCTCATCATTTTCGGATTCTATGCCCTTTTAATGGCTAGAATATTTTTGCCCCATATTAGTGTTTGTAGTTTTCACCAAAAACATCTTGCATGTTAGAAAGATGGTGAGAATCCATGATCAAACCGAAGTGAGACTAAAGATGAACACATGCAAGCCCTAGTTAACATCAAAATCAGGTTTTGAAAAGTTTGGTTTCATTTAGCTTTGTTGCATGCAGGTTCTAGTGGTTAGATAAAAGTTTTCTACAAAACACATCTAGTATAAAGTTCTTTTTATCTCAACCTAAGCAAAAGAAACAAAAAACTTTGGAGAAAACATGAATTTGAACACATTTTCTTAAGTTTATTTTTGTAAAGCAATCTGGTAGATTTAAACACGTGACTTTGGAAGACCATAACATACTTAATTCTTAACAAAATCAAATGATTCTTTTCTAGAATTTAGCATTTTGAGTTAGTTTTCCAATCGAAGTGATTTTACTGAAAAACTCCAAGATTTTGACCTTCAAACTTTTGAAATGATCGATACATGCTCCTTTTCTGTCTTCAAATTTAATTTACTACTTGAATATTCTTTAGCTCCTAGAATATTGTGTTTCCTTTGTTGTTTTTATGTTTTACCTATGTAGGCTTTCTCTGTAATTCTTTACTGTGTGATATAAAAAAAACAAAGAAATCAACTACTCTGAGAATCTTTATGGTATTAGAGCAGTTTTATCGCGCTCAGTCCACACTACACTCTAAATCGCCAAAATCCAAATCCTCCATGGCCGACGAAGACAAAAAAAAAAAAAAACAACGGTTAAGATGATGGAAGTACTCCTGACCATAACTCTCCTTACTACCTACACCCTTCCGACTATCCGAGACAAATGAGTGTTAATATGCATTGACCGACAACAACTATCTTGATTGGGTTCAGGAGATGGAAAACTTCTTGTTTGCCAAGAACAATATAGGGTTATTGATGAGACTATTAAGATATAAACCACACGTGTATTTAATTTGTCAATATTGTTGTAGATCTCCTTATATTCCTACCATATATATATATATATCTCTCATATCAGTTAGTCTCCTCTGTACTATATATAAAGCTATATGGCTTATCAATAGAACTGAACAATTTCATTATATCGATTCTTCTCTTCTCTAAATTCCTTATATGGTATCAGAGCTTTTGCTCTCAAGAAAGCACACCCATCAATTCTCCTCATTCTTCACCTCCACTCTCACCCAAAACGAATCTCAGAAATGGGAAACGGAAGCACATCTCTTAATGTCAACACCATTCTCAAAGACATCACGATTGTCAATTTTCCAGCAACTCTAAAATTGACATCCACTAATTATCTTGGGTGGAAAACGCAGATCAAAACCTTACTGCAGGGTCTTGATCTTTTTCGGTACATCGACAACACCTATCCATCCCCTAAACCAACCACTGACACCGACGACACAGTTACTCCTCACCCCGACTATCAAAAGTGGCTCAGACAAGATCGATTCTTATTCGGTGCCCTAGTTGGAAGTCTTTCTCCACAAATCGTTCCTTTAATCACAAACACCGTCTCCTCTCTTGAAGCTTGGAAAACCCTAGCGGCTACATACGCTTCCCCTCCAGAGGACACATCAAACAACTCCAATACCGACTTAAACAAATTACCGAAACCCCAAATCAAACCATTACGGAGTATATGCAGGCAATTAAAACAGTTGTTGATGAACTTGCGATCCTTGGCAAGAAACTCGTTCAGGAAGACATAATTGATGCTGTTGTCTGTGGCCTAGATTAAACTACCTACAAACCCATCATGGATGCAATTCATGCACGTGATTCCACAATCTCATTCAACGAGCTTCATGAAAAGCTTATCAACCATGAACTTACTTTGGCTCAGCAGACTGCAACCACAAGAATCCACCAACCTGCATCTGTTTTTTATGCACATCATCAAAACACCAAGAAATAATGGCCTTCTCTCCAAGACAACAATCCAGCGCTACTTCTAACTCCCACCAAACAAGTACCTCAAGCAACAGGACAACACCCTTTTTTGGGCAAATGTCAATGGTGTCATAAAAAAGGACATTCGTTGAGCAACTGCTTCACCTTTAAGAAGATATTCCCAACTGCCTCTGTACCTGCTCCTCCTAATCGTCTTATGCAGGTTAACAATGCACAAGCTCATCTTATGAATCCGTCCGGTGCCCCGAACACAACAAACTGGATTTTTGATAGTGGAGCAAGCTTTCACGCCAGAAATGATTTGAACAACCTCTCAATCCACTCTCTATACGATGGCACTGAAGAATTGGTCATTGGTGATGGTTCATGTTTAAAAATTTCTCATATTGGCTCTCTAATTCTTCACACATCTCACACACCCCTCATTCTTAAAAACGAATTATATGTGCCATCTTTATCTCGAAATATCATCTCTATCTACCGTTTATGCATTGATAATCACTTTCTCATCGAATTCTACTCTTTTGTTTTTGTTATAAAGGACCTGGCAACCAAAACCCCACTATTCAAGGGCACAGCGACCAAGGACATGTATGAAAGATCATCCCTACAGCCCACTGTCTTCACCATGCATCGAACTTCTTCCTCCATTTGGCATCATCGATTAGGCCATCCATAGAATAAGGTTTTCCAGTAGTTGTCTACTTCTCTTTCTTTTAGTTCAAATTAATTAGACAATTGTAACTCATGTCGTATTAATAAAAGCCATCGTTTTCCATTTCATACTTCCTCTCTTGTCTCTACCAAACCTCTAGAATTAATTTTTTTTTCAGATGTATGGTGCTCTCCCATTGAATCATTTGATCACTACAAATACTACATCATATTTGTAGATCACTTCACCAAATATACCTGGCTTTATCCTATGAAACATAAATCTGAATCTCTTCTATCTTCACACGCTTCCAATCATTAGTTGAAAATTATTTGCAAACCAAAATCAAGCAACTATTCTTTGAAAATGGCGGAGAATACATCAAACTCGCAAATCATCTAGCTTCTCATGGCATTTCTCACCTAACTTCTCCTCCGCATACCCCTGAACATAATGGGTATGCTGAACGCCGACACTGACATATTGTCGAAACCGACTTAGCTCTCCTCTCTCACTCAAATATTCCGGTCACTTACTGGCCTTTCGCATTCACCACTGCTACATACCTCATAAACCGCATGCCTACTTCACTTCTTCATAATCTGTCACCATTCCGCTGCTTATTTCAAAAAGAACCAAACTACTCAAAATTACGTAGTTTTGGTTGCTTATGTTACCTTTGGCTCAGACCATATTCACCTCATAAACAACATCCTCATTCAACTCCATGTGTTTTCATTGGTTACTCCCCAACACAAAGTGCATATTATGCACTCGATCCTATCTCAACAAAATTATACACTTCCAGGCATGTCGTTTTTATAGAAAATGATTTTCCATTTCATAAACTTACTACATCTCCTACATCCACTACTCCTATAGATCTTAATCACTGGGTACCCTTAACTATTCCTATCACTCACTCCAACACAACCCCACCCCTTGTACAACCACAAACTTATTCTCCTCCTCCCTCTCCCCCACCAAATAATACTCCACAAAATAATTCTTCTCCTCCATCTCCATCTCCTCCCCCTCCCCCTACATTCAAAATGAACACACGAACCAACCCAAAACCCAACACCAGATATTACAACTCCAATTTTCAATTATACACAACCTCTCCCTCTTATCCATCTGAACCTTCCTCCCTAACTCAAGCTCTCAAACATCCTTCATGGCGTAAAGCCATGCAAGAAGAGTTTGATGCTCTTGAAAGAAACCAAACATGGTCTCTTGTTCCTTCATCTTAAGCTCCCAATCTCGTTGGCTGAAAATGGGTTTATCGTACAAAAGATAAGACCGATGGTTCTATCGATCGCTTAAAAGCTCGACTAGTGGCAAAAGGTTTCAACCAAAGGCCTGGTATTGAATGTAAAGAAACCTTTAGTCCTGTCCTTAAACCAGCCACCCTTCATCTCATCCTTTCTCTTATTGTCTCTCAAAACTGGCCATTAAAACAATTGGACATAAATAATGCATTTCTACAAGTTCACCTCCATGAAGATGTTTTCATATCTCAACCCCCTGGATTTCTTAATCCATCTTTTCCTCATCTTGTTTGTAAACTTAATGAAGCTCTCTATGGGCTGAAACAAGCATCCCGAGCTTGGTATGATGAACTTAAAGCATACCTAATTTCTCTTGGTTTTAAACCAACAATCTCTGACTCATCTCTCTTTATCCTCAAAACAGCCTCCACCTTTATCCTTGTTCTTGTATATGTTGATGATATTATCGTCACAGGTCCATCTCCAGATTCTTTATCTCAATTCATCACCAATCTTGCCACAAAATTTTCATTAACAGATCTTGGTTCTCTCTCATATTTTCTAGGTGTTGAAGTCCTCCCACATTCCTCTGGTATTTTTTTTATCTCAACGCAAATACATACTTGATATCCTCATGAGAGCTAATATGAGTGACTGCAAACCCTTATGTACACCAATGACTAATACTGAACCCCTGAGACTTACTGGTGGTACACCTTTGAAGTCACAAACTGATTATCGAGCACTAGTTGGTGCACTGCAACATTTATCCTTAACAAGACCAGATACATCTTTTGCAGTGAATCGTCTCTCTTAATTTATGCATGCACCTACCTCTCTTCACTGGATAACTCTCAAAAGGCTGTTACGATATTTACATGGCACTTTACATCATGGAATTTTTTTTCGCAAAAACTCCCCTTTAACACTTCATGCTTTTACTGATGCTGATTGGGCAGGTGATAAAGATAATTACAGAAGTACCACAGGTTACATTGTATATCTTGGTGCTAATCCATTATCATGGAACTCCAAACGTCAAAGTACCCTCTCAAGAAGCTCAACTGTGACATCCCCAAAATCACAGCCAGAAAAGACCGATTTTGTTTATGCTTTGTTTGAAAATCAGAGTAACATTTTAAATAAAAGTGTTGCGGGAATTTTTCCCAAAACAAAATATGCTAAAGATTTATCAAAAGCATTTCCAAGGAAATGTATTTCATTAAAAGACTTGGGATGTCATGTTCAATACAGATCAAAAGCATAAACAATACAATATAAGCCTTACTACATTATTTCGTATCTACAGGCCTATATCCGTAATCCCTCATCCAAAACATCACATCTATGCTCATGCACCACTACCTGTAATGCAAGAAACTGAATGGGTCAGGCTTGGAAGCCTGGTGAGCACATAGGGTTTTCAACCCACAATAAATAAGTTTATTAATTTCATTAATAAACAATAACCCGATTACCCGTTCCCATTATCCTCACTTTACGTCCCTAAACACCTATCATAAGGGACCTAGCCTAAGGATCATCATCGGGATAGACACCATTGCTAAGGGGGTTCCTTAGCAATAAATATCCTAAAGGCAACCATGTGGGGGATGGAGTACACCAATGAACACATCGTTCACAAACACCTACAGGTTGCGAGCCTGCTAGCGTTCCACTGGACTGTCTAGAAGAGTCCGTGGTCGTCATCCATACTCCGCTAGATGACAGAATCAACAACATCAACATTGAGGCCTCTCATCATTTTATCACACATCACATATTACATCTACCAATGTTTTACCCCAACATTTTTTTGTAGATATAAAATACATATACAGTTCAAATCATTGAAAACATGTATAAAAATGTTCATCCAGCATAGATAACAAGTATTTAGATAATATGCACACATAGCACGTAATTTATATAAAATACTTAATATCTATGTGTAAGTTGAAAGTAACTATGCACTCATCTGAAAAGGTGGTGATTCCGAACTCAGACAGCGCTTCGCTTCTTAAAAAGAATTTCCTTCGACGAAACCTAGTATTATTACCACTAGAGTTTAGTCTATTATTCTCCGAGACTAATTAATAGTCTAGCTATTATTACTATTATATAAGCGTTAAAAAAATACTTATATAACCCATAATAATAGCCCAAGTATTTATTATAAGTTCCTAATAACGTTACTATAATTAAATAAAAGCTATATTAAAATAGCGTAGGCGTAGCTCACTTACAGCGGGTTTTATAGAAAACTGGGCTTTGCTTGGAGCAGCGTTCCCGAGGTGAAAATCTCTTCTTCTTGGAGTCGTCGAGCACTCCAGGGCTTCCGCCTCGTGTTAGGGAGGTTCCCTAGGCTTTTCGGGGGGTTTCGGGGCTAGAGAGAGGTTTTAGAGAGATAGAGAGTAAAGAGAAGAAAGAATGGGAAATGTGTGAAGAAAATGAGGGTAGGAGAGGTGGTATTTATAGGGTAAAATGTGGCTGAACTTGGTGCCACATGTCACCATCTGGTGGCAAGCCTTGGGGAGAAAGCAATGGCCAAGATTGTGCCACATCACCGATTTTCGCATAGCACACTTCTGACTTCTAAAATCCGTAACTTTCACATATGACCTCCATTTTTGACATTCTTTATATCCACGCATAGGTAATAATAAGATCTACAACTTTCATTTTGACTCCGTCGGCTAATTCTCGACCGATCTTAAATTTAACAGTACAAATGGATTATACTGTTAAACGTCTGCGTAAAATTCATAACTTCTACATACGAACTCTATTTTCGTCTATTTTTTTACCGTTGATTTCCTATTAATGAGATCTTCAACTCTCATTTAGGTCGTGTAAGCCAAAAACCGCTCGAACTAAAATTTGAGTTTTGGGCCGTGCACTGCTAAGCCGAATCTTAGAAAAATCATAACTTACTCATACGAAGTCAGATTTGGGCGTTCTTTTTATGGATGTTCTCGGTTTAACATATACTACAACTTTGTTTTAGATCACTAAGGCTAGAAAGTCATTCATCATAAATTCACTATTTACATCTCCCGGTGCCGTGCCGGTTTTGTCATAAAACTTCGGCGAGCCATAACTTCTTCGTTATAACTCAGATTTTGGCGTTCTCTATATCCCCGGAATCCTTGTTTCGACCACTAAAACTTTATATAAAGATATCGGGCTTATCTCATACTTTAATTTTGATGCTTATTTTTATTCTTTATTAATTATACATTTATAATTAAATAATAAACACATAAATACACATAATACTCAAATATTTCATGTTTATTACTTCAAAAAGAGTTACAATAGTTGACCTAGACTATTACATTGTCAAAAATGCTTAGCCCTGAAACGCGGATGTTACAGTTCTCTCCCCCTTAGGATGATTCCGTCCCGGAATCATGCATCAACAAATAGATGTGGATAGCGACATCATGTCATCCTCTGTTTCCCAAGTGAGATTTGGCCCATTCGAATGTTTCCATCAGACTAGCACTAAGTCGACCATCTTGTGTTGCAACTTCTTAGTCCTACGGTCAATAATTGCCTCAGGCCCTTCGATCATCCTCTTATTTTCATCCATCCTTAACTCCGAGATTGGAATTATGTCGGGAAATTCTCCCATGAATTTCCTCAAATAACACACATGGAAGGTGTTATGAATACCATCGAGTTCTTTGGGCAATTCTAGCTTGTAAGCTTGGTTCCCAATCTTCTGAAGAACTTTGAATGGTCCAATAAACCTTGGACTCAGCTTTCCTCGTTTCCCGAATCGTATAAGTCCCTTCCTCGGTGAGACTTTAAGCAGAACCGAATCCCCAGCTTCGAAGGTTATCGGTCATCTTTTATTGTCAGCATAGCTCTTCTGACGATCCTGGGCTGCTAACATCCTTTCCTTAATCACCTTCAACTTCTCAGCAGTCCCATGGACTATCTTGGAGGCCATAAACTGCTTCTCTCCTCCTTCAAGCCAACAAGACGACATACGACACTTCTGTCCATACAAGGATTGATAAGGTGCTATCTTGATGCTCGAATGGAAACTATTGTTGTAGGAAAATTCTACCAGAGGTAAGTGCTCGTCCCAATTCCCTTGGAACTGAAGGGTACATGCTCTCAGCATATCTTCCAGTGTTTGCATCGTTCTTTCGCTCTAACCATCAGTTTGCGGATGATAAGCAGTACTCAAACACAACTTTGTACCCAACTCCTCTTGTAGACTCCTCTAAAACCTCGACATGAAATGACTATCACGATCTGATACAATCGTAAGAGGTACACCGTGAAGTCTTACAATTTCCTTCATGTAAGCATTTGCAAGCTTCTCCATAAACCACTTCTCGTTGGCTTCTATGAAGTGTGCACTCTTGGTGAAACGATCCACGACTACCCAAATCATGTCATGTCTGCTCTTTGTCATGGGTAGTTTAGTCACAGAATCCAACGTGATGTCTTCCCATTTACCCATGGGTACAGGTAAATATTCTAAACTCCCATACGGTTTCTGATGTTGTGCCTTAATTCTTGCACAAGTCACGCACTCGGCCACATACTTCGCAACATCGAGCTTCATCGTCGGCCACTAGTAGTAGGGTTTTAGGTCCCTATACATTTTAGTGCTACCGGGATGAATCGAGTACATGGTATTATGTGCTTCTTCCATCATAAGGTCTCTTATTCCTCCCATCTTAGGTACCCAAATCCGATCTTGGAATACCTTCAGTCCTCGACTGTTTGTACCGAACACTAATGTTTTACCCAAACGTTCTTCCTTTCGGTCATTCTTCTCTAAAGCTTCTTCTTGAGCTTTCCTGATACTTTCCACAATCGTCGAGATGACTTCAATCCTCAACGTACTTGACCTTTTCCTTTCAAGGTTGACTTTCCGACTGAGAGCATCAGCAACAACATTTGCTTTACCGGGGTGGTAAAGTATTTCACAGTCATAGTCCTTGAGTAGTTCTAGCCAGCGTCGTTGCCTCATGTTTAATTCTTTCTGATTAAAGAGATACTGGAGACTCATATGATCAGTGAAAAGCTTGCACTTCGTGCCGTAGAGGTAATGCCTCCATATCTTTAAGGCAAATACTACCACTGCCAACTCCAGATCATGAGTGGGATAGTTCTTTTCGTGCTCTTTCAATTGTCGAGATGCGTATGCTATAACCTTTTCTCTTTGGGTCAGAACACAACCCAACCCGACTCCAGATGCATCACTGTAAACCGAAAAGTCTTCAACTCCATCGGGTAGAGAAAGTATCGGTGCTTCACATAACTTCTTCTTTAGCTTCTCGAATGCCTCATCGTGTTTCTCACTCCACGTATATGTAGCTCCTTTATGGGTCAAAGTTATTAATGGAGCGACTATCGATGAAAAGCCTTGGATAAATCGTCAGTAATATCCAACTAATCTTCAAAAGCTCCGAATCTCCGTGGGACTTTTCGGATGTTCCCACTTCATTACAGCTTCGATTTTTGCTGGGTCAACCGTTATCCCTTCTTGGTTAACCACATGACCTAAGAATTGGACTTCTCGGATCCAAAAATCACACTTGGAGAACTTAGCGTAAAGCTTCTCCTTCTTTAACACTTCCAACACTTCCCGTAGATGCTTACCATGCTCCTCTTGGATTTTTGTGTAGATCAGAATGTCGTCGATGAACACTATCACAGATTTATCGAGGACAGGTTTACAAACCCTGTTCATCAAATCCATGAATGTTGCAGGAGCATTGGTTAGCCCAAATGACATAACCAAGAACTCATAGTGTCTATATCTTGTTCCGAATGCAGTCTTCTTGATATCCTGCTCTCTCACCTTCAGCTGATGATATCCTGACCTAAGATCGATCTCTGAGAAGTAGCTCGAACCTTGCGGCTGATCGAATAGGTCATCAATCCTCGACAATGGATACTTGTTCTTCACCATTGCCTTCTTCAGCTCTCGATAGTCTATACACATTCTCATGCTTCCGTCCTTCTTCTTCACGAATAACACCGGAGCTCCCTAGGGTGATGAACTAGGTCGAATGAAACCGTTGTCCAACAGCTCCTGAATTTGCGTCATGAGCTCCTTCATCTCCATTGGTGCTAATCGGTAAGGTGGCTTTGCTATCGGTGTTGTGCCTGGTAACAAGTCTATACGAAACTCCACTTGCCTATCAGGTGGTAATACGGGAAGATCTTTAGGAAAGATTTCTGGATAATCACACACAACCAATATATTCTGCACCTTTTTCTTTTCTTTCTTAGCATCGATTACGAATGCCAAGTATGATGCACATCCTTTGGACACACATTTTATGGCTTTCATCAGGGAGATGATTCCAGAATTCACTCTGCGTTTGTCCCCGTACACCATAAATGATTCCTTTCTAGGTGGGTTTACCTTTACTATCTTCTTTCGGCATAATATCTCGGCATCGTTGGCGCTAAGCCAATCCATACCCAAAACGATGTCGAAACTGTTTTACTCTATGGGTAATAGTTCTTCGTGGAATTCGTTTCCATTTAGGTCGATGGCGATGTTCCTAATACGATTACTAATAGGTATGAATTTGCCACTGGCAACTTCTACAATCAAGGCATTATCAAGTTTTTCTACAGGCAATGCTAATTTCCCACCAAATTTATGCGATACAAAGGAGTAGTTGGCTCCGGAATCAAATAGTATATTTGCAGGCAAACCATTTACAAGAAAGGTACCTGAAACGACGTCTGGTGCCTCCTTCGCAGCCTCGAGCGTCATCTGGAAGGCTCTTGCCTTCGACTTCGGTGGTATGTTGGGTCTTCCTGCCTCCTTCTTCTTTGGGCAATCCTTTGAAATGTGCCCCTACTCGTTGCACTCATAACAAACCTTCTTAGTGAACGTGCATTCATTGGCATAGTGCCTAGGCTTTCCACATTTGAAACAAGTGACCTCTCCGTCACACATCCCAGAGTGCTTCTTCTTGCACTTGTCGCACCACTTCGCTTTTGATCCTCCTCCTCTCGAACCAGATTTCGAGAATTTACTCTTCTTCCTGGACCTCAAGGATCCGTCAAATTTCCTTTTCTCTCCCACCTCCGCTCTCTCTAGACACTTCTCTCGTATCTGGGTCTCCACATTCTTAGCAGCCCAGATGGAGGCTTTCAGAATGGTAGTTTGGTTGACCATTGGATCGAAGTCTGCTGGTAATCCGAGGTCAAATTTGTTAACCTTGGAGAGTTCAGTTGGGACGAGGTGAGGAACAAGCTTCATTTTCTCAGTAAAGCTTGCAGCGTATTCGGTAACGCTCATTCTTCCCTTCTTCAAATTCTGGATTTCGTTGTTGATCTCCAGAAGATCCTGCTCAAAGAAGTATTGCATCTTCAACTGTACCAGAAAATCCTCCCACGACATCTTGCTTGCTTCACCTTTGGGCATTGAATCAGCTAGTAGCTTCCACCAGCTTAGTACTCCAGATTTCAACAGAGGAACCGCGCGAGCGATCTTCTGCCTGTTGCTACACTCGCAACTCTCAAACATCGTCTCCATCTCAGAGATCCTGTTCATGACTTCCACCGGCATCGGGCTTCCAGATAGACTCGGTGGTTTGGATGCCATGAAATCCTTGTATTTGCATCCACGTCCGTGATTTCCTCCATCCTGGTGGTTTTGCCTAACTATCGGTGGGTTGGCTTGACCAACAATCCCACTGTAGTTTCCCTCCTCAGTCTGCCCTTCATTCAACTCGGGCTGTTCGATCTATATAGTTGCTTCCTCTCGATTTTGCTGGAGAAAATGTCTGGTTTCCTCCATTTGACAATCCAACATCGCCTGGATCATAGCTTGCACTCCGACCATCATTATTGGTCCGGCAACGACTTCCACAAATGGTATTTGTTCAATTACTGGGGGTTGGTTTATGTTCCCATTTGCATTCACATTTCCGCTACGGGTCCTTGCCATCTTGATCTATACACCGAATAAGGTGAATTTAGATCTTTATTTAGGACTGATGTTTAAATCATCCTTATCTCTACAAAACGTTTACATGCTAGTTCTAATATCGTAGTCTACGTTTAGAATCCTAAACACATAAGGTTTCCAGATCCGGTCGGCAACAAACCATAGATCCGAACAATTAACAGCATATCGGGCACAAAACATTTAGCACATAAAATCATTTTATACATAATTCCTAAAATAAGCTAGTGCTCACACCTCACAATCATTGCTTAGCATTCTAAGTTTAAGTCTAGAAATCCTACAAATTCCTAGTTGGCTTAAACTAATGCTCTGATACCAACTGTGACATCCCCAAAATCACGGCCAGAAAAGACCGATTTTGTTTATGCTTTGTTTGAAAATCAGAGTAACATTTTAAATAAAAGTGTTGCGGAATTTTTCCCAAAACAAAAATATGCTAAAGATTTATCAAAAGCATTTCCAAGGAAATGTATTTCATTAAAAGACTTGGGATGTCATGTTCAATACAGATCAAAAGCATAAACAATACAATATAAGCCTTACTACATTATTTCGTATCTACAGGCCTATATCCGTAATCCCTCATCCAAAACATCACATCTATGCTCATGCACCACTACCTGTAATGCAAGAAACTGAATGGGTCAGGCTTGGGAGCTTGGTGAGCACAGAGGGTTTTCAACCCACAATAAATAAGTTTATTAATTTCATTAATAAACAATAACCCGATTACCCGTTCCCATTATCCTCACATTACGTCCCTAAACACCTATCATAAGGGACCTAGCCTAAGGATCATCATCGGGATGGACACCATTGCTAAGGGGGTTCCTTAGCAATAAATGTCCTAAAGGCAACCATGTGGGGGATGGAGTACACCAATGAACACATCGTTCACAAACACCTACAGGTTGCGAGCCTGCTAGCGTTCCACTGGACTGTCTAGAAGAGTCCGTGGTCGTCATCCATACTCCGCTAGATGACAGAATCAACAACATCAACATCGAGGCCTCTCATCATTTTATCACACATCACATATTAAATCTACCCATGTTTTACCCCAACATTTTTTTTGTAGATATAAAATACATATACAATTCAAATCATTGAAAACATGTATAAAAATGTTCATCCAGCATAGATAGCAAGTATTCAGATAATATGCACACATAGCACGTAATTTATATAAAATACTTAATATCTATGTGTAAGTTGAAAGTAACTATGCACTCATCTGAAAAATTGGTGACTCCGAACTCAGACAGCGCTTCGCTTCTTAAAAAGAATTTCCTTCGACGAAACCTAGTATTATTACCACTAGAGTTTAGTCTATTATTCGCCCAGACTAATTAATAGTATAGCTATTATTACTATTATATAAGCGTTAAAAAATACTTATATAACCCATAATAATAGACCAAGTATTTATTATAAGTTCGTAAAACTATAATTAAATAAAAGCTATATTAAAATAGCGTAGGCGTAGCTCACTTACATGAATTTCCTCAAATAACACACATGGATGGTGTTATGAATACCATCGAGTTCTTTGGGCAATTCTAGCTTGTAAGCTTGGTTCCCAATCTTCTGAAGCACTTTGAAGGGTACAATAAACCTTGGACTCAGCTTTCCTCGTTTCCTGAATCGTATAAGTCCCTTCCACGGTGAGACTTTAAGCAGAATCGAATCCCCAGCTTCGAAGGTTATCGGTTGTCTTTTATTGTCAACATAGCTCTTCTGACGATCCTGGGCTGCTAACATCCTTTCCTTAATCACCTTCAACTTCTTAGCAGTCCCATGGACTATCTCGAAGCTCATAAACTGCTTCTCTCCTGCTTCAAGCCAACAAGACGGCGTACGACATTTCTGTCCGTACAAGGATTGATAAGGTGCTATCTTGATGCTCGAGTGAAAACTGTTGTTTTAGGAAAATTCTACCAGAGGTAAGTGCTCGTCCCAATTCCCTTGGAACTGAAGGGTACATGCTCTCAACATATCTTCCAGTGTTTGAATTGTTCTTTCGCTCTGACCATTAGTTTGCGGATGATAAGCAGTACTCAAACACAACTTTGTACCCAACTCCTCTTGTAGACTCCTCTAAAACCTCGACATGAAACGACTATCACGATCTGATACAATTGTAAGAGGTACACCGTGAAGTCTTACAATTTCCTTCATGTAAGCATTTGCGAGTTTGTCCATAGACCACTTCTCGTTGGCTTCTATGAGGTGTGCACTCTTGGAGAAACGATCCACGACTACCCAAATCATGTCGTGTCTGCTCTTTGTCATGGGTAGTTTAGTCACAGAATCCAACGTGATGTCTTCCCATTTACCCATGGGTACAGGTAAATGTTCTAAACTCCCATACGGTTTCTGATGTTGTGCCTTAATTCTTGCACAAGTCACGCACTCGGCCACATACTTCGCAGCATCGAGCTTCATCGTCGGCCACTAGTAGTAGGGTTTTAGGTCCCTATACATTTTAGTGCTACCGGATGAATTGAGTACATGGTCTTATGTGTTTCTTCCATCAGAAGGTCTCTTATTCCTCCCGTCTTAGGTACCCAAATCCGATCTTGGAATACCTTAAGTCTTCAACTGTTTGTACCGAACACTAATGATTTGCCCAAACGTTCTTCCTTTCGGTCATTCTTCTCTAAATCTTCTTCTTGAGCTTTCCTGATACTTTCCACAATCGTCGAGACGACTTCAATCCTCAATGCTCTTGGCCTTTTCTTTCAAGGTTGACTTTCCGACTGAGAGCATCAGCAACAACATTTGCTTTACCGGGGTGGTAAAGTATTTCACAGTCATAGTCCTTGAGTAGTTCTAGCCAGCATCGTTGCCTCATGTTTAATTCTTTCTGATTAAAGAGATACTAGAGACTCATATGATCAGTGAAAAGCTTGCACTTCGTGCCGTAGAGGTAATGCCTCCATATCTTTAAGGCAAATACTACCGCTTCCAACTCCAGATGATGAGTGGGGTAGTTCTTTTCGTGCTCTTTCAATTATCGAGATGCGTATGCTATCACCTTTTCTCTTTGGGTCAGAACACAACACATCCCGACTCCAGATGCGTCACTGTAAACCGCAAAGTCTTCAACTCCATCGGGTAGAGAAATTATCGGTGCTTCATATAACTTCTTTTTTAGCTTCTCGAATGCCTCATCGTGTTTCTCACTCCACGTATATGTAGCTCCTTTATGGGTCAAAGTTGTTAATGGAGCGACTATCGATGAAAAGCCTTGGATAAATCGTCAGTAATATCCAACTAATCTTCGAAAGCTCCGAATCTCCGTGGGACTTTTCGGACGTTCCCACTTCATTACAGCTTCGATTTTTGCTGGGTCAACCATTATCCCTTCTTGGTTAACCACATGACCCAAGAATTGGACTTCTCGGATCCAAAAATCACACTTGGAGAACTTAGCGTAAAGCTTCTCCTTATTTAACACTTCCAACACTTCCCGTAGATGCTTTCCATGCTCCTCTTGGATATGAGTTCTGATAGTTCTCAATTGGTTGCATAACAACTTGGAAGCAACGGTATGCCCTTGTGCTGCCAGGTGGCAAGAAATTAAGAATAAACAAGTTCAGTCCATATGGGTTTGGATTTGTCACTAACCTTGTCTTGTGATTATGGTTATGACAAATTTACATGAATAGGAACACATACACCATAGAAATCTAAGTGTCATAAGGTTTCTCTTCGATTCATGAAAATGATGGTGAGAAAACGCTTTCATTAAGTAGATTTTAAGTAGATATCAGTTGTGATATTTGCTTTCTCAGAGTCGTTAGTGGAGTGTGTTTGGTTAACCGACACACTAACATGGACTTGTGAGAAATGGCAAAGGTGTAAACAATTAACACTAGGATTAGGGCATCCCTTTTCATAGTTCTAAAATTGTTTAGGTACACATGTGAGCTATCTAAGGAAAGGTGTATGATTTTGATAAAGTTTTATCAAAGCATCTCGTATCAGAAATCTGAAATTTGGTAAGAAAGTCAATAAAGGATTGATTTCTAGAAGTCCAGCTGATTTTAGAGTACATGTCAAAGCTAGTGGGAGCATAATTGTTATGTTAGTAATTAGGGAAAATGTCATATTAGCCCATCAAACTTTTTGTGTTTGTTTTAAAAGGTCCTCAAACTTTTATTTTTGCACATTAAAGAAATATACTTTCATTTTACCATTTAATTAGATCCCTTTACCGATTTTAAAAGGTTTATCCCCTATTTTCGTGACATGGAAACTACCGTGGAATATTACTGTTGAAATCTTGGTCCCCAAGAATTGCCAAGTCGTTGCTAATGGTCCCCTTATAAACTGTCTTCCCCTAAATCCGTCTTCCCCACCAGTTTGTTACCCTAATTCGTAACATTCATATCACCGAGTTCGCTTTTTTTCCCACGTATGAATCAAGAAGATGGCCTCAGAACAAAGCTTCTCCTATGGTGGTTTCATAGCTTCGGAACTAGATTTACCAACTGATTACGAAATTCATGCCATGGAAACCTAATTGTAGATTGAGGAAATGCGAGATGAGATGCATCAACAGCTTGGCGAGTTTAGGGAGGAGATACGCAACTTGAAAAGGAAAGTAACAATGATGGGTGTTTTTGGAGTTACAATGATGTCATTGATTGGGGTTCTTGTTTGCGTCGAATGTAGTGGATGGGGATTTTGGTGGGTGTAGTTTAGTTTGTAGGTGGCACGATGGCGATTAGTCTCTTTTGGGTTATCAGGGTTGTCGAAGGTTGTGTCTTTTTGTCTAATTTCATCAATTGCTAGTATATATGTATGTATTAGGTTATGTGTTTTTGGTTGTTTTGAACAATGGTTCCCATTGAGGCTGTAATGGTGTTTAGAACCCAAATTTTGGGGGGTTTTTGTTAAGACAATAACCTCAGTTGTAATGGATGAATGAAATGAAATCTAGTTCCTATTTTAACCTTTGTTTTGCTTTGCATATGATGTTATGGTTTGTAATGAAATGTACCAAATGTGAAGGTCGTATGTTGCAGGACTTAAATTTCCCCTTGAAGTATGGTTTGTAATGAAATGTACCAAATGTGGAAGTACATTGTTATAATTCAAGTCCATTGTTATATGGAATTGCATTGGAAATGTGAAGGTCGTATGTTGCAGGACTTAAATTGCCCCTTGAAGTATGGTTTGTAGTGTAATGTACCAAATGTGAAGTTCCCATTATAACCTTATGTGGAAGTACATTGTTATAATTCAAGTCCATTGTTATATGGAATTACATTGGAAGTACAATTATAAAAAAAAGATTCATGTTATGTTCTAAAGTAAAGAAACTAACATTCATGTTACAAACATAAAAAAAACATCCATACATTCATTAATATCATGTTACAAACAGAAAGACAAACATCCATACACCAATAACTAACATACTCCAAAAACATCTTTAATCTATGTCCATTGGTTTGGTTGATGTATCACCTTCACCGTTCTCTCCTGCAACCTTTTTTGCCAACTTTTTCTTTAGTATCATCTCTAACTTTTTTCTTAATTTCAGTGTATCTACTCTTTACCATTCTTCTTAGTCACACCACTTGTTGACTCATAAACCAATTCCACTTCTAGTATCATCTTCACCCTTTCCCTTCCCATTTTGCCCTTGACCCTTCCTTTTTTTTTAATGCACTAGATTCAACTTCACCTTCAACCTTCCTCTTTTTCACCTAACTTTTTTTAGGGCTTTGACACTACATCACAAGTTGACTTATTGTGGCCTGATTTCTTACAAACACCACAGAACATCTTTTTGCTTGCCTTGGATACTCTGTGTGATCCAGTAACCTCAGTACTGTCCCTCTTTCTCTTAATAGTAGGTCTCCCTGGCATCTTCCTTTTTAATGGTGGCAAAGGTGGTATGTACTCTGTTGGGGGCCACATTGCACTCCCATTCATGCTTCTAATTGTGTACTTGTATGTGTTCATATATATGCAAGCACGATATAGAGGATCAACAAATACCTCTACATCTCTATTAACATAACTAATGGCTGCCACTGAGTGTACACAACCATACCCATTCATTTGCCAAATCCTACAAGAACATGTTTTCTTTTCCAGACCAACTCCATAAGAATCTCCTAAGTTTCTTGTTTCAAATGTATTCAGGCCACTAGGAAGCACTTGGCAGTACCTACAAATAATCAAAGTTAACAGGGGTAATTAAAGTACCTTGACTGGATATTCAATTCAATTATGATGAATAATATAGTACCTTTGTTGGATCTTTAATTCATTTAGGGCAAGCCTTATGTTTGGACATACATCAAGATGTCCCCATCCACTTCCTTTCTACCTCAAACTAAACATCCTCTACATCACATATAGTCTAATATCCTCCAACATTGTAATAATTGGCTTCTTCCTAGCCTCCAATATAACATTGTTAAAGCTTTCAGACAACCCATTCTCAACTGCATCACACCCCCTTCCAAATTGAAACAAATGCTCTTGACCATGATTTTGGATTCCTTCCAATCAGATGCACATAAGCAGCAGGGCTAATCAGTTGAATCTCTTTCATTGCAGAACTGAAAAGAGGTTCAGTTGAGGTCTTGCAAGCCTTCCAAATTAGTTTCTCAAACTGAGCCCCTGGGAATTTCTTCTTGAAATTGGAAAGAACATGCCTGGCACATTGCCTATGTTCTATCTCTGGAAATAAATTTGTCACAACTTCAATTATCCCCTGCATTTATATTATCATAATATTCAGAATTATATCACATTTGAAAGAAATTAGGTATGCCATTATAAAGTAGAAACATACCTTATGTTGATCTGACATCAATGTCCTACCAAAACTGTTGATATAGTGTCTAAGTCCATAACTTTATTTGGTATGTACTTGACCCGACCCAACATGGTCCATTTGGATTGCATGGCATTGCAATACTTGGATAGACAAAATAAGAGAATAAGGCACTTATGATTATTAATATATTATAAGTTCTAATATATTAATAACAATATTATTTAATTAGTATTGATCAAGTATTAATCTAGTATTAATTTGGTGATCAAAGTGAGACTAATTAACTATATAAGGTTGATTATGACAATCATCAATTCTTTTATGGTGGATTAATGATCCATGGTTTATGGGTTTGGTTATAACCATATGGAGCTCCATGGATAGTCCATGGAAGTTACAAACCCATGGGTCATGAGAAGTGAAGAGTCATGGAAATTAGGGTTTACATTTGTAACTCCTAATTATGACACACTATAAAAGAAACCCTATAGCATGCAAAATCGGCACTAGTGTATTCATAAGAGGGCATAACTGATTTTTGAGGCTAAGTGGCATTCTCTCAAGTTATTCCAAGTTTGTAGTGTTGTGTGAAGCATTTGAGGCACAACATTTGGGGATCTAGGCTCACAAAGTCTTGAAGGAATCCAAGCAACAACAAGGTATGTATTTCTACTAGCTTTTATGTTTTATGTAATCCACATGCCATGCTAGTTAGGAAATAACCTTGAAAAAGAAATTTGCATGTATATAGAGAAAACATAGATTCAAGGTTATTAGGGTTGCATGTACACTTAGGAAGTGTTAGAATGCTCAAAACCCATCAGTGGTATCAGAGCCTAGGATTGTTTTCTGTATACTTGATGCAAACTGCTTGAAAAAGTCGAAAATTTGCTCTCTGACGACTGGACTCGCTGAGTTCATGGGGAGGACTCGCCGAGTCCATGAACAAATTCATCCTACTCAACGAGTAGAATCATGCACTCGACGAGTAGGAGCGTGCTGGGCAGCTTTTCGTGATTTGTTGCTAGAAATGGATTAAAATCATTATCCCAAACTGTTTTGGACTAGTAAAAAAAAATTGTTTTTCAAAGTGGTAATGATTATGTTAACCCTTTTTAAATGACTATTATCAATTTTCAAGTTTTATATGTGTTAATATGATTTCTTGAAATTGTTTGATATTAATATTTGTTCTTATGAGTTTTAGAAGATCATAGGAATTGTGTGTAACCTACATGCTTGTTTAATTCATGATCTTAATGTTAATGATGGTGTCCATAACTTGTCCTCAAGTTATGGATAACCAAAAGTCACTTCTTTAAATTGTGATTAAATAACTAAATAGGTTTCATAAAATGAAGAGTCTTCATTTTTATAAACCATTAAAACTCATAAGTTACAAATTGAAGAGACTTGGAATAGTTTCAATTCTTGCCCTCAAGTTTTGGAATTTGAAAAGTCTTACACTTTAATTCCAAATTATTTTTTTTTTTTTAAAAAAAATTCAAACCTTATGGACTTCATTAAATTAATTAAAGTGTTTAATTAAAAGAGTTAATAAGTTCATAAAGACATGGTTTATGTTTAATTAAATTAAGAGTATAGCTTAATTAATAGATTAAACCACCAAGTATTTTAAATGTTAAAAATACACCCTGATACTATTATTATAATTTTAATTATATAGATATGTATAAGAATATGTCATTCTTACTGTTAGTATGCCTCATTCACGAAGCCGATCTATAAGGGGGGGGGGGGTATAAGGTTGTTGCATATAAAATGGTGACTTAATGGGTGTCCACTCTCACCCACCGCTTCCTTGATCGGTGGAGGGTCTTTAGCCGAACGGGTAGGATGCGACTTTAAATACTCATTAAAAGTATAATGAATTATAAAGTAACTATACATTATAAATTCCCAATCTTAGTTACTTTAGGAAAATGTGAAATTGGTACTAGCGCATAAAATTACACTTTGTACCTTACCAAGTCGTTAGTGGAGCGTGTGTGGTTAACTGACACACTAACATGGACTAGTAAGAGTGGCAAAGGATAACTTGACTTTATTATAGATCGGTGGAGCGTGTGTGGTTAACCGGCACATCGATTAGGTAATATTGTTAAGGGTACCAAGTCAATTTGTATGGTTATTCACACCTTGTTTGTGATCCTCGGCATCCCACTCACAAACTTGAGAGGACACACTCGAGATTCAAACATGCCATTGAAAGTTCAATGTATCTCAAAAGATCTAGGAGTTTCAAAACCAATAAAACCTAATAATAAAATATTTTGTTCCTATGGTGGAAATCGGTAAATCATCATTTACCTACCTTTAACGATTTTATAATTTGGATTACGTCATCCCTCTTCCAGTTATAAATAGGTTATTGGGCCCTAGCCTTAATATTTCATATTGAGTGTTATATTAAGGACTTTAAATCAACCAAACCTGAATTTCTCCCATTATAGATGTCTACTTTAGATAGCTATGGTCTTTCTAAATCTTTAGGAAGAAGCTTCCTAATGAAGATGATATCCCAAATGGAAACCAAGGTGAAGGATCAATCCCTTTGTTGTGCATTAGTGGGACTGGAAGTCATACTTCACTTCCTCTACCTCCTCCAATAAATCTCCCTATCCCACAAGTTTCAAGACCTGATAAGTTCTAAGTCACTCAATCCCTATTGGCAAACAAAGTCTATATGTGTTTAGGTCTTGGAGATTAAGTCCCATATTGACAAGTCGGGAGAGTCGGGTGTCGAAGTCTCAAGGTAGCTGGCTATTGACTTGGTCACTCCCTGATGACAGATCATGACATGACCCTTAATGATCTTACATATTTGCTTGATGATGCTGAATCAGCAATGATTGGGAGCATTGGTAAAGCAAAATTTGATTGGACGATCAACTTCGCAAAATTCCATAGACATTGACAATGGTAACATTGGAAGTCCAGAAAACCTTTCTCTTCCCAATTGAAAGGGATTGGCCATAGTCGACTCGGTTGACCCAATGGTAAAGAGAAAGGCTAAGTCTGTGATAGTCCCGTGTACCGTTTCCAAAGAGTCCATATGTTTCTGTTGCCAAAGGAAGGGCATTGGTTGCGAAGCTGCCAAATTTACCTAAAAGTCCATAAGGATAGTAAAGTCAAATGTTTGACTCTGCTTTAGGTAAAGTCCATTGTCTAACTCTATTAAGTTTCCATTCTGAGATTCTTGTTTCATGATGTGACTAGGTCACATATTGATGTTTAAGAATCAAAGAAGAGTGAATAAACTTAAAGGAAGTATATGATGATTCTGATCGTGAAGATGGATTTTGATCGCATGGTTCGGTGATCAGAATTTTGAGTTGTTACTTAAGAGTTAGATATATTGCTTAGGAATAGATAACAACAAGTTTTCCATATGGATTGTAAGGATAAGTTTTCCGCAAAGTTTTAAAATAAAAGAAAAATGGTTTTGATTTTATTTATTTTAAATATCCTTACAATGGCATTTGTGAAAAAGGTTGTTGCTTATATGTTTCCATTGATAAGCAATATGGGTAAATGGATTTGATTCTTCTATTAGTGGTAGTGTCATAATTTACCAAATAAGGAAAGATTCTCATCACCCAAGTTTCAGTTGGATATATACTTGGAATCATGCAACTTGTATTGTGTGATGAATGAGAAGTGCTCATCTTTAGGAAATTAAGACTAATTTCTTGTTCACATTCGCATGTGAGTCAAGCAAAAGACTAAGAGATTGGGTACAGTTGGTTGTGTGCTGGTCAGGTCCACCACAAAGGTTGATAAGATTATTCATTATGATTTACTAAAGTTTAGTAAATATGGTTATGCTTACAAGTTTAAGTGTAGTTCTGAAACATTGGAAAAGTTTCAATGTATGGCAGAATGAATAAGAAGAATCAAATAAGGCAGAAAGATAAAAGTTTCTCCAATATGAAGAGATGGGAGAGTAGTTGTGTATTTTGTTTTATGATTATCTTAGTGAATATGAAACCATATCACATTTGATCCTCTAAGGACACCTTAGTTCATTTGTTTGGCTAAGGAGAGGAATCATGAGTTGTTGAAATGGTTAAATCAAAAGATAAATCATACATCCAAATCAAATCTTAGAGTCGTACTCCAAGATTGAGCCATTGAGCGACATAATCTTTAGAAAGTTTATAACACTTATCAAATGTAGAGTAAGATGTGTCCTACTCTTGTACATTTGAGGGTTGTTAGTTGTTATGTTTTGGATAAAACAAAGACAAACTAAGTCCAATTATGGGAAGTGTTTAAATTGATAAGAATCTCCACTAACTATTGAATATTTATTTTGTCAAGGAATGGTTGTTGACAAAGAGAATCATATAGGTCAAGAGGTCAGTAGGAGTCTTAAAAAGATCTTAAGATGGATTCAAGAACTAATCAAGAGTTTTGTTAATCACTAGCCCACGACTTGAGGTTTGTAACCTATCGTGTTGACATATTCTGTGCACATCCCAGTTAAGATTGGCTTTGCATTGGAGTTTTAAGAGTTCTCGACTGTTTGCATAACAACCTGGAAGCAATGGTAGGCCCTTGTGCTTCCGGGTGGCAAGAAGTTAAGATTGCACAAGTTCAGTCCATATGAATTTGGAAGTGTCACTAACCTAGTCCTGTGATTATGGTTTTGACAAAATTCACATGGAAAAGAACAAATACACCATAAAATCTAAGTGTCATAAGGTTTCTTTTCGATTCATGAAAATGATGGTAAGGAAACGCTTCCACTAAGAAGATTTTAAGTAGATAGCGGTTGTGATATTTGCATTCTCATATAGTTAGCGGAGCGTGTGTGGTCAACCGGCACACTAACTAGTGAGAATTGCTAAAGGTCTAGAAAAACATGTGAGCTATCTAAGGAAAGGTGTATAATTTTGAGAAAGTCTTATCAAAGCAATCTAGTATCAGAAATATGAAATTTGGTAAGAAAGTCAATAAAGTATTGATTTCTAGAAGTCCAGTTGATTTCTGAGTACATGTCAAAGCTAGTGGGAGCATAAAGTGTTATGCTAGTAATCATTATGCTAGTGGGAGCATGATGATTATGTTAAATATTTCAAGTTAGCAATGTTAATTATAGAAAACCAAACTTTCAATTTGCTTTGAAAAGTTGTTTGCTATAATTAAGGGAGAGGATTTTATACTTCACTCCAATTCTACAAGCTTAGATTAAGAATTTAATCTACTTTAGTCAAGAATATATATGAATGTTATGCCGGAATGGTTCAACATAAGGAAATTCTATATATGTTGCGTTCTCAAAACTCGATTATGATTACGGCATACCTCTTCATAGTTCGAATTGTGAGAACATGGAAAATAAAAATTTTATAGCATGAATCATGTCCCATATGCTTCGGATATTGGATCGACTGCATGTGCTATAATATTCATCCATTCTAAAATTTCCAAATGCCTAGGGCTTTAAGATGGAAAAGGAGTAGAACTAGAAATGACTAAAATGATTAAGCAAAATTGTCGAGGACAATCTGAGGTTTACCAAAGATTGGTTGCTGATGGACAATTAGAAGTATAGAGTAAGGACCATATTGACATATTTTGAAAAGAGGCAACTCTTGTTCAGAAGTGATGATCAAAATGGTAATATGGAATTGTCTCCATAGGTGGAAGTTATTCTGTGAATCTGTGTAAGATTAAAGAACTTAATGCTAAGAAGGATGTTCAAAAGAATGTACTTTGAATTTTAGACTTCATTTCCATGGAATTGTTTTCAATTGGAATGCTTTGTAATGTCTGTTGCCAAGTCTTTGTGACTTCTGTGCATAGTCATTACAAGGGGATCATTGCATATAAGTTTAGAATCTAACAGATTACAGTAAATGGCAAGAGTTTGGTATTCTTGCATTTACAACAAGGATTGGAATTGTGAAATGAGCATCATTGGAATATTGTCAATTGATCTATTTCACAAAGAGAGGACCATATGTAAACACAGTATGCATACTTGGAGTATGGCATAATTGTTGTTTGGAAAACCATAGTGTACATGCTTTGAGCATAGGACAACTAATGTTTTAATTCAAGCATAAAGTTGATTAATCGAAACATAAATAATGAGTAATCAATATGATGCTTAAATAAAAGGTGTTTTTATTTACACTAAAAGTGTTGGGGCCATATAAGATTAGTATTATTCTTGTGTTTCACTTTGCATGTTTTGACTTCCAGAATAGTTATGTTATGGTTTATATCATATTATTCAAACCATCCACAGTCAGTCATATGTTGGAAGTAGATATGAATCAAGACTGTCATTAATTTGGCTTGTATGATTTGTCTAAAGTGATTTAGACAATGCAATGGTTGCTACAACATTCATGAGTACTCATAAGGGTTGGGTATTGTATGCAACCCACGCTCACTTGCATCACTTCATGGAATTTATCTCGAGTGATCATGAGATGGTAATATCATATAAATCTTCAAACCTAGAGATATGAGTTGTTGACTATGAGTTGGTTATTCATTGATTGTACGAAAACGCGTTGGTAACTCGATGTTATAAAACGTGCCTTTGTGAATAATTCAACAAGTAGTTAGTACAAGCACATCAGTCGAAGTTTATTTGTTCCTTCTAGAGATACAAGTGATATCTGGGCCCCTCGATGATTTGGTTTTGACCTACGTGCCGGGCCCAATCAGAACCTAATTGATGTGTTCAATTTAGTTCTATGTCGAAACAAAATTAGAGATCGAGAAACAAATGCTGGACAATAAGTAAGACCATGTTCCATGTGTTTGTCCGGCTGATATCATGAGAACAGAGGATTATATGATCACTTATCTTCAATGGTGTATCATCATCATCTCAGTTTCGAGAGACTTTGAAAGAGCTACGATTTCTAGTCGGATTTTGAAGTCATATTTACAAATATAGTTATTAGACTTATCCAAGTGGGAGACTGTTGGATATAGTGTCTAAGTCCATAACTTTATTTGGTATGTACTTGACCCGACCCGGCATGGTCCATTTGGGTTGCATGGCATTGCAATACTTGGATAGACAAAATGAGAGAATAAGGCACTTATGATTATTAATATATTATAAGTTCTAAATTATTAATAATTGTATTATTTAATTAGTATTGATCAAGTATTAATCTAGTATTAATTTGGTGATCAAAGTGAGACTAATTAAATATATAGGGTTGATTATGACAATCATCAATTCTTTTATGGTAGATTAATGATCCATGGTTTATGGGTTTGGTTATAACCATATGGAGCTCCATGGATAGTCCATGGGAGTTACAAACCCATGGTCATGAGAAGTGAAGAGTCATGACAATTAGGGTTTACGTTTGTAACTCCTAATTATGACACACTATAAAAGAAACCCTATAGCATGCAAAATCAGCACTAGTGTATTCATAAGAGGCCGTAACCGATTTTTGAGGTTAAGTGACATTCTCTCAAGTTATTCCAAGTTTGTAGTGTTGTGTGAAGCATTTGAGGCACAACATTTAGGGTGCTAGGCTCACAAAGTCTTGAAGGAATCCAAGCAACAACAAGGTATATATTTCTACTAGTTTTTATGTTTTATGTAATCCCCATGCCATGCTAGTTAGGAAATAACCTTGAAAAAGAAATTTGCATGTATATAGAAAAAACATAGATTCAAGGTTATTAGGGTTGCATGTACACTTAGGAAGTGTTAGAATGCTCAAAACCCATCAAAAACCACCTTCAAGATGCAGATCTTCTTGCAAGTTTTCTAAGAACCCTTTCCAGTTGTCTTTATTTTCAACACAAACTACATCCCAAGCTATTGGGTATATATGATTGTTACCATCCCCACTAACATCACATAATAATTGACCAATACACATTCCTTTTAGAAAACACCCGTCTAAGTTTATTATCCCTCTACAGCCACTTCTCCAACCCTTCTTTAGTGCATGAAAACATATATATATATATATATATATATATATATATATATATATATATATATATATATATATATCCTGCTAAAGTAAGTTTTCCTATCTGGCATAGAGTTCACAGACAACTTGAATGTTGACCCCGGATTAGATCTTTTTTATCTCTTCACCATAGGACCACAACTTTGCATAATTTTCCACTAAGGTACCTTCAACAAGAGACATTGCATGTTGCTTAGCTCTCCTACATTGTCCCATACTAACCTCTATGCCAAAGTTATTCTTTACTTCCTCTTTTAACATCCTAACATTGAATTTCTGATTCTCAAGCACTTCCCGGGTGAAATGACTACCAATACATATATAATTAACAATTGACCCTAATTTAAAATTTCTTGCACAATTGTGGTCAATGATAAGGGACTTCATCTGGAAAGACTACTCCTCACTCATCCATGACGCCCAAAGCCTAAATATGCATTGACCATTACTACACTTAACCAATAACTTTTTATTGTCGTTTTTTCAAAGTACAATTGATATCCATTTGCTAGAGCATAATTACAAATCACAAATTTTAATTGTTGAGGGTTGGTGAACCTAGAATTGGAAACTGCTTCTTCCAAGTATGTCTTCATAAACATCATTCTTCCTTTCACATCTGGGACATTATCATCTTCATCATCTTTTTGATCACCTTCTGTGGCTTCCTCATTTCCATTACCCTGAATTACTCCTTCATAGGTTATTCCTTCCATGTTGATTTCTTCTGAACTCTTAATTTCAGTTAGGTCAATACCTTCTTCCCCTTCGACTGACATGTTTGACTTGACAGAACAATTATCCTCATTTTCATTTTCATTTGCCTTCATTACATGCACAGTAGTACCAGAATGGTCCATGTAAATAAAAACTTGTACACCACATTGATAAGTAATGTCTATAAATTCTTGATATTCACGTTCATTCGAAATCAAGGTTAAACCTTCTGGGATTTGTAAATCGGGTTGACAATAATAAACTTTCTCACACTTCTCTTGTGTGCATCGTTCAAGAAAACCCACAAACTCATTAAATGACATACCAACAAAAACGACATTCTCGAACACATGATGAACACCATCAGAATAGCAAAAAGGTTTGTTGATGAACACACCTTAGAAATGAACTTTGATTGACAGGAATATATCCATCAATCTTCAGTTACTATGGTGATACGACGAGGGTTTTCTTCAATGATGAGGGGTTTCTTCAATGAGGGGGAGGGGATTGTATAATGCACACGGTTTACTTTATAAAAAATTAATAAAAGCACAACACATGTGGCCATTTCATTAAATGACATGTCACCGACATTTTCACTCGTGGCATGTATATTACCTATCAACCCGGTAGAAGGTAACATAAGCGTATTTTAAAATAGAGAAATGAAAGTATATTTCTTTAATGTGCAAAAAAAAAAGTTTGGGGACCTTTTAAAACAAACACGAAAAGTTTGATGGGCTAATATGATATTTTCCCTAGTAATTATGCTAGTGGGGGCATAATTAATTATGATGAGTGTTGCAAGTTAGCAATGTTAATTATTGAAAACAAAACTTTCAATTGGGAAAAAGTTGTTTTGCTATAATTAAGGGAGATGAAATTGTACCTCATTTCAATTTTAAAAGCTTAGATTGAGATTTTAATCATCTTTAGTCAAGGATATATATGTGAATTTTATGTTGGAATGGTTCAACATAAGGAAATTCTATATATATTGCGTTCTCAAAATTCAATTATGATTATGGCATCTCTCTTCATAGTCGAATGATGAAAACATGGAAAATAAAAAGTATTGTAGCAAAAGGCTGGTCTAGGATCATGTCTTTATGTGAGACATCATGAATCGTGTCCCATATGCCCCAAGTATAGGATCGATTACATGTGCTATAATATTCATCCGTTCTAAATTTTCCAAATGCCTAGGGCATTAAGAGGGAAACGACTAGAACCGGATATGACTAAAATGATTAAGCAATTGTTGAGGACAATCTGAGGTTTACCAAAGATTGGTTGCTCATAGAAAATTGGAAGTATAGTGTTAATTTTGAAAGGACCATATTGACATATTATGAAAAGAAGCAACTTTTGTTCAGAAGTGATAGACAAAATGGGAATGAGGAAATGTTTCCATAGGTGAAAGGTATTCATTAAATCTGTGTAAGATTAGAAAAACTTAATGCAAGAAGGATGTTCAAAGAAATGTACTTTGAATTTGAGACTTCGTTTTCATGGAATTGATCTCTATTGGAATACTCTGTAAATGTCTGTTGCCAAGTCTTTGTGACTTTTGTGCACAATCATTACAAGAGAATCAATGCATATAAGTTTAGAATCTAACAAATTTCAGTAAATGGTAAAGAATCTTGTATTCCTACATTTGTGGTAAGGATTTGGGATTGTGAAATGAGCATCATTGGAATCATGTTCAATTGGTCTATTTCACAAAGTAAGGATCATAGACAAACATAGTGTGCATACTTAGAGTATGACATAACTATTGTTTGGACAAACATAGTGTGCATACTTGGAGCATGGAATGACTATTGTTTCAGTTCAAGTATTAAGTTGATTATTCGAAACATTATACTATGAATAATGTGTAATCAATATGGTGATAAATAAAAGGTGTTTTATTTATATTCATAAGTTCTGAGGCCATATTGGATTCGATTATTCTTGTATTTTCACCTTGCATGTTTTGACTTCCCGAATAACTAGGTTATTCAAACTCTCCACAGTCAATCATACTTTGGAAGTAGGTATGAATCAAGACTGTCATGAATTAGGCTTGTACATGTCTAAAGTGTTTAGACATAGCAAAAGTTGCTGCAACATTCATGAGTGCTCCTGGAATGAGATTCGAGTATTGGATCAAACCCATGCTCATTTGAATCACTTCATGGATTTTATCACAAGTGATCATGAGACAATAATATCTTATATTCTTCAAACAAAGACATGTGAGCTGTAATTGCACGTTAGTTTCACATTAACATATGTAAACGCAACCAGTAACTTGGTTGTTATAAAACATATCGTTGTGTGTAATTTGATGAGTAAGTAGAAGCAAACAGTTGGGTCGAAGTTTATGCATTCCTTTTACCCTTGGAGGGATAAAAGCGTTATATGTGGGCCCCTCGATGATTTAGTGATGACACCCCTAAGTGTTTGGCCAAGCCTGGACTGATTAGATTTGTTCAATAAGCCAATCATCATAAATCAGTAATCGGGAAACAACAAATGGACAGAGAGAATGATTATAATCCATGTCTCAGTCCATATGATATCTAGAATGGAGGAATACATCATCCCTTATCTAATGGACACATCATTTGACTAAGTTAGAGTTCGGTAGCAGCTTTAAGAGCTACGATTGCTAGTCGGGATCTTGGAGTCATACTTGAATAATAGTTTTAGACTTATCCAAGTGGGAGACTGTTGGATTAGATGTCTAAGCCCATAACTATTATTGGTATGTACTCGACCCGAGAGTAGCATGGTCCATTTGGGTTGCACTTCACCAGAACAATTTGTATGGATAGTCTTTTGAGAATAGTATGTCGATGATTTATTAATATATTCTAAGTTATAGTATATTAATATGAAATCATATTATTTAATTAGAATTGATCAAGAATTAATTTAGTGATAAAAAAGGAACTAATTAAATATTGACTCTTATATATATATATATATATATATATATATATATATATATATATATATATATATATATATATATATATATATATATATATATATATATATATATATATATATATATAGAATGGGCTAAGTTCATTTAGGATGAGCTAAGCTTGCATGGATAGTCCATGGAGTTTTTAACCCATAGATCCTATAGAAATGAAAGGTCATGGGTATTAGGGTTTTTACATGAATGTAACCCTAATCCTCCATACTATATAAAGAGGTCTTTGGCACATGAAATGGCATTAGTGTGTGAGTGAATAAGAGTGGGCCGATTTCTAGTGTGATTACTATTCTCTCAAGTTTTCCAAGGTGTTTTGGTGATTTGTGATTCCACTTGAGGCATCCACATTATTGGTGTTAGGCTCTTGAAGTTCCAAGGAATCAACTACAAGAAAAAGGTATGTCATCCCACTAAGTTTTATATTACCAATACCCCATAGTATGTTAGTTAGGATGAGAACCTTAGAAAAATCATATTTGCATGTATAATAGAGATAACATAGATCCAAGGTTTCTACGGTCTCATGCACACCATAGGAGTGTTAGAATTATCAAAACCCTTTAGTTTGCACCTGTGATTAAGGTACAACAGCTTGCTAGGGAGTTCCAGGATCTCCAGAAGATGATTGAGATGGTGACTGAGATCACCACCATGTTGAGGGAGAGGTCCCTTCTCGTTCCGCAGTACGTGGCAGACTAGGAGATGAAAAAGGCTCGAAACCATGAGATGTTGCGGAGTGATATCCGCCAGTTTTTGAGCCAATCCAGCTGCAATACACTGGAAGATATGATTACGAGGGTGAGAGAGAGAGAGAGAGAGCGAGTTGGATTTGGAGTTGGAGAAGAAAAGGAAACCATAGGGGGTTCAGTCAGGGAGGGGGGGGGGAAGAAGCCCAAGGTATCAGATCACCGATTGAGAAGCCAGCAGGGTCGCAGCCACCATGGCAAGTGCGAGAAGTTACATGAGGGGATGTGTAGGGTGGGTAGTTCCGCATGCTGTAAGTGTGGCCGAATTGGTCATGTTAGCAGGGCTTGTACTACTACCACCACCACCACAATATCAGACCTTATTTGCTTCCAGTGCAATTAGATGGGACACAAGCGGTCACAGTGCTCAACTTTATCAACAACAGGACAGGTGGTGGCTCTCGCTACTGCTACATTAAGGATTACCGATGGCCGTTAGGTCCGGTCAGAGGCGAATGTGGCGAAGAGTAGAGCCTTTTAGCTGACAGCAGAGGAGGCACGTTCAGCTCTCGATGTGGTGACGGGTATGTATCTTCTCTTTATATCTTTATATATATATATATATATATATATATATATATATATATATTGTTGCTTATGTTTATGTGTTTCATTATAGGATCGTTCCTTGTGAATGGTATGTCTGCTCTAGTATTATTCAATTCGGGGGATACCTAATCTTCTGTATCGCTCGCGCTCAGCAGGCAATTTGTGGGAGCTCCAGGGGAGCTGGACTGTCCACTTGATGTAGAGATAGCGAATGATAAGACCATTCGGGTTGCGAGGGTTCATCGAGGATGTACACTGCAGTTGTTTGATGAGCCGTTTTTCGTATATTTAGTCCCTATTCCCCTGCGAGGGAATAAGGTTATAGTGGGTATGGACCGGTTGAGCCCCAATGGGGAAGTGATCGACTGCGAGCATCAGCTAGTACGAGTTCGAACCCCAAATGGGGGAGGGTTAGTGATCCAGGGTGAGAGGCCGCAACATGGGCTGACTTTGTGTTCAGGAGCGAGAGCTAGGTGCTACCTTCAACAATGTTGCGCAGGTTATGTCGCCTATGTTATGGATACCTGAGATAAGGTTAAGGCGACAATGCATGATGTATCGATCGTACGGGAGTTCCCAGACGTGGTCCCAGAAGATTTGTCTAGGTAGAGTTCAGGATTGACCTTGTCCCTGGTGCGGCTCCGATAGCCAATGTACCATATCGGTTGGTTCCTCCCGAGATGCATGAGTTATTTACACAACTGCAATAGTTGTTAGACAAGGGATTTATCAGGGTGAGCAGTTTGCAATGGAGAGTCATGATCCTGTTTGTAAAGAAGAAGGATGGGTCACATCGGATGTGTATAGATTACCGGGAGCTGAATAATGTAATGGTGAAGAACCTTTATCCGCTCCCGAGGATTGATGACTTATTTGGCCAACTTTAGGGTGCGTCTTGGTTCTCCAAGATTGATCTGCAATCAGGTTATCACCAAATGCGAGTCAGGGACGACGTGGTGCCGAAGATAGCCTTTCAAAGTCGCTATGGTGACTATGAGTTCATGGTAATGTCATTTGGGCTCACCAATGCTCCTGCCGCATTCATGGACCTCATAAACCGCGTGTGCAGATCGATGCTGGACCGATCTGTGATTGTCTTCATCGATGATATCTTGGTTTATTCCAAGACTTAGGAGCAGCATGAGGAGCACCTGGGGGAGGTGCTGGAGACGCTGAGGAAGGAGAGACTTTTCACAAAGTTCTCAAAGTGTGAGTTCTGGATTCACGAGGTGCAGTTTTTGGGGAACCTTGTCAATTAGAAGGGTATTCCGGTCGATCCGGACAAGATAAAGGTCATGATGCAGTGGGAGATTCCGAGGTCTCCATCTAAGATTTAGAGTTTTCTCGGTCTAGCGGGTTACTATGGGAGATTCATCCAGGATTTCTCCAAGATCACTGTTCCTTTGACCCGACTGACCAAGAAGTTGTTGATATTCCGCTAACTTTGCTGACAGACGTTGATGACTTTGTGGTTTACTGTGATGCTTCTTTCATGGGCATGGGTGCAGTGTTGATACAGCAGGGTCACGTGATAGCATACGCTTGGAGGCAGTTGAAGCCTCACGAGGCGAACTACCCGATGCATGATTTGGAGCAGGGGCTGTATTTTTCACCCTCAAGATTTGGTGACACTACCTTTATGGGGTTTGTAGTACCACTTACACAGACCACAAGAGCTTGAGGTAACTGATGGATCAACTGAATCTGAACATGAGGCAGCGTCGGTGGTTAGATATGGTGAAGGATTATAACTGTGAGATCCTTTATCGCCTAGGGAAGCCCAATATGGTGGTCAATGCTCTTAGCCGCAAGGCAATGAAGGCTCTGATTCAATATATATGTCTGAGGATAATAGTGATTACTCCATTTTTAGAATGGATTTGGGAGGCACATGTCGAGGGTATGAAGGAAGAGCGTCGGATGTGTGAGCAGATTGTAGGCCATATGGCCTCATTTGATTTTGACAGCCATGGGTTGTTAACCCTGCATAAGAGGGTTTGGGTTCCGTACTGGGGCGGTGTACGACAGGTTCTAATGGATAAGGCCAACAAGTCGAGGTTCTCCATCCATCCCAGGGCGACGAAGATGTACCGGGATCTTCTCCCTGACTATTGGTGGCCCTGCATGAAGCAGGACATAACATTGTATGTGGAGCGGTGCTTGACTTGTAGGAAATTCAAGGCCGACCACTAGCAACCCCACGACAAGATGCATCCATTGGATATTCCCGTGTGGAAATAGGAAGATATCACTATGGATTTCTTCACGAAGCTTCCCAGGACCGCACGCATAGTAGATTCGATATAGGTCATCATGGATTGGTTGACCAAGAGTCCTCACTTCATCCCGATCCAGGAGAGTATATCGGTTGAGAAGCTAGCCAAGAGCAATGTACATGAGGTGGTGGCACGAGATGAAGTGCCGGTTTTGGTTGTGTCAGACCGAGATTTTCGTTTCACTTCCAGATTTTGGAAGCAGTTCCACGATGAGATGGGTACTCGTCTTCACTTCAGTACCGCTTTTCACCCTTACACTGACGGGCAGAGTGAGAGGACGAACCATAATCTCGAGGATGTGCTGCGCGCTTGTGTATTTGATTTTGTAGGACCCCAATCTGTTGGGGTGAGGTCGGTCTGAGAGTCATGGGCAGTACTAAAGTGGTGCTCAAGACAACGGAGAAGATCCAGCAGGTCTAGAGCAAGCTCCAGACTGCTCAGAGTCGGCAGAAAAGTTATGCCGACAAGCGTCGTTCAGACCTAGAGTTTTAGGTAGGGGATATGGTCCTCCTGAAGTTGTCACCTTGGAAAGGTGTCATCCAGTGTAGGAAGCGGGGCAAGCTGGGCCCCAGGTACATCGATTCGTTCAGGGTTTTGGCTTGGGTGGGCCAGGTTGCTTATCGTTTGGATCTTCCAGCAGAGCTTAGCTAGATCCACAACACTTTTCATGTCTCCCAATTGTGGAAGTGCTTAGTCGATGACTCCACAGTTATGCCTTTAGAGGATATACAGGTTGATGACAGCCTGAACTTCGTCAAGAGACCGGTAGCCATTCTCGACAAGAAGATGAAAGAGCTGAGGAACAAGAGGCTAGAGCTGATGAAGGTGCAGTAGTAGCACCGCAAGGGCTCGTAATGGACTTGGGAGCACAAGGAAGAGATTGGGGAGCACTACCCAAAGTTATTTCTAAGCGTAGCGGACTTCGAGGACGAAGTTTGATTCAAGTGGGGAAGAATTGTAACATCCGTCACTTGAGGTAATACTTATTTAATATCTTTGTAATTAATTGTTTGGCTATGAGATAAATAATGGATTATTGTGTGGGCTTTAGCAACTGAGCCGATAGGATTTGGGCTGCCCGAAGAAATACGTTGGGCGTAAGCTTGGTGTATGCGGCGCGTAGTGCAACATTGGATGCGGGGGCGGAGGTGCGTACGCAAGCAGACTCAAAACCCTAAATTTTTAGCGTTTTGAGCCATATAAACACAACATTATGACTCAAACTCTAGCCTCCTTACCGGCCTCTAAACCTTAGAAACCCTAGATAGCCTTTCATTCCTTATCCTTGTGAGTTTTTGGCCTTGTGAAGCTCATTATGGTGTTTAGAAGCTTGAAAGGGGAAATAAGAAGTTTAAGAAGAAGAACTTGAGTAGCTTGAGTTCAAGGATCTGAGATAACATCACCATTTGGCACTTATTTGACGTAAAAAGCTTTCAACTTTCCTCATGAATGCTTAGATCTATGTTAATGGTCTTTTGGACCTCTTTAGGTCCCAAGAATGGATTTATATGAGTCCAATCCGTTTCTAGACTAAGGGTTTCCACCCTTAGTGCTAAATGTGTCCCTAGAGTAGTAAAGTTTCAATCTTGAAGGTCCTTTTGCTACCATGCATGAGTTCTAGTCATTTCCATGGAAGTTAGTTGCTATTACAAGTTTAGGTCCATTTGGTGGATTCCAAGCAACCAAGTAATCGACTTTATTCGTTAAGACATGTTAACAGACTCAGATATGTATTTTAGGCTTAAAGTCTTAAGGGATTAAGCACTTTTGAGGAATATGGCTTAACAGGGTGGTAAGATGGGCGTACAAGCCATGCAACTTGTACGCTTAGCGTACAGAGGAGTACGCCCTGTGTACTCACTGATTTGGGCTTCACATCATTTGGGCCTCAGTTTGGGGTAATCTTTGGACTTCTTAGCTTTTGGGCCTTACTGGGCCATCAAGAGCCAGTTATTGGGTTAAGGACATGTTTGGGCTTAGGGGAAAGCCTATTTGAGGAGTTGGCCGAATTTAGAAAATTGGGACAGTAGTGGGCCTTTAGTGGTCCATTAGTGGGCTTGGAAATATTAGATGGAATTGGGCCTATGATATGGTCCAAATTAGACCAGAGGGTAAAATGGTCAGTTTATCCTAACAAGGATTATGGGATTTTGACGAAGTGTTGTTGTGATAATGACAGCAGGGGAGTCATTGGAGTAGCCGTTAGAGATTCCTTACCGTGAGATTCCACATTTAGCCTTACGAGGTGAGTTTCCTCCTGTAGGAACGAGATGAAGGCACCAATTTCGGCTCGTTTATGTATCTTAGTATGTTCCGCACAAAGGTCTGATGTTGGGCAATGCCCGATGTAGGTTATTATGTATCCGGATTCCAATTCGATGTCGGGCGGTGCTCGAGGAATGTTTGTATGCTTGATGTCTACGAGATTCTTGCATGTGCTTGTTTTATATGTTTCTAGACTTCATTATGATGCCTGGGAAAGACTGAGGAATGTTTATATGTTTCCGGATTTCGGTCCGATATTGGGCGGGGCCCGAGGAATGTTTATATGTTTATGTTATGTGATTATTTATGTGTATTTGTTGTTATATATATATATATATATATATATATATATATATATATATATATATATATATATACACACCAAGCTTTGCTCGATGTTGGGCAGGGCCCGATGCCGGATATTATCCGATGTCGGGCCGGGCCCAATGCAGCGGGCAAGGCTCATGTTATGTTATTATGTGATTATGTGTATGGTGTGGTAGTTTGGGAGACTCACTAAGCTTTGTGCTTACAATTTTCAATTTTGGTTGTAGGTACTTTCGGTAGCAAAGGGAAGAGCTCGGGATGACTGCAGTACACATACCATGATTTTAGCCTGGGATATTTTTACTCTTATATGTTTGACATATGTTTATTGTAACATACCCGCTTTAAAATTGTATTTTGTAAATGTTAAAAGTAAATAATATTATGTAATATTATGTGATATTGAGTATTGAGTTCTAACAGATAGTTTTTTACTAGAAATGAAGTAAAACTATGTTTAGAATCACTGGAAAATATTGAAAGTCTTATGAGATTCCAATCAAAAGGCAAATATTGAAATTTACAAAAATATATAATTTGAAATAATTATAATTACATTATTGAAAGTTGTAAATAATCTCGTTAGAAACATTTAGGCGAAAACCTCATCGAAATCCGAGTTATAACGAAGAAGTTATGACCAATCGAAGATCCGCGACAAACCGGCACAACACCGAATGACGTAAAAAGTAAGTTTTTGATAAACTACTTTTTAGCCTTGGTGATCTAAATAAAAGTCGTAGTATTTGTTAAACCGAGAATTTTCATAAAAAGAACGTCCAAACCTAAATTCGTTTGAAGAAATTATGATTTTTCTAAGTTTCAGAATAACAGTAGACAGCTAAAAACTCGAAATGAAGATCGATCGATATTTAGCCGACACAACCTAAATGAGAATCGAAGGTCTCTTCAATAGTAGTACAACGGTAAAAAGACAGACGAAAACAGACGTCATATGAAGAAGTTAATAATTTTTAACGGATTTTCCTGTCCCGATCTGTTAAAAATAATAATATTAAAAATAAAGTCAAAATTAGCCGATGAAGTCTAAACGAAAGTTGTAGAGCATAATTTTACCTACGCACGCATATAAAGAACATAACAAAACTAAGCCAGTATGCGAAAGTTATGGATTTTAGAAGTTTGGGGATTAATTTATGAGGAATGTCACATGGATAAGGTCGGATCTTGCACACGTCACCCGCCCCGTGTCCGATCTCGGTGAGTCAGCATATGCGTGTCCGATCCAGGGAGCCGTCCGAAGCGCGGTCCAATTAGCGTCCGACGCGTCCCCCCCCCCCAATTGCACCCGAGGCCTAAGTCCAATCAGATGCCGCCACCTGCCTTCCCTCGCCTCCGAGCCTCAGTGCTGCGATGCATTTTCCCTTTCCTCTTGCTTCGGATCCAAGGCTCGCAGCTATATAAAGGGTGCGAGACCTCCCGGTTAGATTTAGAAAATTGCCACTTTTTCACCCCTAATTCCATATTTTAGCTATTTCTACTTCCCCCGAAGCCCTGAGATCATTTCTAACACACGAAACACTCCCCGAAGTGCCCAAGGAGCCCGAGAAATTTATCTTTTCGGTTTAAAGCTCAACCCTCGTAGGGCCCAGTTTTCAATAAAGCTCCTGGTTTTCAACGAAGAAAGCTATTTATTATAACGAAGTGCTGCACAAATTATTATTTTAACCCCCGGTTAATTCACGGTGAGTTCAATATATAGGAACAATTGTATGTTATGTGTTATATGTGCTATGTGATTTTCAGTGTTATTATTCCAGGTTATTTTCCCGTGTTATTTTTATTTGCTATTTTAATAGCAAAGTAATACCTTTGACCATGTGATCAGTGACAGGACTTAGATTCACATTGGTACTGGTATGTAGTCTCTGGCCATGTAGAGAATGTCTTCGTAAGAGAATGACTTCTATTCTATGGCATTGGCAGAAGGTTAGACATGGTTATATGCCTGAAATCTACCAAAATGTTAATTAGAAGTTGTATGTCTACTGTGACATTTGGGCCAAAGCTTTATTGATGTATATCAAGTATGGAAATTGTTATGTCTCAATGATTGTATATCTTTGAATCAAATCATTGATTGATATGGAAAGTTTGTCACATTATTCACATATGCCTTTGTTGTTCCTTGTTCCTCTTTGCTTCCGCCATATTGAAGTATATATATGGCATAACATTATATTGTATCTATTATTGAACTCACTAAGCGTCACCGCTTACCCCTCTCAATGTTTAACAAATTGCAGGAGATAAGTAACCACTATAGTTGTATACTATTTGAAGGTTTAGAATAGTTATGAAACTATTGTATTTTGTACTCATGTATGTATAAATTATAGTATCCTGGGAAGTTATGTAATATATAACACTTTGTAATAGTCGGTTTGTATCCAGTAGTTTGTAATCACTTTATCAATGTACAATATTGTTTTTATGAATATGCATGTAGCATGTTTTGGAGTAACAATTGTCAAGTATGAAAGTTTGGGACTTTCAAAAATATGAAAGTGTAGGTATTTCATTTATGATGTTCTGAGAAACAATGACTTATGATTTTCATGTGATGTTTTGATTACTATGGTTTTATTAATAATTAAAAGCGAAAATTTTGGATCGTGTTTTTAGGATGTTTCAATTCTCCTTTAGGCGAAGTTTTCTAATTACCCTTTAAGAGTTTGCTCTAAGTCTTGGGTCGAGGAGTGTTGCACTTCGGGCCTAGTAATCTAAGTTAAGTCGAGATCGTCACGTCGGGGCATTTAGGACTTATGTATTTTTATATCAAGGGAAAGGTTATGAACCTCTAAAGCGTTTATTCATGTCATGCGAAAAGATAATGGGCCTTTGGATTTGACTGTCATGTTTAGGGAAAGGTTATGAGCCTTTAAAGCCTATGGTTGCATCCTTGCATCGATTTTTCTTGAGTGATGTGGATGATCAGTCCTTGTTACTACTTGGTAAATATGCACAACCTCTTGAATAATATTTGACACTTAATGGGCCCAAAACAAGAGCTAATTGTTAGGGTGTGGTTATCCACATGGAATTAGATCACATTCCCTTGCCCTTACTGTGTCTTATTCTATTTTCTCCTTGCTCTAAGCGTAAGAGTGATGCGAATTATACAAGTTCCAAGTCTAGGGTATGGGCCTCTCGTCTTGTGTTTCCAAGATGCAGGATGTATTCTAGTGCATCTCTACCATCTGGCTAGTATGCCAGGGTTGTCCAGGGCATGCTAATGGGTTTGATATCAACAAGTCTTACTGATGATAAAATATAGAGCGAGTATGTTACATGAGTATGCAACATCAACGTCGTGACGTTTCTTTTTGGATTGGCATCTTTGTCAGATAATGTTATGTCGGCGTTGGAGGTTTCCTTTTGAGGTGCTCGTTCAACTATCGATCCCCGTGTATGCGTGCCACTCTCTACTCTATGTCCTAGTGTCTCCGACTTTTTGGCTTTTAGTCTTGTGGGCAATAAGAGGCTCATTGGGATTTGGTAGGCATCATATCCCATTTTCTCATTTTCTACACGGATCTGTCTCGAGCTTTTCTTTGTTGATTGTGTTACTTTTTAGGTATGGTTCTTGGTCCTTGCTCTGTGTTTTTGCTAAAGTATGGGGGGTCTGCTTGGTGTTGTGGGGTGGCACATCTTTCGATACAGTTTCATTGCTGCTACTGTGTACTCCCCCAAATTTATTTAATCGAGGCCTTCTCTCGCCTTCCATCTTGATGTTGTGGGGTAACTGTCAATATCGGGTTCTTCTTCATACAACGATGCGTTCATCGTTTCCTTGGCACGTATACTGTTTCCAATGTAGCGATGGCTCTGCTGTAGTGTGTGTGTAGGTTACATGAAACGATTGTGGTTGAGCCTGTGTTTATACTAAAATCCACCATTCCATGGATTAATGATGGTATCGCCCGGAGCTGGAAGAGCATTGGCTGTCTGAGGAGCATGCCATCATCGGCTGGGTGACGTACCAACCAGAACTCTATCACCCTTGTGGTTGTTTGTTTCCTGTCATGGATGACTAAGGCCAGTGTGAGGTTTATGGTGCCTAGAGGCCATAATTGATGTCCCGTGATTTCGATGAGTTGGCCCTTAGTTGGGAGTTATCGACCTTCTTTCCAGGAGGTTGGGAGATGGCGGAAGCAGTGTTCGTAAATAATGTCGTTGGTGTTGCCATTATTGATTAGCACTCAATGGATTTGCTTGTGGTGCACATAGGCCGTTATAAAAAGTAGATCCCTGGGATTCCATTTGGGCATGCGTGGATTTTTCAATGAGAAACTGATATTAAGGATGTTTTTAGGTAGTACCTCGATATAGCCGCCTGCCTCTTCATGCTCGCTCCTCTCGAGAGGTCTCATGATCGTAATAATTTCCTACTTAACTTGGCATTTGCCCTTATCTTTTTGATCTCGTGTATTCCTCTGTTCAACGTAAAACTTGGACCTCAAGTCCTTGGCAATTGCTATGAGGTCACCCGTTAGGTGTTTTTCATCCATTTCCTTCCTTAAGACCATGCACTCGCTGGTATCGTGGGTTTTACTTTTGTGGTGTTCACAATATTTCCCTTTTTCTTTGTCCACCTTTAGAGGTGTTTTCTTAACTGCATGCACCTTAGCGTGGTGAATCCGGGACTTATCCTTGCCGAAAGGACGGAACCTGCGAGGTGGGTGCCTTAAGCGTCGACTGTGCTTGTCATGGATTTTGTCATGGTGGTCTTAGCGATTGGAGTTTGCATGGGAGTTTTCTTCTTCTTTCTTGATATACACGTTTGTGATGACCTTCAGGTTGGTTTCCTTTTGTTCCCCGCCTTCGATTCGTCGGATGTATTTTTTGACTCTGTATTTGAGCTCGTCTCTCGATTGAGGTACCGTCCCCTGCATCTTTTTTGAAAAAGGTCCAAGGAGTACACCTTGGGAGAAGGTGTCAGTTACAAGGAATTCTTCATAACCTGAAACGTTGAGTGTCACCAGTGTGAATCTATCATAGTATGCATGTATCGAGTCTCCTTCTTTTTGCTTGCATGACAATATGGAGTTTGCATCTCCCTTCCCCTTCCGTAGTTGCATGAAATTGTTAACGAAAAGGTATCTCAGCTGTTCGAAACTCCCAATGCTACCCGGTCATAGTGCCTTGAACCATTTTTCAGCGTTACTGGATAATATAACAGGAAAATACATACACATGAAATGCTTGTCCATCCGTAGTGAAGTCATCGTCCACTCATAGGTGTCGATGTGCTCGTCGGGGTCAGTTGTTCCATCGTACTTGGGGATATTTGGTATAATTTCCCAATACGGGATCTCATACTGCAAGAGTTCCTGGAAAAAAGCAGAACGATGCTCCTCAGGGTTTCCATGCGGGGGTATGGAAAACCATCGTACATCGTAAATTGTTGGGTGTAATAAAGATTTATGTTTGATTGATTGTACATTGCTGCTTGTGAGATGTATGGTTGCTGCTGGCAGCTCGATTGCGTGCTTTGCTGCAGTTGTGAGCTTTGCTCCGAATGTTGAGACATGCTCGGAATTGACCCCTGGGGTGGTTAGATGAAGGTGCTTAACTATTACGTCGATGGAAAGTGAGGGTTGGTCTCTCCTGCCAGCGGTGTTTGATGGTTGGATCTGTAACACTGCTGGAAATAGTGGTTGAACATCGTACGTTGTTGAGTGAAAAACAGGACACGCGGCATTCCTATTACCGGAGAGAACTAGTAGTTGACGTTGGGTGTTGAGTGGGGGGATGAGATTGTTCATGGGGACCAGGTGCTAGTTCCCACCTGTTGCGGTTGCGTATGCGGCTCAGGGACTACCAGTTGTGACTGCTAAGTTGACAGTTGGGACTGCTGAGTCACTGTCGACTGAGATTCTATGGTCATGGTTGTAACCGAATGCTTTGTTGTGACGGATGTTGGTCGCCATAGGGCTGCAATTACTGCCGTTACGGTTCCCCATTTCGGACCTGTCGTATGTGCTGCTGGTGTATGGGCATCCGCTTATCCATCTAAGGCAAATGGATATGTTCCATCAAGTGACGACATTGATCTGAGTGGGCTCATCCCCCCCCCCCCCCCCCCCCCCGTCGGACACCGCATGTCCCTTTTTTGTCATTGTTGCCATCTAGAGTCGTTTGAAGTTTGTGTAGCTTCGAGTACACACCCGGATGACGCCAAATGTTATGATATGTGTTCGAGCTTAACGAAGTTTGTGGATTGCTTCGTCTGGTAAAGATTGAGAATCACAGCAAAAAAAAGAGTCGACGTTAGTTGTCATCCGGGAGGGGGTCCTGGAACGAGACTCTTACAGTCTAGTCAAAATTTGCATGAGGGAATTAGGGTTTTGTATTAGATAAAGTGGCAGCGATCCCTTCTTCTAGACAAGAATGGTCCTTTTATACCTGTCGTCTGGGGAACATGTCCCCAACAACATCTTCTGTCTTGTATGGACTGTTAGGACGTGGAGGCCTCCTATTGGTGGGTCGTGCACCACTAGTGGTTATCCGCTATTGGTACAGAGTTACTGAGAAGCGACGCTATGAGCGTTACACTTGTTGTTCTGGGGAGCAATTTAATACTATTTTGGCCTTTGATGGGCCTTGATGCTGGGACGCCGGGGCCTAAGCGCGAAAGCGTGAGGGCCTAACACTTATGCTGGGCAACGATCATTAGTTAGGTTGTTCTTTAAATAACCACTCCGTTATCTTTGACATATTCCTGGAAGGGTACGTTAACACGGACCAATCCAAACATTGCACGTTAAATTTATTTCATATTCTGTTTTCAAGTCTTTTAATAATTTAATTTTAATAGTTTTCCACATAATAATGCAATGACATCTAAGGGTCAAACGAATTACATGGAAATAACATCGTTGAAGAGTATCTTGGAAAAGTTTCATGATGGGTTGTCGAAGTTGTGGAAGGTAAAGTTTTTTTGAAGCATGAACTTTTCCATCATTTTCCCAATCAAATTAATGTTGATCAAAACACCAGAAGGTGCATTGATTTGGAATTGTTACTTGATCCCGATCCAAACCAGATTTCACTATCATGCAATACAAGTTTGAATGATTTCTCAAACTCGTATTTCTATCCCCCTTAAAAAAGAGACCACATTTCTTGCATCAAGCTTTGCTTGGATTACTAGAGTTTTGACACAAGTCGAAATGTTGTCAAATCCTTGAATTTCTTTTTGTAGCTTTGATCGAAACAACTTTTAGTTATTTGACGAAGCTCCAACCCCAAAATAAACATTGTGATCAACAATACTCGGATATTATTGTTTGCAAAGATGAACAAAGAAAACTAATAAGCAATGAGTGAGATTGTCTTTTTGAGAGATTAGAAAGTATTTTTGAATGATGTGATAAAACTAACAATCTAATACTTATTTATAATACCTATTTAGCTAACCTACAAGGGGCAAAAGGGTCATTTAGGAGAATAAAAACTACTACTAGTTGATTAGGTTAATTCGGCCCACTAAATATATAGAATCAAAATAAAAACTACTAATAATAATTAATAAAGCCCGTTCAGTTTTTTTATATTATGAAGGATAAATTGCATGAATTACATGAATGATCGATGTGGTTTGGGGGAATCTATATGCTTAGTCTGTGGGTATGATTATTAACTCAGATGAACTATATTATATATTTTTGTTACACGCTTGGTCTCCGTCGGACCTAAAAAACAATTATACTCTTATTCATTTCTTTGTCAATTAATTTATTATTTGTATATAACATTTTTTAATTTAAACTTAAAAAGAAAAATCATCCCTCTTTCACAACCCTCCTATATTCTTCTTCAGCTGATATTGTGTGCCCTGGTTCTTTATGCTGCCTAGGATCCCTTGATTCTTGATACATTCCTTCTTCGTACTAGAAACGTCACAATGTACTCTGGTGACCATTGCACCACCAACCTCCGTTCCAAAACACCACACACGTCTCTGCCCTCTATTCCAGAAACACCCCACACGAATCTCTTCTCTTGTCATCTCCGGCTAAAACAACCCTTTATAGCGAAGACCTTGAACCAATGAAGTTCCATTGTCTCTAGATGTTTAATTGGACAAAGCTCCGACTGTTTGAGACTAGATGGGATGAGAAGAGAGTTTTTTACAATCCTAAACAAAGTTCATAATCCTCACTAATAAATGAAAATGATTATGCTTCTTGTCATCCTTTTATGTATTATACCACATGTCATTTTGTGGTAAATTTACATTAAATTAATCCAAGTGTCAATTTATGGTTTTTTTTTTTTTTTTTTCCTATTTTATTAAATTTCATATAATCTTTAAATATAATAAATGTTATAATAAATGTATATCGGATTCATTAATGCAACTTTTCTTATAATTTCTAAATTTCTAAATTGAATCCAATTATTTTAGTTGTTTATTTATTTAAATTTAAAAGATAAATAAGCAATTCAATTTTAATAATTAAATATTTTTCTTGTTTTTTCTTAAAATTTAAATTTCCTAAATTGTTAGATCTTCATGTTTATTTTTTTTAATAAACCTATGTAATACATGTGTCTCACAATTAGTTATTGAATCAAACAAACCAAGAATCATTGACACAATTTCAAACTTTTATGCTTTAATTTTTTTTTCTAGCAAAGTATCAGTTGATTTCAATCATTGTCAAACAACCTGACAATCAAATAGAGTCAAACAAATCCTATAATCAAGTTCGTAGGAAGAAATAGGAATGGTGATCGATTTTAGAAACACCAAATTTCCAGGAAATCAAAACGGTGGTTGATTTTAGAAATCAATTTAGAGCGGTTTTAATTTTTCATGTCGCATATCAATAATTAACCTACCTTTCCCCTAACCAATTTTTGATTCTCTATATCTCCTTTTCTTTTCTTGGTACTATACTACCACCCAACCCATCAAAATCAAGTTTACAGGTTTCTGGCGAGAAAAGAGGAACTAGAGGCAGCGAAATGGGATTTCAATTAAACAATTTGGTGATGGATTCATATCAGTTAGGGAGGAATGGATTGAGGTTTAAGAGTGGTGGACGGAAGAGTAGTTGTGGTGATGGACTCCGACAAGAGTGGGAGGGTCAAATCGAGGTAGCTTGGTGCTCTCATTCTCCGGCAACGTAACTGAGAGAGAATGAATGAAGTAGGCATGGCAATTTTGTCTTTTTTACGTTTAGTAGGGACCAAAGATCGCAATGAAAATATAGGGACCAAAGATCGCAATGAAAATAAATACTAGGGACCGTAGAAATTAAAAAAAGAACATGACTAAGCGTGCAGGTTCCCCAAACCTCAGGGACCATTCTTGTAATTTACCCTATAATCAATTTCTAAATAATAAAATGTATATATAATTGTATACATTCATAGTACACATCTAATACACACCGAAATACCCATAAAATTAGTAAAAATAGCATTTTTAAAGTAGCAGACAGACAAAATTTTCATCACCAAATGTATATTGCTTATATTTTTAAATAGCATCTCCGCTAGTCTTCTCACAACTAGCACTCCCTTTGCCAGTAATACGCAATAACTTCCCACCTGTATCACATTATGCACGTTAGATTTTTTTTTACAACAGGCAGTATATAGGTTAAATAACATATATGTGTGATCAACAAGTTTCTATAGACAATTTCCAAAGTCCGCAATCTTATTCATCAAAGGGTTTCTTGATGCTATTAAATGCATAAGCAACACACCCATGAGCCTCAAATTATCATATGACAAACTCTTTCGTCAAAGGTAGAATTTGTTTCGGCGACTAGACTTGGTGACCAGTGATTATAACTTATAAGTGATCAAGAACAATAACAAAGAAGTACAAACGGAAACATTAATGACCTTCTAATCGATATCCTTGATCTCGCAGGACTGTATCCACGCTTGTCTTAAGCCGGTGTCTGAACTCCCGAAGTTTCTTAATCTCCTTCTTCATGTCGGCCTCAAACTTCTCCTTCTCATTGACAATGTCGGCATCGTTAATCTAATTTAATGACGAGATTTCAACATGCATGAACCCTTGATCAGCGTTCAGATTACGTAACACTGATAACGTCAATAATTTAAAGAAATACAAATTAAAATTTACGCGTACCAAGTTCCCTATGCTGTCGAAAACATCAACACCTTCTTGAACTATCTTTAAAACTCGTTCCATCTCACCTTGAAGGTTTCTACTGGCTCCCATTGATGAATTATTTACAGAATATGAGAAGTAATTGAATTATGAAACCTGAACAAGCCTTCGCCGGCAAAAAGAAATATATACGAGGAGAGACGTAATTATCTTTTGCAATTCTAGGGTTCGCTTATATATCTTTTTTTTAGAAGGGCTAGGGTTAGTTTATTTATAATATAAAATAATAATAGTTCCATTCCACGTATTAATGCATCATGTTGGGCCGGGTTTAAGTCTGTAGTTCAAATCGAAGAGCAAACCGGGCTTTTTGTTGAGCGATCAAAGAGGGAGCCGATGAGGCTTAATGATTTGGTGGGATGGCAATGCAATTAAGGGACGTTTGGGATTGTTTTTTGAACTTAAAAAAGACTGCACAAACAAAAGAAATATTTAGAAAAATGTTTGGATTAGTTTTTGAGGTGATTTTTTTTTTTTTTTTTTAATATATATGATAGAGTTCAATTAGGATAATATTAGAAAAATGTTTGAAAGAAGACTAAAAGGCATGGAAAGAAAGTAGGAAAGAAAAAGAGAGTGATAGAGTTCAATTAGGAGATATTATCATTTCCATTTAAAAAACCCAAAAGCAAACGACCAACATCCAATTGGATATCCGATTATCTTCCAATTGGATCCATCCAATTGATCAAGCTTATAATATTATCCAATCTCATAGTCATGGTCTGATTAAGTATCAAAACTTAAAAGTATAGAATTAGAAAAAAATTGGATAACCGATAGTAATTTCCAACATATAGAACTGATCTAATCTTATATTCAATTTGGCCTGATTAAACACAATCAATTGGATTGGACCAGATGATCACACCCAACATCCAACCGATAATTGTATTATACCGATTCTATAAAAACACATTGAATATTGAGAATGCCTAGTTCAAAACATTTCATGAGATTCGGTTAAAATTAGAAGTCAACTCATATGGATTTTTATGTTGGATAAAAAGATAATAACAAGGGTTCCTATAGAATTTATAAAATCTATTTATTTAATGGATTTCAACATTCCTAACGAAACTACTTCTTATTACCGGCGGGTCCACTTTAACCTTCATTATCATTTATCACCCTCACGCTTATGTTGAATGAACTATTGCATACATATTCCTATTTTTTCCGCTCCCTCTTGATTCTTTTGGCCGATGTTAATATGAGGAAATATATTTTTCACAAATGTTAATGTGAGGAAATCAACTTTTCACAAATGTCAAGGCAAACAATCCATTTTTTTCTCGCATATGTCAGTTTGATAAAATTCATTTTTTATAGATGCCTTATGTCTAAATCCATTTTTCTTAAATGGGTAGCAGAGAATTTCGCTGACCCTATATGTAAAAGGATAATGAATTGAAATGGTAATATTTTATTCACATTTAGTTATTAATTTTTTATTATTATCTATTTGTCACTGAATTATTGAAACTGTTCACATTTTAGTCTTACGACCGGTATCAGTCGGTCATAAGGGTAAAATGTGAACAGTTTCAATAGTTTAGTAACAAATAGATAATGAAAAAAAAGTTTAGTGACTAAATGTGAAAAAAAATCGAAAGTTCGTCTCTCTCAAATTATCCTAATATTATACCCCGAAAAAGGTATAAAAAACGAAAAACGAAAAACGAAAAACGAAACCAATATTATATTTATAACTTTATGTTATAAAACTATGCAATGTTATATGTATAAAAATTATCCTAATATTATATGTATGAATTTTGTATTATGAAATTATGCAACATATAAATTGAAAGATGGATGTTAATGTTGAAGGATGTTGAGGTAATAGTAACTTTGACTTCAATGGCGTTGGTTCCCATGGTAGATATGGTGGAAAGATAAGTGTTTCGGATAACAATCTATTCTTGTAACATTCCGTTTGAAATTAAATAAACACATAACTTAATTAATTAAAATAAGTAAGTAAATAACTAACCCTAAATCCCGAGATGTATATTATATTTTATTGTAGCCCTAAATCCGTAATAACTTAAAAGGGTGTTGATTTCGGGGAGTTAAATGTCATAATTTGGATTTTGGCGGTTAAAGTGTAATTTATAGATTAGTTTTGTAAATAATTTGGAAGGCTAAGGGTTGTTTGGTAAATTATTGATTTATGTTGAAAAGTATTAAGAGGGAGGGGCTGGAAGTGTAATTATGAGTTTAATATGCAAATGGACGAGCATAAACCCGTCACCTCCTCTCATTTAAACCCTAAACCTAGATTCAAGCTCCAGCTGCCGCCACCCTTATCTTTCCATCTCCGGCACCGCCATCCTTATCATTGCTGCCACCGCCAAGTGTCGTGGTTGCTACCCCTTCTGGCGAGAGCGAGTTTGACAACTGAGTGTTGGGTGTGTCTGCTGCCACTATTCCTCCACCTTTCTTCTTCATCTTCTTTTCTGTCACCATCCACAACCGCCCTCAGCAGTTTCCGATGCTGTTCCGACTGCCCCTCGCTTCTGACTTTGTTCCGCAGCAACTAGCCACCGCCGCCGCTTGTATAATCTTCCTTTTCATTTGCTCCGATCTAGGTTCAGCACCCTAAGGAGGACCAGTTGCATTCACGTTTGTGTTTGTGCTCGAGTTTATGTGTTTTTTAGCTATGGTTGTCGGCTATGTGTGTGTATTTGTTGGCCGCCAACCATGGTGGTTGCTGCTTACTGCCATTTCCTGCCGCCACCAGCCATTGTGGGAGGTGATTGTATGTTTGTTTTGGTGTAAATTTTCTTGTGAATTATGGCATGATGTTGTAGGAGAAATCTTTGGTCATAAAATCATGCAAAATCCCCCCCCCCCCCCCCCCCCCCACCACCACCGTGAGGGTGTGGCTACCGCCGTGAATCATCGTCGACCACCACCGCCCGAGCTGGTAGTGGGTGGTATCCAGCCTAGTTGAACCCTAATTTACCTAAAAAAATTAACCTGGACCTAATTGGCATGTGTTTGGGTTGGAAAACCTAATTAGGGTTTAGGAAACCCTAATCTTGGAGACTTTTATTTGGGACTTGTCGGGACCCGCGTTTTGGACCATTGGATTGGAATTATGAGTTATGCCTGACCACATTGTATGATTGACCTAGTGGATGGGCTTAATGGATTATATGCTTAATGGGTTAAGTTTTCTTACTTAACCCTAATCGCCATTTTATGTGAAACCCTAATTTTGTTTGGGCTTCAAGTTGGGCCTTTCTTTTGGGCTTAGGTGTTTGGGTTCTTATTGGGTCATCTGAGAGCAAGTGTATGGACTAGGATATTTGGATAGGCTTTAGGGTAAGGCCCATGAGAGGGGTTTGGGCCCAGTTTGGAGAATTGGCCATTGTTGATTGTTTGGATTTTGGGTCGTCAAAGTGTGATTTTGGGCCTTGGCCTTGGATCAAGCTAGGTTGGGGTAAAGTAATCTTTTTACTACATGTATGGATTTATGGTTATGCATTGGAACCTAATTATTAATTACGTGTTGTTTTGATGTTGACAGTTCAGGGATCTATCAGCCAACTGATAGAGTTTTATTTGCAGGACTTCAGCAGTTCGAGGTGAGTTTCGTTATTGGGTTTAGTGGGTCCAAGGCACCAACGCCAGCCCATATTTATGTTATGTTGTTAGTATGCTAGTTGTCTTTGTTACTCTTGCATGTTCCCGATGTCGGGCCGGGCCCGATGAATATTTGTATGCTATGTATCTATGTGATTATTTCATGTCTACGTGTTTCTTTTAATATATGTTATTGATGTTGGGTGGGGACCATTTTACCGAGCTTAGCTCGATGCCGGGCTATAACATCTAAAAATATGGTCCCAAAATTTTCATTTTTAAGATAGATCAAGTAGTACTTTTTTTCATAAACCAAACATACAACTCAAAAGAAAACCAATGTATCAATTGTCATAAAAATAAGAGTAGAATATTATATGCAGAATCCCGGTGGTGTGTGCGAGGCAATCAACTCAAGCTCTTCTGCTTTGCAACCAGAAGTACCTAAAAACAAACTCACAACCATAAGCACGAAGCTTAGTAAGTTCCCTAGGATACCTCATACCATACATATCATATAATGGGCCCCACCCAAAATAGATGTGGGTCCCGCCCACACTCGAATAACGGGTACCACCCAATAAGATACGGGTCCAGCCCACACACGAATAATAGGTACCACCCACTAAGATACGGGCCCCTCCCACACTCGCATAACGGACCACGCCCAAGCATGAGATACATACACTAACACATACGAGCATCACACAAACAACAAATATATCAACACAATCATATTAGGGTTGGCTTTGGTTCCTTCGACCCACTATACCCAGTGAGGAAACTCACCTCACACTGTTGAAGTCCTACGGATAAATTTCTAGCTGTTGGCCAATAGATCCCTGAACTGTTAATATCAAAACAACACCCAATTAACATTTGGGTTCCAATTCATCACCGTAAATCCATACTTAGGGTGAAAAGACTATTTTACCCCTAACCTAGCTTGGTTCAAGACCAAGGCCGAACTTACACTCTGAAAGCCCAAAAGCCAAATAATCAACCAAGGCCCAATATATGGCCCAATATTCCAAATTAGGCCCTAACCCCTTACATGGGCCTTACCCTAAAGCCCATCCAAATATCCTAGTCCATTGTTCTTAGATGGCCCACTAAGAACCCAAACACCTAAGCCCAAGAAAAGGCCCAACTTAAAACACAAACAAAATTAGGGTTTTCACATAAAATGAAGATTAGGCTTAAATAAAAACACTTAACCCATTATGTACTTAATCCATTAAGTCCATCATTCTACTAGGTCAAACAAACAATGTAGTCGGACATAATTAATAACTCCAATCCAACAGTCCAAAACGCGAGTCCCGGCAAGTCTAAACTAAAGTCTCCAAGATTAGGGTTTCCCAAACCCTAATTCGGGTTTCCAACCCAAACATGCCAATTCGGTCAAAAGTTAAGTTTTTAAATTAACTAGAGTTTCACTAGGCCCGACACCACCTACTGCCACCTCGGGTGGTGGTGGTTGATGGTGTTTCACGGCAGTAGTCACCACCTCGTGGTGGTGGTGGTGGTTATGATTCTAGACCAAAAAATGTCAAAAGTATCCTAAATAACAGTCTAATCACACACAAATGCAGATAGCCACCCAAGGTGGCAGCATGAGATGGCAACCACTACCTTAGGGTGGTGGTGATGGGTTTTCCATGATTTTTTCAGCCAAAAATACATTTATACAAAATCTCCAACATAATACATACATATTTTCACCATAATACACACATAAAACCACCTTCCACAGTGGTTTATGGCGGCAGCAAGGTGACAGCCACCATGGTTGGCTGCGATGGTGGTACTCCCACGTTTTCTGGCCAACAAAAAATGCACACGCACGCCTTCAACTCATAGAAGAAAAAGACGAACACTAACACGAGATATAATCAAAGAGAACACACCCGAATTGGTTATCCTTGAGGTGGCAGGCGGCGACTGGAGAACACCAGCAACATCGAGTAGTCACATGGGTGGCGGCGGCAACATCAAGGCACGGAAACAACAAAAAGGATGAAGAGAGGGGTTGCATCATCAACAGAGATAGACATTGTAGTTCATCCGGTTCCCAACATTCACAACATCAGGCTCGGGCTCGCAACCCACGTCCTCGCTGGCAAACATAGCGGTGGCGGTGACGCTCATCAGTTTCAGCGTGATTAGGAGGTGGTGACGGCTCGAGCATGGAGGTATAAGGGTAGCGTCTGGATACTATGTAGCTAGGGTTACGGTTATACAACATAAGATGATGGGGAAGGGACACCATGTATAATCCTTTATTCTTTCAAACATACAACCATTTTTCCAAGTTTGGCCCTCCACCACCAAAACGTTTTCAGCTTAACTCCCATATTTTCCAAACATCCCCTGACTTCTCAAATTATTTACAAAACCACCCCAGGAATCACACTTTAGCCCCCTAAGATTTGGAAGCATGTGGCCGAAATTCTAAGGGGTTGGGGCTCTTTATATAGTTGTTGGTGGCTTAGAGCCAAAGCTAGGGTTTGGTTGAGGAAATCCTAATTTCCAGCTTAAGGCTTAAGCAGCCAATAGACTCCCCTTCTCAAGGCCTTGGACTAAAACCTATAGGACCTTCCAATAATTTTTGTCCAATCCTCTTTAGGGTGGTCCAAGGGCCCAAACCACGAATATTAATTAATTGCAAAACAACCCCTGTAGTATTAATTAATTCTTTAAATCCTAAAATTAATTCCAAATTAATTTATGATTAAATATTAATTAAAAAACATGATTTATATTTAATATGTTATTTTCATAACATATTAATAAATCATTTTATATACCAATTTATTATTCGAAATAATAAACTCAACCTCTCTCTCCAAAAGTCATCATGTCATGTTGCTAGTTTGAAGACAACCCAAAATGACTGTGCTACCATCAATTCAAGTACATACAAATTATAGTTATGGGCTTAGACACCTAATCCAACAGTCTCCCACTTAGATAAGTCTAATAACTATAACTGCAAGTATAACTTCAAAAATTGACTAGAAATTGTAGCTCTCAAAAGCCGTTGTCGAACTCTGACCTAGTCAGTAACGTGTCCTAAGCAATACTAGAAAACCAATCTTTTACGACGCACAATGCGTGTCATAAAACGCTCAGACGATGCGTAAATGTGTGTCAAGGAAGGCCCTGTCAAAATGAGAGCCGACACGCTTTTGCGCGTCGTCTATAAGCGATGCACATTTACGACATGCATTTATGACACGCAATGTGTATCATTAAAACCCCTGTCAAGAAAGACCATGTCATAAACGAAGATGACACACATTTTTGCGTATCGTAAATTTAAATAAATTGCACAAATTATAATTTGTCATACAAATATTAATTCAAATCTTAAACAAAAATAATACATTGCTAACATGGGTTATACATTCCTATAAAAGTAACAAATAATCATCCAACTCTTTTTCTTACTGGAATATGTGTGTAATTTTCTCATTCATCAGCTTCCACCTACTCTATATGTCTAACAAAGACACAAAAATAATACATTGTGATCGGATCAACCTTCCTCATCTTGAACCTTGCCTTAAGAAAACTGCTAGACCACAATTTTAGGAAATGAAATTCTTTAAAAGTAAAATGTTGAAACTGCCATACCATTGTTTCAATATATTACTAAAGGGGTAGAATAGTATTTTTTTCTATTATTATCCTTGTCCCAATCCCTAAAAGTCACGTAATATATTAACTACTATATATTTTCTAGACCACAATTTATAAAAGTGATAGAAAAGAAAAAGAATTGTATAGAGGAAATATGATTTTGAGATGAAACATGCACATGTTATTTAGCGTATTCCTAGGTTGTTACTTTTTTTTTATAGAGGAAATATGATTTTGAGATGAATACCTTTTCGAGAGAAAGGGGGAAAATGAATGCAATCTATCAAAGGAATTGTAAAATACAGGGGACTTACAACAGCGTGTACAGAGCTTGAGACCTTGAAACTGGAAAGATTGTTGCTTTAAATAAGGTAAGGTTCACTAAATGACCATGTTAACCTTACTTTTCAAAAGACAAATTTCACAAATTTATCAGAGAGAAAAATAACCTGAAAACTAAAACTCAAAATTATACCATGATCCTATTGCATCTGCTGCAAAAACCATGGGATTGCAGTCATAGCCCACACCAGTTACAAGTTTCTCAGAGACAAAAATAACCTGAAATAAAATGTTGTTTATCAACATTTGAATAAGAAGTACAAAAACTGTGCATAATGTTAGTCTAAAATCTAAAATAAAATGTTGTTTATCTCATCCAAAAGGTGTATTTAAAGGGCGTACTAACCTCACTGCCATTCAATGTCATGAAATAGAAATGCTTATGACCCTTTCGAGCATATTGTTTTTGTTAAGCCTCATAAACAGGCATATCAAGCACCTACAAAAATATGTAAAAAAAAAATGAAATTGTATTTGTATAACTTGCATTATCAGCAAGTTAATGACATTTTCAATTCTATTAACTGAGAATCTTGCAACAAGAAGGTTCCATAATCTTATTGTATAGTGCCAAATGCAAAAAATGACAAAAGTAGACATGTTACCTCCCACACATATTCAATTAGGAGCCTTCCTTTGGGAATATCCTCTTGCAACTAAAGCCCAAAACCCTTCTTTCCACACGGAAAACATTTCAGTTTGGATTACTTGCATTTTTGAAACTGCAAAATCATATAAAAGGTGCTAATGTCAATATGTCATAACCTCTTCGAACAAACACATACACTCAAAATTTAAATTATAAATAACCTGTTGATTTGAACACAAATCTCCACAGGGGCATGTTCCTTTAACACATTCTATATTCATCATCCTAATAAGACATTCATCCTGATATCCCATACATCTATCTAATGAAGGTTTACAGTGGCAAACCATGATCTAATAGTCATTTCAATAACACATATTTTAGAAAACACACTATATGTTAGATCTAATAAGTAATAAAGCAAATAACCTCATCAATAGTCTAATTTTTACGATTGCGATGCAGAAACATGTTTGTCTTTATAGGCTTCGAAGAGAGCTGTGGAGGATCTGCAACAATGGCATGATTAATGAGAGATGGAAGTTCTAGCAAACAAAAGATTTTCAGGTCAAGAAGTACCTATTAGCTGCTTTTCTCCTGATTGACTGGAATTCAACTATGTATTAGAAGCATCTTCCTCACCAGTTGCTTCAGATAACTCCAACTCCTCATTTATATCAGCATTCGACTTCTCTTGTGATTGAACAATCCCCAAAGCTTTTATCCATGTTGTCCTTACAAATCCTTCACATTATAAAATTTGAAGTATTTAGACACATCCCAATATATATTGTTATATCAAAGGTTGAAAAAAGATAAAATCATACCATAAGCATTTAGTGGATTTAATAGAATCTGCAAGTATAGCTGATATACGTCTCCATTTATGACAATCATCACAACACATCCAAGCACTTCGTGGAGATCCAATCCCTTTAACTTATTTCTCACCATGGTCAAAATTGTCACATGATAAAACATCATTGACATTGACTATTTCCAGCCCTTTCAACTTGTTTCTCACCATTATCTTTCCATTGCAAATATAGTGATAGAAAAAGTGTTTGAAAATGAAAGCAACATGTAAATTAAGTAAATGCTCCATATTTTAAGTGAATTTAAAACTGAAAAATGTCCTTAATGGTAGCAATATTCCAATGGTGAGTAGCACCAGCTATGTAACAATGTATGATAGGGAAGGGTGAAAACAAAAATAGAACGGAAAATAGAAGCAATAAAGAACACAAAGTGTATTCAGATGAAAGTAAAATACAAGTAATAAAGAACAAAAAGTTTAGCAGTTTGGGATAATATATAGTACCTTTCCTGCAATATCATACATAATTTCCATTTTTATACACCTGAAAGATGAAAGCAAAGAGATTAGAATTAGCCATAACTATTGGATAATTGTAACATCCGGATTCCCAGGTATATTATTTTATTCATTTATTTTGGGGTTTGTAGAGGGACTCGGCGAGTTGGTGCTTAGACTCGCCGAGTAGGGTCGCAGATTCTCATCCGGGTTCACGACCGGAATCGGCGAGTCCATAGGTGGACTCAGCGAGTCCACACTGTTTAAAGAAACCCTAATTTCCCAGGTTTGGCACCTATTTAAAGGCCCTTAGGGCCGTCATTTGCGGCTACCAAACCCCAGAGAGAGACCCTAAGAGATCTAGAGCATTTGTGAGGGAGGAGAGGCCACTTTTGATCATTTTGCGGGTGTGATTGCAAAAAGGAGGCGACCAAGGCAAGAGGAGGTTGAAGGAGGAGCGGATCTGGTGATTTCAGAGCTCAGAGACTTCATCTTGAGGTATTTATTCAGAACTTCTTCAATTTTGGTGTTGATTCTTAGAGTTAGGGTTTTCTAACCCCTTTAGAGAATGGATATGTGGAGCAATTGGTCCCTTCTCGAACTTATGCTTTGGATCTGGACTCAAAGAGGTCCAGAGACCTTAACCCTTGGAGCTTTATGAGTTATTTTGGGAGCCATGAACTTAGGAGTTTATTTTTGGGGCTAAATAACCAAGTAGGACCATCTAGATGTTATATGAGTGTCAAGGTATGAACTTTACATGATTATCATGCTTGGGAAGGTCAGATCTATGGGTTTAAGGAACATATCTGACCTCAGGAGGTCAATGGAGTTTTTGCATGGCATGAAATCGCCGAGTCCAAAGATCAGACTAGGCGAGTAGGGTTAGGGTTTCCCGTAAATCACTCAGTGAGTAGACTCACCGAGTTGGGGGAATAACTCAGCGAGTCAAAGAGGAATTAGATGACTGAAGTTTAATACGGAACTCGCCGAGTTGATCTTGAGACTCGGCGAGTTGAGTCGGGGTAGCCATGTGATTCATGCCAGGTGTGACTCGTCGAGCAAGGGGAGGGAATCGACATGCCAAGCGAGACTAAGGAGTTAGTGGACACGTGTGGACTCACCGAGTTGCCCAAGTGCACTCGACGAGTCGGGTCAAAGTTTGACCGTTGACTTTGGTTGACTTTTAGGGTTTGATTAACAATGAGGGCCTTTGAGCCAAAGGAGGGGTAAAATGGTCTTTTACCCTTCTGAGGGTGCCTAGAGAGGGTTGAGTCTAGTCCTGAGAGTTATATTTTATGAGAGTATTACTTTATGTGATTAGGTGGATGCTAGATCATATTTCTATCGAGTCAGAGATTTACCGAGACATCTGAGGTGAGTCTTCTCACTATACTTTACCTTGAGTGGTAATTAGAGTCATGTGATAGAGTTACTGTATGCTATTATGTGATGTGTTGCACTGCATTATTTCTATGTGATTTATGCCATGTGTATATTAGAGTATATCAGAGTTAGAACCGGAAGGTTCACAGAGCTAGGACCAGAGGGTCCATAGAGTTAGGGCCCACGGGCCCACAGAGTTATACCCTCGAGTGGCTAGTATGTGTTATGTATGATATTTTGGGGAACTCACTAAGCTTTATGCTTACAGTGTTATGTGTTATGTGTTTCAGGTACCAGTGATGATCGCAGGAAGGCACCAGCATGATTCGTACACACGCATGGGTTTTTTGTATTTTGATCTTGGGAAACATTTTGTGAAAAAAAGTTATGATACAATGGGATTTTGTTAATAAATGTGTTTGGAAAAAAATGTGTTTAAAAATGCAAAAATTTGTTTTAAATTTTTCGGTGTTACAATTTTGTATCAGAGCCTTGGTTTGAGGGATTCAGATGCATCTTCGGGTGTATCTGAACTCAAACTGGGGATTTGAGGAAAAATTTGATAATAAGGTAAATATTTAAAAGAGTAAAAAGAGTTTTGAGACAAACAGAGCGGAGTCATGTGTACGATCAACCTGCTACCGAATGGTGATTTCCCAATATACCCTTACAATAAGTTTTAAAAGAAACATTATGCTATGCTCTATGATGAATTATATTATGCATGCTAGAGTTAGACTAGGTATTCTTATTAGGACTAGAATAGCCTGATATATGATGCCTTAGTCTAGGGGTTTTGCTACTAGGGATGCTTGAGAGTGTTTAGATAGCAACAAGGAGCTTATGAGAGATCTGCTAGTAAGTAGCACATGATTAGAGAGAATAGCATACTTGGGATTTGGGACTCTGGGAGGAGGACTTGGTGTGAATGCTGAGTTGGTCTGGTCGGTAGTATTGGGCTCGTACTACCGAAGGCATCAGGTCAGTGCGCAACCCAAGTAAGAATCCTTAGGGTACCAGAGATCAAGTAAGTTTGGGATATCGAGTGTGTGTACATCCGAGAAAATTACTGATATCTTATGTTGTATTTCAGAGAGGCATCATGGTAGGGACACGCCACAGACTAGGGACCAGTGGAGGGTGTGTGAGCGACGAGGAGCTTCGCCAGATGATTCATGATGAGGTGGTTGCTGCCATTCGCGATGAGATTCCAGAGATGTTCGGGTCTATCAAGATCACCCTGATAGAGACATTCGATGAGAGATATGTTGCTCTTTCTGATGCTGCTATTGCTACAGCTACTACAGCTGCAGCTGCGGCTAGACCGCAGGGTGGTGATGCGTTGTTGTTCCGGGAGTTCAGCAACACAAAACCACCGGAGTTTGATGGGACTCAGGACCCGATTGCAGCGATGAGGTGGATATCAGACATAGAGGGATGTTTCTTTATTTACTCATCTCCTGAGCATTTTGAGAGTCCAGTTCGCGTTGAACCAGCTTCACTTGGGAGTGAAGGATTGGTGGAAGTTTGTGACGGCGCATTATTCGACTGCTGAGCTTGCTGCACTGACTTGGGAGAGGTTCACTGCTATGTTCCGAGATGAGTACGTTCCCCAGGTGGAGAGGGAGCGTTTGGCCCGGGAGTTTCTGACCCTCAAGCAGGGTACTAATTCTGTCACAGTGATTACGAGGAAGTTCCATGAGCGGGTGATGTTTTGTCCAAAGCACGTGTCCTCCGAGCAGGCACGTATGAGCCGCTATCTAAGTATTTTGAGGAGGGATATACGGGAGTTCGTGGCGAACTCGACGTAGCGGACATTTGCTGAGCTTCAGGAAAATGCCCGGAAGAGGGAGATAGAGCTGGAGACCCGGGCTAGGGAGGAGGCTGAGTCTCAGGCGAGGGATTGGCGACCGACACAGTCTCAGCTGGCAGCCAAGCGGGCCAAGCCAGCTGATTCATGATCTGGGAGTCAGAAGGGCCGCACTTGTGGCAAGTGCACCAAGATCCACGAGGGGGTGTGCAGAGTGGGGTCTTGCCACAAATGTGGCAAGGAGGGGCATATGGCCAAGGATTTCCCCAAGGGGTTTGCAGTATGCTTTCACTACAACCAGACCGGACACCGCAAGGCAGAGTGTCCACAGTTACGAGGGACAGCCCAGGGAGCACCTAAGGGATATGCCCTTGCTGCTATCAGAGCTACTGAGAGCCGGCCAGTGAAGGCCGGGGTACCGAAGGGGCAAGGGAGAGCCTTCCAGTTGACCGTGGAGGAGGTCCGCGTAGCGCCTGATGTCATAGATGGTATGTATTCTTTCAGATATTTACTTTTATGTTGAGATATTGTGCTTATATTATGATATGCGTAGGTACTTTTCTTGTGAATTATATACCTGCCTTGGTGTTATTTGACTCGGGTGCGAGTCGGTCTTTTGTATCTTTGGCTTTTAGTCAGCACATCAGTATTAGTCGAGAGGCATTGAGTCGACCTCTGAGAGTTTCCAAAGCTGACGAGAGAGGGTGTTGGCACGGGTTGACCAATATTAGGTCATGTACCGGTGTTGGGCATAGATTAGGACCAAAAGGGGTTATAATATGGGTATGTTCGTAAAAGAACAAGTTTCCTTTGGTTTTGCTGAAAAAGTCGTTATCCAAGAAAATCCCATATTTTCTTATAAGCAAAGTTTAGTTATCCATTTATTACATAGTCAAGTTCAGGTTGGTTATCCATTTATTACACAATCAAATTAGGAACAATTCGTAATCCAAGAAAATCCCATATTTTCTTATATATAAGTTTGGTTATTCGTTTATTCTACAGTTTGGTTATGAACAGTTTGTTATCCCAGGAAAAACCCTTATTTTCCTAAAAGTTGGCACGGGTTGAACCAATATTAGGTCACGTACGAGTGTTGGGCATGGGTTAGGACCAAAAGGGGTTATAATATGGGTATGGGTTGCACGTGGTCAGGTGTTGGCACGGGTTGACCAATATTAGGTCATGTACGGGTGTTGGGCATGGGTTAGGACTCACGGTAGAAACCCATCGCCAACATTATACTGACGGTAAAAAGGAAGATGTAGTCCGATGTTTACAGACGTTAAACATGCCACATTTGCACTCACCGGCGGTAAATAAGCATAACACTATTTAGCCTTATCGACTTCATGCTTTAAAGCTAATTTGGACACAAATTGCTAGATGGTCGAAGATTGAAATCATTTATGTGACTCAGTTACACAAATGTTTCTTTGGGTGACACGTAGGACCTAAATAAGGCCTAGAGCAAGGAAGGTGGAGGCTTGCTAGACATAACCAAATGAGGCTATCATAAGGTTAAATAGGGTGTAAGCCCTAAAAATTAGGGTTTCACTCAGGCTTACATACGCCATGCGTACGTGGATGCAATATGCGATCAAGACCTTAGGCTAGTACGCTAAATCAAGACCTCGGGCTAGTGCGCTAAATGTACCACCTAGTACGCCCTGTGTACTAGCTTAAGGATCAAAATGCAAAGGTTTTGATAAAGAGGGTTAAATGCGAAACTTACCAAAGATTATAGGAATTATTTGCAAATAGTTTGTTAGTTTAATTATGGATCTTGATGTGTTTTAATGGAATACATAATTTGTCCTCAAGTTATGGATTACCAAAAGTCAATCTTTTAAAGTCCATTAATAAACTAAAAGGTTACATAAAATGAAAAGTCTCTCATTTTAATAAACCATTAACTCATAAGTTATGAAAGATGAAAAGTTTTGAAAGTTACAAAACTTGTCCTCAAGTTTTGGAACATGTAAAGTCTTGTTATAAAACTTTAAGTTCCAACCCCTAGAATTTTAAAAGTTAAAATTCAACCAACTGCAACCCATACCCATATTATGCCCCCTTTTGGTCCTAACCCATGGCCAACACCCGTACATGACCTAATATTGGTCAACCCATGCCAAAACTCGACCACCTGCAACCCATACCCATATTATTCCCCTTTTTGGTCCTAACTCGGGCCCAACACTCGTACGTGACCTAATATTGGTCAACCCGTGCCAACACCCAACCACCTGCAACCCATACCCATATTATAACCCCTTTTGGTCCTAACCCATGCCTAACACCCGTACATAACCTAATATTGGTCAAACCATGCCAACACACGACCACCTACAACCCATACTCATATTTTAACCCCTTTTGGTCCTAACCCATGCCCAAAACCCGTACATGACATATTATTTGTCAACCCGTCCCAACACCTGACCACCTGCAACCCAGACCCATATTATAACCCCTTTTGATCCTAACCCATGCCCAACACCCGTACATGACCTAATATAGGTCAACCTGTGCCAACACCTGACCACCTGCAATGCATACCCATATTATAACCCCTTTTGGTCCTAACCCATCCCCAACACCCACGAAGAAGACTCAACTAATCCATGCCAATGATAACGTTGAAACATTTAATTGGAACCGGCATGAAGTCTATCTTGAAAGTATGGACATCTAAAGTTAAAGTACAACCTAAGTATACGCAATTTGTACTTTCTGTTTTCCCGTTTGCCATTTCTACTGTGAGTGAATTATCTAATGCACATGGTTCATGTACGGGTGTTGGGCATGGGTTAGGACCAAAAGCAGTTATAATATCGGTACGGTTTGCCGGTGGTCAAATGTTTGCACGGGAACGAAAACCCTAAAGACTATATAAGTGAGACTTAGCCATTTTGGTTCATCTCTTTTAATTCCAACTAGAGAAAACCCGATTTCTCTCTCAAGGATCTTCATCCGTTCACCCCCAATTGTAAGTACTTCAACGCTAGAGTGTATTAAAGGGTATTACATGCTTAGATAACATGGAAATCATCCATAAAACCCAAGGATAAGGTGTTCACGGCCCAATATCCTCTTGGACCATGAATTTTTGGGTGTGAAAATTGGGTCGTTACAAGTTGGTATTAGAGCCCTGGTTTGAGGGATTCAGACACACCTTCAGGGGCGTCTGGACGCTATAATTTGGTAGTTTTTTTTTTCAAAAAAAATGTTGTGAGAGAAAGAAATGAAATCCAAGTATGCTATCATAAACAAATAAATGAAAGTAAAAGTATGCCAGTGATGTATACTTTATCTCCAATTTTCCAGAATACTTCTACTAAATTGAAAGCTACTTGTGCTAGGATAAAATTCAGTCAAGTAGCAGGAAATAGGCCTTTAACGACACACGAACTATTTCACACACTAATTTTATGACATACAAAAATATATGTCATGTTTTAGGGGGGGGGGGGGTATAATATGGGTATGGCTTTCCGGTGGTCGATTGTTGGCACAGGTTGACCAATATAAGGTCATGTACGGGTGTTCGGCATGAGTTAGGACCAAAAGGGGTTATGATATGGGTATGGGTTGCAGGTGGTCGGGTGTTGGCATAGGTTGAGCAATATTAGGTCATGTACGGGTGTTGGACAAGGGTTAGGACCAAAAGAGGTTATAATATGGGTATAGGTTACAGGTGGTCGGGTGTTGGCACGGGTTGACCAATATTAGGTCATGTATGGGTGTTGGGCATGGGTTAGGACCAAAAGGGGTTATAATATGGGTATGGGTTGCAGGTGGTCGGGTGTTGGCACGGGTTGACTAATATTAGGTCATGTACGGGTGACAACCCAAAGCTGCCAGAAGAGTTATACGGATAGGTGGCGATCCGAGCTCGAGTTTCAGGTTGGAGACTTCGTAATCCTGAAGGTATCTCCTTGGAAGGGAGTGATCCGATTAAGGAAAAGGGGCAAGCTGGGGCCCTGATAAATTGGTCCTGTCAGAGTGATTGCCAGGGTGGGCAAGGTAGTGTACCATTTAGAGCTATCCGAGGAGTTGGTTTAGATTCATGATACCATCAATGTATCCCAGTTGAGGATTTGTATAGCCGATAAGATGGTAGTAGCGCTACTAGAGGATATTTAGGTGGATGCGAGCCTGAACTACATTGAAAGACCGATCGCAATCTTGGATCGGAAGACTGTGAGTGCCGTGATGGTGTATCAGGGTTGCGTCCTGAATGTGTTGGATGAGAGGTTTCGTGTGGATCTAGTCCCGATGCCGATGCGATGCAAAGGTTGGGGGCCAACGTGGCCATGTTTTATGAAAGACCCCAACTTTTGTATTTTTGAAAGACCTAAACTTTCATACTTCACAATATTATTACTCAAAAACATGCTACTTGCATATTCATAAAAGCAATATTTTACATTGATAAAGAGATTACAAACTATAACCAAGTTATAGAATATGTCTCAAGGTTTCCGTACATATAAAGAACGCCGAAATCCGAGTTATAACGAAGAAGTTATGGCCCGTCGAAGTTTACTTGTCGATAGTTATTAATCACATGTGATTGAGATAATAACTATCGTAAATTTACTTGTATTCCCCCCATAAAAGTATTTATAAACATTTGAAAACATTTAAAAGGTTAATTTAGGGGTATGAACTCACATGTAGTGAGTGGATTGGATTGAAGTGTCGGATGCGGTGATAGGTGACAAATGGAGACTTGTACACACGCACGAGCCTAGTTATCATATAATGAACATATATATATATATATATATATATATATATATATATATATATATATATATATATATATATATATATAAATAATTAGCCAACTTATAACTAATAAATTAAGTTGGGACACTCTAGAAGATGACAACACTTTGTTTCAAGTGTTAAAGATCACAAGGGTTGCATCCAAGTGTTTGTAGGGCAAAGCTAGAGTGTTTGGGGTTTAAGGGTAAATTCCTTTGGGTATGAGTTGCAGGTAGTCGGGTGTTGGCACGGGTGGACCAATATTAGGTCATGTACGGGTGTTCGGCCTAGTTTAGGACCAAAAGGGGGTATAATATGGGTATGGGTTACAGGTGGTCCAGTGTTGGCACGAGTTGACTAGTATTAGGTCATGTACGGGTTTTGGGCATGGGTTAGGACCAAAAGCGGTTATAGGTTTGGAGCGGTTATCGACTGCGAGAGATAGCTGGTGACCATATGAGAACCTAGTGGGGGAGTTCTTACCGTGTACGGAGAGGGTACGTGTTCTGGTTCGGCATTTTGTTCAGCCGCTAGAGCGAGGCGGAGTCTATAACAGGGTTGTAAGGGATTTGTAGCATATGTGATGGATACGAGGGTTAATTCAGAGAGACCGAGGTCAGTAGATGAGGTTCCGATAGTGCATGAGTTCCCGGATGTATTTTCGGAAGAGTTACCGGGTGTGCCTCCCGAGAGGCAGGTTGAGTTCAGCATCGATTTGTTTCTGGGGGCTGGACCTATCTCCAAGGCACCTTATCGCCTTGCGCCTCCAGAGATGCATGAGTTATCATCGCAACTTTAGGAGATGCTAGGGAAGGGGTTTATTTGGCTGAGCAGTTCGCCATGGGGAGCGCCTATCCTTTTTGTTAAGAAAAAGGATGGCTCACACCGGATGTGCATTGATTACAGGGAATTGAACAAGCTGATGGTCAAGAACCGTTACCCGTTGCTGAGGATCGACGATTTGTTCGATCAGTTATAGGGAGCATCTTGGTTCTCCAAGATCAATTTGAGGTCGGGATATCTTCAGGTGAGGGTGCGAGATGAGGACATCCAGAAGATAGCGTTCAGGACTCGTTACGAGCATTACGAGTTCGTGGTGATGCCTTTCGGGCTCACCAATGCGTCGGTGGTGTTCATGGATCTCATGAACAGAGTATGTAGGATGATGTTGGATTGCTCGGTGATCGTGTTCATTGACGACATATTGGTGTATTCGAGATCCAGAGAACGACATGAGGAACATTTGAGAGAGATCCTCAGAGTTTTGAGATAGGAGAGGCTTTATGCAAAATTCTCCAAGTGTGATTTTTGGTTACGAGAGGTCCAGTTCCTCGTTAACCAAAAGGGATATTGGTCAATCCGGCCAAGATTAAGGCGGTGATGAGTTGGGAGGTGCCGAGGTCACCTATAGAGATCAGGAGTTTCCTAGGATTGGTAGGCTATTATCGGAGATTTATCAGGGATTTCTCCAAGATCGTCGTGCCACTCACCAAGTTGACCTGGAGGGGTGTTGCTTTCTCATCGGGACCAGAGCAACATGTCTCCTTCGAGACACTTTGCCAAAGGTTATGCGAAGCTCCGGTGTTAGCCCTTCCGGAGGGAATGGAGGACTTCGTGGTATATTGTGACGCGTCGATATCAGGGTTGGGAGCGGTGCTTATGCAGAGGGGGCACGTGATAGCATACGCATCGAGGCAGCTGAAGCCTCATGAGATAAGGTATCCCACCCATGATCTAGAGTTGGGAGAAGTAGTGTTCGCCCTCAAGATCTGGCGTCACTATCTGTATGGGGTCTGATGTACCATATACAAGGATCACAAGAGCCTGAAGTACTTGATAGATCAGCCCAACTTGAATATGCGGCAGAGGAGATTGTTGGACGTGGTAAAGGATTATGATTACTGGATCCTGTACCACCCGGGTAAGGCTAATGTGGTAGCCGATGCCCTGAGCCGTAGGGTGGAAAGCGCCCCAATGCGGGACGTTTGCATGATATTGAAAGTAATGACTCCGGAGTTAGACACCATTCGAGGGGCCCAGGCTAAGTCTGTGTGTGACATCCCCATTTTCACGGCCAGAAAAAACCGATTTTTGTTTATGCTTTATAAAAATCAGAGTTCTTCTTTTAATAAAAATGTTGTGGAATTTGTTCCCAGAAAAACATGATAAATACATTATTAAAACATTTCTGAAGAAACGTACTTTATTCATTTTAAAACGTTTGGGATGTCATCGTCAATACAGGAACATAAGCATAAACAGAACTTACATTTATTTACACTAGTGATCTACATCTCTTTAAATCTCTCAGTGTAAAATGACTTCGTATCAACACCTGTGATATAAATAAACTGAGTGGGTCAGGTTGGGAAACCTGGTGAGTACATAGGGTTTTCAACCCACAATAATATAATTATTATGTTTAAACAATCAAACAATCAACCCAATTACCCATCCCCATTATCTTCTTTAGTCTTAAGGATCTACCCTAAGAATCAGCTATTCCTCGTTTATTTAGTCCTAAGGATCATCCTAAGGAATCGACACGAAGTCCATCATTACCAAGGCTTATAGAATATATCTGATGAACACGTAGTACGAAACATCTGGTAAAGACTTAGTTCAAAAGTAACTAGTGAACACACTTAGTTCAAAATACCTAGTGAACACACTTAGTTCAAAGATACGTAGTGAACACACTCAGTTCAAAAATACCTAATGAGCACCTAATTCAAAAATACCTACATGTTACGAAACTGCTATCGTTCCACTGGACCGTCTAGTATCGTCCATAGTCGTCATCTATACTCCACTAGATGACCGGATCACTGACAACACTGATGTGTCCCATCGTGTTATCACAAAACAACTATTTCATCTACCCATGTTTTTCCCAACACGTTTTGTAGATATAAAATACGTATACAGTTTAAATCATTTAAAACATGTATAAAAATCTTGCACTCAGCATAGACAACAAGTATTCAGACAATATGTACACATAGCACGTAATTTATATTAAAATACTTCATATCTATGTGTAAGATGAAAGGGACTATGCACTCACAACACGTAAATTATATAATAAATATTTCATATCTATGTGTAGGATGAAAGGGACCATGCACTCACAACACGTAAATTATATAATAAATACTTCATATCTATGTGTAAGATGAAAGGGACCATGCACTCACCTGAGAAGGTGGTGACTCGGTACTTGGACAACGCTTCGTTTACTTTAAAATAATTTCCTTCGACGAAACCTAGTATTATCACCAATAGATTTTAGTCTATTATTCGCCGAGACTAATTAATAGTCTAGCTATTATTACTATTATATAATCGTTAAAAAAATACTTATATAACCCATAATAATAGCTTAAGTATTTATTATATGTTCTTAATAACGTTAATATAATTAAATAAAAAATTATTAAAAATAGCGTAGGCGTAGCTCACTTACAGCGGGCTTTATAGAAAACCAGGTTTTGCTTGGAGCAGCGTTTCCGAGCCGAAAAGCTCTTCTTCTCGGAGCCGTCGAGCACTCCGGGGCTTCCGCCTCATGCTAGGGAGGTTCCCTAGGCTTTTCGGGGGATTTCGGGGCTAGAGAGAGGTTCTAGAGAGAGAGAGAGAGTAAAGAGAAGAAAGAATGAGAAAGGTGTGAAGAAAATGAGGGTGGGAGAGGTGGTATTTATAGGTTGAAAATGGCTGAACTTGGTGCCACATGTCACCATCTAGTGGCAAGACTTGGGGAGAAAGCAATGGCCAAGATTGTGCCACATCACCCATTTTCGCACAACACACTTCCAACTTCTAAAATCCATAACTTTCACATACAACCTCCGTTTTTGACGTTATTTATATCCACGCATAGGTAAAAATAATATCTACAACTTTCATTTTGACTCCGTTGGCTAATTCTCGACCAATCTTAAATTTAACAGTACGAGGCGTTTAGACTGTTAAATGACCGCGAAGAATTCGTAACTCCTTCATACGGACTCCGTTTTCGTCTGTCTTTTTACCGTTGAGTTCCTATTAATGATATCTTCAACTCTCATTTAGGTCGTATCAGCCAAAAACTGCTCGAACTAAAATTCGAGTTTCGGGCTGTACATTGCTAAACCGAATCTTAGAAAAATCATAACTTCTTCATACGAAGTCAGATTTCGGCGTTCTTTTTATGAATTTTCTCGGTTTAACATATTCTACGACTTTTGTTTAGATCACTAAGACTAAATCTCTTTCTATCGTAAATTCACTTTTTATGCTTCCCGGTGCCGTGCCGGTTCCGTCGCGAAACTTCGACGAGTCATAACTTCTTCGTTATAACTCGGATTTTGGCATTCTTTATATGTACGGAAACCTTGTTACATATACTACAACTTGGTTCAAATTATTTATTCTAAATAATATTTTGTCGAAAAGTCATTTTAGACCACTATTATCTCTAAATTGACTAGCCCGGATCTACGGGCGTTACACTGTGAGACCAGAAAACCAGAAGAGGGAGCGATTTATCGGGCAGGTATCAGAGTTCGTTACCGATAGTCGGGGGCTTATGACATTTCAGGGTCGGATTTGGGTACTGTTTGTGGGCGGGACGCATACCATTTTGATGGACGAGGCACATCGATCGAAGTTCTCAATCCATCCTGGAAGTGGGAGCAGTTTACTATGGATTTTATCACCAAATTGCTGAGGACTACGAGGGGCGTCGATGCAATTTGGGTGATTGTAGACAGGTTGACGAAGAGCGCTCACTTCCTTGCTATTAGCGAGAGCTCTTCTGCGGAGAGGCTGGCAGAGTTGTATGTGAGAGAGGTGGTATTGCGGCATGGATTACCAATCTTGATTGTCTCAGATCGAGAGGTGCGTTTCATTTTCAGATTCTGGAAGAAATTTCATGAGGAAATGGGTACGAGGCTACATTTTAGTACCGCATATCACCCACAGACTGACGGGCAGAGCGAGCGGACAATTCAAATACTCGAGGACATGCTCCGAGCATGTGTGTTGGATTTTGGCGGGAGTTGGGACACATATTTTCCCTTGGTAGAGTTTTCCTATAACAATAGCCATCATTCGAGCATTGGTATGCCACCCTTTGAGCTGTTGTATGGGAGGAGGTGTCGGACCCCATTTGCTGGAGAGAAGTAGGGCAACGTGTGAAGGGTAGTACAGAGATCGTGCTTCAGACGATTGAGTAGATGCAATAGGTCAGACAGAGGTTGTTGACCGCTCAAAGTCGTCAGAAGAGTTATGCGAACAGGCGTCGGTCAGAGCTCGAGTTTTAGGTGGGCGACTTCGTGCTCCTGAAGGTCTCTGCTTGGAAAGGAGTGATCCAATTCAGGATGAAGGAAAAGTTGGGGCCTCGATATATTGGACCTTTCAGGGTGATTGCGAGAGTAGGCAGGGTAGCCTACCATTTGGAGCTACGTGCGGAGTTTGGTCAGATTCATGACACTTTCCATGTGTCGCAGTTGAGAAAGTGTATAGCCGATGAGTCAGCAGTGGTACCATTAGAGGATATTCAGGTGGATGTGGGCCTGAACTATATTGAGAGACTGGTGGCAATTAGAGAGCAGGAGATCAAGGTTCTGAGGAACAAGGAAGTGCCTCTAGTGCAAGTACAGTGGTAGCATATGAAAGGGTTAGAGCTGACTTGGGAGCTGGAGCGTGAGATGCGTGAGCAACATCCAGAGTTGTTTGTAGAGTGAGACTTCGAGGGCGAAGTCTGATTCTAGTGGGGGAGAATTGTAACATCCGGATTCGCAGGTATATTATTTTATTCATTTATTTTGGAGTTTGTAGAGGGACTCGGCGAGTTGGTGATTAGACTCGCCGAGTAGGGTCGCGGATTCTCATCCGGGTTCATGACCGGACTCGGCGAGTCCACGTTGTTTAATGAAATCCTAATTTCCTGGGTTTGGCACCTATTTAAAGGCCCTTAGGGCCGTCATTTGCGGCTACCAAACCCCAGAGAGAGACCCTAAGAGATCTAGAGCGTTTGTGAGGGAGGAGAGTCCACTTTTGATCATTTTGTTGGTGTGATTGCAAAAAGCAGGTGACCAACGCAAGAGGAGGTTGAAGGAGGAGCGGATCTGGTGATTTCAGAGTTCAGAGACTTCATCTTGAGGTATTTATTCAGACCTTCTTCAGTTTTGGTGTTGATTCTTAGAGTTAGGGTTTTCTAACCCCCTTTAGAGAGTGGATATGTGGAGCAATTGGTCCCTTCTCGAACTTATGCTTAGGATCTAGACTCAAAGAGGTCCAAAGACCTTAACCCTTGGAGCTTTATGAGTTATTTTGGGAGCCATGAACTTAGGAGTTTATTTTTAGGGCTAGATCACCAAGTAGGACCATCTAGATGTTATATGAGTGTCAAGGTCTGAACTTTACGTGATTACCATGCTTGGGAAGGTCAGATCTATGGGTTTAAGGAACAGATCTGACCTCAGGAGGTCAATGGAGTTTTTGCATGGCATGAACTCATCGAGTCCAAAGATCAGACTCGGCGAGTAGGGTTAGGGTTTCCCGTAAATCACTCAGCGAGTAGACTCACCGAGTTGGGGTAATAACTCAACGAGTCCAAGAGGAATTAGAGGACTAAAGTTCAAGACGGAACTCACCGAGTTGATCTTGAGACTCGGCGAGTTGAGTCGGGGTAGCCCTGTAATTTATGCCAGGTGTGACTCGTCGAGCAAGGGGAGGGACTCAACATGCCAAGCGAGACTAGGGAGTTAGTGGAAACGTGTGGACTCACCGAGTTGCCTAAGTGCACTCGACGAGTCGAGTCAAAGTTTGACTGTTGACTTTGGTTGACTTTTAGGGTTTGATCAACAATGAGGGCCTTTGAGCCAAAGGAGGGGTAAAATGGTCTTTTACCCTTCTGAGGGTGCCTAGAGAGGGTTGAGTCTAGTCCTGAGAGTTATATTTATGAGAGTATTACTTTATGTCATTAGGTGGAGGCTAGATCGTATTTCTACCGAGTCAGAGATTTACCGTGACATCTGAGGTGAGTCTTCTCACTATACTTTACCTTGAGTGGTAATTAGAGTCATGTGACAGAGTTACTGTATGCTATTATGTAATGTGGTGCACTGCATTATTTCTATGTGATTTATGCCATGTGTATATTAGAGTATATCAGAGTTAGAATCGGAAGGTTCACAGAGTTAGAACCGGAAGGTTCACAGAGCTAGGACAAAAGGGTCCACAGAGTTAGGGCCCACGGGCCCACAGAGTTATAGCCTCGAGTGGCTAGTATGTGTTATGTATGGTATTTTGGGGAACTCAATAAGCTTTATGCGTACAGTGTTATGTGTTATGTGTTTCAGGTACCAGTGATGATCGCGGGAAGGCGTCGGCATGATTTGTACACACGCATGGGTTTTTTTGTATTTTGATCTTGGGAAACATTTTGTGAAACAAAGTTATGATACAATGGGATTTTGTTAATAAATGTGTTTGGAAAAAATGTGTTTAAAAATGCGAATTTTTTTTTTAAAATTTTACGGAGTTACAATTGGATTAGTGTCTAAATCCATAACTATTTTGGTATATACTTGACCTGATTATGAGCATGGTCCTTTTGGGTTGCCTTCACCATAGCATTATGTAGGATGAATTAAGGAGAGAGAGGTTTAATTTGTATTTATTAATATATTATAATAATAATATATTAAAGGAGAAATCATAATGTTTTATTAATATTGGTCAAGAATTAATTAAGAATTAATTTTGTGACTAAAAGAGATTAATTAAACTTAGGGGACTGGATTTGTAATTATAACATAATTGTAGTTGGGCTATGGATTACCTAATAAGATAGGTTGGACGAATTCTATGGGTAGCCGATAAGGAATTCATCCAAGGGATATCAATAAAGGAGTCCATGGGCTGCTTAGGGCCTAAGCATTCAGATTAGGGTTTCCTAAGTGCAAAACCTTAATAGCCCCAGTATATAAGGAAACCTTAGGTACAGAAAACATGGCTAACACTTGGATTAGGGTTTCCAACCGTTTTTGGTGCCTCCCCTCTTTTCCCTCTTCATTCTTGTTTCTTAGTGGTGTTTGTGACTCCATTAGAGGTGCAACACTTGAGGCGCTAAGCTTTCTGAAGCCAAGGAATTGATTTTTATTGCTATATAACCATCAAAGGTAATCTCTAAACCTTATTTCAGTTCATAATATGTTAGATCTAGGGTTTATGGCTTTGGATATTCAATTGCATGTTCATTAGACAAAATATATCGAAAAGCTATTAGGTTTTGCATGTACACCATACGAATGATGTATTGCTCAAAACCCATCAGTGGTATTAGAGACTGGTTGTTTGTTAGTGAATTTGATGCTTATTTGATCGAATTTTAGCTGAAAATCGAAAATTTTGAGGTTTTTCGACTCGACTCGCCGAGTCAACTGGATGACTCGCCAAGTCCATAGTGAACTCGACGAGTCCAAGCCTGACTCGACGAGTCAGAGAGTCAGATGGAGGATTTTTCGGGTTTCTTGCCTAAATTTGATGTGGGATAATTACCAAAACGTTTTTTTATTGATAGAAATTGGATTTTTATGATATTGGGTGATTATCTTTGCCAAAATAAAAGATAATTTCATATTAATTGAATAATTACTTCCTTATATGATTAGATTAATTATTTGAATTATTTGGTGTATTATCTTGCAAGAAATTGGACTAGGTCAAAATTAGATAATTGCCTTATTTAAATTGTTGATCTACAATGTTCTTGACAAAGTTTGAATAGTTTCTAATTACTCCCTTTTTAAGTTTTATAGTTTAAATTTAAACTTAAAAGTTTTGTTTTTGAAATTTAAATAGCTAAACCCTAATGTTTTGAAATGTTTCAAAACTTGCCCTAAAGTTTTGGAATTTAAATTTTTTTGATTAATAGTTCAATTGTATAATATTTAAATTCTAAAATCCTAGTATTTTGAAAAGTTCAAATTACACCCACATGGTTTTGTTAAGTTAATTAAAAAGAGAAAGTTAATAAAACCACCTAGTATTTTAAAAGTGTAAAATACACCCTATACTATATATATGTAACATTAAAAGTCTAATATTATATATATATATATATATATATATATATATATATATATATATATATATATATATATATGAGTAAAGAGTCAGTCTTACCGTTAGTAGGCCTCATTCACAAAGCTGGTCTATAATGAGTGTTTAAGGAAATTGCCTATAAAATGGCAATTGAATGGATATCCACTCTTACCCACCACACTCTTGACTAGTGGAGGGTCGTTAGTCGAACGGGTAGGATAGGACATAAACCTTCCATTAAAAGTAAAATAAAGTACAAAGTAACTACACGCTTTTACAAATTCCTAAATTCTAGTTACTTTAGGAAAAATGTGAAATTGTATGTTAATCCATGGAATTACACTTCGTACCCTTGTCAAATGTTAGTGGAGCGTGTGTGGTTAACCAGAACACTAAATTGGGATTGAGATTGGCGGCGAAGGGTGGCTCGAAGTTTATCTTATATCAATGGAGCGTGTGTGGCTAACCGACACATTGATTAGGTGATAGTAGCATTGAGTGCACCACATGATTTGCATGGTTATTCACACCTTGTTTGTGATCTTCGGCATCCCAGTCGCAAACTTGAAAGGAATAATTGAGATTAAACATGCCATTGAAAAGTTCAATGAATCTCAAAAGATATAAGGGTTTCGATTCATTTAAAACTTAAATTTCTTTTTCGTTCATCATGATGGAAATTGGTAAATCGTCATTTACCTACCTTCAAATATTCTGCAACTAGATTACGATATCACTCTTCTAGGTTGTAGAGTATTGTGTTAGATCCTATCCTTAATAACTCATTTGGGTGTTTTATTAAGGACTCAATCAACTTAACTTGAATTTTCTCCTGTTTTGTAGATGTATGAATCTTACAATGGTCTTCCCAAATCCTTTGGAACAAGCTTTCCAAATGAAGATGACATTCCATGATACGATCAAGGAAATGAAATTCATGCTTCACTTCCTCCACCTCCTCCAATTTTCCTCCCTGATCCACAAGTTCAAAGGCTTGAAAAGTTCAAGCTCACTCAAGCCCTATTGGCAAGTAAGCACGAAGATGGGAAACTTGTGTGTGCACACGTCTTAGAGATGAAGTCACGCATTGATAGGTTAAGGATGTTGGGTGTTGATATCTCAGAGATGTTGGCTATTGATTGGGTTCTTCAGTCACTTCCTGATTCATATAGTGAGTTCGTAAGAGATTACTATGCGATGGTTCACGACATGACCCTCATTGATTTGACCTATTTGCTTATTGCTGCTGAATCAGTGATGATTTGGCGCACTGGTCAAGAAAACTTGATTGGTTGATCAAACTCTCATACTTCATTAGACACTGGCTACATTGGAAGTCCATAAAATGTTGAGATTGTCCCTTGCTATGTACCAAAGGTGTCCATTTGCTTTTACTGCCAAGAAAAGGGGCATTGGAGATGAAGCTGCCCTGTTTACCTGAGAGATCTAAGAGATGGGAGAGTCAAGACTTATGGCTCTACTTTAGGTAAAATCCATTAACTAACTATATAAGTTCCTATTTTTGGGGTTCTTAATACATGATGTGATAAGATTACATTTTGATGTTTTGCAGGATCGAAGAAAAGAAAGGAAACTTAAGGAAGAAGCGTGTTGAATCTGATCACGAATAAATGGATTTCGATCGCATGGATTCAAAGATAGGATTTTGGAGCTGCTACCTTAGAGTTAGGATAGATTGCTAGGAAATATGTAATAGCATAGTTTTCAGTTGAATTGCATTGTAAGGACAAATTTCTTCCGTGATAAAATACATTTTGATTTTGTCCTACTTATTTATACTTACGATGGTATGTATGAAAAATTGATGTTTTGAATGTTTCAATTATTAGCAATGATGGATTTGATTCTTAATTAGGTTATTTGTGGAAATGTCAAGAATTTACCAAATAGGGAGAGTATCTCATTGCCCATGTTTCAAGTGGATAGAAACTTGGAATCATGCAACGTGTATTGTATGATAAATGAAAAACTTCCACATTTGGGAAATTCAGACTAATTCTTTGACAAAGTGTCAATTGAAGGACTAGGAGATCGAGTACACTAGGTCGTACATTTATCAAGTCTACCGCAAGAGTGACAATGATATTCTTCATGATTTACTAAATTTTAGTAAATATGTTATACTTATAAGAGTTAGTGTAATTCTGAGTTGATTGAAAGAGTTTCAATCAATAGTAGAACGAATAAGAAGAATCTAGTAGGCAGAAAGATAAAAGTTTCTCTATTCTAAGAAGAAGGGAGAGTAACTTTTATTGTGTTTTATGATAGGTCTTAATGAATAAGAACCATGTCTCAATTGATCCTCTATGTGAGTCTTAGTGCAATTGCATGTCTAATAAGAGGAATCGAGAATTGTAGAAATGGTTAAATCAAGAAGCCAATCATACTTCATTCCAATATCAAGTCTTAGAGTCATACTCCAAGATTGCGAATTGAGTGACACGTCTTTAGTAAGTTTATAACACTCAACAAATGTGGAATTGGAAAAATTCTTCTTGTTCCTGCATAATTGAAATTGGTAAGTTGTGATGTCTTGGATAAGACAAAGACCAACTAGGACCAATTGAGTGAAGTGTTAAACTTGATAAGAAGCTACACTAACTCTTGAATATTTGCTTTGTCAAGAAATGTTTCTTGACATGAGCACCTTGTATGTCAAGGAGTCAGTGGGAGCCTTAATGGTATTGAAAGGTTTCAAGAACAGATCAAGGATAAACCTAGTTGATCATCACTAGCACGTGACTTGAGGTTTATAACCTGTCATTCTCTTATTTCTTTGTCATTCGAGTTGAGTTAATTATGTGTGTGAGTTCTCATTTGAATGCATAAAGGAAAGCACCTTGATCAATGGAAAGAACATTGATATGTAAGGATGAGTTGCTCAACTACTTGGAAGCAATGGTGGGCACTTGTGCTGCCATGAGGCAAGAAATTAAGATTGAACAAGTTCAATCCATATGAGTTAGATTTGTCACAAACATTGTCTTATGATTGTTGTTATGACAAATTTACATGGATAGGAATACATACACCATAAAATCTAAGTGACATAAGGTTTCTCTCCTTCATGAAAAGGACTGTGAGGAAATGGTTTCACTAAGAGAGATTTTAAGGAGATAGTTGTTGTGTAAATTGTATTCTGAAATTCGATTATGATTATGGCATCCCTCTTCATAGTTCGAATAGTGAGATTTGGAAATTTTTCTGAACGTTTGGGACTTTGTAACATAAGTTCTGAATTTGTATAAGACACACATGTAAGCTTTCTTAGGCAAAGGTGTATGAAGTTAAGAAGCTTAGATAAAGGCTTATCAAAGCATCAGGTATTAGAAATATGAACTTAAGGAATTCAATTAGCATTGTCTTCTGGAAGTTCCATTGTTTTCTGAATACATGTCAAAGCTAGTGGGAGCATAAGTGTTATGCCAATAAGTAATTAATCATCATGATAGTGGGAGCATTTTTATTATGGCAAGTATTGGAAGTTAGAAATATTAATTATAGAAAACAAGAGTTATACTTTGCAAAGTCGCAATGGTTGAAAAAGTTGTTTTGCTATAATTGAGGGAGAGAATATTAAACTTCATTTTAAATCTAAAGGCTTAGATTGTGGAATTTTAATCAAATTTAGTCAAGTATATATATATATATATATATATATATATATATATATATATATATATATATATATATACACACACACATATATATATATATATATATATGTATATATATATATATATATATATATATATATATATATATATATATATATATATGAATGTTGTGTTGGAATGGTTCAACATGAGGAAATTCTATATATGGAAAGGATAATTGCATTCTCAAAATTTGGTTATGATTACGGCATCCCTTTTCATAATCAAAATTGTGAGAAGATGGTAATTAGAAATACTATAGCAAAAGACTGGTAAAGTGTCACGTTTTTATGTAAGACATTATGAATCGTGTCCCATACGCTTCGAGTATAGGATCGATTGCATATGCTATAATGTTTGATCGTTCTAAAATATTCCAAATGCTTAGCGCATTAAGAGGGAAAAGGGACTAGAACGGTTTTTGACTGAAATTATTAAACAACTTTCAAAGAACGATCTAAGGTTCACCGAGGATTTGTTGCTTGTGAGTAGTTGGAAGTATAGTGTTGGATGGATCATATCGACATTATTATGATTAGATAAGATTCTATTCATAATGAGTTGTCATATGGAAAATATGGAAATGTTTCCATATTGGGTGTTGGAAACTAAGAATTTATGTCTAGATTAGAAAATTTTATGCAAAAGGATGTTCAAAGGAATGTACTTTTAGTGAGAGACATCACATCTATAGAATTGTTTTGTAACAATTTCTGATAGAGAACCTTGTAATTTTATTGGCCAAGTCTTGGTAACTTTTGTGCTATGACTTTACAAAAGGATCATTGCATAAAATGTGAGAATCTAACATATTCTAATAGTGGTAAGAAATTTGTATTCTTACACTAATAATAAGGATTAGGAATTGTGAAATGAGCATCATTGGAAAAGTTTTCACTTGATCTATTTCACAAAGTATGGACCATAGGTAAACATAGTGTGCATGCTCGGAGCATGGGACAACTATTGTTGTAATTCAGATAATAAGTTGATTTTCTGAAACAGTAAACAATGGATAATGAGTAATCAATATGGTGATTAAATAATAAGTGTTTTATTTACGCTCAAAAGATTTGGGGCCATATAGGATTAAATATTATTATTGTGTTTCACTTTGCATGTTTTGACTTCCAGAATAACTGGGTTATTTGAATCTCCACAATTGGTCATACATTGAAAGTAGGTATGAAGCAAGACTGTCATGAAGAGTCTGTAGATTGTCTAAAAGTTTAGACATAGCACAAGTTTGCTGTATAGTTCATGAGTGCTTTAATAAGATTAGAGTATTGGATTAAACCCATGCTCACAAGAATCACTTCATGGATTTATCACGCGTGATTGTGAGTCGATAATATTGTATATTCTTGAAACCGATACGTGTGAGTTATTATTTGCTGGTTGGTTACACATTGATGATAAGTAAACACACCAGTAACTTGGTGTTATAAAAATTATTGTTGTGTGTGATTCAATGAGTAAGTGCAAGCAAGCATTTGAGTCGAGGTTTATCCATCTTTTAATGGAGGAATATATGATCCCTTATCTAAAGGACACGCGTATCTGATAAGATCAGAGTTGACAACGACTTTTGAAAGCTACGATTGCTGATTAGGTTCTGAAGTTATGCAAAATGGTTATTAGACTTATCCAAGTGGGAGACTGTTCGATTAGTGTCTAAGTCCATAACTATTTTGGTATATACTTGACCCGATTATGAGCATGGTCCTTTTGGGTTGCCTTCACCATAGCAATATGTAGGATGAATTAAGGAGAGAGAGGTTTAGTTATGATTTATTAATATATTATAAGAATAATATATTAAAGGAGAAATCATAATGTTTAATTAATATTAGTCAAGAATTAATTAAGAGTTATTTTGTGACTAAAAGAGATTAATTAAACTTAAGGGATTGGATTTGTAATTATAACATAATTGCAGTTGGGCTATGGATTACCTAATAATATAGGTTGGACGAATTCTATGGGTAGCCCATAAGGAATTCGTCCAAGGGATATCATTAAAAGAGTCCATGGGCTGCTTAGGGCCTAAGCAGTCAGATTAGGGTTTCCTAAGTGCAAAACCCTAATAGCCCGAGTATATAAGGAACCCTTAGGTACCAAAAACGTGGCTAACACTTGGATTAGGGTTTCCAGCCGTTTTTGGTGCCTCCCCTCTTTTCCTTCTTCATTCTTGTTGCTTAGTGGTGTTTGTGACTCCATTAGAGGTGAAACACTTGAGGCACTAAGCTTTTTGAAGCCAAGGAATTGATTGTTATTGCTATATAACAATCAAAGGTAATCTCTAAACCTTATTCCAGTTCATAATATGTTAGATCTAGGGTTTATGGCTTTGGATATTCAATTTCGTGTTCATTAGATCGGGTAGAAGAGGACTCCTCGTTGTGAAGAGAGTATCATCAAAAGAAAATCTAGCAGATCCCCCTTACGAAGGGACTGAGTAGGGTCAAACACTTGCAATACGCTAGGAGCATTAGGCTGAAGGATGATATAAGTTTGGATTAGATAGGAAACGTGTAATAGATAGTTTGTACTTGACATTTGATTAATAAATAAAGTTGTGTTATTTATAAGTAAAGTTACTATCTTGTGTTGGTTATTTATCTATTGTTTCAATTTTGCATGTTTTGACTTCCTGAATAATAAGATTATTCAAATGGTCCACATTCGTTCATGTTTTGGAAGTAGATGTGAATGAAGACTATCGTGAATTGTTTGTAGATTGTCTAAAAGGTTTTGGGCATAGCTAGGGTTTGCTGCAAAGTTCACGAGTGCTTATGAATTTGATTTGAGCATTGGAATAAACCCGCGTTTGCTGGTATCACTTCATGATCGCAAAGCGATAATATCATATAGTCTTAAAACTTAGGGATATGGTCGTTGTTTGCTGATTGGTTATGCATTGATGATGTGTAAACGCATCAGTAACTTGATGTTATAAAACATATTGTTGTGCATGATTCAATTAGTAAATAATAGATGCATATGAGTCAAAGTTAATCTGTTCCTTTTACTCTATGAGAATAAAAGTGATATCTTAGCCACTTGATGATTTGGTTTGACTTATGTGTTGGGCCCGGTCAGAATAAGGTTGATGTGTTCAACTGAATTCTATGTAAAATGAATCAGAGATCAAGAAACAAGTGCTGGACAATAAGCATTGTTAGCATGATATCTAGAACAGAGGATTATACAATCCCTTATCTGAAGGACAAGTTGATCAGAGTTGACAACGAAGTATAAGAGCTACGATTGCTAATCGGATTTTGAAGTCATATGTGAGATATAGTTACTAGACTTATCCAAGTGGGAGACTGTTGGAATAGTGTCTAAGCCCGTAACTATATTTCGTATGTACTTGACCCGGTTGTGTATGGTCCTTTTGGGTTGCCTTCACCAAAGCAACTTGACAAGGTAATTTAAGGATAAAGAGAGAATATTATGATTTATTATTATAAGAATAATATATTAAAGGAGAAATCATACTTATTTGATTAGTATTAGTTATAAATTAATTAGGAATTAATTCGGTGACTAAAAGAGATTAATTAAATAAAGGGGTATAAACTGTCAAATGTATGATAGTTAAGTTTTGGGCTAAGGAAACCTTATGGACTTAATGAGGAACGAAATTATTATGGGGATCCATCATATTTTCGTCCAAGGCCTTATTCCAGAAGGTTCCTTGGGCTGCTTGGTGGTTAAGCTATCCATTAGGGTTTAGACTGAAACCCTAGTAGCCTGCAAGTAAAAATAGGACCCCTAGGCTATGGAAATTGGATACATGTTTCTAAGAGAACCCTAGGGCTGATTTCTAGTATCTTTCACCCTCTCTCATATTTCCTTCTTGCTTGTGGGGTTTGTGAACCATTAGAGGAGTTACAATTGTGACTCTAAGCTCAAGATCAAGAAGATTACAAGGATTTCAAGCTATTTGAAAGAGGTAAACACTTAGATCTGTTCTTAGGATGTTGATTTCGAATTTTATATGATAGATCTAGGGTTGCAAGTCTTGGATTCAAAGCATGTACAATAGAGAAACCTAGATCCAAGCATTAGGGTTTGTATGAGCACATAGGATTGTTTCTTATGCATAAAACCCATAAAAGACTATGTCAATATCCAATTCCTCTTCTAAATTCACATTGAGTTTTAACAAACAATCCACATAACATTGCATATGTTGCAAGTGGGTCGTGGTGGACTCTCTGTCCTTCATCTTGTTGGTTATGAGGGATTTCACTATCTCGTATCTCTCTTGACGAGCTCATTGATGGTACTTCTCCATCATGTCCTTGTTCATCTCATACGGCCAATATTCCTCATAGAACCTCTAAAGCTCAGGAGTCATAGTAGCAACCATGATACACAACACTTTGGTCGCATTATTGTAATGCCTCCTATACTCAACATTTTGTTTAGGAGTAGCTTTAGTTTCATCGATCTTGTCAGTTCCTTTTCGAGAACATATTCCTTGTCCTCGAATCTGAAAGCCATATTTATGTTGCGAATCCAATCATTATAATTGATCCATTAAAGGTGACTTTTGAGCAGATGCTCAAAAGTGAGAAGTGGTTGGAGTTTTTGTTGGAGGAACAAGAAGCATTGTTGGAAGTTGACATCTACAAAAGAAAAAAGATAAGTTTTCATTAGATAAGAAAAATCCTTAATATAACACCTAAATGAAATAGTAAGGCTAGGACCCAACACAATAATTCACAATTCAGAAGAGGGATACCGTAATCTAATTGTAAATTATTTGATGGTAGGTAAATGATGATTTACGAATTTCACCAACAAAATGAAATTGAAACAAATTAGTATTTGAAATGAAATTCCTAGATCTTTTGAGATTCATTGAATTATTCAATGGCATGTTTAATTGCAATTTTTCCCTTTCCATTTGTGACTAGGATACCGAGGATCACAAACAATATGTGAATAACCATGCAAATTAGCTTGATACTCTAGATGTCATTTATCACCTAATTGTGCCGGTTAACCACACACGTTCCATTAATTAATGGCATGTTTAATTGCAATTTTTCCCTTTCCATTTGTGACTAGGATACCGAGGATCACAAACAATATGTGAATAACCATGCAAATTAGCTTGATACTCTAGATGTCATTTATCACCTAATTGTGCCGGTTAACCACACACGTTCCATTAATTAACAATAATTTACAAGACACTAATTGCCAACCTTTAGAAGTCCATATTAGTGTATCGGTTAATCACACATGCTCCACTAACGATTTTCATAAAGTGCAATGTACAATTTCATGGACTAGCATGAAATTCATATTTTCCTAAAGTAACTAAGATTCGGAATTTAATAAAACATTTAGTTACTTTATTTACTTCATTATACTTATTAATGAGAATTAAGTGTCCTATCAAACATGTTTAGCTAATGACCCTCCACCAATCAAGAAAGCGATAGGTGAGAGTGGACACCCTTTCAACTACCATTTTATAGGCAGTTTCCTTATCCCCCCCTCTTTTATAGATCGGCTTCGTGAATGAGGCGTACTAGTGGTTCTACTGACTTGTCTTGTACGTATAGTAAATATTTAAACCTTTCATATTACCTATATTATAAGGGTGTATTTTAAAGATTTCAAAATACTAGGGTTTTTTAATCTATTTAAAATTTCAAAAATTAAAAGATATTTAATTTAAATTTTAAATTTTAAAAATTTGATTTAATAATTATCCTTTAATTAAACTTTTAATTAAATTATTAAACCAATTAAGGATTATCCATTAAATTAAATATATTAATTTAACCTAATCCTTTACCCCTAGATTTAGAAAATGGGGAAGGATAATTACAAGATTCTAAAATTATCTAGTAAACAATTAAAAGATAAATTAACAAATATAACTACCCTATCAAAAACCCTAATTTCAAAATCCATAACTTGGGGTGGAAAGGGAAGGCTTTCAACCTTGCCTAATTTTCGAAAACCCTAGGGTTAGGAAACCCTTGATTTCGACTTTAATGTGGCCAAAGGAATGAGTTTAAAAAAATTTTGTAATTTTTGAAAAAACTAGGGTTATAAACTCTAATTGCGAAAACACGGGCCTTAGGGTTTAATCGCCATAAACCCTAATTTGTCAAGTTCAATCAATTGTATTAAATCTAATTGAAAACAAAAAACCAAATGCTATGATACCATCGATGGGTTTTATACATAGCAAACAATCCTATGTGTGCATGCAACCGTAATTGAAAGTTGCATGTTTTCACTATTAGACATACAAGCATTGAACACAAAACTCGAAACCCTAGGAGGCATGTACAATTTTCGAAATTAACATAAAACTAGGGTTTAGATACATACCTTTATTGTTATATATTAATAATAATGATTCTTTTGAAGATCTTGAACTCTTGAGAGCATGTATCATAAGTGTTACACCTCTAATAGCTCATAAACACACTATGCAAGTGGATGAGAGGAGATAGGATGAGGAAGCACTAGAATTTGGCTCTACTAGGGTTTGGAAGCATGTGGCCGAAATTCTAAGGGGTTGGGGCTCTTTATATAGTTGTTGGTTGCTTAGAGCCAAAGCTAATGTTTGTTAGAAGAAACCCTAATATCCAACTTAAGGCTCAAGCAACCCATGGACCCCCTTTCTTAAGGCCTAAGACGAAAACATATAGGGCCTCCCTGTAATTTTTGTACAACCCTCTTTAGGGTGGTCCAAGAGTCCAAACCACAACTATTAATTAATTGCAAAACAACTCCTGTACTTTTAATTAATTCCTTTAATCCCAAAATTAATTCAAATTAATTTTTGGTCAAATATTAAATAAATAACATGATTTCTAATTAATATATTATTTTCATAACATATTAATAAATCATTTTGTATACTAATTTATTATTCCAGATAATAAACTCAACCTCTGTCTTTCTCTCTCTCTCTCTCTCTCTCTCCAAAAGTCATCCTTTCAAGTTGCTAGTAAGAAGGCAACCCAAAAGGTCTGTGCTACAATCAATTCAAGTACATACCAATTATAGTTATGGGCTTACACACCTAATCCAACATCTTAATTGCTGGAAACTTCTAGTAGGCACATCTATTGGGTTGTGAGCCTTCCTCTTTACCTTTCAGTTACTTGTGTGTTCAGGTTGGAACGAATATGAATATTAACGCAAACTAGAAACCTATCATTGATAGATTTGAAGCAAGTCTCTCAAAACTATAAAGCCAAAAATCTTTCTTTTAGAGGGCGTCTAACACTAAGTCACTTGGTGTTAAGAAATCTCCTTACTTACTATCTTTCTCTTTTTGTTGCCCGAGCAGGTGTGATCTCACAATTGGAGAAGCTCAGGTATAGATTTCCATTGGGAGGCTCAGAGGATAACAAGAAAACCAAGTTGATAGAATGAAGTAAGATCATTAAAGCTAAAGAGGATTGAGGTCTCGGTGTAGGCGCGATAGAAGATCTCAAGATAACTCTAATTTGCAAGTGGCGTTTGAGACTAAAGACGGAAAAAGAGTCACTATGGAACAAAGTTGTCTCAAGTATTCATAACTTGAGATCGAGATTGGCATATGAGCTATCTAATAACTCTACAATGGGGGTGTAGAATAATTTTTCTAGAAAGAAGGTTGTGTTGGCTAAGAGGGGCATTCCACTGAGAACTATTATTAAAAGAATAGCTAATTCTGGAGATGACACGTTTAGAAAGATGAATGGATTGGAAACAGACATTTACAACTTTTTTTCCTAATCTATACTGTTTGGAGTCACATAAGAAATGCAAGATCTCGGATCGAGTATATAATAGTGGATTTTCTTAGTCTTGGTCTAGGCAACCTGATTCACGGCATGTGAACCAACTGATGCAAACCCTTGGAACAACTTGTCTAAACTGAATTAATGATTCATGGTCATGTGAACTAGATTCAAATGGGTAATTCTCTGTTGCAGCAAGTAGAAAGAGGCTGATAAAGTCTAACAACAGTTCAAATGGAAACTCCTTTATGTAGCTTAATGAAGTTCCCAAAATAGTTTTCGTGTTTTGTTTGGGGTGTGGTTCAAAATCGTATCCCCTCTACAGTGGCATTCAAGAATCGGGGAATTAATATTTCATCTGTTATGTGTGGTGAATGTAATTTAGCATATGAGTTTGCTAACTACCTATTGTGTGAGTGCCCCTTTGCCAAAAATACATGGGAGTGAATCTTCAGATGGTGTGATATTCCGACACCCTTATTTGATATGGCAACTGAAGTTCTAGAATTTACGACGTTTAGGGGCAATTATCCAAAAATAAAAAAGGTCTTGGTAGGCATCTACTATTGAGCAATTTGGTGTCTGTGGAAAGCGATAAACAAGAAAACCTTTAATCATTAAAGGATTACATCAACAAAGGTTGTGGACATTATCTAAGTATCGGTGTTCTTGTGGTTCAAACATAGAAACAATAAGGAAGTATATAATTGGTTAGATTGTTGTATTAATCCACTTATGTAAAGTAGTATTGGTGAAGTTGATTTTTCTATGTTGTGGTGAGGTCTTATTTCTTTCCCCTGCCTTGTAATATGAGGTTGGGCTTTCTTGTGCCTTCTTAATAAAATTTGTTGGTTCCAAAAATAAAACAAGTGTATTACTCACTCTTGAGTTCTTTGTTTCTGATTTCTCACTCTCCTTTCTCGACCCCCAATTTTGATTTTGTTGTGTATTTAATTTTTCTCAATATTTGCATTTCTTAGTATCGACTTCTTGATTTTCTTTATATATATATATATATATATATATATATATATATATATATATATATATATATATATATATATATATATATATATAAAAGACTCCATTCTGATTAGAATTAATTTTGGTAATTGTATATCAGATTTCATGACTCTATCCCAAAAGAGAAAAAAAAAAAACAAAATTTTAACATAATGTTGGCAGTTGAAATTTTGGAGTTTTTAAACTGTTAATTGTTACCTTAATATTTTGATTGCATATATATCATTTGTTACTATTACATTTAAAGAATTTTTTCAAAATTGAAGTTATTAAAAATTATTAAGGTTATTCTAACTAATGTCTTGTTAAACTAGTTGCTTTTATATATGTTGTGACTATATTTATGTTTTCCTTTAAATTCGATCTAGATACTTGCATCTAAAAACGTCATAAATATATTTATTTAAATTAGTTGCGTTTATATTTGTTGGGATTATATTTTTGTTTTTGATGGTATTATTAACCATTTTAAATGTAGTCTATTTTTTAATATTTATTATTTTTTTGACTTTGGGCCTTTTATCTTTTTGTTCTGGACCAAATATATATTTGGACCTGCCCTAAAACACATGTTAAATGGGTTGTGATATTTTCATTTAAGTTTTTGTTCACTTATTGAATAAAGTGATTTGATTTCTATATCATTTATTATGATTGTCTCTTCAATTAAAATAAGGTCTAAATGTTGGACCACTTCGTTTTTATGTGGATAAATCAAAAATCTAAAAGGAAATACGACCTATTGTGTTAAATTGATAGTACTAATTACCTGAGGAGAGATCCAGTTACTATCGAAGTTACTTAGGAATCAGTTACCCAAATATCACTAGTTTTACAAACACCGAACTTTACAAATTAGGCCTGACAATCGTATCGTGTTTGGGTTGATAGGTCGCGGGTTGGCGGGTCAAAATATATCAACCCAAACATGACCCATTTAATTATACAGTTTACGGGTTGACAGGTTAAGGGTTGACGGGTTTGGAACATAAACCCATATATGACCCGTCAACCGACTTATTTATATGGGTTCACATGTTGGCGGATTGGTGAGTAAGATTTGGGTTCGTGTGTTCGTGCGGCAGATTCCATAAATAAAATTTATAATTAAAAATGAATAAATTTTTGATGCAAACATATCCAAGTTTTAAAAACTTAAGTTTTGAACATCCAAATAAAAATTAAAAATATTCACGGAAACATGTTCAAACTAAAATATTAATACAAACATAGATAAATTGAATCGTAGGTGTCGACATCATTCGATAATAATTCAATCGTTCATGTTGCCGTTTTTGTGAGATATTGAGATTATTTAGGGCAAACGCTAAAGGCGATGCAATGCAAATTAGCATATTATTACCCACGGGGTCAAATGGTTAATGATATTGAGTATCTTATCTTAGTATAAAGTATAAACTGTATACTGTATAATAGTTAATACATTTATAAATATGTAATTTTCCTTATTAAAGTTCTAAACGGGTTGACAAGTCAACCCGTATATTTTTTAAGCAACTCATATATGACCTTTTTAATAAACGGGTTGATGGTTTGAAAAACTCAACTTAAATCCGTTTATTTCGTATCGTATTTCAGGTCGTGTCAAGAATTATCATGTCTATTTAGAAACCCCGACATTTTAATCCCTAACATTATTTTATCTAAAGATTACAACCATGAAACTTTATAACTCCTTCAATTAAATCCTCAACATTTTACCCAAACATTACAACCATAAAAATTTACTTGAGTCTACGACTTACCCGAGATGGGTGGGTGTGGAAATAAAAAGGGATCATATACCATATACAATGAAATCCACGCATCTCTATTCTTCTAGAACATATGGATAATGGATTTGCACTTATTTGAAAAGGATTACCATAGAAGGGCGGTAGATGGAAGACGGCTATACCGGCCAAGATTACCTCTCATGGCCAAAAGTTGGGTTTAGTTGCCAGAGAAGAAAATGTGAGTGAAAACGAAATGCATAATAGTTATGTTGAAAATAAATGATAAGTAATTACTGATCTGATCCGTTTTGAATTAGCTTTATTCTAATTGGGTAAATCGGTATCGGGTTTGAAAATTCGGATAATCGGGTAACCGGATATTTAAATAGGTCGGCTATTGGATATGTTAAAAAAATTCAATATATCCAGACACCCCAAAAAACTTCTACTCACTTTTTTTTTTTTTGTTTTTTTTTCTTTAAATAAAAAATCATAACCATCTCAATCTTGGATATAATCTAGTAGCTTTCGAGGAATATATTTTTATTATAAACTAGTTTATAACCGGTTGAAATCATAATTATAAAATTAATTAAGTTTTCATAGTAAAAACTCAAATTTTAAATAAATTATTAATTAAAATAATTTTTTTAATTATATAAAATTATAATCGTTGATTTAAATAAATACGTGATTTTATAATTTATATGTTCTCTTTTATATTTTCATTCTATTTTATAATTTAGATGCCTAAGAAGACCTTTTCTTTGTCTCACTTAAAACTTAAAATCAACCATTATAATTTGAAGAGGAAGACGACTTACCTGATTTTCAAGAATAAAATTATTGTCCAGAAGTTGGCAGACAACAAATGATGGATACAGAAAAAAGCAAGATGGACAAAAAACTTTGATAGATCTCGGTGAAAAGGCAAGCATCGGTGGGTTGATGGCGGTCGGAGATTCAGATAGGCATGGATGCAAACAACGATGGTTTATACGAAAATCCATATATCTTGATTATCAACACTTTTTGTGAAAATTATTAGGGTTTTTTTTTTCTTATTTTTTCTCACTTTCCATGTTTTAATTTGTTACAAATATGAATTGTATATTGTTGTTAACTTTTTATTTAAAAATTTAATTTCTAAGGGTGTCCATCGTGAAATTTGAAGGGTGTAAGTACTTTTAATATCTTTTACATACTCTCTAACAAAAATTACAAAAGAAGGAATGTCCATTGACACACTTTACATACAAGTAGCATCCGACAATTATATATTTTTTAAGGTTTGTTACAAAATCAGATATATCTATAAATACCCAACCTAATATGAAATCCGAATATCTGAAATCTGAACACAACCCCTATTGCATAGAGTTCTAATAAATAAAAACAATAATAATAATAATACTAGTAATAATAAAAGTAAGAAAAACAGAATCAATAGTATTTTTAGTATTACTTGTTTTTTTATCATTATCAGCAAAAGTATCAAGATCACAATCCACCTCTTGTTAGCCTACAAAAAAGACAATAAAAACAAGAAAAAACAATGTAAGGTTTTTTTCGCTAGAAAATTAAGACAATGGCTTTTCCGATGAATGATCATAATAATTACTTTTTTTATTGTTTTTTATGCTTATTATTATTATAAAATGTAATTATTAGACGGCACGGTGTGAATGATATTTCTCTCACTTTTTCTGGGTCACACCATTATTTCCCTCACTTTTTTTTCTCTCACTTAAAACCCAAGAAATAAGTGGGAAGCTCCCCTCATTATATATATATATATATATATATATATATATATATATATATATATATATATATATATATATATATATATATATATATATATATATATTCATACATATATTATACTTATTTTGTAGAAAATTAAAAAGAATGAATTTTGATATATATTTTATATTTTTAGTAGGTATATAATTTTATAAATATTAAAAATGTTTAAAAAGAAAAAAAATAAATTGTCTAATAGAATGAGGAGACGGAGTGCGGCACCCCCACCCCTTTCGCGCTGGAAGCTCCTCTCAGCCACGGTGTGGTGTTCCAAAGTGAGTGAAGGTCTCCGCTCCCCTTTCCCGCTCCACTCCGTCCGGCCGTTAACAATTCATTTATTTTATAGCAAAAAGAAGTTTTAGATTTGAGTGAATTATGATTACAAAAATATTTAGGAATCATGCATGGAATGGATTTTGAAATTAATCTGACATGCTGTCGTCATGAAATTAATGGTAGAAAATATGGACTTGTCCAAAAATCATTATATATCAAATTAACCATTTATATTTTAAAAAATTAATAAATAATTCATTTCAATTTTACTGAATAATTGCAATGAGAAAAGTTTAGTTCTACTTTTGCACTTATGGACATGAAGGAATTGCTTGAATTTCAAAAATATTAAACGTACATTTCTTGCCGACATTTCCACAAGTGTATGCAAGTTCCTAACTATCCAAGAGAAGTGCATTTGTAATTTGCACTTATGGACATCAAGGAATTGCATGAACTTCAAAAACATTGAACGTACATTTGGTACCCATGTTTCCGCACGTTCCTATCCAAGAAAAGTTGTAGAAAAGTGTAAGCAGAAACACTATAGTCTATATATACATATATGAGTTCAGTCTATAGTTGTTTACTTACTATGTATAGTAAAACTTTCACAAAAAAAAAATTGAACTTACTTGCAATTCCAAAGCTTTCTCAAGTTTCTCTACCACCAAACCCATTGAGGGTCGCTGTTTCCGATCATTCTTCAAGCACTTATATGCAATCTTTGAGAACTTTTTCAAGGAATCTGAGTTCATCTGTTTCTTCAAATCAGTATCAATTATATCATTTAAATTCCCTTTTTCGTAGCAGGTCTGAGCTAGTTGTGTTAGGAATTGGCTTTCATCATTTACTTTCATAAAGAATGGCCTCCCACATAAGACTTCAAACAATACCACCCCAAATGAATAAACATCCGATTCTTTTGTCAGAATACCTGTATTCATATACACAGGATCACAATACCCATGTGTGCCACCAACATTTGTAATGAGATAACTCTCATTTTCATTTGCACGACCTATCTTGGAAAGACCCAGATCTGAAATCATAGCTTTCCAGTTGTGATCTAAAAGAATATTCGCACTCTTTATATCCCTGTGGATAACTCTATGATTTTCTGCAACATGGTTATGAAGATAATCCAAACCCCGTGCTGCGTCAATGCATATTTTAATTCTTTGCTTCCATGGGAGTCGAAACCTCGTATTAGCCATACTTATGTAACAGTCCAGGCTTCCATGCTCTGCATACTCATAAATAAGGATCTTTTCATCGTGTTCCTCACAGTAACCAAGAAGGGAGACAAGGTTTGGATGTTCATAACGGGAGAGTAATTGAATCTCTGTTAAGAACTCCTTAAGACCTTGACCAGAATGGTTGTTTTTTGGTAGTCGCTTCACAGCGACAGAGGTAAGTTTACCCGAAAGTAAGAGTTCTCCTTTATAGACATGGCCATATCCACCCTTTCCGATAATGGTTGTGAAGTTTCTAGTGGCTATTTCGATATCTCTAAAGGGTACACGAAGGTGTTGCGAATCTCTAATGAGCGACATTAGTGTGGAAAAAAATCTAGAGCTCAAGAGTACTGAAAAGAAAAAGAAATGTTGCTAAGAAAAATTATGTCAATAATGGTTGTGAAGTTTCTGTTGATCATGATCATGCCAATATATGCTGTGGAAACTGTTGACTGACTAAACAACCCATAATTATGACTGCACGTTAATGAAAACCACCGAAACCAGAAACCAGAAAACAGCAACCTCCCAACACTTTGTAAAAATTAATGTCGGACTTACGACTGTTTTCATTAAATCATTTACGCAGTCATCAAACTATTCATAGCCCCTTATGTTCCTTAATGAATACCAGGTATGCTTTTGTAAACGATGTACATTCTTGGGTTGGTGGCATGATGCCAGCCACAAAGAAAAAGCAAAAGTTAGACAACTTGTAGTGGAGTTTTTGGTGGAAGACAATGAAAAAGGGGAAAAGCAAAAAGGATTTTGAAATGGCGCTTATTATTGGTTACCAAAATCATAGATTTATCCACATGCATAATTGGATATAAAGATTGTGAATATTCTATGTAACCGTTATTAATCAACAACCAATCAATTAATTCAAAACATCTTAGTACAAAGTGATTGACGATTAAGAGATGTATATTGCATGTGTGAATCAGATTATACTAAAAACTTATTTCATTTTATGTATTATTTTTTTTAGGGTATGTGTGAAAATTTGTAAAGTGACATATATCCAACATCATCATCTATTATATCATTTGAGGATCAATAGACAAATAGTTTACATCAACTTTAAGGGAAACCTCACTAGCTACAAAAGATCTACAATCTAAAACTAACATATCTACAAGATTAGAGAATGAATTATACAAACCCTAAGAACAAACCCTAATCAAAGAAGATAAAACAACCAAAAAACAAGAGAGTAAATGAATTCTGAATAAACCAATGAATATGGCTCTCCTTCACTCAAATTGACCTTAAGTACCCAGGTTATACAGGATCCGAAGATCCGTGTATAAACCTGTAAAATATATGCTTTAGTTACACTTTGCACCATTCACCTTTAATTAATAACTTAACTTGTAACTTTTTAAAACATAAAAATGTAACCAAAGCTGAATAAGCAAAATGTTAGTTTGATATTATAATTTTTATCAAACAATTATTTATTTCAACATCTCACCTCAAACTAACCTTTTTGAAAACCATTATTTTGAAGAAAAAGGATAAAAAAAGCACAGTTATTCACTAAGAACCTTATATTGAGAAGACACAAGGGATTTAGTAAAAATATCTGCAACTTGACTCGAAGAACTAACCTTAACCAATTTAACAATACAATTCATTTTGGAATTTTTTCTCTTATAAAATGAACATCAATTTTGAAATGTTTCGTTTTATCATGAAAAACAGGATTCATTACCAACTTAATGGTATAATTATTGTTATAAAAAATATTTATAGGAACTAAACTTTTATAACAAGTGTCATATAAAATTTGAAAACCCAGATTAATTCACAAGACAAAGAACCCAAAACCTTATACTCAGACTCAGTCGAAGAATGAGATATAGTAAACTGTTTTTTTTGCTCTTCCAAGAAATAAGATAATTACCTAGACAAACTACATAACCACTTATAGACTTTCTAAAGAAAAATTCTTTTAACCCAATTAGCATCAGAAACCTTTTAATAAAAGAGATCCTGATTTAGACTTCAAGGAATTAACTCCTTTTCCTAGACTGAGTTTTAGATACCTCAATAATCACATTGCAACTTACAAATGGGTCTTAGTTGGTTTATGCATGTATTGACTTAATACTTGAACATAATAAGCAACATCAGGCCTTGTAATTATAAGGTAAACGAGTTTTCCAAAAAGTATCTGAAAATCAGTTATGTTTTCCAGTAAACCACCATTACTATTATCAAAATTAAGATTTGACTCAAGAGGACTCTTAACTGGTTTACAACCTAACATACCAAAGTCTTGAAGTAATTACAAACAATATTTCCTCTGTGACAATCAAAAACACCATTTGGAACTTTAACAACTTCGACACCCAAAAAATACTTTAATTTTCCTAAATCTTTTATAAGAAACCGAGACTTTAGAAAATCTTTCACTTTAATAAATTTAGACTCACAATTTCCAGTAATAATGATATCATCTATATATACCGGAAAAATTGTTACAACCTTTCCAAAACCTTTAACAAACATAGAATAATCATTAAAACACTATTTAAAACCAAAACTAACTAAAGAACTAGTCAATATTTCATTCTACTTATGTAGAGCCTGTTTTAAACCACATGAAGATTTAACAACATGCATACCATATTGTCATTTTTACTGTGATATCCAGGAGGTAAAACAATATAAACATCAACTTCAAGAGAACCATACAAGAAAGCATTATTTATATCAAATTGATATAAATTCCAACCATAGTTAACAACCAACGTAATTACAAATCGAATAGTAACAATTTTGGCTATGTGAGCAAAACTCTCCTCATAGTCAATACTAACTCTTTGATTGTAACCATTAGCTACAAGACGAGCTTTATACCTTTCTATTTCTCCATTGATCTTATATTTAATTTTGTAAATCCAACGACAACCATTATGTTTTCTATTTTAAAGCAATTCAGTAATTACCTATGTATTATTCCTACACAAACTTTTTAATTCATGGCCTTAACCCATTCAAGATTTAGAGACGACTCATAATAAGACTGAGGTTCAATGGTTTTATCAAGATTAGAAATGAAACACTTATGTTCAGAAGTCAGATTAGAGTAATTAAGAGTTTTATCAATACTATACTTGTATTTTCCCTAAAAAATATAGTCACTAAATCGAGATGGATGACGAGTCTCTCTCATCGTATGTGTGAGACCAATTGATTGTGAATTGAGGGGGTTCATAAACAGAATGAATACTTTCCTCAGTCCTGACAGGTGAACCAAGAGAGTCAGGAGAAACAGTAGAACTAGGACCAAACCCAACATATAAAGGCATAAAGGAATCCTCAAACCCTAACCTAGTATCTGAACTTTCTTTTGTAGGATCTATTCTATTAAGGTCCAAAGGAGAACTAGCACCATCAAACTGATTATCCAATCTCTGAGTTCTATTATACAAACCATCATCAACAAAGGACTCAAATTGAACAAGTTCATCATAGCAAAATGGATCAACCCCACTAGAACTATCACTAGACTTACCAAAATTTTTTTTTTTTTAGCATTCTGAATGGAAACACTAACTCATAGAATTTAACATCCCTGGAAACATACAAGGAATTGAAATCAAGTTTTAAAACCTTATACGCTTTCTTTTCTAAAGAAATACCCAAAAAAACTCATTTTTAAACATGAACATAAAATTTATCCTGATTATTTAGATTTGTAGAAAAACACAAACAACCAAAAACACGAAGATTGTCAAAAGAAGGAGATTTTTTTAAAGACTAATTCATAGGGATAAAAGTCTATTTAAAATAGAAGAAGGAGTTATATTAATAAAAAAAAACTGATGTAAGAATAACATCACCCCAATACCTTTAATGGAACTCCCGATTAAAACGTCAGAGATCTCACAACATTAAGAATGTGCCTATGTTTCCTCTCCATAACTCCATTTTGTGGTGTAGTGTAAACACAAGAATCATGATTAACAATCCCATTACTTTCATTAAAAGTTTTAAAACAAAAATTTATAAATTTAATTCCATTTTCAGTCCTTGTGATTTTAATAAGAGCTTGAAACGAATTTTTAATCATTTAAAAAAAGTAGCATAACTTTGAAAAACATCTTCTTTAGATTTTAGAAGAAAAACCCATGTAGACCTACTAAAGTCATCCATAATAGTCAAAAAGAATCTAAAACCACCTACGCACTCAATACGATATGGTCCCCACACATCTAAATGAATGAGCTCACCAAAAACCTTAGTAACATGAAGAAAAGATTATGAAAAACATCCCTAGTATGTTTAGATTTATGAAAACACTGCAAGAAAAACACGATTTTCTACGGAAGGAATCCGTTGCGAAAAGCTGAAATTCCGTTGAAAAAGATGAATAACGACGAAATTTGCAATGACAGGTTTCCGTCCCTAAAAACCTCATAGCGAGGGTTTGCAACGGAAACGATAATTTCATCACAAATGTGACAACATAATGAAATCCGTGGCAGGTGGTATTCCGTCGTGTATTCCGTAGTAGGATTCCATCACACAATCCGTGGTAGCTATTCCATCACAAATTCCGTGGTGGTGATTCTCTAGTAAATTCTATGGTGGTGATTCCCTAGCAAATTCCATGGTGATGAATCCCTATCAAATTTCATGGTGGTGATTCCCTAGTAAATTATGTGGTGGTCATTCCCTAGTAAATTCTGTGGTGGTCGTTCCCTAATAAATTCCATGGTGGTGATTCCGTAGCATATTCCGTCATTCTGAATCCATAGCAAATTCCGTTTGATGATTTCCTAGTAAATTCTGTGGTCATGAATCCCAAGAAAATTCTGTTTGGTGACTTCCTAGCAAATTCCGTGGTCATGAATCCCTAGCATTTTTAGTGGTGTATATTATATACCGGATTCCATATGGACCGATGGATAATTGATTTATAAATTATATCTAAATTATTTTGTAGTAATATATGAAAAAACAAAAATAACCAAAAAATCAAAATATTATATCATAAAATAATACAATAATTATTTATTACGTGGCAAAAGGAAAGTTTCTAATCTAAAATAAATACTCTACAATAAACATATATCAATACTTTATGACCTACTAGTGTTGTTGTTTTGTAACGACATTAATAAGATCCAATGTCGTTTGAAGTTATTTTTCAAGATGACCGACCCTTGCTTTGTTTTCTTCTTGTTGGGCGTTCATAATTTTTTTAAGCTCTTCGTTTTGTTGTTTCTGTTTAGCAACAAACTTTCTCATTTCTTCTATTTCATCATTTTTTTTTCCGGAATGTAAGATATATCTGTTTTATCGTTCCTATTGGGATCTGCCATTGCAAAAGAGACTAATCCATAATCTCTCTTTTTTGTCATGACCACCAACAACATCATAAATTAACTTGTCCTCCTCAAATTCAACACCTTCAACTTGCAACTCTTCTCGTTTTTCTGTATAGGCCGCCTACAACATAAAAATAATATAAGTTAAAAGATATAAAATTTATGAATGATATTATAGACTAGGTACAATATAAAAGTTTAACACTGAAATGAATATTACATGAAATGTCTATCTTTTTCATTTGTGAAAGTGACTCCATCGTGATTCTTCGTGTGTGTATACAGGAACAATTCACTATGGGGTGAATCACATCCTAATTTCCTCTTCTGCATAAATACCATATAAAATGTCAAATATAAAAATAAACATATATAAACATTGATATTATGTACCATTAAAAAATTACCAAATCAGAAGCTATCTTCAAATGACTTACTGATCCAGCGTTATGTGTAGGTTTTGCTACTCCATCAGCCACACCGTTACACCTATTTTTCTTGTTCTGCTCAGATTTTAACTGGTATTATTATGTATTCCATTTTAATTGGTAGGAGTTCCAGACTTCCTGTGGAATATGAGCTGGTTTAAAGCTATGTTTGTTTCTTTTTGGGTTGTGCATGTTGGAGAGATATTGACCATAACTTTGTGCCGTTTTCCTTGCACAAGTTTGCCTCACCAGCGAGTGTATTATTTCATCCCAACAACATTTTTTCTACACATTAACAATATAAACTTAAGTTTACGTGTAAATGTTTACAAAACAACAATGTATCACATATAGTTAATTACCTGAAACTCCTCCCAATATAATTTGCGTATTTTTTTGCTTACTTTCCCCCAAGCGTACCCTTCTGGATCTACTCTTTGTAAAAAGGACTGACGAATAAAGTGTGAAAAAGGGCATGGTGGCATTAGCCTGCAAGTAATTAACCATGTGATGTGTTAAGTTATGAATTGATATGTATGTGTAAACCAAAAGCTTATACATATAAAAAGTTGCAATTAAGAGTTGATTGGTAACTCACATTTTTTTTTCAAACATGAACAGTTAAACGTCCATCTGGTCCACAATCTTCAGAGGAATTTTTTTCACCTTCTACACTTTCCACCACAAATCCATTCATGGTTGTTATGTTGGTGATGGGGTAGATTCTGGGATAGGTGTTGTTGATGGGGTATATTTTGGGGTAGGTGTTGGGATAGATGTATATCTTGAGGATGTGGTAGTTTCTTTACTTAAGTAGGGTGTGGTATTATTGTAGTTGTGGAGGATGGTAGTGTAGATGCATGTTTTGAGGTTGTGGTAGGAGATATAGGTGTTGATGATGTGGTAGTGAGTGTTAGTGTTGAGGATGGTTTAGATGATGTAGATGCTGAAGGTTTGTTTATTGATGTAAGTGTTGAGGATTGTATTGTTCCAATTTTTGAAGTTTTAGATGTATTTTCTAAGGACGGTGTGGATGTTATAAGTGATGTCGAGGAAGTGGTAGTCATGTTTGATGTTAATGATATAGGTTTAGGAGTTTTGTTGGTAGATGTTATAGGTGCTTTGGATGTGGTTGTTGGTATTGGGAACTCTATTTCTTCATCTTGTAATTGTCTGTGTATGAATTTTGCAGCAAAAATCCTATTGCGTTTCATAACCTGTGGTGCAAAGAATTTAGTTGGCTTCACACCGGATGCTCCTTTTGCTTTCGAGTTCGACATATTTCTAGCTTAAAAATAACAAAAAGCTGTAGTCAATACCAATGTATTAAAGATGATAAACAACCGATGAGAAGAGAGAAACAAACAATAAAAATAAATTATATATGAAGGCATTACTATGCATGCAAAATATTAAATACAATCAAAACCAATTTACTTGTAATTTAACATGATAATATACATGAAGATGATCAGAGAACAAGAAATGATCATCATGATAATGGTAAATTAAATATAAATAAATTTTAGATGAGTAACAGCCTATATCCAAAGTCAGCTCACAAACGTATAATGAACCAAGGTTTCAATCAATTAGCCGATGGATATGATGATTACAGAAAATGTAAACCTTATTTTTAATCAATAAACTTACCCTAATATGCAGCCTAAACGTGTGTAGGTTGGAAGGAAATGAGTTGCGAAATATTTTTAACCTCCGCTAATGAAGAATTCGAACTGTGCTAATTACCGCTGAATATTCAGTAATTCAAATTTATTAAAGTAGTTCCATATTGATAGATAGGGTATATGCATCTAGCTGACGTCAAGAAAGAACATAGACTAACGAGGTGATCATAGTATAATTTTAATTCAAAATTATAAACGAGGATTAAACATCAATAAACTATACATCTTTATGCTTTTATGTTTAAACCAAAATTTATATACAAAAGACGTACGGGTCATGTTAATATACATGGTAGTTGCTTATGGTATCATGGTATCATGGTATCACCAATGGATGGCATATGGGTCATTGGTCAACATGGTAGTTGTTTATGGTGTCCATGTATGACATACAGGTCACTGGTCAACACAGTAGTTGCTTATGATGTCTATGGATTACATATGGGTCATTAGTAAACATGGTAGTTGCTTATGGTGTCCATAGATGACATATGGGTCATTGGTCAACATGGTAGTTTCTTATGGTGTCCATGGATGACATCTGGGTCATTGTTCAACATGCTAGTGTCTTATGGTGTCCATGGATGACATATGGGTCATTGAGAAACATGGTAGTGTCTTATGTTGTCCATGGATGACAAATGGGTCATTGGTCAATATGGTAGTGTCTTATGTTGTCCATGGATGACATATAGGTCATTGGTCAACATGGTAGTTGCTTATGGTGTTCATGGATGACATATGGGTCATTGGTCAACATGGTAGTGTCTTATGGTGTCCATGGATGACATATGGGTCATTGGTAAACATAGTAGTATCTTATGTTGTCCATGGATGACATATAGGTCATTGGTCAACATGGTAGTTGCTTATGGTGTCCATGGATGACATATGGGTTATTGGTCAACATGGTAGGGTCTTATGGAGTCCATGGATGACATATGGGTCATTAGTCAACAAGGTAGTGTCTTATGGTGTCTATGGATGAAATATGGGTCATTGGTTAATATGGTAGTGTCTTATGTTGTCCATGCATGACATATGGGTCATTGGTCAAGATGGTAGTTGCTTATGGTGTCCATGGATGACATATGGGTCAGTGGTCAACATGGAAGGGTCTTATGGTGTCCATGGATGACATATGGGTCGTTGGTCAACATGGTAGTTGCTTATGGTGTCCATGCTACTCCCATTGATGACATATGGGTCATTGGCCAACATGGTAGTGTCGTATGGTGTCTATGTATGACATATGGGTCATTGGTCAACATGTTAGTGTCTTATGGTGTCCATGGATGACATATATGTTGGATTAATGTCTAAGTCCATAACTATAATTGGTAAGACTTGACCCGACCCGACATGGTCCATTTGGGTTGCATACCATCATGCACTTGGATAGACTAAATGAGAGAAATAAGACACTTATGGTTATTAATATATTATAAGTTCTAGTATATTAATAATAAGAATAATGAGATTATTTAATTAGTATTGATCAAGAATTAATCTAGAATTAATTGAGTGATCAAAAGAAGACTAATTAAATATATGGGTTGATTGTGTAAATCATCCATACTTGTATAGTGGGCTAATGCTCCATGGATTATCTAGTTGGGCCAAAACCCATATGATGCTCCATGGATGCTCCATGGTGTATTTGAACCCATGGATCCAAGGAAATGGAAAGTCATGACAATTAGGGTTTACCCTAATTGTATAACTATATAAGCATCTTATTATTGAGGAAAATCGGCCACTAGAGACACTAGTATTATTCTTGAAGAGGGCTAGCCGATTTCATGAAGTGTAGAATTCTCTCTAAGTTATTCTAAGTGTTTTGATGATTGTCAACCATTTGAGGTGTCACACTTGGGGCACTAGGCACTCAAGCTTCATGAAGACATTCTACATCAAAGAGGTATGTATTCTATCTTGTTATATTGATAGTTTTGTATGCTAGATTAGGATAATACCTTGGATGTTCATATTTGCATGTATAATAGAGAAAACATAGATCCAAGGTATTTAGGGTTGCATGTACACTTAGGAGTGTTAGAATGCTCATAATCCAACAGTGGTATCAGAGCCTAGGCTTGTTTTCTTGTTATACTTGCAATAGAAGCTGAAAAAATCGAGTTTTGTTGCTGTCTACCCAGCAGACTCGCCGAGTACATGAAGGGACTCGACGAGTCCAAGGAAAAATGCATCCAACTCGCCGAGTTGTGTTCATGCACTCGACGAGTTGGACCCCAGACAGCATATTTTCGAGGTTTTTGGCTAGAAATGGACTAGGAACATTACCCTAAGTTGTTTTTGAACTTATAAATTTGTTTTTTTTAATGTGGTAATGTTCATGCTAATCCATTTTCAAAGATAATTGTCAATAGATTCATGTTTTGTATTAGTTTAAAGGTTAGACTAATTACATGAAAAAGTTTGATTTGAATTATCTTGTTCTTATGAGTTGCTTAGATTAATAGAAAAGTTAGTTGAAATAGTTGTTTTCAATCCATTTTAATCTAAGAGTTGAGTATAAAATGTGTTTGTGTAACTTGTCCTCAAGTTACATGAAGAGTCACATTAAAGACTCATAAAACTCATAAAATTGGCAAAGGTTACAAAAATGAAGAGTCTAGTTCTAATTAATTGGAGTTATGACTCCATAATTTGTCCTCAAGTTATCGAGGACCAAGAGTCTCTTCATTAAATAAAAAATAAATAAATAAATAATGTAACCTTAATTAATTCCATAAGTTATAAAAATAAAGAAAAGTTAATTCTTTTATTAGTTTAAAGTCTTCCATAAGTTATGGAACTTGAAGAGTTTTTGGATTAAAACTACTTTAAACACATAAGTTATGGAATTAATTAGTTTTGAATAGTTTCAAAACTTGCCCTCAAGTTTTGGATTTTGAAAAGTGTTCACTTATGAATACTTTAATTCCAAGTTAGCCCTTAGAATTTTAAAAGTTAAAATTCAACCCTTATATTTATAATATTATAAGTTAATAATATATATATATATATATATATATATATATATATATATATATATATATATATATATGTATGTATAAGAGTAAAGTCAGTCTTACCGCTAGTACGCCTCATTCACGAAGCCGGTCTATAAGGTGGGTATAAGGTTGTTGCCTATAAAATGACAACCTAATGGGTGTCCACTCTCACCCACCGCTTGCTTGACTGGTGGAGGGTCGTTAGCCGAACGGGTTTGACAGGACTATAATTCTCCCTTCATTAAAAGTATTAATGATAAATACTAAGTAACTAAACTCTTAATAATATCCAATCTTAGTTACTTAGGAAAATGTGAATAAGGTGCTAATCCATGAAATTACACTTTGCACTTTGTTTGAGTCGGTTAGTGGAGCGCGTGTGGTTAACCGACACACTAACTCGTATTTAACAAGGTAGGCAAAGGGTAACTTAATGTTTATCATAGTATCGATGGAGCGCGTATGGTTAACCGGCACATCGATTGAGGGGTAAACACTTAAGGGTACCAAGTAATTTGCATGGTTACTTCACACCTTGTTTTGTGATCCTCGGCATCCCAGTCACAAAACCTGAAGGGCACACTCGAGATTGAAACATGCCATTGAACAGTTCAATGAATCTCAAAGATCTAGGAGTTTCAAATCCAATTAAAACCTAATAATACATTTCGTTTATCTTGGTGGAAATTGGTGAATCGTCATTCACCTACCTTCAAATATTTTATAGCTTGGATTACGGCATACCTCTTCTAAGTTATAAAACAGTTTGTTGGGTCCTAGCCTTAATATTTCATATTGGGTGTCATATTAAGGACTTTAAATCAACTATCTTGAATATCTCCGAAAACATGTCTGGTTTAGACATTTATGATCTTCCCAAATCTCTTGAAACAAGCTTTCCTAAATGAAGATGATGTCCCATGGAAATCATACTTCTTTCTCCTCCTCCAATTATTCTCCCTAACCCACAAGTTCTTGAAAAATTTAAGGTCACTCAAGCCCTATTGGCAAGGCAAGGTCTAGGTGTGATCACATCTTGGAGATGTAGTCACACATTGACAAGCTGGGAGAGTTGGGTGTCAAAGTCTTGAGAAAGTTGGTGGTTCAACTACTTTCTAAGTCACATAGTGAGTTATTTTGGAACACCTATGAAACAGACTATGACAAGACCCTTAATGATCTTATCTATTTGTTAAGATCAACTTCCTCAAAAACTTGATGGACATTGACAATAGTGACACAGGAAATCCAGAAAAGCATTCTCTTCCCAATGGAAAGGGATCGGCCATAGTCAACTCGGTTGAACAAATGGTAAAGAGAAAAGCTAAGTCTGTGATAGTCCCGTGTACCATTATCAAAGGGTCCATATGTTTATATTGCCAAAGAAAGGGTCATTAGTTGCGAAGCTGCCAAATTTACCTAAGGATGTTAAAGTCAATAAGTTTGACTCTACTTCAGGTAAAGTCCACTAATCTAACTCTGTTAAGTTTCTATTCTGAGATTCCTGATACATGATGTGACTGGGTCACATGGTAATGTTTTAAGAATCAAAGAAAAGTAAAGGAACTTAAAGAAAGAATATGCTGAATCTGATCGCATAGATGGATTTCTATCGCGTAGTTTGAAAATCGGATTCTTGAGCTACTTCTTTGGAGTTATGAGATCTTGCTTAGGAATAGATTACAACAAGTTTTCATATGGATTGTAAGGATAAGTTTTTCCGCAAAGTTTTAAAATAAAAGGAAATTTTTGATTTTAGTTATTTTAAAATATCCTTACAATGGCATTTGAGGAAAAATTGTTGCTTATATGATTCCATTAATAGCAAGAGTGGAAATATGAAATTGATTCCTTCATTTGTGGTAATGTCTAAATTTACCAAATAAGGAAAGATTCTAATCATCCAAAGTCTCAATTAGACCGGGACTTGGAATCATGCAAGTTGTATAGCATGATGAATGAGAACTTTCAAGTATTGGAAAAATTAAGACTAATTACTTGTTCACATGGATGTGTGGGTCAAGTAATGGACTAAGGGATCGAGTACATAGTCATGTGCACTGATTAAGTCCACCACAAAAGATTGATTAGACTATTCGTCATAGTTTACTAAAGCTCAGTAAATATGATTATACTTACAAGCTTAAGTGTAACTCTGAGACATTGGAAAAGGTTCCAATGCATGGCAGAGCGGATAAGAAGAATCAAATTAGGCAAAAGAATAAAAGTTTCTCAAATCTGAAAAGATGGGAGAGTACTTTAGTATCAGCTTTGTGATCATCTCAATGATTAAGAAACCATATCAAAATTAGTTCTCTAAGGAAGTCTTAGTGCATTCTTATGACTAAGAAGAAGGGATCTTGAATTGTTGAAATGGTTAAATCAAGAAGATGAGTCATACTTCGTTCCAATACAAGTCTTAGAGTCATACTCCAAGATTGTAATTTAAGTGACATGTCTTTAAGAAGGTTTAAAACACTTGTCAAATGTAAGAGTAAAAGTTTCCTACTCTTGTACATTTGAAATTGGTAAGTTGTGATGTTTTGGATAAAACAAAGACCAAGTTAGGCTAATTATGTGAAGTGTTTGTCTTGATTAGAATCCACACTATCTCTTGGATATCTGACAAGGGAGTCTTATAGGTCAAGAGGACAGTGGGAGTCTTAAAGGTCTTGAAAGTCTCAAGAACTAATCAAGAATAAAACCTGAGTTCTTCACTAGCACACGACTTAAGGTTTATAGCCTATCGTGTTGACATATTCTGTGCCCATTCCAATCAAAGTTGGCTTTGCATATGAATTCTTAGAGTTCTCAATTGGTTGCACAACAACTTGGAAGCGATGGTAGGCCCTTGAGCTGCCAGGTGGCAAGAAATTAAGATTGAGTTCAATCCATATGAGTTTAGATTTGTCATTGTCCTTGTCTTGTGACTATGGTTTTGATAATTCACATGGATAAGAACACATACACCATTAAATCTAAGTGTCATAAGGTTTCTCTCCGATTCATGAAAATGATGGTGAGGAAACACTTTCACTAAGATTTTAGTTAGATAGCAATTGTGATATTTGCATTCTCAAAGTCGTTAGTGGAGCGTGTGTGGTTTACCGGCACACTAACTTGGACTTGTGAGAAATGGCAAAGGTCAAAACGATCAAGACTATGATTACGGCATCCCTTTTCATAGTTCTTAAAATTTTTTTGACACACCCATGAGCTATCTAAGGGAAGGTGTATGTTTTTGATAAAGTCTTATTAAAACAATCTAGTATCAGAAATCTGAACTTTGGTAAGAAAGTCAATAAAGTATTGATTTCTAGAAGTCGAGCTTTCCGAGTATATGTCAAAGCTAGTGGGAGCATAAGTGTTATGCTAATAATCATCATGTTAGTGGGAGCATGATAATTATGATAAAGATTGCAAGTTAGCAATGTTAATTATAGAAAACAAAAGTTTCAACTGGGAAAGAGTTGTTTTGCTATAATTAAGGGAGAGGAAATTATACTTCATCTCAAATCTATAAGCTTAGATCGTGAGGCTTTAATCATTTAGTCAAGGATATATATGAATTTCATGTTGGAATGGCTCAACATAAGGAAATTCTGTATATGGGTCCATTATTTGCGTTCTAAAATTCGATTATGATTACGACATCCCTTTTCATAATCTGAATTATGAGAACTTGGCAAATAGAAATGGAAATGTTATAGCAAAAGACTGGTTTAGTCTTTATGTGAGACATCATGAATCGTGTCCCATATGCTTCGGATATAGGATCGATTACATGTGCTATATTCATCCTTTCTAAAAGTTTCCAAATGCCTGGGGCATTAAGAAGGGAAAAGGTTTAGAACTGGATATGACTAAAAGGATTAAACAATTGTCAAGGACAATCTAAGGTTTACCAAAGATTGGTTGCTCAAGGACAGTTGGAAGTATAGTGATAATTCTGGAAGGACCATATTGACATAATCTGTAAGGAGGCAACTCTTGTTCAGAAGTGATAGTCGAAATGGAATCTGGAAATGTTTCAAAGTTAGAATTTTCAATCTGTGTAAGATTAAGGAAACTTAATGCAAGAAGGATGGTTCCAAGGAGTTGATCTCCTTTGGAATGCTCTGTAATGATTGTTGTCAAGTCTTTCTGACTTTGTGCATAACCATTACAAGAGGATCAATGCATATAAGTTTAGAATCTAACAGATTTCAGTAAATGACATGAATTTGGAATTCTTGCATTTGCAGTAAGGATTTGGGAGTGTGAAAAGAGAATCATTGAAGTTATGTTCAATTGATCTAGTTCACAAAGTAAAGATCATAGAAAAACATAGTATGCATACTTGGTGTATGGCATGACTAGTGTTTAGAAAACATAGTGTACATGCTTGGAGCATGGGACAACTATTGTTTTAAATTCAAGAATAAAGTTGATAGTTGAAATAGTATACAATAAATAATGTGTAATCATATGGTGATAAATAAAAGGTGTTTTATTTATGTTCATAGGTTTTGATACCATATTAGATTCAATTATTATTGTGTTTCACTTTGCATGTTTTGACTTCCCGAATAAACTAGGTTGTTCTTCCAGAAAGACTAAGTTATTCAAACCATCCACAGTAGGTCATATGTTGGAAGTAGATATGAATTAAGACTGTCATGGGTTGGCTTGTAGAGGTCTAAGGTGTTGGACAAATGGCTACAACACTCATGAGTGCTCATAAGTTCTGAGTATTGGATTCAACCCGCGCTCATTGGAAACATTTCATGGATATTATCACGAGTGATCATGAGACGATAATATCTTATATTCTTCAAACCTAGAGATATGAGTTGTTACTATGAGTTGATAGTACATTGATTACACGAAACCGCATTTGGTAACTCAGTGCTATAAAACGTGTCTTTGTGTATGATTCAACAAGTAGTAGAACAAGCCATATGAGTCGAAGTTTAACCATTCCTTTTACCTTCGGGATAAAAGCGATATCTGTGGGCCCCTCGATTATTTGATGATGACAAATGGAAGTGCTCGGCCGGGCCAGGACTGATTTGATTTGTTCAATTAGTCAGTCGTCATAAATCGGAAATCGAGAAACAACAAATGGATAGAGAGAATGATTATAATCCATGTCTCAGTCCATATGATATCTAGAATGGAGGAATATATGATCCCTTATCTAATGGACAAGTCATTAACAAAGGTCAGAATTCATCTACAAGGTCAGAGTTCGACAGAAGCTTTTGAGAGCTACGATTGCTAGTTGGTTCCTGAAGTCATACGCAATAATAGTTTTAGACTTATCCAAGTGGGAGACTGTTGGATTAATGTCTAAGTCCATAACTATAATTGGTAAGACTTGACCCGACCCGGCATGGTCCATTTGGGTTGCATACCATCATGCACTTGGATAGACTAAATGAGAGAAATAAGACACTTATGGTTATTAATATATTATAAGTTCTAGTATATTAATAATAAGAATAATGAGATTATTTAATTAGTATTGATCAAGAATTAATCTAGAATTAATTGAGTGATCAAAAGAAGACTAATTAAATATATGGGTTGATTGTGTAAATCATCCATACTTGTATAGTGGGCTAATGCTCCATGGATTATCTAGTTGGGCCAAAACCCATATGATGCTCCATGGATGCTCCATGGTGTATTTGAACCCATGGATCCAAGGAAATGGAAAGTCATGACAATTAGGGTTTACCCTAATTGTATAACTATATAAGCATCTTATTATTGAGGAAAATCGGCCACTAGAGACACTAGTATTATTCTTGAAGAGGGCTAGCCGATTTCATGAAGTGTAGAATTCTCTTTAAGTTATTCTAAGTGTTTTGATGATTGTGAACCATTTGAGGTGTCACACTTGGGGCACTAGGCACTCAAGCTTCATGAAGACATTCTACATCAAAGAGGTATGTATTCTATCTTGTTATATTGATAGTTTTGTATGCTAGATTAGGATAATACCTTGGATGTTCATATTTGCATGTATAATAGAGAAAACATAGATCCAAGGTATTTAGGGTTGCATGTACACTTAGGAGTGTTAGAATGCTCATAATCCAACAATATATGTCATTGGTCAATATGGTAGTGTCTTATGGTATCCATGGATGACATATGGGTCATTGGTCAACACGGTAGTGTCTTATGGTGTCCATGTATGACATATGGGTCATTGGTCAACATGGTAGTGTATTAGGGTGTCCATGTATGACATATGGGTCATTGGTCAACATGGTAGTGTCTTATGGTGTCCATGGATGACATATGGGTCATTGGTCAACATGGTAGTTGCTTATGGTATCCATGGATGACATATGGGCTGCAATATTAATGAACATAATATTATGGTTGTTGAATTTGAAGAAACAGAAGTTACTTTAGTTTAGCTGGAAAACGCGTATTACTTCTTACCCGAAGTCGCAGGTTCGAATCCTACTTATGTCAACAATTTTATTTAAATTCGTGTCTCTAAATTTAATCAATAATTTTATTTAACTTCATCTTTTTAAATTTAAACTGTCAATTTATTTACAAAAATGCTCGTAGGTATTGACAAAAATACCCAACCATTTACGTAGTAACCTTTGTACGTTAAACGAAAATTATGTCAATTCATAGTCTAAACACTTAGGCGCCATAATTTGTAGTCAGAGTCATCCCGTCGTTTCAGTTTATCAGCGATATATTAACTATAATCCATTCCCAACAATCAAAATTCCAGCACGTTGATCAATAAACCTTAAATCATTTTTTTATATAATTTGAATTACACTCGACGCAACTCAACATAAAGACAGCAAGTTGTTCATCAGAAAGAATGCAAACAAGATAATAAGGAACAAGGATCACTGTTTTGCCATCACACTTGATCGAAAAAATAGTAACTACATTTGGGGGGAATTCACCAACCGATGCTTTGAAGTGCCAGTTAGTGTAAGTATGATGTGGATTGCTTATTTTATACTTGTATACATACTTAATTTAGTGTTTAATAGATGAATTTTGTTTATTTGTAAATTATAGTTGCAAACTCTTTAGCGATTCTGTTACATTAGACGCAATATATTAAACCATAGACACAAATCGATTAAGGTTTCGTCCGTTAAGTGTTCAACAATATGAAGTCATAAGCAAATGCATAAAGTTGAATTACCCACACGTACTCTTCAAAGATGGAATGATACTCTTTTTTTAAGAAATCGGATAATTGCGAATTCAATTAGTTTTCTATATTTTTATTTTTAAAATTGTATGATTACTTATTGTATGTCAGGCGAAGTATTTTATGATAGAGGAAGAAATAGCAGGGAAACAGTTGCTTCAAGACGCAGCCGATCAAGGGCAGTTGGATGCGATCTTCGTTCCGGGAATGATGTTGATGACCGAAGGCATTGAAAGGAAGCAAGAAGCTTTGAACATGTTAAATAATGCCTAAGTTAATACTAGAAGAAGTTGAAATCTAAGACATACCTATAACAATGTTCAAAACGACTTGGTAAGGAGAACAAAGAAAATAAAATTATATGGCTTACATAGAAGTCATGCAAAGCATCCTTCTGTGAGTAGTTATGGAACAACTTTTATGTATCCATACAGTCGGTTGTTGAATTGTGAAATTTGTTTGTGGGATACATGTTTCGTTAAGTTTGCTAGGATGTTTGACATTAGTTTCGAGTAGTTATATATATATATATGATTGTTTCTTGATTCACACAATTAGTGATGCATACTGTATGTGTATTTTGGTGTAATGCGAATACGTACTTTTAATTTTATTAAATGTTAATATATATATATATATATATATATATATATATATATATATATTATTTTTGATATGTATGTTATTGTTATCTTTTTCATTTTACTAACCAAAAGTCCACTGTGACCTATAATAGGTTATAGTGTTTGAATAATCTGTTTTGACTGAAATACCCTTACTAATCACATATTTGGATTGATTTCAAGGGCACTTTCGTCTATTTGCAATCTCTAAAGTGAAGGTGCCATTTTTCTATGGAAATAAAAATAAGTTTTTAATCAAGTCGTTATTAAGGAAAATACTGTGTATAGAATTTATAATTTAAGTAGCTCCATATGTATATTTGTTATGAATGTTATTTAAACTTATAATTACCTGTATACTATATGGGTTTTAACCCGGTACTGAATACTATCGACCCAATAATTTGACCTAGTATCCATCCAACACATTGAAATCAAGGGTTGTCGAAGGTTCCCTAATCGATACACACTTTTTTTGAATATGTGTTCTGCAAGTGTTGATCTCAATTAAACCATTCTACTAAATTAGAAAATTTTGAAGATTGGTTCAACATTCGGTCATTAGCTTTGCGAAACAAGTCATTGTTAAAGTACCTTTGCGATGTTTGTATGGTAACTATATATTTACTTCAAATGTCATATATGAATTCAAATCAACGTTAATGAACATACAATATTGTGTTATTTAAATTTATAGATTACTTTGCAGATTAAAGACAATGAACAATCAAGTAGAAAGTGGATGTATGAAAGAAAAGATAATTGTAGTTGTGTATCCCTTTGTTTTCGTACAAGGAGTGAATTTTTTTTTATAGATTTTGCTACCAATCAACATAGTTTCATGGACGAAGATAAAATCAAATTCCCATGCATCAAATGTCGTAATGTACCATATAGAGAAGTTGATACTGTTAAGCATCATTTGTACAAGTTTTGTTTTGTTGAGGAATATTGGTTTTGGGATAAACATGTCAAAACGTCAATTGATGATGACAATACGTTTTTAGGGGTGGATGATTAAAACACAAATTTTTGTGAAGGGCATGTTCTTATAGAGAAATGGTCATAGATGCAATGGCTCCTGATTTAAATAATAGTAATCCTAAAGAGGGGCCAAATGCATTTATTTAAAAAATTCTTTAATATGCTAGATGCAGCCAATAAAGAATTGTGGCCTGGATATAAAAAAGTGACACAACTATCTGCTGTAACTAGACTATTGAATATAAAATCAGAGTATCGCATACCTGAGCAAGGTTATGACGCTATCTGCCAATTGATAAATGATGTGTTACCATAGGAGAATAATATGGTAGGTAGTTTATACGAGAGCAAAAGCTTAATACAAGCACTAGGTTTGCCTATAGAGATGATTGACTGCTGCAGGTCTGGATATATGATATATTGGAGGAAAGACAAAGATCTTTATCCGTGCAAATTCTGCAATGCAGATAGGTACAAACGGTTAAAAACTTGGCTAGATGTTCTCGCATATCCTTTAAAAAAATGCATTACCTTCCTTTGACTCCAAGGTTGAAGAGACTGTATGGTTCACAAACCACAACCGCTTATATGCGATGACACACCGAGAATCAGGGACATGATGCTAGAGTAATGTGTCATCCATCAAATTCAGAAGCTTGGAAGCACTTTGATAAAAGTCATCCTTCATTTGCAGCAGAAGTACGTAATGTAATATTAGGCCTAAGTACAGATGGGTTTGCACCACATGGAGCATTTGGAAAACAATATTCATCTTGGCCTATTATTATAACACCTTATAATTTGTCACCTTCTATGTGCATGAAAGAGCCTTACATGTTTTTGACCGCACTTGTGCCAGGACCGTCAAACCCTAAGCATAAAATAGATGTATTTTTGCAACCAGTTGTTGCAGAGTTGGAGCATTTATGGGAAGAAGGCATATTAACATATGATATATCTTTAAACCAAAATTTCCATCTAAGAGCAGCTTTGATGTAGACAATAAGCGATTTTCCAGCATACGCAATGTTGTCAGGATGGTCTACAGCAGGTAAGCTAGCATGTCCACATTGTGGGAAACATACACAAGCATTTAGACTAAAGAATGGTAATAAGATTTCATGGTTTGACTGCCATAGAAGATTTTTACAGGTAAATCACCCATATAGAAAGGATAAAAATAAATAAGTTTAAGAATAATCGTGAAGTGATAGAAGGTCCTCCTCCAAGTAAGAATGGTGAACAAACTTTAAGGGAGATTGAACAATTAGGTTTGGTAAAAGTGAATGAACTAAATGTTGATGATGTAAACAAAAGATGTGGCAATAATGGTTGAAAAAAAAGCATATTTTGAGATTTACCTTATTGGAAAACAAACCTCATTAGACATAATTCTAATGTTATGAATATTGTGAAAAATGTATTTGAAAACCTTTTTTACACTGTAATGGATGTCAAAGGGAAGACAAAGGACAAATTAGCAGCCATAAGAGATCTAAAGCTCTATTGTAGGAAGAGAAAAGCAGTCAAAGATAATGAAAGTGCATACTACGCTTTGGATCAGAATCAAAAGAAAGCCATATGCCAATGGGTGGAGAAATTACGTTTCCCAGATGGTTATATTTCTAATTTATGGGAGGTGTTTTGATTTAACAGGGTGTAGACTGTTCGGAATGAAAAGCCACGATTTTCATGTTTTTATGCAAAGATTGATGTCAATTGCATTTCGTGAGATGTTGCCAAAACAAGTGTGGGAAGCATTAACGGAGTTGAGTATTTTCTTGAAAACATTAACAACAACATCAATCACAACAAAAGATATGTAAAGGATTGAATTCGAGATCCCAATAATACTATGTAAATTAGAGACCATCTTTGTCCCTGGTATTTTTAACTCCATGGAACATCTACCAGTACATTTGTCATACGAAGCGAAGATAGCCGGACATGTCCAATATCAGTGGATGTATCCATTTGAAAGGTTTGTATGGTACACCATAATGTATGTTGCTATTTTTGTATGCTAATTTAAATAATCTTCACTATAGGTATCTAAATGAGTTGAAAAAAGATATGAAAAATAAAGCTCGAGCGGAAGGGTCCGTTTTTAATGCTTACTTGCTACGTGAAGCATCAATATTTTTCTCTCATTATTTCGAGACCGGTGTCCCCACATGTAATAGAAAGTTACCTCGAAATGATAATGGAGGAGGAGATGAGCAAGCGGATGCTAACAACAACATGTTAGATATATTTTAATATCACGAGCATCATTATGGAAGATTCACGAATAGAATGATGTCTGATGTGGAAGTGTATGCTGCCCAAACTTACATACTCCTTAATGAAGATAAGATCAAGCATTACATCAGGTACGTAACATATGCATCACTTTAATTATAATAATCATTTGTTGTGTAATTACTATGAATAGCATTTACATGCATGATTTTGTTTATTACATCATAGTAACTTTAAAATGTTATTCAAATGGTGTTACAGAATATTTGAGGAAGATTTGAATGAACTTATGGGGGATATGGATGAACAGGTGCTTGCAGCTGAAGTTGAGAAGAACTTTGCAGTATGGTTTCAAAACTATATAGGTGTTATTTTTGTATTTTTTAAAATTTATTATTTTTTGTTATGGTTATAATTAACTCTAATTAAGTGTTTTACCATTTTTCATGTAGGCACGTAAGATCCGGATAAACAACATGTATGTGTGTATATATATATATATATATATATATATATATATATATATATATATATATATATATATATATATATATATATATATATATGACCTTTCCAAAATGCCATTCAAAACAGTGAAATTATATAGTGTATACTTTGGCAATGGTTACAAGTTTCACACATAAGCTCATAGCCCGAACAAATCAACAACCAATAGCGGATTGTGTGTTAGTAGCCAAGGAGGTGATTATTTTCGTAAGGTAGAGGAAATTTTAGAAGTTGAGTACCCAACTTACACAATTAAAACCACGGTTTTGTTTAAATATCATTGGTACGATCCAACATCTAACATTGGAGTTAAGGTTCACAAACAATATAACTTGGTCAAGATAAACGTCATAAGAAAATACAACAAGTTCGAGCCATTTGTTTTAGCCATGCATGCCACTCAAGTGTGTTACATTCCTTACCTAAGTTTGAAAATGAAAAACTCAGACTGGTGGGCTATATGTAAAGTTAAACCTCGTGGTTCGACCGATGAAAATCATCCTCTAAAGGACGTTGCTTTCCAAGAAGATAAGGTTGAATCAAATGAAATCATTATACCAAGTCCAGCCGATACAGACAATTATGATGATCACGAAATGTCAAGCAGCGGTTCAGATAACGAAATTAATATTGATGAAGAAGGTTAAATTCATGAGGACGACAATGATGGTATTCCTGATAGCGAGGGTAGTTATGAGTATAGTACATCGAGCAATGAAGAAGAAGAGGAGGAAGAAGATAATGACTAGATGTTTTGTTTCTTTACAAAAGGATGGTTACATTGTATACTTTTTAATTTTTGCATGCGAATTGGTAAATTAATGTGATGTTATGTATTTGTGCCCTTCATGATAATTAACAAAATAAAATGAAATTTTATCATTCTTTGGTACATGGAAAGCATTTACTAAAAGGGGATATATGTGTTTTTGAGATATTTGTGCGTATGTACGATATTTTCATTAAATATCCAATTAAGTAATCATTTATGCTATAATCCATTTTTTTACATTGAAATGCTAAAAATTATTCAAGATAACATAAACATATATAATAGCAAAGGTTTGTTCTTTCGTATTATTAAATACATATAAAATACAATAAAAAAATATATATTACCAATTTAAAACATATCATTCAAACCATATCTTACAAATTCCATTGATCATAATAATAATAAGAAAATTATTTAAGCATACAACATCCCAACAAAGAAACAAACCATACATACCATTATGAACTTGATGATTCCACGAGTTTTATTACCAATACAAATTTCCTTAGCTAAATATCTATGAAATTGAACGAATCCTTATCAACGTTGCTATGGAATATACTTTCGTAACAAATGCCGTCACAAAGTAGCTACACTTTTTGTTCCATAGCATAACAAGCAAATCAAATAAAATTCCATCGCAAAATTCCCTAGCAAATACCTACGAATGGTACTTCCATAGCAATTCAACTATGGAATTGGTTTCCATCACAAACTCAGTTTTATAGTAACCACAATAATTAATTCCATAGTAGCAGTACAATGGAAAGTGATTTGATAACAAATATCGTTGGAAAATTGCTACGAATTTTTGTTTCATAGAAATATCGGTAGCATAATACCAACGAATATGGAGTCGGTAGCATTTTCCCTAGCAAGTCTCATTCTCGCTACCAGAATTAAAATCCGTAGACAATGTGGTAGCAACATTGCTATGGAATGACATTCCATAGCACAATCCATTGTAGGTTAACGACGAAATACGTTCCATAGGGACCTTCCTAGCAAAATCGCGTTTTTCTTGTAGTGAAAACCTCACAATGAGATATAGAAACAATATTAAAATTAAGTTTATTTTTTAGGATGTTTAAGGCTTAATCAGTTGGATGACCAAGTCTACAGTGCCAAGTAAACCTAGAGACACAACAAACATTTTTAACAATAGAGGACTTATTACCTGAAGCATGGGGATCAAGATAAAAAAAGTCCCCCAGATAGATTACTAGTCTCCACCATCCCCTTGGACTGTGAATCCTGAATCATGTTCATTACAAACAACTTCACATTTACTGTCCTTATAAAGCTTATGAACAGATAACAAGTTAACATTGAAATTAGGAACTACAAAAACAACAAATAATGTAAGATTGTTTGACAGTTGCATGTTTCCAATTTTATTAATTTGGATAGAAGAACCATTTGGGTGACTAACCCTAAGGTTCAATTAAGATACATCAACAAAATCTTTAAGATGTGACTCGGAACTAATCATATGTTGACTAGCGCTAGATTCAACAAGCTAGTTATTATAATTAGTATTAAGAAAAGAGTTACATGAAATATCTACCATATTGGCATTGACAGATGTTTCATCCAAAGCTTGTTTACTATCACCAATGAGTTTGATAAATTTAGCATATTGATCATTAGTCAAATAACGAAAATCATTACAATTATCAATAGTTCTAGACTTAGAAGACTCATCCTGAAAAACAGAACTAGAATTACTAGAGAAAATCTTGTTTTGACTGTTAGAATCAAACCTTTGTTTAAAATCTTTAGGATACCCTATTATCTTGAAACACTTTTCTATAGAATGGCCTTTAAGACCACAATTTTTACATTTTGTTTGACCTTTAGATTTGGAATTCTTCTGGTCAACAAAATTAGACACAAAAGCGGAAGAGGAAGTTTTAGAATTGGAGTTCAAAGGACTTGAATTGTGACTTTTATTTGACTCCTCACGTGAAACTAACTAGAAAGCAGTTTTAATAGATGGAAGAGGTTGCATTAAAAAATATGATTGTTGACCTAATTATAAGGCTCATCTAAACCACTCAAAAATTACATTAACTCTATTATCGTTGAATGATTTTGAAACTATTTACAGCTTCACAAGTACACTAAGTAAGATTAATTAGCCCATCAAATTCTTTCTAGTAAGAATCTAATTTACTAAAATAACCAGATAAAGACAAACTACCCAGAGTAAGTGAACTAATTTTTTAATGAACATTAAAAATAAAAAACCATCAGATTTACACGAACAAGTAATAACATTAGCACGTTCTGATTTAGACTCTTTAATAGGATCACCCGTAGGTTTTGAAACAATTCCATTAGTAAAAACAAGTTTATTATGAGCTTTTAAGGCTATAATCATATAACTACGCCATATTCTATAGTTTTTAGTTCCTAACAACTTAAAACTTATAACACTATTAAAAGTATTATTAGAAGGATGAACATATAAAGGATTGTAACAGCCCGGAATTTTCAGGTATTTATTTTGGACTTAATTATGGAAATTGTGAGTGGACTCGGCGAGTTGGAGCCCAGACTCGCCGAGTAGGATCACGGATTTGGGTGCGGGTTCGCGTCCGGACTCGATGAGTCCAAGAGTGGACTCGGCGAGTCCACACTGTGCGGTGAAACCCTAATTTCCGGGGTTTGCGGCCTATTTAAAGGGCCTTATGGCCATCATTTGTGCTCACCCAACCCTTAGAGAGAAACCCTTGAGAGCTGGAACGTTTTGAGAGAGAAAGGGAGCCTTATTGACCTTGTGTGTGTGATCTAGCAAAGAAGGAGAAGGATCTAAGATAGAGGAAGCAAAGGAGGTTGCTATTCAGTGGATTTGAAGCTTAGAGCATCGATCTAGAGGTATGAATTCGATCCATTTTCTGATTTGTGGAGTATAGGGAGATCTAGGGTTTCTTATGGACATTTATGGAATGATTTGATGCCAAATAGTCCCCTTCTTGTGTTGAGACTCTGGATCTGGATCCATAGAGGTCCAGAGAGCTTCACTCTTCCAGCTTTATGTATAGCAATGGAGTTTATGGCCTTGAGATATTGAAATTGAGACAAAAACATCATTTAGGGTCATATAGAGATTGTATGTGCATCAAGATAGTGACTTTACGTGCTAAATAAGCTTGGAGGGACTGGATCTATGGGTTATTGGACTGGATCTGACCTCATGAACAAGTTTTAGTCATTGCATGGCACGGACTCGCCGAGTCCGAAGAACAGACTCGGCGAGTAGTATGAATGTTGCCCGATCATACAGCGTGTGGTCTTGCCGAGTTGGGAAGGGTTGACTCGGTGAGTCAGGGGGGAAATCAGAGTGGACAGGTGGACTGAGTCAAGTTGGACTCGCCGAGTTGTTCTTGAGACTCGATGAGTTGAGTCGTGGTGGCCCCACAACTCATGCCAGGAGGGACTCGTCGTGTTAGGGGAATACTCGACATGTCAAGGGAGGATTTCAGGGAAATTAGTGTATACGCTCAGACTCGCCAAGTCGCTATATGCACTCGCCGAGTCCAGTCAAAGTTAACCGTTGACCAGGGTTGACTTTTGTTGACTTATTAAGGAGTAGCTCGGGAGATCGAGCACTAGTGATTTCAGGACTTACGACTTATCGAGATACACGAGGTGAGTCTTCTCACTATACTTTACCTTAAGTAGGTAACTAGAGTTATGTGACAGAGTATCTGTATGCTATGTATGTTATGTGTTGTACTGCATTATTTCTATGTGATTTATGCTGTGCATGTTTACAGAGTTAGAACCAGAAGGTTTATAGAGTTAGAACCTGAGGGTTCACAGAGTATGGGTGCACGGACCCACAGAGGCATAGCCTCGAGTGGCTAATTTGTGTTATATGTGGTATTTTTGGGGAACTCACTAAGCTTTGTGCTTACAGTGTTTGATGTTATTGTTTCAGGTACTAGTGACGACCGCGGGAAGGCGCCGACTTGATCCGTACACACACGAAGTTTATACATTTGTGATCTAGGGATTTTGTATTTACTCGAATTGGATAATTAATATGGTTGTTTTATGAATATTAAATGAATTATGTTTTACGAAAATTTGAAAATTTTGTTTGAAATTCACGGTGTTACAAGGATCATCAAAGTTTGCAGCAGGATCAAGCTAAGATCCATTGGAAGACTTAATCACATAACCAGTCACATTAGTAAGTAATCAAGAACAAATAGATAAAACCATAATCTTAATCACAAAAGAAAACATAGAAAGCAATGATAGCCTTGAAGTCTAGATGGTTCCATTATAACTGACGTACACAAGACAAACATGATCTCCTAGAACAATATAAAAGAGAATGGAAAAGAAAACCTCACAAATAGTTCAGGTAAACTTAAGCAACATAGAGAACCGATCGGCTCTCAAGATCCGTTCCCTACTAAGGTGAATCGGTGATGAACTTCCGATCCTTATAGAGTTATTTCAGATCAGCGAGATTAACCGACCACTCTTGTAAAAGAGAGAAGTCTCCAATCAACCAAGAGACAGCAACGTAATCTACAATACACACATACAACTCGCAGTAACCAAGATCGAAGCAATAATAAAGAGCAAATCGATCTAAATGGAAACAAAAACAAGACTGAAACCCTAGTTTTCACACGAACTTGTAAAAGAAAATCTAGTTTTCAACAAGGAAAACTAGATCGAACAGGTTGTGAAAAATAGAAGAGATTAAAAATGAAACAAGTACAGTTACCTTGATTCACATCGAAGACAAAGCTTTAACTAAGAATCAGAGATAGAATTAGAGCTTAATAGCCCTAATACCATGTGAAAATTTGTAGAAACACATTTACCCAACATCATCATCTATTACATCATTTGAGGATCAACAGACAGATGGTTTACATCAACTTATAGGGAAACCTCACTACGAAAGACCTACACCGCACTTTGTACAAATCTCTCAATCTAAAACTAACCTATCTACAAGATTAGAGAATGAAGTGTACAAACCCTAACAACAAACCCTAATCAGGGAAGGTAAAACAATTAGAGAACAAGAGAGTAAATGAAATCTAAATGAATCGATGAATTTTGGCTCTCCTTCACTCATTCTGCCCTTAAGTACCCGACTATATAGGATCTGAAGATCCGCGTATAAACCCATAAAATATCTACTTTAGTTATACTTTGCTAGATTCAAACATTAGACCTCCAACACCAAAACTAAACGCCTTACCAATCAAGGTAGGACTTGCTTTTGTGATGGAATCCCTTTATTATTATTATTATTATTATTATTATTATTATTATTATTATCATTATTATTATTATTATTATTATTATTATTATTATTATTATTAAAAATGCAATTATATATATATATATATATATATATATATATATATATATATATATATATATATATATATATATATATATAACAATACACATATACAACATTCATTATAAAATAATAATATAAACATAATTTATTAAACCATTTGAGACAAAGTTCGTATACCAAATTAATTATGGTTATGATAAAAAACTAAGCTTGAATTTGAATGATATTCATTAAGTATATTGATAATTTATTGAATTTGAATGATATCCATTAAGCATGAATTTTCTATATTAAACCACCCGAGATAGAGTTCGTATACCAAATTAATTATGGTTATGATAAAAAACTAAGCTTGATTTTTTTTTTGTAACACCGTAAATTTCAAAACAAAATTTTCAATTTTCTTATAAAACATAATTCGATTAATATTCATCAAACAACCATATTAATTATCCAATATAGGTTAATACAAAATCCCAAGATCACAATGTAAAAACTCCGAGTGTGTGTGTACGGATCAAGCCGGCGCCTTCCCGCGGTTGTCACTAGTACCTGAAACAATAACATCAAACACTGTAAGCACAAGGCTTAGTGAGTTCCCCAAAATACCACATATAACACATATTAGCCACTCGAGGCTATAACTCTGTGGGTCCGTGCACCCAAACTCTGTGAACCCTCAGGTTCTAGCTTTGATAAACATGCACTACATAAATCACATAGAAATAATGCAGTACAACACATAACATACATAGCATACAAATACTCTATCACATAACTCTAGTTACCTACTCAAGCAAATATAGTATAGTGAGAAGACTCACCTCGCGTATCTTGATATCTCACGAATCCTGGAAATCCCTCGTGCTCGATCCTCCGAGCTCTAATCCTCCTATAACATTATATGTTTCTAATTAACACTTTATATCTCTAAGGTTGACTATCCATAAGAAGTCAACACAGGTCAACACTGGTCAACGGTCAACGGTCAACTCTGACCGGACTCGGCGAGTACCAAGGCGACTCGGCGAGTCTAGACGTTTTCACCAACCCTCTGAAATCCCCTTACTACACGTCGAGTATTCCCCCCCCCCCCCTTTACTCGACGAGTTTCACCTGAATGAATCGCGGGGCCACCCCGACTCAACTCGCCGAGTCTCAAGGACAACTCGGCGAGTCCAAGTTTGACTCAGTCCACTCCTCATCCCTCTCTAACTCACCCTGACTCACTGAGTCTACCCATGACTCGATTGGACCACTCGCTGAGCAGTCCCAAGGCAATCTTCAAGCTACTCGCCGAGTCGGATGAACAGACTCGGCGAGTCCATGCCATGTAACCACTCCAACTTGCTTCTAAGGTCAGATCTGCTTCCAAAAACTATAGATCTGGCCTCCCTCGACTGATTCATCACGTAAAGCTCCTATCTTGGTGCTCATAACACACCCTATAGCTCATAAATGGAGTTTTTGACCTAAGGCATGAGGATTCCAATCCAAAGCCTCCATTGATTCCCAAAAAGCTTGGGTAAAGGGACACTCTGGACCTCTAAGGGTCCAGATCTATGGTTCAAACCTCATAAGAGACCAAGAGGACACTAAATCTTGCCATAAAAGGGTTCAACAAACCCTAAATCTAGATAAACAACAACAAGGAAGAAGGTAACTCGGATTTATTACCACAAAAAGTGATGCTCTGGACTCCAAACCCACAGAAGTGGCTCCTCTTGCTTTCCCTTGGCTAGCTCTTCTCCTTCCTTGCAACAATGGCACCTCCAAGGTCAATAATGGCCTCCTACTTAGCTCCAAATGCTCACACTCGATTAGGGTTTCACTCAAGGGGCTGGTGAGCACAAATGACGGCCATTAGGCCCTTTAAATAAGTCTCAAACCCGAGAAATTAGGGTTTCATTACACAGCGCTGACTCGCCGAGTCCATATCCTGGACTCGTCGAGTCCAGGCGCGATCCCGCGTCTAGATCCGCGTCCCTACTCGGCGAGTCTAAGCTCCAACTCGCCGAGTCCCTACTCGGCGAGTCTGAGCTCCAACTCGCCGAGTCCCCCCACAAATCAACAAAATACAATAAACAAGATACCTGATAAAATCCGGCTGTTACAACTCTCCCCCACTAGGACTAGACTTCGCCCTCGAAGTCTCGCTCTAAAACAGCTCCGGATGCTGCTCCTGCATCATATGCTCTGGCTCCCAGGTCATCTCTGATCCCCTCCGGTGTTGCCACTGAACCAACACCAGAGGTACCTCCTTGTTTCTCAAAACCTTTATCTTCCGATCCCTGATGGCCACTGGTCTCTCGGCATAATTCAGGCTTGCATCCACCTGAATATCCTCTAACGGAACCACTGCCGATTCATCGGCTATACACTTCCTCAACTGCGACACATGAAAAGTGTCGTGAATCTGTCCCAACTCTGCTGTCAACTCCAACCGATAGGCTACCCGGCCTACCCTCGCATTCACACGAAATGGACCTATAAACCGGGGCCCCAACTTGCCCCTCCTCCTGAACCGAATCACTCCTTTCCAAGGAGAAACCTTTAGGAGAATGAAGTCGCCAACCTGAAATTCAAGCTCGGACCGGCGCCTGTCCGCATAACTCTTTTGTCGGCTCTGGGCGGTCAATAACCTCTGTCTGACCCGCTGTATCTGCTCTATCGTCTGAATCACGATCTCTGTACTGCCCATCACTCTCTGCCCAACCTCACCCCAACAAATGGGAGTCTGACACCTCCTACCATACAACAGCTCAAAGGGCGGCATACCGATGCTCGAATGATGGCTGTTATTGTAGGAAAACTCTGCCAAGGGTAAATAAGTATCCCAGCTACCCCCAAAATCCAATACACATGCTCGAAGCATGTCCTCAAGCGTCTGAATCGTCCGCTCACTCTGGCCGTCTGTCTGGGGGTGATATGCGGTACTAAAATGCAGCTTAGTACCCAACTCCTCATGAAATTTCTTCTAGAATCGGGAAGTGAAGCGCACATCACGGTCCGAAACAATCGAGATCGGCACCCCATGCCGAGATACCACTTCTCTCACATAAACCTCCACCAACTTCTCCGCCGAAGAACTCTCACTGATGGCAAGAAAGTGAGCGCTCTTCGTCAACCTATCCACAATCACCCAAATTGCATCAACGCCTCTGGCAGTCCTCGGCAATTTGGTGATGAAATCCATAGTGATCTGTTCCCACTTCCACTCGGGAACCTCCAATGGCTGCAACTTACCATGCGGTCTCTGGTGCTCGGCCTTCACCCTTCGACAGGTCAAACACCTCTCGACAAACAATGCGACGTCCCTCTTCATACAAGGCCACCAATACTCTTTCCTCAAATCCAAATACATTTTTGTAGCCCCGGAATGGATTGAAAATTTCGATCTATGAGCTTCCTCCATCAATGTAGTATGCGTAACGCCCACAAACGGTACCCAAATCCAGCCCTGAAAAGTCATAAGCCCTCGACTATCCGACACAAACTCAGAAACCAAATCAACGACCCATTCTCTCTTCTGCATCTCCGGATGCACAGCCTCGGCCTGTGCCCCACGAATGGCGTCCAGAACTGGAGCTATCATGGTCAATCTCAAACATACATTTCACAGTGGAGTACTGTCCTCCCTGCGACTCAATGCGTCGGCTACCACATTAGCCTTGCCCGGGTGGTACAAGATCTCACAATCATAATCCTTGACCACATCTAACCACCTCCTCTGCCGCATATTTAGGTTGGGCTGATCCATCAAGTACTTCAAGCTCTTATGGTCCGTGTATATCGTACAACGAACCCCCATACAAGTAGTGTCACCAAATCTTGAGAGCGAACACCACTGCCCCCAACTCTAAATCATGTGTGGGATATCTCGTCTCATGAGGCTTCAACTGCCTCGATGCATATGCTATCACATGTCCCTTTTGCATCAGCACCACTCCCAGCCCTAAAATCGATGCATCACAGAATACCACAAAATCTTCCATCCCTTCCGGAAGAGCTAATACCGGAGCTTCACACAACCTTTGGCGAAGCGTCTCAAAGGAGGTCTGCTGCTCGGGACCCCATAAAAATGTAACACCCTTCCGGGTCAATCTGGTGAGTGGCACTGCGATCTTGGAGAAATCCTTGATAAACCTCCGATAGTACCCTGCCAACCCAAGGAAGCTCCTGATCTCAGAGGGTGACTTTGGCACCTCCCATCTCATCACCGCGTCAACCTTGGCCGGATCGACCAATATCCCTTTCTGATTAACGAGGTGCCCCAGAAACTGGACCTCCCGCAACCGGAAATCGCACTTGGAAAACTTTGCATAAAGTTTTTCCGATCTAAAAAATCCAAGAACTTCCCTCAAATGCTCCTCATGCTGCTCTCTAGATCTTGAGTATACCAGAATATCATCGATAAATACAATCACCGACCGATCCAACATCGGCCTGCATACCCTGTTCATGAGGTCCATGAACACAGCCAGGGCATTGGTGAGCCCAAAAGGCATCACCACAAACTCATAATGCCCATAACGCGTCCTGAATGCTGTCTTCTGGACGTCCTCGTCCCGCACTCTCACCTGATGATAGCCCGACCTCAAATCGATCTTGGAGAACCAAAATGCTCCCTATAACTGATCGAATAAATCGTCGATCCTCGGAAACGGGTAACGGTTCTTGACCGTCAGCTTATTCAATTCTCGGTAATCAATACACATTCGATGCGAGCCGTCCTTCTTCTTCACAAACAGAATGGGTGCTCCCCACGGCGAGCTACTCGGCCGAATAAACCCCTTCCCCAGCAGCTCCTGAAGCTGCGAGGATAACTCTTGCATCTCTGGAGGTGCAAGATGATAAGGCACCTTAGCGATAGGCGCGACTCCCGGAACCAAATCGATACTGAACTCCACTTGCCTCACGGGAGGCACACCCGGTAATTCTTCGGGAAAAACATCTGGAAACTCACGCACCACCGGAACTTCATCCACTGAACTCGGTCTCTCGGAGATCACTCGCGTATCCATCACATACGCCACAAAACCCTTACAGCCCTGCTGTAAAGACTGCCTCGCCCTAGCGGTCGAACAAAAGGCTGATCCAGAACGTGTACCCTCGCCGTATACCGAAAGAACTCCCCCACTAGGATCTCGTATGGTCACCAGCTGACGCTCGCAGTCGATAACCGCGCCGAATTAGCTCAACCAGTCCATGCCCACTATGACACAGACATCACCCATCGCAATAGGAACCAGATCGATCGGAAACTCAACCCCAAAAATCTCTAACACACATCCCCGGAGGACCTCCGTGGCACAAATCACTCTGTCGGCAGCTATGGAAACCCGCAGAGGCCGACTCAGTGCCTCACGACTAACACTGATATGCTGACTAAAGGCCAAAGATACAAAAGACCGAGTTGCACCCGAGTCAAATAACACTAAAGCAGGCACAGAGTTCACAAGGAAGGTACCTATGCATAACGTAATATAAGCATAATATCTCAACACCAAAAATAAATATATAGAAGGAAACGTACCAGCCACAACGTCGGGTGCAGCGCGGACCTCTTCCGCAGTCAGCTGAAAGGCTCTCCCTCGAGCTCTCGGTGCCTTGGCCTTCACGGGCCGACTCTCTGTAGCTCTGATGGCGGCGGGAGAAGATCCCTGAGATGCTCCGCGCAGCAGCGGACACTCTGCCTTCCGGTGTCCGGTCTGGTTGCAGTGAAAACACACTGCAAACCCCTTGGGGCAGTCCTTGGCCATATGCCCCTCCTTGCCACATTTGTAGCAAGATCCTGCTCGACAGACTCCATCGTGACCCTTGCCACACTTCCCGCAAGTGCGGCCCTTCTGGCTCCCGGGTTTGGGATCAGCGGGCTTGGCCCGCTTGGCTGCCGGCTGGAGCTGTGCCGGCCGCCGATCCCTCCCCAGAGACTCCGCCTCCTCCCTGGCCTGAGTCTCAAGCTCAATCTCCCTCTTCCGGGCATTTTCCTGAAGCTCAGCAAATGTCCGATACGAGGAGTTCGCGGCAAACTCCCGAATATCCCGTCTCAAAATGCTCAGGTAGCGGCTCATACGTGGCTGCTCAGTGGACACGTGCTCAGGGCAGAACATCGCCCTCTCATGAAACATCCTCGTGATCGCTGTAACTGACTCAGTACCCTGCTTGAGGGTCAGAAACTCCTATGCCAAATGCTCCCTCTCCACCTGGGGAACGTACTCATCTCGGAACATGGTAGTGAACCTCTCCCAGGTCACTGCCGAAAGCTCAGCAGACGTGAAATGCGCAGTCACAAACTTCCACCAGTCCTTCGCTCCCAAGCGAAGCTGGTTCAGCGCGAATCGAACCTTCAGATGCTCAGGAGATGAGCAAGTGAAGAAGCACCCCTCCATATCAGATATCCACCTCATAGCTGCCACCGGATCCTGTGTACCATCAAACTCTGGTGGTTTGGTGTTGCTGAACTCCCGAAACAGTGACACATCACCTCCCTGGGGTCTCGCCGCAGCGATCACTGCGGTAGCTGCTGCAACAGCAGCCTCAGAAAGAGCGGCATAATGCTCGTCAAATGTCTCAATCAGCGCGGTCTTAATAGACCCGAACATCTCTGGTATCTCAGCTCTGATGACCGCAGCCACCTCCTCATGAATGATCTGTCGAATCTCCTCATCACTAGCTCCGGCACCCTCAGGCATATGACGTGTCCTCACCATGATCAACCTCTGAAATACAACATGCGATAAATTAGAATTCACTCGAACATTCTTACACTCGACAATCCACCCCTCCTTGATTCTTAGTATCCCAAGATTTTATTTGGACTGTGTACTGCCCCGGTGCCTTCAGTAGTACGGGCCCAATACTACTGTCCACACCGTCTCAGTACACACCCCAAACCTTCCTCTTCGGATCCCAATTCCCAAGTACTCTATCATGCGTAGACCACTCTCTAATAGATCTCTCATAAACCCCTTGCTGCTACCTACTCACTCTCAGCATCTCATAGCAGCTCACCCCTCCCTAGGCTAAGGCATCACAAATCAGGCCACTCTAGTCCTATTAGCAATACCTAGCCTACTCTAGCATGCAGATACATCATATCAATATTAATATCACGTAATATAAAGGTATTTTGGGAATTCACCGTTCGGGCGCTGACTGATCGTACACACGTTTCTTCCTGGAAATTGTTTCTTTTTCAAGAAAATCTTTTACTCTTAGAAAAGTTAGGTTTTCTTTTGAAAATATCTTTCCAATTCCTCAATTTGAGTTCAAATACCCCCGAAGGTGTATCTGAATCCCTCAAACCAAGGCTCTGATACCAAATTGTAACACCGTAAATTTCAAAACAAAATTTTCAATTTTCTTATAAAACATAATTCGATTAATATTCATTAAACAACCATATTAATTATCCAATATAGGTTAATACAAAATCCCAAGATCACAATGTAAAAACTCCGAGTGTGTGTGTACGGATCAAGCCGGCGCCTTCCCGCGGTCGTCACTAGTACTTGAAACAATAACATCAAACACTGTAAGCACAAGGCTTAGTGAGTTCCCCAAAATACCACATATAACACATATTAGCCACTCGAGGCTATAACTCTGTGGGTCCGTGCACCCAAACTCTGTGAACCCTCAGGTTCTAGCTCTGATAAACATGCACTACATAAATCACATAGAAATAATGCAGTACAACACATAACATACATACCATACAAATACTCTATCACATAACTCTAGTTACCTACTCAAGCTAATATAGTATAGTGAGAAGACTCACCTCGCGTATCTCGGTATCTCACGAATCCTGGAAATCCCTCGTGCTTGATCCTCCGAGCTCTAATCCTCCTATAACATTATATGTTTCTAATTAACACTTTATATCTCTAAGGTTGACTATCCATAAGAAGTCAACACAGGTCAACTCTGGTCAACGGTCAACTCTGACCGGACTCGGCGAGTACCAAGGCGACTCGGCGAGTCTAGACGTTTTCACCAACCCTCTGAAATCCCCTTACTAGACGTCGAGTATTCCCCCCTTTACTCGACGAGTTTCACCTGAATGAATCGCGGGGCCACCCCGACTCAACTCACCGAGTCTCAAGGACAACTCGGCGAGTCCAAGTTTGACTCAGTCCACTCGTCATCCCTCTCCAACTCACACTGACTCACTGAGTCTACCCATGACTCGATTGGACCACTCGATGAGCAGTCCCAAGGCAATCTTCAAGCTACTCGCCGAGTCGGATGAACAGACTCGGCGAGTCCATGCCATGCAAGCACTCCAACTTGCTTCTAAGGTTAGATCTGCTTCCAAAAACTATAGATCTGGCCTCCCTTGACTGATTCATCACGTAAAGCTCCTATCTTGGTGCTCATAACACACCCTATAGCTCATAAATGGAGTTTTTGACCTAAGGCATGAGGATTCCAATCCAAAGCCTCCATTGATTCCCAAAAAGCTTGGGTAAAGGGACACTCTGGACCTCTAAGGGTCCAGATCTGTGGTTCAAACCTCATAAGAGACCAAGAGGACACTAAATCTTGCCATAAAAGGGTTCAACAAACCCTAAATCTAGATAAACAACAACAAGGAAGAAGGTAACTTGGATTTATTACCATAAAAGTGATGCTTTGGACTCCTAACCCACAGAAGTGGCTCCTCTTGCTTTCCCTTGGCTAGCTCTTCTCCTTCCTTGCAACAATGGCACCTCCAAGGTCAATAATGGCCTCCTACTTAGCTCCAAATGCTCACACTCGATTAGGGTTTCACTCAAGGGGCTGGTGAGCACAAATAACGGCCATTAGGCCCTTTAAATAAGTCTCAAACCCGAGAAATTAGGGTTTCATTACACAGCGCTGACTCGCCGAGTCCATATCCTGGACTCGTCGAGTCCAGGTGCGATCCCGCATCTAGATCCGCGTCCCTACTCGGCGAGTCTGAGCTCCAACTCGCCGAGTCCCCCCACAAATCAACAAAATACAATAAACAAGATACCTGATAAAATCCGGCTGTTACATTTTTACCTGTGTAAGCTGATTTTATGATGTTGATGGATCGGGATGAACCGGAGAAAAGCCTAAAATGTAAAGGCGAGGGGATTTGATTCTCCGCATCTATCGGGGATGGTAGTGGGGATGAGGACATAGATGGTAAAACCCACCCCACCTCTTCCATATATAAATTCCATCCCTGTAACTATTTGCTCATGGATGTATATTGCATGAAAGAAAATCATACCCTCCAAACACCCTTCACGATGTTTACCATCACATAAACAAAAAATTACATCTTACTCGAATGTGACCTAGAAATCGAGAAATTGGGAAAATAGGAAAAGCAATTGGTTTTAATTTGTTGAATCACTTTGAATTAACTAAAAAACATAAAAGTTCGAAGGGGATTATATATATATATATATATATATATATATATATATATATATATATATATATATATATATATATATGTTATAGTTAGGTGTGCTGAAAACCTAGAAATTAGGCAAAAAAATGAAAATTTTAGAAAAATATTTCCTTTATTCTGGAAAAATGGGAAAAAAATGTGACCTAGAAATCGAGAAATTGTGAAAATAGGGGAAAATAGAAAACTTCTTTGTTTTAATTGATGAAAACATTTTAATTTAACACAAAAAATATAAATGTATGGTGTGAATTATTTAAAAAAATCACTATAGTTACGTGTCCTGAAAACCTAGAAATTAGGCGAAATGGAAAAAAAATTAGAAAAATTATTGGTTTAATTGGCAAAAATAAAAATAAAAAATACAAAACCTGAAATTTTTAGGTTATTTTTATTTTTAATTTTTTTTAAATTAGCCCTAATTTATAAAACAAAATGATCTTTAAACAAAACAATACTGTCATATTTCATTTTACCACCAAAAAATATAACATTTGTAAATTTAAATGATTATCTCATTTGGAATCACTACAAGAAATGAGAGTATTAACGGTCGTCGCTAAAAGTGGTGTTTGTCGCCTTTAATAGTTTTAGCAGAGATATGTCATCGTTAAAAGGTTACACCCCCCTCCCCGACATTCTGAAAATAAGTATGCACTTTATTTTTCTAGCCTCTGTGAACTATTTGTAGAGTCGCATAAATGCTCCGCAACAACTGAGCATGCTCGGGATCCAAGTTTACCTTATCCAAATCACTCTTATTCTAAACATACAAAAAAAATAATTAAATACCAATCACAGCTTAACTTAAAATATTATCCCAAGTCACCTTTAAATGCATGATTGTGGCATTCCTTAAAGCGGGGGAAACATTGTCCTAACCAGATACGCCCAAAGGTATGTTCATCCACGTATATGTCCTAATCTCATGGATAAAACAATTACTACGCTTCCTGACGTGGGAATATGTGAGATCCCCATCGAAATCAAAATCCACGTGCTTTCCCTTATTTGCTCATATCAGCTTTGTTACTTGGATGTATTTTGATATACCTCTTTTTTTTTTCAGGAAGCTTAGCTGAAAATTATAATTAAAAATACTAGTCACTATTGAAACATGAAAAGTGAACCTCTAGCAATCACAAGTAAAAAGATTCGAAGTCAGCAGTTTCCGAATTAGAGATGGAGATCAAAATGAAGATTAATTTGAGGTGCTGTAAAGATCCGAGATCAGTCCGTCTGTTTGAACATTTATTATTTCTTGTCTTATTCATGATGTAACGTTTCATAGGACTTATCTTTTTGTATCTTTTAGTTAATCAGATGTTAGTAGCTGATTATTAACCAGTCCTAGGAATGTCTCTAAAGTTTGTACGATGTACATCCTTAGTCTATTTTAAGGAGTATTTTGAATGACAAGAAATATGGTGTTGTTACTCCAAAGATAGCAACATTTCTCTTTAATTCACTTTTACTTTTCTCTGAAGTCAAGATCTTTCACAACATTCTTCTTATTCATTTAATATATTTACATTGATTATACTCCTAGTTTTACATCATTTAATATTGAGTACTTTGTTTAATATTTCATTCAAATCTTGGCTGGTATTACCAGACTCCACTAGAACATCTAATTAAGAGCAGACATTGATCTTCAAGATTAAATCAAGGTTTGAGTTTTGAAACCTTGTCCTTGCGCATTGTTTCTTGTACTCACAATTAGTATCATAGCTTGAGTGGTTTTCCTTTGAATACATAAGAACAGATTATAGTTGATTCGAAATTACCTTGGTATTTCGATCATTTCTGTGTTCAGGATAAAAGTTTTTCTATATATCGCTTCTACTCTAATATCTTAACTTCAATGGATGCTCCTAATTTTCAACAAATGTATTCAATACAAATAGCAAATAGTGTAGGGTGCCCTTCTTGTGCCCCATTGCTAGTTGTTAAAGAGTATGATCATTGGAAAATAAGAATGGAAAGGTTTTTACTTGGTAATGAAAATGGTGAAGCTATCCGGAGATCTGTAAAATAAGGTCCACATGTTCATATTAGATAAACTGTAAGAGATGATGCTGAAAATCACATGGGACTGAAAGAAAAACATCAAGCACCGAATTGGTGGACTAAAAAGGATTTTACGACACAAAACGTTGTGTGTCCTAACCGTCTGTCATAAAGGTTTTAAACAAGAATATCGAGCTGTGTAAAGTTACGACAGAAATTAATGCGTGTCATAAAACGGGAGTCGTAAATATACACTAGAAACATAAGTTGTAATATTCGATAAATGGGATTCAAAATTTGTGTAAATTCTGTTAAGGCTCTTGTGAGACACACTTCACTGTACCTAGTCAGCATACTCCGTAGGTCTTGTAGTTACAATTAGAGTCTCTTTAGTTGTTGGAACATAGTTATCTTGGTGTTGTTTCATTTATTTTGGTGTTTTGTTAAAAATGGAAACAAGTTGCTAGTTGAAAAAGGGTTTCATTTGATGTGTGTTAAAAATCACAAAAATATGTCGAAGAAATGTCAAAAGAATTTTTGATTATGAAAGCTTGAAAAATGGTAAAATATGAAAATTTACACTCAAAATGGTAAATTTTTGAACATATAAATTTTTACCACAAACACTTGTAAAATGAGTTATTTATGATAAGTGTGGTAAAAAAGGGTCATTTATGACAAATGTAGTAAAAATGGGACAAACCCACTTTTCCACAAATTTTGTATAAATACATCAAATATAATACAATTTTTGAGTTTTATATGTATTGTGGAAAAATCGAGATATGTAAAAATTATTATTATTATGGTGTAAAACCTAAGGTACTATGTTATTTTACACAAAATGTTATGAATATATTAGTCCATTTTTGAATATTTATAAAAGTAATTTATAAATAAATTAACGAATTGGTGGACTAAAAAGACTTTTACGACACAAAAAGTTATGTGTCCTAGCCGTCTGTCATAAAGGTTTTAAACAAGAATAATGAGCTGTGTAAACTTACGACAAAAACTATTGCGTGTTATAAAACTGCAGTCGTAAATATACACTAGAAACGTAAGTTGTAATTTTCGATAAATAGGATTCAAAAATTGTGTAAATTATGTTAAGGCTCTTGTGAGAGACTCCTTCACCGTACCTATTTAGCATACTTCGTAAGTCCTGTAGTTACAACCAGAGTGTTTTGGTGGGAGAGCGGGAAATTTGTGTAAATTATATTAAGGCTATTGTTTTATTTTTGGATGTAATTTCATTAACAAATACAAAGTTATAAATAATGCATGTTGGTATCTGTAATGTATGATTTTTGGTTGATATGTCTCATTTATAGTCAACTGTTATGATATTACAAGATGAAGTCACCGGCCCCCGAATGTTTCCGCCGTCCCAGTTCGGAGGTGTGATAGATTGCTATTAGAGCATTGTTTATAGTAAACTAGCATATCTAACTATACAAGATATGCAACTATAAATACAATGGGACTAAAATACTTTGAACAAAAATAAAATATACGCATGTGTGTGCATATTAGGAGTGGTGCCATAGTAAGAAACAATTAAAGGTCTTTAGAGAAGTTGGACATCGCGGTTAAACCCAAGAAGTTATGTAATCATATTGGGGATAAATATAGCCTGATCAACAATTTTTATTCAAAATACGACCAACATGTGTTTAGGAGTGATCGGGGTGGACATCGAATCTAAAATGTACCAACCTTATACCCAAAAGTTTTAGGGAACCAAACATAAGCAATTAAAATACTATATGAGTATTTTGGCATTGTGCAGAGTCTTCATGTATTTTCTTATATTTTATCTTGTACTTATATTCTCGTACAGATGACATGGTAGGATTTCATTTCCCAGGCGACCCCTACTTCCCAATCAGGGAAATGGCGGATGGATAGAGGAACACCCAAAAGAAGAGCCTATGGAAGATCTGGAAGAGGAAGAAGTCGAAAAGGAAGTCAATGAGGATGAAGAGGAGGAAGAGGATGACTCGGACACAGAGTTTGAAGTCATCAACCAACCCTACATGGCTAGGGTACCCGCACATCCGATGGGCCCTAATGTCCCTATGCCCTAGTGGGCTTACGATATATGGAGGTAGAGCAGGCACCAAGGAATGTGCGCACTGTTTGGCATGGAGTAGAGATTTTACGACCATAGCCATGGAGGGCCAGCAGACCGAGCTCTTCCAGTTATGGTCAGAAGGACCATATATATTGGCGATCACGGCCAAGCGACCGCCAATCAGATAAACGAGATGAGGGTTGTAGTGGAGTGTGCGGAGAGGAATACCCAGGACGTAGTGAGGGAATATTTGGAGCAGCAGGCCATACTAGAGACAAGGAGACAAGTCACCGAGTGCCCGCTAGCTAGATTCCAGGATGCGTCTACTTCGTCGTCGGCACCACCAGATACCTCCCGGCGTGAGTAGGACCCATCCTACCCACCACTGCTCTTGATGGGACTCTCTTTTCTTTTACTTTATGTATGTAGGACTGAACCTACGATTAAGTGATTACACTACTCGCAGGGTCATTATGCTGTTAGGTTTTATTCTCTATGTACTGCAGACTTTTTACAAGGTCAATTTTCATGCTTTATGTACTAAATCGTTATTATTTAATGAAATGGTTATGTGTTTTATTTGTGATGTTGTGATTTGCTATGTTCTCTCTTTCCATTAATATTTGATGTAATATTGTTTCAGGTCTACATGCAATCAAAGCACCGTAACCGTTTGAGAGAAAGGGATTCATAAACTCATCGCCATTCCTATCTCATAGCAGGAAATGCCTAGAAGATATATTCACAAAAACACTACAGCAGCACCATCACCACCGTCGCCTCCATCGGAGAGGAACTCTGTTGCTTTCCAGGCGACAATCTTGGTTGTGGTTACGACAAAGAACATGCACCTACAAGGACTTCACCAATGAAAAACCGAAGTCATTCAACCAGGGCACAAATGGAGGTGGTAATGGAGGTGGTAATGGAAATGGGATAGGAAGTTCCAACCACAGGGGTAACCAAGGGCCCTAAAGAACATGCACCTACAAGGACTTCACCAATGAAAAACCGAAGTCATTCAACGGAAGTGGAGGTGTAATAGCCCTCACCCGGTCGATCAAAAAGACTAAGTCTGTTTTTGAGATTTGCAGCTGTCCAGATATGGCCAAAGTCAGATTTTCAGCTTGTACTTTTCTGATAGGGCACTTTAATGGTGGAATGACCATGTCAAAGCCCTAACTCTCCCAGTCACAAATGCTATGTCATGGGAAGTTCTCGAAACTATGATGCTAGGTGAGTATTGTCCCCGAGGTGAAGTACAGAAACTCGAGCAAGAACTGTGGAATCTTACCATGCCGAACTCCGACATTGAAGCATACATTGCCAGGTTCAATGAACTGGCACTCTTGTGCCAAGGAATGATAACTTTTGAGGTCAAGAAGGTTGAGCGCCTTATTTTCGGGTTAACTCCTTCAATCCAGGGGAATGTGATTGCTGTGAACCCCTCAACGGTTGATAGTGTTAAGCGCCTGGCGCAAAAGTTGTACGACCATGGGGATAAAAAGGGCACGAAGACTTTCGGTGCTGAAAAGAAGGAGGATAAAAACAAGAAAAACTGGGGAAACAAAATAAAAGGATGACAGACTCAAGAATCATCCAAGAAATAACAAACCATAGCAGTTCACGCTGCTACCACTCAGACCACAACAACTCCAACTGCACCAGCATCAACCACACCGGCACCTGCAAGGCCTTATGCAGGCACTCAACCAAAATGTGCTAAATGCAGCTTCAACCACAACGGCGCATGCCGAGACTTACAGTGCAACAACTGCAATCGTAAAGGGCCTACTGCCTCGTATTGCAGATCTCAGCCACAACAAAACAACGAACCTAACAATGTCGGGGCAAGTCAAGCATGTTATTGGTGTGGAGACACCAGTCATTATAAAAGGAACTGTCCTAAGGCAAACAACCGAAATGTAGGAGGATCAAATAGAGTCTTAGCTATGGGACAAGGAGAGGTGGTGCAGGATCCGACCATAGTCACTAGTACGTTTCCCTTCAACAACATCTATGCATGCATTTTGTTCGACAGCGAGGAAGAATGGAGTTTTGTGAGTCATAAATCAAACACTTACTAAATCAAAATTCCCAAAAGTTAAGCGAAAATGACTAATGGGAAATCTGAACAACAAACGACATATTCATAAGGTGCACGTTAACATTAAATAATCACTCATTTCAAATCAACTTCATGTCGGTTAATATTATAAGCTTTGATGTGATTATTGGTATGGATTGGTTAAGCCCCCACCATGTCGATATTATGTGTGACGAGAAGGCCGTGCGCGTTCCCTAACCACCAACGAAACACTAATTATTTAGTATGATAAACCTGATGCAAACCTCCGTATTATCTTGTGCATATGCTTGCATGAAAAGAATCACACATTTCTAGCCCATGTAGTGGACAAACAGAAAGAGGAAAGGAACATCTAGGACATTTCAGAGGTGCACGATTTTCCAGACGTATTTCTGGAAGACCTCCTAGGAATACCCCCTGAACGACAGGTCGAATTTCGAACTGACCTAGTACTTGGAGCCACGCCGATTGCCAAGTCACCGTATAGATTAGCCCCTGCAGAAATGCAAGAGCTATCTAGAAAATTGAGTGAAATGCTAGTCGATGGATTCATAAGAACGAGCTCCTCACCCTGGGGAGCTCCGTTTTTGTTTGTCAAAAAGAAATATGGTTCCTTCCGCATATGTATTGATTACCGTGAACTCAACAAGCTCACCATCAAAATCCTCTTCATAGGATCGATGACCTATTTGACCAATTACAAGGAGCCAGCCACTTCTCGAAAATAGATCTGAGATTTGGCTACCATCAACTGCGAGTCCGAGAAGAAGATATCCCTAAAACTACCTTCCAAACGCTTTATAGGCACTATGAATTCGTTGTTATGCCCTTCGGTCTAACGAATACACCAGCAACATTTATGGATATGATGAACTGAGTCTACCGACCGTTCCTAGACAACTTTGTAATTGTCTTCATCGACAATATACTCGTTTATTCTCGGACTAAGGAAGAGCATGACCAGCATCTACGGCAGGTCTTGGAAACTCTAAGAGCAGAGAAGCTATACGAAAAATTCTCCAAATGCGAGTTTTGGATTCGCAGGGTGGATTTCTTAGGACACGTAGTCAGTGAAGAATGGATACATGTAGACCCTTCTAATATCAAGTCTATTGAGGACTGGGCAACCCCGAGAACACCAATGGAGATCATGTAATTCTTACACCTTGTTGGGTATTACAGGAGGTTCATTTAGAATTTCTCCAAGATCTACAAGTCACTCACCGCTCTAACCCAGAAAGGTATACCTTTCACCTGGAGTGTGAAAGAAGAAGTTGCTTTTCAAACCCTAAAACAAGCCCTCTGCAGTGCCCCGGTGTTGTCTCTCCCAGAGGGAACGGAAGATTTTGTGGTATATTGCGACGCTTGAAAATCAAGGGTTAGGTTGCGTACTTTTGCAGCGCGGGAAAGTGACAGCTTACGCATCCAGGCAACTGAAGACCGATGAAGTAAACTATATCACTCTTGATATTGAGTTGGGAGTTTTCATCTTCGCTCTAAACATTTTGAGGCACTACCTCTTCTGGATGAAGTGCACTAATTTCATAGACCACAAAAGCTTCCAGCATACTGAACCAGAAAGAACTAAACATGAGGAAGCAGTGATGGGTCGAGCTGCTGAACGACTACGAATGCGAAATACGGTACCATCTAGCCAAAGATAATGTGGTGGCCGATGCCCTACACCGAAAGGAATGCTCAGGCTGCTGGTAAGAACACTAACGATGACCATCCATTCCCACTTATCGTCACAAATCAAGGAGGCCCAACTAGAAGCCTTGAAGCCGGAGAATGTCACAAACGAAGCCTTTCGTGGGATGGATAAGAATCTCACACTCAAAGAGGATGGGGCATACTATCTCATGGACCGAATCTAGACCCCAAAGTTTTGAGGGTTCAGAGATGTGGTCATGAAACAAGCACACAAGACGAGGTACTCCGTCTATCCAGGTTCCGAAAAAATGTATTTAGACCTCAAACAACAATATTGGTGGCTGGATATGAAAGCTGAAATCGCTACCTACATAAGCAAGTGCCTGACTTGCGCTATGATGAAGGTAGAATATCAAAAGCCCTCGGGTTTACTGCAACAACCCATCATACCCGAGTTGAAATTGGAGAGGATAACAATGGCTTTCACAACCAAATTACCTAAGACAACAGATGAAATGGATGCCATCTGGGTAATTGTTGATCGGTTGACCAAATCTGTCCATTTCCTTCCAATAAAGGAAACATATAAGATGGAAAGACTGACGTGGATCTACATAAAGGAGGTGGTGAGACTACATGGAGTACCGATATATATTATCTCTGAGTGAGATAGTAAGTTCACCTCACGATTTTGGCAGTCGCTCCAGAAAGCATTGGGAACTCAGCTGGATTTGAGCACTGCCTACCACCCCAGACCGACGGTCAGAGTGAGTGAACCATGCAAACGCTAGAAGACATGCTCCGAGCCTGTGTGATAGATTTCGGAAAGTCTTGGGATGCCCACTTTCCACTGGAGGAATTCTCATGAAACAATAGCTATCACACAAGTATCAAAGTTGCTCCTTTTGAGTCCCTTTATGGACAAAAATGCCAATCACCTCTCTGTTGGACTGAAGTAGGATTGACCTAACTGGTAAAGGGACAAGTACTAAACAACACTCTCACAGGACCCGAGATCATACGGGAAACAACTGAGAAAATCGTCCAAACCCACTTTTCCACAAATTTTGTATAAATACATAAAATATAATACAATTTTTGAGTTTTATGTGTATTGTGGAAAAATCGAGATACGTAAAAATTATTATTATTATGGCGTAAAACCTAAGGTAATATGTTATTTTTACACAACATGTTATGAATATATTAGTCCGTTTTTGAATATTTATAAAAATAAATGTTTTAAAACTGTAGTCGTAAATATACAATGGAAACGTTAGTTGTAATATTTAATAAACATGATTCAAAATTTGCGTAGTTATGTTAAGGCTCTTGTGAGACACTTCTTCACCGTACCTATTTAGCTTACTCCATAAGTCCTGTAGTTATAACCAGAGTCTCATGGTATGAGAGCAACATATTGTGTATAGATCTATACGGGGTTGATGCCCCCACACCTTAGGTGTTCGCTACAACTAGATTGGCCAGTCTAGGGTGATAACTATCTTATTAGAAACCGACGCCTGAAGAAAGTCAAGACAGACGCTTTAGTCACATTTGTATGGTTGTAATGACTCACATAGAGAATAACAATATTATTTTTGAATTTACGCGAAATATACACTCTACTCATTTTATAAAGTACAACACTATGTGACGTCTATTTTATAACTATTTTCACCACTCGGGTCTTAGGGTTTTAAGACCACAACTCCTCGTATAATAGAAAATTTAAAATTTTCTGGGAACACTTTCATTATAATTTCAAACAAGGAAAAACAAAGAACACACATTATATTATACATTATTTGGAACAAGACTCATAAACCATTTTTTTTTACAGAAAATATTGGATTTTCTGGAGTTTTACAAAGTATTACAAAGTTTTCTTATAAATATGCTTATGAACTCACCAACATTCTATGTTGACTTTTTTCAAAATGACTTGTATTCTCAGGGGCTCAGTAAGTAGGTTTTGCAGCCATGAATTTTGGATAATTGTTGTAATTTTTGAAATATCATACATTGTGTTATTTTTGGATGTAACTGTTGGATTAATGTCTAAGTCTATAACACTAGTTCATATGTACTTGACCCAAGAGTAGAATGGCCCATTTGGGTTGCATTAGGGAAGATTATGTTGGATTAGATGTCTAAGCTCATAACTATTATTGGTATGTACTCGACCTGAGAGTAGCATGGTCCATTTGGGTTGCATATCATCAGGATTATTTGTTAGGATGGACTTTTGAGAAGAGGTTATTTATGATTTATTAATGTATTATAAGTTCTAGTATATTAATATAAAATCATATTATTTAATTAGTATTGATCAATAATTAATTTGGAATTAATTTTGTGATAAAAAAGACTATTAAATATATTGGGATTGATTGTGTAAATCATTCATTCTTATAAAGTGGGCTTATGATCCATAGTTCTTTATGTTGGGCTAAACCCATGTGGTGACCCATGGATACTCCATGGAGGTTAAAACCCATGGAGCCTATAGAATGTGGAAAGTCATGCACATTAGGGTTTGCACGGTGTGACCCTAGTTGTGCCACACTATAAAAGAAACACCTTGGTTAGTGAAATTATGCTAGATAGACTAGAGTGTTCTTGAAGAGCCATAACTGATTTGTGTACACCAGACTCTCTTAAAAGTCATCCTTTGTCCAAAGGTGTGTTGGGATTCCACTTGAGGCATTCACATTATTGGTGCTAAGATCTTAAAGGTTCAAGGCTTTCAACTACAACAAAAGGTATGTCATCTAACTAGAATTTTGTAGCATAGACACTGCATTGTATGCTAGTTAGGATGATGCTTTGGAATATTGAAAGTTTGCATGTATATTAGAGAAAACATAGATCCAAAGAATTTAGAGTTGCATTTACACCCTAGGAATGTTAGAATGCACAAAACCCTTCAGTGGTATCAGAGCCTAGGATTGTTTTCCAATATACTTGATGGTACTTGCTTGGAAATGCTTTAAAAATCGACTTTCAGCTTTCTAGACAGTGGACTCACCAATTCCACTGGGGAACTCACTGAGTCTCCTCATAAAACTGACCAACTCGCTGAGTCAGTTCATGCACTCAACGAGTTGGTGCTCCAGAATGTAGATTTTTGATGTTTTTGGCTAGAATTGGACTAGGATCATTATCCTAAGCTATTTTTGAACTTTTAAACCTGTTTTTGATGTGGTAATGATCATGCTTATCCAATTTACAAGATAATTATCAAATTTTCATGTTTTGTGTTAGTTTATATGGTTAGGTTAATTACATGAAATTTGTTTGATATGAACTGTCTTGTTCTTATGAGTTTAATTTAGATCATAGACAAAATTGTTTGGTATTTGTAAGTTACAATAGTTGATCTAAATGTTTTGATGAATTCCATAACTTGTCCTCAAGTTATGGAAAATGAAAAAAATTTCTTTTAAAGAGATCATTAAACCTATAGGTTATAAACTTGAAGAGTCCTTTTCCATAAATGTTTTTATAAACTCCATAACTTGTCCTCAAGTTATGGATTTTCAAGTGTCTTTTCATTAAAAACCTATATTAAACTCATAACTTATGGATTTCAAAAGTTTTTGAATAGTTCAAAACCTGCCCTCAAGTTTTGGAATTTGTAAATGTAAAAGTCTGACTTTAAAAACATTTAATTCCAAACCCTAGAATTTTAAAGTTTAAAATTCTACCCTTATACTATTATACTATTATATTTTTAATATTTAAATATGTATAAGAACAAATTCGGTCTTACCGTTACTAGACCTCATTCACGAAGCCGATCTATAAGGGGGGTTTAAGGTTACTGCCTATAAAATGGAAGTTTAATGGGTGTCCACTCTCACCCACCGCTTTCTTGACTGGTGAAGGGTCATTATCCGAACGGGTAGGATAGGACTCTAATTCTCCCTTCATTAAAAGTACAATTATAAATTCCCAATTCTTAGGTACTTAGGAAAATGTGAATATGGTGCTAACCCATGAAATTACACTTTGCACCTTGTTAAGTTGTTTGTGGAGCGTTTGTGGTTAACTGACACACTAATCTGGATTGACAGTGCATGGAAAAGGATCGCTTGATGTTAATCCTTGATCATTGGAGCGTGTGTGGTTAACCGACACATTGATTAGGTGGGCGTAACATTGGGTGTACCAAGCTAATTGGCATGGTTATTCACACCTTGTTTGTGATCCTCGGCATCCCAGTCACAAACTTGAAGGGCACAATCAGGATTTAAATATGACATTAAATTGTTCAATGAATCTCAAAGGATCTAGGAATTTGAATTGACTTAAAACCTAGAATTCTTTTTCATATTTTCGTGATGGAAATTGGTAAATCGTCATTTACCTACCCTTAAATCTTTTGCAATTGGATTACGGCATCCCTTTTCCAAATTGTAAAATATTGTGTTGGGTCCTAGCCTTAATATTTAATTTGGGTGTTATATTAAGGACTTAAGTCAACTAAATTGAATTTCTCCCATTGTAGATGTCTAGTTCAGATAACTATGGTCATCCCAATTCTTTTGGAACAAGCTTTCCTCTTGAAGATGATATCCCGTAGTTGGAACGTGAAATTCACACTTCACTTCCTCCACCTCCTCCAATAATTCTCCCTAACCCATAAGTTTAAAGACTTGAAAATTCAAGGTCACTCAAACCCTACTTGCAATGAAATATCAAGACGGAAAGCTTGTGTGTACTCACATCTTAGAGATGAAGTCACATATTGACAAGATGAGAGTATTGGGTGTTGTTGTCTCGAGGAAGTTAGCTGTATACTGGGTTCTTCAATCACTTCCTGAGTCATATAGTGAGATCATTAAGGACTACTATCTCACAGAACACGACATGACCCTTATTCATCTTACCTATTTGCTTGTTGTTGTTGAATCATCAATGATTTGGCGCAATGGAAAAGCAAATTTAATTGGAAGATCTGCTTTCCAAACTTCCATGGACATTGATAATGGAAACATTGGAAGTCCAGAAAAGATTTCTCTTTCCAAGGGAAAGAGAAAGGCTAAGTCTGAGATTGTCCCGTATACTATTTCGAAGAGTTTATATGTTTCTATTGCCAAGAGAAGGGGAATTGGTTGCGAAGCTGCCCTGACTCCCTGAAAGATCTGAGAAAAAAGTAGAATCGAAAAGTTTAACTTTGTTACTGTCTAACTCTATTAAGTTCCTAATTGTTTATTCTTAATACATGATGTGACAAGTTTGCATTTTGATGTTTTGTAGGATCATGCAAAGGGAAGGAAGCTTAAGGAAGAGTATGTTGAATCTAATCGCGAAGATGGATTTCAATCGCATGGTTCAAAAATCGGATTTTGAGCTGCTACTTAGGAGTTATGATAAAGATTGCTATGAAATATGTAATAACATAGTTTTCATTTGTAATTGCATTGTAAGGAAAAGTTTTTTCCGCATTTTATAAATAAATAAAATTTTGTTTCTTATTTTATATTATATCTCCATACAATGGTATTTCTGAAAAATTGATGTTTGTATGTTAGCAATATGAATTTTGATTCTTTCGTTTGTGGTAGTGTCGAGAATTTGCCAAATAAGGAAGGATTCTCATTACCCAAGTTTCAGTTGGATAGAAACTTTCAATCATGCAACTCAGATTGCGTGATGAATAAGAACCTTTATCTTTTTGGAAATTAAGACTAATTCCTTGTTCACATGAATATGTGAGACAAGTGAAGGACTAGGAGATTGGGTACACTTGGTTTTGCATTGGTCAGGTCCACCACAAAGATCGATAAGACTGTTCGTCATGATTTACTAAATTTTAGTAAATATGGTTATACTTACAGGATTAAGTATAATTCTGAAACATTGGAAAAGTTTCAATGTGTGGTAGAACGAATGAGAAAAATCAAATTAGGCAGAAAGATAGAAGTTTCTCCAATCTGAAGAGATGGGAGTGTACTTGAGTATCGTGTTTTATGATCATCTTAATGACTATGGAAAACCATATCACAATTAATCATCTAAAGACATCATAGTGCATTTGTATGGCTAAGAAGAGGAATCATAAATTGTTGAAATAGTTTAAATCAAGAAGATGAGTCATACTTTGTTCCCAAAATAGGTTTTAGGGTCCTACTCACAAGATTGTAACCTTGAGTGACATAATCTAAAGAAAGGTTTAAAACACTTATCAAATGTAGAGTAAAAATTTTCTACTCTTGTACATTTGAAATTGGTAAGTTGTGATGTTTTGGATAAAACAAAGACCAACTAAGGCCAACTGTGTGATGTGAGAACCACTCTTTCTCTAATACCTTTACAATATTATTACTCCAAACATCCTACATGCATATTTATAATATAATTTACTAAATACTGGATATTTTATCAAAAGAGTGGATACAAACCAACTATTAAATTTTTTTACAGAGTTTTCTATATTACATAACTTCCCAGGACTTTATATCTTAATTACAAAAGTGATAATATTAACTAATTTATATCTTCTACCAGTACATGACTATACTGGATGCTTATCACCAGCAATAGTTTAAACATTGATAGGGATAAACGGGTGATGCTTAGTGAGTTCAATAATAGTTACAATATAACGCTATGCCATATACATATCAATATGATAGAAGCAAAGAGGGACAAAGAACAACAGAGACAGATGAGTATCATATGACAGGCTTTCCATATCAACAAATGATCAGATTCAAAGATTTACAATCAATGAGATACAATAATTTCAACATAAAATACATCAATAAGACTTCCGCCCAAGTGGCATAGAAAATAAATGTTTTTTGAATTATCATTTGGCTAGTATTTATAGGCTTTCAGCCCTACTCAGCCTTCTGCCAATGCCAAAGTGATGCTTACTCATTCACTTCATGGACAAAGGCTATATACCAATACCAAAGTGATGCCTGGTCATTCACTTCAAGGTCAAAGGTATAGTTCCATTATAATAATAACATGGGAAAGCACATTGCACATATAACATATAACATACAATTGTCCATATATTGAACTCACCGTAAAATAACCAATTGATAAAATGCTGATTTGAGTAGCACTTCGTCTCTAAAAATGACTTTCTTGGACGAAACCAGTGATTTTTGTTGAAAACCGGGCCTTGTGCGGGCAGAGTTTCAACTTGAAAAGATTATTTTATCGGGTCTTCGGTGCATCGCGACTTGCTTTGGGTGTCAGGGATGTTTCCTAGGATTGGGGGGGGGGGGGGGGGTTGGGGTAGGCTAGAAAGTGAATAAAGAGTGAAAGGGATTTCAAAGATGTAAACTAAATTCAGAGATCTTGCATCCCTTTTATAAGTGGTCGAAGCCTCAAAGTACGTTGGGCGTACGAGCCGTGGCACTTGCTCGGTTCTCGGGTCTCGGACGTGTCATCAACGAGTGATAGGTTTCTCTATGAGAAGGAAAGGGCGACGTGGCTAAATCCAGATCAAATGCATGCGAAGTACGTTGGGTGTAGTAATCTCGTATACGCTGGGCATACAACTTCGGAGCAACCTCGAAGTTTGTGCCCAAAACTTTAAAAATTCGTATCTTTCGCATACGAGCTCCGTTTTTATTTTCTTTATATGCACACGTAGGTGAAATTATACTCTACAACTTTCTTTTAGACTTCGTTGGCTAATTTTGAATTCATTTTTAATATTATATTTTTAACGGGTCGGGACAAGAAAATTTCGTTAAAAATTCATAACTTCTTCATCCGACAAACGTTTTCGTCTGTCTTTTTACCGTTGCACTAATATTGACGAGATCTTTGATTCTTATTTAGGTTGTGTCGCTAAAAATCACTCGATATTTATTCCGTGTTTCAGGTTGTGTACTGCTATGCCAAATCTTAGAAAATCCTAACTTCCTCATATGAAGTTAGATTTGGACATTATTTTTATGAAAATTATCGATTTAACGAATAGTATGACTTTCATTTAGATTACAGGGGCTAAAAAGTAGTTTATCGTAAACTCACTTTGTGCGTCATATGGCGTTGTGTCGGTTCAATCGTGAAAGTTCAGTAAGTCATAACTTCTTCGTTATAACTCAGATTTCAGTGAGGTTTTGGCCTAAACGTTTCTAATGAGATAATTTACAACTTTCACTAACACTATTACTACTTATTTCCAACTTAAATTTACATTTTCGTTAAGGACCCCTTTAGCTCAAGAAATTGGCACTAGTGCTACATATATGAGGGCTAGCCGATTTGAGATTGAGTGTCTTCTTCTCATGGTTATTCCAGGTGTTGGTGATGTTGTGTGAATTATTTGAGGTGTCACACTTGGGGGACTAGGCTCTCGAGCTTCATGGAGTCAAGCTACATCAAGAGGTATGTATTCTAACATTTTATATTACCCAAGTATCAAAAGATTGTATGTTAGATAGGATAATACCTTGGAATATTCATATTTTTATGTATAATAGAGAAAACATAGATCCAAGGTATTTATGGTTGCATGTACACTTAGGAGTGTTAGAATGCTCAAAAGCCAACAGTGGTATCAGAGCCTAGGCTTGTTTTCTTGTTATACTTGCAAAATTGGCTGAAAAATCGAAGTTTGTTGCTGTCTGCTCAGCAGACTCGCAGAGTCCATGAAGGGACTCGACGAGTCCAAGGCTAAACTCATCCAACTCGATGAGTTGGTTCATGCACTCGACGAGTTGGACCCCTAGACAACGTATCTTCGACTATTTTGGATGGAATTGGACTAGAAACATTACCCTAAGCTGTTTTTCAACTTATAAACCTGTTTTTGATGTGGTAATGTTCATGCTAATCCAGTTTCAAAGATAATTGTCAATATATTCATATTTTATATTAGTTTAATGATTAGGATACTTATATGAAAAAGTTTGATTAAATTATCTTGTTATTATGAGTTGCTTAGATTAATAGAAAAGTTATGTGAAATTATTGTTTTCAATCCAAATTAATCTAAGAGTTGGTTCTAAAATGTGTTCTTGTGACTTGTCCTCAAGTTATATGAAAATTCACATTTAATATTCATAAAACTCATAAATATTTCCATAGGTTATGAACAAAGAAAAGTCATATTCTGTTAATAGTTGAAAGTCTTCCATAACTTGTCCTCAAGTTATGGAACTTGAAGAGTTATTGGATTAAAACTACTTTAAACACATAAGTTATGGAATTGAATAGTTTTGAATAGTTTCAAAACTTGCCCTCGAGTTTTGGAATTTGAAAAGTTTTCCCTTATGAATAATTTAATTCCAAGTTAAACCCCTAGAATTTTAAAAGTTAAAATTCAACCCTTATACTTTATAATATTATAAGTTAATAATATATATGTATAAGAACAAGTCATTTTACCATTAGTAGGCCTCATTCACGAAGCCGGTCTATAAGGAGGGTATAAGGTTGCTGCCTATAAAATGGTAGCTTAATGGGTGTCCACTCTCACCCATCACTTTGTTGATCGGTGGAGGGTCGTTAGCCGAACAGGTAGGACGGGGACTAGAATTCTCCCTTCTTTAAAAGTATTAATGATGAATATAAATTAGCTAAATGTTTTTATAATTCCCAATCTTAGTCACTTTAGGAAAATGTGAATAAGGTGCTAATCCATGAAATTTCACTTTACACTTTGCTTAAGTCGGTTAGTGGAGCGAGTGTGGTTAACCGACACACTAGCTAGACTTAACAAGGTAGGCAAAGGGTAACTTAATATTTATCATAGTATCGGTGGAGCGCGCGTGGTTAGCAGGCACATCGATTGAGGGGTAAATATTAAGGGTACCAAGTAATTTTCATGGTTACTTCACACCTTGGTTTGTGATCCTCGACATCCCAGTCACAAAAACTGAAGGGCACACTCGAGATTGAAACATGCCATTGAACAATTCAATGAATCTCAAAAGATCTAAGAGTTTCAAATCCAAGTAAAACCTAATTAAATTATTTCATTTTCATGGTGGAAATTGGTGAATCGTCATTCGCCTACATTCAAATATTTTATAGCTTGGATTACGGCATCCCTCTTCCAAGTTATAAAAGTATTGTGTTGGGTCCTAGCCTTAATATTTCATATTGGGTGTTATATTAAGGACTTTAGATCAACTATCTTGAATATCTCCCAAAAGATGTCTAGTTTAGACATCGATGATCTTCCCAAATCTCTTGGAACTTTACTTCCTCCACCTCCTCCAATTATTCTCCCTAACCAACAAGTTCAAGGTCACTCAAGCCCTATTGGCAAGAAAGGTCTATGTGTGATCGCATATTGGAGCTGAAGTCACATATTGACAAGCCGGGAGAGTTGGCTGTCAAAGTCTTAAGAAAGTTGGATGTTCAATCACTTTCTAAGTCCCATAGTGAGTCACCTCTAGGACTACTATGAAATAGACTATGACATGACCCTTAATGATCTTATCTATTTGCTTGATGCTGCTGAATTAACAATGATTTGGAGCTTTGGTAAAGCAAAATTGATTAGTAGATCAACTTCCCAAACTACCATGGACATTCACAATGGTAACATGTATATCTAAAAAAGCCTTCTCTTCCCAAGGAAAGGGATTGATCATAGTCAACTCGGTTGACCAAATGGAAAAGAGAAAGGCTAAGTCTGCGATAGTCCCATGTACCATTCCCAAAGAGTCCATATTTTTCTCTTCCTAAAAAAAGGGCATTGATTGCGAAGCAGCCTATTTACCTGAAAGATCATAAGGTTGATCAAGTCAAGAAGTTTGACTCTACTTCAGTTAATGTCCACTATCTAACTCTGATAAGTTTCTATTCTGATATTCTTATTACATTATTTGACTGGGTCACATTTTGATGTTTTAAGAATCAAAGAAAAGTGAAGAAACTTAAAGGAAGTATATGCTGCTTTTGATCACGAAGATGGATTTCGATCACATGGTTCGGTGATCAGAATTTTGAATTGTTGCTTAGGAGTTATGATATATTGCTTAGGAATAGATAACAGCAAGTTTTGTATATGATTTTTCACTGTATGGATAAGTTTTTCCGTACGGTTTAAAATAAAAGGGGTTTTTAATTTTATTTATTTTAAAATATCCTTAGAATGGCATTTGTGGAAAATTGTTGTTTATATGATTCCATTAATATCAAGAGTGGAAATATGAATTTGATTTTTTCATTTATGGTAGTCTCTAAATTTACCAAACAAGGAAAGATTCTCATCACCCAAGTTTTAGTTGGATAGAAACTTGGAATCATGCAAGCTGTATAGTATGATGAATGAGAATTTTTAGCTTTGGAAAATTAAGACTAGTTCCTTGTCTACATGTATATGTTAGTCAAGTGAAGGACTGAGGGATCGAGTACACATTCTTGTGCACTAATCAAGGTCCAGCACAAAAGTTTGATAAGACTATTTGTCATGATTTACTAAGGTTAAATAATTATGGTTATACTTACAAGTTTAAGTATAATTCTGAAACATTGTAAAAAAATTTCAGTGTATGGCAGGACGGATGAGAAGAATAAAATTAGACAGAGGATAAAAGTTTCTCAAATCTGAAAAGATGGGAGAGTACTTTAGTATCATGTTTTGTAATCATCTTAACGATTAAGAAACCATATCACAATTGGTCCTTTAAGGACATCTTAGTACATTCTTATGGCTAAGAAGAGGAATCATGAATTGTTGAAGTGGTTAAATCAAGAAGATGAGTCATATTTCGTTCCAAAAAACAAAACATTGTAACTTGAGTGAAATATCTTAAAGAAAGGTTTAAAACACTTGTCAAATGTATGAGTAAAAGTTTCCTACTATTGTACATTTGAAATTGGTAAGTTGTGATGTTTTGGATAAAACATAGACCAACTTAAGGCCAATTGTGTGAAGTTTTTGTCTTGATAAATAATTTGCACTATCTCTTGAATATTTGGAAAGTGAGTCTTATATGTCAAGAGGGCATTGGGAGTCTTAAAGATCTTGAAAAACTTCCAGATCTAATCAAGAAGGAAAAACCTATAGTTTATCACTAGCACACGACTTGAGGTTTATAACCTATCGAGTTAACATATTCCTATTTTTGTGCTCATTCTAGTTAAAGTTGGCTTTGCATATGAGTTCTGAGAGTTCTCAATTGGTTGCATAACAACTTGGAAGCAATGGCAGACCCTTGAGCTGCTAGGTGGCAAGAAGTTAAGACTGCACAAGTTCAATCCATAAGAGTTTGGATTTGTCACTAACCTTGTCTTGTGATTATGGTTTTGACAAATTCACATGGATAAGAACACATACACCAGAAAATCTAAGTGTCATAAGGTTTCTCTCCGATTCATGAAAATGATGGTGAGGAAATGCTTTCACTAAGTAGATTTTAAGTAGATAGAAATTATGATATTTACATTCTCAAAGTCGTTAGTGGAGCGTATGTGCTTAACCGGCACACTATCATGGACTTGTGTGAAATGACAAAGGTCTAAACAATTGAGACTGTGATTATGGCATCCCTTTTCATAGTTTTGAAATTGTTTAGACACACATGTATGCTATTTAAGTAAAGGTGTATGTTTTTTTTTTTTGATAAAGTTTTATCAAAGCATATTGTATGAGAAATATAAACATTGGTAAGAAGGTCAATAAAGTATTGATTTCTAGAAGTCCAAAAAATTTCTGAGTACATGTGAAAGCTAGTGGGAGCATAATCTTCATGCTAATAATCATCATGGAAGTGGGAGCATGATAATTATAATAAGTGTTGCAAGTTAGCAATGTTAACTATAGAAAACAAAAGGTTTCAATTGGGAAAAGGTTGTTTTGCTATAATTAAGGAAGAGGAAATTATACTTCACTTCAATTCTAAAAGCTTAGATTGAGGTTTTAATCATATTTAGTCAAGGATATATATATATATATATATATATATATATATATATATATATATATATATATATATATATATATATGAATTTTATGTTGGAATGTCTTAACATAAGGAAATTCTATATATAAGTCCATTATTTGCGTTCTAAAATTCGATTATGATTAGAACATTCCTTTTCATAATTTGAATTATGAGAACTTGGCAAATAGAAATAGAAATATTATAGCAAAAGACTGGTATAGTATCATGTCTTTATGAATCGTGTCCCATATGCTTTGGATATAGGATCGAATGGATGTGCTATAATATTCATCTGTTCTAAATTTTTCCAAATGATCAGAGCATTAAGAAGGAAAAAGTACTAGAACTTGATATGACTAAAATGATTAAGCAATTGTCGAGGACAATCTAAGGTTTACTAAAGACTGGTTGCTCAGGGGATTTTGGAAGTATAATGTTAATTTTGGAAGGACCATATTGATATGTTCTGAAAAGAGGTAACTCTTGTTCAGAAGTGATAATCAAAATGGGAATATGGAAATGTTTCCATAGGTGGAAGTTATTTAATTTGTGTAAGATTAGAAAAACTTAATGCAAGAAGGATGTTTCCATGGAGTTGATCTCCATTGGGATACTCTGTAATGTCTGTTGACAAGTCTTTGTGACTTTGTGCATAATCATTACAAGAGGACCAATGTATATAAGTTTAAAGTCTTACAATATTTCAGTAAATGACATGAATTTGGAATTCTTGCATTTGCGGTAAGGATTTGGGATTGTGAAATGAGAATCATTAGAATTATGTTCAATCGATCTATTTCACAAAGTAAATATCATAGGAAAACATAATGTGCACACTTGGTGTATGGCATGACTAGTGTTTAGAAAACATAGTGTACATGCTTGGAGCATGGGACATGTATTGTTTTAATTCAAGTATAAAGTTGATAGTTTGAAACAATATGCAATGAAGATGGGTAATCAATATGGTGATAAATAAAAGGTGTGTTTATTTATATTCATAAGTTCTGAGACAATATTGGATTCGATTATTCTTTTGTTTCCCTTTTCATGTTTTGATTTCCAGAATAACTAGGTCGTTTTTCCTGAATAAATAAATTATTCAAACCATCCACAGTCGGTCATACGTTGGGAGTAGATATGAATGAAGACTATCATGGCTTGGATTGTAGAGGTCTAAGATCTTGGAAAAAGTGTTGCTACAACACTCATGAGTACTTATAAGTTTTGAGTATTGGATTCAACCCACGCTCATTGGAATCCCTTCATGGATTTTATCACGAGTGATCATGAGGTGATAATATCTTATATTCTTCAAACCTAGAGATATGAGTTGTTACTATGAGTTGGTTATACATTGATTACACAAAACGCACTGGTAACTCGATGCTATAAAACATGCTTTTCTGCATGATTCAACAAGTAGTAGAACAAGCCATATGAGTCGAAGTTTATCCATTCCTTTTACCTTTGGGATAAAAGCGATATTTGTGGTCCCCTCGATGATTTAGTGATGACACCCCGAAGTGCTTGGCCAAGCCAAGACCGATTTGATTTGTTCAATTAGTCAGTCGTCATAAATTGAAAATCGGGAAACAACAAATGGATAGAGAGAATGATTTTAATCCAGGTCTCAGTCCATATGATATCTAGAATGGAGGAATATATGATACCTTATCTAATAGACAAGTCATTGACAAAGGTTAGAGTTCATCGAAAAGGCCAGAGTCCGACAACGGCTTTTGAGAGCTACGATTCCTAGTTGGTTTTTAAAGTCATACGCAATAAAAGTTTTAAACTTATCCAAATGGGATACTGTTGGATTAGTGTCTAAGTCCATAACTGTAATTGTTATGTACTTGACCCGACTCGACATGGTCGATTTAGGTTGCATGGCATCGGAACATTTCGATAGACCGTTTGTGAGGAGAGGACATTTGTGACATATTAATATATTATAAGTTATAATATGTTAATATGAAATCATGTTATTTAATTAGTATTGATCAAGAAATAAATTGGACTTAATTTAGTGATCAAAAAGAGAATAATTAAATATATGGGGATTGATTGTGTAAATCATTCATTCTTATATATGTGGGCTTATGATCCATGATTCCTTATGTTGGGTTTAACCCATGTGGTGACCCATGGATACTCCATGGAGGTTAAAACCCATGGAGCATAAGGAATGGTAAAGTCATGGGTTACATGGTGTAACCCTAATGTGCACACTATATAAGGACCCCTTTAGCTCATGAAATTGGCACTAGTGATACATATATGAGGGCTAGCCGATTTGAGCATGAGTGTCTTCTTCTCATGGTTATTCCATGTGTTGTTGATGTTGTGTGATCCATTTGAGGTGTCACACTTGGGGCACTAGGATCTCGAGCTTCATGGAGTCAAGCTACATCAAAAGGTATGTAATCTAACTTGTTTTATTACCCAAGTATCAAAAGGTTGTATGCTAGATAGGGTAATACCTTGGAATATTCATATTTGTATGTATAATAGAGAAAACATAGATCCAAAGTATTTAGGGTTTCATGTACACTTAGGAGTGTTAGAATGCTCAAAACCCAACAGTTAATAACGTGTATGTTACAAATACCTCCTGCTTTTGAGGATTTCATCCCCGAAATTACAATGATTTAAACAAATAGGGATATTTCGCTCTTATCTCATTCTTACTTTCCTAAGTATAATTTGGGCCTCGATGGTGTTTCCACTTGACAAGCACCAAATCCACTTCTTTATTACGTAATTCAGTCGTTCTTTCGTTTACGATCTCTTCAGGCTCTTCTACATATCTTAATTTATTATCCAGTTTCACCTCGGATAACGGAATTGTTTCATCATATATGGTCAAACATTTACACAGATAACTCACATGAAAAACGTCATGAATACCTACCAAATCTTCAGGCTATTCCAAGTGGTATGCTTGTTTACCAATTCTCTAGATGATTCCGAAAGGACCAACAAATCTAGGACTCAATTTTCCTCTCTTCCCAAATCGCATAATGCCATTCCATGGGGACACCTTCAACATTGCGAAATCACCCACCTGGAATTCTATGGGTCGTCTTCTCTTTTCCGCATAGGACTTCTGTTGATCTTGGGCCGCTTTCATTCTTTCTCGTACAATTTGGATCTTGTTACTGGTGTCTTGAATCATTTCAGGGCCTCCAAGGATTTTCTATCCTACATCACGCCAACATAATGGAGTACGATATTTACGACCATATAATGATTCATATGGTAGAATTTTGATTGAAGTGTGGTAACTGTTATTATACCAAAATTCAACAAGAGGTAAGTACTTGTCCCGGTTACCACCATATTCCAAGACACATGCACGAAGCATATCTTCCACTGTTTGGATTGTTCTCTTCGTCTAACCATCTGTCTAGGGATGATAAGTTGTGTTGAGAGTGATCCGAGATCCTAATTCACATTGCATACTCGCCCAAATATGAGAAGTGAAGCGAGTATCATGATCGGAAATAATCTTTGGTGGTACGCCATGTCTCGTAATAATTTCATCTAAGTATACGTGTGCATATTGTTCCATTGGAGCTGTTTCATGCATGGCAAGAAAATGTGCACTTTTAGTTAGTCGGTCGACAATTACCCAAATGTTATCATTCTATCTTGCAATCTTCAGCAATTTGGTAATAAAATCCATGGACAGCTCCTCCCATTTCCACATAGGGACATTAATATTTTCTGGACTCCCGTATGGCTTTTAGTGTTCCGCTTTGACTCGTAAGCATACTAAACATTCCTACACATATCTTTTAATGTCTCTCTTCAATCCAGGCCACCAATAATCAACTTGTACATCATGTACATTTTACTTGTACCAGGATGTATTGACGGTTTAGATTTATGGGCTTCATCTAAAATCTTCTGTCTTAATCCACCAATCATTGGAATCCATAGCCGATTCTTAAATACTTTCAGTTCACGTGGATCATCAAGTAAATTATCATCATAATGTACCATCCCTTCTTTTTACATATTTTCTGGCTTTAACGCCTCTACTTGCCATTTCTTTAGTTCATCAAGAATAGTGAACTTTACGGTAGTGTGGGAAATAACATAACACACACTATTATGATAAACCTTCCTGCTAAGTGCATCGACAACTACATTGGGCTTTCCAGGATGATACAGGATTTCATAGTCATAGTCTTTGATCAGCTCCATAGCTCGCTGGTGTCTCATATTCAAAGTTTGCTGACTGAATATATATACTTGAGACATTTGTGGTCAATAAAGAATTGGCATTTTGTACCAAAAAGATAATGTCTCCAAAGTTTTAGGGCAAATACTGTTACAGCGAGTTCAAGGTCACGGGTGGGATAATTATTTTCATACTCTTTCAGTTGTCTTGAGGCATAGGCTATTACTCTACCACCCTATATCAACATGCAACCGAGTCCTAATCTTGAAGCATCGCTATACATGGAAAAATCATTATCACCTTCTGGGAGTGATAAGAATGAAGCATGAGTCAAAATATCTTTTATAGTTGAGAATGCTTTTTCTTGAGCTTCACCATTTGAACTTTACTTTGGTTCGTGTAAGACTCGTGAGAGGTACAACTATACGTGAAAAATCTTTAATGAATCTCCAGTAATATCCCGCGAGACCCAAGAAGCTCCGAATTTCAGAAGCATTACGGGGTGCTTCCCAATTTTGAATGGCTTCAATTTTGGTAGGATCTACTGATATATACCGTCACCAGAAATCACATGGCCGAGAAATTGAATTTGGCGAAGCCAAAATTCACATTTTGAGAATTTAGCATAAAATTTCTTTTTTCAAAGAAGTTATAATATTTCATGAATATGAATGGCGTGATTAGATTCAGACTTGGAATAATTAGAGTATCATCGATGAATAGGATGATATATCTATCTAGCATTGGGTGGCATACGCGATTCATCATGTCCATGAATACAACAGGAGCATTTGTCAGACCGAATGGCATGACAAGGAATTCATAATGTCCATATCGAGTATGAAAAGCAGTATTTACTACATCCTGCTCGTGTAATTTCAACTGATGATTGCCAAATCTCAAATCAATCTTTGAGAAATAGCTAACACCCTGAAGTTGATCAAACAAATCGTCAATGCGAGGAAGTGGGTACTTGTTCTTGATAGTTACCTTATTTAGCTCACGGTAATCAATACACATTCACATCGAACCATCCATTTTTCTCGACACACAGTACAGGAGCACCCCAAGGAGAGGTACCCATTCAAATAAAGCCTTTGTCAAGTAAATCCTGTAGTTGGATCATCATTTCCTTCATCTCAGTTGGCGCAAGATGATAAGGAGTCTTTGCAATTGCAGAAACACCAAGTACAAGATCAATTAAGAATTCTACTTTCCTATCCGGAGGAAGTCCATGCAAATCATCGAGGAAAACATCAGGATATTCATTAACAACTGGAACATCATTTATAGTTTTCTTCCCCTCTTTTTTAGATATCAACTGTATAGGCCACCCATTTGATATACATTTATGAGCTTTTAGGAAAGAGATTAATTTTAATGTTTTTAATTCTTTGTTCACTGTAGACATAAATAGAATTATCCTCTTCAATAGGAATGTGTACTATCTTTTCATAGCACAAGAGTTTTGCACGGTTCTTCGACAACCAATCCATGCCGAGAATAATATCAAAGCTAGGCAACGAGAGAGGAACCAGGTTAGTAAGAAAATTATAACTTTCAATTTCTATGACGCAATCTTTATAGACTTTATCAGCAAGTAATGATACACTTCCTGCAGTATCTACATGAAATGGTTGCGCGAGTGCATAGCAAGCAATTTGAAAGGAATGCACAAATTCATGAGACACAAAAGAATCTGAGCCACCAAAATAAAATAAGATACGAGCAGGTCTAGAGTTGACTAGAAATGTACCAGTCACAACATTCGGGTCTTCACGTGCCTCCCACATGGTAATTTGGAATGCATGACCTTTAGCTTTTGGCACCTCCTCCTTTTTAGTTGGAGTACTCTTTGGTTTGTTGGATGGAAGCTTTACTTCCTGACATTTGATAAGTAAGAGTCGGGTAGAAACGCTTCATGTGTCTAGTAACACCATAAGGAAATCATGTAACATTATTCATCAGGAAAACGGACTTCATGTGGCCTATTTCTCCACATCCATAACAAACCACTGATCCTTTTTCTAATCTGCATTCTCCCGGATGATTGTTTCCAGAATTTTGACACAATGGGCGACTAAAGAGAAAAGGATTATGACCTACCACGGCCAAAAGAGGTATTATGAGATTGAACTTGTTTACCAGGATTAGTTTGAATGGATTGAGTTGGTGGAATAGGGGAAACAGGAACAGTTCGATCAATACGAGGATACTTCAGAACAGAAAGAATTGCACCACGTATCTCTAAGTCGTGCTCGCGCTTTCGAGCATACTCAACCGCTTTATCAAATGACAGAACATCCTGATTAACCACGAAATCGCGGATTTCATACCGTAGTCCTTCCACGAATAACTGAATTTTATTGTCTTCAGTTGGAATATACTTTGCAGCAAATTGTGCTCTTTGATTGAATTGAGTTTCATAATCGTTCACAGTCATTCCTCCATGTTTAAGCTCGAGGAATTCTTTCTCCAGTCTTCTCCTCATGTCTAGAGGACAATACTTTCCTAGCAAACGAGTTTTGAACATTTCCCAAGATAAATTATCCTGGTCACACTTGTTGAGAGCTTCAAATGTTGCTTCCCACCAGACCAAGGATTTTTCGATGAACATTGCAGAAGCATAATTAGCATTGTCTTCATTAACTGCATAAGAAATACATAATACTTTTCCTGTGTTCTGGATCGATGTAAGAACAACAATGGGATTAAGAACACATGAAAACTCTATAGCACCATTACTTTTGAAAGTTTTGAATGTGGGACGCTTCACTTCCCCTTTTGAACATTCTCCAGTGGCTTTCTCTTTGCCTTTATCTGTAACACCCGGAATCCAGAAGACCAAGAAAGGAAAGGAAAACCCTAAGTCAAAGGGGGTCAACTAGTCGAGTCCATGGGCGAACTCGACGAGTCGGAATGGGTTCCGCGTCGAGATTAAGTGACTGACTCGGCGAGTCGGAGGGACTGACTCTGTGAGTCGAGTTTGGGTTGGGAAACCCTAATTTTCGGACTTGGTACCCTACTTAAGCGTCATTTTAGGCCTCCACCACAGTCTCCATCACTCCCTTTACCTATTCTCGAAATCCTAAGCCTCCATTGAAGTGCTCTCAAGCTTTCCTTGCCATTTTTGGGTGATTTGAAGCTAGAAGGAAGAAACGTACCTTTGGTGATTCAAGAAGGGGCAGTAGATCCAGAGTTTGTGTGATATTTCAGATCATTTTAAGGTATGAAGCTCATACCTTGGCTGTTACTCATTTAGATTTCCTTTCCTAGTTAGATTTTGTTACTTTTGGGCCATTTACAAGGCCAATCCGATTATTGTGCCTTAGAGGACGAAGAAGACCTCATATCTTAGTACTTTTGGGATATAGCATCTCAGAGCTGTTAGATTTTTCCATCCATGACTCCATTCTATGTCAGAGACCTCCATTTTTTCTTAGATTTGGGTGTTTTAGCTTCATAACCATTTACGTGTGATGCTAGCCTTAGGAGTCCAGATATACGATTGGGAAGCAATGAAATGGACTGAAATCGACAGAATGAAAATAAGGAAGTTGGACTCGGCAAATTTGTTCTTGGACTCGGCGAGTCGGGTCGAAACCCTAACCTCTTATGGATACGAGTCGAGTCAGTGAGTTAAGGTGGAGACACAGTGGGTTGGTCAGAACCAGGACTAGCACTCCAAAGTTGAAGGACTCAATGAGTCTCAGGGTGACTCAGTGAGTCAAGTCACAATTTTTGGGGGTTTCTAAATTCATGAACTCGGTGAGTCAATAGGATGACTCGGCGAGTAGGGTCAACCTAGAAGGTTGGATTTTATCAGGACTTTGACTTTGACTAGGGTTTACTTAGTTTGACTTCTGGAGATCAGTTTGGGACTAAGTGTTATATTGATATTGAAGTTCGGGGAGCTTTTGGAGCAGCGGTTCAGGAGTTGTCAGTTAGCAGTTATAAGAGTATCAGTTAGAGCTTCAACAATGCAAGGTGAGTTTTCCCTTTGTATGGATGGGTCTACGGCCAAAATTCTGGCCCATGTAGTTATGAGTAATAAGACCCAAGGGTTAGCCCTAGGCACTGTATGCTAGTATGATATTCAAGACCAAGGTCTAATGTTAGCGGGTGGGTGCCCAAGGATCAGTTTACATGATAGTTTATACTTGTTATCTGTATGATATATGTATGTGCCTGGTAGGGAGGTGAGTGTGGGCGAGGTCCCGTATCTCACTAATAGCAAAGGGTGGATGGTGTTCCATACCTCTTTAGTAGCAGAGCAGGGGCGAGGCCAGAGATAGGAGTGGAGTAAGTGTGGGCAGGGGCCCATATCTCACTTACAGCAGGAGCTTGGACGGGGTTCCATGACTCACAAGTAGTAGGTCAGGGGCGAGGCCCAAGACAGGAGAGGCCTTAATATAGGAATGCAGTAGGGTATGTTCAGTTTATGTGTTATATGCCATTGTTATATGTAGTATGTGTTCAGCGGGCGGGGCCTAGAGACAGGCGGGGCCGATGTAGCGGGCAAGGCCCGAAGTAGCGTGTGTGGCCCAATATATGCAGTATGTGATTATGCAGGGTATGTAGTTGGTTGGGGAGCTCACTAAGCTTCGTGCTTACCTTTTTCACTTTTGGTTTCAGGTACTTCCGGTAGCGGAGGGAAGAGCTCGGGGTGATCGTATGGCACACACCATTGATTAGTCAGCCTGGGATGTTTTAATCTGATAATGGATAATAATGTTTTGGAACAAAGATACTTATGACTTGTGGTTTTATTACTTAAAATTAAATGAAATTTTTAGTCTTGATTTCTGGATGTTACAAGTTGGTATCAGATCCTTGGTTTAAGGGATTCGAACATACTTCCAGGTGTGTCTGGACTCAAACTGAGGAATTGGTATAGAAATTTTTCCAAAAGAAAATCAATTTTCGTAAATATGAATTGTTTTGAGTAAAGAAACGAGTTTTAGAAAAAGCGAAAGGAATTTTAGAAAGAAAAGAACATTGAAAAGAGAAAAGGGTGTGGTGCATGCAATCAGTCCAGCTCAAGTAAGTTCTCCCAAAATACCCATACAAGTTATGTTATGATTATCGGTTAGTAGATCAACATGCTAGATTAGGACTAAGGATCTAGAGAGGATGCCTTATGTGCGTGTTATATGTGCTTTCGAGCTGCATGAGAGTATTGGTTAGATAATAGTAGGATAGCCTGTTTAGTTTATGCCTGAGTATATGAGCTTATGTCGCATGCTAGTATAGATTCTTGATATGTGAATATGGTTGTTAGATTATGTCGTGATTAGATTTTCCTTTGTCTGAATGATGCTTGCTCTATGCTTTGTGGGACTCTAAGTGATGGGAGTTAGCTGTTAGGTGAATACGTTAAGTCACATGTAATCAGGGTTGAATAATCTTAGAGTATTGGATTTGACCCTATTACGCAGCTCTCGTCTGAGTCTAACCGTTGTAGGGATGAGTCCCTTACTCAAAGGATTATCCGAGCCTCGTTACATGTGATGGTATTCATATGATAGCTAATTGGCATTACAAAGAGACCTTCAGCAGCTGAGGACTGCTTTGGGTCATAGATTTCCCTAGGGTAAGCCTAGGATGAGAGTAGTGTTGGGAGCAGTGAAAGGGACTTGGTATAGTTAAAGCAATTCTTAAGGAAAGTACGGATAGATGTGGAAGGTAGTAGGGGCCCATACTACTGAAAGTAGAGGATCCATACTCAATTCAAGAAGGACCGAGATGAAACCGAGAAACTTGTATTGCGTGTATGTGTGATCCCACAGCAGTGATGTGTATCTTGATAGTTATTGTGATATGTTTGCAGCATGGTGACATTGTGCGAGAGACCAGTGCACGGATCAGGCGGCAGAGAGGGATCAGGCTCGGGTTCAGGGACCGAGCAGCTCGAGGAGCGAATGAGAGAGTTTGTATCAGCTGAGATCACACGCAGTATCTTGGATCAGACTCCTGTAACTTTTGGCACAGTCAAGGAGGGTATACTAGAGATTTTGTATGAGAGGTTGGGAGCCTTTCGCGCAGAGATTATGGCTTTGATGGGAGCGCATACCTTGACATTCCAGGAGTTCAAAGCCTGTGGAGCTCCAGATTATCATAGGTCTAAGGACCCCATTGCTAGCAACAGATGGTTGGCTGATGTTGCCAATTCTTTTCGTACGAGCCAGTGTCCCGATGGGGACAAGGTCCGACTTGCCTCCTGTCTTCTGAAGGACCGAGCATGAGATTAGTGGGAGGAGGTTGGTCATGCAATTGGTAATGAAGACTCATTGGACGTGATGACATGGACTGATTTCTCGGCTAGGTTCAGGGCTAATTTTACACCAGTTATTGAGGTACAATAGTTAGCATGAGAGTTTTAGGACCTACAAAAGACTACAGAGACAGTGGTAGAGATCACCACCAAGTTTAGGGAAAGTGCTCTTCTTGTTCCGTAGTATGTCGCAAACAAGGAAATGAAGAAGGCCCGATATCACGATATCCTGAGGAATGGCATTAGGCAGTTTGTGAGCAGGTCCAGTTGCAAGACGTTGGAGGATATGATTGCTCATGCCAGAGAGATGGAGATCGATTTGGAGACAGAGAGGAAGAGGAAGCCGGATGACATTCAGACAGCTACAGGTTCGGGTAAAAGGACCAAGAGGCCAGATGCGCGATTGAGGGATTTTCGGGGCCGCAGTCATTGTGGTAATTGTGGCAGGACGCACGATGGAGTGTGAAGGAGTGGCAGTGGTGGTGATTTTGGTTGCTTTAGGTGCGGCCGGACTGGCCACATTAGCAGGGATTGTACTGCTACCATCACCCATGGATTAGATCTGATTTGTTTTCATTGTAGTCAGCGGGCCTACAAGAAGGCCCAATGTCCGAGTTTCCTTTCACAAGACCGTTGATAACACCTGCCCCTGCGACTTTGAGGATTATAGATGGCCATCAGGGCCGAGCAGAGGCGCCTACAGCAATGAGCATGGCCTTTCAGTTAGCTATAGTGGAGTCATGAGCAGCACCAGATGTTGGTGGTGCGTATCTTTTATTTCTTGTCAACCTTGATTCATGATTTTTATGGTACTGCATCAATGTTAGTAAGTATATATGTTGGAGTATTATATTGCTTGCCTATGAATAAGTTATATGCCATCTGCATGCCATGGATGATAGAGTAGCAGTCCAAAGATGTTTCCCTTTAGGACAGGTTCTCAAGATGTAGTCACTGTAGCAAGTGTGATTGGGACTTAGAGGGTTCTCTGTTAGTTGGCAAGATTGGTTCGGATCTGGTAAAGGGTTAGATGGAGCGCCAGTAGAAGTAAGTGTGGTCGATAGCAGATCGACACTTCAGATGATAGGAAAGAATTGGAATCCGTTTAGTCAGGGAGCGTTAAGGGATTAGTCGAATCAATGGGGGGGAGAACCCTCCAAGTAATCGGAAACCATAACATGCTAAGCCTGGAAGACGTAGAGACCTTTGAGAAGGAAAGCAAAGTAGTCCAAGGGGCTGTGTCAGTATAAGGGTGCATAAGATGAGCATCTAGGCAACTTTCCAGCGTTGAGTTAGTATATTCTTGCTAGTGATGAATGGTTTTTGAAATCAGGTAGAAGGATCGCTAGCAAGACTCGGGTGAGTCAGGATTCCCTCGAAATAGTAGTTAGTGGTAGAGACAGCATGGAGGGTGTGGTTGGACTACGGGATAGCTGCAGCATTCCCTAGCAGCAATTCGGTGAGGGAAGCGATGTAAGACTGTGGGTAAGCCGCAACATTCATTAACAGTGTAGTTTGCGAAGTGTGGGTGGAGTCTCGTATCTCCTAGTTAGCATGGTATGGATCAGGAAAGGTTTAGTCGTTGAGGTTTATTATGGAGTTGGCCTGTATAGCCCTAGATAGGTGAGATCTTGGGAGAGACCACTCCAGGATGCAGTTGGGTGAGGCCCGTATGTTAGTAGCAATATAGGTGAGACTTAGGAGTAGGATTTCTCAGTAGTATAGTCGGTGAGACCCGTGGGTGAGGCCTGTGAGATTATAGCAGTAAAGGTAGGACCTGGTAGGGACCTTAGGATCAATATATGGGATCGGGGATCCCAGGACGGGTAGCGCTAGAGTGGTAGAGTAGATAGAGCAGTTATAGATAGCTGATGTATCCTCGAAAGCCATTGGGAGCGACTAAGAGGTTGTATTGGGTGTAGTAACCGGTAGGAGTCCGGTAACCCAGTTAACAACATATTAGTTGGGACCAGGGTGGTCTCGGTTTATCCGGGAGGCGTATAAAAAGATTGCAGGGTTCTCAGTCAGAGGGGGTAATGAAAAGAGGAGAGTGGCGTGAAACAGCTAGTTGACCGAGGAGTTCTACGCCTCTCACAGTAGGGTTAAATAATCTTAGAGTGAAGGGTTTGGCCCTGTTGAGCAGCTCTCGTATGAGTCTAACCGTTATAGGGATGAATCTTTTACTCAAAGGATTATCTGACTAATTCGCTGGGTTGGGTGCTCAGTACTAAGTTGTAGTAGCAAGAAGTATTCAGTGTGTATTAGCAGTAGTGACCAGCACTAGGAGTTGCTGGAGTAATGGATACCATGAAGGATATGCCCTTCACAGTGGTAAAGGAGGTGGTTAGTATTGGAACGTTGCCTTGGGAAGGCCAGTAAACGCGTAGGAAAGGGGGGGGGGGGGGGGTAAACCCCTAGGATGTCCATCATGAGTACTCGAGGAGTATAGTTGGGATTGTCAGTTGAGTGAGCTATGCTCTCAGGATTAATGGGATCAGAGTGCACTTGAGGATTGTTATTTACAAGGACTAGTGTTAGTCTGAATGACCGGGCGGAAGTTCAATGGAAGTGGTCAGTAGAAGTTAGATTCATTAGGCAGGAAGGTTGAAAGCAGATTGCAAAACAGTTGGTCATGGCGAACATCGAAGTCAAAGTCTAGTTTCAGTGGGGGAGAGTTGTAACACCCGGAATCCGGAAGACCAAGAAAGGAAAGGAAAACCCTAAGTCAAAGGGGTCAACTCGTCGAGTCCATGGGTGAACTTGATGATTCGGAGCGGGTTCCGCGTTGAGATTAAGTGACCGACTCGGCGAATCGGAGGGACTGACTCGTTAAATCAGGTCTGGATTGGGAAACCCTAATTTCCGGAGTTGGTACCCTATTTAAGCATCATTTCAGGCCTCAACCCCAGTCTCCATCACGCCCTTTACCTACTCTCGCAACCCTAAGCTTCCATTGTAGTGTTCTCAAGCTTTCCTTGCCATTTTTGGGTGATTTGAAGCTAGAAGGAAGAAAGTAACTGTTGGTGATTCAAGAAGGGGTAGTAGATCCAAAGTTGGTGTGATATTTCAGATCATTTGAAGGTATGAAGCTCATACCTTGTCTGTTACTCATTTAGATTCCCTTTCCTACTTAGATTTTGTCACTTTTGGGCCATTTCCAAGGCTAATCTAAGTATTGTACCTCCATTTTTGCTTGGATTTGGGTGTTTTAGCTTCATAACCCTTTGTATGCACGTAAAGTTAGCAAATTTATGTGTGATGCTAGCCTTAGGAGTCCAAATCTACGATTGGGAAGCAATGAAATGGACTGAAATTGACATAATGAAAATGAGGAAGGTGGACTCGATGAGTTTGTTCTTGGACTCGACGAGTCGGGTCGAAACCCTAACCTCTTTTGGATGCGAGTCGAGTAAGTGAGTTAAGGCGGTGACTCAGTAGGTTGGTCAGAACCAGGACTAGGACTCCGAAGTTGAAGGACTCGACGAGTCTCGGGGTGACTCGGCGAGTCAAGTCGCGATTTGTGGGGGTTTCTGAATTCATGAACTCGGCGAGTCAATAGGATGACTCGGCGAGTAGGGTCAACCTGGAAGGTTGACTTTGATCAGGACTTTGACTTTGACTAGAGTTTACTTAGTTTGACTTCTGGAGGTTAGTTTGAGACTAAGTGTTATATTCATATTGAAGCTCGAGGAGCTTTTGGAGCAGCGGTTCGGGAGTTTTCAGATAGTTGTTAGAAGGGTATCAGTCAGAGCTTCAATAGTGCAAGGTGAGTTTTCCCTTTGTATGGATGGGTCTACGGCCACAATGTCGGCCCATGTGGTTATGAGTAGGAAGACCCGGGGGTTAGCCCTAGGCACTGTATGTGTAACATCCCGGAATCGCAACAGTAGAGTTGAAGGGCCAAAAGTGTAAGTTTTAGAGGGTGACTCGGCGAGTCCAAAGATGGAATCGGTGAGTAGGTGTTGTATGGAGAAAACCCTAATTTTCGGGGTTGAGCCCTATATAAAGAGCATAATACCCCTCTACAGCCTCCCTTATTCCCCCCTTGAGTTCCAGAAACCCTAAATTCGTGGAGAGTCCCATTATTGAGCAAACTAGAGCTTGGAGAGGTGTTGTTTGAAGAGATCTTGAAGGAGAAGTGGCTTGGATCAAAGGGCTTTGTGTGGATTCGAGTTTGGCTGCTATTGAGGCATCTCTTGGAGGTAAAACCTTCGTTCTTGGGTTGTATCTTCCTAGTTTCTCATTTTGGGGTTTGTGGGGAGTATATCTTGGAATGTCTTGGAGTTTGGAGGTTAGATCTGAGGTTGCTACCTCAGATCTGGAATATTGAAGGCCTAGAGTACATTAAAGTTCCTGTGTTTGAGTGCTTAGTGAAGCCACCATGTCCCAAACCTTGATTCTAAGGTGAATAAGGCCTAGATCTGTTTAGATTCACGTAAAGTTTGCCACTTTACGTGATGGATGGATTGTAGGAGGTTGGATCTATGTTTTGGATCAATTGCATGGCCTGAGATGCTTCTGTATGGATTCAGACCGGTGGTACTCGTCGAGTCACATGGGGCGACTCGACGAGTTGCTTGAAGATGGCTTGGAACTCGACGAGTTGGAAGAACAACTCGGCGAGTAGGTTGAAGATAGCCTTGGACTCGACGAGTCCATTTGGACTCGACGAGTCTTGTCGAGGAAATCCCAATATTTCTGGTTGAGTCGAGGAATCGGTGACTCAAGGGATGACTCGGTGAGTTGGGTGCGAGTGGACTCAGAGTTGTTGGACTCGACGAGTCTTGGGGTGACTCGGCGAGTTGGGTCGCTGATTGAAGGAAGTTCTAAGCATATGGACTCGGCGAGTCATCGGGTTGACTCGGCGAGTAGGGTCAGTCAGGGGTTGACTTTGACTTGTCCAAGGTTGACCAGTTGTCTTCCAGGGGTATTTTGGTAATTAAGGGTATTTATTGAGTTGTATGTTTTGATGTTCAGTGGAGGAGTTTGTGTCAGAGTTCGGAGCAGCGGGATCTTATCTTTTCAGCCGATAGTTTCGAGGTGAGTTATCCTCACTATATCAACAAGGTCAAAGGCACCAAGGCTGGCCCTTTATTGGATTAAGATTCGGATATGGTTATTATGTTATTGCTTGATGTGTCTGCATCCTGGTAGCTAGGATGGTACATGCTAGGAGGCCTTGCTAAGGTCAGTTTCCCGATATACAGAGTGATGCTATGCTAGTGACCGGTTAGGTCGGTAACCCGGTTAGGGTAATGATATGCTATGTGACCTGCTTGCTCGGTTTGCCGTCTATGACTGTTATATGAATGTATGTTTTGTGCACATGGTTGTTTGGACTGGAGATGGGTTGAGGCGGGTCCTGCTTTGTGCTGTAGGCCAAGATACCCAGGGCGGACCGGTTGTTCCGAAGGCCCAGCGAGCGGTCCGGATAGGCTGTAGGCCCCACGAGGGTGGACCAGACGTGCCGAGGCTTGGAGAGTGGACCAGGCCGACTGAAGGCCCGTTGCGGGCGGACCAGTCACACTGTAGAGTCAGAGAGTGGACCAGGTGGGTTGAAGGCCCGATGCAGGCGGACCAACCCCACTGTAGACTCGAAGGACATGACTAGACCTGGAGGATGGATACGGTGGACTAAAGGCCCGATACGGCGGACCAGTCACACAGTTGCCCCGATATGTATGGTTGTTCTATGTTCTGTTATGTTATGTATGTTTTGTATATTTTGGACCGGAAGGTCGCAGCCTGGAAGGGCGTATGCGTGGTTGGTATTTTGGGGGTATCTCACTAAGATTTCAGGCTTACAGTTGTGGTTTAATGTTTTTCAGGTTCTTCAGGAGACCGTAGCAAGGCGAAGGCGCGATCGTACCATTCCTCATGATTTGTAGCAAAGTGATTCTGGGAATACTCTAATAGATTGTACTGAAAACTTTTTGTAAACATTTTAATGAAAATCGGTTTGTTTTAAAAAAAAATTTTAAATTGGTTGTATTTTTTGGATGTTACAAGTTGGTATCAGAGCCTTGGTTTGAGTGAATTGGAGGAACACTTGTGTGACTCCAGTCTCAAATCGAGGAGGGTTTTCAAAAGAGAATTTAAAATGGTTTTCAAAATAAGTGAAGGAGGACGCGGAGGTACGATCAGCCGGAGCCAGTAAGTAGCCCCAAAATACCATACATGACAATTGTTTTATTGAGCTTTGATAGAACACCATGCTAGAGTTAGGCTAGGGATCTTCAGGATTTCTTGATGAGTTGCCTGATTTATGACTCCTGCTAGCCTAGGGTTCCTTGTGAGAGATTTCTAGTGTTCCTCTAGTTGTGAGGATAGAGCGTTGTTATGTATGTCGCTAGGGTGTTGTGGGAGTACTTCATACAAATATGGGTAGGTGTGGAAGGTAGTATGGGCCCGTACTACTGAAAGCACGGACTCATACGCGTATTAGGGAAACCATGACCTCTAGGGTTGGGATGAGAGCTGGTTACCGGGATAGTGGAATATGTCTGAGATTTGGTGTTTTATTTTCAGTATGGAGATTTCAGGGCACGCTGGGAGTGGATCCGGGTCAGGATCAGGAGCAGGAGAGGGAGTTCCGGGTGGGTCTGTACAACCCGAGGTTGTCAGCCAGATGAGTACGCACGAGTTGGATGCGAGGATTCGTGAGATCCTGCATGATGAGGTTGCTGCATTGTTTCGGGCTGAGTTGCCGGAGTTGTTTGGGTCGATCAAGACCGCCATGGTGGAGTATTTTGATGAGCGTTATGCAGCTCTCACGGAGACGGCTACCGCAGCAGTAGCAGCGGCAGGGGGAGGAGCCAGTAGAGGTTTTCAGTATCGGGACTTCGATAATACGAAGCCTCCCACTTTTGATGGAGTTCAGGATCCGATCGTTGCTATGAGGTGGTTATCAGATGTGGAGGGATGTTTCTTCATGTGTTCATGCCCTGCTGATCAAAGGGTGAGGTGTGCTCTGAACCTGTTGAGGCTTGGAGCAAAGGATTGGTGGAGATTGACCACGGGGTCGTACTCGGATGCGCAGAGGGCTGCGATTTCATGGGATCGGTTCAGAGAGATGTTCAACACTCATTATGTTCCGCAGGTCGAGAAGGAGAGGTTGGCTCAGGAGTTCTTGGAGCTGAAACAGGATTCGGAGTCGGTAACGGAAATCACCAGGATGTTTACTGAGAGGGCGATGTTTTGCCCTGAGTTTGCTTCAGAGCAGGCTCAGATGTCCCGATATCTGAGTATGCTAAAAAGGGACATCAGACAGTTTGTGTCTACGCAGAGGTGCGAGACTTTGCTGGAGTTGCAAGAGGCCTCCAGGCGGCATGAGTTAGAGATTGAGTTACAGATGCGTGAGCTGAGGCAAGCTCCGGTTCAGTCGCAGCCGGCGACGAAACGGTCTAAGACCGTTGATTCCAGGATGGGAGATCAGGGTAGCCACGTCTGTGGAAAGTGTGTAAGGGGTCACGTCGGGGTTTATCGGTCCGGTGGAGCATGCCGCAAGTGCGGAAAGGAGGGACACTATGCGAGGGATTGTCGGCAGTCAGTGTCGGTTTGGGATTTGAGGATATGCTATCATTGTGATCAGGTTGGACATTTGAAGGTCAACTGTCCACAGCTTGCTGCAGGACCGGTGCAGGCTCCAGCACCGGCTACGTTGAGGATCACAGGTGGAGATCAGGGTGGAGCGAAGCCCCCAAGGGCTTAGGGTCGTGTTTTACAGCTTGCTGCTACGGGTATGTTCTTTCTGCTGTTTTTGATTATTTATGATTGTTGTGGAGTATTGTTATCTGCTAGTTTCGTTGGTTGGTTATGAAATTGCGTTTCGGGTTTTCGTGTGGTATCCATTGTTCCTTGAGGGTTTGGCGAGTTGTGATCGAGATTTCGTTTTAGTATCTTTTGTTCCCTGAAGGACCGTTATGGTTATGGACTTGTACTTCGAACTATCATTGATTATCCTTGTGAGGATTGGTGGCGGATGCGGCGTTGGTTTGAAGGCCGGGTAGATTCTGCAGTCTGAGGAATGGATATTTGAAGATTGGGTTCCTTTCGAGCGGGTTGATCAGTGTGGGAACATGATTTTTATGAAAGTTGTTGGCACTGGTGAGAAACATTTTGTGTGTAAGTGTTGATTTTCTACAAGGTTACCTTGGGAGTTCGGTGATGGCGACCGGTGATTTATTGTCAGTATCTTAAGTGGGGGGAGAATTGGAGATTCTCCGGATGATCGTTGGGTCTGAGAGGTTGTTTAGCTGCTTGGGGAAATTCAGCGATATTTCTATCAGTCGAGAGCAGGCTCGTATGGGTGAGTAACAGGCGTGCGGGGCGGAATACAGACCTAGAGCAGTTGATTGTGGAAGGCATGGGAGCAGGCCGGGACCGAGTATATATGATGAAGATAGAGTTCGGAACCCCTAGAGGGCTAGTACGGTATGCACGGGAGGATTTCCCGAAGGGATAGTTCGGAATGATGAATGTTAGTTGAGCAGTCCGGATAGACTGAAGGCCGGTAGGCGTACCAGTCAGGCCGAAGGCTCGGAGGATGGTCCAATCAGATTGGCTGAAGGTTCTGAGAGTGGTCCAGAATGGCTGAAGGCCTGGGGAGGCGGTCCAGTCATGCTGAAGACTCTGTGAGTATTGTTGGATCGGTTCGAGGTTATGGATTGCGTATGTGCAGTGTGATTACATTGGGAGGTCTGGCCCCGGGTAGCAATTTTGAACAGTGAAGGAGTGCATGGGCTTGAAGTCCCTACGATTAGAGTCAGAGTAGTGGTGATGCATAGATGTCGGGTACGCTTTAAAGAGGTAATGTAGCGTGGGATGAGCTCCATAGTGCCTGTCATGGTGATTGGGCGGATGAGTGGTTTCCTTGGTAAGGAAAGAGGGAGGAATGAAATTCCAAAAAGGGAGTGCGAATTCACGGAAGTGAAAGTGGCAGTGTAGAGTTATGATTTGAGTGGTCCGTCGATGGTCCTTGAGTAGTTTGTTGCGGCGGTAGAATAAAAGTTCGTTCGACTTGATATGTTGCTCAGGGCGCGGAGGGAATACCGCGGCGTAGAGCCAGGGAGAGAGGTTCGGAAGGGATACAGAGAAAGAGTCTTGGACTCTCAGTGAGATTCTGATCAGGGTTTTGGGTATGTATCAGCGGTTCATCCTGGAAGGATGTTGAGGATATCATCAGTGTATCGGGTTTTCCAAACCTGAGGGTGCTAGAGCTAGTTCAGCATGTGTGTGTGATTGCGAGAGGAGAACTCGGGGGAGTTGCTCCGGAATGGAAGAATGGGTCTTTCCGTCGTCGTGGGATGGATAGAGTGGAATTCGGATCGGGGATCTGATGGTTCGTGGCTTTATAGCCATATGAGTCAAGTGAAATATGAGAATTGGAGCAGTAAGGTATCATGGGTAATCCTCAGTTTTTGAGTGTGGTTATCGGAGGGTACAGTTGGTGCCCATGTTGAGTAGGTGGTTGGGGCACCGTATGGAAGGAGAAAGTGAGCTTCTGGTTTTTATGGTTGTGCCTTGAGGGACTGGGTTCGGTCAAGGCTAGGCGGCGTGTCGTGAGAAGAATTTGAAGATGAGATGTCGTAGGCTTCGAGGATGAAGGGCAAGAGTAGAGTTGAAGGGCCAAAAGTAGAGTTGAAGGGCCAAAAGTGGGGGAGAATTGTAAGTTTTAGAGGGTGACTCGGCGAGTCCAAAGATGGACTCGGCGAGTAGGTGCTGTATGGAGAAAACCCTAATTTTCGGGGTTGAGCCCTATATAAAGAGCATAATACCCCTCCACAACCTCCCTTATTCCCCCCTTGAGTTCCAGAAACCCTAAATTCGTGGAGAGTCCCATTATTGAGCAAACTAGAGCTTGGAGAGGTGTTGTTTGAAGAGATCTTGAAGGAGAAGTGGCTTGGATCAAAGGGCTTTGTGTGGATTCGAGTTTGGCTGCTATTGAGGCATCTCTTGGAGGTAAAACCTTCGTTCTTGGGTTGTATCTTCCTAGTTTCTCATTTTGGGGTTTGTGGGGAGTATATCTTGGAATGTCTTGGAGTTTGGAGGTTAGATCTGAGGTTGCTACCTCAGATCTGGAATATTGAAGGCCTAGAGTACATTAAAGTTCCTGTGTTTGAGTGCTTAGTGAAGCCACCATGTCCCAAACCTTGATTCTAAGGTGAATAAGGCCTAGATCTCTTTAGATTCATGTAAAGTTTGCCACTTTACGTGATGGATGGATTGTAGGAGGTTGGATCTATGTTTTGGATCAATTGCATGGCCTGAGATGCTTCTGTATGGATTCAGACCGGTGGTACTCGTCGAGTCACATGGGGCGACTCGACGAGTTGCTTGAAGATGGCCTGGAACTAGACGAGTTGGAAGAACAACTCGGCGAGTAGGTTGAAGATAGCCTTGGACTCGACGAGTCCATTTGGACTCGGCGAGTCTTGTCGAGGAAGTCCCAATATTTCTGGTTGAGTCGAGGAATCGGTGAGTCAAGGGATGACTCGGTGAGTTGGGTGCGAGTGGACTCAGAGTTGTTGGACTCGACGAGTCTTGGGGTGACTCGGCGAGTTGGGTCGCTGATTGAAGGAAGTTCTAAGCATATGGACTCGGAGAGTCATCGGGTTGACTCGGTGAGTAAGGTCAGTCAGGGGTTGACTTTGACTTGTCCAAGGTTGACCAGTTGTCTTCCAGGGGTATTTTGGTAATTAAGGGCATTTATTGAGTTGTATGTTTTGATGTTCAGTGGAGGAGTTCGTGTCAGAGTTCGGAGCAGCGGGATCTTATCTTTTCAGCCGACAGTTTCGAGGTGATTTATCCTCACTATATCAACAGGGTCAAAGGCACCAAGGCTGGCCCTTTATTGGATTAAGATTCGGATATGGTTATTATGTTATTGCTTGATGTGTCTGCATCCTGGTAGCTAGGATGGTACATGCTAGGAGGCCTTGCTAAGGTCAGTTTCCCGATATACAGAGTGATGCTATGCTAGTGACCGGTTAGTTCGGTAACCCGGTTAGGGTAATGATATGCTATGTGACCTGCTTGCTCGGTTTGCCGTCTATGACTGTTATATGAATGTATGTTTTGTGCACATGGTTGTTTGGACTGGAGATGGGTTGAGGCGGGTCCTGCTTTGTGCTGTAGGCCAAGATACCCAGGGCGGACCGGTTGTTCCGAAGGCCCAGCGAGCGGTCCGGATAGGCTGTAGGCCCCACGAGGGCGGACCAGACGTGCCGAGGCTCAGAGAGTGGACCAGGCCGACTGAAGGCCCGATGCGGGCAGACCAGTCACACTGTAGACTCAGAGAGTGGACCAGGTGGGTTGAAGGCCCGATGCGGGCGGACCAACCCCACTGTAGACTCGAAGGACATGACTAGACCTGGAGGATGGATACGGTGGACTAAAGGCCCGATACGACGGACCAGTCACACAGTTGCCCCGATATGTATGGTTGTTCTATGTTCTGTTATGTTATGTATGTTTTGTATATTTTGGACCGGAAGGTCGCAGCCTGGAAGGGCGTATGCATGGTTGGTATTTTGGGGGTATCTCACTAAGCTTTCGGGCTTATAGTTGTGGTTTAATGTTTTTCAGGTTCTTCAGGAGACCGTGGCAAGGCAAAGGCGCGATCGTACCGTTCCTCATGATTTGTAGCAAAGTGATTCTGGGAATACGCTAATAGATTGTACTGAAAACTTTTTGTAAACATTTTAATGAAAATCGGGTTGTTTAAAAAAAATTAAATTGGTTGTATTTGTCGGATGTTACAGTATGCTAGTATGATATTCAAGACCAAGGTGCAATGTTAGCGGGCGGGTGCCCAAGGATCGGTTTACATGATAGTTTATACTTGTTATCTATATGATACAAGTATGTTCCTAGTAGGGAGGTGAGTGTATGCGAGGCCCCGTATCTCACCAATAGAAGAGGGTGGAAGGTGTTCCATACCTCATTAGTAGCAGAGCAGGGGCGAGGCCCAAGATAGGAGTGGAGTGAATGTGGGCAGGGGCCCGTATGTCACTTACAGCAGGAGCTTGGATGGGGTTCCATGACTCACTAGTATCAGGTCAGGGGCGAGGCCCAAGACAAGTGATGCCTTAGTATAGGAACGCAGTAGGGTATGTTTAGTTTATGTGTTATATGAAATTATTATCTATAGTATGTGTTCAGCAGGCAGGGACCAGAGTCAGGCAGGGCCTAAGAGAAATAGATCTGTATCTGAGTGGGGCTCGAAGACAGGCGGGGCCTGGGATCGGCAGGGTCGATGTAGCGGGCGAGGCCCGAAGTAGCGGTCGTGGCCCAATATATGCAGTATGTGATTATGCAGGGTATGTAGTAGGTTGGGGAGCTCACTAAGCTTCGTGCTTACGGTTTTCACTTTTGGTTTCAGGTACTTCCGGTAGCAGAGGGAAGAGCTCGGGGTGATCGCATGGTACACACCATTCATTAGTTAGTCTGGGATGTTTTACTCTGATAATGGATAATAATGTTCTCGAACAAAGATACTTATGTTTTTGACAGAATGATTTGATGACTTGTGGTTTTATTACTTAAAATTAAATGAAATTTTTAATCTTGATTTTTGGATGTTACATTATCAATATTGTTCTCGTGTTCTTCGAGAGTTTGCCAAGTAACACCAGTAAGCTTATCCACAACTCACTCCTCATGAGGGGATACTGGAGTATTTACTTCATCATCATGAGGATCTCCACCTACATCTGGTGTATGGCTACTCACCTGTCAGCCATAGTTCTGTAAATTTGGAGTAATATAGTGTTTTAGAGTATTAGGATTTATCATTACCTAATACTTTACTTAAGTCTTTCCTATGTTTTGCATCCATATACTTACAATGAATCCGTTCATATATTGAACTTCTAATGGTTTAAGTCTAAATACTAATATGTGGTATTTACTTCACTTAAACTACTGCTCTGATACCATGATTGTGAGAACCACCATTTCTCTAATACCTATAGAATTTTATTACTCCAAACATGCTACATGCATATTCATAATATAATTTACAAAATAATGGATATTTTATCAATAGACTGGATACAAACCAATGATTAAAATTTTTACAGAGTTTTATATATAACATAATTCCCAAGACATTATATCCTAATTACAAAAGTGATAATATTAACTAATCTACATTTTCTACCAGTACATGACTATACTTGATGCTTATCACCTACAATAGTTTAAACATTGAGAGGGATAAGCGGGTGACGCTTAGTGAGTTCAATAACTGTTACAATATAACGTTATGCCATATATATCAATATGACAGAAGCAAAGAGTGACAAAGAACAACAAAGGCAGATGAGTATCATATGACAAACTTTCCATATCAATAAATGATCTGATTCAAAGATTTACAATCAATGAGATACAAAAATTTCAACATGATATACATCAATAATATTTCCGCCCAAGTGGCACAGAAAATAAACGATCTCTGAATTATCATTTGGCTAATATTTACAGGCTTTCTACCCTGCCTAGCCTTATGCCAATGCCAAAGTGATGCTTACTCATTCACTTTATGGACAAAGGCTACATACCAATACCAAAGTGATGCTTATTCATTCACTTCATGGTCAAAGGTATAGCTCCATTATCATAATAACACAGGAAAGCACATTGCACATATAACACATAACATATAATTGTCACTATATTGAACCCACCATGCAATAATAGATTAATAAAATGGTGATTTGGGCAGCACTTCATCTCTAAAAATGACTTTCTTTGACGAAATCAGAGATTTTTGCTGAAAATCGAGCATTGCACGAGTAGAGTTTCAACTTGAAAAGATTATTTTCTTGGGTCTTTGGTGCATCGGGACCTGCTTCAGGTGTTGGGAATGATTCCTAGGCTTCATAGGGTTGAGATAGGCTAGAAATTGAATAAAGATTGAAAGGGATTTCAAAAATTTAAATTAACTCAGAGTGCACCCTTTTATAGGTGGTCGAAGCCACAGAGTACGTTGGGCATACGAGGCATGGCACTTTCTCGATTCTCGGGTCTCGGACGTGTCATCAACGGGTGATAGGTGTCTTTATGCGAAGGAAAGGGCAACGTGGCTGACTCCGGATCGGATACGTGCAAAGTACGTGTAGTGACAAAGAACATGGTTTGGCATGCGGAATTAAAGCTTGTACAATTGAACATGGTGATTTGGGTGTTTAAGAGATATATTGAATGTATATGGTGTTACAAAAAGGATCTAGATCTAGATTACATAATTAACACACACTTACATAGTCACTTCTACATCTCTCAAAGCACATCTCTACTAGTGGACAAACCCACTATTTATAGAGGTGTTTACATGTCTCTCTCTCACTCTAACTACCAAATGGGTCTAAAGGCTAAAGCACCACATGCAAGTGGGTTTTACAAAAGTCAAACATTTACAAAGTCATGAATGAAGAACATTACACACCAACATTCTCCCCCTCAAAGTTAGGAATGAATGACCCACTTCAAATCTTCCAAAATCAAGCACTACACGGTTCGAGCCTCAAAGGTGACACATGTCGAAACGAACTTCAGTGTTCAATTCTTCCATGACTCTTCAATTTGGGCTCTAGGATGTGAGACCATACAAACCAAGCAGCAACGAATGATTAAGAGTATTCCAAACTCCAAATAATCACCCAAAAGTTGCGCATAAAAACACACCCCAAAAATCTTCAATAAAACCAAACCCATTTCAAATACATCACTTCCGAACTTCCAATTGCATCATCTCATAAGCTTCAAAACTTCAAGATCACTTCGGTCTTCAAATCCGCGTAATATGAAAAATTCAAGTTCGAATTTCCATATAAAACTTCTCCCCCTTTTTATAATCGAAATTTGATTATAAAACTCCAAAGGAAAAAGAACGTGCTCTATTCGGAATTTTTCATGTCAAAACTCCCCCTTAACATGTGACATAAACTTTGTGCTTCAATCCGGAAAACCTAAAAAATTATCAATTTTTATTGCCTTTCACGGATCGCCTTTGACAAAATTTCTCAAAAATAGGTAGAAATTGTCAATTTCAAAATTCTACAATGACCCGTTGCGCCCAAAACAGCAAAATATGCAAAACTCTCCTTCTTTTCCAAAGCTGGGTAGAAAGCGTCAATTTGCACAAACTGCAGGGGCCTGAAATGCACAATCTTTAATTTTCAAAAAATAGTCCTTTTTCGAATTTGGGGAAAAACTACCAAAAATTCGAAGTCTCAGGGACCATTTTCGAAAATTCTGCCCTTGTTGCTCAAACATACGAAGACTTGTTCCAAAAATGCGAAGCCTTAAACAATTTCCGAAGTTGGATGAAAAATGTCAAAAATTCGAAACTTGAGTTAATTTGTGAAGTGTCAGAATTTCTAAGGTTCAGGGGCTGTTTTCGAAAATATATCATTTCCTTTCAATTCATCAACATACCAAGAGTAACATCCGAAGAGTAGGATACTTTCTCTCTCCTCTTTGTAAATCTATACCCTTCGAAAAGTACACCCAAAAATATAACCCTTCGCTTTTAGACCCTTCGTTTCTTGATGTTTTTTTTTTTCTTTTTTTTTTTTTTCAGGTCTTCGTTCCAATTCCAGGAACCCTTCGTTTTTCCCAATTATACCCAAAACACAGTTCTTTGTTCCAATTCATAGTCTTCCAATATCAACACCCAAAATCAACTATATGCCCCAAACACCAAAATCTGTTCTTCGCTTTTCAATCTAACCCAAAACGAACGAAATCGATTCTTCGTTTCTTACAGTTCTTCGTCCCAATATCAACCCTTCGTACATTAACAATCAAAATCCTTCGTATATTCAAAATCGATTTCCAAACTAACGAACATATACTCCAACTTAACCATTCCTTCTCTTTTTGTAACCAAAAACTTTGCTAGCAACATAGTATTCCAAAATCGAGTTCCAAGCCTTCGTTTTCAACACATAACGTCAACTATAAAAATCGAATGTCTACCCTTTGTTATCGATCTGTTCTTTGACAATGAAATTGAACAATCGTTCACAGTCAAAATCAGATTTTCTTCAATCAAGTGCCCTTTGACATTCAAAAGTCAATATAACCATTAATTTGATTCCCCAAACAGTCGACTTCTAGGAACCAATCCAAAACAAATTCTAATTCAAGCAAAATCAGTTCGATCAAGATTTCACGTCACAATTTTGACTTTTTCTAAAATTGACTTTTCAAAATCAAAGTGCAAGAAACACGAAATCGGAGATTACAATGCCCAACTTCAGATCAAAACAAGTTCAAACAACTGTTATTCATCCTATCGAAGTGTTCTTGGTCGAAATCTTTAAAATCAAAGATTCGGGTTCCGATTTCTAAAATACAACTTGATCAAAATTGATTTCGTCATATGAGAAATCATACGAAATTGATTTCCAATCTCATATTAAAAATTAACAACAATCATATCCAATCGATTTATAGATATAAAGAAACGAAAACGAAGATTTAGGAATAGTTAGATGAAAAATCGTGAATCAAGAGCATTTTGAAGTACAACCATGTTAAGCACAGAAACAAAACACAAGAAGTGAACATCGAATACAAGTGATTGAACTGATTTAGTGAAGTTTGGGCTTATATCATTTTAATATTGGATCACAAGACAATGTTTAGACACAAAATTTTTAGTGAACAGTAATGGATTAAATCTTTTGGATTTAGATTTGGGCTTGATCAAAAAAAATTGTTGGATCACAACAAATGGGTTTTTCAAGAAAAATTTGATCCAACAAGTCAAACGATCAAAAATTAAAAACGCAACGCACGAATTCAATGATATTTAGAGAGATCATAGAGAGAGACTCACCAAAATTGATCAAATTGCGACAAAAATTCGCCAAACCGAGAATCGTTCTTCAAATATCACCTTGATCTTGAAGACCCGCTCTGATACCAATTGTAGTGACAAAGAACATGGTTTGGCATGCAGAATTAAAGCTTGTACAGTTGAACATGGTGATTTGGGTTTTCAAGAGATATATTGAATGTATATGGTGTTACAAAAAGGATCTAGATCTAGATTACATAATTAACACACACTTACACACTCATTTCTACATCTCTCAAAGCACACCTCTACAAGTGGACAAACCCACTATTTATAGAGGTGTTTACATGTCTCTCTCTCACTCTAACTACCAAATGGGTCTAAAGGCTAAAGCACCACATGCAAGTGGGTTTTACAAAAGTCAAACATTTACAAAGTAATGAATGAAGAACTTTCCACCCCGGCGTAGTAGTCTCGTGTACGCTGGGCGTACAGCTTCGGACCAACCTTGAAGTTTGTTCCCAAAACTTCAAAAATTCATATGTTTCGCATACGAGCTCCGTTTTTGACATTCTTTACATGCACACGTTGGTGAAATTATACTCTACAACTTTCTTTTAGACCCCGTTGGCTAATTTTGAATTCATTTTTAATATTATATTTTTAATGCGCTTGGACATGAAATGTTCGTTAAAATTCATATCTTCTTCATCTGACGTCCGTTTTTTTTATCTTTTTACATTTGTACTACTATTGATGAGATATTTGATTCTCGTTTAGGTTGTGTAGGCTAAAATCAATTGATCTTTATTTCAAGTTTCAGATTGTGTACTGCTATGCCAAATCTTAGAAAATCATAACTTCCTCATATGAAGTTAGATTTAGACATTATTTCTATGAAAATTCTCGGTTTAATGAATACTACAACTTTCATTTAGATTACAAGGGCTAAAAGTAGTTCATCGTAAACTCACTTTTTACGTCATATGGCGTCGTGTTAGTTCTGTCACGAAACTTCAATAAGTCATAACTTCTTCGTTATAACTCGGATTTCAGTGAGGTTTTTGCCTAAACGTTTCTAATGATATAATTTACAACTTTCAATAACATTATTTTACTTATTTCCAACTTAAATTTTACATTTTTGTTGATTTCAATATTTGACTTTTGATTTGAATCTCATAAGACTTATAATACTTCCCAAATGATTCTAAACATAGTTTTACTTCAAATCTCATAAAACTATCTTGTTAGAAATCAATGCTCAAACTGATATATTATATAATAATATTCACATTTAAGCTATCAAGCTTACAAAACACGATAATTATACATGGTGAATAACGTGTATGTCACATGTGAAGTGTGTATCTTGATAAGAATCTGCACTAACTCTTGAATATTTGTTTTGTCAAGGAATGATTCATGACAAGAAAATCTGATATGTCTAGAGGGCAGTGGGAGTCTTAAAGATCTTGACAAGTTTCAAGAACTAATCAAGAATAAACCTATTGTTAAACACTAGCACACGACTTGAGGTTTCTAACCGATTGTGTTGCATACTTTTGTTTCTGTGCCATTCCATTTAGTTGACTATGTATGTGAGTCCTATGAGTTCTTAATTGTTTGCATAGTAACTTGGAAGCATTGGTAGGCCCTTGTGCTGTTAGGTGGCAAGAAATTTAGAATTAACAAGTTCATTCCATATAAGTTTGGATTTGTCACTGACCTTGTCTTGTGATCATGGTTATGACAAATTCACATGGATAGGAACATATACGCCATAAAATCTAAGTGTCATAAGGTTTCTCTCCAATTAATGAAAATGGTGGTGAGGAAACGCTTTCACTAAGTAGATTTTAAGTAGATAGTAGTTGTGAAATTTGCATTCTCAAAATCGATTATGAATACGGAATCCCATTTCATAATTCGAATTATGAGAAATGACAAAGGTCTAAACATTTGATACTTATTGGTATAAGTTCTAAAATTATTTAGACACACATGTGAGCTATCTAAGGAAAGGTGTATAAGTTTGAGAAGCCTAGAGAAAGTCTTATCGAAGCATCTCATATCAGAAATCTAAACTTTAGGAAGAAAGTCAATGAAGTACTAATTTCTAGAAGTCCATCCAATTTCTGAGTACATGTCAAAGCTAGTGCGAGCATAAGTGCTATGCTAGTAACATACTTATTATGCTAGTGGGAGCATAATCAATTATGGTGAGTTAGTAATTTAATTATACAAAACAAAAGTTTTAATTCGCAAGTTGCAGAGTTTGAAAAGTGGTTTTGATATAATTAAGGGAGATAAAATTATACTTGAAGCTTAGATTGTGAGATTTTAATTAATTGCAGTCATGATTATGTTAATTGCATTCTCACAATTCGATTATGATTACGACATCCCTTTTTTCATAATTCGAATTATGAGAACATGACAAATAGAAATATTGTAGCAAAAGACTGGTTAGGTATCATGTCATTATGAATCGCGTCCAATATGCTTCAGATATTGGATCAATTTCACGTGCTATAATATTTATCCGTTCTAAAATTTTCCAAATGCCTAGGGCATTAAGGAGGAAAAAGGAGTAGAATCGGATATGACTAAAGTGGCTAAACAACTATTAAGGAAAATCTAAGGTTCGCCAAAGATTGGTCACTTGTAGTTGGAAGTATAAAAACGGATGGACCACATTGACATATACTGAAAAGAGTTAACTCTTTTTTAGAAGTGATAGTAAAAATGGGAATATGGATATGTTTCCATAGGTGGAAGTTATTCCTTAAATCTGTGTAAGATTAGAAAACTTAATGCAAAAAGGATGTTGAAAGGTATGTACTTTGAATTTGAGACTTTGCTTCCTTGGAATTGTTTTGCTCTCAATCTCCATTGGAATACTTTGTAATGTTTGCTGCCAAGTCTCTATGACTTTTATGCATAGTCATTACAAGAGGATCATTGCATATAAGCTTAGAATCTAACAAATTACAGTAAATGTCAAGAATTTGATATTCTTACATTTACAGTAAGGATTTGGGATTATGAAATGAGCATCAAAGAAATATTTTCAATTGATCTATTTCACAAACTAAGGGCCTTAGACAAACATAGTGTGCATGCTTGGAGCATAGCATAGCTATTGTTTAGAAATACATAGTATGTATGCTTGGAGCATGGCATGACTATTGTTTTTAATTCAAGTATTAAGTTGATTATTCGAAACATTATACAATGAATAACGAGTAATCAATATGGATCAAACATTTTGGGGCCATATAGTATTACTATTATTCTTGTCTTTCATTTTGCATGTTCTAACTTCCCGAATAACTAGGTTATTCAAACCATCCACAGTCAATCATACTTTGGAAGAAGGTATTGAGGCAAGACTGTCATGAATGGGTCTGTAGTTTGTCTAGGTGTTGTAGACATATATGTAATGTTCATGAGTGCTCCTGGAATAAGATTCGATTATTGGATTCAACCCACGCTCATTTGAATCACTTCATGGATTTCATCACGAGTGATTATGAGATGATAATATCTTATATGCTTCAAAGAGAGAGGTATGAGTTGCAGTTTACAAGTCGGTTGCACAGTGATGGTATGTAAAGGCACCGATAACTCGGTGTTATAAAACATATCATTGTGTGTGATTTGATGAGTAGATAGAGCAAGCATATGTGTTGAAGTTTATCTATTCCTTTTACCCTTGGACGGATAAAAGTGATATTTGTGGGCCCCTCAATGATTTAGTGACGACACCCCTAATGTCACAACTAGGAATTCTAAGGTTTCTGTAAACATTAACAAGAGTAACATTTGTGACTAAAACTTGAAAGTATGCACGATGTTTATTCAATCACAACAAAATTTCCATCAAACACTCAATACAAACACTTCAAATAGTCAACAAAGAATTGGAAACCCTAAAATCCTGGTTTAAGTCCATTATGGACTAGGATTACCTTATTGGGCCTAATGGACCAATAAGCTTCCAATTTGACTAATTTGGGCTTAGGACCCTTATATGGGCCCTAATTGGACCCACTTTCATGAAAATTAACATTTTGGGCCATAATGGATCCAAAATAAATTGATTTACCTTAATGGTCCTTAATTGATTCAATTAGCTTTCATTGGACCATAAATCCATTCTCTTATACAAAATTGGGCTGTGAACACCCCAAAGGGGCCCAATGGGCTGAAAACCATCAAAATGGGCCTACAATTATTGGAACCAAGCATTAAAGGCCTATTCCATCTCTCTTCTTTCTCCCTCTTGGCCCAATTATATATCAAACAAAAATTCAAAGGGAATTAGGGAGATTAAGGAGGGTTAGCCACCTCCTTATTACATGGTGGATTTCGATGCACCATTCTCACATTCCCATACATCCGTCACCTTACTACTTCTCTCCTCTCTTCTTCTTATCACCTTCGGCCGAAGATCATAACACACACATTATCAAATCTTCTCCAACCCATCTTTAAGATCATCCTCCACCTTCCATCAAGATATCTCGAATTCGTCTTGAGTTTCTACAGATCTTCATCAATTTTTTCAACCATTGTTAAGTTGGTATCAAACACAAGCATCTACTTCCATCTTAATACTAAAATTCCTTCTTACATAGTTTTGTTTCATGATCTAATCTCCTAGAACTCCTCTAAGTTCAAAAGTCCCTTCAAGTTGTTGCTAGGACCAAAAATCTCTCCATTTCTTCTTCAAATCTGAATCATCAAAGCAAAGGTGAGTTCATACCCCCCCCCTTGTTTTTGGTTTTTACTAGTTTTTTTTTTTTTTTGGGGGGGGGGGGGGGGGGGAGAATACAAGTATCATGTGATGATCTATGTATGTTTGCATGCTATATGTGATTTCTTTAGTTTTTGGTTGTGATAATGTGTGAAAGTTGGTTAAATTTCGAGATCCATAGCAAAAAGGGTGAAAGAGTCATAAACAAAACATAATAAGCAACATATATCATAGATCTAAGAGTCCTTAAGTTTAAAAAGAGAAAAACAAAACCAAAAGAACCTTATAAGTGCCATATTTGCAAAAATAACAAAGATTGGGTATAAATTGTTATTTTTCGGCTTTATGAGGTTTATAAGTTGGTTATTTGTATAAAATCTGATTTTTATGAAAATAACACTTTCCAAAGAGTCAAAAACATAAAATTTAGCTTAATGGGCTTAAAAGTGGGCCTAATGGGTTTTGGGCCCAAAGTTGCGAAAAATGAGATTTTAAGGGGTTGAATTGGAAAAAATTAACAAACTATGGGTCTAAAATGTAAATAAACTTTTTCAGGGGCTAAAATGAGTTTATTACCAAGTTTGGACTAAAAATGCAAAGTTTTTGATTTTTGGGTCAAAATTGTTAAACTTACGGAAATTGGGCTAAAAATGTAAACTTCTTATATATAAAAGCTGGATATGAAAAATACAATAGTTTTGGGTTGAAATTACCATTTAAACAAAGTTTGGGTCAAAACGGTCAAGAAAAATGGTTTAAGGACCAAAAATGTCAATTTTCATAAAAATGGACTAAAAGTGTCATTTTTATAGAAAAAGGGGTTGCAATGGTCAGACTAAATGTTTTTGGACCAAATAAACAATTATAAATCTTTGGGTTAAAATATAAAACTCATAATGCACGGCTTTAATATATATATATATATATATATATATATATATATATATATATATATATATATATATATATATATATATATATATAACTAAAGGTTCGTTATAAATCAAACGTTAAGATATTTTTGTTTTATCATTTCAAATAAACAAGTAGCATACAACCAATACCAACACTACGAACTTAAACTCGACAAACCATAATGATTCAATGATTGGGTTCAAATATTTTCTATTCGTGCTATTGGGCCGTATGACCGAAGATCATGATTACTTGGGCCCAATATAATCACACAGGATTATTGGGCTTCCGGTGACCCAATAGCATGCCTAACGGACACTCATTGGCTTTTACATGTTGTCGGGCCTTAGTGGCCTAATTGCATTGCTAGTATGGTCCAAAAATCCATCATAAGTGAGATGGGCTAACGCGTCCGTCGCATAATCGACAGTCTATAATAACATACATGATTAGTGGGCCTCTGTTGCCCACTTCTCTTTGTCTGTTAGGCTTACCTTTTGGTTCAAGTAAACATAAATCAGGTTGTTAAACAAGGTAAATCAAATTCAGTTGGATTTAGTTGGAAATAACGGGTGACACCAATGAGTGTCGGTCGTAGTCTGTAATTATAAGTAGAGTCTCCTGGAAGGAGAGTAAGAGTTTGTGTATAGATCTATACAGGGGTGATTCGCCCACACCTAAGTTGTTCGCTACAGTTAGACTCGACCAGTCTAGGGTGACAAAATCTTAATTCATTACCGGCATTCGCAAGGATGCCAAGACAGACGAATTAGTCATTATTATGCATGGTTACAACGACTCACATAGAGATCCAACACCATCAAAGTAATCATGGGAAATCATATATATTCGATTGTGACGATAAAATAATATAAAAAGATCATACTATCTAAGTCGGGAAAACATCGTGTTTTCCTGGGAAACAACATTATTCACTTTTACTTTCAACAACGATAACACAAGAGTCCATTATGAGAAACATATCACTTTTACATGTTTGAATTCATTCACGCATATACTTATGGATCATCGCACCTATTTCGTAAACAATTTCTGTTTTAGAAAATATCAGATTTTCTGGGTTTTACAAACAATACAAACTATTTTTATATCAAACATGCTTATGAACTCACCAACATTAGATATGTTGACTGTTTTCTGAATAACTTGTATTCTCAGGTAACCGTTAGAATGAAGAATCATCAAGTGTGTTTTCGAAATTTCTTTTGTGACACATTAGTTATCAAACCATTTATGTTATGGATATGTAATATTTAAACAATATACTTGATGCGAACAATGACAATTGTACTATGTAATGTTGGCGATGTATGTGTTTGCTTCATGTATATTCATTGTGATGATATTTCAATTTAAGTCACACGAACCCCCGGACGTTTCCGCTGTCTGGTTCGGGGGTGTGACACCTAAGTGCTTGGCTAAGCCTTGACTGATTTGATTTGTTTAATTAGTCGGTCATCATAATTCGGAAATCGGGAAACAACAGATGGACATATAGAATGATTATAATCCATGCCTTAGTTCATACGATATCTAGAATGGATGAATATATGATCCCTTATCTAATGGACACGTCATTGACTAGGTCAGAGTTCGATAGCGGCTTTTAAGAGTTACGATTGCTAGTCGGGTTGTGGAGTCGTACTTGCAATAATAGTTATTAGACTTATCCAAGTGGGAGACTGTTGGATTAATGTTTAAGTCCATAACTCTAATTGGTATGTACTTGACCCAAGAGTAGCATGGTCCATTTGGGTTACATATCACCAGGACAATTTGGTAGGATGGACTTTTGAGAAGAGGTTATTTATGATTTATTAATATATTATAAGTTCTAATATATTAATATAAAATCATATTATTTAATTAGTATTGATCAAGAATTAATTTGGTGATCAAAAGAGACTAATTAAATATACGAGGATTGATTGTATAAATCATTCATTCTTATAAAGTGGCCTTATGATCCATCATTCTTTATGTTGGCCTAAACCCATGTGGTGACCCATGGATACTCCATGGAGGTTAAAACCCATGGAGACTAAGGAATGTGGAAAGCCATGCACATTAGGGTTTGCATGGTGTAACCCTAGTTGTGCCACACTATATATGAAACCGCTTGGTTGGTGAAATTTTGCTAGATAGACTAGAGTGTTCTTGAATATCCATAACTGATTTTTCTACATCAGACTCTCTCAAAAGTCATCCTTTGTCCAAAGGTGTGTTGTGATTCCATTTGAGGCATTCACATTATTGGTGCTAAGATCTTAAAGGTTCAAGGCTTTCAACTACAACAAAAGGCATGTCATCTAACTAGAAGTTTGTAGCATAGACACTCCATTATATGCTAGTTAGGATGATGCTTTAGCATATTGAAAATTTGCATGTATATTAGAGAAAACATAGATCCAAATCATTTAGGGTTGCATCTACACCTTAGGAGTGTTAGAATGCTCAAAACCCTTCAGTAATTTCATGAACAAATACAAATTTTGTAAACAATGCATGTTGGTATCTATAATGTATGATGTTAGGTTGCTATGTCTCATTTATAATCAATTTTTATGATATTACAAGATGAAGTCACTGGCCCCCAGGCATTTCCTCCGTCCCGGTTCGGGGGTGTGACACCTTATTATTCTCCTATGTCCAGAAAATCCTAGTTCGTGCATCCTCTCCTATATTTGTGTGTGTGTGTGTGAGCTTGAAGAGTGATTTCTTGGTGTTCTTTTGAAGGAGCTTGAAGTTTGAAGTGGCTTGATTAGAAGGAAGGCTATAGATCCAGAACCTACTCTTTTTTTGTAGTCATTTTGAGGTATAAAGTTGGCACCTTGCTTATCTATTTCTTAGATCTCTTTCTTGAAAGTTTATTGGCATATTTGGCTCATTTTTGGAATTGTTCATGGGTTGGGTATTGCATGAAGTTATCACTTCAGATCTGGACATTTTATGGCCTCACTAGACTTAAAGTTGCAAGATTTATCAAGTTCTAGGGCTCCTTCATGCTTTAGGTCCTTTATTAAGCCTCCTTGAGTTTTGGAGCCTCTTTGTGGCATGCATGGACATAAAGTCAGAACCTTTATGTGGTTGTCCAGGTATTGGGTATTAGATCTATATTTGAAGGCGTTAGACTTATTGAAAAAGGAATGCATGTGTTAAGCTGGGAAAACTCGACGAGTTTTCCAGCCACCTCGCTAAGTTGGCTAGGGTTTTCCCGATTCTATGAATACTATAGGAACTTGACGAGTTGGTAGGTGCACTCGACGAGTTGGGTCAACATGGACTATTGACCTTAACTGTTGAGTTTGACTTTGTCCATGGTTGACCAAGTTTGACTCTTGTGGGCATTTTGGGTATTTCAGAGTTTTAATAGAAACGGCCACATGGTGGCTGTAGGCATTTGAGTCCGGAGTTGAAATTTGGAGTTTGATCTTACCAGTTCAGCACTACTTGGGAGGTGAGTGTTCCTCACTGTAGTTGTTGGGTCAAAGTCACCAAGGTCGGCCCTTTGGATTGTTATCCTGGTTATTGTATAATTGACTAATGTAGTAATCGATTAAATCTGAATCTTGGTAGATAGGATAATGATATGCTTATTGGCCTGTTAGTCGACACAAACAAAAAAATGAAACAAGAAGGTTACCTGTTAGCTGGATGATTCCGTTTATCTTTGTCCCTTCGATCAGGCAAGAAACCGAAGACCCATCCACTCATCTTCTATCCACTGGAGCAAAGCACCCACCAATACCAACGACTTATACCTCACAGCCGGAAGAGATGAGCAAACCTTCGCTGCTTCTTCATGCTCGACGACGGCTGGAATAAGAGGAGACCCTAGTGTTGTGAAAAATGCAAAAGCAGGGATATAGAGGGAGAGAGATAGAGAGTGAGAGAGAAAGAAAGAGATTGTAGGAATTTCTAAACATAGGTAAACAATCAATTACCATTTTACCCTTATGATATTTTTTAAGTTACACTTTAATTCCTGTAATTTTAAGAATTTACATAAACAGCCCATTCGATAATAGTCTTAGATTTAGTTTTTTAAATGGTTCGGATGTGTTCTTGCGTTCTCAACCTTTTAGGTGTTCACATTTGATCCTAGTCCTATATATTATTAAACTTATAATATTATAATAGTATAAGGGTTGAATTTTAAACTTTTAAAATTCTAGGGTTTGGAATTAAAGTTTTAAAGTGTGACTTTACAAATTCCAAAACATGAGGGCATGTTTTGAAACTCTTCAAAACTTTTCAACTTCAAAACATATAAGTCTAATGGTCTTTTAAAATGAGACTCTATATTTTTCTATAACCTATGACTCTTAATGATTCATTTAAATGAAAAACTTTGGAATTCCATAACTTGAGGACAAGTTATGGAGCCATTAAAACATCAAGATCATCAATTAAACTAAGAAGCATGTTTAAGTTCTTGAATAAAGTCACATGAACAAGGTAATTTAAATCAAACAAATTCCATGTAATTAGACTAATCATATAAACTAATACAAAACATGAAATTTTGACAATCACCTTTCAAATGGATCAATATGATCATTACCATATATTAAAAAACATATTCTTATGATTCAAAATAGTTTGGGATAATGATCCTATCCATTTGTGGCCAAAAAATCGTTTTTCTGCACTCTACCTAGCTAACTCGATGAGTCCATGAACTGGACTCGTCGAGTATCTCATTTTGTACATGGACTCATCGAGTCCATCAGTGGACTCGGCGAGTTCATCAGTCAGAATGCATAAAACTCGATTTTTTCAACTTCAAAAACAAGTAGCATCAAGGATAATTGAAAACAAGCCTAGGCTCTGATACCATTGATGGGTTTTGAGCATTCATACACACCTAAGGTATACATGCAACCCTAAATACCTTAGATCTATGTTTTCTCTATTATACATGCAAACTTTCATTTTCCAAGGTATTACCCTAGCTAGCATACACAACTTTGATACTTGGGTAATAAAACAAGTTAGAGAACATACCGTTTATTGTAGCTTGTTTCTTGGAGCTTTAAGATCCTAGCACCAATAACGTGAATGCCTCAATTAGAATCACAAATCACCACTAACACTTGGAAACTTGGAAGAGTACTCTCTCTAACTCTTAAAATCGGCCACACTCTTGTGTATATTCTACGTGTCAATTTCTTGAACCAAAGGGCTTCTTATATAGTATGGTTACATTAGGGTTACACCATGTAAACCCTAATGTGCATGACTTTCCACATTCCTCATGATCCATGGGGTTTAACCTCCATGGAGTATACATGGTTCACCTCATGGGTTAAGCCCAACATACGGAATCATGGATCATTAGCCACATTATAAGAATGAATGATTTACACAATCAATCCCTATATATTTAATTAGTCTCATTTGACCACAAAATTAATTCCAAATTAATTCTTGATCCATACTAATTAAATAATATGATTTCATACTAATATATTATAACTTATAATATAGTAATAAATCATACATATCCTCTTCTCAAAAGTCCAAATTGTTCCGGTGAAGTGCAACCCAAATGGACCATGGTAAATTAGGGCAAGTACATACCAAATATAATTATGGACTTAGACACCTTATCCAACAGCAACAAATACTCATCAAACTCCTCCGAACCTGCTAGAATATAGTGGATGTTTCGAACAATAAGTTGGATGAAATGCTTTCCATCCTGCCACTTTATTCAACCACCTCAAAGCTCAGGCTCTGATTGTTGAAGCCTATGAAACCCTTACCTTGTAGATGAACACCAACTTTCAGAAGGTCTTTGATCATCCCTCGGAGTTTTAGCATTTAGGTTTGCTTGCTCCAGTTTCCAGCCCATGTGATGCAAGAGGGGGAGAAGGCACAAGCAAAAGACATCACTCTATCTCTTGGAAGCCCTCCTCGGAGTACAAACTTTGAGATGAGTCTAATGATGATTCTGTTCAAATCACTCCTACAGGTACTCCATCTAATGATGACGATGATGATGATGATGATGATGATGATGGTAAGTACATCACAACTGTTGTGATAGGAATTCAAGCTCCAAGGAAGTTTCCGACGAAAATTCTTTCCGAGGAAGTGCAATGGATATGGTCTGTTGTCTCATGCACATCATCCCTAGTTGACGTTCTATAAAGAAGCCGTGAAATGGCTAAGGCAAAGACTAAGCTCACGGTTGATGCATTCCAATCCACCCGGTCAATGATTCATCCAATTCCCTCACCAAGAATAGCTCCATTAGATGAAGGTTCTCCACTTCGCAAACCTGATAATATTTTGGAAGATCCCCTAATTCCTCCTCCTCCTCCAGAGTTTACCATTGATGAGAACATACAACATGTGATTTATGTTCTCAACAAACAACAAGAAAAAGGCACAAGGCCTATCTCGGAATTTCACATATCCGAACCGACCACCAAATAGTATGAAGGTTGGTCCCGGGTTCAAATAGATTAGGCCCTGGAAGAGAGAATTCGGATCCAAGCTCTTAAAGACAATCCCAATCCAATGTTAGGTCTTTCCCTTCTCTGTCTTAAAGGAATAATTCATGACTTGGACATAGTGCCATTCATGTATTATGATCTACTGGCCCAAGACTCGGACCATCTCGATCTTCCCATCTCTATGTACGACAAGTTCTCATTCAAATTTGCTCCTCTCCAACCAAAAGAGGACCCTCAACCATTATTGTAAGAGTAACCATAGTAATAATTATAGCCTCAGAGATGCTCAATCATTTCGTAATTTATTTTGTCCATGACACTTAATTAGCCTTAACATTTGAGATGTACCAAAACTTCGTTGCCTACCCTTAGTACGTATTTTTAGGAACTTACCCTCAATCACTTCTCTTTCATGCTACCCCTTCTTATTTCAAAATATATCTTTTCTAGATGTAGTAGCCAACCCGAAAGTGAACAAATTATTCCTAATCTCTTCTTTATTAGGCGGCGAATTTACACTTAGTGCTAATTTAGAACGCGACTTAAGGATCAATGCGGATTTAACGCTCAGTGCAGTTAGTGCTTCAGCAAAACTTATAGCTCACTTAATTCAGATAATATCTAACTAGATGATCTTTTTCGACCAGGTCGCCATGTTTGGATCATGATTTCCATGATCCTAATTTCCCACAATCTAGACCGTAGAACTCGAATTAAGGAAACACTAATTTGATTATAACTAAAGAATTGGGCTCTTTCCTTAATAAATTAACCCAAAATAATCAAAGATCTCTTCAGGTCACCACTTCTCCAGCTATACAATTGTATTCAACTGAGTTCTAATAGAATACATCATTGAATTTCGGGGCAAAATTCTTTAAACTGGGGGAGAAATTTTACAACCGTCAAATTCGAGTCGGTTCTAGATTTGAATAAACTTAGTTGCACGTATAAGCACGATGCATACTAGACTAGGTAACTAGAAAATAAGTTATAACCTATTAGAAACTTGGAAATAATTAGAATCAATGGATAGTATACTCAGATTTCACATTGATATGTGAATTCTACAACTACTTAACTGTAGTGAATATCCATATTTAGGTCACTCTTTGACTCGAACACCTTTTCATGAACCATATACGCACATCATGCACTTGACCTAGTGGTAGAAATTAGGTCAAAGTCTCATAGAAACTTAAGTCAAAGTTGAAGACTAGGACTAGTATACATGATTCCTCAATTTCGCTTGAATCTCGGAATCACTACATAGAATGCCAATAAACCGATAAAAATAAATTACAAACGTTAATTATAACTATAAAAGAGTTATAATACCATAAGATAATTTGAAGTCTCAGATATTCAATTTATTTTGATATTCAAAATTTATTAAACTCCAAAACCGTAAAAGCCATAAAATCTCATATTTATAAACTTTAACCATAAAAATTCTATAAAAATAACTATGAACCTTATAATATGATCTTATAATAAATAAAATTATGAGAATTAATTCTAGGAAAATAAAATTTATTACATTAACATTTACCCTAAATTTATAAGTCAAAAATCAAGGTTTTATGAATAATACATAGGTTAATGTGCATATTTTATTAAAAAAAAAAAAAAAAAAAAAATCATAATTTTATAAAAGATATGAAATTTATAAAAATGGAAGAGAGGGAAACCCTCTCTCATACCCTAAAATTCGTTCTCTCTCTCCCATTATCTCTTTTTCCAAATTAGAAATCATTTAAAACAATTCTTACACTCCGCCTCTTCATTTCTCTTCCACTCTCCTCTCTCTCACACTTTACCACCACTATTTTCTCTTCCTCTCTCCATCAACCATGAAATTTTCCAGAAAATATAATCTCATAACACTCAAAACTTTCATCATCAAGTGTTGTTCTTGAGGTAATCACAGAACCTTCATTCTCCTTTCACTTTTTTCGTTCATAACATGTGTGTTCATGCGCATTCTCTACTTCTACACCATTCTATGGATGGATTATGAACCATATGTTCATAACCACAATTTTTATGATGTTAGGGGTACTATTTAACCCAAAAACCAACATGCATGTGATGATCTTCAAGCTTAGAGGCTTGATCATCAAAGTATGTTGTTAAAAAGCTTTCAAATGGGTTTATAAATGATTTATTCCCAAATAAATATCTAAAACAAGTTTTTTGATCAAATCCAATTTTTCCCTGTATTCCACCAACAAAATGAGATGTTCTACAATTTTTCAGAAAATAATTCATTTTTCTTGATTTATTATATTTATTGCAATAAATTAGGTCAATAATTCATATAATATACTTTCTGAGGTCTATAAATCCTAGTTAAATTTGCGGATGACCCCTATGCTAAATAATGACTTCTCATTAAGTTTCATTGATTTTTGTTACTGTTTAGTGTGGTTTTTAATTTTCTTTTTGTGTAGCCCCAATAAATCATAAAACCACTTTAGATAATTTGAAAAGGGTATATAATAATTTTCGCAGATTATAATCTCTGTGGAAGACTTAGAAAAATATTTTAAGAATTTTTCAAAATGCATTCCTATTTTTCTCCGATTTTGGTATTTATAATGGCCTAAAAATAGAATAAATAGTTCTGCTTATCCAAAATTCATGACAATTTACCAAAACACCTTGTAGTACATGAGGATGCTACATAAAATTTTTGATGATTTTTCTCTTTTGTATACAAATTTTCTTCTATTTTTCCAAGATTTAATACACTTAAACCCAATTTTTATTAGAATAACACACAAAAATCATAAAATTGGGTGTTACAAAAATGGTGGGCAATTTTGGAAACTATTTTCTATTTATTTCAATTTTTATCAGAATAAATGCTCAAAAATCATAAAATTGGGTTAAACAGTTTAGAAACTGATTTGTATATTTTTCCCAACTTAAGTATGTGTAATGACATTACTATAAAACGTTTGGGGTATTTTCTTAACTGATTTCTATTTTTCATGAATTTGTATCTATTTAGAGAATTAAATATATGAAAAATGGTTATGCATATCCATAATCCATCAAAATTTATCTAGAAGTCTTTTAATACATTTAGAACCAAAATCTGAAGTTTGGTAATTTTTATTAACTGTCTAGTATATTTCATGATTTTATGGTTATTTAAGAAACTAAAATCGTGAAAAAATAGTCAGACAAATCAAAAATTCAAGAAAATTTATCTTGAGGTCCTTGACTTCAATTAAAACTGAAATGCAATCTTTGGTAAATTGTAGAACTAAATTGATTTAGTTTTTGAATATTTAATCATTCGAACACTTCTTAAAATGTTAAATATTAGCATTTTAATAATGGGAAATTTCCACTTAAATTTTTATATAACAATTGATTCATTGAAATTTAATATTCACAGAAAAATGTTTGAAACTTATCAATATTAAATTTGGACAGGTTATCGGCATAATTCTATTGTAGTAGTAAGTATACTAGTGTTAGCTTTCGATTAGAGACTCACTAGCGAATATCATTATTGTAGGAATCGATAGTGGTACGAGTGGAGCGTAGTCAAGGCACCATTTGCATCATCTCAATGCATTGTGAGTTTTCACGACTCCCCCTATTTTCGGTTTTTATGTTTTGGGGTGGAAAAGCATGTCCAAAAACCATTTATTATTCGTTGTATTTTATTTGACTTGTACCAAACTTGGTTGTTATATGTTGTTGTGTATGTGTATGCTATTGTTAATTCATGATGCCATATCGCGTTTAAGTCCCTGGAATCAGTTCACATAACTCATTAACTCATTTGAGCCTATGGTTATTATGGATAACGCTATTAGGAGGTAGACAACTCCTCACTTGCACGATTCGCTTGAGTGCATTTACCATATTTCCCTATGTTAGTAATAGACATAGAAGAGGGCACCCTTGGTCATTAGGCTTGGGTTGTAAACTCATGGTATAATCATTATGCACATACGAACCTTGTATCTCGTTTTAGCAACGAACTTTATTTCCCATGAGAATATGAACATTGCATCTTATTTGGGCAACATACTTTATCTCTCATGATGACAATGAACTTTGTTTATGTAAACTTATTTACTCATTTGCAATATATTTCTATTTATAGAAACTTTATTTCCCATGAGAAAATGAATGTTGCATCTTATTTGGGCAACATACTTTATCTCTCATGATGACAACGAACTTTGTTTATGTAAACTTATTTACTCATTTGCAATATATTTCTATTTATAGAAACTTTATTTCCCATGAGAATATGAACGTCGCATCGTATTTGGGCAACATACTTTATCTCTCATGATGACAACAAACTTTGTTTATGTAAACTTATTTACTCATTTGCAATATATGTCTATTTATGGAAACTTTATTTCCCATGAGAATATGAATGTTGCATCTTATTTGGGCAACATACTTTATCTCTCATGATGACAATGAACTTTGTTTATACAAACTTATTTACTCATTTTAGCAATATACCTTATTTATGGAAACTTCTATTAAAACTTTGATTACTATTCGTGAAACCAATGTTATTTTTAACCTGTGAGTACTCACCAACTATTTTTATAGTTGACGTTCGTTTTACATGCTTTTTCAGGAATCATCGAGTAAGTGGCACTTAAGGACACATCACTTTTAGGAGCATTCACATGTGTTTTATTTCAGTTTACATTGTAATTTCTTTTAAAAATTTGTTCAAACCCATTGTAAATTTATAATGATTTTTAAACTATGGCTGGTGTTCTCTTTTAACTTTTGCTATGAAACTCTTTATACTGCTACGCCTCGTGTTTCTGCTTTAGTGGGGTTTGATAGAAAATGGTATCAGAGCTGAAGGTTATAGAGAATACCGGTTTTCCTTTGGAGAACCACAACTATAGCCAAAAAAAATATTCTAAATATTTTTAAAATACTGAACATACTACTTGTATAACTAATTCGAGTACACATTATTAGACTTTAATTAAGTATAGCCTGGCCACCTGTGATTAATTAAGGAAAGTTAATGTGAGGCTAGAATCGGTTATAGTAGAATTATGTTCAAAACAATTTTCAACTTAAACTTTTGAAAAAAAAAAATTTCGATGTGTGTACGGACATTGCATATTAGAGGCATTGATCTAGATACACGTAGAAACTAAGTGCACTTTTATAACAATGCATTTATTTAAAATTATTCTTGTCTTTATCAAGTCCTAGGTTAACCATTTAGGTTATATCACTAGCCACTCTAGGAGCAATGCATATAGTACTAGAAATGGGTATTCCTCGGTACCTATTGACTTTGGATGCAAGGTTAGTAACTAGTTATACACTCGTAATAATCTTAAGTCAAAACATATACCAATTATTCTTTAATACCTCTTCATCGTCTTCATATTAGAGTTACAACTAGGAAAAAGCGTTTCGATACCGACACGAATGATAATTGGAGCATCGTGTAAGGAGGTAGATGAGTCGCCACTAAGTAATCACTTAGACACCATTGACGGGCATTCCGGATTCGATTCACGAGGAGACATGGAGGTTTAACCTATACGTGAGACCTTATTACCGTTCTATGCTTTAGCTATACGTTGTTTCCACCTTGAGCTTAAAACTTAACATAAGATGTCCCTTTGACCTCTATAAAAGGTCGTAAACTGCATTGACACCATGAAACATTTTTCAAATAATTTTTCTTGTCCTTTATCTTGGGGAAAAAGACATCGGTACTCGCCTTATACTCGACTTGTACTCGCCTTAGTATTTAGGTACGATCAACTACACTAACATACTTAATCCTTATTTCTTAATCTTCCATCAAAAAGTTATTTCGTTTCATCAGTTTTATTTATCATCGATAAAATACATTATAACCACTTCATACAACCCTTTCCTAACAATGTAAGCCATATTCTTGCTAAAAATATTTTGACAACTTGCTTTAACTTAATACTTTTCTTCAAAACTCAATTTAACCAACATTGTTTTTAATCTTGCTATTAAAATTTCATGTCAAATCAATTTCAATGGATAGATGTACTTTTAAGGGCATATAAACCATTTTAAACACTGCTTACCAGTTTGTCACGTTTTTGAAAAACGTAGAAACATTTTCTTTTATAAAAGTGTTTAAACTCTATGCTATAAAACTTAAACATATGACACTGAAGTTCATATTATGTGAAAAAGTTTCATCGAATCTTCAAAACAGTTTTCTTTTGACACTTTTAATAGCTTTCTTATTTAGGCATTGTACTTAACTTAAATGTGTTTTCTAATAACCTAACACGGTATGTTTACAACTTTCTAATCCAAATGTGTTTACAAGACATCACTGATGCCTACATTTCAAAACACACCTTATTTGTTTATTTTATTTCAAATTATTTTTATAATCTATGAAGTTTCAAAATTTACAACAATGCAAAATTTAGTGTTCACTTTTAAACTCCCAGTGACGCACTTTCAAAAAATGTGATTATTCTTTTAAATATACTGAGTTTTACCTTATCCGTTCTAACCATTGTTGGACTCAAGCCTAAAAGGGTGAAGACTGTCAGATTTTCAACTACCAGTTGTAGTGCTTCTTCTTTTTCACAATTGGAGTTTAACTTAATAGATAACTCGTGAATTTTAAGCAATCCTTAGCAAACACTTTAAAACTCCCATATGTTTATTTAATCATCAATATACATCAAATATTGAAGTTTGAAATATATCTCAACCTGGTTTTAAATCTACTAATAGGTATTGTTCTTATAATTTTAACAACAACAATCATGCCCGCCGCTACCTTCCTTTTTCTTTCCCCTGAACTATATTTCTCGCTCTGCTTTTTATTTTAGATCTTGCACGCCATAATATTAACATAATGCATTGTCTAAATTTGTTTCTGTCTACTTTGTTTCTCCTGGTATCATGTCTGTACACATAAAGACTAGGAGTCTACCCTTTGGTTTTGAGTGATTAATACGAGTATAGTCATGAGACATACCTTTGATTTAGTCAACTTTAATATATTCAATTACGCCTTTTATCATATACATCTTGTTTTTATTTTGAAATCTACTATAAACAAGTGATCCTTATTTACATTTGCTCATTCGTTCTAAATTCAAAAACTTGATATAAAATGCAATTTTCATTGTATATTTCCTTATAACTAATACACAAGATGAATCCCTTACTGTAGCACCTGGTTCCTGGTACGTAAAAATTTATCGAAGTAATTGTCATTTTAGCCTTGGACTCGGCGAGTTGTAGGTCCGACTCGCCAAGTAGGGACGCGGTCCGGGGGCACGCTTAAGTTGGCGACTCGGTGAGTCCATATCCTGGACTCAGCAAGTCATTGCTGTTTGATGAAACCCTAATTCCAAGGGTTTGCCCCCTATTTAAGCTAGCTTGTGCGACCCAAGCTCGCCCCCATTCACCCTTAGAGCCCTATATCTCGTCCAAGATTTGTTTCCTTGTGAGTTTGAAGCATTTGGTGTGTCCTCTTGAAGTTTTGGAGTGGGAAGAAGAGTAGATCAAGAAGAAGAAGAGGAGGTCAAGCATCTTTGTGCTATCTCAGTGTGTTCCCTAAGGTATAACTCGTTTCTCCCTTTTTTTCTTGGTTATTGTCCCTCATAGCTCCATTAAAGTCCTCCTTGAACCATTTTCAAGCTTGTGTATGTTTGAGGGTTCGTAATAAGCTGATTGACCTTTAGATCTAGGCATGATTGAGCTCCATGGGCTCAGATCTACTGCCTTTTTGGAACCATATTGCATGAAAGCCCTAGATCTACCCTTTTGGTGCATTTTAGACCCTAAAACCCTCATGGTTGCCTATTTACACGTAAAGTTGGAAACTTTACGTGTTAATCAAGTCCCAGGATCATGGATCTATGTAAGGCATGAGCTGGATTCAAGCAGAATCGATTATATATAAATTGCATGGTAACGACTTGGTGAGTCGTTCATCGGACTCGGCGAGTCGGGTCGCGAGTCCCAGGGTTGTTCCCTTTTGTGTCTGCAAGTTGGAGTAGTGAGTCATAGTGTATGACTCAGTGAGCTGGAAGCCAGACTCACTCATGAAGTAACTCGGTGAGTCAATGCCATGACTCGGCGAGTTCAAGACAATCTTCTTAGATCAAGAAAAGACTCGACGAGTTGTTCATACAACTCGGCGAGTCATAACGTAGAGTGTTCTTCGGATGAAGGTGAACTCGGTGAGTTGTTCATACAACTCGGCGAGTAGGATGCATGACTATTAAGACTTAGGTATAGAGAAAGGGACTCGGCGAGTCTAGTCAACTGGCAGTTGACTATGACTTAACTCATGACTTGTTAAGGGTAAATGGGCAATTTACCCTGAGGGCGGTTAGCAGTATTTGACTAAGTCTTTGGTGGGAATTACAGTTGGAGGATTCCCGGAGCAGCAGCAGACAGACAGACAGACTATTCCCATGCAGATCAGCAGCTACTATGAGGTGAGTTACCTTCCAGTAGTGGTGGGTCTAAGGCTACAATGCCGGCCCACCAGTAGGAGATGTATGATAGATGATTGTCTTTGTGATATCATCTAGGTTGCTACTACCTGTGATATGTTTATGTGGTAGTATGATATGATGCTATGTGTTAGTGACACTAAGGGGAGATAGTCCCCAGATTATCGGTCGATAGGGCCAAAGGAGCGATCATGCCCAGCCATGCTAGATAGATTACGAGATATATGTGTTATGTGGTAGTAGTAGGGGGTGAAATAGTCCCCAGAATCCAGTCGAGAGGGCCGAAGGGGGAGACCAGCACCCAGATATGCTAGCCAGTATCCGATCGAGAGGACCAAAGGGGAGACCAGCACCCAGGTATGCTAGTTAGTATCCGGTCGAGAGGACCGAAGGGGAGGGAAGCTCCCAGTTATGCTAGATAGTATCCGGTCGAGAGGACCGAAGGGGTAGGTCGGGCACCCAGATATGCCTGACGATATATGCATGTTATGTGATTGTATGGTTTGTGGTAGGTTGGGGGAACTCACTAAGCTTCGTGCTTACAGTTTTCAGTTTTGGTTTCAGGTACCTCTTCTTCGAAGGGGAAGGAGCTGGCGCGGTAGCGGTCCATCACACACATGCTTCGTATTCCGCATCATGAGAACTTCCTGGGGATTTGTACTCTAACATTATTATTTTTATTGAAATTTTTTCCAGACATGCGATATCTTATTAAAATACTATGATCAGTAAATGTTTTAATTCGAATGTTTTGTTAAAAATATGTTTTCAAAAATGAAATTTTTGGCTCATATTTTGGAGTGTTACAAGTTGGTATCAGAGCCCTGGTTTAAGGGATTCGGACACACCTTCGGGGGTGTTTGAACTCAAATCGAGGGATTAAAAGATTTTGGAAAGAGAAAATGTTTTCTAAAAGGATAAGTAAAGGGTTTTAAGAAAGAACAAGGTGTGTGATGTGCGCGACCGGCCGAGCTCAAGTAGGTATTCCCCAATGTACCCATACAAGTTTATTTATGTTTATCAGTTTCTATAGAACAACATGCTAGAATAGGACTAAGGATCTAGGAGTGATGCCTTATGTGCCAGCTTTATGTGCTTCAGTATATGAGAGAGTTGCATGCTAGAGTTGAGTGAACAGCAGTAGGGTAGCCTGTTTAGGTTATTCCTGATAGTACGAGTTTAGCATTGTATGCTAGTTCAGTTTTCTCTATGAGGATAGAGTTGCTTAAGATTGTTTTCTTTATGTCCAAATGTTGCTTGCTTTGTGCTATATGGGCTTTGAAGTGATGGGAGTTAGCTGTTAGGTGAATACGTTAAAGTCATATGTAATCAGGGTTGAATAATCTTAGAGTATTAGATTTGACTCTATTGCGTAGCTCATGTTTGAGTCCTAACCGTAATAGGGATGAGTCCCTTACTCGAAGGATTATCTGAGCCTCGTCACATGTGATTGTATTCGGGTAATAGCTAATTGGCATCACTAAGAGGCCTTCAGCAGCTGAGGACTGGGTTGGGTGGAGTCAGAGGTTTCCTAGGGTAAGCCTAGGATAAAGAGTAGCAGTGATCAGCGGTAGTGGAAGGGACCTGGTTGAGTCGAGGCAGTTTTTGGGGAAGGTACGGATAGATGTGGAAGGTAGTATGGGCCCGTACTACTGAAAGCAGAAGATCCGTACCTGAACCGAGGAAGGCTAAGATAAGACCAAGGAACTTGTAGTGGGTGGGATCCCTCCAGGGGTATCAGTATCGCTAACAGTTGTTATTTCTTTGTATTTCAGAATGGTGGTACTATGCCAGAGGCCAGCAGTTGGTAGTTCAGGAGAGGGATCGGGTTCGGGATCAGGTTCCGAGCCAGTAGATAAGAGGTTGCGCGAGTTCATCGCGTCTGAGATCACCAGAGGTATCCTTGAGTCGACCCCCATTATCTTCGGGTCGATCAAGGAAGGGATATTGGAGATGATGGAGGACCGCCTCCGGGCATTTAGAAGTGACATAGCATCTGGCCAGTCGGGATCTCACACACTGTCCTTCAAGGACTTTCGGGGCAGTGGTGCACCGGACTTTCATGGGGCGAAGGACCCCATAGCTGCCAGATGATGGATTGAAGAAATTGAGTCTGCACAGTTGACTAGCTTCTGCCCTGAGGGGTTGAAGGTGAGATATGCAGTAGGATGTTTAAGAGATCGAGCTAGGGATTGGTGGGAATCTATCGGTGACTCGTTGGGAGCCTCGGCTGTCGAGGCTATGACTTGGTCGGACTTCGTGACCAGGTTCAGGGCAGAGTTTGCACCGGCTGTCGAGCTTCAGCAGCTAGCCAGGGAGTTCCTAGATATGAGACAGACGACGGAGACTGTGGTGGAAATCACCGCCAAGTTCCGGGAGAGGGCGTTGCTGGTGCCCCGGTACGCGGGTGACGAGGATATGAGGAGGACCCGTTATCATGATATGTTACGAGCTGATATTCGGGAGCATGTTAGTTTTTCAGCTTGTCCTACCTTGGACTCCATGATTTCCAGGGCGAGGGAGAGGGAGATAGATTTGGAGCACATTCGGAAACGGAAGGTGGAGGAAGGACAGTCAGGAGGGGCTTCAGGGAAGAAGCCCAAGGGATCAGATGTGGGGCCGAAAGGCCAACAGGTACGGGGCCGCTGCAGGAAATGCGGCAAGACGCACGAGGGGGCATGCAGGTTGGGATCATTAGGCTGCTACAAGTGCGGCAAGTCTGGGCACTATAGCAGGGATTGCACTGTTCCGGCAGCAGTTATTCAGATGTATGAGTTGCTGTGTTTCCACTGCAACCAGAGGGGCCACAAGAAGGCCAATTGCCCCCAATTGACAGTTTCAACGCCAGCTCCAGCGACCCTGCAGATCACAGATGGCCGGCAGGGCAAGGCAGAGGCTCCAGTGGTGAGGAGTCGGGCATTTCAGCTGACCGCCGAGGAGGCACGCGCTGCACCCGATGTAGTGACGGGTATGATTCTTTCCTTCTCACTTATTTATATGATGTTATGATATTGATATGTACTCGGTTTCTGTATCTATATGTGTTAGGATCGTTCCATTTGAACGGCATCCCAGTCCAGGTGTTGTTCCACTCGGGTGCTACCCGATCGTTTGTTTCCCTTGCGCTTAGCAAGAAGTTCGTTGAGTCCTCGGGCATGTTGGATTGCCCTTTAGAGGTAAAGATTGCCGATGATCGATCGGTGCGAGCATCAACAGTGTTCAGGGATTGTGTTTTGAGGTTATTTTAGGAGCGTTATCTGGTGGATTTGGTTCCCATACCGTTGCGGGGGAATAAGTTGATTATAGGCATGGACTGGTTGAGCCCTAATGGGGCGGTGATAGATTGCGCACAGCAGCTAGTGCGGGTCAGGACCCCAAGTGGGGGAGAGTTGGTGATCCACGGCGAGAGGCCACAGCATGGACCTATGGTATGTTCAGCAACGAGAGCTAGACGCTACCTTTAGCAGGGATGCGCAGGTTATGTCGCATATGTGATGGCTACCCGGGAGGCGGGTAAGGTGACAGTGAGCGAGGTTCCAATGGTGCGCGATTTCGCAGATGTTTTTCCAGAGGAGCTTCCTGGGATACCTACAGAGTGACAGGTGGAGTTCAGGATTGACCTCGTTCCTGGTGCGGCTCCAATAGCCAAGGCACCGTATCGGTTAGCTCCTCCTGAGATGTAGCAGTTGTCTATGCAGCTATAGGAGCTGTTAGACAAGGGATTCATTCGACCGAGCAGTTCACCTTGGGGAGCCCCGATTCTATTCGTGAAAAAGAAGGACGGGTCGCATCAGATGTGTATAGATTACCGGGAGCTGAACAAGGTAACGGTGAAGAACCGATACCCACTCCCGAGGATTGATGATCTCTTTGACCAGCTTCAGGGAGCGTCTTGGTTTTCCAAGATCGATTTGCGTTCGGGTTATCATCAGATGAGGTTCAGAGAGGAGGATGCGCAGAAGACCACGTTTCGGACGCGCTATGGCCATTATGAGTTCGTGGTTATGCCGTTTGGTCTCACCAATGCTCCTGCCGTGTTCATGGACCTCATGAACCGCGTATGCAGACCGATGCTGGATCGGTCTGTGATAGTTTTCATTGACGACATCTTGGTTTATTCCAAGACACAGGAGGAGCATGAGGAGCATCTGAGAGAGGTTTTGGAGACACTGAGGAGGGAGAGCTTGTATGCCATGTTCTCCAAGTGCAAGGTTTGGTTGCGCGAGGCGCAATTTCTCGGACACCTTGTCAACTAGAATGAGATTTCAGTAGACCCGGCCAAGGTGGAGGCCGTGATGAGATGGGAGGTTCCGAAGTCTCCATCCGAGATTCAGATTTTCCTAGGATTAGCAAGCTACTATCGTAGGTTCATTCAGGATTTCTCCAAGATAGTCGTACCCCTGACACGGTTGACTAGGAAAGTCGTGGTCTTTTGATGGGGGCCTGAGCAGCAGGTAGTGTTCGAGACTCTGAGGCACAGATTGTGCGAGGCGCTAATCTTAGCCCTGCCTGAGGGCGTAGAGGATTTTGTGGTATATTGCGATGCGTCGATCTCAGGCTTAGGCGCAGTGTTGATGCAAAGGGGGCATGTCATTGCTTATGCCTCGAAGCAGCTGAAGCCTCACGAGGCGAACTACCCGACACACGATTTGGAGTTGGGGGCGGTGGTCTTCGCCCTCAAGATATGGCGGCATTACCTTTATGGGGTTCATTGTACCATTTACACGGACCACAAGAGTTTGAGGTAACTCATGGATCAGCCGAATCTGAACATGAGGCGGCGTCGGTGGTTGGACGTGGTAAAGGATTATGACTGAGAGATCCTTTACCACCCGGGGAAGGCCAATGTGGTGGCCGATGCGCTTAGCCGCAAGGCGGCGCCGATCAGGGATGTTTGCATGAGGATGAACGTGGTGACTCCTCTATTGGAGCAGATCCGAGAGGCCCAACATGAGGCTATGAAGGAGGATCATCGGAAGAGTGAGCGAATAGTGGGTCCAGTCACCTCTTTCGATTATGATAGCCGGGGGTTATTGACACTACACCGTAGGGTGTGGGTGTCGTATCATGGAGGCGTGCGCCAGATCTTGATGGAGGAGGTGCACAAATCCCGATTCTCTATTCACCTAGGGGCGATGAAGATGTATCAGGATCTTCGCCTAGACTATTGGTGGCCCTGCATGAAGCGGGATGTGGCATGGTACGTCGAGCGGTGCGTGACCTGCAGGAAGGTTAAGTCCGAACATCAGAGACCGCATGGAAAGATGCAGCCGTTGGACATTCCGTTGTGGAAATGGGAAGATATCACGATGGATTTTATCACGAAGCTTCCCAGGACCGCGCGTGGAGTAGATTCGATTTGGGTCATCGTAGATCGATTGACCAAGAGTGCTCATTTTATTCCGATTCAGGAGAGCATTTCGGTCGAGAAATTGTCCGACATCTATATTAGGGAGATTGTGGCGCAGCACGGGGTGCCAGTATCTGTTATCTCGGATAGGGATGTGCGTTTTACTTCCAGGTTTTGGAAGAGGTTTCATGACGAGTTGGGTACTCGTTTGCATTTTAGCACCGCCTTTCACCCGCAGACAGATGGTCAGAGCGAGCGGACCATCCAGAATCTGGAGGATATGTTGCAGGCGTACCTGCTAGACTTCAGTGGTAGCTGGGATACTTATCATCCCTTGGCTGAGTTCTCGTACAACAACAGCTACCACGCGAGTATCGACCGCCCTCCATTCGAGATGTTGTACGGACGGAGGTGCAGGACTCCGATATGCTGGGGAGAGGTTGGTCAGAGAGTTTTGGGGAGCACCGAAGTGGTGCTCAAGACTACCGAGAGGATTCAGCAGGTTCGGAGCAGGCTGCAGACTGCGCAGAGTCAGCAGAAAAGTTACGCCGACAAGCGTCGATCAGACCTGGAGTTCCAGGTCTGGGATATGGTTCTCCTGAAGGTGTGGCCTTGGAAAGGTGTCATTCGATTCAGGAAGCGGGGCAAGTTGGGCCCAAGATTCATTGGTCCATTCAGGCTTGTAGCTCGGGTGGGCAAGGTGGCATATAGGCTGGATCTGCCAGCCGAGCTCAGCCAGATCTACAGCACCTTCCATGTCTCCCAGCTGCAGAATTGTCTCGTGGATGATTCAGCGGTGCTACCATTAGAGGATATATAGGTTGATGACAGCCTGAATTACATTGAGCGCCCAGTCGCAATCCTCGACCGGAAGTCGAAGGATCTAAGGAACAAGAGGGTGGAGTTAGTGAAGGTGCAGTGGCAGCACTGAAAGGGGTTCGAGTGGACTTGGGAGCCGGTGGAAGAAATGATGGAGCATTACCCTGAGCTGTTTCAGGATCGAGCAGCAGACTTCGAGGACGAAGTCTAAAATAAGTGGAGGAGATTTGTAGAACCTGGTTCTTGGTACGTAAAAAATTATCTAAGTAATTGTCATTTTAGTCTTGGACTCGTCGAGTTGTAGGTCCGACTCGCCGAGTAGGGACGCGGTCCGGGGGCACGCTTAAGTTGGCGACTCGGCGAGTCCATATCCTGGACTCGGCGAGTCATCACTGTTTGATGAAACCCTAATTCCAAGGGTTTGCCCCTTATTTAAGCTAGCTTGTGCGACCCAAGCTCGCCCCCATTCACCCTCAGAGCCCTATATCTCGTCCAAGCTTTGTTTCCTTGTGAGTTTGAAGCATTTGGTGTGTCCTCTTGAATTTTTGCAGTGGGAAGAAGAGTAGATCAAGAAAAAGAAGAGGAGGTCAAGCATCTTTGTGCTATCTCAGTGTGTTCCCTAAGGTATAACTCGTTTCCCCCTTGTTTTCTTGGTTATTGTCCCTCATAGCTCCATTAAAGTCCTCCTTGAACCATTTTCAAGCTTTTCTATGTTTGAGGGTTCATAATAAGCTGATTGACCTTTCGATCTAGGCATGATTGAGCTCCAGGGGCTCGGATCTACTACCTTTTTGGAACCATATTGCATGAAAGCCCTAGATCTACCCTTTTGGTGCATTTTAGACCCTAAAACCCTCATGGTTTCCTATTTACACGTAAAGTTGGAAACTTTACGTGTTAATCAAGTCCCAGGATCATGGATCTATGTAAGGCATGAGCTAGATTCAAGCAGAATCGATTATATAGATATTGCATGGTAACGACTCGGCGAGTCGTTCATCGGACTCGGTGAGTCGGGTCACGAGTCCCAGGGTTGTTCCCTTTTGTGTCTGCAAGTTGGAGTAGTGAGTCATAGGGTATGACTCAGTGAGTTGGAAGCCAGACTCACTCATGAAGTAACATGGCGAGTCAATGCCATGACTCGGCGAGTTCAAGATAATCTTCTTAGATCAAGAACAGACTCGACGAGTTGTTCATACAACTCGGCGAGTAGGATGCATGACTATTAAGACTTAGGTATAGAGAAAGGGACTCGGCGAGTCTAGTCAAATGGCAGTTGACTATGACTAAACTCATGACTTGTTAAGGGTAAATGGGCAATTTACCCTGAGGGCGGTTAGCAGTATTTGACTAAGTCTTTGGTGGGAATTACAGTCAGAGGATTCCCGGAGCAGCAGCAGCAGCAGACAGACTATTCTCACCCAGATCAGCAGCTACTACGAGGTGAGTTACCTTCCAGTAGTGGTGGGTCTAAGGCCACAATGTCGGCCCACCAGTAGGATATGTATGATAGATGATTGTCTTTATGATATCATCTAGGTTGCTACTACCTGTGATATGTTTAAATGCTAGTATGATATGATGCTATGTGTTAGTGACAGTAGGGGGAGATAGTCCCCAAATTACTGGTCGATAGGGCCGAAGGGGCGATCATGCCCAACCATGCTAGATAGATTACGAGATATATGTGTTATGTGTTGGGTTTTGAGCAATCGAACACTTCCTAAGTGTGCATGCAACCCTAATAAACCTTGGATCTATGTTTGTCTAAATACATGCAAAATAATAATTTTCAAGGTTTATAACCTATCTAACATGGCATGGGGAACATTTCAACATAAAAGAGTTAGAAGAGATTACATACCTTTTGTTGAGTTTGGTTCTAAGGAGTTTGAGGGCCAAGCACCAATAGTGTGAATGCCTCAAATGGAATCACAAACACCACAAACTCTTGGAAAACTTTGAGAGAGTATACACCTTGTTTAAAATCAGCCACACACATGCACACACACACACACACTAGTTCACTAGTTTTCTCTTTGGCTTCATTTCATGCTCCATAAGCATGCTTATATAGTGTGCATGGTTAGGGTGAAACCCTAATAACCCATGTCTTTTCCTTTCCAAGGATCCATGGGTTAAAAGCTCCATGGATCATCCATGGACTTCCACATAAGCCTAGCCCATTAACAAATGAGTATTAGCCCACACTATATAAAACAAATAGCCCAAAATCTAATTAGTCTTTCTTTTAATCTCTAAATTAATTCATAATTAATTTAAGACTAAAACTAATTAAATAACGTAACTTCATATTAATATATTATAACTCATAATATATTAATAAACATATGTGTATAACTCTCATAAAATTATCCATAATAGTTTGGATGAGATGCAACCCAAATGGACCATGCCGGTCGGGTCAAGTATATACCAAATAAGTTATGGACTTAGACACCTTATCCAACAGACTCCCACTTGGATAAGTCTAATAACTGTATTTGCCTATAACTTCAGGAACCAACCAGCAATCGTAGCTCTCGAAAACTCCCTCGAACAATGAAGACTCTGTCGAACTATGAAGCGCCATTTTAGATAAGTGATCACATAATCCTCTGTTCTCATGATATCAGTCGGACAAACACATGGAACTATGTCTTGCTTATTGTCTAGCATTTGTTTCTCGATTTTCCGATTTGTTTGACGAAGAACTTCACTGAACACATCGGTTTAGTTCTGACCAGGCCTGGTACATGGGTCAACACAAAATCATCGAGGGGCCCAGATACCGCTTCTATTTCTAGAAGGAACAGATAAACTTCGACTGATATGCTTGTTCTACTACTTATTGAATTGTACACAAAGGCACGTTTTATAACATCAAGTTACTGATGCGTTTACGTGCAATCAATGCACAACCAACTCATAGGTAACAACTCATCTCTAGGTTTAAAGATTTATATGATGTTATCGTCTCACGATCACTCGAGATAAATTCCATGAAGTGATACAAGTGAGCGTGGGTTTATACCAATACTCATAACTTATGAGTACTCATGAATGTTGCAGCAACCATTGCCATGTCTAAACACCTTTAAGGCATCTACAAACCCAATTCATGACAATCTTGATTCATACCTACTTCCAACGTATGATCGATTGTGGAGGTTTGAATAAATTAATTATTCTGGAAGTCAAAACATGCAAAACTGAAACAATAGTAAATAATTGACAATGATAGTAACACTTTGCTCATAAATAAATCACAAATCTTATTCATCATCAAACGTCGATTACATTTTACAAGTTTCAGGAAAACTATCTAATCTGTAAAACTAATATCGTCCCTCAGCCCGATGCGTCTCGCATGCTGAAAATGCTTAATCCTCGTCAGTCCCTTCGTAAGGGGATCTGCAGGATTCTCATCCGACGATATCCTCCTTGTCACAAGGAGTCCTTCTTCAATCTTGTGTCTTATGAAGTGATATTTTCTGTCAATGTGTCGGGATCTGCCATGATCTCTTGGTTCCTTGGCTAAGATAACCGCACCATTGTTGTCACAGAAAATCTCTATAGGTTCCTTAATAGCTGGTACAACTCCAAGGTCTCCGATGAAGTTCTTTAGCCATATCGCCTCCTTCGCTGCTTCACTCGCTGCTATATACTCTGATTCACAAGTCGAATCAGCCACCGTCTCCTGCTTGGAACTCTTCCAAGAAATTGCCCCTCCATTTAAGGTAAAGATCCAGCCCGACTGAGAGCGGAAATTATCCCTATCAGTCTGAAAACCAGCATCACTATACCCTAATACTTTCAAGTCATCACTGCCACCAAGGGTAAGGATCCAGTCCTTAGTCCTCCGCAGGTACTTGAGAATGTTCTTTACCGCGGTCCAATGAGCCTTGACAGGGTTCCCCTGATACCTGCTGACCATGCTCAAAGCAAATGCCACATCAGGACGGGTACAAGTCATAGCATACATGATTGAGCCAACCGCGGAAGCATATGGTAATTGGCTCATCTCAGCTATCTCTGCCTCTGTACTCGGACTCTGAGTCTTACTCAGTTTGGTATTGCTTTGGATCGGTAAATCTCCTTTCTTGGAATTCTCCATGTTGAACCTTTTCAACACCTTATCCAAGTAGATACTCTGACTAAGTCCAATTAGTCTTCTACTCCTTTCTCTTAATATCCTTATCCCTAGGATATAGGTAGCCTCCCCTAGGTCCTTCATAGCAAAGCACTTCCCAAGCTAGGACTTAACCTCCTGCAAGGTTGGGATGTCATTTACTATGAGTAGTATGTCATCCACATACAGTACCAAGAAGCTAACTATACTCCCACTAGCTCTGCCATACACGCAAGACTCATCTTCTCTTCTCGAGAATCCAAACTCTTTTACCTTCCCATCAAAACAAAGATTCCAGCTACGAGATGCTTGTTTTAATCCATAAATGGATTTCTCAAGCTTGCATACTCTATTAGGGTACTCAGCACTGACAAAACCCTCTGGCTGATTCATGTACACATCCTCAGCCAACTTTCCATTAAGGAAAGCGGTTTTGACATCCATTTGCCATATTTCATAATCATGAAATGCTGCAATGGCTAACATAACCCTAATAGACTTAATCTTTGCTACCGGCGAGAAGGTTTCATCATAATCAATACCTTGAGTTTGAGTAAAACCCTTCGCAACTAGTCGAGCCTTATAAGTATGCACTTTTCCTTCTATGTCTGTCTTCTTCTTGAAGATCCATTTGCACCCGACTGTTTTACGGCCTGGTACATTGTCAACCAAGTTCCAAACTTGATTGTCATACATGGACTGTATCTCGCTGTCCATAGCCTCCTTCCATTTAGCATACTCCGGGCCTGCCATGGCTTCCTTAACACTGCTAGGTTCATCCAAATTTACCAGTGTACTATCACTGATGAACGTATCACCTTCCGTAGTAATATGAAAACCATAATAAAACGAAGGTGTGTTCCTAACCCGTGTGGAACGCCTCGGAGGTACAGACTCGTCAGCTGGATCAACAGGAGCTTCCTCCTCAGGTTGATTGCTAGTGTCTGAGGTTCCTTCACCAATTGATTCTTGAATTTCTTCAAGATCAATCTGCCTCCCACTGTCTCCTTGGCTTATAAATTCTTTCTCGCGAAGGATCCCTCTTCGTGCTACAAAGACCACATTCTCACTGGGTCTGTAGAATAGGTAACCGAAGGATTTCTGTGGGTAGCCGATGAAAATACACCTTTCGCTTCGGGGTTCAAGCTTATCATGAGTTTCACGCCTCACAAAAGCTTCGCAACCCCAAATTTTGATGTGGTCCAAATTGGGAATCTTCCCAGTCCACATCTCATGAGGTGTTTTGGTAACCTTCTTTGTAAGGACTAGATTAAGGATATGGGTGGCAGTCTCTAAGGCATACCCCCAAAAAGAGATTGGTAACGAAACTCGACTCATCATAGAGCAAACCATGTCCAACAAAGTTCGATTACGCCTCTCAGCCACACCATTCAGCTGTGGTGTCCTGGGAGGAGTCAATTGTGAGACAATCCCACACTCCTTAAGATAGTCAAGGAACTCGGTGCTAAGATACTCACCACCTCGATCGGATCGAAGCATCTTAATGTTCCTGCCCAATTGATTTTCTACTTCCTATTTGAATTCCTTAAACCTTTCAAAGGTTTCGGACTTATGTTTGATTAAGTAGACATACCCATATCTACTAAAATCATCAATAAAAGTCACATAATACTGATTAGCATCCCTTGTGGCGGTTTTGAATGGCCCACATACATCAGTATGTATTAGGTCCAACAAACCCTCACCCCTCTCACAAGTTCCAGTGAAGGGTGATTTTGTCATTTTTCCAAGTAGACAAGATTCACAACTATCATCCGATTTAAGGTCAAATGATTCCAAGACTCCACTCTTTTGGAGTTGGCCTATGCGTTTCTTGTTTACATGTACAAGACGACAATGCCACAATGATGCTTTATCTAGGCTAGTAGAAGAATCAATATACAACACATTATTTCCTAGGTTGTCTACAATCGAAACAGTTTCATACACACCATCACAAGGTAATGCTTAAAATAAAACACATTATTAAAGAAAGCATTAATACCACCACATTCATTATCAAACGAAAAGGTAAAACCTTGTTTGTACAAAGCATGAAAAGAAATAATATTCCTCGCCATTTCAGACGAGTACACACATTTATTCAAATCTAATTTTAACCCATTATTAAGCAACAAAGTATAAACTCCAATCTTGGAAACAGGTGAAGCCTTCCTATTCCCCATGATTAAGTTTATCTTTCCGTGCTCCACATCCTCACTTCTTCTTAGGCCCTGCAAATCAGAACATATGTGAATACCACATCCTGTATCAAGCACCCAAGAGTTAGAGTATGTTGAGTAATTAGACAATATAGTGTAAATACCTGCATAGGTGGGTTTCACTTTCCCATCCTTTAGATCCTGCAAGTACTTAGGGCAGTTTCGCTTCCAGTGTGCCTTTTCATGGCAATAAAAGCATTCAGCATCCTTGGGAATCGCAGAAGGAGTGGCAGAACCGTTCTTGGTCTTTGATGAGGAGCCTTCAAGAGACTTTCCCTTGGTACCCTTCGAAGGGTGCTTCCTCTTCTTCCCTTTGCCTTGCCCAATAGCTAAAACAGGGGTAGATGTTGGAGTAGGAGTAGTAGAGGTAACAACCGCTTTACCCTTAAGACCGGTTTCCGCGGTCTTCAAGAGTCCTTGAAGCTTGCTGAGGGTAACTTCCTCCTTGTTCATATGATATGTCATTCGAAAATGATCATAACAAGAAGGCAAAGAGTGAAAAATGATGTCAATTGCCAACTCCTCGGGGATGTTAACATTCAGCTTCAGCAAACGGTCCACATACCTTTGCATCTTTTGCATGTGGCTCGTGACGGATTCACCGTCCTTCATGCGGGTAGTTATTATGGAGGAGATTATTTCATACCGCTCCTGACGAGCACTCTGATGGTACCTTTCCATCAGGTCTTGGTGCATCTCAAAAGGGTAGAAATCTTCATACGACTTTTGGAGCTCGGCTGTCATCGTGGCCATCATGATACATGCCACCTTAGTAGCATCTCTCTCATGAGTCCTGAATTCAGCGATCTCCTCAGGAGTAGCAGTAGACTCATCAAGTTCTTTTAACTCCTTATCGAGGACATATTCCTTGTCCTCGTAACGAGTAACCATCCTGATGTTCCAAATCCAATCCATGAAGTTGGAACTGATGGGTTTTGAGCATTCTAACACTTCCTAAGTGTACATGCAACCCTAATAACCTTGGATCTATGTTTGTCTAATTATCATGCAAAGTTGAATTCCAAGGTTATATTCCTATCTAGCATACATGGGGAACAATTTTATCATAAAGTATAGATAGAATAACTTACCTTGTTGTTGTTTGTGTTCCTTGAAACCTTGTGAGCCTAGCACCCCAAGTGTGATGCCTCAAATGCTTCACACAACACCAAATGCTCTTGGAAGAACTTATGAGAGAACACACACTTCTTCAAAATCGTCCAAGCCCTCTTATTTCTTAGTGTAGCCGATTTTAGGTGGAGAACATGTTACTTATATAGTGTTGACACATCTAGGGTTAAACCCTAATGTGTCATGACTCTTCATTTCCATGACCCATGGGTTTGTAACTCCCATGGAGCATCCATGGAGCATCCTATGGGTGGAACCCAACTTGATAGTCCATGGAGCCTTTTAGCCCACTATACAAGATATGGATGATTTACATAATCAACCCATATATTTAATTAGTTATCTTTTGATCACTTAATTAATTCTAAATTAATTCTTGATCAAACTAATCAAATAATATTATTAATATATTAGAACTTATAATATATTAATAATCTCCAAGTGTTATTTCTCTCATTTAGTCTATCCAATTGCATGGTGCCATGCAACCCAAATGGACCATGCCGGGTCGGGTCAAGTACATACCAGAAATAGTTATGGACTTAGACACCTTATCCAACAGTCTCCCACTTGGATAAGTCTAATAACTATTACTGCAAGTATGACTTCAGGAACCGATCGGCAATCGTAGCTCTTTACAAGGTTTCTCGAAACTGAGAAAATGATGGTACGCCATTTAAGATAAGTGATCATATAATCCTCTGTTCTAGATATCAGTCAGACAAATACATGGAACAATGTCTTACTTATTGTCCAACAATTTTTTTCCCGATTTCCGATTTGTTTGACAAAGAACTTCATTGAACACATCAATTTAGTTCTGACCGGGCCCGGTACATAGGTCAAAACAAAATCATCGAGGGGCCCAGATATCAGCTTCTAATCCAAGAAGGAACAGATAAACTTCGACTCATATGTTTGTTCTACTACTCATTGAATTACACACAAGAGCACGATTTATAACATCGAGTTACCAATGCGTTTTTCGTACAATCAATGCATAACCAACTTTTAAGTAACAAATCATATCTCTAGGTTTAAAGACTTATATGATATTACCGTCTCACGATCACTCGAGATAGAATATCATGAAGTGATTCCAGTGAGCGTGGGTTGAGTCCAATGCTCAGAACTTATGAGCACTCATGATTGTTGTAGCCTTGTCCCAGACCTCTACAACCAAACATGACAGTCTTGATTCATACCTACTTCCGACATATGACCGACTGTGGAGGTTTGAATAATATGTTATACCAAACAAAATTATTCTGGAAGTCAAAACATGCAAAAGAAATATAGTAAACGATCGACAAGAGATAGTAACACTTTACTCATAAATAAAACACTTTTATTCATCATCAAATGTCAATTACACTTTACAAATTTCGAGGTTATCTAACTACTAAATCTAATATCATCCTTCAGCCCTATGCTCCGAGCATGCTGGAGATGCTTAACCCGAGTCAGTCCCTTCGTGAGGGGATCTGCTGGATTCTCATCTGATGATACCCTCTTTGCCACGAGGAGTCCTTCTTCGATCCGATGTCTGATGAAATGGTATTTTCTGTCAATGTGTCTGGATCTCCCGTGATCCCTTGGTTCCTTGGCTAAGGCAACAGCACTTTCACTATCACAGAAAATTTCCATTGGCTCTTTAATAGCTGGTACAACTCCAAGGTCTCCAATGAAGTTCCTCAGCCATAACGCCTCCTTTGCCGCTTCGCTAGCTGCAATATACTCTGATTCACAAGTAGAATCTGCCACTGTCTCTTGCTTGGAACTCTTCCAAGAAATTGCTCCTCCATTTAGGGTAAAGACCCAGCCCGACTGAGAACGGAAGTTATCCCTATCAGTCTGGAAGCTAGTATCACTATACCCTACAACTCTCAAGTCATCACTCCCACCGAGGGTAAGGACCCAGTCCTTAGTCCTTCGTAGGTACTTGAGAATATTCTTTACCGCAGTCCAGTGTGCCTTGCCAGGGTTCCCCTGAAACCTGCTAACTATGCTCAGGGCAAAAGCTACATCAGGTCGAGTACACGTCATAGCATACATGATCGATCCTACAGCCGAAGCATAAGGTACTCGACTCATTTCTGCTATCTCAGCCTCAGTGCTAGGGCTTTGTGTCTTACTCAATTTGGCGTTACTCTGGATGGGCAACTCTCCTTTCTTGGAGTCTTGCATTCTGAATCTCTTCAGAACCTTCTCCAAGTAGGTACTTTGACTAAGTCCAATTAGTCTTTTACTCCGATCTCTTAAGATCCTTATCCCCAAAATATAGGCAGCTTCACCAAGGTCCTTCATAGCGAAACACTTTCCAAGCCAGGACTTTACTTCCTGCAGGGTTGGAATGTAGTTTCCTATGAGTAGTATGTCATCCACATACAATACCAAAAAGCTAACTATACTCCCACTAGCCTTGACATATACACAAGATTCATCTTCAGTCCTAGAAAAGCCAAATTCCTTGACCTTTTCATCAAAGCAAAGATTCTATCTGCGAGGTGCTTGCTTTAATCCATAAATGGACTTCTCAAGCTTACACACTCTATTAGGGTACTCGTTGCTGACAAAACCCTCTGGCTGACTCATGTAAACATCTTCAGCCAACTTCCCATTAAGGAAAGCGGTTTTGACATCCATTTGCCAAATTTCATAGTCATAAAATGCGGCTATGGCTAACAGAACCCGAATAGACTTAATCTTGGCTACTGGAGAAAAGGTCTCATCATAATCCACTCCAGGAATTTGAGAGAAGCCCTTTGCAACCAATCTAGCCTTATAAGTGTGTACTTTACCATCCATGTCGGTCTTCTTCTTGAAGACCCATTTTCACCCTACAGTCTTTCGACCTGGTACATTCTCAACCAAGTTCCAAACTTGATTGTCATACATGGATTGTATCTCGCTATCCATAGCCTCTTTCCATTTAGCAGACTCGAGGCCTGCCATGGCTTCCTCGTAGCTGTTAGGGTCATCTTGACTTACTAGTGTCTCATCACTAATAAGTGTCTCACCTTCTGCAGTAATATGGAATCCATAGTAATGCTCAGGTGCACTCCTAACTCTCGTGGAACGCCTCAGAGGTACAGATTCGTCAATTGGCTCAACAGGAGTTTCCTCCTCAAGTTGAGGGCTAGAGTTTGAAGTTCCTTCACCACTTGACTCTTGAATTTCTTCAAGATCAACTTGCCTCCCACTGTCTCCTTGGCTTATAAACTCTCTTTCTCGAAAGACTCCTCTTCTTGCTACAAAGACCACATTGTCACTAGGTCTGTAGAATAGGTAACCAAAGGATTGTTGTGGGTAGCCGATGAAAATACACCTCTCGCTTCGGGGTTCGAGCTTATCATGAGTCTCGCGTCTCACGAAAGCCTCGCAACCCCAAATCTTGATGTGGTCTAGTTTAGGTACTTTACCAGTCCACATCTCGTGAGGAGTTTTGGCAACTTTCTTTGTAGGGACTAGATTAAGTATATGGGCGGCAGTCTCTAAGGCATACCCCCAGAATGAGATTGGTAGCGAAGCTCGACTCATCATGGAACGAACCATGTCCAACAAGGTTCGATTACGCCTCTCAGCCACACCATTCAACTGCGGTGTCCTGGGAGGTGTCAATTGTGAGACAATCCCACATTCCCTTAGATAGTCGAGGAACTCTGAACTAAGATACTCACCACCCCGATCGGATCGAAGCATCTTAATGTTCCTACCCAATTGATTCTCGACTTCCTGTTTAAATTCCTTAAACTTCTCGAAAGTCTCTGACTTATGCTTGATTAAGTAGACATATCCATCTCTACTGTAATCATTAGTAAAAGTCAAATAATAACGATTAGCATCCCTTGTGGCATGTTTGAATGATCCACACACATCCGTGTGTATAAGGTCCAACAAACCTTCACCCCTTTCACACGAGCCTGTGAAGGGTGACTTTGTCATTTTTCCAAGTAAGCATGATTCGCAACTATCATTTGACTTTAGGTCAAACGACTCCAAGACTCCATCCTTTTGGAGTTGGCCTATGCGTTTCTTGCTTATATGTCCAAGACGACAATGCCATAATGATGCTTTATCCAAGTTATTATTATTAGTAGAATCAATACACAAAACATTATTTCCTAAGTTATCTACAACAGATACAGCTTCATACACACCATCACAAGGTAATGCTTTAAAATAAAGTACATTATTAAAGAAAGCATTAATCGAACCAACTTCATTATCAAATGAAAAGGTGAAACCTTGTTTGTACAATGCATGAAAGGAAATAATATTTCTTGCCATTTCTGGCGAATAACAACATTTATTCAAATCTAAATTTAACCCACTACTTAGCGATAAAGTATAAACTCCAATCTTGGTGACAGGTGTAACTTTCCTATTCCCCATGATTAAGTTTATTCTTCCTTGCTCCACATTCTCACTTCTTCCTAGTCCCTGCAAGTCACAACAAATATGAATACCGCAACTGGTATCAAGGACCCAAGATTTCGAATGGGGTGAGTTATTAGAAATGACAGTGTAAATACCTGCATGGTTGGGTTTGACTTTCCCATCCTTCACATCCTGCTGGTACTTTGGGCAGTTCCGCTTCCAATGAGCTTTTTCATGGCAATAGAAGCATTCAGCCTCTTTTGGGTCAGAAGAAGGAGTAATGAAACCTTTCTTGGTTCCACTTGAAGAAGAGCCATCAAGGGTCCGAGCCTTGGTACCCTTCGATGATCTCTTTCTCTTCCTCCCTCGACTTTGCCCAATTGCCAAGACCGGAGTTGAGTCTGGAGTAGGAGTGATAGCAACCGACTTCCCCTTAAGACCTGTTTCTGCGGTCTTGAGAAGTTCACATGTCCTCAGGGAGTGCAAAATGATATCTATTGCGGAATTGATCATAGCACGATATGTCATGCGGAATTGATCATAGCACGATGGTAAGGATATGTCATGCGGAATTGATCATAGCACGATGGTAAGGAGTGCAAAATGATATCTATTGCAAGCTCCTCAGGGAAGTTCACATTGAGCTTCAGCAAACGATCCACATACCTTTGCATTTTCTGCATGTGGCTCGTGACGGACTCTCCGTCCTTCATCATGGTTGTTATCATGGAGCAGATGACTTCGTACCTCTCTTGTCGTGCACTTTGATGGTATCTTTCCATCAGATCTTGGTGCATTTCATAAGGGTAGAAATCTTCATAAGACTTTTGGAGTTCAGCTGTCATGGTGGCCAACATGATGCAAGCCACCTTGGTTGCATCTCTTTCATGAGTATGAAAGTCAGCGATCTCCTATGGAGTTGCAGTGGACTCATCAATTTCCTTAAGCTCCTTGTCAAGGACATATTCTTTGTCCTCGTAGCGGGTAATCATCCTGACGTTTCTGATCCATTTATTGAAGTTGGATCCATCAAAGGTGACTTTCCCACACAAACTCATAAGAGTAAAGGAGCCATTAGGATTTGAGCCAGAAGCATTATTTGAAGACATCTGAAAGAGAAGAACAAGTTTAGTTTAGATTTAAGAGAGTCCTTAATAAAACACCCAAATGTAATATTAAGGCTAGGATCCAATGACAATATAATATAACTTAGAAGAGGTATGTCGTAATCTAAGCTATACCATATTTGAAAGGTAGGTGAATGACGATTCACCAATTTCCACCACGAAAACCGAAATATTAGATATTTAGTTTTTATTGGTTTTAGAAATTCCTAGATTCTTTGAGATCCAATGAACTTTTCAAAGGCATGTTTCAATCTCGGGAGTGCCCTCCAGGTTTTGTGACTGGGATGCCGAGGATCACAAAACGAGGTGTGAAGTAACCATGCAAATCACTTGGTACCCTTAAAGTTTATCACTCAATCGATGTGCCGGTAAACCACACACGCTCCACCGATACTATAATAAACCTTAAGTCACCCTTTACCTACCTTGTTAAGTCCAAGTTAGTGTGCCGGTTAACCACACACGCTCCACCAACGACTTAGACAAAGTGTAAAGTGTAATTTCATGGATTAGCACCTTATTCACATTTTCCTAAAGTAACTAAGATTGGGAATTTAATAAACATTTAGTTACTTTATTTTATTCATCATACTTTGAATGAGAATTTATAAGTCCTTGTCTTACCCGTTCGGCTAACGACCCTCCACCACTCAAGCAAGCGGTGGAAGAGAATATACACCCATTAAGTCACCATTTTATAGGCAACAACCTTATACCCACCTTATAGACCGGCTTCGTGAATGAGGCGTACTAGCGGTAAGACGACTTTATTCTTATACATATATATATAATTATTAAATCATCATAATATAAGTATAAGGGTTGAATTTTAACTTTTAAAATTCTAGGGGTTGGAACTTAAAGTTTTAACTTAACTTTACTTGTTCCAAAACTTGAGGGCAAGTTTTGTAACTTTCAAAACTTTTCATTTCTTGTAACTTATGAGTTTAATAGAGTAATAAAATGAAGACTCTTCATTTTTCTAACTCTTGTATTTGTTTTAATGGTTTTAACTCAAGTGTGACTCTTGGTTTTCCATAACTTAAGGATAAGTTATGGACTCCATTAAAACAACTTATGATCAAGAATTAATCTACCACATAGGTTACAAATAATTCCTATGATCATCTAAAACATCATAAGAACAAGAACATGGATATGAACACAATCAAAAAATTACATTTAAAACTTTGTAATTTTGATAACTAGTTGTTGTAAATGAATTAGCAAAGACATTACACCACCAAAAACAAGTTTTCAATTACCAAAACAGTTTAGGGTAATGTTTCTAATTCATTTTCAGCAACTGAATCGAAATTCTGCAGTCAGTCGACCCTACTCGCCGAGTGCATGAACTGACTCGCCGAGTTGGTTGAAGATACTCATGGACTCGACGAGTCCCCCCTATAGACTCAACGAGTCCATTCGCAGACAGCAAGATTTCCGATTCTGTTTTCAACTTTTAAGCACAAATAAGAGCAAACAAGCCTAGGCTCTGATACCACTGATGGGTTTTGAGCATTCTAACACTTCCTAAGTGTACATGCAACCCTAATAACCTTGGATCTATGTTTGTCTAATTATCATGAAAAGTTGAATTCCAAGGTTATATTCCTATCTAGCATACATGGGGAACAATTTTATCATAAAGTATAGATAGAATAACTTACCTTGTTGTTGTTTGTGTTCCTTGAAACCTTGTGAGCCTAGCACCCCAAGTGTGATGCCTCAAATGCTTCACACAACACCAAATGCTCTTGGAAGAACTTATGAGAGAACACACACTTCTTCAAAATCGGCCAAGCCCTCTTATTTCTTAGTGTAGCCGATTTTAGGTGGAGAACATGTTACTTATATAGTGTTGACACATCTAGGGTTAAACCCTAATGTGTCATGACTCTTCATTTCCATGACCCATGGGTTTGTAACTCCCATGGAGCATCCATGGAGCATCCTATGGGTGGAGCCCAACTTGATAGTCCATGGAGACTTTTAGCCCACTATACAAGATATGGATGATTTACATAATCAACCCATATATTTAATTAGTTATCTTTTGATCACTTAATTAATTCTAAATTAATTCTTGATCAAACTAATCAAATAATATTATTAATATATTAGAACTTATAATATATTAATAATCTCCAAGTGTTATTTCTCTCATTTAGTCTATCCAATTGCATGGTGCCATTCAACCCAAATGGACCATGCCGGGTCGGGTCAAGTACATACCAGAAATAGTTATGGACTTAGACACCTTATCCAACAGGAACCATCAAAGATGACCCTCCCACAAAGATTCATGAGATAGAAAGAACCAGTTGGGTTAGAGCCTGAAGCATTAGTGTTGGAAGACATCTAAAAAGAGAGTAAGTTTAGATTAGATATATATGATCCTTAATAAGACACCCAAATGTAATATTAAGGCTAGGATCCAATCACAATATATTACACATAGAAGAGGGATGCCGTAATCTAAGTAATAATATATTTGAAAGGTAGGTGAATGACGATTCACCAATTTCCACCATGAAAACGAAATGATTTATTAGGTTTAATTGGATTTGAAATTCCTAGATTCTTTTGAGATTCATTGAACTTTTCAATGGCATGTTTTAATCTCGATTGTGCCCTTCAAGTTTTGTGACTCGGATGTCGAGGATCACAAAACAAGGTGTGAATAACCATGCTAATTCACTTGGTACTCTTAATATTATCACCTAATCAATGTGCCGTTTAACCACACACGCTCCATTGATCTATGACAAACATTAAGTCACCCTTCGTGATCCTTACTAGTCCTAGTTAGTGTGCCGGTTAACCACACACGCTCCACCAACGACTTGGTAAGGTACAAAGTGTGAATTCCATGGACTAGCACCATGTTCACATTTTTCCTAAAATAACTAAGATTTGGAATTAAAAGAGTTTAGTTATTTTATAATATTCATTATACTTTTAATGAGAATTTAAAGTCATTGTTCTACCCGTTCGGCTAACGACCCTCCACCGATCAAGCAAGCGGTGGGTGAGAGTATACACCCATTAAGTCGCCATTTTATAGGCAACAACCTTATACCCACCTTATAGACCGGCTTCGTGAATGAGGCCTACTAACGGTAAAACGACTTATTCTTATACATATATTTAATAATTAACCATTAATGTTATAAATAGTATAAGGGTTGAATTTTAACTATTAAAACTCTAAGGGTTGGAATTAAAGTTTAATAAAGTGTGTGAAACTTTACAAATTCCAAAACTTGAGGGCAAGTTTTGTAACTTTGCAAAACTCTTCATTTCATAACTTATGAATTAAAGGTTCATAAAAATGAAGATTCTTCATTTTCATGTAACTTATGTGTTTTAAGTGTGTGTTTAATGAAAGTGACCTTTGGTAATCCATAACTTGAGGACAAATTATGGACTCCATTAAAACACATAAATGATAAAGAATTAATCCTAAACAATTCAGCAAATAATTCCTATCATTTTCTAAATTCATAAGAACATGAACATGATCATCAAAAATTCAAGAATTATATGAACACATAAAATCATGGAATTTTGATATATGCTATTGTAAATGGATTAGAACAACCATTACACCAACTAAAATAAGTTTTATAACACCAAAACAATTTAGGGTAATGTTTCTAGTCCATTTCCAGCAGCAAAAGTCGAGAATCTGCACTCTTTCGATCCTACTCGTCGAGTGCATGAACTTACTCGCCGAGTAGGTTGAAGTTTGCCTTGGACTCGTCGAGTCCCCCCAATGGACTCGGCGAGTCCACCATGCTGACAGCAACGATTTCGACTTTTTTTCACTATTTTGCATCAAGTATCAAACAAGCAAGCCTAGGCTCTGATACCACTGTTGGATTTTGAGCAATCGAACACTTCCTAAGTGTGCATGCAACCCTAATAAACCTTGGATCTATGTTTGTCTAAATACATGCAAAATAATAATTTTCAAGGTTTATAACCTATCTAACATGGCATGGGGAACATTTCAACATAAAAGAGTTAGAAGAGATTACATACCTTTTGTTGAGTTTGGTTCTAAGGAGTTTGAGGGCCAAGCACCAATAGTGTGAATACCTCAAATGGAATCACAAACACCACAAACTCTTGGAAAACTTTGAGAGAGTATACACCTTATATAAAATCGGCCACACACATGCACACACACACTAGTTCACTAGTTTTCTCTTTGGCTTCATTTCATGCTCCATAAGCATGCTTATATAGTGTGCATGGTTAGGGTGAAACCCTAATAACCCATGTCTTTTCCTTTCCAAGGATCCATGGGTTAAAAGCTCCATGGATCATCCATGGACTTCCACATAAGCCTAGCCCATTAACAAATGAGTATTAGCCCACACTATATAAAACAAATAGCCCAAAATCTAATTAGTCTTTCTTTTAATCTCTAAATTAATTCATAATTAATTTAAGACTAAAACTAATTAAATAACATAACTTCATATTAATATATTATAACTCATAATATATTAATAAACATATGTGTATAACTCTCATAAAATTATCCATAATAGTTTGGATGAGATGCAACCCAAATGGACCATGCCGGTCGGGTCAAGTATATACCAAATAAGTTATGGACTTAGACACCTTATCCAACATTATGTGGTAGTAGTAGGGGGTGAAATAGTCCCCAGTATCCGGTCGAGAGGGCCGAAGGGGAGACCAGACCCAGGTATGCTAGTCAGTATCCGGTTGAGGGGACCGAAGGGGAGGCAAGCTCCCAGTTATGCTTGACAGTATCCGGTCGAGAGGACCGAAGGGGTAGGTCGGGCACCCAGATATGCCTGACGATATATGCATGTTATGTGATCGTATGGTTTGTGGTAGGTTGGGGGAACTCACTAAGCTTCGTGCTTACAATTTTCAGTTTTGGTTTCAGGTACCTCTTCATTGAAGGGGAAGGAGTTGGTGCGGTAGCGGCCCATCACACACATGCTTCATATTCCGCATCATGAGAACTTCCTGGGGATTTGTACCCTGACATTATTATGTTTATTGAAATGTTTTCCAGACATGGGATATCTTATTAAAATACTATGATCAGTAAATGTTTTAATTCGAATGTTTTGTTAAAAGTATGTTTTCAAAAATGAAATTTTTGGCTCGTATTTTGGAGTGTTGCACTTACGCTTATAATTTTTCTATATCCGAAAAATATATGTGAAGGATATGCTACCTTGTTTCTTATTTTCTTTAAATACATCAAAAGTTTTAAATTTTACGATTATCTATTCTCTAAATGATTGTTTTTGTAGAAACACTAAACTATAAATGCACTATTTTCAAAGATTGATATTTTTACACCTTTCTTAGAATAGTATTTTACTTTGCAATTTTCAGTGAGTTCCTAAACTTTCAAACTTGTTTTCATAAGTATTCTGACTCCTCGTAAATTTGAATTTGTCCTGACTTGGACAATTGGACAATTTCTCAAAAATATAATGCAAATATTTCTATACAAATTCCTTTAATGACGACTTAAGCCTTTAACCTTAATTAATCTTTATATTATTTTACTACCTTGTTGGATCGCCACACATGTATCTTCATTATCTTGGAATTATTACACATTTTGATAATACTGAGATTAATTATCATTTCTAAACACACATTTTGATAACAGTGAGATTTTTAATCACTTCTAAACACTTTAAATGCTATATACACAATGTGATTTAATTTATCATAAATCTTCATCCCCTCCATTTGCACCAATGACTCTCTAAATATATTTCTTCTTCAAATAAGGTTTTATTATTGTAAGAGTAACCGCAGTAGTAATTATAGTCTCAGAGATGCTCAATCATTTCGTAATTTATTTTTTCGATGACACTTAATTAGCCTTAACATTTGAGATGTACCAAAACTTCGTTGCCTACCCTTAGTACGTATTTTTAGTAACTTACCCTCAATCGCTTCTCTTTCATGCTACCCCTTCTTATTTCAAAATATATCTTTTCTAGATGTAGTAGCCAACCCGAAAGTGAACAAATTGTTCCTAATCTCTTCTTTATTAGGCGGCGAATTTACACTAAGTGCTAATTTAGAACGCGACTTGAGGATCAATGCGGATTTAACGCTCAGTGTAGTTAGTGCTTCAGCAAAACTTATAGCTCACTTAATTCAGATAATATCTAACTAGATGATCTTTTTCGACCAGGTCGCCATGTTTGGATCATGATTTCCATGATCCTAATTTCCCACAATCTAGACCGTAGAACTCGAATTAAGGAAACACTAATTTGATTATAACTAAAGAATTGGGCTCTTTCCTTAATAAATTAACCCAAAATAATCAAAGATCTCTTCAGATCACCACCTCTCCAGCTATACAATTGTATTCGACTGAGTTCTAATAGTATACATCACGAATTGAATTTCGGGGCGAAATTCTTTCAACCGGGGGAGAATGTGACAACCGTCAAAATTCGAGTCGGTTCTAAATTTTAATAAACTTAGTTGCATGTATAGGCACGACGCATACTAGACTAAGTAACTAGAAACTAAGTTATAACCTATTAGAAACTTGGAAATAATTAGAATCAATGGGTAGTATACTTAGATTTCACATTGATATGTGAATTCTACAACTACTTAACTGTAGTGAATATCCATATTTAGGTCACTCTTCGACTCGAACAACTTTTCATGAATCATATACACACATCATGCACTTGACCTAGTGGTAGAAATTACGTCAAAGTCTCATAGAAACTTAAGTCAAAGTTGAAGACTAAGACTAGTATACTTGATTCCTCAATTTCGCTTGAATCTCGAAATCACTACATAGAATGCCAATAAACTGACAAAAATAAATTACAAACATTATTTATAACTATAAAATAGTTATAATACCATAAGATAATTTGAAGTCTCAGATATTCAATTTATTTTGATATTCAAAGTTTATTAAACTCCAAAACCCTAAAAGCCATAAAATCTCATATTTATAAACTTTAATCTTAAAAATTCAATAAAAATAACTATGAACCTTATAATATTATCTTATAATAATTAAAATTATTAGAATTAGTTCTATGAAAATAAAATTTATTACATTAACATTTACCCTAAATTTATAAGTCAAAAATCAAGGTTTTATGAATAATATATAGGTTAATGTGCATATTTTATTAAAAAAAAAAAAAAAAAAAAAAAAAAAAAAAAAAAAAAAAAAAAAAAAACATAATTTTATAAAAGATATGAAATTTATAAAAATGGAAGAGAGGGAAACCCTCTCTCATACCCTAAAATTCGTTCTCTCTCTCTCCCACTATCTCTTTTTCCAAATTAAAAATTATTTAAAACAATTCTTACACTCCACCTCTTCATTTCTCTTCCACTCTCCTCTCTCTCACACTTTACCACCACTATTTTCTCTTCCTCTCTCCATCAACCATGAAATTTTCCAGAAAATATAATCTCATAACACTCAAAACTTTCATCATCAAGTGTTGTTCTTGAGGTAATCACAGAACCTTCATTCCCCTTTCACTTTTCCGTTCATAACTTGTGTTTTCATGCACATTCTCTACTTCTACACCATTCTATGGATGGATAATGAACCATATGTTCATAACCACAATTTTTATGATGTTAGGGATAGTATTTAACCCAAAAACCAACATGCATATGATGATCTTCAAGCTTAGAGGCTTGATCATCAAAGTATGTTGTTAAAAAGCTTTTAAATGGGTTTATAAATGATTTATTCCCAAATAAATATCTAAAACAAGTTTTATGATCAAATCCGATTTTCCCTGTATTCCATCAACAAAATGAGATGTTCTACAATTTTTCAGAAAATAATTCATTTTTCTCGAATTATTATATTTATTACAATAAATTAGGTCAATAATTCATATAAAATACTTTCTGAGGTCTATAAATCCTAGTTAAATTCGCGGATGACCCCTACGCTAAATAATGACTTTTCATTAAGTTTGATCGATTTTTGTTACTGTTTAGTGTGGTTTTGAATTTTCTTTTTGCGTATCCCCAATAAATCATAAAACCACTTTAGATAATTTGAAAAGGGTATATAATAATTTTCGCAGCTTATAATCTCTGTGGAAGACTTAGAAAAATATTTTCAAAATTTTTCAAAATGCATTCCTATTTTTCTCCAATTTTGGTATTTATAATGGCCTAAAAATAGAATAAATAGTTCTGCTCATACAAAATTCATGACAATTTACCAGAACACCTTGTAGTACATGAGGATGCTACATAAAATTTTTGATGATTTTTCTCTTCTGTATACAATTTTTCTTCTATTTTCCTAAGATTTAATACACTTAAACCCAATTTCTATTAGAATAATACACATAAATCATAAAATTGGGTGTTACAAAAATGTTGGGCAATTTTGGAAATTATTTTCTATTTATTTCAAGTTTTATTAGAATAAATGCTCAAAAATCATAAAATTGGGTTAAACAGTTTAGAAACCAATTTGTATATTTTTTCCAGCTTAAGTATGTGTAATGACATTACTATAAACGTTTGGGGTATTTTCTTAACTGATTTCTATTTTTCATGAATTTGTATCTATATAGAGAATTAAATATATGAAAAATGGTTATGCATATCCATTATCCATCAAAATTTATCTAGAAGTCTTTTAATACATTTAGAACCAAAATCTGAAGTTTGGTAATTTTTATTAACTGTCTAGTATATTTCATGATTTTATGGTTATTTAAGAAACTAAAATCGTGAAAAAATAGTTAGACAAATCAAAAAATCAAGAAAATTTATCTTGAGGTCCTTAACTTCAATTAAAACAGAAATGCAAACTTTGGTAAATTGTAGAACTCAATTGATTTAGTTTTTGAATATTTAATCATTCGAACACCTCTTAAAATGTTAAATATTATCATTTTAATAATGGGAAATTTCCACTTAAGTTGTTATATAAAAATTGATTCATTGAAATTTAATTTTCACATAAAAATGCTTGAAACTTATCAATATTAAATTTTAACATGTTATCGGCATAATTCTATTGTAGTAGTAAGTATACTAGTGTTAGCTTTCGATTAGAGACTCACTAGCAAATACCATTATTGTAGGAATTGATAGTGGTACGAGTGGAGTGTAGTCAAGGCACCATTTGCATCATCTCAATGCATTGTGAGGATTCACGACTCCTCCTATTTTCGGTTTTTATGTTTTTGGGTGGAAAAGCATGTCCAAAATCCATTTATTATTCGTTGTATTTTATTTGACTTGTATTAAACTTGGTTGTTATATGTTGTTGTGTATGTGTATGCTATTGTTAATTCATGAGGCCATATCGCGTTTAAGTCCCTGGAATCAGTTCACACAACTCATTAACTCATTTGAGCCTATGGTTATTATGGATAGCGCAATTAGGAGGTAGACAACTCCTCACTCGTGCGATTTGCTTGATTTCATTTTACCATATTTCCGTATGTTAGCAATAGACATAGAAGAGGGCACCCTCGATCATTAGGCTTGGGTTGTGAACTCATGGTATAATCATTATGCATATACGAACCTTGTATCTCGTTTTAGCAACAAACTTTATTTCCCATGAGAATATGAACGTTGCATCTTATTTGGGCAACATACTTTATCTCTCATGATGACAATGAACTTTGTTTATGTAAACTTATTTACTCATTTGCAATATATTTCTATTTATAGAAACTTTATTTCCCATGAGAATATGAACGTTGCATTTTATTTGGGCAACATACTTTATCTCTCTTGATGACAACAAACTTTGTTTATGTAAACTTATTTACTCATTTGCAATACATTTATATTTATAGAAACTTTATTTCCCATGAGAATATGAACGTTGCATCGTATTTGGGCAACATACTTTATCTCTCATGATGACAACGAACTTTGTTTATGTAAACTTATTTACTCATTTGCAATATATTTCTATTTATGGAAACTTTATTTCCCATGAGAATATGAACGTTGCATCTTATTTGGGCAACATACTTTATCTCTCATGATGACAATGAACTTTGTTTATACAAGCGTATTTACTCATTTTAACAATATACTTTATTTATGGAAACTTCTATTAAAACTTTGACTACTATTCGTGAAACCAATATTATTTTTAACCTGTGAGTACTCACCAACTATTTTTATAGTTGACGCACGTTTTACATGCTTTTTCAGGAATCATCGAGTAAGTGGCACTTAAGGACACATCACTTTTAGGAGCATTCGCATGTGTTGTATTTCACTTTACATTGTAATTTCTTTTAAAATTTTGTTCAAACCCATTTTAAATTTTTAATGATTTTTAAACTATGGTTGGTGTTGTCTTTTAACTTTTGCTATAAAACCCTTTATACTGCCACGCCTCGTGTTTCCGCTTTAGTGGGGTGTGACAGTATGAGGTCCAACAAACCTTCATCCCTCTCACAAGTACCAGTGAAGGGTCATTTAGTCATATTTCCAAGCAAACAAGATTCACAACTATCATCTGACTTTAACTCAAATTATTCTAAGACTCCAGCCTTTTGGAGTTGGCCTATGTGCTTCTTGTTAAAATGTTCATGACGACAATGCCACAAGGATTCTTTATCCAAACTAGTGGAAGAATCGATATGCAATACATTATTTCCTAAGTTGTCTACAACCATCACAATTTCATATACACCATTAAAAGGTAATGCTTTAAAATAAAATAAGCGTTTATTGCACCAATTTCTTTATCAAACGAAAATGTGAAACCTTGTTTGTACAAACCATGAAAAGAAATAATATTTCTCACCATTTTAGACGAGTAACAACAATTATTCAAATCTAACTTTAACCCACTACAAAGCAATAAAGAATAAACTCCAATCTTGGTGACAGGTGAAGCTTTCCTATTCTTTATGATTAAGTTTATCTTCCCGTGCTCCACATTCTCACTTCTTTTTAGTCCCTGCAAATCAGAACAAATGTGAAAACCATAACCTGTATCAAGGACCCAAGAATTAGTATGCGGTGAGTTATTAGAAAATATAGTATAAATACCTGCATGGGTGGGTTACTTTCCCATCCTTAACATCCTGCAAGTACTTTGGGCAGCTTCGCTTCCATTGCCCCTTATCATGACAATATAAGCACTCTGCTTCTTTTGGGTTGGAGGAGGGAGTAACAGGACCGACTTTAGTCTTGCTAAAAGAGGACCTATCAAGAGAAATTCCCATGTGACCCTTGGAAGGGGTCTTCCTCTTCTTTCCCATGCCTTGCCCGATTGCTAGGATTGGGACAGTAGCAGTAGGAGTGGTTACAACAGATTTCCCTTTGAGACCACTTTTGGTAGTCCTCAAAAGGCCCTGAAGCTTGCTCAAAGTGACTTCGTCCTTGTTCATATGATAAGTCATGCGGAACTGATCATAGCATGGAGGTAAGTAGTGTAGAATAATATCTATAGCTAGCTCCTCATTAAAGTTCACATTCAATTTAAGCAGACATTCCACAAACCTTTGCATTTTCTGCAAGTGGCCTGTGATGGTTTCACCATCCTTCGTCTTTGTTGTAATCATGGAGTGGATGATTTCATACCGCTCTTGACGAGCACTCTGATGGTATCTTTCCATCAGGTCATGGCGCATCTCAAAGGGGTAGAAATCCTCATAGGAATTTTGAAGTTCAGGAGACATGGTGGCAAGCATGATACAAGTTTCCTTGATGGCATATTTCTTATGTGCCCTAAAATCAGCAATGTCCTGAGGAGTGGCAGGAGACTCATCAATTTCCTTCAGCTCCTTGTCAAGGACATATTCCTTTTCCTCATAACGAGCAACCATCCCTATGTTCCTAATCCAATCACTTAAATTAGTTCCATCAAAGATGACTCTCGCACAAAGGTTCATGAGAGAAAAGGAGTCGGTAGGGTTTGAGCCAGAAGCATCATTGTTGGAAGAAATCTGAAAAACAAGAAAGTCAAAGTTTAGATTCGATATAGAGTCCTTAATATAACACCCAAAATGAAATATTAAGGCTAGGACCCAACACAATATTTTTACAATTTGGAAGAGGAATGTCGTAATCCAAGTTGCAATATATTTGAAGGTAGGTAAATGACGATTTAACAATTTCCACCATGAAAAACGAAATTGATTATTAGGTTTTAGATCAATTGAAATTCCAAGATTCTTTTGAAATTCATTGAACTTTTCAATGGCATGTTTAAATCTCGATTATGCCCTTCAAGTTTGTGACTGGGATACCGTAGATCACAAACAAGGTGTGAATAACCATGCATATATAATTGGTACTCTTAATGTCATTTATCACCTAACTGATGTGCCAGTTAACCACACACGCTCTATCGATCTATGACAAACATTAAAGTACCCTTTATCACACTTACTAGTCCATGTTAGTGTGTCGATTAATCACACACGCTCCACTAACGACTTGGTAAGGTGCAAAGTATAATTTCATGGGTTAACATCAGTTTCACATTTTCCTAAAGTAACTAAGATTGGGAATTTTTAAAACATTTAGTTACTTTATATCTATCATTATACTTTTAATGAGAATTATAGTCTTTGTCCTACCCATTCGGCTAACGACCCTCCACCAGTCAAGGAAGTGGTGGGTGAGAGTGGACATCCATTAAACCACCATTTTATAGGCAGTAACCTTATACCCCCCCCCCCCCCCCACTCTTATAGACCGGCTTCGCGAATGAGGCATAGTAACGGTAAGACTGACTTGTTCTTATATATATATATATATATATATATATATATATATATATATATATATATATATATATATATATATATATATTATAGGAGAGGATCAAATGAGAACACTTAAAAGGTTAAAAACCCGAGAACAGTTCTGGACCAATCATTTTATAAGGGTATATTACTAACTTTATATAAATATTAATTAATGATTTCCTAAAATCTAGGGATAATGATTTTAATTACCTAACAAAATTAATATTTCCTTTTAGTTAATGAAATATATATAAATGTTTTTCTTATGATTTTTCCCAGAAAATATTTATGACCGTTTCAAAAAAATTACCAAAAAAATTAATATTTCCTTTTATATTAAATCTGAAAAAGAAAATCTTAAAAAATATCATTTTCTACTATTTCACGTTTTTTATTTTAAAAAAATAAAGGAATAGAAAATAAAAAATAATGTAAAAATTCAATGCATTTTTCATAAATTGAAAATAAAAAATAATGTAAAAATTATCATTTTTTCATAAAATGAATACCTCTAATCATAAATAAATACACTCATTCGCATGAATACACTATTATTCATAAATAAATACAATCATTCACACATGAATACATTGTAATTTACAAATGAATACACTCTTATTTATAAATTAATACACATTCTGTCATAAATGAATACACGTGTTATTCATAAATAAATACAACCTTTCACACATAACTACAATGTTATTCATAAATGACTACACGTGCTATTCATAAATAAATATAATCATTCACGCACCCCCTTCAAGAAATTATTACCAAAAAATTCGAAAATTAGGATTTTTTTTCTTTCTTTGCCTCTGTTCTTCAGAAATGTTTTCCAGTGGGTCCTCCCATTGCAACCATTCTACCTTCTGAACATTCAAGCAAAGATTAATACAAAAAAATCCAATTATATATCATCCAGTAAACCAAATCACTAAATATACACACCAATTGGCTAACACAACCTTGCACTCTTTCTTATGCTTGGACTATTTCTTCACCTAATTTTACACACAAGCACCATTTCAATTCACAATCAATTTGATACAATTAAAATCACATCCTTCACAATTAAAAATTGATATGGCCAGATTTTCTTTTATCTTCAAGAACAAATAAAAGTACATTGAAATATAAATTGAATTCATTTAACTCTTCCCTTGGCTTCTTCCTTCCTTATCCAAACAAATCAACCAAACACCCCATTGAATGTTATAACAGTAGTCGGGAACCCAGTTGTCTTCCTCTTTCTTCTCCCCTCGGTAGCAAGAGCACAAATGGTGCTTCTTTCCACCCATTAATCAACCAAGAATCGGATCCAACCACTTGTTTGGACCATTTAAACAAATCAGCCTCAACCTAAACATTCAGCAATTTTCAATCAAAACAATCAAAAGAAAACATCTCAGTTCATTATTGATACAAGTCGACACAAACAAAAAAAATAAAACAAGAAGATTACCTGTTAGCCGGCTGCTTCCGTTTATCTTCGTCCCTTCGATCAGGCAAGAAACCGAAGACCCATCCGCTCATCTTCTATCCACTGGAGCAAAGCACCCACCAAGACCGATGACTCACACCTCACAGCCGGAAGAGATGAGCAATACATCGCTGCTTCTTCATGCCCGTTGGCGGCTGGAATAAGAGGAGGCCCTAGTGTTGTGAAAAATGCAGAAGCAGGGATATAGAAGGAGAGATACGAGAGAGAGAAATAGAGAGAGAGAGAGAGAGAGAGATTGTAAGAATTGCTAAACATAGGTAAACAATCAATTACCATTTTACCCTTATGACAGTTTTAAAGTTACACTTTAATTCCTGTAATTTTAAGAATTTACATAAACGGCCCATTCGATAATAGCCTTAGATTTAGTTTTTTAAATGGTTTAGATGTGTTCTCGCGTTCTCAACCTTTTAGGTGTTCTCATTTGATCCTACTCCTATATATTATTAAACTTATAATATTATAATAGTATAAGGGTTGAATTTTAAACTTTTAAAATTCTAGGGTTTGGAATTAAAGTTTTAAAGAGTGATTTTACAAATTCCAAAACATGAGGGCATGTTTTGAAACTCTTCAAAACTTTTCAACTTCATAACATATGAGTTTAATGGTCTTTTAAAATGAGACTCTATATTTTTCTATAACCTATGACTCTTAATGATTCATTTAAATGAAAAATTTTTGGAATTCCATAACTTGAGGACAAGTTATGCAGCCATTAAAACATCAAGATCATCACTTAAACTAACAAGCATGTTTAAGTTCTTGAATAAACTCATATGAACAAGGTAATTTAAATCAAACAAATTCCATGTAATTAGACTAATCATATAAACTAATACAAAACATGAAATTTTGACAATCACCTTTCAAATGGATGAGCATGATCATTACCATATCTTCAAAAAAACATATTCTTATGATTCAAAACAGTTTGGGATAATGATCCTATCCATTTGTGGCCAAAAATCGTTTTTCTGCACTCTGCCCAGCCAACTCGATGAGTCCATGAACTGGACTCGTCGAGTAGCTTATTTTGTACATGGACTCATTGAGTCCATCAGTGGACTCGGCGAGTTCATCAGTCAGAATGCATAAAAATCGAGTTTTTCAACTTCAAAAACAAGTAGCATCAAGTATATTTGAAAACAAGCCTAGGCTCTGATACTATTGATGGGTTTTGAGCAATCAAACACTACTAAGGTATACATGCAACCCTAAATACCTTAGATCTATGTTTTCTCTATTATACATGCAAACTTTCATTTTCCAAGGTATTACCCTAGCTAGCATACACAACTTTGATACTTGGGTAATAAAACAAGTTAGATAACATAGCGTTTGTTGTAGCTTGTTTCTTGGAGCTTTAAGATCCTAGCACCAATAATGTGAATGCCTCAATTAGAATCAAAAATCACCACTAACACTTGGAAACTTGGAATAGTACTCGCTCTAACTCTTAAAATCGGCCACACTCTTATGTATATTCTACGTGTCAATTTCTTGAACCAAAGGGCTTCTTATATAGTATGGTTACATTAGGGTTACACCATGTAAACCCTAATGTGCATGAATTTCCACATTCCTCATGATCCATGGGTTTTAACCTCCATGAGTATACATGGTTCACCTCATGGGTTAAGCCCAACATAAGGAATCATGGATCATTAGCCACATTACAAGAATGAATGATTTACACAATCAGTCCCTATATATTTAATTAGTCTCTTTTGACCACAAAATTAATTCCAAATTAATTCTTGATCCATACTAATTAAATAATATGATTTCATATAACTATATTATAACTTATAATATATTAATAAATCATACATATCCTCTTCTCAAAAGTCCAAATTGTTCCGGTGAAGTGAAACCCAAATGGACCATGCTAAATCAGGTCAAGTACATACCAAATATAATTATGGACTTAGACACCTTATCCAACAGCAACAAGTACTCATTAAACTCCTCCAAACCTGCTAGAATATAGTGGATGTTCCGAACAATAAGTTGGATGACATGCTTTCCATCCTGCCACTTTATTCAACCACCTCAAAGATCAGGCTCTGATTGCTGAAGCCTATGAAACCCTTACCTTGCAGATGAACACCAACTTTCAGAAGGTCTTTGATCATCCCTCGGAGTTTTAGCATTCAAATTTGTTTGCTTCAGTTGCCAGCCCATCTGATGCAAGAGGGGGAGATAGCATAAGCAAAAGACATCACTTTATCTCTTGTAAGCCCTCCTTGGAGTTCAAACTCTGAGATGAGTCTAATGATGATTCTATTCAAATCACTCTTACAGGTACTCCATCTGATGATGATGATGATGATGATGGTAAGTACATCATAATTGTTGTGATAAGAATTTAAGTTCCAAGGAAGTTTACGACGAAAATTCTTTCCAAGGAAGTGCAAAGGATATGGTATGTTGTCTCATGGAGATCATCCCTAGTTGACCTTCTACAAAGAAGCCATGAAATGGCTAAGGCAAAGACTAAGCTCACGATTGATGCATTCTAATCCACCCAATCAATGATTCATCTAATTCCCTCACCAAGAATAGCTCCATTAGATGAAGGTTCTCCACTTCGTAAACCTGATAATATTTTGAAAGATCCCCTAATTCCTCCTCCTCCTCCAGAGTTTACCATTGATGAGAACATACAGCATGTGATTTATGTTCCCAACCAACAACAAGAAAAAGGCAAAAGGCCTATCTCGGAATTTCACATATCCGAACCGACCACCAAATAGTACGAAGGTTTGTCCTAGGTTCAAATAGATTAGGCTCTAGAAGAGAGAATTTGGATCCAAGCTCTTAAAGACAATCTCAATCCAATGTTAGGTCTTTCCCCTCTCTGTCGTGAAGAAATAATCCATGACTTGGACATAGTGTCATTCATGTATTATGATCTGCCAGCCCAAGACTCGGACCAACTCGATCTTCCCATCTCTCCGTACGGCAAGTTCTACATCAAATTTGCTCCTCTCCACCCAAAAGATGACCCTCGACGATTATCAGAATTGAAAGAGAACGACTGAACACTTTTTACTCCTTGAACGCACATGCCCAAAAAGAAGTGTGGTCTTGGAAGAGAATAACCAAGATATATGGGTTCAGAAGGAAGGTTTTCACAAAATTTGACTTAAACTGTTTGTTGCATCAGTACTATCTCTATCGGAACAAGTCAACACAACTCACAATCATGTATGTTGACTTCCCCTCAATTAATCTGAACGACATCCTGACCATTACAACTCATTTCCAAACTCATCAAGATGATAAGATGAGCATTGATGCCTACACTGCTGCAATGAATTACTTGAAGGATTATGTCGCTGAGTTTTGCGGATGTGACTTCAAATTGGCTCATTTGTTCGGAACTGAAAATTCTTGGCAAAGATTGATTATAAACTATCTGAAGCTGAAATCTTGGTAGAAGGACCAATTGATGAACCGATGTTCAGATACGTATACTCGCAAAAGAAGACAAGCAAGAAGGACTTCTTCCGAGTCCTAGACAAGCACCTCGTACCCTCCAGATTTCTTTAGAAGTTTATCTCAAATGCAGTAAAGTCAGAAGCTCCAGAGCATGTGAAGACAAACTTCATCAGTCAACTTCAGTGGTATCTTGAAGTCCGAAACTGGTTGTACAAAGCTTATGTGTTCATCCAAGAAGAAGTCAACTGAGCTGACCAGATTGCTAATTTCAGTTAGGAGGAGATTGTTGAAACATGAAAAGTGAACCTCTAGCAATCACTAGTATGAAGATCCGAAGTCAGCAGTTTCCGAAGTAGAGATGGAGTTTGAAATGAAGATCAATCCAAGGTAGTGTAAAGATCCGAGATCAATCCGTCTGTTAGAACATTTATTATTTCTTGTCTTATTCATGATGTAACGTTTCATAAGACTTATCTTTTTGTATCTTTTAGATAATTAGATGTCAGTAGCTGATTATTAACCAATCCTAGGAATGTCTCTAAAGTTTTTATGATGCACCTCCTTAGTGTATTTTAAGGAGTATTTTGAATAATAAGAAATATGTTGAATTGTTACTCCAAAGATAGCAAAATTTCTCTTTAATTCACTTTCACCTTTCTCTCAAGTAAAGATCTTTCACAACATTCTTCTTGTTCATTTAATGTCTTTACATTGATTATACTCCTAGTTTTATTTCATTTAATATTGAGTACATTGTTGAATTACCAGACTCGACAGGAACATCTAATTAAGAGCAGACATTAATCTTAAATATTAACTGAATGTTTGAGTTTTCAAACCTGGTCCTTGCACATTATTTCTTGTACTCACAGTCAAGATAGCTTATAATAAATGAATAAAAATAGCTAATAAATATACCATAAAAGACTTACCATCATGTTCATGTTGTCCATGACCTTTATGTTATAGGCCCATAACATCCATCATCATGTAGAAAAGTATCATCCAACTAAACCCCATATATAGCCTGTAAAATTACAAGGTATACAATATAGCAACACAATATGAATGAAAGTTAGCCTGAAAAATTACAATATGAATAAAAGTTATATATATTGTATATACAAAAATAATACACTTTCTATTTAACATCCTACTTTGTTTTTTTTCTTCATTTTTTTTCATTATAGCATTGTAGTTTCCAAATTACATAAAAATACATATACAAAAATAATACTTTCCATTATAGCTTCCTATTTTATTTTTGTTTTATTCATTTATTTTCATCTATAACCTTATAGTTTCTAATTTGCATACACACAAATACAAATATATATATATATATATATATATATATATATATATATATATATATATATATATATATATATATATATATATATATATATATAATAAATAAAATAATAATAAAAAAAAAAAAAAACTTTCCATTATAGCATCCTACTTTGTTTTTTCCTTTTTTTCTTCTATATCATTATAGCATCCAAATTGCATCTAAACACACAAACTACATACATAATTTCATTACATACGATTACACGTATACAAAACTAATACATATTCCATTATAGAATCCTACTTTGTTTTTTTTTTTTTCACTCTTTTCATTATAGCATTGTATTTTCCAAATTTCATATAATGCATACATACATATACACATATTACATATACATACAAATACACTTTACATTATAGCATTGTATTATCGAAATTTCATACAAATACACAAATAATTTTTTTTTTTCATTTTTTCCATTATAGCATTGTACTTATACATATATAAACATATACAGTTATACATAATACACATCTATATATAAAAATCAACATATTAAAATACAGTTATACATACATTACAATCACAAATGACAAACAAATATACATATATAAAAATATACACTTAGAAATACCAATACGAATACACATATATAAAATACATAATTTTTCTATTTTCACCATTTATACATACATTACAAATATACATATATTATACATACTTACAAAAACACATACAAATACATACATACATACACATAATACAAATACAGAAATACATATATTATAAAGGAACCAGGTTGTGTAATCTGGAGGAGAAGGGTGGTGGTGGCGGTATTCTGGCAGCTTTCCAGCCAAATTCTGGCACAAAACAAGAAAAAACCCCACTAGATGTTGCAATAATCTACAGGGCTGCAACAATCTGACTCTTAAGTCGGTGGGAGAAGACAATAAAACTGAAATCGATGGAGAAGGTGGTGAAAACTCACCTATGGTCACCACCGTTTCTACTTCATCATCGCGGGTGTTACGATTCCTCGTCGCAAGGGATATGAATCGTCAACGGAATTAACGGAATTGGAGTAAGAGTCAACGAAATTGACGGATTGTGTTAGTATTCGCCGGTGGAGTAGTCAGATAAAAACGAAGGAAGAATACGAAAGGAAATCAACTGTGTGCTATGTATTAGAGAAATGAAATTGATGGGTATTAGCGGTAACAAAGACGTATCAGCGGCGAGAGATGCAAATTAGCGGCGACGAGTTTTAGAGGGAATTTATTGCGGTCTTTTTTCGAGTATCAGCGGTGATAGTCGTCGCCGCTATTGCTATGCACGACGTCTATTTTGAGCTGTTGGATTAGGAACAAATCAACGTCTACTGGGTTTTGACACGGATCTGGGTTTATCACCATTAACGGTGACAGACCCTCCTTTAGCGGTGACCAACCCCCTTTAGCGACAACATACCATTAGCGGTGACACACCCCTTTAGCGGCGACATACAACGTGAAAGTCGTATGCACCGCTAAAGGCATGGCCGCTAATGGTGATTATTGTTGTAGTGAATCGATTTAATAGGATCGAAAATGAAATGTAGTTACGTATTCGGCTTAAAGAAAAACTCTAGTCGCAATGAACCAACAACGGACAATATTGCTACATATAAGTTTAGCTCATTCTTGGATGATTCAATCTCCAAACATCAGTCACACAATTTGGTCTTCCTACTCTCCAACTTGACGAATCTACCAATTACCAAACAAACTCGTTGACCATCCTTATCTTTCCTATGTTCGTGCTCTTTAAATATTCATCGATCAATTAATGACTTTTCATTATAATGTATATAAAAAATTATAAGTCTACAGACCAAGTCAACCATAGGAATTCGCTGTCACACGAACCTGCATTATATGGTTTGTGTGTTTGATCAGTTTTTCTTGCCACTCGGAAATCTCCATTTTACTTTCAGAGATGGGCTCAAGAATCCGACACTTACTTATAATCTTTTTCATTCAAATTTGGATAACCACAGCTCAGAATCGAGATGGTAATTATTTCACTAAATTTGTTTCCATTCTAGTTTACTTGAGGCGAGTCACACCAGGGTCCTAGCTTGGGTTTTTGAAGTTTTATGGTGTTTAATTTGTCGTTTTTGTGATGGAATAGGTGCTGCCCTACAGGCTCTCAAGGAAGCTTGGAAGAACACTGTACCACCGAGCTGGAATGTGGGCTCAGACCCATGTCGCGATGGTTGGGAAGGCATCATGTGCACCAATTCACGTGTCACTTCCATGTAAGTCCTTCGGCCTTCTAGGGTTATTTCCACAGGGACTACTTTGACCTTCATGTGATTCTTGTAACAAGTTTTCCTGTTTCTCATCATTAATTTCAATGAACTTTTCAGATATTTGACAAGCATGCAGTTAACTGGTGGGCTCCCTGGAGACATAGGGCAGCTGGCCGAATTGCAATACCTGTAAGTTCCTGCGTTTGATTGTCGTTTAATTTTGAGCTTGTTAGCAAATCTTTTACTATTGTTTCTCTTCGTAGAGCTCTATCTTACAACCCGGGTTTGACCGGATCACTCACTCCAGCAATCGGAAATTTGGGGAAATTAACAAACTTGTAAGTAATCTTATGTTCCATGACCCTTACAAAATTACGTATTAGCAATGGATAAATCAGTATCGGATCCCTGCTAGTTCGTTAAAAACTAAATGCGTGATCTTTGTTTCAGAGTTCTCGTTGGTTGTAGCTTCAGTGGACCAATTCCTGACACCATTGGAAATCTACCACGACTTATCATTTTGTAAGAAAGTTTCTTGCATATATAATACATTACTAATTACTACGTAGGACCTATTAGTAATTCACTATTTGTGTAAAAAGAAATTGTTAAATTCGGCAATTGGGATTAAATTACATGGCGTGGATATTTGGATATTTGAATTATTCCAAAAACTGAATTATTATAATGGATTGCAATTGGTTTTGGTTATACAAGAACCAATAGTCTAAACAAACCAAAGAACAATTATTTTTATTTTATTTTAATTTATATATTTTATATTTATGGTTAGTTATTTATTACTTTATTAGCATTGACTTTTGAATCAAATTAATGTAAATTTTTATTTACAAGTGCTTTTACTTCTTTTATTTGAGTTATTTAAACACACTCACAATCATTGATCTCATATCTCTGACTTTTTTTTTTATTTGCCACTTTAATCTTTTTTCCATTATAATCTTATTTGTTATTGCTTTTATTATTTAAAATTAACTAATTTACCTACGTTAACCTGCATTAACCATTATGAATTTAATATTTCATATTGGAGATTAAAAAACAGATTAATTAGTTGACGAGTAATAAAGCTTTGAGAATTAAAATAATTAGGGGAGTAAAGTGGAACATTATCAAAGCATTGTGGTCAATTGTGTATAAAATAAATCTAAAAAAAATTAGAAGAATAAAAATTATTGATATAATTGACCCGAAAAGCTTTTATGCAATGATCAAAGTTTTTTTATAGATATGTTATTAATAATTGACCTCAACATGCTAGGAAGACATCAAATAAATAATATGTTAATTTAAACATGAGAAACCAAGCATTGCTAATGTTGAAGTTATGAACTTTTATGTAATGTCAAAGACTCCTAATAAACTAACTGTTAAAACCGATCAGACTGATCTTATTTGTTATTGCTTTTTTTTTTTTTTTTTAATTAACTAATTTATGTACGTTAACCTGCATTAACCACTATGAATTTAATATTGGAGATCAAAAAACAAATTAATTAGTTGACAAGTAATAAAGTTTTGAGAATTAAAATAATTAGGGGAGTAAAACGGAACATTATCAAACAAATGTGGTCAACTGTACGTACAAAACATAAAACTCAATAAACTTAGACGAATAAAAATGATTGATATATATATAATTGACCTCAAAGATGATAGGATAGGGTTGTTCTTTATTTGGATAAAACCGAATTATCCAATTAGACAATTTGTATTGAATTATTTGGTTCGGATATTCGGATTTTTGGATTTGTTTTCAACAAAACGGAATTATTATTTTGGATTTTGGATTGGTTTTGGTTAATAAAATAAGAACCGAATAGTCCAAGAAAACCGAATAAACATTTATTATTTATTTATTTATAATATATTTCTGTAGTTATCTATTAATTTTGTAATTTATTTTTTCAAATAGGTTCAAAACATTTCACCCAATAAAAAACCATCAATATGTATTATCTTTCGAAAGTTTTGTTCTATAAAATATTTAACTATAATATATATGCTTAGTAGTTAAAAATTTCGAATCACAAATAAATAATTTTTTTCGCTTTTTATGTAAAATTTGGTAATATTATAATTATATGTTGTTTTAAAAAGTTTTGGTTTTTGAAAACTGAATTATAATAACCGATCCAACCGAATTGTAATTTGATCAGATCGGATAGGATTTGAATTTAGTTTGGACTATTCGGATCCATTTTTAAAAACCAAAATCAATTTGGATTCACTTGATTGGATCGGATCAAACCGATCAATCCAAACGAACACCCTTATGCTAGGAAGACATCAAATAAATAATATCTGAATTTAAACTTGAGAAACCAAGCTTGCTAATGTTAAAGTTATACAATTTTATGGAATGTGAAAGACTCCTAATAAACTAACTCTGAAAACCGATCAAACTGAATTATTATTTTGCTGGTTCAAATCAAGTTTTAATTTATTGCAGACATATATGGATCAATGTTTTGAAAAACAAACAATTCACTTAATCAAATCGGATTAAACCTATACATTCAAATGAGCACCCTAATTAGTTGGCTGCTTTTAACAACAACCGAATCTATAGCTACAAATTTTACATTGTAGTTTATTTTTCTAATAGTATACCTAGACCTATATCTTTGACTAAATGATTTGTGTTTATAGGTCTCTGAACTCAAACCGCTTCACCGGATCAATTCCAGCTTCCATTGGTAATCTTAAGAATCTTTATTGGTTAGATCTCACTGATAACCAGCTCACCGGGAATATACCAGTTTCTGATGGAATAAAGCCTGGTCTTGATAATTTGACTCATGCGAAACACTTGTACGTCTGTGTCTATATCCTTTCAGAGCTTAAATCCTCTCTTAAAATGAAATTGTATGCCTGATCGATTTTCTAGTATTGACCCTGTTAGATTATTGTTTTTACTGTTTTCAGTCACATAGGAGACAACCAGCTTTCGGGCAATATCCCACCTCAGATCTTCCATTCGAATATGAGTTTGCTTCATCTGTATGTCTGGATCAAATGAAATATTAACACAAAAGCATACACGATCAAGAAATGTTAACTTACTTGCGTTTTTTTTTTACTTGACCAGGTTACTGGAAAACAACAAGTTGACGGGTCCTATCCCTTCCACACTCGGACTGGTTAGGTCACTGGAAGTTGTGTGAGTATCTCTGTATAGCCATCTTTAAGCAGCTGCTTCATAATGGTTTTTGTCATGCTACCTAGGAAACCACTATGTATTTGTGCATATTGTGAGATAAACTTTGTAATCATTCTTTTTAACAAGAAATGTGTTTTTTTGAATCAGACGACTTGATAGGAACGCTTTGACTGGTGATGTCCCATCAAACATCAACAACCTTATCAACGTGACTGAGATGTAAATTCAAAAACTTTAGATACGTAGTTCGCTGTTATTTAATTTGGATGTATGATTGTGGATACATTTGTTTCCTAGGTTCCTATCATACAATAAACTGTCCGGTCTGGTCCCCAACCTTACTGGCATGAACGTCCTCAACTATCTGTAAGTACCAAGGAATCACTGTATGTTCAGTTTGATTATTGCTTTAAAAAAAAAACACACACACACACACACTCTCATGTGATCTCATATGTGCAGGGATTTAAGCAACAACAAGTTTGGCCCATCGGATATTCCTTCATGGTTTTCAACTCTAAAGTCTTTGACAACACTGTAAGCAAAGTTTTTCGAATAATTTGGCCCGAAATCAAGCCAGGGAAGTGGAGTAAACTTTGTTATGCTGAATGGCTAATTATATTTTTTGGCTTTTGTTATGATAGGAAGATGCGAAATACCAACCTTAGAGGACAACTGCCTGCTGCATTGTTCGAGATTCCTCAGTTACAAAATGTGTAAGTTCATATACATTGGTATGATTGCATTATACTATGACTAGCCTGGACTACACTTATAAAGTTATCTTCAAAGATAAACTGAGGAGGGAATTTACGTCTTTTGTACCTATCCAATTCTTTTGTCTCAATGATATCAATCTGTCCAAGTTTTTTTGTCTCATTGATATCAATCTTTTGGTCCAATGCACCACAAATGGCACCATAAATGCAGCCCTCAAACGAACTCAACAAGCTTTCTCAAACTATTTTGATGTTGATGATGAACAAAGCATATACTTCTTTTGCACATGTTCCACATTTTTTGGGGGAACAAAAAATTTCAATTTTTGTCCCTCTATATCATTCTCAGTCTTAGTCAAATACACGCTAAATGCATTGTAAGGTGTGTTGTTATGTTGTGTCCTCTTAAACCTAATAACTTGCAATGGTTCTTTGGTAGTGATCTAAGTGACAACCAAGTAAATGGCACCTTGAATATTGGCTTAAACCCGAGCTCACAACTTCAACGTGTTGATCTGCGGACGAACAATATTGCCGACTTCACCCAACGACTTCAATATACAATTGGTTTAATGTATGTTTTCAAATATTCTCCACTCATATAAGGCATTTCTTATTTCAAGTTGAAATGAACTAGAAGTTTTGAATTTAAATCCAGCATCGGGTATAGCCGAGATCAATGGGTACATTAAGGCTTTGCTTACCGAATAGGACAAGATTGGACAGACTTTCTAGGGCTAATTTAGATGACGATGATGAGGAAGACATTTATTTCTTTTGCACAGACGAAAGATAGAGCTCGAGTCCCTATCCCACTCTATTCCACCTTTTGGGTGGGATGAAAATCAATTAGAGAGCAAGTCTATCCCACCTCGTTCCACATTTTCAGTGAAACGAAAAAAAAAAATCAGTTATGTCCCATTAACATTGGTACATGTCCATGCCTAGACGCGTTACACATTTCTTGTGTTGCATAACAAATGGGATAAAGGGCATGGATCTCACTTATTTGTGATTTATTTTCATTATTCTTGGTTTATATGTTTAAAGTATATTTATTTACATATACAGACTCGTTGATAATCCCATATGTATGGAGTCGGGGGTGACAGATAAATTTTGCTCTCTTCCAACCAACACCACGACATCATACTCAACACTACCAAACAACTGTATTCCCACCCCTTGTGGTTCAGGCCTAATTTCAAGTCCCAACTGTAAATGTGCGTTTCCATACACAGGCTCATTTATCTTCAAGGCTCCTTCATTCTCTTCGCTTGGAAATACCACGATCTATGAATCCCTTCGTCGCTCATTAATGACATTCTTTCAAAAAACACAAATGCCAGTCGACTCAGTTTCGTTAATGAATCCTTATAGGAATTTGGATGATTACCTTGTGTTAAATCTTGAAGTTTTCCCATCTGGCGAATTGAGTTTCAATAGGACCGGGATTCTTTGGCTCGGCTTTGTTCTTAGCAATCAAACTTTCAAGCCTTCAAAAGATTTTAACACCTACGTTTTCATTGCTCAAGACTACGATAACTTCTTGTCAGGTAAATGCAAGAATACCAACATACATTCATTTATTTGTATATTACAATATTATACTTTCATTTCCTTCCATTACAATGTCATACTTACAATTTTATTGTTTATTACAACACTCTACTTTGATAAATATACCCAATAATAGCATATAATGCTTCCAATTTTTTCCTTATGGGAACATTATACTATGAAAAATCTACCCAATTAGTATCAGTGAAAATTAATTTGTATTTAGATGATATTGTTATAACTGGGTAGGTTTTTTAAAATCCAATTCCGTAATACAAATAAATGAAAGTATGATGCTATAATAAATAAATACATGAAAATATGTTGCAATTTATTGCATTTAACCCTTTAAATTATCAATCCTCTATTCATGTTTTTGTGAACAGAAGTACAAGTCACTGAAGGAACAACACACAAATCATCGAACACCAGAGTCATAGTAGGATCTGCAATCGCTGGTTGTGTGTTTGTGGTATTACTGGTGGTTGCCGGAGTGTACGCTTTTCGTCAGAAAGGGAGAGCAGAAAGAGCCACCCAACAAAGCCGTCCTTTTGGTAAATATGCTCATAATCCTTTAGGTTACTTTTGATGACAAAGATGACGAGGGTATTTATGACTTTTGCACAAATAGAGGGAGTTAGTGTTGTAGGACAAAAAATTATAATATTCTCTTATCTAACCGAGTCCGGTATAATTAACATATGCTTAAACTTAAATATAATTTTGGGATCTAATCAATTTTGCACAATACTTACAGCACTTTGGGATCCAGCTAGTGGAAGTGGTGGTGTTCCACAGTTGAAAGGAGCCAAAGCTTTCACCTTTGAAGAACTTAAGAAGTACACTAGAAATTTTTCTGAGACTAATAACATCGGAGCTGGTGGATATGGGATGGTTAGTTGTGTGTTTGTTCATAGTTTCGACCAAATTTCAAATGTTAAACGGTGTTTGAATATTGTGTAGGTATACAAAGGAACTCTTCCAAGTGGACAACTAATTGCCATCAAAAGGGCCCAACAAGGATCAACTCAAGGTGGGCTCGAGTTTAAAACTGAGATCGAGCTTCTTTCAAGAGTTCATCACAAGAATGTTGTGGCTCTTATTGGTTTTTGTTTCGATCAGGGCGAACAAATGTTGGTTTATGAGTATATTGTGAACGGTACCCTCAAAGACAGTCTTTCGGGTAAGAATAACATAATAGTTGTATTTCATTTGGTGTGGATAGTACTCAAACTAAAGTCATTGAGACAAGCATTGCATTTTTTTTTGTTTTATTCCACCCAAAAACGTGGGACAAGGACTCACTCTCAATCTCTTTTCTTTACAAAAGACAAAGATGTCCTCCACGATGAAAATAAGTTATAAAGTTTGTCCGTTCCCATTAGTAAATAACCAAGATTAGCATACAATGATATGTGTAGGGAGATCAGGAATTAGGTTGGATTGGATGCGAAGGCTAAAAATAGCACTTGGCGCAGCAAGAGGGTTGCAATATTTACATGATCTTGCTGATCCACCCATCATACATAGAGATGTCAAAACGAATAATATCTTATTAGACGAACGATTAGTCGCAAAAGTTGCCGATTTTGGCCTTTCGAAGCCATTGAGTGATGCTAATAGGACTCATATTACCACTCAAGTCAAAGGGACCATGGTTAGTAACACTTCTCCTTGTATTTGTTGTTTCGTTTCGGTCTTATTTGTTACACAAGACATTACATAACTTTCATTTCATTTGGCATGACCTAGAATAATGTCAAAATGGAACAAAAATTGCAATTTTTTTGTAACTTGCTCTCGATTTGTCGTTCAGACAAGTGACATGAATGTCCTCCTCATCCTTATTACTAAACACAACCCTATAAAGTTGGTCAAATAAGAATTTTAAATTGTGATGTATGGCCAATTGGCCATATTGATGGATGTAGGGGTACATGGATCCAGAGTACTACATGACACAGCAATTAACAGAAAAAAGCGATGTTTATAGCTTTGGAGTAGTGATGTTGGAATTGATAACAGCAAGAAACCCAATCGAGAAAGGCAAGTACATTGTGAGAGAAGTGAAACAATCAATGAACAAAAGTAAAGAATTGTATGGCCTACACGAGGTCCTTGACCCAACCATTGGTTTAAGTAGCCAACTCAAAGGTTTAGAGAGGTTTGTGGATGTGTCATTAAGATGTGTTGAAGAGACCGGAAACCAACGACCACCAATGAGTCAAGTTGTAAAAGAACTTGAGAGAATCATGGAGTTGGTGGGACTTAACCCAGGCACTGAATCATCATCCTCAACTTCAGCAAGTTATGAAGTATCCGGTACAGATTACAACCATCCTTATAGTAATGACAGTCTTTATGCTTATAGCGGAGGTTTTTTGCCCGCAAAGTTGCTGCAACCCAAGTAGGATTCTTGGTTCGTTGTGTAACATTGTCTATATTTTTATTTGTATCTATATTGATATTTTCATCTCCATTTATATACATATATGTGTATGTTATCTGTATAAGAGAGACGATATATGAGCTCATGTTAGCAGTATAAAAACAATAAAACAAATGCATACCCTTTTTCTGTGTATTTTAAAGTCAATATAGTGTTTCTTTATCTTAGGTATGTATATGTTTTCTTATTATGTGTTGTAGATACTCTTTTAAGTTGGTGAAATCAATAAGCGTGTTGTGCCCCATCATCATCAACCTATTTCTTCAGTACACATCATCTTTAACTGTTCTTGATGTTATGAACCCAATACTCTTAAATGTAATAACAAAAGAAATCACTCAAGGTAATATTGAAAACTTAATAGAAATCAGTGGTTGCGAAACAGACTTAAGGTAAACCAAACAAATTTGAGAATGCTAGCCTCTCCCAAAAAGATACCAGACAGCAAATTTCATGCCCATTCTCTCCCCACTAACATTGTCTAAATAAGTCTCACGTTACCAACATTTCTAGACTGAATTTACCAAGCTACACCTTTCTCTTACGTACATTATTTAGCCAATGATGTATTATTACCTTTTTGCACCTTCCTAGAATAAGTGAATCTAATTGTGTTGAACATTAATTATTCATGTAATGTTTCGCATTTCACCCAAATCAAAAAGAAAAATCGGGTTTCTACTAAAATTTTGAATCGCAAAATGATATAAAAATCCAAATGAATCCTCATTTATGGATATGTAGTTGATTGGTGAGGGTAATTGAGGGGGCAATTTAGTGGAACAATTCTACTTTCCAATAGCTAACTTTAGTTGGGATACATAAAAAATAAGTTATATACCAGAGGTTTCGGGCAATTAGGTACGATAGGCCACCTTACCCACTCAGTTCAATAATGTAATGGGTAAGTAAAACCATGGTGCTAATTTCTTTTAGGTCCGTTTTGGTAATGATGTTAGCAGCCATTGTGCCCAGGTTTTCGACTTCCTTTGAATAAAACATATTAAGTAGGTCTCCATTATCTTGTTCATTACCTCGGTTTGACTGTTAGTTTGAGGTGGTAGGTAGTGCTTCTTTTCAACACTATGCCTTGTAACCCAAATAATTCTTTCTAGAAAATGCTCAAAATAATCTTGTCCCTATGGAATACAATTGAGCTTGGAAAGACATGAACTCGTATTATTTCTTGCATAAAGACCGTTGCTACAGTAGCTACGTACAAATAAATAGGTGTTTTAAACTAATTAGGAAGTTACCATATTCGGAGCCTCTATCTACTACCACCAATACCGTGTCTACGCCTTGTGATTTAGGTAGTGCTTTCATTAAATCTAATGAAATCTCATTCAACATCTGATTAGGGAGAGCTAGTAGTTGAAGTAAACCTAAGGGATGCATCATGGAAGGCTTTTGCTGTTGGAAGATTTGGCATTCTTGAACATATTTCTTGATTGTTTTCCTCATTCCCACCTAAAACCACTATGCAACCACTCTTTGGTAAGTTTTTAACTCCCCCAAATGACCTACTATAGTTATGATATGATATTCATTTGCAGGTAGCTTGAGAACATATGTTGAGTCTTTTGGTATTACCAATCTTCCCTTATAGTACAATAGCCCCTCTTCCGGTATATAGACCTTGTGGGTTGCTTATCTAAAGTTTTTAATTCTTTCTCTTTCTCATAGGCCACTTATTTACAATGACAAACACAATTTAAATAGCAATTGGCGGGCAAATGGTTTTGTTTTTTTTTTTTTTTGAAACTAATTTGTTAAACATTTATTATATTTTGTATGTAGTTGTCTTAGACATTTTTAATGTATTAGAAAATGTGTATAGTATGTCTATTAAGTTAAGTTGTTTATCATAATAATTGTACACAATGTTAACCGAAGAATATTTGGCATATAAATGATTCTAAGTTGTTCAACAATTGTCATGACAAACAAAAAAGTGTGATTGAATGTCAATAATAGTCCCTATTTAATTTATTATGTGTCCCTCAGAGTCAATAATAGCTGTAAAAAATGAAAAAACATGTGATTAAAAGTAGTTTATAGTCATGGGTTAATATATTACGTATCACTAAAAGTTAATACTCCCTTCATCCCGTATTTATTGTCTACTTTTGACTTTTAAAGTTTTTATTCTTCAAGGTTGACTTTAAATATTTTTAGTTGTGTTATAAATTACTTTATGAAACGTATAAAAATGAAAAAGACATTTAAAACACAATCCATTCATATATTTTTCATCAAATATTATATATCAAAAACAAAAATATTCATGACAAATAAAACAACATGTGACTACTAGTAGTGTATGATTGCAGTTTAATAAAAGATGTGTCACCAAAAGTCAATAATATTCATGATAAATGAACAAAACGTGTGACTAAAAGTAGTTTACGGTCATGGTTCAATTTATTATGTGTCACTAAAAGTCAAGAATAGCCATTTAAAATGAAAAAATATGTGACTAATACTAGTTTATAGTCATGTAGTAATATTTTATATGTCACTAAAAGTCAGCAATAATCATGAAAACAAAACATCTTGTAAGGGACAATAGTTTATGGTGACGGTTATCGAAAATGATTGAAAGAACTACAAAAATCGGTATCGTATGGTGACGATTTTACCTATAGTAACGGTTTTTATAGGTTATACTCACCACAATTAAACGTCATCGTAACATACCTTCAATGATGCGAACTTTCCTTTCACATTGACTGAAAAATAAAAAATAAAAACATGTCAAAAATTGTCTATAGTGACAGGTTTTTTGCGTGGCCAAAGACCAGTTTTGTACTAATGAATATACATATTTCACTAACTTTTTTTATAACAACTTAATAATTGAAAGAAAATTATTTATACTAGCTTCTAAATATAACCTTTTCGATTACTAAAATCCATATATTAAATAAAAATACTTCCTCTAAATTTTTGAGCTGCAAAATTATTAATGATATCTTAAAGATCAATCTTGTTTAACATATCATTACAAAAGTCCATAAAATTTTTGGTCCCATTTAAGAGATGGGCCCTGGTCGGTCGCCCCTATTGCCCATCCTCTGGGACGAGCCTGTGGATGTGCCATTTTGGAGGAAGATGTGTCATCTATGGAGAATATGCACAATTTGGAAGGTGTGTGGATGCAAATTGGGGCGAATATTAGTGGTGGCTGCAATCTTCGTACCCACGCCGAAGATCCGATCCCCATACAAGTCCCAGTCTATGCCATGCCTAATGTCTGACGTGTTTGGATAAAATAATCCCCGCGGGTATGAGGAACCCGATGGATATCCCTTTAGTTAAAAAAATCCGATTTTAATATGAAAAGTATAAAATAACATAACAATATTCACAAAAGTTAAAACATTCAGACATGATTCTCATAAACGATAAAGTAAAATAAATGATCAGCACAAACAACACTCTCGTGTTTGTTAATATGAAAATAAAAACAATAAAACTCTTTGTAGAAGTGTAAATTGACAATGCATAAGGTTGTTTAAATTTGTAAAAGGTTGTTTTTCCAATGCCAATGCATTCAAGATATGTGTAAATTGGCCTCTTTCTGGAAGGGAAACTAAAACTCCAGTTTCTTAACCCTTGCTTACAAAACCTAAATGGTACTTGATCATCTTCTCCATAAACATGTCACTATAAATTTAAATGTAAACACAATAACCACCTTTAGTGCCTAAGTTTGAAGAAATAAGGAAGGTTCTTTCTTTTTAACAAGAATATATGAAGTCTAGATCCAACCAAAATTTAGCATGTTTTATTTATAAGGTGAAAACAATAAATAAAATATCAAAATGTCTAAAAGTTATCTCTAGAAAGGTGTGTATGCCACTTGGGAGTTGGATACGACATCTTTGGAAAAGGGCGCGCCACTTATGTTCTAGACGTGCCACCTTGGTACATGGTCTATCACTCTAGTGTGTCATGGTATGAACCGGAGTATTGATATGTTGATGATATTCTTTTTAGAATAGTAAGTTAGTATATGTCTGGGATTGAACTTGGTACCTCCTTGTTAGAAACGCTTGGTAGACATTATGTTAGCAAATTAGGCTATCCCCAACTTGTTTGTTGTTGATGTATTGTTGAAACATGGATGTCTCGTTATGAGTCATTTAAGTTGTGAAGTACGTTAGGGTATTCAAGGTTTCTCTAAAGTTGAAAGTATTCAATGTGGATGCTCTAAATGACATTATGTGCCACTATGGTGTAGGATGTGCCACCATGATGGCAGATGCACCATCACGATGATCCATGGTGATTCCAGATGAGCCATCATGGCTCATGATGCTCTATCATGTGTGTAGATGATGCCATGAGGTTAAAGTTTCTAGAACGCATGACATTCTATGATTGGTCAGAAATTAAGGCATTCCCTTCATGGGATAATTTTATATGGGCATGGCCCATCTTAATTAGGGTTTCCCATGATTTCCTCTAAATGGGATCATATCACCATTCATTATTCCATGTGTGTGTATGTGTACATAGTAATTTCAAGAGAGAAATCGTTATGAGGTTGAGAGAAAATCCTTTGGAGCAGTTAGTAAGCAAGAGATATTATTTTGTTTCGTGACCTCAAGTCAGGTGTAACCTTCGTGTCTGATTGTAATGGTTATTGGAGGTTTAATACAATCATTCCTCTATCGTTCTCCTGTCGACGTAGGTCACCTTCACCGAACCACGTCAAATATTATTTTCCGTTTTTATATAAATTTCTTAGAAGTTTTATTTCGTAAGTTTATCAAAGTTTGTTTGACATTTTTTTGAATTGCTTGGCTTGTTTTGTTATTGTCCAACAAACTAATAAGTCATATTGATAATTGATAAGTTATCTAATGTTATATTGATCTTTCAGTTTTTGTCTTTTTTTTAAATAGACATGGCTAGCAAAAAAAAAAAAGGTTGATCTAGGATCGAGTTACATAACATGGTGATATATATATATATATATATATATATATATATATATATATATATATATATATATATATATATATATATATCTGTGTGTGTGTGTTATTTCAATATATTTTAGCTATAATTTGGTTAAAAACAAAGATGTTTGGTACTCATATGAATAAATTCTATTACGTAGCAAAAGAAGGGAATTCACAAGGAAAATGGACTAAAACTGAGGAAAGTTGGAAACCTGGAAGATGGAGTTTGCATCAAGAAGAATAATAGAAGAATTATGCATAAAGACAAATCCCATGGTGTGGGTAATCTGATACCACGACGTGGATGAGAAGAACATTCTCGATTGAACAAAGACCCTAGCTTGATGCATGCGCGTTTAAAATGGTTACCACGACGTGGTGACTATATTGCCACTGTGTACACTACTAGAAAACAGTCCTTTAATGACATGCAAACAATGACACACACTGATTTAGGGAAGGTATTTTTTGCTTGTCCTAAGAACAATGTTGATTTTCCAAAATTTTAAGGATAGAGGACACACATTTGTGCGTGCCCTAAAATTAATGTCCTACAAAAAATATTAAAAACACGGAGGGCACCTATCTTAATTGGGTGTCGTGTAAAGATGCCGCTTTATAATTATTTCAAATGTGTGTCAACCATTAAAGTATCATTACTAAATTCTGCAATTTCATACTGACCATTCTAGCTAGGGATTTTCAAGAACGAAAAATCACTTGGTGCACTCTGGCCTGTGCAACAATCGACGACCTTACTTCACCTTGCCTCGCCTTGACGACAACATTTTTGGTCACTTCTCCTCCAATGACCTCTGGCCCAAGCCCTTCCAAAGTTTTTTTTCTCGATACCCACTTTGAGTAAGCTCTTTGAGGTCCCACCCTCTTCTTAAATCATTCATAGTGTAGTTTTAGATGGACGAAGAGCTATCCAGTGATATTGATGATGAACAACATAAAAATATATCCCTTCGCTACTAGAATAAATCTTGAAAAAACTAAAACCTTGTCTTCCTGTATCTTCATTTCCATCACCTCCAACCCTAACCCCTCCTCACCGCCTCTTCTAATATATGCCCCCTTCTAGTGATCATTTAAGAAAAGATTGATGGAATTGCAATTATTACAAGTGAGAAAGAAGTGGACGCACACAATAGCCGTCTCTGATCATTTTTATCGTCACTCTTGACGAGTATTAGAGGAAGTTTTGGTCATAATGAAGACCAAGAAGAAGAGATGTCATCAACCAAGACTGTTCTTTTGATTTAATACGAAAACATGGGTTTGATTTTGTAATTTTTATATCTAGGGTTTTAAAACTTAAATCGCTCGATTTCATTTTGTTTCCTTGATTATCTAATGTTGGTTGTAGAGAATTTATACTTCAAAGTAACAACTAAATATTAATATATGAGATACGATTTTGTTTCATGAGTCTCCTACTCAAGCTTGTTTGAAATATGGTCATTCATATGTCATTTTTGGGAGAATTATTCTATAAGTTTGAGATCTAGGGTTCCACAACTCATCAAATAATTTATCTCATAGTTCTATATTTTTGCTTTAATTCTGACATGTAACTATAAGTGATTCTGGTATTATAATTAACAAAAGAGGTTTGAGTTATTGTATAACATAGCTCTTTGTGTTCTATTTGATTTATAGGAATGATTCATTTGTAAAGTTTGTGATCCAAAATTTGATCATAAGGAATTGCATTTAATAAATATATAAAATCAAATAATGTAACTCATTAACGGGTATGCTATCAAGAAGCTTCCAATAAAAATAGCAATGGCCAAAGAGTTGTACTTCAACAAGGATGGGTTTGTTATAAAGAAGATACAAGTAGCATCAAACTGAAACATTTTACCTTTTGGTGATTCTAGTTGCACTTGTGTTTATATGTATATGTGCTAGTATGTAGGCTGGTGTCAACAAGCTTGTAGATGTTCACTTATCATCTATGTACATATCTTTTCAGTTTGTATAGCATTATATTGTAGCAAAATGGGCCAATTTGGGTTACCTTTTAGGGTTGAATGCAATAAACAGCAATGTACTTTTGTTTATTTCTTTTTCCTATTATAGCATTATACTTTGAAAAATCTCACAATTTATAGCATTGTCGTCCAGATACAAAACTATTTCCACTACTACAATTTGGTTGCTTTTTCAAAATTCAATGTCCTAATAAGAAAAAAAATGGAAGTACAATGTTATAAATGGGTAAATTCTTCAAAGTACAATGCCCTAATAAGAAGAAAAATGTAAGTGTAATTATCTAGTTTTATTATATGGCTGATGATGTGAACTTTAGGCATCAATGGAATCCATTCGCGACTCTCTTGCTGAGGAGTTGGTTAAATTGACAGAGGAAGTTGAATTTCCTTTCTTTTTTTCATTTTGTTATTCATTTTTTATGGTAAATGTCTATATTACCCTTTGGACTTATATGCTTTTTTTATGGGTGAACAAGATGAGGAGGTAAAATTACCTTTTCACCCTTGATTGATTTAAGGGTTATTTTGGTATTTTCATATAACTAATTCCATCATGGGAGTTATATCTTATTTTGTTTGTTTACCTATTTTATTATCACTGGTTTGTTTTATCTTAGTAACAAACGGAATACTTGATTGGTTTCATGGTAAGTTTGCTTGTATGTAGCTTGAAGAGCTTCGTGTTGATACGGTGGACTTAAAGGAGATGTACAGAGAACAAATAAACATGAAGAATCTTTATTCTATTTATGTTCTTAAATATAGATAAGTGGCTAAAACGATAAACATGAAGAATCTTTATTCTATTTATATTCTTAAATGTTTGTATCTGCAGATTCCTGCTTGTTTCATTGGGAGATACTTCTTGAGGTACTTTCTTCCAAATGAAATTCAATTAATGGTACATGATGTACTATATGATGGGTCATACATTATAACATCAAGATTTTTTTTTAAGTTTATTTTTCGTCTTCTTAATGAATACATGTATAAATACCTGAAAGATTTGTCACACAAACTAATTAACAAAAAAAACATAACAAGATTGGATAAAAATATCTCACAATATGACACTTACATTTGTTTCTGATTATTCTTGTAATACTAATTTTTAAAATGATCTGAAGTTGAATACAACTTTTCTATAACATTTCTTAAGTCCTGTAGAAAAGCAATCAATTTGTATATCTTAATGTACCATATAAGTAGAAATTATTACATGGTGATTAGAGAAAAAATCGGTCCGTGTGGATTTCTATCAAATAAAGTTAAAAACAAATCATTTTTTGTTTTGAAAATTCATATTTTTGCATCATAAGCATTAACATTGGAAACAAAATTGACTTTTATGGACCTTATGTTACCTCATTGGTCATACTGGGTTAATTTATTTTATTAAAAGATTTAATTACACTCTCATATAATGAGAAACAAAAGTAATGGCTTTTTACCCCCACAGGTTGCACTCATTTTTTGCTTATCTTTTTGTATGACCTAATCAATAACACGATGTAATGGTTTAATAAATACATTAAAAACACCTCGGAACGACAGTTGAAGTATGAATTATGAAACACCAAATAAACTAAAATTAGCCGACATACTTGGTAAATAGGTAGTTTTTGAGTTGTATTGTTTCTCTAGATACATAACATATTGTAAAGCTATCTATTTGAAAGAATTAAATTGCTATTATAATTAACTAATGAATCAACTTACTAAGCTATGTCAACAGCTCAAGGTCAATTACATTTCGAGAAAAGTTTCGGGCAGTGTCAGGTCCAAGCAATAGTAGTTTCACAAATTGCATATGAAGAAGTGTTCTATTAGCTGTTATCAATGTCATTAACACCATCCATGTCTTGATTCTCATTGACTTTAAGCTCGGACTGTAAGTTTCTAATGTCAGTTACATTTCATCATTGGCTTCCCGGTTATCAGAACCTTCATTGCCTTTCTTTACCATGGACACCATTCAACGTGCTATTCAAACAGTTGGTTTCTTGAACATGTACGTTACCTTCCTATAACTTTCTCAAATGTGTATTCTTCTAAGTATTAGATTATACTTCCTAACCGTTATGCTATTTTATTTTGTAGGGGAGAAGTCAAGAAGCTCCTTGCAAGTGTGGACATATGGAGTCTTGGTACTCTTTGTTATGAATTCCTTTATGGTGTCCCACCATTTATTGCCTCATCTCACCGGACCTAGTGGTATTTTCACTAAAACAGGAATGACATCATTTTGTCCTCAATGCCCATTTTGCCCCTACTCCTCTACGAATGATGCAAGAACAGTTCCAGAGTGTTATCTATATATATATATATATATATATATATATATATATATATATATATATATATATATATATATATATATATATATATATATATAGAGAGAGAGAGAGAGAGAGAGAGAGAGAATCAAGATCAAAAAAGAAGGAAAATTTTGGTAGGAAGTTACTAAAGAAAATGCATGGTTTTACATGTTCAAGAAACCAACTATTTAAAAGTAACTTTTTTTTAGATATATGGGTTTACACTTTTTTTTATGAATTCGTTTTTATAGAAATTACAAATTTAATTTTTAAAAGTAAGTTTTTCTTCATCTTTAGATATATGGTCTTCACCTTTGGTAACATAAAGTTTCCTAGATCGAAGTTCATTGTGTCAAAAATAAACAACCCCTGTCCAACTATAGCATTCTACTTTGATAAACCAATTAAATTTTAACATTCCACTTCTATCTACATATTATTGATTCAAGACACACATGTATTACATATAGAGGTTGTATTGCCAGCTAATGACCTGCCTTTTATTAAAGTAACAACCCCTAAGTATTGCGTTCTTAATAGATAACATTTTATTAAATTTAATCTTTTCGGTTATTTTATTTTCAAATTTTAAGGCTTGTGTATGCAACTCGGGGACTTCAATACTTGCACTTGCTTATAACGATGTACACAAACTAAGGAAATGGGAAAAAGACCAACCAAAACACAATGGGAACTGTACGTACTCAACTTTTATGTCTCTAAGCTTCATATGGTGTTATAATCTGAAAGCTATAGACCATTTATGTTACTATATATATATATATATATATATATATATATATATATATATATATATATATATATATATATATATATATATATATGCATTCTGGTGTACTTCTAAAGGTTGTTGATATTGTGATTAATAAAAGTTTTTTTTGTTTTAGCTAATGCTTCAAGCCATTACTTTATATCCTTGCCTAATGGACAGCCGCCCATGACACCAAATTCAATATTTTTATCTACACTAAATGGCAAACCAATGACATGAAGGATTTTTTTAGACGTGATACGTGAAACAAGAAGGTGTCCCTTAATAGCAATGTAGTATCAGGTTATACAGTTAGGGAAAACCCCTTAATAACAATGTATTATCAGATCCCTTTAATATGAATTTATTATAACTCTTTGATAACTTGTTTGACATGATGTTATTGGTTGTAATTGATTGTTTTGGTATATATATTTTCCATACTTTTGTATTATGCGTAAATAAGTATCCTAAACGCACGTCGTAAATGGTCGCTGAAGTTTATGACAAGAAAATATGTCATCTTCATTTATGACAAGGCCTTTAATGATATGTAATGCATGTCGTAAATGTGGGTCGTAAGGTTACGACATACAAATGTGTGTTGTTTTCCTTTGACAGGGCCTTCCTTAACACACAATGCGTGTCGTAAATACACGTCGTAAGTTTATGACATGCAAAACCGTGTTGTCTTCCTTTATGACAAGGCCTTCATTAACACGCATTTGTGTGCATCTGTGGTTTTTACGACATGCAATGTGTTTCATTAAAGGGTATTTTGTACTAGTGGTGGAAATCATAATTTGGCAAATATTGGCTTTTAGGTAAAATTTTGAATGTGCATGCATAGAGAGCAACTGAGATTTTCAACTAAAAGCAACCAAGAAACCTTAGAGATCTTATTTTGATTAGAGAAAGAGAACTAAAGAGACTGGACTAAAGATCCACATTAAATCAATCAGTTTGTATAGTTTTACCATGTTTAATCTAGGCTACAATTTGATTATGGGTTTATCTTTTGTAATCATGGGCTAATAACCCTTTGCTCTTGTTTAGATTAGATGAACCATAATACTATATGTTAATTTCTATTTTTATGGATTATTGAAGTTGGATTTAGCTTATGTTTGATAGATCAATATCTTAGCATGTTAAACTTCTTATCATAATTGCTTTATCCTTAAGTTTTGTGTGGTTAAGTGGTCGTTGATTGTATGAACTTGTTTTCCTAATTGTTTATGATCATTAAATTGCTAGAGCTAGAGATTGATCATATCATAGTATAGGTTGTAAACTAGTAGCTTAATTGTGTTAGAGAGCATTATTTGATCATAATATATGTCTAACTCTTTACCTTGAGCATAGGTAGATAATTTTCGATTTATTCATCCATAACCTAAATATATCCTTAAATCAATTTGGTGTATTTGACTTTGCATGATCAGTGGGGTTAAAGTTCATAAATTAACATACACTAGTTACTCTGATCATGATAATTAATAACTTTTAATTTGGTGACCAACAAAATTAATACATTACTTGAAATTAACAAAAGGAAAATGGGAGATTCAAAGCTAAATGGGAGTATCGTTTAATTCTTGATTAAACCTCATTTTCTAGTTATTGCTTTAGTTTAAAAAAGTATTTTTAACGATTGTTTCAATTAAGTTTTTCTGAACTTGAAAAATCAAATAAAAAGGGATTAATGCAGAAAAGTCCCAATATTTTTGGAAATTTTTTAATAAAGTCCTAAAAGTTTTTTTTAACAGAAAAGTCCCGATTATTTAATCTTTTGCTCAAATTAACGAAAAAAATTATTTTTTATTTATGAACAGCAATCGACAGATTATGTGATTTTCTCAAAATAATAAGACTTTTCTGTTCAAAAAAAAATTATGACTTTTTTTAAATTTTTCCCAAAAGTTTGGGACTTTTCTATAGATTTCTCTAAAAAAAACCCCATTTTAAATTTTGTTTATTTAGGTTAATTACTAGCAATATTTTCTTAATTATAATATCGTTCCTGTGATTTTCCCTGTTTACTCTACTTTACTACTACGCGACTAGGTACACTGTCTATTTGTGTTTTAGCTGAGTCGAATAATTAGGACATAAATTTAAAGTCTTTAAAATACATCAAGTTTTTGGCTGGTTGCTGTTATCAACTTCTTTTACTAGAATTTTATTTGCTATTAGTTAATTGATCCTTTTTGTAAGGTTAAATCTGCAAAAAAAAAAAAAATAAATAAAAAAAAAAAAAAAATAAAATAAAAGGAAAGAAAGAAAGAAAAACTGATTGTTTTCTTTACACGGCATGGCCACTATATTGCCACGACATGGAAACCAAGGTTTCTGATTTTATTTTATTTTGTTTTTATTCATTTTACGTGTCTTTCTTTATTTTGTTTCAATAGCACATTACCAGGGGATCAACCTTCAAAATTATGCCACCCTTCAGTATATTCATGGTAGTAATTTCTTACGCAATTTATAAGTTCCATCCCAACTGCCACGACGTGAATGACAAATTCCCATATCATGGAGGAGTTTTTCATTCTGATTCAATTTTTCCTCAATCGTCGCCACGCTGGTCGACACTTTCCCACAATGTGGCTAGTGTTTATTGCAACTTTTTGCAATATTTTACACCATAATTTAGAAGTTGGTGATCTTGGTTCTTTTTCCGGTACAATCAAAAAGCAGAAAAGTTCATTTTCTAGTTTACACATTTCAGAAGTCGGTGATGTTGGCCACTTTTCAGTGCAACTTTTTTCCCACGACAATCAAGTCGATTTAGCCACTACTACCTTAAAGAAGTCTGTTCATTTCTTTCTCTTTTATAGTTTTTACGTGTTTTATCTTATTTTATGCATACAATAAGGGCATCGTATGATATATAAGTGTGGGGTAGGGGGTCAAAAAAGGATTTCAAGCATTAAAATGTTTTATTATTGATAAATGCTAGATTTAAAAATTTTAGATTTTTATAGACTTTCAAAAATAGTCTAATTTAGAAAATCTAATACATTTTAAAATTTTCATATTTTTGAATTATGGCTAGTTCGCTAGTGTTGTATAGGATGATTCAATGAGAACTCTAAAATTTAGTTGAGCTTATATTTTATAGTGTATTTGTGGTATCCCAGTTCTAGTGAAATCATGAGACAAAAAATGCGACCTCGTGTAAGTTGAGGGACATAATATGTTTTACATTGTGTATACATTTAGCCCTAATAAAAGCCTGCAAAAGAAAATTTATCTCCTGGTTCTGAGTTAAATAGGGTGAGTCAAGTTCTAAGTATTATTTGTTTAATTCATGCACTTTGAGTGTAGTTAATATATGAAATAAGTAACTGTTCAAGAGTTAGAGTCAATCTGTGGTATTTGAGACTCGATTACTATTCTCCCAAGGGATATCTATATCTATCCACCTATTTGTAAAAGCTTGGATGGATGGAAGAAACTTGTTACATGGGTTTCATCGAAAGTCATGGATATCACTAATGGTCTAAGGAATTGCGTGTACCCAATGAATTTCTGAGAAAGTCGCGAACTATAGTATATAGTAGTGATAAATTTATAAATTATTTCTTTGCTTATATTTGTCAAAATTTGAAATTTGAAAAAATAAGAAATTTGAAAATATTGTGAAAAATTTAAAGAAATGAAAAAATATATATAGAAAATGTTCCAAAAAATAGTGAGTTGCAATAACTTTAGTTATATTTTTAGGATATATATATATATATATATATATATATATATATATATATATATATATATATATATATATATGTTATTTTCTTTTTAATTCTTTCCTTTTAACTCATGTCTCTTGGAGCTTGGTAATAACCTTTGAAATAAGGGTGGGTAATAAAAGCGCATCGATTGAAATGGTGCAAAAATGAATGTTGTTTAAAATAAGTGTGAGATGTTTATGAGAAAAGTGAGTATTTAGGACCTGGGATGTAGTTAGGATTTCTTATACACAAATACATGTTTTGAGCGATGTCTTGATTGGATTGTTTTGTGTGATGTTGGTGAGCAATGTCATTTTGAGGAGTTTTCGACCGTGTAGTTTTCGCACACACGGTCGAGTGAGAGGCCCGGGTAGCATTCTCAAAAACTTATACGGGAAAGATGTATCGGTGAACAAGAGATAAAGGGTTGATTTACGGGATCAACAGAGGTATGTTTTATCCCAATTTACATAAATAAGTTATTGTAATATTTTGTATAGGGTTGTTATACTCGAGTATGTATTACAGGAATTCGTGATACGGTGCTATTATGAACCCCAGTGAGTAGTTGAATATTTAATGTGAATGGTAAGGGTTATATACCCTAGGTTACTGAGAATTTGTAGACTAGGCTAACTACTTAAGAGATTAAGTCGTTAGGTGGTTATAATTGGAAAATTGATTAGTTTTGTAACAAATGGTTTTGTTAGTGATATGGTAATTGATCATTGTGGTTTATGTAGTGGTAAGTTTAGACAAGTTCTAATGAGCTCGATATATTGTTCAAATAGGCCTAGACAAGTGATAGACTGGAAGGCGGCAAAGAGTTTGAGATTGAAATCATAGTTATTCTTCACTAACTAGCCGGGTGAGTAGCTCTATTCTACCACCGGATGTTTATTCATGTGTATTGTTATACAAATATGAGAATCTAATCTATTGTGATATTGTTATATTATGTATCATTGAAGTGATAGAATGTTATACTTTGATGAAAAGAATTCAAGTGATAGTTGGTTTATAAAATGGAAAATGAATGTGAGACAATTACTTTGGACAGGGAATTGCCAAATGTGTGATTTTAAAACACTGATTAGTTTAACAATATTGCTATATGATTACTTTTATAGTAAGTGACATCAATAGCTAATTAGTATAAATTTAATTAGCATATGGATTGTGATGTATATGTTGGTCTATAATTTAAATTATTAAATAATATTACGTGTTGTTATGTTATTTTAGTTGTTATTCACTAAGATTATGGCTTATAGTGTTTCTTATTGTTGTGTTGCAGGTTAGATTGTTGTATTGTCCGGCTCGTATCTTCTACTTGACGTCAGTTCGATGATAATTTCTTATATTTTCGGTACACTAGTGTAGAACGAAATGTTTTTCAAAGTTGTAAATAAAAAATGAATTTTATTTGGGTGTACCTAGTGTAAAAAAATGGGCTTACATAACCTAACAAGAACTAAAACACCAAATTAAAAGTCAAAAAAAAATATATAATGGAAAGAAGTTGCATACTCGTTGATGCTTCTCTCCTGATATCACGAAATTAAATCTTACAACAGGTTGTAAAATCACAAAGATAAATGTAGAAATGAAATAATGGTAGAGAAAAGAAAAAGTGTACTAGATGGATGTTTTGTTTTTAATTAGGGATGTCAAAAACCCCCGTGGGACCCCGTTTCGATGGGACTCTGATGCCGTACGGGACTAAATTTTTAAAAAAACGGGGAGCGGGGGCAGAATTAAACCCCGCTTATTTTCGGGACCGCGGTCGGGAGTTGGTATTTCCGTCCCGTACTCCCGCGGGGCCCCGGTTGTACATTTATGTAAAAAAATATATATTTAATATAAAATACATATACAAAATAGATTTTCTAATTTTAAGTGTATGTTAGGTTTCACTTTCCCATTTCCAATTAATAGATATTGAAAAGGTAGTGAATTGATCATATATTTTTGGATATGTAAGTATTTTATATTTGTAATATTGGATTTGTCATATTTTATATTTTTAAGATTGATGGAATTGTCGTTTTGTAATGTTGAATTCGTAATATTGGATTTTTATTTTTTTAGTTTCTAAAAGATTATTTTTTAAACTTTTAAAGTTATTAAAAATAAGCTTTTTAGCCTAACAAAAAGTAGTTGTTTAGCAAAAAAAACGAATTTTAAGAGGGGTAACCGGGGGCTATGTAAACGGGGGAGCCGGGGACGGGACCGGGAGCGGGGGCAACAATTGATTTCGGGGGCGGAAGCGGGGCAGCTATTTCCACTCCCATTTGGTCCCGTTGACATCCCTATTTCTAATGCATATAAATAGAAATGTATGATGAAAAATTTATTTCCTTTGGACAAAGATGTAAAATTGGTCTGGCCGTATGTCAAAATTTTCTATTTTGATCCAAAAAGTTTTCAATTACCACTAACGGTCTAAAACTTTGACTTTAGTGTCGGTCCAAACTTTGATTTTGTTGTGACTTTGATCCAATTTTTTTTAACATATTTAAAATGACAGATTTTCCATTCTTAATTCTTATTTATATTTCTTTTATTAATTTTGATTTTTTTCTTATTAAATACTAATACATACATATATATATATATATATATATATATATATATATATATATATATATATATATATATATATATATATATATATATATATAGGAGTAGGATCAAATGAGAACACCAAAAAGGTTGAGAACGCGAGAATAATTATCAACCAATCATTTTATTAGGGTATTTAAGTAAATTTGTATTTAATCTATTTTTTAATTAATATAATATAATTAATAATCAATATATTATCCATTAATATTTTCCTATAATTAAGGGATATTCCATAGTTATAGTTCAATGAGATATTGAATTGAAGATACGATGTCCAGGGACCATTCGTGTATAGCAATCGAGTATAGCAATCGGATTTTCAGTCGAATGTTGTATATTGTTAATCATTTACGTTTGAAGATAACAACGCAGTATACCATTCGTGATTCAAATCAATATCGATGTCGGACTGTTTTGATTACAGTAGCGATGATACAGAAGATGATGATCAATATGACGAAGAAGACGTCAACTGTAATGAATATGACGACGACGATTTCTATAAGTCTGATGATCAATTCGACGGAAGAAATCAGATCTCTGATTATGCTGGTGAAGGTAACTAATGAAAACAATGTCAATATCTTGTAATTACAGATCGTGTTTTTCAATAGTTATTGAGTTTTTGTATATGTTGAATAAGACCGAGTACATATTTGTATATGATTAGTCATATACGTTGTATGTATTAATTACGTAATGATGGTTTATATCACATATCGTTGTACAGGAGTCCCTCGTTGGTGTTTTTTTCTTAAGTTTAATACAATATTGATTAAGTTCGATAATCGTTGGTGATTACGCGTTAATACGACTCAAACATGTAAACAATTCAACTTTGGTTACTGTTTCACATACGTTTATTATGATTATAAAGTTCTTTAGTTTATGTATACGTAATTCATAGAATTTTATATTAGGTTTTGCATGTCGCATTATTGTTTTTTGTTGTCTTAAAAAACAGGTACAAATCGAACTGATTCTGAAGAGGAATCATTCAATAGTAATGTTGTTGACTCGCCTGGTGGGAAAACCAAGTTGTGGAAACCTATTGTTCCTAAAGATTTTATGCCAGATGTAGATGCTATATATCAATCATTAGAGGAGGCGGTTGAAATGTATAAATTATATGCAGATAAAGCAGGTTTTGGTGTCAGGTTAAATACAGTAACGAGGTTTGGTGACAAAACCATTAAAAAAAGGTATGTAGTTTGCAACAAAATGGGTAAAATACCTAACAGATCAACTGACACTTTGGATCCTGAGGGGAGTGGAAGGAATAAACGAAACTCAAACTTCAAAATTACGGACTGCAAGGCACTGATAAAGTTTGAAAGGTTACATATGCAAACTAATGCTTGTAAAATATATGAGTTTGAAGAGAATCACAACCACCCCCTAGAGACTAAAGAAGAAAGACGGTATTCCAAACGTGCACGACGACTTAGTTACAAAGACAAGGAGTTTATAGTGCGTTCTTCAACATCTAACATTGGTGCAACAAAGGCACACAAGTTACAAGCTAGTTTGCAAGGAGGTTATGAAAATATTGGCCCTGAATCAATTGATTATAAAAATTTCAGAAGGAAGGTGGGAAACATTATTGGTGACAAGGATGCACAGCTGGTTGTTGACAAAATGAACATGAGGAAAGATGAGTTTCATAATTACACATTTGAGTATAAATGTGTTGATAGTGTGTTAAACGCAATGTTTTGGGCGGATGAAACTGATAAGTTATATTACAAGGAGTTTGGAGATGTGATATCATTTGATGCTACATTCCGAACAAATAAGTATGCTCTTATACTCATTACACACTTTTTTTTAAGTATGAATATTGATGTTTTTTTGACTTCGTAATCAATATTGAATTTGTTTTTAATTACCTTTTTGATACAGGTATGGAATGATTTTTGTGCCGTTTACAGCCATTGATAACCACAAACGTTCAATAAACATTGGGGCAGGTTTGTTAAGCAACGAGTCAATAGAATCTTATCGTTGGTTGCTTGAAGCTTTTTTGAAAGCACATGTGAAACACCCTCAATTAGTGTTAACAGACCAAGATCCAGCAATTCTACAGGCCGTTGAAGCAATATTTCCTAATTCTAATCATCGTTTATGTATGTGGCACATTATGAAAAAACTACAAGCCAAGGTGTGTATATTTTGGCCTAAGTTAGCACGCAACAGTTTTATTCAACAATGATTTACACAGTTTTACATATTTCTAATAACGATTAGCATACATATTGTTTATTCATAGTTAATCTAATAAATTTCTATTTTTTTTAGGTTTCAGCCGATTTTTTGAAAAACACTGATTTTCGCAAGCGTTTTACAAAGCTTGTATGGAATGTCTATATCGAGCCTGAAGTGTTTGAATCAAGGTGGAAACTGCTTATGAGAAAATTCAAACTACAGGACAAAAGATGGTTCAAAGACATGTACAGGGATAGAAAACTTTGGATTCCAGCCTATTTTAAAGACATGCCACTACACGGTCTGATGAAAACTACTTCAAGGTCTGAAAGCGTGAACTCATTTTTTAATAAATACTCTAACTGTGGTAATTTGCTTATCTATTTCATGATGAACTACGACACCACAATTGGAAAGCAACGAAATGCTCAACAGAAACTAGAACATGATACAAAAAATGCAAAGCATGAAATGACGCTTCCAAGTGGCTTACTAGAACATGCAGCTGCGGTTTACACAAAAAAGATTTTCTATGAGGTCAAAAAGGAAATATTTAAAGCAGCCTGGTACTATTCTATCGACAGTGTTGAAAAGATTGATGGGTGGCAAGTTGTTATGATTACACAAACGGATAAGAGCAAACAGTTGAAGATAAAATGCAAGGTTATATTCATCGTTTAAATGCTTTTCATTAGTCATCATACAAGTATAATATCTAATTATTTTTAAATTACATATATTTTTTTCATTATTATGCAATAACCACCAACTAATATGTTACTTCAATCAGTTACTAACATACATTATTTTTATTATACAATGTAGGTTGAACTAAAGTTTCCTGAAAAAGAAGTTAAATGTTCATGCAATCACTTCATACGTACTGGCATTTTGTGTCGTCATATTTTTGCTGTACTGAAAAACAACCATATTGAAGAGATTCCAGAGCAGTATATTCTAAGAAGATGGAGTAGGGATGCAATTTCCAGCCATTTGTTTGCCATGAAACATGTTGCCATGGAAATAGAAGATGACACCTTTAAACTTTTAACAGAGGCATACAACAATATTGAATACTGCTTGGATCATTTTAAAAGAAGCAAAGAGAAACTGTTGGAGTTTGTTGAAAAAACACGTACGTTGAAGCGGGCAGCAATTGAGTTTGCCAGTTCCAACCAAACATCATCTGATAACGATGAAGAAGAAATTATTCGGATGCTTGGAATACGCAGCATTCCTGATGAAATAAATATCCATCCACCTGCATCTATACGTACCAAAGGTAGTGGAACTAAGAAAAGAATGGTTAGTGCTATTGAGAAAGCCGTTGCAGCTGCGAAGAAAAAAACCAGAATGTGCACAGGTTGCAATCAATATGTTAACCGTAATTGGAGGACTTGCAAAGTAAGACTTGCACGAGAGTCAAAAGCAGCTTAAAATTGCCCAGTCATTTTCCCATTAGATTTTACTTTTCTATTACACTTATGAATACGAATATGTTTCTATGATTTAGTAGGTTATGTTATCTTAAACCACTTTCATTACTTTTGAAGTTTTTATTTTATTCATAGATGAATAATAGCAATGCCAAATTTGGTAATGCTAACAGATTAATGACAATATCTGGTATTTAAACCTCTTTTATTAGATTAAAACAGTTCGCACTTACAATAGATATACTTGTGCTTTTTTCAAATTATAAAACCATCAATCATTATATACTATAGTCATATACAATCCAAGCAATATTCATAGTTTATTGTATGTTGTTAGTAGTATATCTTAATACCAAATGTTTGTATGATTAACTTTTAAAATAGCTATACATCATATATTGATTTACGTTTGCGTTTGGGTAAATTTTAGTCATAAGTTTAACCATGGTTGACTTTTTAACCCTTAAGTGTAGTCAATAATGAATAACATCATAAATACGTTAATTATTTTCAACATATTGATGATATGAACATTGTTAAATACTATTCAGTTTAAGATAAAACAATTTGCATTTAAATTAAAATATGTTAGGAATACTTCAAGTAAGTGTTTATGTTATTATTCAATATTTAAATAACAACATACTTTAAGATATAAACCCACCAACAATCATTGTATAATATAGATATGTTCACTTTAACTATTAAAAATTATGATTGTATGTTCATAGTAAAATAGCATATTAACAAATGTTTGTTAGTTATATTCATTACTGAACATACATTAAAACTATACCATCAATGTTAATCATCATTTTCTAAGATAACTTAATTATTCAAATGTTAATGTAAAAATATAAATACTAAAATATCACTAGTCCATTAGTAAAATTATCAAACCAAAGGTAAGTATGTAGGTTGAACTAAAGTATAATATGTTAGGAATACTTCAAGTAAGTGTTTATGCTATTATTCAATATTTAAATAACAACCTACTTTAAGATATAAACCCACCAACAATCATTATATAATATAGATATGTTCACTTTAACTATTAAAAACTCTAATTGTATGTTCATAGTAAAATAGCATATTGACAAATGTTTGTTAGTTAGAATCATTACTGAATATACATTAAAACTATACCATCAATGTTAATCATCATTTTCTAAGATAACTTAATTATTCAAATGTTAATGTAAAAATATAAATACTAAAATATCACTAGTCCATTACTAAGATTAGCAAACCAAAAGTAAGTATTGTACGTACAGCAACCCAAGTTAACATCCTTAGCATACAAAAGCATTGTTTTTAATCCATCCAAAAGAAACCATTAAAGTCATAACTAAAATTACTTTCTTAAAACAATTAACTTAAAACATCCAATCTCCTGTGAATTTCTTCCTTTGCAATGGCCAACATTTGAGAACGTTGTTTTGAAGGAATCTTGTGGAATTCATCAACCTTTTGCAGCACATAATCCTTTTGCACATTATATTCATGAGTGAGTATTGTGTATAAATACTTTGTCCTCAGTTTAACAAGTTGATCATCTTGTGCAGAAGACTCGTTCTTGAATCCAGCTTTAAACTCATTCATACTTCCCCCCATATATGTTTCCATGTGACGCATCGTAAACACACCACAATCAATGCTGTTGTTTATTGTTCTCCAAGGCATTTCCAGTCTATGTGGCATCACATGTGAAAACATCTCAGCTTTTGGATGATTCTGAGATTTTAAGTAATCAACTATGTACTCTTTCTGAAAATGTAAAAAAATACATTGTTAACACATATTAAATTTTATTAAGTATGTAAAGTAATTTTTATTAATCACTTACAATGATTTGGGGCAACTGACCATATCTCTCACCATCAGGATCATCAACTTTGCTGTTGTCAACGATTACAAACTCTGGTTGTTGTAGATTGATCACAAAAAGGAAAATGTGGAAGGAACGGATGATTGGTAGGAAAAGCTGCAACGTTTATTAATTACAATTGTATTCACTTTATTTTATATTCATATTTGATCAATGATAAATACACATGTAAGTAAACTGTGGAGATATATATCTTACCAGTCCAACAAAACGTAGGCTTGCGCCCATATCTTCAATAGAAAGCACCAAATTCTCAATGAATTTATCTTTACGTTGACTTTCTGTTAAACCACTTTCTAGATATGAATTCTCTGATCGATTTTTAAAAACTCGTTAACTTCTTTATATGTTTGTATTTAAAAAATAATACAATCAACATCGAACAATATTAACTTATACCGTCACATCTGTCTTGCAATAAACTCTCAGGGGCGATTCAGGTGCACGCTTACTTTCATCAAGATTCAACACTTGACTCCAACAATCAATGACATGGCCAAATAGTTCACATGTTGGAAAAAAACTTTCCATATGAAACCTCTGTGCAGAAAACCCATCCAGAGTGTGGAAAACTATATCACTGCAATAGACGTGAACAATTAATACTATTTTTAATGAGCAAACAATAAAAGTAAGTAATTTTAAAAATATTTTAAATGCAACTTACTTTGGATCTCCCTGGAGAGAGAATATCCATTCTGCTACACGTTTTTCCTGCCGTGGAACTCCTTTGATGATATCAACAGCCCGTATAACGTAAGGAGATTTCAGATATTCGGATTTCATGCGAGGCCTGTACCCTCTTCTACTAACCCAATGTTCATCTTTGTTGAATGGTACTACAGACAAAGGAATTGGCATTTCCATTTTAGATGGTGGTGTATTCTTAAAAGATTTTGTTCCAGATCTATTCGCGAAATCTGCATATTCCTGTGACATTTGAATACTACATTTTGCTAACGCGGAGTTGTCAAACTGTTTGTTAGTTGTAGCTAGAATCAGCGTACGTTCAATTTCAGCCTCGTTATCATACCACCATTGAGATTGTTCTGGTTCCTCTGATGCAGAAACTTCAGTAAACAAATCATTTACTTTGTTTTTCCATTCTTTGACCAACTGATTATCAGGATATTTCTTGACAGCATCATTTATTTTTTCTTCCAACACTTTCTTTTGCTGCAATATCATGTCGTACATCTCCTTTATTGTTGAAACAGTTGTCTAAATAGGTCACCACAATAGAATTATGTTACAAACCAAATAAAAATATTAATATGTCAGTTAGTATTAATTAATACTGTAGAAACTCATTATTCAAATGTGAATAGGTAGTTAACTACCTCAACAGTTTCCCCACTTCCACTAAAAATATCATCTCCATGATTTCCCTACGAAAAGCAACACAATATTAGTTGTTGTACTAATAACTTATTATTTAGTTATGATTATATTATAATACTACCTTACACCTTACATCTCCTGCATCATTTCCCTATCAATAATTTATGAATGTAATTAATTTATACTATACCAAATAAACAAATAATAAATTTCATATGCATTGTTCAATACAATAAAATATTACCTGAACTTTTTCTTGCCCTACATTACGAGTTCCTGATGCTTCATTGATGAATTGAAATGCATCTTGCAATTCACCCATACCCAGACCAATTGTCCTACACTCTACTCTTTCTTGCTCACGTAGTTTATCAACACTCCAACAACATATTGCTGGTCTGCATCGTACAATCTTCACTGAATCGCATCGAACACTTTCTACGTATAGCAACTACAACAAAGACAAATAAAAAATGTTTTACTTAAATACACTTTAATGAATCTGCACACATAAGGCTACAAATATTGAATGACAGTTTAATTTAAAACAAATTTTACCAGCAGTAATATAATTGGCCCAACATAGAATCCTTTTTTGCTGTTTGGATTCCACGCACTTTTTGTCTCCTTAAGGCAATCAAAAACATATCCACACCAATCAATGTCACTTAGATCCAGATCTTTAGTCACTTTTGATAACATCGACAGGTCACACGTGCCCATGCTCATCGACTGTAACGCCCGCAGATCCGGGCTAGTCAATTTAGAGGCAATATGGGTTGAAAATGACTTTTCGACAAAAGATTATTTAGAATAAATAATCTTAACCAAATTGTAGAATATGTCACAAGGTTTCCGTACATATAAAGAACGCCGAAATCCGAGTTATAACGAAGAAGTTATGGCCCGTCGAAGTTTTACGGCAAAACCGGCACGGCACCGGGAAGCGTAAATAGTGAATTTACGATAGAGCGAGATTTATCCTTAGCAATCTAAACCAAAGTCGTAGAATATGTTAAACTAAGAGCGTCGATAAAAAGAACACCCAAATCTGACTTCGTATGAGGAAGTTATGATTTTTCTAAGATTCGGCTTAGCAATGCACGACCCGAAACTCGAATTTTAGTTCGAGCGGTTTTTGGCTTACGTGACCTAAATGAGAGTTCAAGATCTCATTAATAGGAACTCAACGGTAAAAATACAGACGAAAACGGAGTCGATATGAAGGAGTTACGAATTCTTCGCGGTCATTTAACAGTCTAAACGCCTCGTACTGTTAAATTTAAGATCGGTCGAGAATTAGCCGACGGAGTCAAAATGAAAGTTGTAGATATTATTTTTACCTACGCGTGGATATAAAGAACGTCAAAAACAGAGGTCGTATGTGAAAGTTACGGATTTTAGAAGTCGGAAGTGTGCTATGCGAAAATGGGTGATGTGGCACAATCTTGGCCATTGCTTTCTCCCCAAGTCTTGCCACTAGATGGTGACATGTGGCACCAAGTTCAGCCATTTTCACCCTATAAATACCACCTCTCCCACCCTCATTTTCTTCACACCTTTCCATTCTTTCTTCTCTTTACTCTCTCTCTAGAACCTCTCTCTAGCCCCGAAATCCCCCGAAAAGCCTAGGGAACCTCCCTAGCACGAGGCGGAAGCCCCGGAGTGCTCGACGGCTCCGAGAAGAAGAGCTTTTCGGCTCGGAAACGCTGCTCCAAGCAAAGCCTGGTTTTCTATAAAACCCGTTGTAAGTGAGCTACGCCTACGCTATTTTTAATATAGTTTTTATTTAATTATATTAACGTTATTAAGAACATATAATAAATACTTGGGCTATTATTATGGGTTATATAAGTATTTTTTTAACGCTTATATAATAGTAATAATAGCTAGACTATTAATTAGTCTCGGCGAATAATAGACTAAAATCTATTGGTGATAATACTAGGTTTCGTCGAAAGAAATTATTTTAAAGTAAACGAAGCGCTGTCCGAGTACCGAGTCACCACCTTCTCAGGTGAGTGCATGGTCCCTTTCATCTTACACATAGATATGAAGTATTTATTATATAATTTACGTGTTGTGAGTGCATGGTCCCTTTCATCTTACACATAGATATGAAGTATTTATTATATAATTTACGTGTTGTGAGTGCATAGTCTCTTTCATCTTACACATAGATATGAAGTATTTTATATAAACTACGTGCTATGTGTGCATATTATCTGAATACTTGCTGTCTATGCTGGATGAACGTTTTATACATGTTTTAAAGGATTTAAACTGTATACGTATTTTATATATACGAATATGTTGGGTATGATGATGGGTAGATAAATGATGATAGATAGAAGATGATGTGAGTATACATTCGCAGCTATAGACTTAGTGCCTATGGGACAAACACCGGTAGCTATGGACTTAGTACCTGTTAGACGTTGGTAGCTATGGATTTAGTACCTGTTGAACATTGGTAGCTATGGACTTAGTACCTATTAGATAAAGACTGGTAGCTATGGATTTAGTACCCGATGAATAGACTATAGCAGCTATGGAATTAGTGTTTTATGAACGAACATTGGCAGCTATGGATTTAGTGCCAGTCCTAGAACCCTGGAAGTAAGGGACTTCGGAATAAACGAATGAAGAATAGATGACTCTTAGGATAAATCCTTAAAGAGTAAAAAAAAAAGATAACGGGGATGGGTAATTGGGTTGATTCTTTGATTGAACATAATAATTATATTATTGTGGGTTGAAAACCCTATGTACTCACCAGGTTTCCCAACCTGACCCACTCAGTTTATTTATATCACAGGTGTTGATACGAAGTCACTTTACACTGAGAGATTTAAAAAGATTTAAAGAGATGTAGATCACTAGTGTAAATACATGTAAGTTCTGTTTATGCTTATGTTTCTGTATTAACGATGACATCCCAAACGTTTTAAATGAATAAAAATACGTTTCTTCGAAAATGTTTTAATAACGTATTTATCGTGTTTTTCTGGGAACAAATTCCGCAACCTTTTTATAAAATGAAGTACTCTGATTTTTATAAAGCATAAACAAAATCGGTCTTTTCTGGCCGTGAAAATGGGGATGTCACAGTTGGTATCAGAGCATTAGTTTAAGCGAACTAGGAATATGAATCTATTTCTAGACTTAAACTTAGAATGCTAAGCGATGATTGTGAGGTGTGAGCACTAGCTTATTTTAGGAATTATGCCTAAAATGCTTTTATGTGCTAAATACTTGTGCCTGATATGCTGTTAGTTGTTCGGATCTATGGTCTGTTGCCGACCGGATCTGGAAACCTTATGTGTTTAGGATTCTAAATGTACGACTACGATATTAGAACTAGCATATAAACGTTTCGGAGTGATAAGGATGATTTAAGACGTCAATCCTAAATTAAGATCTAGATTCACCTTATTCGGTGTATAGATCAAGATGGCAAGAACCCGTAGCGGAAACGTAAACGCAAATGAGAACAGGATCCAACCCCCAGTGGTTCAGCAAATACCTATTGTAGAAGAAGTTGCGCTTGATCCAGTCACCATGGCTGGAGTTCAAGCCATGATTCGGGCTATGTTGGCTGAACAAAGGGAAGAAATGAGACAAATGTTAAATAGGGACGAACCTACCGTACATGTTGAACCGACAAAGCCAGTTCCCGAGCAATCAAAGGAAGGGAACTACAGCCGCCAAGTGAGTCAAGTAGGGACTCAAGGTGAGCAAAGGGATGACCCTGAAGGGAGAAACAACAAGGATGGGCGGATATACAAGAATTTCTTGGGTGCGAAACCCCCAAATCTCTCAGGAAGCCCGAAGCCGGTTGAGATTATGGATTGGATCTCTGAGATGGAGATGGTGTTTGAGAGCTGCAGCTGTAACGAGAAACAGAAGACTGTCTTCGCAGTAAGACAGCTGAAAACTGGAGTCTTGAGCTGGTGGAAGCTATTGGCAGATACGATGCCACGAGGAGAAGCCTTAAGGATGTCGTGGGAAGAGTTTTTGGAACAGTTGAAAATGCAATACTTCTCGGAGATAGATCTGATAGACCTAAACAACGAGTTTCAGAACCTGAAGAAAGGAAAGATGAGTATTGACGAGTATGCCACCGCATTCACCGAAAGGATGAAGCTATTCCCCTACTTGGTGCCTACTGAACTCTCCAAGATTGATAGGTTTGCTAACGGACTACCCATTGACTTTGGCCCAATGGTCAAAATGGCAACTACTTTGAAAGCAGCTGTTAGGGCAGCTAAGAACGTAGAGGCCCAGATAAGAGAAAAAGGTCTAGAAAAAGATAAGGTAGGAGAGAAGCGGAAGTTTGAAGGATCTTCGAGGCCGAACAAGGAAAGCAAATTCTCAAAGTTTGGAGGAGAAAATGGAGGTGAAGCAAGATGGTGTGATAGATGCAAGAAGAAGCATGGTGGAAAGTGCAACGAAGAAGTGACTTGTTACAAGTGTGGGAGGACTGGTCACTATTCCAAAGACTGCACGCATAATGACAAAGTATGCTATAGATGTGGAGGCAAGGGGCACATGTCCAGAGACTGCCCAAAGAAAAATAAAGCAGCAAGACCAGAAACGCCACCAAGGCCAAGGGCATTTCACATGATCCTCGACGAAGCAGAGAACCATGCGAGGAATCAAGAATGAGGACTTCTTACCCGAGGATCGGATTATGCAGTAGTCATAGTTTCGTATGATGTAGCCTAGTAGAGGCATAGTCTAGGGTGAACTTGAACACCTATGTAATCGTTTCAAGAAATGATATAAAACCTTCGTTTTGTTATCTGATGTGTTGAATGATTGTATGAATTGTTGCATGGTGACTTGGGAAACTGCGGGACAATACTTGGGACGAGTATGAGTAGGTGTGAATGGTAGTAGAGGCCTATACTACCGGAAGCACAGGACTCACACTTGGATCAGGGAAAGTCACAAGGTTACCAAGAAGCCAGTAATTGATTTCGTTTTATTCAAGTATGCCGTTACCATTGTTTCGGTAATGACTAAGAAGATTGTTGTTATCCCAACCCTAGTGGTCATGTCACATTGAGTCCGACTACGATGAGTAGGTTACGTGGTTCAGAGAACCAAGTTTGATATAGCGTCCGACTTAAACCAAACGATTAAAAATCAAAGAGACCAATAGAAGTATCGGCTCGACGCTAAAGAAGTTGGTAGCTAGAAATGCTACATGTTAAAGTGTGATTATATCACATTAGAACGTGAAGGAAGGAATAGTTTATTTCAGAATTTAACTCTAAAAGACCTAAGTCTAAACGAGCATCACATGATGATACGTCGTAATCTGGAGTCTAACCTGAAGAAGATAGCAGGTGCACAATTAAGTACTACTTACAGACAATAAGTCTAAAAGATAGACTCGAATGAATAAAGAAGTTATAATTATTACCTAGGATGAAGAGATGACGTATGGAGTCAATATACGAGCCCTGTTTCGTTGATGATTCCGGGACGTAATCATCCTAAGGGGGAGATAATTGTAACGCCCGCAGATCCGGGCTAGTCAATTTAGAGGCAATATGGGTTGAAAATGACTTTTCGACAAAAGATTATTTAGAATAAATAATCTTAACCAAATTGTAGAATATGTCACAAGGTTTCCGTACATATAAAGAACGCCGAAATCCGAGTTATAACGAAGAAGTTATGGCCCGTCGAAGTTTTACGGCAAAACCGGCACGGCACCGGGAAGCGTAAATAGTGAATTTACGATAGAGCGAGATTTATCCTTAGCAATCTAAACCAAAGTCGTAGAATATGTTAAACTAAGAGCGTCGATAAAAAGAACACCCAAATCTGACTTCGTATGAGGAAGTTATGATTTTTCTAAGATTCGGCTTAGCAGTGCACGACCCGAAACTCGAATTTTAGTTCGAGCGGTTTTTGGCTTACGTGACCTAAATGAGAGTTCAAGATCTCATTAATAGGAACTCAACGGTAAAAATACAGACGAAAACGGAGTCGATATGAAGGAGTTACGAATTCTTCGCGGTCATTTAACAGTCTAAACGCCTCGTACTGTTAAATTTAAGATCGGTCGAGAATTAGCCGACGGAGTCAAAATGAAAGTTGTAGATATTATTTTTACCTACGCGTGGATATAAAGAACGTCAAAAACAGAGGTCGTATGTGAAAGTTACGGATTTTAGAAGTCGGAAGTGTGCTATGCGAAAATGGGTGATGTGGCACAATCTTGGCCATTGCTTTCTCCCCAAGTCTTGCCACTAGATGGTGACATGTGGCACCAAGTTCAGCCATTTTCACCCTATAAATACCACCTCTCCCACCCTCATTTTCTTCACACCTTTCCATTCTTTCTTCTCTTTACTCTCTCTCTAGAACCTCTCTCTAGCCCCGAAATCCCCCGAAAAGCCTAGGGAACCTCCCTAGCACGAGGCGGAAGCCCCGGAGTGCTCGACGGCTCCGAGAAGAAGAGCTTTTCGGCTCGGAAACGCTGCTCCAAGCAAAGCCTGGTTTTCTATAAAACCCGTTGTAAGTGAGCTACGCCTACGCTATTTTTAATATAGTTTTTATTTAATTATATTAACGTTATTAAGAACATATAATAAATACTTGGGCTATTATTATGGGTTATATAAGTATTTTTTTAACGCTTATATAATAGTAATAATAGCTAGACTATTAATTAGTCTCGGCGAATAATAGACTAAAATCTATTGGTGATAATACTAGGTTTCGTCGAAAGAAATTATTTTAAAGTAAACGAAGCGCTGTCCGAGTACCGAGTCACCACCTTCTCAGGTGAGTGCATGGTCCCTTTCATCTTACACATAGATATGAAGTATTTATTATATAATTTACGTGTTGTGAGTGCATGGTCCCTTTCATCTTACACATAGATATGAAGTATTTATTATATAATTTAAGTGTTGTGAGTGCATAGTCTCTTTCATCTTACACATAGATATGAAGTATTTTATATAAACTACGTGCTATGTGTGCATATTATCTGAATACTTGCTGTCTATGCTGGATGAACGTTTTATACATGTTTTAAAGGATTTAAACTGTATACGTATTTTATATATACGAATATGTTGGGTATGATGATGGGTAGATAAATGATGATAGATAGAAGATGATGTGAGTATACATTCGCAGCTATAGACTTAGTGCCTATGGGACAAACACCGGTAGCTATGGACTTAGTACCTGTTAGACGTTGGTAGCTATGGATTTAGTACCTGTTGAACATTGGTAGCTATGGACTTAGTACCTATTAGATAAAGACTGGTAGCTATGGATTTAGTACCCGATGAATAGACTATAGCAGCTATGGAATTAGTGTTTTATGAACGAACATTGGCAGCTATGGATTTAGTGCCAGTCCTAGAACCCTGGAAGTAAGGGACTTCGGAATAAACGAATGAAGAATAGATGACTCTTAGGATAAATCCTTAAAGAGTAAAAAAAAAAGATAACGGGGATGGGTAATTGGGTTGATTCTTTGATTGAACATAATAATTATATTATTGTGGGTTGAAAACCCTATGTACTCACCAGGTTTCCCAACCTGACCCACTCAGTTTATTTATATCACAGGTGTTGATACGAAGTCACTTTACACTGAGAGATTTAAAAAGATTTAAAGAGATGTAGATCACTAGTGTAAATACATGTAAGTTCTGTTTATGCTTATGTTTCTGTATTAACGATGACATCCCAAACGTTTTAAATGAATAAAAATACGTTTCTTCGAAAATGTTTTAATAACGTATTTATCGTGTTTTTCTGGGAACAAATTCCGCAACCTTTTTATAAAATGAAGTACTCTGATTTTTATAAAGCATAAACAAAATCGGTCTTTTCTGGCCGTGAAAATGGGGATGTCACAATCGACTGACCTAGTGTATTACACAACAGGACAAAGATGTTTACTTTAAACATTAAATCCGCACGTGTTGGCTGCATAATAACTTGTTGAACTGCCCTTGGTCTAATATTATCTTCATCTTCGAATTGTTTTCTCCAAACAGTTATCGTGTCATCTGTGACTTCTCTATAAGGCATAGACTTTATTGTAACATGTCCCAGAGGCAGACCCAGCATTTCGTGAATAACTTGCCGATTGATTGGTATCTCTCCATGATGAAGTTTGAGTACCATCCTATCTGCGTTAGAATTCCTTACAATATAATGCCCCATAATTGATGCACACCCATCCACTTTCATCTTCAACAAATGCCCCAGACCAATAGAAGAAATATAACCTTCCTGTTCCTTGCTAAGGTTATGCATACAACTGTACAAAACATTTGGAGATGTCCGTACTTGTATTCGCTTAGCTTCTTCTGCACCACTTGCTACAACTTTAGGATGTTTTCTTGGCTTCAACACATTTCCTTCTTTATTCCTTTGTCTTTTAAATTTCTTCATATTTTCTTTGTCATCATCTTTGAATGAAGTATGATGCCTTCTCTTTTTCCTTGTTACCACGGTTATGTCTGCCTCAAAATCAGAGTCTTCATCTTCGTCAAGGTTTTTGACAGTAACATTATCTTTTCCTGTTAAGTCAAATTTAACACAATAAATGATTATAAATAAATTACCATACCAATGCTATAGTACATTTATTAAAGAAAATAACACTACCTGAAAATGAGTTTATAACAACAACTTCATCACCTTTTGTTTTACATCTATCAAAACGTCTTTTTGTTCTCAATTCATTTTCCCTATTTAATCCACTGTCTTCTGTCAAGTCATAACTTTCAATGAATCCTATCAATAATTAGACAACATAATCATTACTGAAGATACTTTAATATATAAGTTACATTTCATGAAATAATCCTTCATACCTTTTTTTTCTGTATATTTTTTTTAGCTTTAGAGAACCTTGAATTTCCTCCATCAACCTTCTTCACATTGACTTTGGGTTTCCTGTTTTTTTCTATTAATAAATACAAAACAAACAAGTTATTAAAACTAACTACAACATCAAACTGTAAATAAATTTATTTCTAAACAAGTACATTACTTGAATCTGAGCTCAAAACTACAACTTTAAGATCCCTTCGCATTGAATGAGTTGGTGTGCCATTAACACGTTCCCCCACACCTATCCAAAAAATAAGATTCATAATCACTATAGATTCAAATTGATATTTAAAATTTTAAATTTCATATAATCATCATCACCAATAGTTTGATTTTTAGTTTTCTTCTTAGGTGTTGAAAACTTCTTCTGTCCTTCTCTTCTAATCTGAGGTTGTACTAGTTTGTTTCCTTCATTGTCTGCATCTTCAATATCAATAAGCAATGGATTTGATTCTTCATTAGTGAATTTGCTGAATGCCGTTTTTAGTAATATCCTCTCGCTTTTCTTTCTACCTAATAATAGCATTAATATACCTTAATCATTTATAACTCAGAATTGAAACATTAACAACTCAAATAATCATCCATTATACATTCTACATTAAACACATACCCAAAAAACAGAGGAATGTTTACAATAATCATCAATAAACAACAAGTGTAGTTAACTTACTGACGTAAAACAGTTGGGACTCATACATCATTAGTATTAACATACAAAACATAGTCAACAAAGTACATATTCACAAATGACTATGTCTTTAACAATATTCAAATCATACAACCAACAACAAGGAATAATAATAGAAAAAGTACTTATGTCTCAAAAACAATCCGTTTCTACAAGTAATCAATAGTAATAAATGACATTTATACCCTTCATTATTCTTTTTCTAATAAAAACCATTCACAATCGAATACTAACATCAATGACTCGTCTTCTCCCCAAAATTAGAGTAATGTTTACAACGATCATCAACAAACATACAGTGCAATTAACTTACCCACATAAAACAGTTTGCACTCCTACATCATTAATCTTTACATACAAAAACATGTACAGGATCAAAACCACATACATACTCAATAAAGTACCCATTCACAACTGAATATCACTTTAACTATATTCAAAACATACAACCAACAACAACGATTAATACTTGAAAAGTACTTCTGTCGCATAATCGGATTTTACAAGTAATCATTATTAATGAATGACATTCTAACAATTCGCTATTATTTGTCAACTAAAAAACATTCACAATCAAATACTAACATCAATTACTCTTCCTGTGCTACTTATGATGTAAAAAAAACCCTAATTTTTGGGTTTACGTAACCTTATTTCAGTTCAAAGTAGTCGACTACAATTACACATGTATATTCATTTTATAACTATCAAACACAATCATAAACTGTTGATTTTTAAGCACATTCAAAATCACAATACCGTAAATTCGGAACTCATCTATAATTACCATTTTCATTTTAACAATCAAATACACCAACGTGTTATTTGTGAAACAAAACATTTAAAACAACATTCATCAGAGATGAAGAATACCTACAGTTCATAATCGACGATATAAAGAAAAAACGAAACACCCAACTTCTAGGGTTTTAAGAATCGTCAAATGTACACATTATAAAAACCTAAACACACTAATACACACGTTTTCCAGTCAATCGACATTCAATAAAGATTAGAAAACTTACTTCTTCCACTTCGATTGATCAACGACGACATTGCTCCACCTACGACGCTTCACAAAGTTCAAAATGCAAAATAACTCTTCCCGAATGCACAGTATCACTCGAATGTGGTATAATCGTTTATCCGTGACGCTATTTTTCTTTAAAGATACGATCGAATCATCCAAAACATTAGAAGGTAACTGTGATTACTAAAACATAGGAACGGTTTCTTTTAATTTTCAAACTTACCCGATATATTCAAATTGGATAGCATCATAAAATTACTTGAATACCCTTTTATATTTTTTTAATTAAAAAACAATTAAATTCATTTATTAATTTCTTTATATTAATTAACAATGAGATCCTTAGATTATAAATATTTAATGTACCAAATTTGTTCTCGCGTTCTCAACCTTTTAGGCGTTCTCATTTGATCATTTCCCTATATATATATATATATATATATATATATATATATATATATATATATATATATATATATATATATATATATATATATATATATATATAACACCACCCCTAATAACCCCTATCCCATCCACATATACAAATACAATATCTCTTTCTCTCCTCATTTTATCAGAGACAACAACCACCGTCACCATTGTCATCAGTCGGCTACTGTCTACAAAATCACTATCATAGTCGAACCACCGTCATTGTTGTCGTCACCGGAAAATCATTTTCGTCGCCTTCTTTATGTTGCCACTCTCACCATAGCATCGTCAAAGATAAAGGACAACGTCGGAGGAGTTGCTTAAGATCTCACAGACGGCATCCAGATCTGCGACGAAAACAATGACATTCAACATATACGGCGACGAAGATGATGACTGTCTCTGCCACCGAAAACAACGTTCACAACCACCATCGACCGATTAGGGTTTTTTTACGGCGATAGGTGAAGTCCACAACGAAGGGTTGGTTTGTTGCGCTAAAAATCAATGGAGAAAGAGAGAAACAAAGGCGTGGGCGAGCTAGGGTTTGTTAAGGAAGCCATCGAAGAGTTTCCAAAAAAAGTTGTTGTCGAGTTTCCAGATGAAGCAGATAAGGCCGCCACGGTCGAGTTTACTGGACAATACTAGAGCACTACTAGAAAACATAGGGTTTTCCTACGGAAAATAGCTACGGAAAATTTCCGTAGCTAATTAGCTACGGAATTGCTACGGAATGGGATGCCCTAATTTAGTAACGGAATAGCTACGGAATTGCTACGGAATAGCTACATATGCTAATCCGTAGCTATTCCGTAGCTAATTAGCTACGGAATGGCTACGGGATACCTACAAATACTATTTACCTACGGATTAGCTACGAAGTATGCTTTCCGTTAGAACTCCGTAGCTAATCCGTAGCTAAGTAGCTACGGATTAGCTACGGATTTTTCTTATTTTTTATTTTTCGGGCACCAAACGTCGTTTTTTTCGCTTCGTTTTTTTCACACCTCTACTATAGATGATTATCTATATTTTCACCAACTTATAGCTATTAATATCGTTCATAAAGTCGTGTGCCCTTTCGGGATCAAGTACTCGTTTCACAGTTTAACATTGTAATGCCTATATTTTTCACCAACTTCTGATGGATTATGTTTTTTTATATATATTTATATACATGAATGAGTTGTGGTATATGTGTACGTGTATATGTGTATGTATACGTGTTTGTGAGATGTATGTGAACGTATTCATAAGCATTATAGTGTTAAACCACTAAACGAGCAATGGATCTCGTATGTATACACGCCTTTATATATGATATTAATAGCTATAAATTGGTGAAAATATAGATAATCATGTATAATAGAGCTGTGAAAAAAATGGAGCGAAAAAAACGACGTTTGGTGCCCGAAAAATCAAAAATAAGAAAAATCCGTAGCAAATCCGTAGCTAATTAGCTATGGAATAGCTACGGAATTCTAACGGAAAACATATTCCGTAGCTAATCTGTAGGTAATTAACTACGGATTAGCTACGGAATATGTTTTCCGTTAGAATTCCGTAGCTATTCCGTAGCTAATTAGCTACGGATTTGCTACGGATTTTTCTTATTTTTGATTTTTCGGGCACCAAACGTCGTTTTTTTTCGCTCCATTTTTTTCACACCTCTATTATACATGATTATCTATATTTTCACCAATCTATAGCTATTAATATCATTTATAAAGTCGTGTATACATACGAGATTCATTGCTCATTTAGTTGTTTAACACTATAATGCTTATGAATACGTTCACATACATCTCACAAACTCATATACATCATCATCAACAACATCAACATCATCATCACTATCATCATCATCATCATCATCATCACCATCATCATCATCACCACCATCATCACCACCATCACCACCATCATCATCATCATCATCATCATCATCATCATCACCATCACCACCACAACCACCACCACCATCACCACCGTCATCACCATCACTATCACCGTTATCACCATCACTACCACCATCACCACCATCACCATCACCATCACCATCACCATCACCATCACCATCACCATCACCATCACCATCACCATCATCATCATCATCACCATCACCATCACCATCACCATCACCATCATCATCATCATCACCATCACCACCACAACCACCACCACCATCATCACCGTCATCAAAATCACTATCACCGTTATCACCATCACCATCACCATCACCACCATCATCATCACCACCACCATCATCATCATCATCATCACCACCACCATCATCATCATCATTATCATCATCAGCACCACCATCATCACCATCACTATCGCCATCACCATCACCATCACCATCACCACCATTACCATCACCACCACCACCACCATCATCATCACCATCACCATCACCATCACCGTCACCATCACCATCATCATCACCACCACCACCATCATCATCATCATCACTACCACCATCATCATCATCATCATCACCATCACCATCACCATCACCATCACCATCACCACCATCACCACCACCATCATCACCATCACCATCAACATCACCATCACCATCATCACCATTACCATCACCACCACCACCACCACCACCACCAACCACCATCACCATCACCATCACACTATCAATAGTCATCGTCATCATCATAATCATCATCCTCATCGTCATCATTTATGCATCAGTTTGTTGTTGTTTATGTTTTGTTTTAACATCGATTTGCAGGCGAAGCATCAAGCTTGATTTGCAGGTCAAACATCGATATCCCTACGGATTCTGCTTACTACAACATCATCTTTATTAAATTCTTTGCTATTATCTGGTTTGTTAAGAAACAAATATTACTAAGCTTTATTTTGTTCTGTAACCATGTGAAGTTTCAGAATACAAAATCTGGTCCAAGTAATCATTAAGCATGTACAAAAGCCCCATAAGATGCTGAAATGGTTCGTTTAAAAAAAATGCGGTAAACTCATGTATAAACTGTTGAAGCTCAATAATAATAATAATAATAATAATAATAATAATAATAATAAAGGAATGCACTTCGGTATTGTATAAAAGAAGTTAAGGAGCTTGTGTATATGGATGTGGCATGCCCGACCTGTTGGTTGAATGTTTGACATTGTACATGTAGAATCTGAGTTCGAATCCTAGCCTCCCAAATATTTCTAGGTTTTGTTTACCCGCTTCCTTTTCCCCCAAATATTTTGAGGTTTTGTTTCCCTCCCGAATCCGGCCGCCTCCAATCTCCCACCTTTTCTTCTTCAACCTTTTTGTCTTCAATTTCATCTGCAATCGACATCACCATCACCGCTTTAGCATCACCACCGATCGACCTTGCTGTCACCGCTAAACCAACCTTGCAGTGAGTTTTCGATTTCTACTTCCTCAATCGCATATCTCCTGCTCGATTTCTTCTCTGCTGCTGCTCGATTTCATCTCCAAGCAAAACCCTAGACTTATTTTATTTTATTTTTTGATATTTACTTCATGCATACAACAATAATGGGAGTTTTTGATATCTAATGCTCAATTACTTGTTTTTTTTTTTCAATTTCTACTTCTCGATGACTCCATAGAAAATGTTACAATTATAGTAGTGATTATATTGAAGCTTAATGTACATACAGTTACTATGATTCTAGCTTTTTGTATACTAGAATTACCATTGACAAATCCCATTAACATAATCGTGGGATCATTTGTGGCCTTTGATATCATGACAAGTAAATATAACTTCTTAAATAAAGTATATACTCCAAACAACAGAACATTGTCTTAAGATTACATTTACAAATTGAGACACATTTAGATTGATTTGATGAATAATTGAGCAAGGGGCTACAAGGAACTCATGTTTACAAATTGAGATGTATTTAGGATGATTTCTTGCTTTGACCAATGCTAAAAAGTATGAGATGATTGATTTTCCTGATTTTGTTTTCAGAATTGAAGAACTTGGATTCCTTATGCCTACAGAGATACAAAGACAAGCTCTACCAATTCTACTCTCTGGCCAAGATTGCATTCTCCATGCCCAGGTGAATATTTTCTTAACTGCTTAAGACTTTTTCTGTTTTTACATTTTTCATGGAACATTTCTTAATTATAATGTATTGTATATATCAATACCAAATTTATCCCTGTGTAAAATGGTTCATTTATGAACATTATCATATAACATCTTCCATGATTTATCTACTTACTTATTAATATTATTATTTGGTTCTAAAGACAGGTTCAGGGAAAACTTTGGCATACTTGTTACAGATTTTTTCAGTAATAAACACACAAAGATCAGCTCTACAAGCATTGATTGTGGTTCCAACTAGGGAATTGGGCATCTTTTTCCTCCTTCCGTGTCATCTTTTTCCTATTTTGCCCCTTATGTTGCTTTGGTGAGATTCAATATTTATGGTGATGATACATTCATTTCTGAAATAGATTTCTCATTTTTAATTTAGCGAATGAACATTTCCTATTTTAATTCTTACAAGACCTTTGTTGTTGTGATTGCAGGTGCTGATGGTGCTGTCAAAACACAATGACTTTCCTTTGGTTCCATTATTTAGTCATCACCTGGAAAAGGCAAGGTAAATCCAAACGTGTGAAATTTTGATAAATCTTGTCATTTAGAAGTAAGGGTATTATTGTCCATTTAATGTTTTGCATCTAAATATGTTATGTTTATTTTAAAGGCTGCGGTTGTAAGCATTGATCCTTGTAGACAATATTTGACAAGTGAAGATGAGGTTGGATTCAAGGCTATTAAACTAGAAAACATGGGTGAGTAAGAGTAGAATTATCAATTATGTATTTTATGCTATACGATAAATTTGAATAACTTATAAATTTTTTGTTTTGTTAGGCCCAAATGAGGAAGCGTATGCCTTGTATCAGTGCACTGTAAGTGTTGTAAATAACAACGTATTTTTCAGTTTGACCAAATTTTTTATTTTGTTGTATAGATGATGTTTATTGTAATATTTATTTTTGGAAAATGATGTTTTTGTAATGTGTTAAGCACTTAGTAATGTATTTGACATTTTGTAGTTTAATGTAATGAATTTTTATTTCATTTTGACCAAATTAATTGTTTTTTTATTTAAAAAAATTATTGTTTTTTTTTTTTAAATAAAAAGCAATTAGCTACGGATTAGCTACATAAAATCCGTAGCTGTTTACTTCCGTAGCTATTCCGTAGCTATTTAGTTCCGTAGCTATTCTGCAGCTATTAAATTCCGTAACTATTCTGTAGGAAGTCCGTAGCTATATATTTCTGTAGCTATTCCGTAGCTATGGTAGCTACGGAAAATTCCGTAGCTATTCTGTATCTATTCCGTAGCTAATCCGTAGCTATAATTTTCCCACGGGCCATTATGCTACAGGGATTTTTCCGTAGCTATTCGCTTATAGCTACGGAATAGCTACGGATTGTGCTGTAGCTATTACACTAGTTTTCTAGTAGTGGAGCAATGAGATCATAGACTCGAAGAGTTGGGCAGTCTGTTGGCAGAATATATTGGATCATTTGGGGATGAACTCATCGAGTCCATGCCCTGACTCGACGAGTTGGGCAGTCTGTTGGCAGAATTTTTGAGTTATTGACTTGTTTTGGATTAGGATCATTACCACAAAGTGTTTTGGTTCATAAAATTTGATTTTGTTGATATGGTAATGATTATCCCCATCCAATAACATGATGATTGCCAAATTTTAAGACAATTACTTGATTTTTTGAAAAACTAATTATTTGTAAAGTTGATATGGTAATGATTGATACAAGAGTTGAATTAGGTCAATTTAGTAACAGATAAATGATATGATTATTTTATTAGTTTAAAAGTTTGATCGAAAGAGTTTTTGAAACCTCCATAAGTTATGAATATGAAAAGTCTCATTCATGAAACAAATTAACTCCTTAGGTTATGGAATCCAAGAGTCTTGAAAGGTTACAAAATTTGATCTAAATGGCTTTGAAGAGTATTATAACTTTCCCTCAAGTTATGGAACTTGGAAAGCCTCTTTTATGGAACAAAGAGAAGTTTTAAAACTTGCCCTCAAGTTTTGGAATTTTAGATTTGATTAAAAAGGTTTTAATTGAGAAATATTAAATGCTAAACATTTTGGCTACGTAACTTAAATTGAGAATTAAAAGTTTTTAATTTTGGATTTGTTAATCATTAATTAAAGGAGTGTTAATAAATCCATAATTATGTGGTTTGAATTTGATTAAATTAAAAGTTAGTTTAATTAATAGATTAAACCACCTAGTATTTTAAATGTATAAAATACACCTTTATACTATATAAAATTAAAAGTTTAATATATTATATATGTATAAGTTAAACGTTAGTGTTACCATTAGTATGCCTCCTTCACGAAGTTGGTCTATAAGGGGTGTTTAAGGAAACGACCTACAAAATGACCGTCATTGGGTATCCATTCTTACACACCGCACCCTTGACCAGTGGAGGGTTGTTAGCCGAACGGGTTTGACATGACATTTAATTCTTCATTAAAAGTATAATGAAATATAAAGTAACTAAATATTTATAAATTTCCAATCTTAGTTACTTTAGGAAAAATGTGAATTTGATGCTAACGCATGAAATTGCACATTACACCTTATTGGCCAGTTAGTGGAGCGCGTGTGGTTAACCGACACGTTGACTAATGTAGGATGGAAATGGGTAGCTTGGATATTATCATAGATCAATGGAGTGTGTGTGGTTAACCGGCACATTGATTATGTGATAGATGTCTTTCAGAGTACCAAGCTAATTTCCATGGTCATTCACACCTTGTTTGTGATCCTCGGTATCTCAGTCACAAACTTGAAGGGCATAATCGAGATTAAACATGCCACTGAAGAGTTCAATGAATCTCAAAGAATCTAGGAATTTCAATTCATTTAAAACCTAATGTTCATTTTCGTTTTTCATGGTGGAAATTGGTAATTCATCATTTACCTACCTTCAAATATTTTGCACATAGATTACGACATCTCTTTTTCTAATTATAAACTATTATGTTGGGTCCTAGCCTTAATATTTCATTTTGGGTGTCATATTAAGGACTTAAATCAACTTACTTGAATTTCTACCTTGTAGATGTCTAGTTCTAACAACTATGGTCCTCCCGAATATTTTGGAAAAAGTTTTACACATGAAGATGATGTTCCATGTTTGGATCATGGAAATGGAAATCATAATTCACTTCCTCCACCTCCTCCTATAGTTCTCCCTAAACCACAAGTTCAAAGTCTTGAAAAGTTCAAGGTCACTCAAGCCCTATTGGCTAGTAAACACCAAGGTGGAAAGTCTATATGTGCTCACGTCTTGGAGATGAAGTTGCATATTGGCAGGCTCGGGATGTTGGGTGTTGTTGTCTCGATGAAGTTGGTTGTTGACTTTGTTCTTAAATCACATCCTGATTCATATAGTGAGCTCATTAAAGATTACTATATGACAGACTGCGAAATGACCCTTATCGATCTTACCTATTTGCTAATTGCTGCTGAATCAGCAATGATTTGGCACACTGGTAAAGCAAATTTGATTGGAAGATATACTTCCCAAACTTTCATGGACATCGACAATGGAAACATTAGAAGTCCAGGAATGTCTTCTCTTACCAATGGAAAAGGATCGACCATGGTCAAGTCATTTCACTAAATGGTAAAGAGAAAGGCTAAGTTTGAGATTGTCCCGTGTACCTTTCCAAAAGAATCTGTTTGTTTCTATTGCCAAGAGAAGAGGCATTGGTTGTGAAGCTTCCGTATCTAACTAAAGGACCACAAGGATGGTAAAGTCAAACTGTTTGACTCTGCTTCAGGTAAGTCCACTATCTATCTCTATTAAGTTCCGATTTGTGGATTCTTAATACATGATGTGATGATATTACATTTTGATATTTTGTAGAATCAAATGAAGCTTAAAGGAAGAGTGTGATGAGTCTGATCGTGAAGAAATGAATTTCGATCGCATGGCTTGATGATCAGATTTTTGAGCTGCTACTTACAAGTCATGATAGATTGCTTATAAATATTTAGTAACATAGTTTTCATTTGTACTTGCATTGTAAGGACAAGTTTTCCGCATTTTTATATATAAATAAAATTTTGATTTTATCTTGTTTTATATTTCCTTGTAATGACATTTGTGAAAATTGATGTTAGTATATTTCTATTGTTAGAAATATTGGGAAATGGATTTGATTTTTTTGTTTGTGGTAATGTTAGAATTTACCAAATAAGGAAAGATTCTTATCACCCAAGTTTCAATCGGATTGAAAAACTTGGAATCATGAGACTTGTATTGTGCAATGAATGAGAACTTTCATCTTTGGGAAATTAAGACTAATTCCTTGTTCACATGTATATGTGAGTCAAGTGAAGGACTAAGAGATCCAATACACATTGATGTGAACTGATCAAGTCCACCACAAAGAACGATAAGAAAATTCATCATGGTTTACTAAAAGTTTAGTAAATAGGGTTATGTTTACAAGATTAAGTGTAATTTTGAATCATTGAAAAAGTTTCAATGTGTGGAAGAACGAATAAGAAGAATCAAATTAGACAGAGAGATAAAAGTTTCTCCAATCTGAAAGGAAAGGAGAGTACTTAAGTATTGTGTTTTATGATCATCTTAATGATTATGGAACCATATCACAAGTGATCCTCTAAGGACACCTTAATGCATTTGTATGGCTAAGAAGAGGAATCGTGAATTGTTGAAATGGTTAAATCAAAAGGTAAATCATACTTCGTTCCAATATCGAGTCGTAAAGTTATACTCCAAGATTATAACTTGAGTGACATATCTTAAGTAGGTTTATAACACATTTGTAATTGGGAGTTGTGATGTCTTGGATAAGACAAAGACCATCTAAGACCGGTTATATGAAGTGTCATTCTTGATAAGAATCGACACTAACTTATGAATATTTATTTGTCAAGGAATGTTTCTTGACAAGAGAATCTTGTATGTCAAGAGGTTAGTGGGGGTCTTAAAGATCTTGAAAAGTTTCAAGAACTAATCAAGATTAAACCTATTGTTAATTACTAGCACACGACTTGAGGTTTGTAACCTATCGTGTTGATATATTCTTGTTTCTGTGACATTCCAGTTGAAGTTGACAATGCATGTGAGTTCTATGAGTGCTTAATTGTTTGCATAACTGTTGGAGCGTGGAAATGCTCCACAAATAATGAGTGATAGTTAGGTTGTATTTTTCCCCATTATTATATTGTTGGTGTATTTGTCTCTCCCTCATATATAAAGGGAGAGGTGGTCATTTCTTATTATGCACCTTTTCTCACAATATAATTCTAGAGAGAGAAAGTGGTGGGATTTCTCCCATCCACGGAGAGCTTCTCTCTCCCACCAATGTTCTTCATGAATTATATTTTATCTCTTTTTCTTTCTCATCTTCAAAGAATTCTCATCATGTTCTTCATATATTTATATTTTGATACACGATAAATCTCGAGATATTTTTCTTCCGCATCCACCGTTCGTATAAAAATTGGGTTCCTATAATTGGTATCAGAGCCGTACCTTAAAGGTTTAATTGGCTAGTTCAAGGGAACGACTCCCGTTCGGTGATTATCTTGAAGCTTTTTGTGTTTTTGCAAGAATTTTCGTGTTCAAACCGGAAATTTCTGATGACTTTTCTATTTTACTGGGGTGATTCTTACTTAGTAGAATAATTATGTTGTTGTTGCTCAATCAAATTCCTTGCTGGAAATTTTTGTTCTTGGTGTTCTTAGTATTTTTTTTGTTGAAGAAATGAAGAAAAAAAATGGGAGACTAAATTATTTTTGTGGTCTCAAATTGTTGAAGAAATTGTTCCAGGGAGTTCTTTTGATCTTGGAAGAAAAGACACAAATTAATGGGCTTATTTTCTTTAAAGTGGCGTTCTTTTTTTACCCAGCAACTATTCTTCACAATGGTATGAAGTTCTTGTTCTTCATAATTTTATTGTTGTGAATCTTTCAATTGAAGAATTTTAGACGTAATATGTGTTTGCATAAAGCACTTTCTCCTTTTTGCACTTTCAATTGAAGAATTTTAGACGTAATATGTGTTTGCGTAAAGAGTATTCCACTTATATTAGTCTTCCCAAGTAAAAACCTTGTGACTATGACAAATCTCATCACCTTTTATCCCTAAAAACTCACCTACACACTCTTCTTTTTGCCTTCCCATGACCACTTGGTGACTTAAAATACTTTATAAAAGATTCCCTTTTAAAATATGAATAAATGACCTTTGTGCTACCATTTTTCATGAAAAATAGCATTTTTCGTCACCTGTTCAGCCCTTCTCGAACCCCCGAACCGCAACCAAAAATTGCCTACCGGAGTCTCCTAAGAAGCCTCCCCGGAGCCCTTCTTACCCTTGATCCGAAGCCCCTCTCAAGCCTTGGTCCCTAGCCGAGAAGTCTGCAGCCGTTAGCCCTTCTTGACTTCGGATCACTGCCCTTCGGATCGAAGTCCTCTCCTCAGACCGCAGTCTGTTCGGATCGCAGCTCGCATACAACAGCTCGGACCGCAATGACCTTCTTCGCATACTGCAATCTTCCTCGACTGCAGTATGCGTCGGCAACCAAGTCGTCATCATCCGCAGCTAGTTCGTCCGAACCCACCAGCCCAGCCCTCATCTGCAGCCACACCTCCACACCCACCATCCGCATCTTTCCTCCATCCGCAGCCATCTCCCCTAAACCGCAACTTGCTCCCTTCGGATCTTCCCTTCTCAACTCCGCCTCCACCCTTCTTCAGCATTCCTCCTCCTCTCTCTTCCTCCCCCCCCCCCCCCCCCCCCTCCTTTCCTCCTCCTTTTTTTCCCTCCCCTCTCATCAGCCCTTTCCCTTTTTTAGCCCCTTTGTTTTAAACATCATTATTTTTTATTTATTCAGCCATTTTTTTATTATTTTTTTAGTTAATTTTTTTTAACACCAATTATTTTTTTATTTACCCAATTATTTTTTTTAACACCAATTTTTTATTTTAGCCATTTTTTTATTAAAAGCAATTTTTTTACACCAATTATTTTTTTTGAATACCAATTTTTGCCACAACCAAACCTTGAATTGTCACATTGGTTCATTTCATGCAGCTTATTTTGAAAGAGTACTCCATACCGCAGTCAGACTTCATATTATTCTTTGTGGTTCTTGCACCACAACGGCGATTGATCAACAAAGTTGTTTCGCATTCTTCACTCTATGGGATTTTATGACTAGGCGCTCTTGATCTTCGGTTGACGAATCACGTATCTTGAGCATACGGACTTTGTTTTCTATTGAATACCACTACGAGAGTTTCGGCACCGTAGTTTGGATATTTTTTTGGTATATTCGGCACAACAGAGATATTTTTCATGTAGTGATTCTTCGTTCTAAGGTATTTGTTCATGCAGCTTCAGCAACGATATCACCCACCTTCTCATGACCGCAGAGTATCTATTTTACTCTATTTCTCGTGTCTTATTGAGACCCTTCATACATCTAGGGAGAGCTCTCTTAGCTCTTGGTATCCGACACTCTCCATCCAATAATTTGTTGATTTTTGATATTCATTCATTAGTTATCAAAAATAGGGAGAGAATATCATCTGGATTTGGTTATTATGATTGTTTGAGTTTGGATTTTTGAAGACCTCTGAAGACGATTATTTATTTAGTGATGCGATGTGGCACTTATTTTTGGTCTTTATGGATCAAAATTTTGGCATTACTCGATGTTTTCCGATTCAGATTATTTATTATTCGGATTCTACCACAGGATGATTTTGTGCTCGCATCCGGTTCAGATCTTTTGGCTTCACGAGTTTGGATTTGTGATATGTTGAAGACAAAGATTATTTTGGTGATGTGACGTGACACTTATTTTTGATCCTTGGATCAAAATTTTGACATTACTGGACCATGTCTTTGGACTCACATTATTTTTATTTGGACTTCATTTTATGGATGCTTCACATTTTAGTAGGTTATTCTTTGAAGAGTCTTGGTGTATTATGATTCGAGAACTCGAGATGTTTTTTAGACTTTTTGAAACCGAAGTGTTTCTTTTATTGGATCTTCTACTTGCTCATGGTGACCTTCTTCTTCCGGTGATTATGACTGGTTTGTAGATTTGGATCTTATTTTTTATTCTCCATTAGTTGTGCTTTGAAGCCGAAGACCTTCATTATTTAGAAATTCATGGCCAGTTTCAGACTTCACAGACACTTCAGAGTTTCAGAGGCATTTCAGCATTTGGTTCTCACTATGTTTCATTTTTTTTACCACATTTGCTAGTCGGATTACTTTATTATATCCTTGTATCACTTATTGGATCTCTCATCATTTGTAAGTATTTAGGGAGAGAATGTTGGAGCATGGAAATGCTCTACAAATAACGAGTGATAGTTAGGTTGTATTTTTCCCCTTTACTGTATTGTTGGTGTATTTGTCTCTCCCTCATATATAAAGGGAGAGGTGGTCATTTCTTATTATGCACCTTTTCTCACAATGTAATTCTAGAGAGAGAAAGTGGTGGGATTTCTCCCATCCAGGGAGAGTTTCTCTCTCCCACCAATGTTCTTCATGAATTATATTTTATCTTTCTTTCTTTCTCATCTTCTAAGAATTCTCATCATGTTCTTCATATATTTATATTTTGATACACGATAAATCTCGAGATATTTTTCTTCTGCATCCACCGTTCGTATAAAAATTGGGTTCCTACAATAACAACTTGGAAGACATGGTAGGCCTTTGCGCTGCCAAGTGGCAAGAAATTAAGATTGAACAAGTTCAGTCCATATAAGTTTTGATTTGTCACTAACCTTTTCTTGTGATTATGGTTATGACAAATTCACATGGATAGGAACACATACACCATAAAATCTAAGTAACAAAGGTTTCTCTCCAATTCATGAAAATGATTGTGAGGAAACATTTTTCACTAAGTAGATTTTACAGAGATAGCAAATGTGTTAATTGCATTCTCAAATTCGATTATGATTACAGCATCCCTCTTCATAGTTCGAATTGTGAGATATGGAAAATAGTTTGAACATTTGGGACTTACTGCTGCAAGTTCTAAAATTGTTTGGACACACATATGATCTATCTAAGGAAAGGTGTATGAGTTTGAGAAGCCAATATAAAGTCTTATCGAACCATATTATATCAAAAATCTGAACTTTGGTAAAAAAAGTCAACAAGAGTTGATTTCTAGAAGTCCAGCTGTTTTCTTGGTACATGTCAAAGCTAGTGGGAGAATAAGTGTTATGCTAGTAAGATAATAATTATTATGCTAGTGGGAGCATAATTATTATGGTAAGTGTTGCAAGTTGGCAATGTTAATTATAGAAAACAAAGGTTTCAATTCGCAAAGTTGCAGAGTTTGAAAGGTTGTTTTGCTATAATTAAGGGAGAGGAACCCATACTTCATTTCAAATCTAAAAGCTTATATTGAGATTTTAATCAAATTTAGTCAAGGATATATACGAATGTTATGTTGAAAAGATTCGGCATAAGGAAATTCTATATATGCAAATGTTATAGCAAGAGACTGGTAAAGTATCACGTTTTTGTGTGAAACATTATAGATCTTATCTCATATGCTTCGGGTATAGGATCGATTGCATATGCTATAATATTTATGTGTTCTGAATTTTCCAAATGCCTAGGGCATTAAGAGGAAAAATGAACAAGAACTGGATATGACTAAAGTTGTTAAACAAATATTAAGGACAATCTAAGGGTCGCCAAAGATTCGGTGCTTAAGGGCAGTTGGAAGTATGTTAATGGATGGACCATATTGACATTATTATGAATAGACATGATTTTATTAATAATGAGTTGCCAAATGGAAAATATGGAAATATTTCCATAATGGGAGATGGATATTAAGAATCTCTGTGTAAGTTAGAAACTTTTATGCAAGAAGGATGTTCAAAGGAATGTACTTTGAAATTGAGACTTCGCTTCCATGGAATTGTTTTGTAACAATATCCAAAGGGATACTTTGTAATATAGTTGGCAAAGTCTCTGTGACTATAGTACCATGACATTACAAAAGGTTATATTGCATGATAGTTTAGAATCTAACACATCCTAGCAGTGACAAGAATTTGGTATTCTTACACTTGAAATAAGGATTTGGAATTATGAAATTAGCATCATTGAAATATTTTCAATTGATCTATTTCACATAGTAAGGAACATAGATAAACATAGTGTGCATACTTGGAGCATGGGATAACTATTGTTTTAATTCAAGTATTAAGTTGATAAATCAAAACATTATACAATGAATAATGTGTAATCAATATGGTGATTAAATAAAAGGTGTTTTATTTATATTCAAAAGTTTTGAGACCATATTGGATTTGATTATTCTTGTGTTTCACTTTGCATGTTTTGAATTCCTGAATAATAAGACTATTTAAACATCCACAGTCGATCGTACTTTGGAAGTAGGTTATATACATAGACTGTCATGAATGAGTTTTTGTAAGATTGTCTAAGGTGTTAGACATAGCAAAAGTTTGCTACAAACATTCATGAGTGCTCTTGAAATAAGATTTGAGTATTGGATTAAACCCACGCTCACTTAATAACTTCATGGATTTTATCGCGAGTGATTGTGAGACGATAATATCTTGAATTCTTGGAACGGAGACATATAGTTGTAGTTTACAAGTCGGTTACACATTGATGATATGTAAACGCACCAGTGACTTGGTGTTATAAAACATATTTTTGTGTGTGATGTGATGACTAAATAGAGCAAGCATATGATTCGAAGTTTATCAATTCCTTTTACCCTAAAAGGGATAAAAAAACGATATATGTGGGTCCCTCGATGATTTAGTGATGACAACCCTAAGCGCTTGGCCAAGTCTGGACTGATTTGATTTGTTCAATTGGTCAGTAGTCATAAATCGAAAATCGGGAAAAAACACATGAACAGAGAAAATGATTATAATCCATGTCTCAAATCATATGATATCGTGTAGAATGGAGGAATATATGATCCCTTATCTAATGGACGCGTTAGAGTTCGACAACAACTTTTTGAGAGCTACGATTGCTAGTCGGTTAGTGAAGTTGTACTTGCAGTTATAGTTATTAGACTTATCCAAGTGGGAGACTGTTGGATTAGGTGTCTAAGCCCATAACTATAATTGATATGTACTTGACCCGAGAGTAGCATGGTCCATTTTGGGTTTCCTTCACCAGGACAATTTGATAGGATGGATATTTCAGAAAAAGAGGTTATTTGTGATTTATTAATATATTATAAGAATAATATATTAATTGAGAAATCATATTATTTAATTACTATTGATCAATAATTAATTTGGAATTAATTTAGTGTCAAAAGAGACTGATTAAATTAACGGAGACTGATTAAGTAAATCATTAATATTTATAGTTTGGGCCATTGATCCATGTAGATTAAGTATAGAATAAATCTATGTGAGAGCCCATGAAGAGTTAGTCCAAAAGGCCCATCATATGGATTATTGGATTGCATAAAGGTTTAAGTGAATGGGCTAGGGTTTACAAGTTAAACCTTAGAAATTCCAAACTATAAATTGAACCCTCTAGCTTGAAAAATCGTACACTAGTACTCCAAGGTTATTATCTAGCCGATTTTGAGCTCCTAAGCCGCTCTCTCAATATTCTCAAAATTTTCATGGTGTTTGTGACTTGTTTGAGGCACAACACTTGGGGTGCTAAGCTCTTGAAAGGTCAAATTCAACAAGCTACAACAAGAGGTAATCTTCTAACTTAGTTTTATGATATATATATATATATATATATATATATATATATATATATATATATATATATATATATATATATATCAAAATTGTATGCTAGTTGAAGGCTTAATGCTTTGGAGATTTTATTCCATGTATAACTAGAGAAATTAGATCCAAACCTATTAGGGTTGTATGTGTACCATAGGAGTATTATAGTACCTAAAACCCAACAGTTTTACTATCAACCACTTATATTTTCACGTACAACATTTCGATAAAAACGTAAAGATATGAAAAATGGTTACAAAATACATTACATTATTATTACAAATATATATATATATATATATATATATATATATATATATATATATATATATATATATATATATATATATATTTCAAGTACAAAACTTTCATTTCATTAAAATTTATAAATATAGCTTACGAAACTTTACCTCTTTGTAACCCGTTCAGCAAAGGGTAAAAATTATATAAAGTTCATATATCATCGTTTTACAAGATTTTCGATATTATCCTGGAAAGAGGGGATAATTTCATATACAAACATTTTCATTTCAAAAACACGTACACTCGTTAAATAAATTTGTGAGACATTGTCTTCATCGTACCTAACTGAGGTATACGCGAAAGTCCTGTATTTATAACCGGAATCTCCAATACGAGAGCGTGATACTTGTGTATAGATATATACGGGACTAATGATCCCATACCCTGACTACGAGTTACAGTCAAACCGGCAGGTTATAGGTGACGAATGTCATAAATATCTCGGCTCCAGAAGAACGATGAGGCAAGCATCGCATCTTAAAAGCACGGTTATAAAAGCTCACATAGAAAAACGACTATACATATACTTTACACGAAAACACACTTCTTCAAACGGTTTATACACGAATAAAATTATATATTTTACATTGTTTCTTTGCATGGAAAACACTTAAACATTTCAGTTTGGAACATTTTTAGCTACAAATCATTTGTATGGAAAAAATTGGATTATCTGGAACGAGTATCCTCATTTTTCAAGTGAACGGCTTACATGTCATTTATTAGAAAATATCGGATTTTCTAGAAACAAACATGAGACATTGTCTTCATCGTACCTAACTGTGACATCCCCATTTTCACGGCCAGAAAAGACCGATTTGTTTATGCTTTGTTTGAAAATCAGAGTAACCTTTTAAAGAAAAGTGTTGCGGAATTTGTTCCCAAAAAAATATCATAAACACGTTATCAAAGCATTTCCGAAGAAATGTATTTTATTCATTTTAAAACATTCGGATGTCATCGTCAATACAGAAACATAACTATAAACAGAACTTACATTCATTATCACTAGTGATTGATATCTCCTTAATCTCTCAGTGTAATGTAACTTCATATTGACACATGTGATACAAATAAACTGAGTAGGTCAGGTTGGGAAACCTGGTGAGTACATAGGGTTTTCAAGAAACAATAATATAATTATTATGTTTAATCATCAAACAATTAACCCAATTACCCAACCTCATTATCTTCTTTATTCTTAAGGGTCTATCCAAAGATTCATCTATCCTGCATTCGTTCAATCCGAAGTCCATTGCTTCCAGGGCTTATATGATAGGCACTAAGTCCATAGCTGCCAATGCTCGTTCGTAAAGCACTAAATCCATTGGCGCTAAAGTTCATTTATCGGGGACTAAGTCCATAGCTACCAGCGTCTATTTAATAGGTACTAAGTCCATAGCTACCAACGTTTATCTAACAGGTACTAAGCCCATAGCTACCAACGTTAATCTAATAGGCAATAAGTCCATAGTAGTCGATGTTATCTATTAGCCATTAAGTCCATAGTTACCAATGTGTACTTATATCATCATTCATCTACCCATGTTTTACCGAACATATTCGTAGATATAAAATACTTATACAACTAAAATCATTAAAAACATGTATAAATTGTTCATCCAGTAGAGATATCAAGAACACACATAGTTTGCACAAATAGCACGTAACTTATATTAAATACTTCATATCTATGTGTAAGATGAAAGTAACTATGCACTCACTTGTAAAAGTGATGACTCCAGACTCGGACAATGCTCCGCTTCTTAATAATATAATTTCCTTCGACAAAACCTAGTATTATTACCACTAGATTTTAGTCTAATTTTTTCTGTGACTAATTAATAGTCTTAGTATTATTATTATTATATAAGCGTTTAAGCAATACTTCTCAACCACTATGTACAGACAGAGGTCATACATGAAACACCGGAGGGCATAACCATTTTGGCATTAAAACACTTATGAAATCCAACAACCCAGGCGGCCCTTCAAACCGGATTCCTCAAACCGCTAGTAGTTAAAAAAGGGAATTATTATGACACTTATATAAGTCATAATAATAGCCCAAAATATTGATTATAAGTTCATAATAATAATACTAAATTTAAACATAAATTATACTTAAGTTACGGTAAGCATATCTCACTTACCAAGGGTTTGGCTAGGAATCGGGCTCTACTGGGGCATAACTTCCTAGCCGAAAGATCTTCTCAGAGCCTTCTGGCGTTCTGGGACTCGCCTTTAGCACTTGGAAGTTGTTAGGGATTGGGAGGGATAGATTGGGAGTGTTGAAAGAGAAAGAAGGTTGAAGGTGATGATTTGTACCTCTATTTATAGGTTGTCTGGGGCCAATTTACATCGTGAAACTTAAATTCACGTCGTGGACTTGCATGGGCACCAAGGCGAAGCCTGGTGCTTACACGTAGCGCAGGACGCATGTAAAACAGCCAATTTTTAAAATTCATAACTTTTGCATACAAACTCCATTTTTTACGTTTTTTATATCCACGCATAGGTAATCACAAGATCTACAACTTTCCTTTTGACTCCATGAGCTAATTCTCGGTCGATTTTAAATTTAACAGTATGAGAAGATTACACAGGTAAATAACCCTGTAAATTCATAACCTCTACATATGAACTCCATTTTCGTCTGTATTTTTATCATTGAGCTCCAATTAATGAGATCTTCAATTCTCATCTAGGTTGCATTGGCCAAAAATCGATCGATCTAAAATTCAAATTTCGAGTTGTGCACTACTATGCCAAATCTTAGAAAAATCATAACTTCCTCATAGAGAGTCAGATTTGGGCGTTCTTTTTATGCACTCTCTCGGTTTAACATATACTACAACTTTCATTGAGATCTCTAAGGCTAAAAATTAGGGTATCAAAAATTCACTTTTTTATGTTACACGGTGTCGTGTCGGTTTTGCCGTAAAACATCGATGAGCCATAACTTATTCGTTATAACTCGGATTTCGGCGTTCTTTATATGCATGGAACCCTTGTAACATATACTATAACTTGGTTAAGATTATTCATTTTAAATAATCTCCATAAAAAAGTAATATTTTCATTCTTATTGTCTCTAAATTGACTAGCCCGAATCTACAGGCATTACAATTATCTCCCCCTTAGTTAGATTACGTCCCGAAATCATCAACGAACCAGGGCTTGTATAACAAATCTATATGTTGTCTTTTCATCCTAGGTAATAATCATAACTATTATATCCTTTCAAATGAGTATTTAACTCTTAGATTTCTTGACTACTGGCGATGCTCAATCCTGCACACGCTCTTCATACTATGTTGGACTTTCAATTGTAACCTTTGAGTTACAATCTTGAACCTTATTGGAAACTCCCGATCCTTCGTAAACAGACTTTACTTCGATTATCGTAACAAATCGATGGGTCATGTTTTAATGACCTATCGTCATATGATGCAACGCTTAGACTCATGTCTTTTAGAGTCAAATTCCAGAATGGAATATACTTTCCATCGTGTTCTAATGTGATATAATCACATTTTAGCATGTAGCATCTCTTGCTATCAGCTTCTTACTTTAATAACAATCTCGACACTTCTATTGATTGCTTTGATTATCTTTCACTTCAATTTTATGGATGTTACATCGAACTTGGTTATCTAAACCATGTAACATACTCATTTTATTCGGACTCGATTTGATATGACCATTAGGTTGGAATAGCAATCATCTTCTTAGACATTACCGAAACGATGGTAACGACATACTTGAACAAAATGAAATCAATTACTAGCTTCTTGGTAACCTTGTGACTTTACCTGATCCAAGTGTGAGTCTTGTGCTTCCGGTAGTATAGGCCTCTACTACCATTCACACCTACTCATACTCGTCCCAAGTATTGTCTCACAATTTTCCAAGTTACCATACAAGAAAATCACATAAAAACTTAACACACCAGATAACAAAACCAAGTTTTATATTACTTCTTGAAATGATTACATAGATGTTCAAGTTTAACCTATACTATGCCTCTAATAGGATACACCACCGGATACTATGGCTACTTCACATGTTGATCTTGGAATATAAATTCCTTACTTCTAATTCCTTGCGTTGTTATTTGCTTCACCGAGGATCGTGTGGAATGCCCTTGGATTTGGTGGTGCATTTGGCCTTACCACTTCATTTTTCCTCGGGCGGTCTCTAGACATGTGCTCTTTGCTTCCACATTCGTAGCATACCTTATCATTATGTGTACAATCCTTGGAATAGTGATCGGTCCTCCCACACTTTTAATAAGTCACTTCTTCGTTGCATCTCCTACAATGCTTCTTCTTGCACTTATCACACTATCTCGTTTCACCTCTTTCTCCTCCACCAAGCTTCAAGAATTTTCTCTCCTTGTTGGACCTTGAAGATCCTTCAAACTTCCTCTTTTTCCTGCCTTACCTTTTTCTAGACCATTTTCTCTTATCTAAGTCTCTATGTTCTTAGCTGCTCTAAAGGCTATTTTCAAAGTAGTTGCCGTTTTGACCGTTGGGCCAAAGTCTATGGGCAATCTGTTAGCAAACCTATCAATCTTGGAGAGTTCAATAGGCACCACGTAGGGGAATAGCTTCATCGTTTCGGTGAATATGGTGGCATACTCATCAACACTCATCTTCCCTTTCTTAAGGTTCTGAAACTTGTTATTTAGGTCTATCAGATCTATCTGTGAACAGTACTGCATTTTCAACTGTTCCATAAATGCTTCCCAAGACATTCGCATGACTTCTCCTCATGCCATTGTATCTGCCAACAACTTCCACCAACTCAACACTTCGGTCTTTAGCTGTCTGACTGTAAAGACCGTCTTTTACTTATCGATGCAGTCGTAGCTCTAAAATACCATCTCCATCTCAGAGATATAGTCTATTATCTCCACTGGTTTTGGGCTTCTTGCAAGATATGGCGGTTTGGAACTCAAGAAGTTCTTATAGATGCACCCATCCCTATCAATCCTCCTGTCCGGGTCGTTTCTCCCGACCACTCGGGGTCCAACTTGACTCACAGTATGACTAGAATTTCCTTCCTCCGACAGCTCTTCATTCAGTTCAGGCTACACAACAGGCACAGTAGGTTCATCCCTATTTTATTGCAGTAGATGCCTTGTTTCTTCCATCTAATGGTCTAACATCATCTGGATCATTGCTTGTGCCCTTGCCATCATGATTGGCTCGGGTGCAGCTGCTACTATAGGTACTTGCTCAATCACTTGGGTTGAGGCTGTTGATTCCTTTTTCCATTCACGTTTCTGACACCACTTCGGGTTCTCGACATTTCGATCTATACACCAAATCAAACGTTCAATGTGTAATGATGAGAATTAAGATAGGAAATATTTTGATTTATGATCAACATTTAAATCTCCCTGTTACCCCGAAACGTTATATACCAGTTCTAATGCCATAATCAAACGTTTAGAAATCTAAACACAAAAAATTTCCAGATCCGGTCGGCAACAAACTATAGACCCGATCAGACGATAGCATAATAAAGCATTACAAATCATTTAGCACATAAAAGCATGTTAGTCATTTTTCCTAAATGAGCTAGTGCTCGTGTCTATTCAGGTGTACTAAAGTGCAACAGACACACTCCTGACGATCATCGCTTAGCCTTCAAAGTTTAAGTAAAGAAATCCTTATTCTTAGTTCGCTTAAACTAATGCTCTGATACCAACTGTGACATCCCCATTTTCACGGCCAGAAAAGACCGATTTGTTTATGCTTTGTTTGAAAATCAGAGTAACCTTTTAAAGAAAAGTTTTGGGGAATTTGTTCCCAGAAAAATGTGATAAACACGTTATCAAAGCATTTCCGAAGAAATTTATTTTATTCATTATAAAAGATTTGGATGTCATCGTCAATATAGAAACATAAGCATAAACAGAACTTACATTCATTATAACTAGTGATTCATATCTCCTTAATCTCTCAGTGGAATATAACTTCATATTGACACCTGTGATACAAATAAACTAAGTGTTGGAATAGTGTCTAAGGCTGCAACTATATTAGGCAAGTATTTGATCCGGTTGTGCATGGTCCTTTTGGGTTGCCTTCACCATAGCAACTTGATGGATGATTTGTTAAGAGAGAGTAAATATTATAAGGAATAATATATGGTTATTTGATTAATATAAGTCATAAATTAATTGGAATTAATTTGGTGACTTAAAGAGATTAATTAAATAAAGGGGTATAAACTGTCAATTGTTTGATAGTTAAACATTAGACTATAAATCCATTGGGATATGCTTTGGACGAATTCTATGAGATATAGGATAGCTAAAATCGTCCAAAGGTTTATCTATGGAATGGATTTGGATAGCCTTAAGAGAAGATTATCCAATTAGGGTTTAGGTTGTAACCCTTAAAGAGTCTACAAGTATAAATAGACCCTAGGGGTGAGGGAATTCGACACACCATCTAAAGTAGAGATACTCTGGCCGAATTCCTCCCCTCTCCTCTCTCCTAAATCATCTTGCTTTCTATTGGTGTTTGTAAGCCATTAGAGGAGTGACATTTGTGACTCTAGAAGCTCCAAGACAACAAGATCAATAAGGAATCCAAAGGTATGATTCTAGATCTGTTTCAATGTTGTTATTTAACCTAATTAGCCATTAGAAGTCTTGGATTCAAAGCATGTTTAATTAGAAAGCCTAGATCCGAGCATTAGGGTTTTGCATGCGCACATAGGAAAGTTCTTATGGCTAAAACCCATCAGTGGTATCAGAGCCTAGCTTGGTTTTCTTTAAATTGTTGCTTGATTAACTGAAACAAACCTGCAAAATTCGATTTTGGGTTTATGAGTCATGAACTCGGCGAGTTCCAAAGTGGACTCGGCGAGTAGGCCTGTACTCGGCGAGTCCGGGCGTCTGGATTAGGCAAAACCGGGATTTTTTCATGTTTATCTTATGGAAACTTACCTTAATCATATTAGATCAACCCTAATCCGATTTTTTGATATATATGACTATTATCTTGATCTAATTAAAGATATTTATCATCTAATAAAATATTTAATTTCCTTATGTGATAAATGATTAATTATTTTGATAATTATCTTAAAAGAAATCTTGGATAAATCAAATAAAGATAATTAGGATATTAATTGTTAATTGGAATTATTTGTTATTTGATCCTCCATGTTTTAAATGTTTAAAACCTACCCTAAAGTTTTGAAATTTATATTTGTGATTAAAAGTTTTAATTTAGATAACTTAAATTTCAAACCCTAGATTTTAAAAAGTTTTAAAATACAACCCTATACTAATATGATATTACTAGAATAATATATATATATATATATATATATATATATATATATATATATATATATATATATATATATGTATAACTAAATGCTAGTCTTACCGTTAGTAGGCCTCATTCACGAAGCCGATCTATAAGGTGGGTATAAGGTTGCGGCCTATAAAATGGCGCTTAATGGGTGTACACTCACACCCACCGCTTGCTTGATTGGTGGAGGGTCGTTAGCCGAACGGGTAGGATAGGGCAACCTCATCCTCTCATTAAAAGTATAATAAGAAATACAAAGTAACTACACGTTTTAAAAATTTCCCAATCTTAGTTACTTTAGGAAAAGTGAATTGATGCAATCCCATGAAATTACACTTTGCACCTTGCTAAGAAGTTAGTGGAGCGTGTGTGGTTTACCGGCACACTAATTGGTTCTAAGCGAAGGTGGCAAAGGGTGATTCATTGTTTATCATAGTTCGATGGAGCGTGTGTGGTTTACCGGCACATCGAATAGGTGATCGTTACAATGAAGGCACCATGTGAATTTGCATGGTAATTCACACCCGCTTTGTGATCCTCGGCATCCCACTCACAAACAAGAGGGGCATATCGAGATTTAAACATGCCATTGAATAGTTCAATGAATCTCATCCGAACCTAGGAATTCTCAAAAACACTTAGGACTAATAGTTTAAGTTTTGTTATGGAGAATTAGTGAATCGTCATTCACTTACCTTCAATTTATTTGCATGTTAGATTACGGCATCCCTTTTCTAGTATGTAAATGTTATTGTTGGATCCTAGCCCTAATTTTCTTATTGGGTGATAATTAGGGATTATTATTCTAATCTATCTTTGTCCTTTTCTAATTGAAGATGTCGAACGCAAACAACGCTGCTGCTAGTTCTTTCACGTTGATGAGCCTTTGCCAAAAGGTCACCTTCGATGGAACGAACTTTAGCGAATGGATAAGATACATTCGCACCATTGCTCGCTATGAGGATAAAGAGTATGTCCTCGATGAGAAGCTCGAGAAAATCAACCCCGAAGTTGCTACTCCCGAAGAAATCACCGCCTTTGAAACTCATGAGCGAGATGCAACGAAGGTACATTGCATCATGATCGCCACCATGAACTCCGAATTTCAAAAGTCCTACGAGGACATGTATCCATACGAGATGCATCAAGACTTGTTGGAGAGATACCACTAAAACGCGAGACAAGAGCGTTACGAGATTTTCACTAACATGATCTCCGCTAAGATGGGTCATGGAGAATCTCTTACCGTGCACCTGTAAAAGATGCAAAGGTATGTCGACCGCCTTCGCAAGTTAAATGTTGACTTCGGTGAAGACTTGGCGATCGACATGGTGCTTCACTCTTTGCCTCCAATGTACAACCAATTTAGGATGACCTACCACATGAACAAAGAAGAGGTCACCCTAAGCAAACTCCAAGGTCTCTTGAGGGTCACTGAGAGCAACTTCAAGGACAAGTCTGTTGCACCAACTCCCAATCCGTCCGCTGCTCCTGTCTTGGCTATTGGTCAAGGGAAGGGAAAGAAGAGGAAAGCTTCTTCAAATAACTATCGAAAGGTGAAAGCCCGAGATGGTTCCTCTTCTAGTGGGACAAAAGTTGATCCCTCTAAGCCCTGCTCTAACCCGAAGGAGGCAGAGTGCCACCACTGCCACAAGATAGGACATTGGAAGAGAAGCTGCCCGGATTACCTGCAAGCCATCAAGGAAGGAAAGATCAAGCCATCTTTCGTAGGTATATATGCAATCAAATCTAACGATTCTAATCATGCTATTTCTTGGGTTCTTGATACCGGTTGTGGTTATCACATTTGTTCTAATGTGCAGGGACTAAGAAGAAGTAGGGATGTAGAGCAAGGAAGGATCAATCTAATCATGGGGAACAGAAGATCGTTGCCTGTGACCAAGATTGGAGTGTATTCTTTAGTGCTTAGAAATAGTTTGGTTTTAGATTTGAACAATTGTTGCTATTCGCCAGAAATGGCTAGAAACATCATTTCATTTCATGGTCTATATAGACAAGGATTTAGATTTTCTTTTAATAATGAGAATGGTTCTATTTTGGCTTATCTAAATGGTGTCTTTCACTTTGAAGCTATACCATGTAATGGAATATATGAAACTGTTATGATTGTTGATAACTTAGGAAATGATGTTTTGAATATTGATTCTTCCACTAGTATGGATAAAGCATCCTTGTGGCATTGTCGTCTTGGACATGTCAACAAGAAACGCACAGCACAACTCCAAAAGGATGGAGTATTGGAGTCATTCGACCTTAGGGAAGATGGCACATGCGAGTCTTGTTTACTTGGAAAGATGACTAAGTCACCCTTCACGAGTACTTGTGAAAGGGGTGAGGGGCTATTGGACCTAATACATACCGATGTATGTGGACCCTTTAGATCAACCACGAAGGATGGGAACCGCTTCTATGTGACTTTTACCGATGACTATAGTAGATATGGGTATATCTACTTAATCAAGCAAAAGTCAGACACCTTTGAAAAGTTCAAAGAGTTCAAGAATGAAGTGGAGAATCAATTGGGCAGGAAAATCAAGATGCTTCGATCCGATCGAGGAGGAGAGTACCTAAGTCTTGAATTCCACGATTATCTCAAGGAGTGTGGAATAGTTTCGCAATTGACGCCTCCTAGGACACCGCAGTTGAATGGTGTGGCAGAAAGGCGTAATCGAACCTTATTGGATATGGTTCGCTCTATGATGAGTCGTGCTTCACTACCTATCTTCTTTTGGGGGTATGCCTTAGAGACTGCCGCCCATATCCTTAACCGAGTCCCTACTAAGAAGGTTGCCAAAACACCTCACGAGATGTGGACAGGGAAAGCTCCCTCGTTGGCACATATCAAGGTTTGGGGTTGCGAGGCTTTCGTAAGAAGAGATACTCACGACAAGCTTGAACCTCGAAGTGAGCGATGTATTTTCATCGGCTACCCGCAAACATCCTTTGGATATCTCTTCTATAGACCGAAAGACAATGTTGTATTTGTTGCGAGGAGAAGAGTTTTCCGAGAGCGAGAACTCATAAGCCAAGGAGACAGTGGGAGGCAAATCGAACTTGAAGAGATTCAAGAGTCGATAGATGAAGGAACCTCTACCACTGGCATTCAACCCGAGGAGGAAACTCCGGTTGAACCGATTGACGAATCCTTACCTCTCAGACGTTCCGATAGAGTTAGAGTTCAACCCCAGTTTTATGCTTTTCATATTACTACCGAAGGGGACACGTATATTAGTGATGGTACACTAGTAAATCTTTATGAACCTAATAGCTATAAGGAAGCCATGGCAGGCCCGGAGTCTGCGAAATGGAAAGAGGCAATGGATAGCGAGATCCAATCCATGTACGATAACCAAGTTTGGAATTTGGTTGATTATGTGCCCGAACGTAAGACCGTTGGGTGCAAATGGATCTTCAAAAAAGAAGACCGACGTGGATGGGAACGTACACACATATAAGGCGCGATTGGTCGCGAAGGGCTTTACTCAAACTCCCGGAGTTGACTATGATGAGACCTTCTCACCAGTTGCGAAGATTAAATCTATTAGAGTGATGCTAGAAATTGCCGCATTTCATGATTATGAGATTTGGCAAATGGATGTCAAGACCGCTTTCCTTAACGGAAAGTTGGCTGAGGATGTTTACATGGCTCAGCCAGAGGGGTTTGTGGATCCAAAGCATCCGAATAGAGTGTGTAAGCTTGAGAAGTCCATTTATGGACTTAAGCAAGCGTCTCGCAGATGGAATCTTTGCTTCGATGAGAAAGTCAAAGAGTTTGGATTTGTACGAAGCGAAGACGAATCTTGTGTATATGTCAAAGCCAGTGGGGGTATGGTAAGCTTTCTCGTTCTATATGTCGATGACATATTACTCATAGGAAATGACATCCTGACCTGCAGGAGGTTAAGTCCTGGCTCGGCAAGTGTTTCGCTATGAAGGACCTCGGAGAGGCTTCTTACATTTTGGGAATAAGGATAGTAAGAGAAAGAAGTAAGAGACTAATTGGACTTAGTTAGAATACTTACTTAGAGAAGGTACTAAAACGTTTTAGTATGGAAAACTCAAAGAAGGGAGAATTACCGATACAAGGAAATGCCAAGTTGAGTAAGACTCAAAGTCCGAGTACCGAAGCTGAGATAGCATAAATGAGCCGAGTACCATACGCTTCCGTAGTTGGCTCAATCATGTACGCTATGACTTGTACTCGCCCTGATGTAGCCTTCGCTTTGAGCATGGTTAGCAGATATCAAGGGAACCCTGGCAAAGCACATTGGATTGCGGTGAAGAACATCCTTAAGTACCTTCGGAGGGCGAAAGAATGGTTCTTAGTCCTTGGAGGGAGTGATGACTTGAAGGTGCAAGGGTATAGTGACGCCAGCTTTCAGACCGACAGGGACAACTACCGTTCGCAGTCGGGATGGGTCTTTACCCTAAATGGAGGAGCAGTGACATGGAAGAGTTCCAAGCAGGAAACCGTAGCTGATTCAACGTGCGAATCAGAGTACATTGCAGCGAGCGAAGCGTCGAAGGAGGCAATATGGCTAAAGAACTTCATTGGTGATCTTGGAGTTGTGCCGGCCATAAAGGAGCCCATGGAGATTTTCTGTGATAACGAAGGTGCGGTTGCCTTGACCAAGGAACCGAGGGATCATGGTAGATCTCGACATATCGACAGAAAATATCACTTCATTAGACATCGTGTAGAAGAAGGACAACTCGTAGTGAAGAGGATATCATCAGAAGATAACCCAGCAGATCCGCTTACGAAGGGACTGAGTAGGGTTAAGCACTTGCAGCATGCTTGGAGTATTGGGCTGAAGGATGATATTAGTATAGATTAGATAGTATTAGAAACGTATAATAGATAAATGTAATTAACATTTGATGATTAAATAAAGGAGTTTTATTTATGAGTAAAGTTACTGTCACATGTTAATTGTTTAACTATTGTTTCACTTTGCATGTTTTGACTTCCAGAATAATTGAGTTTATTAGGAATAATCGAATTATTCAAATGGTCCATAATCGTTCATATGTTGGGAGTAGATATGAATGAAGATTGTCATGAATTGGTGTGTAGAATGTCTAAATGGTGTTAGACATGGTAAGGGTTGCTGCAACGTTCATGAGTGCTTATGAACTAGTTTTGAGCATTGGAATAAACCCGCGCTTGCTGGAATCACTTTATGGAATACGATATAAAAGATGATCGCAAGACGATAATATCATATAGTCTTAAAACCTAGATATATGATTTATTATTTGTTAATTGATTGTGCATTGATAATGCGAAAACGCATCAGTAACTTGGTGTTATAAAACACATTGTTGTGTATAGTTGGTTAATGAATAAGTAAATGCATATAAGTCGAAGTTTATCTGTAAATTTTATCCTAAGAGGGTAGAAGAGATATCTTGGCCACTCGATGATTTGATTTGACTTATGTGCCAGGCCCGGTCAGAACTGAATTGATGTGTTTGATTAAGTTCTATGTCAAATAAATCGGAGATCGAGAAATCAAATGCTTGACTAACCATTCCATAGGATTTTCAGCATGATATCTAACAGAGGACTATACGATCCCTTATCTAAAGGACAAGATTGATTAGATCAGAGTTGACAGCGTCTTTGAGAGCTACGATTGCAAACCGAATTGTACTTGTATAGTTACTAGACTTATCCAAGTGGGAGACTGTTGGAATAGTGTCTAAGGCTGCAACTATATTAGGCAAGTATTTGATCCGGTTGTGCATGGTCCTTTTGGGTTGCCTTCACCATAGCAACTTGATGGATGATTTGTTAAGAGAGAGTAAATATTATAAGGAATAATATATGGTTATTTGATTAATATAAGTCATAAATTAATTGGAATTAATTTGGTGACTTAAAGAGATTAATTAAATAAAGGGGTATAAACTGTCAATTGTTTGATAGTTAAACTTTAGACTATAAATCCATTGGGATATGCTTTGGACGAATTCTATGAGATATAGGATAGCTAAAATCGCCCAAAGGTTTATCTATGGAATGGATTTGGATAGCCTTAAGAGAAGATTATCCAATTAGGGTTTAGGTTGTAACCCTTAAGGAGTCTACAAGTATAAATAGACCCTAGGGGTGAGGGAATTCGACACACCATCTAAAGTAGAGATACTCTGGCCGAATTCCTCCCCTCTCCTCTCTCCTAAATCATCTTGCTTGCTATTGGTGTTTGTAAGCCATTAGAGGAGTGACATTTGTGACTCTAGAAGCTCCAAGACAACAAGATCAACAAGGAATCCAAAGGTATGATTCTAGATCTGTTTCAATGTTGTTATTTAACCTAATTAACCATTAGAAGTCTTGGATTCAAAGCATGTTTAATTAGAAAGCCTAGATCCGAGCATTAGGGTTTTGCATGCGCACATAGGAAAGTTCTTATGGCTAAAACCCATCACTAAGTGGGTCAAGTTGGGAAACCTGGTGAGTACATAGGGTTTTCAACCCACAATAATATAATTATTTTGTTTAATCATCAAACAATTAAACCAACTACCCAACCTCATTATCTTCTTTATTGTTAAGGGTCTACACTAAGATTCATCTATCCTGCATTCGTTCAATCCAAAGTCCATTGCTTCTAGGGCTTTTATGACAGGCACTAGGTCCATAGTTGCCAATGCTCTTTCGTAAAGCACTAAATCCATAACTGCTAAAGTTCATTTATCGGGCACTAAATCCATAGCTATCATCGTTTATCTAACAGGTACCAAGTCCAAAGCTACCAGCGTTTATCTAATAGGTACTAAGTCCATAGCTACCAACATTTATCTAATAGGCACTAAGTCATAGCTGCCGATGTTATCGATTAGCCACTAAGTCCATAGTTGCCAATGTTTATTTATATCATCTTTTATCTCGCATCATTCATCTACCCATGTTTTACCCAACATATCCGTAGATATAAAATACGTATACAACTTAAATCATTAAAAATATGTATAAAATTTTCATCCAGCATAGATATCAAGAACACATATAATTTGCACAAATAGCACGTAAGTTATATTAAATATTTCATATCTATGTGTAAGATGAAATTAACTATTCACTCACTTGTAAAAGTGATGACTCCAGACTTGGACAGCGCTCCGCTTCTTAATAATATAATTTCCTTCGATAAAATGTAATATTATTACCACTAGATTTTAGTCTAATATTTACCGTGACTAATTAATAGTCTTAGTATCATTATTATTATATAAGCATTTAAGAAATACTTCTCAACCACTTTGTACAGACAGGGGCCATACATGAAACACCGGAGGGCAGGACCATTTTGGCATTAAAGCACTTATGAAATCCAACAACCCAGGTGGCCCTTCAAACCGGATTCCCCGTACCGCGAGTAGTTAAAAAAGGCATTATAACGACACTTATATAAATCATAATAATAGCCCAAATATTGGTTATAAGTTCATAATAACAACACTAAATTTAAACATAAGTTATACTTAAAGTATGTAAGCATATCTCACTTACGGGGTTTTGCCTAGGAACCGAACTCTGAGGGGGCAAAACTTTCGAGCCGAAAGCTCTTTTTCTTAGAGCCTTCTGGCGCTCCGGGACCCACTTGGAAGTTGCTAGGGATTAGGAGGGAGAGATTGGAAGTGTTGAGAGAGAAAGAAGGGTGAAGGTGAGAAGATTATGGATGATTTGCTCATCTATTTATAGGCTGTCTGGGGCCAATTTACATCGTGAAACTTAAATTCACATTGTGGACTTGCGTGGGCACCAAGGCGAAGCCTGGTGCGGACACGTGGCGCACGACGCAGGTAAAACAACCAATCTTTAAAAATTCATAACGTTCGCATATGAACTCCGTTTTTCACATTTTTTTATCCAGACGTAGGTAATGACAAGATCTACAATTTTCCTTTTGACTCCATTGGTTAATTCTTGACCAATTTTTAATTTAACAATATGAGAAGATTACACAGTTAAATGACCGTTTAAGATTCATAACTTCTACATACGAACTCTGTTTTAGTCTGTCTTTTGATCGTTGAACTCCTATTAATGAGATCGTCAATTCTCATTTAGGTGGCATTGGCCAAAAATCGATCGATCTAAAATTCAAATTTCGGGTTGTGCATTGTTATGTCAAATCTTAGAAAAATCATAACTTCCTCATACAGAATCAGATTTGGGCGTTCTTTTTATGCACACTCACGGTTTAACATATACTACAACTTTCATTGAGATCTCTAAGGCTGAAAAAAAGTTTATCAAAAATTCACTTTTTACGTTACGCGGTGTCGTGTCGGTTTTGCCGTAAAACTTCGATGAGCCATAGCTTTTTCGTTACAACTCAGATTTCGGCGTTCTTTATATGTACAGAACCCTTGTAAGATATACTATAACTTGGTTAAAATTATTCATTCTAAATAATCTTTCATCAAAAAGTCATATTTTTACGCTTATTGTCTCTAAATTGACTAGCCGGAATCTGCGGGCGTTACACTAAATAAGGTATACACAAAAGTCATGTATTTATAACCAGAATCTCCAATACGAGTGCGTGATACTTTTGTATAGATCTATACAGGAATGATGATCCCATACCCTAACTACTAGCTACAGCCATACCGACAAGTTATGGGTGACAAATATTATAAATATCTCGACGCCTGAAGAATAACGAGGCAGACACGGCATCTTAAAAGCACGGTTATAAAAACTCACATAGAAAAATGACTATACGTACACTTTACACGAAAACACACTTCTTCAAATGTTTTTATACAAGAATAAAACTATATATTTTACATTGTTTCTTTGCATGGAAAACACTTAAACATTTCAGTTTGGAACATTTTTAACTACAAATCATTTCTATGGAAAATATTGGATTTTCTGGAACGAGTACCCTCATTTTTCTAATGAACGGCTTACATCTCATTTATTAGAAAATATTAGATTTTCTTGAAACAAACACGATATCTTTTCAGGAAAGGCTTACTATTTTCAAATGAACTCACCAACTTAATTGTTGACACTTTTTCAAACAACTTGTATTCTCAGGAAGTGGGTAAAACAGGTAATTAATAGCTTTTGAGGGTGGGGCGGCAAGGCGTCAAACAAATCTTTTGTCAACATATTGTAATTGAATTTTTTGAAACATGTAACACTTACAATGATGTAACGTTTTCAATTATATATATGATGGTGTTGTTTGCTTTCCTTACTATTATACAATTGTTATGATACAACACATAAAAGTCATCCACCCCTGGACGTTTCTGCCATCTTGGTTTGGTGGTGTGACACATATTCATATTGAAAAGTCTCTACGTGCGAAGGAAAGTGAAAAATCTAATAAACCTAAAGGGAAAGTTGAATCTAGACAACTCTCGGTTCATATGGTTGAAAACATAGCAAGAAATCCGAACCGAAAAGGACATGGAATATATATGTAGGAACATGTCCCAAACAACTCCAATAAAAAGAAAAAGGATCTAGTTTGTTCGAGGTTGAATAAGCTTGAGCATTGCAAGCGTGATTGTCCTGTGAACTTGGGCAACATTGGTGTTGGAATCAGTGGAGCAAATGGAAAAGTGAATGGGTCTTCCACCCAAGTTAAAGGAGGTCAACTTTTGACTAACTTTGATAATTCTAATCAGATTTATTTTTATTATGTTTCCCTCATTCCTGAATCATTCTTTGTACATGTTGATGTTGCTTGGTGGATCGACTCCGGGGCAACGACCCATGTATGAAAGGATTAACGGTTGTTTGATACACTAACTCCGCTTGAAGATGGATCAATGCTGAAAATTGGAGATGATTATATTATTTCTATTTGTGGTGTCGCTGTCGTGTTTCTTGAATTTACTTATGGAAAGACAATTAGGCTTTTTGATGTTTTGTTTGTTCCTAAGATTCACAAGAATCTTGTTAGTTATAGTTGTTTGAATTCTAATGGTTTTAAACAAGTTATTGAGTCGGTTAAGTTCATTTTATCTAAGGGTGGAATGTTTGTTGGCTTTGGATATTTAAATAATAGAATGTTCCATTTAAATAATACTGATAAATTATTACCTGTTAAAAATTTTGCATTTTTATATTCTGCTTCTAATGTTGATAAATCTATGCTTTGGCATGTAAGATTAGGCCATGTCAAATTTATAAGAATGCATGAGATGTCAAAAGATGGATTAATTCCAGCCTTTGATATGACTTCTGATAAATGTAAAATATGTGTGCTTATAAAAAGTGACAAAACAACCCTTTCCTAGTGTCACTAGAAATTCAAATGTTTTGGAACTTGTACACAGTGACCTGAGTGATTTTCACTTCACTCCTTCTTTAGGAAATTAAAAGTATGTAGTCACCTTCATTGATGACTACACTCGGTTTTGCTATGTGTATTTGTTACATTCTAAGGATGAAGCCTTAGAAAAATTCAAAATATACAAACCGAGGTGAAGTTGCAATTGGACAATCTGCATAAATGTCTTAGGACTGATAGGGGAGTGAATATACGGATCTCATATACTTCCAATCAGTGGGTATCATTCATGAGACCACAACACCTTAAACACCCCAACAGAATGGTATTGATGAACGTAAAAATCAAGTTTTAAAGGAAATGGTAAAGTCGATGTTGTCATACTTGTGATTGAGTGATGGATTCTAGGGAGAGGCCATGTTAACATCCTGCTATTTATTAAATAAGGTTCCGAATAAAAGGAAACAAATAATCCCATATGAACTTTGGTTCAAGAAAAAGCCGAATCTAAGTTATTTTTAGGTTTAGGGATGTTAGGCAGTTGTAAACCTCACTGAGCCCAAAAGGAAAATTTTGGGAGAACGTGGAATTGATTGTATATTCATTGGATATGCTGAAAATTCAAAGGCATATAGGTTTTATGTAATAGAACCTAATGATTCGGTTTCGATTAACACCATTATTGAATCATGGGATGCAATTTTTGATGAGATGCTTTTTTCATCGATTCAAAGGCCTAAGGATCTGACTTTTTGTACTTATAAAGTGCAAAATTCAGAAATTCAAGATGGTGGTAATGTGCAAGAACCACAAGAGCTTTATAGAAGCAAAATAGGCCAAATTGCGAAAAATTTCAGATTCGACTTCCAACTGTATTTGGTGGAAGGTTCAAGGGATACTCTTATTTCTATAGTATTGAAGATATCCTAATACATATCAAGAGGCCATGGAGTCTCGCGATGGTGCCTTTTGGAAGGAAGCAATTAATGATGAAATGTCATCAATCCTTGAGAACAACACATGGGTGTTGTCTGATTTGCCTCCAGGTTCTAAATCACTTGGTTGCAAAATGGATTTTAAAAAAGAAAATGAATGTTAATGGGATTATTGACAAATTCAAAGCCCGATTAGTCATTCAAGGGTTTAGAAAAAAACTCGGTGTTGACTATATTGATACGTATGTTCCGGTTGCACGTATTTCTACTATGAGATTGTTGATTACCTTGGAAAGTATCCACAATCTGGTTATTCATCAAATGGATGTGAAAACAACCTTTTTAAATGGTGAACTTGATGAGGAAGTTTACATGAAACAACCATAAGGTTTCATTATGCTTGGTAAAGAGCATATGGTTTATATACTTGTCAAATATTTGTGTGGGTTGAAACAAGCGCCTAAAAAATGGCATCAAAAGTTTAATGAGTTTATTTTGTCTTTTGGTTTCAAGACAAACCAATGTGACAAATGTGTTTATAATAGATTTGATGATTCTACTAGAGCTATAGTGATAATTTGCTTGTATGTAGATGGCATGTTGATTTTTGGTACCGACCAAAATCAAGTGGATGAAACAAAGAAATTGTTATCATCTATATTTTCCAAGAAAGATTTGTGAGAGACTAATCTAATTCTTGGAATAAGAATTAAAAGTATGAACAAATGTTTGGTAATGACTCAAAGTCATTATATTGAGAAAATTCTCAAGCAGTTTAATTGTATTGATTGTTCTCCTATGAGTACTTCTATAGATCCAAGTGTGAAATTAATGCCAAATAAGGCGTTCCTATTTCACAATTGGACTACTCTAAGGCTATTAGTAGCTTTATGTATGCCATGACAAGTATCAGACCTGATATTGCTTTTGTTGTGGGCAAGTTGAGCATGTACACTAGTAATCCTAGTGTTCAACATTGGCAAGCAGTGAATAGAGTGTTTAAGTATCTTAAAGGAACCATGGATTATGGTTTGAGCTACTTGGGGAGTCCTTCGGTTTTAGAAGGTCATTCGGATGAAATTTGGATGACCAACATGGAGAACCATCCCTCATCTTTTGGTTGGGTACTCTTTCTTGGGGGAGGTATCATTTCTTGGGCTTCCAAGAAGCAATTTTACATTACAAACTTAAAAATGGAATTTGAGTTTGTTGCATTAGTAGCTACTAGTAAAGAAGTAGAGTGGCTATGGAATTTAGTCTATGAGATTCCTTTGTGGCCTAAACTGATAACACCTATTTCTATCCTTTGTGATAGTGCATCCCCTTTGGCTAAGGAATACAACCAGGTTTATAATGGCAAGTCTAGACACCTAGATGTTAGACATAGTATGATTAGAGAAATAATCGTCAATGGTGTGATTTCGGTTGAGTTTGTGAAATCGCAACAAAATTTGGCAGATCACTTGACTAAAGGTTTGACAAGAGACTTAGTGCACAAGTATGTAATCGGGATGGGATTAAAGTCCATTTAGTTCTATAATGGTGAGATACCCAATTCCCTCCTATTATAATGTTAGCAGTTGAATTCAATGTGGAAAGCTCATACTTATATATTGGAACACATGAAGTATTCATCCTAGGTATGTGTTCGGTTCTGCAAGTTAGCCAGGTTGAAATTTAACTTCTTAATAATTCCTTTGATAAATGTATGTGTAGATACATGAAAAGGAGTTACCTATGTGATTGTGAAGTGTAGCTGCATTTCAAGAGGTTGTGGAATTGACCTTAATACGATCACTAGAGGATTGGGACACACGAATTTATAATAGTGTCAAGTTGTATTTTGCTAGAAATTCAATAAACTAGTATGTATTTTACTTTCTAGTATTCAAATGGGTTGATGAGTTCAATTTTTAGAGCACTCTGATTCTCGAGTATTTTCAAGTGTATGATACTAAGTGGAAATTTAATCGTTTCGATATTTTCATTATGTACTAGTTTGGTTTGTTTTGATAAGGTTATGTTTGTTCAAGGTTTACACTAAAATGGGGGAGGATTGTTGGTGATTTTAGTCTCAGCATGTCATTTTATGTAATTGGAACTAACATGTAAGCTAAGAGGCTTCATAATTTGTACTCTAATGTATGTACGAGTTTGTGTAGAGTGCACACATGTATAGGATTGAATTAGAAGTAGGTTCGACGACAAGTCAGGGGTCCATGTGCAGCGCCCTTTTGGCGGGGTCTAGGGGCAGCGCCACTAGCGGGGTCCAAGGGGTAGATCCCCTGGCCGGGGTCCCGCTTCTGGAGATGGGAAACACTAAATCCTCATTAAATTTTGGATTTCCTGAGGGTGATTATGGTAAAACTAATGAAATTCACGGGAAAAACGAATTTTACATATGGGAACATAGTGGGAAAAACGAATTCTTGAGGGTGATTATGGTAGAACTAACGAAATTCGTCAATTTTGGAAACCCTAAATCCTCATTAAATTCTAAATTTCTTGGTTTGCTTCCAAAGTAATCCATGACGGCCAACCCTAAGAGGCAAACCCTAAATCTCATTTATTATATAAATGACTTTTCTCTTTGAGAAGAGGCACACAGTTTTTAGCTCTCTTTTCTTCAGATGAACATAGAATCCTTGTAGCAATTTAGCTTACGATTTATGTACCTAGATTCATAAGTGTCCTCTTGGTTTATCGTTCCTCTTGGTTTATCGTAGGCTGGATTTCTTGCAACCCAGACATAGGGTAGAAATATCAGTTTGGAAAGTGTTCACACGATCTAAGGGGTATCCAGATCTCCTACATAAACCCCAAATCTTCCAACAACCATAAGGACTATTTTTATAGTTTTGTCTTTCTTTTCCTTTTCAATCAGCAAAAAATGGATGAATGATTTTGAGAGGGAGATGCTAATCATTTATTTTCATTCCTAAAAATAATCAAAAATACTTGTCTCTCTAATGCAACTCCAACAATTTCACTAAAAAGACACTAAAATAGTGTATCTTTAACATCTAACTTTTTTTTTTCAATCCAACCACACTAACAACTTACACTAAAAATATTTTTTAATATTATAACATAAAATAAAATAATTATTAAAGTTGTCATAGTTATAAAAACTAATCAAATTAGTATTAAACAATTCAAAAAATATTTTAATATGATGAATAGTGTTATACAAAATTCTTCATTTTTCACGACAAAACAATAATTTTATGTATCCATTGGAGTTGAATCATTTCCTTCGCATCCTTGCAATAACTCGAGCATATGGTGTTCAATATGTAACTAAAGCACCTAACTTTTATTTATTGTTTAATTTAGTTTTCTAAAAGGGGTTTAGTGCAAATTCACTCTAAGTACGAGGGTATGATGCAGACTATCCATTATCCGAAGGTCCTACCCGAGTACTTGGCGACAACTGGCTCCTACTTGGTCAAATTATATGTGCCAAAGAATTGGGTCAAATGGAACCATTTTTATTCGTAGGAAAACAGGTGTTATCTTGGAATGTTCCTAACATGGCTGTCAACCCAACTTTTCTGCATAACAAAAGTCGAACCAAGTCTAGTCCAATTGCGATCTTTCTCAAGTTACAATTATAATTCAAATTTCATTAGAAATCGTTGCTCATCTTCTTTGATCCCTTAAATTTCGTAAGTTTAGGGAACAAAGAAAAACATAGAGAAAAATGGAAACCTTAATACCCACATGGCAAGCTTCGGTTTTGGGTGGGGTTTTGGCATGGATTGTGGTGTCTTCGATGTTCAATGTCACGCGCATAATTAGATCTTTAACCCAACCATGGGTGTCGAGTTGCGTAATCTCTGGTATTCCAATTATTCTCCAGATCCAGGTATGCGCACCATATGTTTGATCAAATGACAATACGAAGTTTGACATTTTCAATTACCCGTGTCCATTCATCTCATCAATTCATGACTTTTTCAAAAAAAATTGAACTGAATTATTACTTTCTGCTTGAATCTTTCATGCGTATTTGCAGAAAGCCCCCATGTCACTAATCTCATCTTGTTTTTCATCGTGCTGAATTCTTGATCAATTGCATATTTTGCAGAAATACCAGCATACGTTTTTGGATGCGTTATTCACTGGTTTATCTTGTCTTGTTTCCGTCCCTTTCTATACCGGCTTCCTTCCCTTGCTATTCTGGGTAATTAAGTAATTTCACTTCTTGTATATGAAATTTCTAAATAAAGACATCATGCCTCCGAATAATGCAATAAATCGGTGATTATATTATAGAGTGGACATGGGAAACTCGCAAGGCAAATGACACTTCTAATGGCAGTTTGTGATTACGCAGGAAACTGTATAAAGGTATACAATCAAAATCTTTCTTGATTATAATCTTTCTGAATGCTATTTTGGGTTTATATTTATGATTTATCTTTCTTGAATATTTGCTATATCTTCTAGGATGTAGTGTCAGCTCCTAGACCCAAATCTGTGAGGATACTCACTGTAACTTCAGATGAAAAAGATTTTGCCATGGAATACGGATTACCTTCTTCACATACTCTTAACACAGTCTGCTTATCAGGGTATGTAATGTAATAATAATATGACTTAATCCATTTTTCAACCTTTTTCCATTTGGCTTAATCCATTAAGTTATTATAATCTCTTTTTGGGATTTTCAGGTACCTCTTCCATTACATCTTGTCATACAATGAAACCTCAAATGCATCTTTTCATCTTCTAGGATTTGCATTCGTTTGCGTGTTTGTAGGGCTTATTGGATTAGGTAAGTTTCAAAATCTTTTCTTATTGCCCCCTTTATCTTTTAATATAGAGTAAATTACTGAAATCGTCCCTGTGGTTTGGTCAAAATTGCACATTTGGTCCCTAACTTTTTTTTTGCACTCGGATCGTCCCTGTGGTTTGATTTTGTTGCGTTTTTTGACCCTATGGTTTGGTAAAAATTGCATGTTTGGTCCCTAACTTTATGTATGTAAGGGACGAAAAATGCAACAAAATCAAACCACAGGGACGAAAAACGCAACAAAATCAAACCATAGGGACGATCCCAGTGCAAAAAAAAAAGTTAGGGACCAAACGTGCAATTTTGACCAAACTACAGGGACGATTTTAGTAATTTACTCTTTAATATATTTAATTAACTTGATTTCTTAATCTTTTTTTTCAGGAAGAATATATCTTGGAATGCATAGTGTGATTGACATCATTTTTGGTCTTTTTCTTGGATTGGCAATACTTGCATTTTGGCTCTGTGTCCATGAACATGTTGACAAGTTTGTAGTTTCAGGACAAAATGGTACGTGACATGACATAACAGCCTGTACTTTGTTTGTGTTTCAGACTTATGTGATTGGGACAATAATTGTGTAAAAGACGTAAATGTCCTTGTCATCATAGTAATGTGTAGTTATGTTTTGCAGTTACATCCTTTTGGGCTGCACTTAGCTTCTTGTCATTATTTGCGTATCCAACACCAGAGCTTCCAACTCCAAGCTTTGAGTATCACACTGCGTTCACAGGCGTTGCTTTGGGAATTGTAAGAATATAAATTTATTAACTTCCATTTCTATAAGAGTAAATTACATGAATGGTCCCTATGGTTTGGGGTAATTTGCACGTTTGGTCCCTAACTTATTTTTTTTAACTCGGAAGGTCCCTATAGTTTGTTTTTGTTGAGCGTTTGGTCCTTGTCTTACCTAAAAAGACTATTTTGCCCTTGATTTTTTTAATTTATTTAAATAAACACACCCCAACCCTACTTCCACGTTACACTATCTTACCTTACCTACCCTATCTTATTTAAATAAATAAAAAAATCAAGGGCAAAATAGTCTTTTTAGGTAAGACAAGGATCAAGCACGCAACAAAAACAAACTATAAGGACCTTCCGAGTTAAAAAAATAAGTTAGGGACCAAACGTGCAAATTACCCCAAACCATAGGGACCATTCGTGTAATTTACTCTTTCTATAAAGAATACAACCATTCCATTCTGAATTTCCCCATGACAATTTTATTATTAGAAAAGTTTTTAACTTGTAATCACCTATTTACTCATCATCATAATCATCATTAAGAATGTTAATGGTGTTAGATTTAGGTTCAACGATTCTTCAAGTGTATTATAGAAAGAATGAAATTTGTAGATTTCATATTTTATCGATTTAGTCACTTAACTTTTTAGGGTTTAATCACTAGAACAAATAGTTAAGTGACTAAATCGATAATATGGTGAAAGTACATTTTTCCTTTAAGAAATCTTCCCAAATGCAAATTTCACAAGTGGAAAATTGTTTTTAATGAGAGAAAGATGCTAAAAGTAACAAATTTGTATGTCTAATCATGTGAATACATTGATTAACCAATTTCTATTTATATTAATATTATCCAGGTGACTGGGGTCCAACAAACATATGATAACTTCCACCATGAAGATGTGCCACGTGTATTCACTTCTCAACTACCAATAGCCGTCTTTTTTTGTAGGATCCTAGTTGGCATCCCCACCATACTCCTAGTGAAATTTTGTAGTAAAGCTCTTGCAAAATGGATTCTACCAATTACAGCAAATGCATTAGGGATTTCTATAAAATCTTCAGGATATGTCCCGGGTTTGACTGGTTCTTCCATGGTCAAAAAGTCAAACGAAGTCAAACAGTCAAATGGGTATCTCCAAAAAATGTTTTTTAGTAATCAAGATTCGTTCGATGTGGATACAGGAATAAGGTTGCTTCAGTATGCTGGTCTTGCTTGGTCTGTGGTGGATTTTGTTCCTTCAATCTTTTCTCAACTCAATTTGTAATCATAATTCTTTGGTTTTTTTTAGGTGTAGTTAACAATAGTGGATGTATGTAGACATTAATGTATATTGTTTGTTTGAATTTTTATGTAATATAATTCAAGTATTTTTGTAATTGATATCATCTTGATACAAGAAGTTTAAGTTAAAAACATTAAATTTCCAAATGTTAGAAACTAAAATATAGATATGCATCATATCATATTATCATTCATTTGTTGTTAGTTTCGTCCATCAATTAAAATCGATACTGTTTTTATTCATAGTCGTCGCTGATTTTATCGTTATTTTCTTCACCTCTTTTGCTTCCATCCTTTTTTTTTTTTTTTTTTTTTTTTTTTTTTTTTTTTTTTATATCTTTCTCCTTCCCTTTCTAGATAATGTCTACCTTTTTTCAAACTTTCCACATACATCGCCTCAAGATTTTGTAACTATACTCATGTTTCCATCTTTAACATGCTTCAGAGGATAGTTGTATCTCAACTTAACATGCGTGAAACCCTAGAAACAAATTTTTCAGGAACCGACATTTTATTGTGTTCGATTGATCGTTGACATGTACTCATATTAGTAGTTGAAGATAATTGAAAATAGAAAAGACATTTTAAAAGGTGTGAATTATCACAACCAATCAATGGATGTCTTATTCTCACATTTCCATATCAAGCGCCCGCCCAACATGCCACGTCATTACCCTTATATACCTTCTTAGGAAGAACTTTGGGGGCCCAAAATTTTTGGAGTCGGGACTAGCGAGGCACATGGAGATGAGGATAATGAATGAACTCTATCCTTTTTAGTTTTATTTTTGGTTTGATTTATTTAGTTTGTTTTTATTTTGGTGTGTTTTATTTATGTTTGATTTGTTTTATTTTGAGCATGTAAACGAATGGTGTGATGTTTGTTTTCTTGTTTCAATCGAGGATTTTTATTTATTTTTGATGATCGCAAAGTTATATAATAGTAAAAAAAAAAATTGTGAGAGTTTAGAGTTTAAAATCGAATACACAAATTTTGATAAGTGTGGGGTGGTATTGGAGTGAGCTTGAGAGTTAGAGAGAATTTACAAAAGAAAGCAAAGGTCTTGAAATGGATCTTAGGTCATTGAGAACTAAAATGAAGAGTTCACATCAAGAGCATTTATAGAGCACCTATTATGTGAAGACCCAATTTCACGACGTGACCTTTCCTTTGTCACGTCATGACCAACTTATATATCACGATTCACAATTTAAAATTACATTCTCATGACATGGTTATTATCCTGTCACGTCGTGAGCTTTAAGCAAAATGCGATCAAGATTTCTTAGACTCTAACTCACAACGTGATGCTTACTCTTACATGTCGTGATTGAAGTTCAATACTTTATTTTGAAGCTTTTAGCACCACATTTTTTGAAGATAAAGTCTTTGGTTTATTTTTATCTGACACACGAGAAGCTGCAGGAGTCCAGTTTTAGCAAAATATTCGAAATGTTCAAACTTTCCCTCCACAACTAAGATTCAATATTGCCACTACTACCTTAGAGGAGTCTGTTCTTTTTTCTCCATTTTATTTGATTTTATGTGCTTTTAATTGTTGTATGCATATACTGAAGGCATTTTATGAAATAAGTGTAGGGTAAGGGTCGAAGAAGGATTTTTCAAGCATAAAAGTAATTAAAAAAATGCTATAAATTTAAAAAATTAATAGACATGCGAAAATAGTCGAATAAATCTAGTCATTTTTAAAATTTGGTATCATTGCATTTGGGCTAGTTTGCTAGTGTTATACGGAATGATTCGATTCGAACTCTAAGATTTAGTTGAGCCAATATGTTATATTGTATATATGGCTTCCCAATTTTAGTAAAATCGTGAGACAAAGACGTAATCTTGTGTAGTTTAAGGGACATAAAAAGTTTAGCATCATGTGCCAGAAATGTATCTAGGAGTGCTTATCTAGTCATATCACTTTAGACTAATGCCTTTAACCAATAACGGTTGAATTTAAGTTTTCAAGCTTAAGCATATGTTTTTCTGTTTAGGTTTTTAGTTGAGTGAAAAAAGTGGGATTTGAAAAAAAAACAAACGAAAAAAAAAACAAAAAAACAGAAAAAAGTTATCAAAGTTTGAGTGAATAAGAGCTTACAAAGAATGAAGATCGGGATTTGAGATGAAGAATAAGACAAAATTGCCAAAAGCCAAAGGCTTATTTGTAATTTTTCTTTCTAGGTTATTTTAGCATGTGTATGCTTGAAAGTTTAACCAGAAATACATTGAGGCCAAGAAAGTTTTTGGGGGATGGATTCGTAGGGATGCACAAAATGAATTTTGTTCAAAATAAGTGGAAGTGTTTATGAAGATCGTAAGTATTTAGGGCTTGGGGAGTATTTAGGATATTTTAGACACAAATACATGCATTCAGGGTGATGCATAGTTAGTGGATTCAGATCAGATTATTTTGTGTGATATTGGTGGGTAAGTTTCTATTGGATATATTAAAACAAGTTTTGCTTGAGGGCAAGCAAAAGGCAAGTGTGGGGTATTTTGATATTGTCATATTTATACACATTTTAAGCATTATTTTAATACATTTAAGTTACATGTTTTTGGTAAAATGAAAAGATATTTGATATTTATTAAGTCAAATTGTATTTTGCAGCCAAAAAGGACACTCTTGAAAAAAAAGGATCGAAATCGACAAAAGCTAGATACTTGGAGGACTAGAGCTGAAACTAGGAGCTTCAAGGAGAGAAAATCATGTTTCACAAATTTCCCAAGATGTGGCAATAAAAAGTGCACAACCTGGCATTAGGAAGGATCCTGATTTTGTGCATGAAAAAAAGCGCACAACATGACACTAAAACTTTCACATCGTGACCAAGTTTTCTAAGAAGATTCCTATACGGAAATGTAGTTTCCTTGGCACATACGGGATATACATTTCCTTTCATGTCGTGACACCCTTATGGTCACGACATGAAAGCTGATTTTATGCAAACTATAAATATCAATCGTTATATCGACTATCAGAGGATGGAGACTAATTCTGAGGCAGAAAGTTGCGACTAAAGAAGAGAAAATACTCTTCTAGGACCCTTGGAAGGCTTAAAAATATTGAAGATCAAGAGATTAGGAGATTGGAGCAAAGATTTCACTTCATTCATTCGGTTTGCTTAGATTTATCATGTCTAGTTTAATTTCCTATGTGTTTATGTGTTTCTTTTCTGCAATTATGAGCTAAATCATTAGGCTTTCATTTAGTAATGATGAACCCTAATACTATTTGTTAGTTTCGATTTTTCGTGGATTTTATGATGTTGGTTTAGCTTGTGTTTGATATATCAAAGCCTAGCATGTTACTTTTTTCAATCTTTGTTGCTTAAATCGTCAAGTTATTTGTAGTTGAATGATCACTTTAATTGCATGAACTTGTTACCTAGTTTTTTATGAATATTAAATTGCTAGAGCTAGAGATTGAACAAATCCTAGAATATGTAATAAAGATAGTAACTTTAAGTGTGCTAATTTGATCATAATTATGTTTGGTTATTTGTCTAGATCAAAGATAATCAATCTTAGATATATCCTACAAAGCCCAATAAGATTAATAATCAAATTAGTGTCCACTTGTGTAACGCCATTGCATACTAGTTCATGAATTTGTGAAAACATTAGGAGATCGGACCAAGACCTCTAATAACTTTTATATTGGTAACCAATTGAAATTAATTTGTCTTGAAACTAATCATGGGAAAAAAGAGGATTCAAAGCTAAACAGAAGTGTCTTTATTCTCTGGATTACATTTGTCTTTTGTTATTTTCTTGCTACAAGTTTAGTTCTAGGTGAGTAATTAAGTTAATATGATCTTGCAAAATCAGATAAAAGCCCCACTTTAGTTGTTTACTTAGATTATTTTTGTAGTAATTATTTATTAGCTAAATTCCGTTCCCTGAGATCGACAACTGACTTACTTTTCTATATTATAAACTGACTAGGTATACAACCTGTAAGTGCATTAGTAGTTAAGTTTTGGTAGGTTATAAATTTAAAACTGGTACGTATATTTGTGCACATCAGATCCAAATATCCTAGTCACCGATTTTTGATAAGTAAATGGTTGATTTACGTTTTTTGTTCCTAAAAGGGGCTTCCATTTGTGGGATTAATTATTAGTGGAATAATTACTCATAGTAATTAAAATTCAGTTGAAGGTAGATGAGTGCCTCATGTATTGTCAAATTTTTAACGATCCTATTAGTATATAAATCCCGAAGATTGTAAACTTCTTTTGTTTAAAAAATACAGTTAACACGTAGACGTTTTACATAGAAAATACTAGTTAGGTAGATTTCGGGTACAATACTTAGTACTTTTCCCTTGGCATTTCCTCACTAGATTTCCTTGATTCTGGACAATCTTTATCGAAGTGGTTTTTCTTTCAGCATCCAAAACATCCTTGTTTATCCCTAACACTTGCTTCAGCGTTCGCTCTGCTTCAACATTACCTGTCTTTGTGCCCTATCCTGTTACAATGATAATAGAATAATTATGTGCATTTTCTTAGATGGTGATAGCCATATTGATTGCATGTGGGGAAGTTTCTTAAGTATCTCCTTAGTGGAGTGGTTGGTGTACCACAAGATTTCTCGATATCTTGCTATTTCCATGAGGATCGACTTGAGTTCCCCTTGAAATCACCACCATATTTCCTCTTAATATCCTTGACCTTTTATGAATTAGCCCTCCTGGCCGTTGCTCCTCTACAGTAAAAATTTCTGTTAGGCTGAAGGGGAACTCATTAGCATTGTCGTAGGTGTGAGGTTTGTAACATCCTGTTTCGAGAAGTTTCTTATTTCGAGATTATTGTAACATACATGTTCAATTATCATGTATTGTAAATTATAAAAGTGAATAATATTACGAAATATTATGTGAATTTGAATGTTGAGTTCTAACAAATGGTTTTTACTAGAAATGAAGTAAAACTATGCTTAGAATCATTCAGAAAGTATTGGAAGTCTTATGAGATTCTAATCAAATGTCAAATAGTGAAATTTAACGAAAACATAAAATTTAAAATAAGTAAAATTTATTATTGGAAGTTTTAGATAATCTCGTTAGAAACATTTAGGCGAAAACCTCATCGAAATCCGAGTTATAACGAAGAAGTTATGACCAATCGAAGATCCACGACAAATTAACCGGCACATCGCTGAATGACGTAAAAAGTGTGTTTTCGATAAACTACTTTTTAGCCTTGGTGATCTAAATGAAAGTCTTAGTATTTGTTAAACCAATAATTTTCATAAAAAGAACGTCCAAATCTGACTTCGTATGAGGAAGTTATGATTTTTCTAAGTTTCGGAATACTAGTAGACAACTAAAAACTCGAAATAAAAATCGAGCTATATTTAGCCGAAACAAACTAAATGAGAATTGAATATATCGTCAATAGTAGTACAACGGTAAAAAGACAGACGAAAACGGATGTCGGATGAAGAAGTTATGAATTTTAAACGCATTTTCCTGTCCCTGTCTGTTAAAAATAATAATATTAAAAATAAGTTCAAAATTTGTAGACGAAGTCTAAACAAAAGTTGTAGAGCACAATTTTACCTACCCGTTCATTTAAAGAACGTCAAAAACAGAGCTCGTATGCGAAAGTTATGGATTTTTGAAGATTTTGGCACAATTTCTGAGAATTTTCGCATGGATAAGCCTCATCCGGACCGGCCACGTCACCTCGCTCCGAGCATGCCGCGTGTCCGACATCGATGAGCTGTCCAGCCGAGAATCCGACATGCGTCACTATCCAATTCAACCGAAGCCACGACCCTCTCCCATTCCGATGTGTGACGTCGCGTTGTAGTCTTCGAACTCGGATGCGTGCCTCCGTCCGAACCGAGCCACCTGTCGTCCGAGCCGAGCCCCTTCTGCCGCGTGTACCGAGCCTCGCAGCCACGTGCTACCTGCCCTCCTTTCCTCTTGCTTCAGATCCGAGGCTTGCAACTATATAAGGGTGCGAGACCTCCCTGGTAAATGTTGGAAAGTTGTCACTTTTCACCCTTAAACTCATATTTTAACTACTTACACTTCCCCGGAAGCCACGGTATCAATTTTAACACTCGAAATACATTCCGAAGTGCCCGAGAAGCCCAAGAAATTTATCTTTTGGTTTGAAGCCCAACCATCGTGTAACGATGAGATTTTCAAAACAAAATTTTCATTTTTCGACAACCATATTTAAGTAAAAGTATTCTCAAAAGTATTCAACAATAGTTATCAAAACATAACATATCCCAAGATCACAAAATCAAATCCCTTCTCTGATGTGTACGAGTCATGCCGGTGCCTTCCCACGGTCCTCACTAGTACCTGAAACACATAACACAACAACTGTAAGCATAAATGCTTAGTGAGTTCCCCAAAATACCACATACAACACATACGCCACTCGAGGCTACTGTACGACCCTCCGATCGATGTGTCTCAGTGGGACCCTCCAGTCCTGTAGCTCGTTGGACCCTCTGGTCCGGTCATAGCTCGTTGGGCCCTCCGGCCCGGTCTGTCTCGTTGGACCTTCCGGTCCGATCTATACAATTATATATCATACATACATCACATAGCACATAATCTCATACATGGCACACAATCTCATACATAGCACATAAGACCTTCAGGTCAACTCATAATACTACTCTAGGTAATTTATAGTGAGAAGACTCACCTCGCGTAACTCGGTAACTCGAAAATCTCGGACTCCGTGGAAATGGGATCTAGCCTCCACCTAATCATACAAAATAAACACTCGGCGTCTGTAACGCCCGCAGATCCGGGCTAGTCAATTTAGAGGCAATAGGGGTCAAAAATGACTTTTCGACAAAAGATTATTTAGAATGAATAGTCTTAACCAAGTTTTAGAATATGTCACAAGGTTTCCGTACATATAAAGAACGCCGAAATCCGAGTTATAACGAAGAAGTTATGGCCCGCCGAAGTTTTACGGCAAAACCGACACGGCACCGGAAGACGCAAATAGTGAATTTACGATAGAAGACTTTTTAGCCTTAGAAATCTGAACAAAAGTCGTAGAATATGTTAAACTAAGAGCGTCGATAAAAAGAACGCCCAAATCTGACTTCGTATGAGGAAGTTATGATTTTTCTAAGATTCGGCTTAGCAATGTACAACCTGAAACTCGAATTTTAGTTCGAGCGGTTTTTGGCTTACGTGAAATAAATGAGAGTTGAAGATCTCATTAATAGGAACTCAACGGTAAAAAGACAGACGAAAATGGAGTCCGTATGAAGGAGTTACGAATTCTTCGCGGTCATTTAACAGTCTAAACGCCTCGTACTGTTAAATTTAAAATCGGTCGAGAATTAGCCGACGGAGTCAAAGTGAAAGTTGTAGATATTATTTTTACCTACGCGTGGATATAAAGAACGTCAAAAACGGAGATCGTATGTGAAAGTTACGGATTTTAGAAGTCGGAAGTGTGTTGTGCGAAAATGGGTGATGTGGCACAATCTTGGCCATTGCTTTCTCCCCAAGTCTTGCCACTAGATGGTGACATGTGGCACCAAGTTCAGCCATTTTCACCCTATAAATACCACCTCTCCCACCCTCATTTTCTTCACACCTTTCTCATTCTTTCTTCTCTTTACTCTCTCTCTAGAACCTCTCTCTAGCCCCGAAATCCCCCGAAAAGCCTAGGGAACCTCCCTAGCACGAGGCGGAAGCCCCGGAGTGCTCGACGGCTCCGAGAAGAAGAGCTTTTTGGCTCGGAAACGCTGCTCCAAGCAAAGCCTGGTTTTCTATGAAACCCGCTGTAAGTGAGCTACGCCTACGCTATTTTTAATATAGTTTTTATTTAATTATATTAACGTTATTAAGAACATATAATAAATACTTGGGCTATTATTATGGGTTATATAAGTATTTTTTTAACGCTTATATAATAGTAATAATAGCTAGACTATTAATTAGTCTCGGCGAATAATAGACTAAAATCTATTGGTGATAATACTAGGTTTCGTCGAAGGAAATTATTTTAAAGTAAACGAAGCGCTGTCCGAGTACCGAGTCACCACCTTCTCAGGTGAGTGCATAGTCCCTTTCATGAACATGATTTTAATACAAGTATTGATTTGAAGTATTAATTATATGTTTATGTGCAAGTTAATTGATGTTGCTTGAAATTCGTGTTAAAGAACATACCTGATTATATTTGATAATTTAGGATAAAGAGTAGACCTAAATTAAATATGAGGAATATTGGGTAGTATATTCTTACGAGTACAAGTGAGTTAAACTCAGAGAATAGAAGTTAGTATATGTCACTTATCCGGGAGTATGGATTAGACATAGTCATTGTCCCTAGTCCGAGAATATGGATTAGGCATAATCATTCGTCGTTAATCCGAGAGTATGGATTAGCTATTGTCCCTAGTCCGAGAGTATGGATTAGGCAAAATCATTCATCTTTAATCCGAGAGTATGGATTAGTCATTCGTCCCTAGTCCGAGAGTATGGATTTGGTAAATTCGTTCATTTATGATCCGAGAGTATGGAGTAGGTAAAACGACTAATCTTAGGTCCGAGAGTATGGATAGCCTCGTTGCGAGGATCGACGGGGTGGGATAAGAGTTGTTTACATATATGTATGGTGAAATTGTATATTTTGTGAATTTTAAACTATATATATATATATGGTATAACATTGTGGGATTGAAATCCCTATGTGCTCACCAGGTTTCCCAACCTGACCCACTCAGTTTATTTATATCACAGGTGTTGATATGAAGTGACATTACACTGAGAGATTTAAAGAGATGTAGACCACTAGTGTGAATAATTGTAAGTTCTGTTTATGCTTATGTTCATGTATTAACGATGACATCCCAAACGTTTTAAAATGAAATAAATACGTTTCTTCGAAAATGTTTTAATAACGTATTTACCATGTTTTTCTGGGAACAAATTCCGCAACCTTTTTATAAAATGAAGTACTCTGATTTTTATACAGCATAAACAAAATCGGTCTTTTCTGGCCGTGATTTTGGGGATGTCACAGCGTCAACACATTTCCCAAGGCTAGACCATTCCCTCTCTTAGCACTCTCAGGAGGGTAAAAGACCATTTTACCCCTCTCAAGGCTCAAATACTCTAAAATTAACCAAACCCTAAAAGTCAACAAAAGTCAACCTTATGGGGTACGCGGCGCGTACCAGATCTGTACGCTAAGCACGACCGAGAACGACAGCAGCGGTAGCCACGATGTGTTCCTCGACGGTTTCTGTCTTCATCGGCAGCGATGCAACCATGGCTTCTGGCTTCAACAATGGAGGGGCGGCTGCTGGAGAATAAGGGGTGATAAGGTGGCGGCTGAAGAAGTGAAGTAGGGTTAGGGTTTGAATGAGAAGAGGTGATGGGTTTATGCCCGTCCATTTTCAGACTTAACCCATAATTACACTTCCAGTCCCTCCCTCTCAATTCTTTTCAACTTAAATCCATAATTTACCAAACAACCCTCAACCTTCAAAATTTATAACAATTCAAGTCCAGAAGTTACAATTTAACCCTCAATATTCACAAATATAACTTTTAACACCACAATTGTAACATCCCGAGTTCAGGGATGCAAAGTTCAGGGTTCAAAGTGAAATGTGAATGGTCAACTCGGCGAGTACATGGGGAGACTCGACGGGTAGGGTTGCGATTCTGGTCGTGTGTCTAGTGGCCAACTCGGCGAGTCGGTGGCTGGACTCGGCGAGTTGGTGTTGTGTGGAGAAAACCCTAATCCTAGGGATTTGGCCCTATATAAAGAACATAATACCCTCTCCCCAACCTCTTTGCTCTCCCTTGAAGTCCAGAAACCCTAATATTCATTGTGAGAGAATTAGAGAACATTTGGATCTTGAAGGGGTGTTTTTTGAAGAGATCTTTGAAGATTAAGAGGCTTGGAGCAATGGGCTTTTCAAGGTTTTGACTTATTCTTCTATTGGAGCCTTCTTTTGAGGTAATGATTCGTTGCTTGAGTTGTTATCCATCTAGATCTTTCATTTTGTGGGATTTTTGGGTGTATATCTAGTGCTATCTTGAATTTGGAGGTTAGATCTGAGGTTGCTACCTCAGATCTAGAGTATTGATGATCTAAAAGAGCATAAAGTCCCTATTCAAGAGCTGTTGATGAAGTCTTTTAGCCCCAAACTTTAGCCAAGAGTGTATTATGCTTAGATCTCCTTGGATTCACGTAAAGTTTTCCACTTTACGTGATGGATGGCTTGTATAAGAGTAGATCTATGGATTGGAGACCCTGCATGGCTTGGAAAGCCTCTGTATGGGTTAAGAGCTAGTGGTACTCAGCGAGTCACGTGGGTGTACTCGGCGAGTTGCATGAAGATAGGAAGAAACTAGGCGAGTTGGTTGAAGATAGCCTTGGACTCGGCGAGTCTGTTCTTGGACTCGGCGAGTCTGGTCTTGAGGTCCTAACCTTTTCTGGTTAAGTTGAGAATCGGTGAGTCAAGGGATGACTCAGTGAGTTGAGTACAGTTTGACTCATAGTTGTGGGACTCGACAAGTTGAATCGTGTTATGGGAGTTTCAGAGCATGGGGACTCGACGAGTCAGCGGGTTGACTCGATGAGTAGAGTCAGTCAGGAGGGTTGGCTTTGACTAAGGACTTTGACTTTGACCAAGAGTTGACTATTTGACTTCCAGGGGTATTTTGGTTGTTATTGGTATTTATTGGTTTCGGTGATTTAGTGGTGGAGTTCGTGACGGTGGTCGGAGCAACGTGATCTTGTTCTTCAGTCGGCATTAGCAGGTGTGTCTTCTCACTATACTTAACCTAGAGTGGTAATAGAGTTATGTGACAGAGTTATTGTATGCTATCTATGCGATGTGTGGCACTGCATTATTTCTATGTGATTTATGTTGTGTGTATATCAAAGTTAGGACCGAAAGGTCCACAGAGCTAGGACCAAAGGGTCCATAGAGTTAGGTTTAGAGTTATATGACAGTGTAATTGTATGCTATTTATTTTCTGAGATTTATTGTGATATGTGATATGCATGATTATGAGTTATCAGAGTTAGGACCTTTAGGTCCATAGAGTTAGGACCAGTAGGTCCACAGAGAGTTAGGACTGGAGGATCCCACTGAGACACACAGAGTTAGGGCCCAAGGGCCTGCAAAGTTATAGCCTTGAGTGGCTAATATGTGTAAAAGTGGTATTTTGGGGAACTCACTAAACTTCGTGCTTACAATGTTTTGTGTTATGTGTTTCAGGTTTCTTAGGTTCACGGGACGGCACCGGCTTGATTGTACACACCAGGGGAAGCGTTTGTTTTGAAGATCCTGGTTTATTAATTGATTGAACAAAAGAGTTATGTATTGCAACTTAAACAAATGGGATTTTTATGGAAAGTGTTAAAGAGATAAACTATTTTAATTTAAAAAAAAATGTTTGAAAAATTACGGTGTTACAAGTTGGTATTAGAGCCTTGGTTTGAGGGATTCGGATGCACCTTCGGGTAAATCTGGACTCAAACTGAGGAAGTAAGAAAAGTGTTCAAGAAATGATTTTCTAAAAGATGAATAAGAGTTCAAAGAGAAAGCGAGAAAGAGTAGTGTGTACAATCAGCCAGAGCCCGAACGGTGATTTCCCAAAATACCCTTACTTTTGTGTTATGAGATATTTATGATACATTTTATAAGATATTGTGCATGCTAGAGACAGGCTAGGTATTTCACATCTTAGGACTAGAGTGGCCTGATTTAGCCTAGGAGTTACTGTTATATGTGATGTGCTTTTGAGTATCAGTGAGAGTATTCAGTTGGAATCCTTTTAGGTTCAAAGAACTCAACCAAGAGGGCCAGTTAGAGCATTGTATTATTATTAGTTTGTATATTTTGGCATTTTACTTTTGCAATAAAGAACGGTTAAACACAAGATTTGACATGATTAAGGTAGTTTATATATTTTTCATCTTGTTTAGTCCAAAAATGAAACCTTTTTCATCATTGGTCCTTATAATATCAAGTTTCATCACATGGACTTCCTGATTATGGTGATTATTGTCCTTATTATAAGGTTCTATATAGATTTTGTTAAAATATATATAGATTTTATTCAATATTTTAACGTTTTGAGAACCTAAATCAATATAAATCCTTGAATTACATACCATCGTTGAAAATGTTTTAATTTGTGACCAAACTTGGTTTAAAATCACAATGAACAAGTTGACACCTAAGTATTTTGGCCTTCTCAAAGGCCTATTTATTGACTTTTGAATCACAACACCTGATATTCTAAAGGTTAATTTTTATAAACTATTATTTATATATTTTAGTATTTTACTTAGTAGGACATTAAATTAATAAAGGAATTAAGGAAAACGAAAAAAAAAGAGGACGATAAACAGTACAAGTGGTTTAGGTATGTATAAATGGAAGTAATAACCATTTAGGGGGTGTTTGGCAAAAAAACTTATTGCTTTTTAGTTTATTAGCTTATAAGTTAATAAGTAAGTGTATGGTAACTTATGAAAAAATGATGTATTATAGGTTCCCCACCGGAATAAATTATTTTAATCTAAATATTTTTTTGAACTTATAGTGATGTGGAACCTAATAAATTGTTTTAAAAAAAGCTTAGCCAAACACCCCCTTAATATGGTATGGTAATGTTGTTGAAAAATAGATGTCATTTAATATTTATTTCTCGAAGTGAACGCAAAATGGTTTTAACTCTAAAGAGATCAAATTATTCGCCGCCCGCCGCTTCGCGTGGGTAGACGGCTAGTGTATATATATATATATATATATATATATATATATATATATATATATATATATATATATATATATATATATATATATATATATATATATATATATATAAAGGTTCAAATGAGAACAAAAAAAAGTTAAGAACCGTAAGAGCTTCTAATTTTAGATGTTTATAAAGGGTTTAGGGTTTAGAGTGTTTATAAAGGGTTTAGGATTTAGGGTTTAGGATGTTTATAAAGGGTTTAGGGTTTAGGATTACCCTAAACCCTTTATAAACATCTAAAGTTAGAGGTTCTTATGGTTCTTAACTATTTTTGATTTTCATTTGAACCACTCCCCATAACTTTAACTTTAGAGACCCTTTGTGTGTGTGTGAAGTGTCCTTTTGCACTAAGGTATGTGGCATGGAGCATAATGACCCTTTCATGGAGCATGATGACTTCTTAACGACTAATACAACTCTTTATTATTCTTTCTTTTTCTTTTGTTCATCACTTCTTTATCTTTTATTCATTTTTTTTTCTTGTATCCATGCCTCTTAACAATTATGTGAACACGCTAATAAAGTGAACACCTTCACTATCGTAACCACACCCGCTAACCTAAACGATAAAGTAGGATAACCTTGATATCTAGTATTTAATAATATCAACATTTTACAAATGCATAATTATTGCTATTTTTTCATGGTTTGCACTACTTAATTTGATATTCATATAATATTCCCTAATCTAATAAATAAGAGTATTTTTACCACTTGGCAATCTCTTAGAACCCTCTAATTGTTTTTTCCTGCTCAAATACGTTATTCTCCACAAATACGTTAGTCAAATCTTGTCTCCTTTAATCACGCCTCCATTGGCTTCAAATTCATATTCTTGATTTTGGAAACGAGATGCCTAAACAAAAATTAGGTCTTTTTAATTTAATAAAATTTTATAAATATTTTATTCATAGTTTCTACAGGTTGTAACCTAGTTTTTTTTTTTTTTTTTTTTTTAAATTTTATAAATGTGTAAGACATACTTTTCAAATTTTAAAATATGGTTTATTAGGGATGATGATGATGACTATTTGAAACTCATGGCATAGCAACCTTCTTTTTGTTTCAAAATCGTACATTTTTTTCTTATTTGTTTCAAAATCTAATCGCACATAGCATCTCATAATCCTATATTTTCGATTTATTGTCCCAATTCTCTCTCTTCTCTGAAATATAGGCCTTTTCCCCTTTATTAGGGTTTCTGATTTCTCCTACGATTCTGCATTATCTCCCTCCGCCATTGATACAGATTTTCCTCTTCAATTCCTTCATTTCAGGTTCGTCCTTCTCCTTTTCCTGTATGTGTTTCTGATTCTCTATCTCTGATGTTTATATGTATCTATATTGTTTTACGTCCATTTGTCTTTCGAGCTAACAATCAATTCGTGAAACGCTCGATCTCATTGCTCTCAAGGAGCACTACGTCCATCCTTATCTAAATTATCCGGTTACCGTTTTATACGCGGCTTATAGTTATCTGTATTTGAAAAGCGTGTATGTAGCTAGGTAGATATATACACAAACTCGATTTCAGCGGGATTCTAGAACTCGTTGGATTGGATTTTAGTATTTAGCAACATTTTTCCAGTTTAACATCATTGATATCGTTTAGTTTTGTTGGCTGATTTATGCGATTTGCATGGTATGAAGTTTTTTCTGCAAATGCATGTCATATAGCTAATTGGAACTGATACGATGATATCCTGCCACAATGTTGATTTTATTCTTCGTTTCATTGTGTTCAGGAATTGATCTGTGTGGTAACGATTGCAACTTTTTGATCGATCGGTGTCAATATAAACCTGCAAACAACATTTTTTTGGTATCTCTCGGTTTAGGTTAAGAGAATTTAGCTTCTGATTTTGGATTTTCGGGATATTAAACCCTAAGGTTGAGGATTTCTATTCCTATATACCATGAGAACCTCGTGGGCTGATGCTGTTGATAATGCAGCTTCTGGCTCTGATGGTTATGGGGTTGGTGGAGCTTCAAATGCTCCCCAAAAACCTGCATATGTCCCCCCTCATCTTCGTAACAGACCACGCACTCCTGAACAAATGCCGGGCCCACCTACCTCAAACAATGGCCCACTTCCGATCAATGATAGGTCAGGATATAGCGGACAAACAAGCGGTTCACGGTGGGTGGCTCCTAGGGCTGACTATGGTAGGCCAGGGTACAATACTGGCGGCCATGGTGGTGGTGGTGGTGGACGTGGTGGTTGGGGAAAGGGAAACAGAGGTGGTAGTTGGGGTGGTAGAGAATATGAAGCCAATCCATTTGGTAATGATGATGTAGACTCTGCTGAAGAAATTGCATCAGATCAAGAAAGCAGTGGTATCAACTTTGATGCTTATGAAGATATTCCTGTTGAAACAAGTGGTGTTAATGTCCCCCCTCCAGTTAACACTTTTGCTGAAATAGACTTAGGAGAAGCTTTAAATCTCAACATTAGGAGGTGCAAATATATCAAACCTACCCCTGTTCAACGTTACACTATTCCTATTTCTCTTGCTGGAAGAGATCTTATGGCTTGTGCTCAAACAGGATCTGGAAAAACAGCTGCTTTTTGCTTTCCTATAATTAGTGGAATTATGAGGGGTCAATCTGTACAAAGACCGCATGGTTTTAGAACTGTCTTTCCTCTTGCTCTTATTCTTTCTCCCACTAGGGAACTCTCTTGTCAGGTTTGGCTCTTTGACTTTCACCAATCTCATACTCTGGTTTCGTGTATTCAATGTCTTTATATTTTTTATTGTGTTCAGATACATTTGGAAGCTCGAAAGTTTGCTTATCAGACAGGTGTGAAGGTGGTGGTTGTTTATGGTGGAGCACCTATTAATCAACAGGTAACTACAACTTAGGGGTAATATAGTAAATTGGTAATATTTTCTAGTATATATACGTATTAAGTTGATTGGCTATTTTGAAGTTGAGAGAGCTTGAGAGAGGAGTTGATATACTTGTGGCAACACCTGGAAGATTAGTTGATTTGCTTGAAAGGGCAAAAGTGTCATTACAAATGATAAGGTATTTAGCTCTTGATGAAGCAGATCGTATGTTGGATATGGGATTTGAGCCTCAAATAAGAAAAATCGTGGAACAAACAGACATGCCTCCACCTGGTGGAAGACAAACAATGCTTTTCAGTGCCACTTTTCCTAGAGAAATCCAGGTTTTTTATTTTATTTTATTAATTTAAATCATTTTAATTTATAGTTTTTTTAAAATTTATATAATGTTTATCCGCAGAGACTTGCGGCTGATTTTCTTTCAAATTATATATTTTTAACTGTGGGGCGTGTTGGGTCAAGTACTGATTTGATTGTTCAAAGGGTGGAATTTGTTCAAGAAACTGATAAAAGAAGTCACCTTATGGACCTTCTTCATGCACAAATAGATAATGGATCTGGCAAGGTACACGTGTACACTTTTTATAATTTTTTTCATTTATCTTTTTAATGTAATGTAATATATTTTTTTTATTCAGCAACCTCTTACACTAGTTTTTGTTGAGACAAAAAAAGGAGCCGATTCACTTGAATATTGGCTATGTGGCAATTCGTTTCCCGCTACTACAATTCATGGAGACAGAACACAACCGGTAAAAAAAAAATTAGGGTTAAAATAAAACGAATAAAAGTTAATTTTCTAATTTTTGTTTTTTTAATTATTAATAGGAAAGGGAGTTGGCATTGAGGTCATTTAAGAGTGGGAAGACTCCAATTCTTGTTGCTACTGACGTGGCAGCACGTGGGTTGGATATCCCACATGTTTCACACGTGGTTAATTTTGACCTTCCTAATGACATTGATGACTATGTACACCGGATAGGGAGGACAGGGCGAGCTGGCAAGACGGGATTGGCTACGGCTTTTTTTAATGAGAATAATATGTCGTTAGCTAAACCGCTAGCGGACCTTATGCAAGAAGCTAATCAAGAAGTTCCACAGTGGTTGACTCGGTACGCCAGCCGGGCGGCTTATGGTGGTGGTAAGGGTAGGCGGTCCGGCGGGCGGTTTGGTGGCCGGGATTTTAGAAAGGAGAATTCGTTCAATAGGGGGGTTGGTGGCGGCGGTGGTGGAGGAATGGATTACTATGGTGGTGGTGGTGGTGGTGGATATGGTGGGGCTGGTGCACCTAGTGCATGGGATTAGTCTTTTTTTTTTTTAATTAAAAAGTATTTAACCTTTTTTGGGGATTAAGAATTATGGTGTGGAAATTTTGTTCTAGGTGACATGGTTATATATCATGGTCTAATCTCTATAATCAAAAGGAGAATACTAACGAAGAGACAATGCTTGATGCGAAGTGATGTTATTTATATTAACTTGTACCTTATGCATTGAAACTCATCAAATATACCATAAAGAAGACGATATCAAACTCATCATTTTACGTGCCAATAAATCTGAAACAATCAGAAACAATGAAATCAAACCTAATATTTTATTTCTTCACAATAAGGTTTTGTGTTTAAGTGTCTTTCCATAAGAGCACATTTGGTGGGTAAGGGTAAGAAAAATTCTATATGCATCTTTTATCTTTACATGTATCAAAGTTCTAGCTTTTATGTGGCTTAATCTCTCATTGTCCATCTTCCTAAGGGCTATTTTTGGGGAGTAAAGAAAGGATTTACATATATCTTATATGAGGAGGTGTGTCAAATAAACGAAGGATTTCACATATACTTATATGAGAAGGTCAGTATGTCCCACATTAGCTGGGCACAACCTTACATATATCTATATGTGTTGGAATTTACATTGTTCTCAAAAGAGTTTTTAAAAAGTAAACAAAAGACTTCACATTTATTTTATATGGTATAATGTAACTTTGATCTTTGATCTTTTTTCTTGTTTTTGTTTTTGCGTGTCCCTCTTTTCATTTCACATAAAATGGAGAGATAAATTGATGTACTTATTGGATCTATTGGGACTAATGGGGTTTGAACCTGTAACGTCTGCCTTGACAGGGCAGTGCTCTTGCTTGTTGAACTATAATCTTAAGTAAATAAAAAGAATTCTAACATAAGAAGAGATCTAACAGAAAATTTTGATCTGAATCAGATCAATATATATTGATTGGCTACCTCCATTATAGTGTTGCTAGCAAATATCATTATTTTTGGTTTTAGCTCTTTCATGTCATTCCCATAGGAGATCCAAACCTTTTTTTTTAAATCTTCGATAAAAAGATTCATTCACTTCATAAAAAAATAGAGAGTAGAACCAATTAAACCAATATAGATGAGTTGACATCTAGCTCCATTGTAACTTAATATCTCTGTCTATTTTCATAGCCTCTATCTCTTTAGAGAGTGTTAGTGTTTCGCATCGGTTAGAAACAGTTCTCTATATTTTGGTGTCCACCATCCATAAGAACTTTTTTTTAGAACAAACAAAAGACTCGACATCTTACAGTATTATTAAATTATTGAAAATTTATGAAATTATAGGTATTTTACAAAATCTTTCAAAATGTAAGAACATTCATACTTTACGAAAAGTGCATATTGGTTCTTGAATTGAAATATTTTATCAATGATTCTAGTGAAATTATTTATAAATTTGTGAAAGTATAGGTATTTTATGGAATATTCAAAATTCGAAAATATTTATGTTTTCAAAAAATCTCTTGTCTTTTAAAATAAATAGCAAATAAAATGTGTTTATAAGAAAATTAGTTTCTTACAATATCACTATTTTATTATATAAATGATTATTTTATAATAATTTCTAAATTTTTTATCTCATAGCATGAAAACTATTATGAAATTGTAGTGATTACCCATATAAACAAATGCTGGTAGGTATACATACAATCATACTGATCCATTCATAGACACCGTGGGAAAATGCCCCACCAGGCCACCGCACCATACCACCCTTGACCTGCCTGCCAAGTGCCAAGTGCCAACTGCCATGCCAATATTCGATCATATCACAAAGCTATTCACGGACACACTGTGCTGTCCATTTGGCCTATCTCCATTGACTAGTTAAGTAATTATTGGTATTTTGTATTTCATTATAATATTGAAGATTTTGATATTATTATTTATCATATGTTCCATTTCATTTTAATATTGAAGATTTTGAGATTATTTATCATATGTTCCATACAGGAAAAAAAACCAATTACATCATAAACATCACAAAGTGTAGTGAGAGCAACAACATTTAACCATTTCTCATTTCTGTTCTTCAACGTATAAGACTTGACCATGTTGTTGATTAGTTAGGAAATTGAATCAAATTATCCCACCAAAGCGCATTTTAACAAAACGATGGTATTTATTTTAATTTGCACTTCACAAACCGGGCAAAGGACAAAATCCAAATCAACCTCCTTCGATCTAAATGTTCCTGCAAAGCCAAACTATCTAAATCAACTCTCCAACCAAGGATGTTTACTTCAATGATGGACGTAATGTTTAAGATCTCGCACAAGCCTTTATGGACAAATGTGAGAATGACAAAGTACGAGAGAATATTTATAATAGATTCAAGGTCTCCTCCTAACAAGACTCGATAGTATTAATTTTATGCCCATTCCATACATATTTTATATTCACTAAATGCTCGAGAGATCATCTATTTTAATCTATTTAAGGGGTTTGAGATTATATGTGTTGGTAATTGTTTGATTATTCCAATGTAGTTGTAGTGTCCTTTGAATTGTTGGTCGATCATATTGATTCAGTTGGATTTCCATATATCAATGCATGTGTACGTCATTCCTAAGATGATCACTACAAGAAAAAAAGGAATTAGCGATGACAAAAGTTGGCACTAAAGACTAGTAAAATCGCCGGTAAGGTAATAGCAACGACATGTTGCTGGTAAAATGTCGCTGCCACTGCTCTATCACTATTGCTCAAAATGTCGCTGGTAAAGATATCTGTTGTCGATAATACCGAGTGTCACCGCTAAAACTCCTGTCGCCGCTAATGCCTTTCGTCGCCGGTAATAACATTTTCTATTTTTTTATTTTTTAATCAACTATTTTGGTACAAAAAAACGATACATAACGACATTAACTGCAGAAAAAAGAATTACATATCGGATTAGGTACCAAATAGTGTAACGACATTATATATAATTAATTTCATATAAAAATAAACAAGTACCAAAGTTTATTTACAAAGTTTTATAATTACAACAAGCTAGTACCAAAGTGTCACGACAAGTCTAACATACAAAATACAAACTAAGTATCTGACCAACCATCTCCTCTGTTCCCGTCGTTCCCTCCTTGATCTTTCTCCGATTGAAAAAACGCATAAAACTCATCCCTACACGCCGAGTCGTTGAACATTGCATGAAAATTTTCCAATTACATACTAAATAACAACATATATAAACTTGTAAGTTATATTATCAAACATAAACAAAAACTATTAAAGTATATTGCTATTCTTAAACTAGGGACAAAAAACAAAGTATATTGCTATTTCTTGTACTTAAAACATAAACACAATTACCAAATGAGAATGCATTTATTGATGCCAAAGTACATTGCTATTTTTAAACTAGGGACAAAAAACCAAAGTACATTGCTATTTTTTTTCACTTAAAACATCCACACAATTACAAACATAATTACTTAAACATCGATTAAACACTCTTATCTCTAAGATTGGACTTCTCTCTCAATCGTCCATCTTGCTGGAGGATATTAAGCTATAACATGTGCATATTTATTTGTTGTAGATAAACTCTAGATTTAGTCAAATAGAAAGAGTCAATTGATTATTGTTACAAATCTTTTAATTTAGGCTCAACAATTATATATATATATATATATATATATATATATATATATATATATATATGTATGTATGTATGTATGTATGTATATCTTATTCATTATCAATGCAAATTAAGAATTCATTGATCAGCTTGTAATCATTACTATGTATATCTAAGCTATGCTTGGAAGTATGTTTGATATAATCGTTGCTTTTCTGGTTTCTAACCATATATGTCGTTAAATACATCTAATCATGAGTACGATGAATGTCTTTGCAGTCAAAGTGCGAATTATGACTTCCCGTTTTCCATTAATAATATCAGTTGATATCCCCATTGATGGCCATGAAAATGTGTCTATTAAGAGGACTGTAAACGAACACAAACAATGATTGTTCATGTTCTCTTATTTAAGTTAGTCGAACAAACGAACAAATATGAATGGATAAACGAACGAATTTTCTTGTTTATGTTCGTTCGTTTAACAAAGTATATTGTTCATGTGTGTTCGTTTATGTTCATGAACATACTAAATGAACATTAACGAACAAAGATAAACAACCATCATTGAACATATATAAACAGAAAAAAAAACATACAATATAGTAATATAATCAAACATAATTGAGCATATATGAATATAAAATAAACTTAACTGAACAAACATAAACGAATGTTCATGAACATAAACTAACGCTCACGCACATAATTGAATGACAAGAACAAAATCATAGTTCATGTTCTTTCATTTAACTAAATGAATGAAAATTTGTATTTATGTTCGTTCATTTAATAAATAAACGAACATAAATGAACCTCTCGCCGAACGGTTCACAAACAGTTCGTTAAACGTTTGATTCGTTAACAGTCTTATCTATCGATCAATGACTCAATGTACAATATTATTCAACTGTTTTTTTGGGTAATGCGCAGTAGCCAATTCTCAAGCATTCTTGTTTGATGATACAATATATATATATATATATATATATATATATATATATATATATATATATATATATATATATATATATATATATATATATATATATATATATATATATATATATATATATATATATATACACTACAATTCAAATAAATAACTAAGCAAACTAATATGATAAGATACTTCTAAGTTGTTTTGAGCTAATCTTGATGGATTGTTTTCGGGACGCATATTGATAAACCGTATCCAAGGTCGGTCCAAAGATATAGTGGGTTCACATATTTTAGGAATTTTGGTCCCTTTAGAAACATGAGTCCTGACCATCTGAGTTTCCACGATCGGGTTGGCCTGGTCGTATCCTTTGTTTCATCATTTCTCGACCATTCTTTGAACTGAGGACTATAGAACATTTACAATTGACAAAATTGGGATTTGAAATTATTACAAGTTGCATGTTTGTCTTTCTCTTACGTTAAACTAGATCTTAAACATTAAACATGTAGATTGATGGCAAGCGGTATCACCATTGGAGCGACATTGCAATAATCATAAGTGCTTTAAAATGTAATTCATTTAAGCCTTTAATAGATGAAATATATAACCTCACGAGTCACGACCTTGCTGCGATGAATATTTATGCATGCATGGTTGAACGAGACGTTAGAAATATGCAAAAAGTTATTACTCGCGCATAAGTAGCGTTTATTTGGTGGTAACAACTGAAACAACGTAAACTAACATCGAGGAAACTAAAGTGTTCCCGCGAATGTTTAGCGGTGGTTCCACGTGTCTGAAAAAATTGTTATCGCGAGTTTTCAAATATATTTTTTAACGTTGTATGGTTATTTTGTTAGAATTGAAAAATAAAAAACTATTTTAGTGAATAAATAACTCGTAAATTAAACAATAAACATTTTAATTAGTATATTTTATTACATAATAATTCAATAGAATAATCATGGAAATTTGTGGGAGATGATGTTGACGTAGCAGGCAACTTAGGTATGTGTGATTATTCTGAAAGTACGTAGAGAGAGTCCGAAAGGACAACAATAACAAATCAGTGCTCTCAATACCAAACATTTGTAATCAATTCGAAGAAACCAACAAATATTCCGATCGTATTCAGCAAACCAACAAAACACAAAACAACAAAAGTTTCAGAAATGCGATATGTACATGATTTCTACCGACTCTACGACGTCCACTTGCATACGCATGTACCCTTCTTTACAATTTTGTTTCACGAGAGAGGTGTGGAGCAAGCTTGGTCGTATGCAACAGGCGTATTCCTATATAAGTTCTTGATTTTTTCAAGACAAGTAAATTACAAGCTTTTGAATGGTGGTACATTTATTAGTATGTTCAAAACATCAATTATTAACGTGATGTGTAGATGTGTGACACCAGGTGTTCGACGATTTGTCTGAGAGAAATAATTAATTTGTCGTAAAGTGTCAGATTCATTTCTTAGATCATTGCTTTCAGGATAAAAGATCATTGGAAGTTTTTTTGGTAATGCTTAGAGCTTTTAGTTTCAAATCTTAAAATCAAATGGATGCAAAAACACCATTGTTGTCGAGTGACGATGATTCAAAGCACATACGAAGGAACAGACGTAATTCAGTTACTAGCCTGAGATGCGATTTCTTTTCAAAATTGCCTGAAAAAGTCCGACGTGGCCTTGATCCTGAAGCTCCATTTCAGGTCGACCTTTCAAAAACCATCGGTCTAATAGAAGGTAAAAAAAAAAACTTCAAATTCCTCTATTCTTTTCATCAAATTTCTTCTTGTTCTTGAGATTTATCACATCATTAATTCATTCAGGGGAGAAAGAATACTACGAAAAGCAATTTGCAGCTTTGAAATCTTTTGAAGAAGTTGACTGCTTACGTGCGACAACCAATGACATAAACACTGAAGAAGAAGACTTGATAGAAGAAGCTCAACACGAAAGAGCAATCAACATCTCCAATTGGGCAAACATCTTTCTACTTGCACTTAAGGTAAACAAGAACTTCTAATTTCTAATTGCTCCAATAAATCATTCTTTCTCATCTTTTTTCTCAAACGAATTCCAGATTTATGCAACAGTACAAAGCGGATCATTAGCAATTGCTGCATCAACCCTAGATTCTTTACTTGATCTAATGGCAGGAGCTATTCTATGGTTCACTCACCTATCAATGAAAAGCATCAACATTTACAAATACCCAATTGGAAAATTACGAGTCCAACCTGTTGGAATCATCATATTTGCTGCAATCATGGCCACTCTTGGTATGTGACTATGGAGGGTATATAAGTAAATATGTAAAATTTTTCTCAGTTATCACTTAACATGATGAATATGCAGGATTTCAAGTCTTAATCCAAGCAGTTGAACAGTTAATTAGGAACTCACCTTCTGAAAAGATGAATGATTTACAGTTGATTTGGTTGTATGCAATTATGTTAACTGCTACTGGTGTGAAATTGGTTCTTTATATTTACTGTAGAAGCTCTGGTAACAAGATTGTTAGAGCTTATGCTAAGGTGTGTGATTAACTTGAGTTTTGGATATGAATCTCTGTAAAGGGCAATTTAGTAATTTGATGTGTGATTCACAGGATCATTATTTTGATGTGGTGACAAATTTGGTTGGTTTGGTTGCTGCTGTTCTTGGTGATGAGTTTTACTGGTGGATTGATCCTGCTGGAGCCATACTTCTTGCTGTTTACACAATTAGCAATTGGTCTGGAACTGTTATAGAAAATGCAGGTTAATTTGACAAAATGTCGAAAATGTCCTTCAATTGTGGGCCCCATTTCATGTACTAAAAATTTTGCTTATTTATATATTTTGTAGTTTCACTAGTTGGACAAACAGCACCTCCTGATTTTCTACAAACACTGACATATTTAGTCCTGAGGCATCATCCTAAAATAAGCCGTGTGGACACTGTTCGTGCATACACATTTGGTGTTCTGTATTTTGTTGAGGTGTGTAATATAATATAATATAATATGTTATTTATTTAATTTAATTTAATGAATATTCAAATGTTGAGGAAAGAGTGTGTTGTTTGTTATGTTTAGGTTGATATAGAATTGCCTGAAGATTTGCCACTGAAAGAAGCACATGGGATTGGGGAATCGCTTCAAATCAAGATAGAAGAATTACCAGAAGTGGAAAGAGCATTTGTTCATCTTGATTATGAATGTGATCATAAACCAGAACATTCTGTTCTTGTTAGGCTTCCAAACACTCAGCCTTGAAAGTTTAAAAATCGTTATGAATTTACGTTTTTAGCCCTAGTTTGTAGTTGCTTTATTGAAGTTTGGGTTGTTTTAGTATTTTGGGAGGTGAATGTTGATGTGAGGATGAGAGCTTTTGGTGAAGTGTAACTAATGTGAAGTTTGCATCAACATATTTTGAAATATTATGAAGGTTGGATACAGTTGAAAATGGTTTGTTTCAGTTCGGATTAAGGTATTTTCCATATTTTGTTCTAATTTTCGAAGATGTTCTTCCTATGGAATGCCATTTACAGAGATTTATGAAAACGAGATGCAAAGAAAATTTTCAAAATTGTTATTAGTTTGTGAAAACCATACACCTTTAAATAGGCGGGATCATCATTATTGAGTTGGAGTTCGTAAATGTGCAATTTTTGAACTCCATGGTTATTAAGGTTTTTCCAAATTCGATTGGCCGTTGGATAACCATCCAAATTCATTCACCTTGTCGAAACCTATTTACATACAACACCAAGTTCCTTAAAACTTGTCCCAAATAACTAGGAGCTTATTCAATATATCCATCATAGTGGTCATTCACCCAACTACTAACTAATCTCAATATCCATTTGTTTCCAAACTAGTCAAGCTCCCAAACACAACCACCTAATGACTTAACCCCGTAAGCTATTAGCTCAACCTCACACGTCTGGTAATATCTAGAAACTAGGGTTTATAACCCTCACCGTCCATGCTAAGAATTTTACTGTGAAATTCATCAACTAAACTTACCATCGAGTTCGTAATATAACCATATCATGAACTTTTGTAACACACTCGAGGTCTAACAACTGTACGAAATATACTACATAACAAAATTACATAACACGAAATGAAAAGATATCCTTAACTCGCTTAGTAGTTCGTATTCTCATGGTAACATTAGTATCTGACTCTCTCATAGATCTGAATTCTCCTCATACATATTTTCCTTTTTGTTGGAAAAAGTTTGACTAGACACAACCATTTCAACTTATATATTTTTAATCCTGACATAAAAACGCATCGCGTTCTTCCCCTTACCACATTGTGTCTTTCTCAGAGCTTGCCACGTGCACTACTTCTACAACGTGTGTCCTATTGACTGGTCATGACGATGTGTCGTGCCACCATCATGGGCACGTTGTATCCACATTTATTCTCGAAAATTTCAACGTGTTTCTCTATTTTGCCACACGTCCCCGGTTACCTCCATGTGTCTCGCTCCTCTGTTATATGCATCTACTCGACCAAACATATTAATGTGTCACGACTAGGACATATACTTGTCGTGTTCATGTTGACTTTTATTGACCATATTTGACTTTGACTATACACGCCATGTACCAATATCCTATGCATTGTGTTCTACTCAAAGTACATCACCCTCTTGTAATCCTTGGCTTATCAACATCATTGTTGTCGTCAATAAGTTACACAACCTTCCAATTGTCTTATTAACGAATTACCCTCCTTGTAATAATATCTATCATGAAAACACGTGTTATAAATTTAGTTATCCAATTGGATATATCCAATTATAATCCGATTAATTATGATGACTTGTTATTGTATTTTGGTGGATAGTTGGAACTTTGACCTATAACTTCAAAGTGCATGTTTTTTATGATTTTTTTATATGGTTATCGTATTTTGATTGAACTTTCAAATTTATTGTAGTATATTTTTAAAATGTATGTTTTTTTTTGATATTTTATTAATGATATATTGATTGGTTGTAACTGGATGAACACCAAATAGATTCAAAATGGGATTATCGGATATCCGTCTGTAAAAATACAATATACAATTTATAATGTAACATTCATTATTTTGGTAAATTTCCAAATTTGACCCTAAAGTAGAAATTTCTTGCATTTTGATTCCATGGCTCCCTTATAGGTGGGGCGTGTGATTTTTCTAGTACGCTAGGCATACGTTTTTTGTATGCAGGGTATACATGACTGATGCATAAACCCTATTTTTTAGGGTTTGAGCCCCATTTAAGCATCATTAACTTCTTAAGACCTTTACCCTCATCACCTTCCATCTCCCAATTCATCCCTAACAAGCCCTAATCTTTTATGTGAGCCTTTTTGAGCTTAAGAGTGCATTTTTGGTGTTCTTGAAGGAAGGAGAAGGAAAGGAAATCATCTTGGAAGATCAAGGCATTTTGGATTTAGAAGTATATCATTCTCAAGCATCCTTTGGAGGTATAAAGTCTGAAACTTGTAGATCTTGTTAGCCTTGAGTTTATGATCATTTTGGTCCCATAAGCTTGGTTTTCATGAGTATGGATTACTCTAACCGGAAAAGATGTCCTTCCAGATATTTTTAGGTGTTAGGAACCATAAGAATGTGATCTTGGACCTTCTATCCCTTCCATGCAAGAGTTATGATGTCTTAATGGATTATAAAATTAGGGTTTTAGCTTTTGGACCTTTTCTAGCCATGGAAAGTCATAAAGGTGGAAACTTTATGACTTAGAATGATGTTATGAGTCTAAGTATGGGTTTGGACGATAGATATTTAAAGAATAAGCTCTTAATATGAAGATTTAGATTCAGATGGAGTACGCTGGGCCTACCAATATGTACGATGCACTTACTAGGTTAGAGTCCCATAGTTTTGGATGAGTTACGACTATGCCCAACATAGTAGCTGAGTACGCATGGCCTACTCAGCCATCTTGCCCTTCCTTTGACTTTTTGACTTGTTGACTTTGACCTTTGACTTGGGTTTGACCAAGTTTGAATTAGGGGAATTTTTCGGTATTTTGAGTTGTAATTAGAGTTTAGGTCCTTATTTGTTGTATATGTGACTTGTAGAGTTGACATCTGGAGAAGAGTTCTTTTCTGCTATCTTTTCTGGTATATAGGATGTTGCTATGATATAGTGATCTAATGAAATCTTCATGTGTAACATCATGTTTCTGATCGTCCGTGATTAGGGTTCGGGGGTTGCAATCCGGGCATAAGAGAGTCTCTAGGTTGTGACGAGTTGTTAGGAGCTTAGGGCACCTCGTCACCTATCCGAGGGTATGAGGTTCGTGGGAATTGGGGTTATGTCGAGGAAGCGATGTCAGTTTGATGATTTGGCCAGATAAGTCCTTTAGTTGAAACTGATGGCAGCGGAGTACGTTGGGCGTACGTGTGTGTACGCTTAGCGTACTCCTGCGCGTGAAATTTAAGATGAGCAACCTAGTACGTTGGGTGTACCAAAGGGTACGTTGGGCGTACTAGGCACAAAAGAAAACCCTAATTAAGAAGAGTGTCTCTATATAAAGAATGAGATGGCCTCATTCCTGGCCACCATCCACATTCAATAAACCCCCTAAACTCTGATCCTCGTTTTGGAGCTTGTGTGTGACCATTGTGAGCTTATAAGTGTTATTGTGGAATTTTTGGAGTGAAGAAAGAGCATGGAAGAGAATAGAGATGGAGTCCAGGCTTTGGATCAGAGCTTTTTTGTGGTTAGAGCATCATTTGGAGGTATAAAGCTCAAAGCTTTCCCATCCTTTTTGTTTTGTGCATGATATGGTCCATTTTAGGGCTTTTGGTCCCAAAGCTTGAGGCTTTATGAGTTGTTGCACTCTAAAGCTTAATATATGTCCTTTTTAAGTGTTTCTAGTGGCGAGGATCCATAAAAATGAGGTCTTGAATGTGAGAATCAACCTATGCATGAGATTTGAGCATTTTGAGTTAAGAGAATAAGAGTTTTATGTGTTTGTGACCTTATCAGCCATGCAAAGGCTTAAAGTCACTAACTTTATGGAGTAAGAGATGATAGGGAGTCCAGATCTGAGAAAATGAGTTAAGGTCTTAATGGTTTAAGACCAAGAGAATGGACTAAAGCAAAACTGGACGTACGCCCAACGTAAGTTCCAATACGTCCCGCATACTGGGTTGGAGTCCCCGATCAGTTTCATGCATGTGTAAGTACGCTGAACGTACCAAGTGAGGTACGCCCCATGTAACTTCACTGTGGGCTTTTGGGTTGGATCTTATCATAGGCCATGAGGGTTAGGCCTGAATCTTTGGGCTTGTGAGTTAGAGACTATGAGCAGAGAAATATTATAATTTTGCCTTGGGCCCGTGTGTTGGGCTTGCCATTCATTTTTGAGAGTGGGCTACGGGTGAGCCCATTTATTATTGGGCCTTAGTGGGACCAATGGGTTTTAGGCTTTTAATAGGCTGGTTAATGGTCTTCCTTTAGACCTAATGAGTGAGAGTCTGGACTTAGTTTCTAAATGGGTTAATTGTGGTTTTGGCTCAGAGTTAGACATCGGTGCGTAGCAACAGCGTTATAGGGGCTGTTCATCATCCGAGGTGAGTCTTCTCACTATACTTTACCTAGAGTGGTACTTATGTGTGACCGGAGGGTATTATGTGTTTACATTGAGTATTACCTTATCCTGCTTTATGTTGTATGGTATGCATTATGTCTTTGTGATTTATGCTATGCGGAGCTTCACAGACTGGACCAGAGGGTCCAACGAACCGTGGGACTGGAGGGTCCCACTGAGACACATTGACCGGGGGGTCTTACAGTGATATAGCCTCGAGTGGCTGCTGAGCTGTGTGTGTGGTATTTTGGGGAACTTACTAAGCTTCGTGCTTACCGTGTTATGTGTTATGTGTTTCAGGTTTTCTCATAATCGCGGGAAGGTACCGACTCGATTGTACACACTAGAGAAGGAGTTATGATTTGAGTATCCTGGATTATTATTATTAAAATATAGAATTGTGTTTTGTAAATAAACTAAATGGAGTTTTCATGAAACGTGATATGAGACTTATGTGCTTTTTAAAAGAAAAATATGTTTGAAAATTTCGGAATTACAAGTTGGTATCAGAGCCTTGGTTTAAGGGATTCGGATGCACCTTTGGGTACATCTGAACTTAAACTAAGGAATTGAGAAAGATTTTCAAAAGAAATGATTTTCTAAAACGAGCAAGAGTTTCTAAGAGGAAAAACGAAGGGGAGCAGTGTGTACAATCAGTCAGAGTCCGAACGGTGATTTCCCAAAATACCCTTACTTGTTTTTGTTGTGAGTTATTATTGAGATGTTAGTGATGCATGCTAGAAGATAGGCTAGGTATTTCATATCATAAGGTTAGAGTTGCCTGATTTGTGATGCCTTAGCCTAGGAATTTTGCTATCTATGATGTGCTTTGAGTATGTGCGGAGTAAGAGTATTCAACATGAATCTTTTAGAGAGAGGGCTTGGAGGAGAGGAGTAATCTAGGAAAGGTACCTAGATGAATAGTGGAGGAGCCTACTGATAGATTAGTTTGATACCCGCGTGGGGTAGGGATACTGGAGTTCGGTGACACTTCTTGAGCGTGAGTAGAGAAAATAGAGTTGTAACCTAGAGTGGTTTTATGTGCTGGTGAAGGTTATTCGATATCCGAATGCTGCTTGCTTCGTGCTTTGTAGAATTTTTGATGATGGGAGTCAACTACTAAGTGAATATGACGATATTCAGGAGGTAGGTGGCTGGCATCATGAGAAATTCTTCAGCAGCTGATGGCAGAGAAGTGTGAGAACCTAGGAAGAGCCTAGGAAAGTGACTGTGTGAAATGAGTACACTAATAGAGGAGGGTATTCGCTATAGGACGAACGTGTGTAACGGGATTGGTGATCGGGAAAGTTGAGCAACTACTTAGGAAATCTGGGATGATCTGTGTGGAAAGTATGGGTAAATGTGGAAGGTAGTATGGGCCTGTACTATTGAAAACAGAGGACCCATACTCGAAATAGGGAGAATTCCAAAGGAGTCTAAGTAGCGGATTGAGAAGAGAGATAACATGGTTCGAGTACCATGATTTGCGGCAGAGTGAAAGAAGATTACATGGTTTGGGTACCATGAGTCGTAGCAAACCAAGAGGTGATCAAATGGTTCGAGTACCATGATTCGTGGCGGTTAGTTCTTCTGGTTTTTCCTGTTGTCCCATGGTGGTTGACTAGTCTGAGATAAGGAGATAGAGTGTGGGACCATAGGGCCATGTCAAGCAAGTTTTAATGGAGTATACTTGAAAAAGGGAAATCGAATTGGTTCCCGAGGGATCTTATTAGCGAGATGTTAGTGGGAGTCGCTAGGCTCAGGGATGAGTAGAGATGATGCTTATTGGAGGATCGAGGTCTGAGTCGGGCCATCGATTGATGGATGAGATGTCACCTTCTGTGGCAAGAGTTGCGTTGTTCCCATTTTCCAGGAGAAGCGAAGGAGATATCGAGTTTCCGATTTCAGAGTTTGGAGGAAAAGCCCCATGGGGTAGCATTGGTGGTGACCTTTTCATCAGAATATGTGGGCAGTTTGTTTGCTGTAAGGTATTTGTGGTACCAAAGAGTCATTAGTGGAGGCTGAGATGGAAGAGACCCAGGAACGTGCCTATATGAGTGTTTCATGCTTTTAGAAACAGTTTCAGGTGGTTAAAAGGAATGTATCAGGGAGGTGGCCCTCGTTTTTATGTCGTGTATCGATTAGGAGAATGAGGTTCCATGCTTTGATGATGATTCTCATGTTGGAAGTCGGGTCGAGGAGTCAGAGACGTGGTGCGTGATAGGGCATTATTTTCGGACTGAGGGTCAGGATTTCGGAACAGTTAAGGTGACCGGCGGAATATCGGTCTGAGATTTCGAGATGTCTAGAGGCAGTCGCGCTGGGAGGATTTGGAAGTTTTTGTCTGAGTTTCGGGATATCGTTCTGAGATTTCGAGATGTCTAGAGGCAGTCGCGCTGGGAGGATTTGGAGGTTTTTGTATGAGTTTCGGGATATTTGGAGTTGCTTGGTTTCCATCGGGAAGATCATTGAGTGTTTACGTGGTATGTTCCATGAGTTAAGTGTGATGTACCTGGTGGAACAATCTATGGAGTAAATTGTTGGTATGTCCACTGGTGATGGTTCGAACCCTGAGCGGGGGAGAACTGGGTAGTCAATTGGGAAGATCAATGATTCGTTCAAGTGCGGTTAGGGAACTGGTTATGTGTGACAACCCGATATTTCAACTCTTTGTAACGACCAAAGTGGGTCAAGTATTGTAACCGCTTCTGAGTAATAAAATTTACTTTCATAATAAAATGTACAAATAAGTCCTATTTAATTTCCTTCTATGATTAAATGTCTTTGAACCATGATCGTACGTGAAAAGAACGCCCAAATCCGACTTCATTTAGCGAAATCATGATTTTTCCAAATTCGACTCAGCAACAGACAGCTAAAAACTCGAATCGGAAATCGAGTGACTTTTGACCGGAATGACCTAAACGAGAATCGAAGGTCTCGACAATGGTATTCTAGCGATAAAAAGTCTGGCAAAAACCGACATCAGATAAAGAAGTTACGAATTTTCAAAGAAATTCCTTAAACACGATAGATTTTATATTTAATAAAAAAATAATTTTGGAGTTTGCCGACGGAGTCTAAACGAAAGTTGAAGAGCGTAGTCTCACCTACGCGAGGATATAAAGACCATCGAAAACGGAGTTCGTATGAAGAAGATATGAATTTTTGAAGTTTATTAAATAAATTAATTATTTATTTTATTCAAAATTCGGATATTATCCGAAGGGGAGTCAGCATACGTGTTACGCGCCGCGTACTCCTGTACGCCCCGCGTACCCGAGAAAGCTCGGTCTCAAATCGTCCACGTCGCACGATCCGGAGAACCCGACCCGACGTCCCATCCGACCCGCGTGCCAGCGATCCGTCCCATCCGACCCGCGAACCCAGGAACCCGTCCCATCCGAGGCCGAGGCGGTCGTGGCTCGGTCATGCGTGACGCACGCGTACGCGCTGCGTACTAGCGTACGCCCCGCGTACCGAGGCAGACCAGCCTCCCTATAAATAGCATGCGAGGGTTTTCAAAGAAGGGGCTCATTTCTCTTCTCTCTCACTCTACTTTGCCTCGTTTTCCGTTCCCGTTCAAACCCGAAGCTCTGGTCTTTTTGGCTCAAGTCCCGAAGGTCGATTTTACTCCCGAGATTCCCGAGAATCCCGAGGAAAATCCGTTTCCCGAGACGAAACTCTGCCCGGTTTTCCATCTCGCTATCTCCAAAACTTTCAAGTGAGTTTCATACCCCTTAATCAACCGTTTTAATTATTCTAAATACTTTTATATGTTTTCAATGGGGGGGGGGGGGGGATTACAAGTAAAACACACGAGTATTATCGTGTGTTATATAAAGAAACTCTTTTATATACTGTTAAATATTCAAATCACATGCGATTTATAAACCTTTAAAGGAACTTTTAATTATATAAATATATATCATATGTTACAATAGCATTCAATCTTTTAAAATATAAAGTTGTTGTAATGCAGGTATAAAACTAAACTGTTCTTAAATTATTCTTTTCTATCGTAGAATCGACACCAAAAATCTATGCTTTCATAAACAAATGATTCTTTTCCTACGTATTTCTAAAAACAAACAAGGCACACTTTGTAAAACTATAATAGGTATAGTTTTACGAACAGATTTCTAACTCTTATGTACTAGAAACATATATTTCAAGAAATTTACTTTCGTATACAAGAACAAACGTAACATTTTAACCAGTAGATCTGTTTTTATACCACGGGATTGTGAGACACTAACTTCATGTACGTTCGAGTACACATTTCAAGTCCTATATTATATACCAGAATCCCTTGGAGGGGGAGCATGGTGTTTGTGTATAGATCTATACGGGCTTGACAACCCGCGCCCTGACTGTTAGCTACAGTCCACCGTTTGGGGTGACAAACGTCATAACATTCCAACGCCTGAAGAACGTTGTGTATAGGCATTTCGAGTCAATAGTATGGTTATAAAACTCACAAGGGGTATTAAAAACGCATTGATTTACAAGGTTTTCAAACTCATTTATTATTTTACCTTTACATATATCTTGGAAACAAACATTGGTCTTGAATGAAGACTACTTTTATGCTAGTAGAAAATATAGGATTTTCTAAAATACATACAAACAAAGATAAAACATTTCATTTCATTTAAACATTTTCATTTAAATACTTATGAAATTCACCAGCTTAAATGCTGATCAACTCTTTCAAAATTACTTGTATGTCCCAGGGATTCAGTAAATTTCAGGTACTAGTATGCTTTTGAAGAAGAGATGCTGCGGCGTCAGTTTAATCTCATATTTTTGACATCATATTGTAATTGGTTTTGAACATGTAACTTTTGACAAATGTAAACTTTCAATTATATATATGATGGTTGTATTGCTTTCTTTACTATGTATTCATTTGTTACGCTACCACATGAAGTCATCCACCCCCGAACGTTTCCGCCGTTCAGGTTTGGGGGTGTGACAGATTGGTATCAGAGCAATGTTTATAGTGAACTAAGTATATCGAACCACATAAGATATACAAACTATAAATGCTTAAGGGACTAATACTCTCTAACAAAACAAATTTCTTTTTACACTTAAACATCTTTTCGTTCAACTTAAATTAATAGTTCATTTAAGTACAATTACATGCATACCACAAACTATTTTCATATTGTACAATTTTACAAGTATATAGGCAAATTAACACGCACGAATCGAGAAATTATCGTAGTAAGCAACAAGTCAAACCGTACCAAACCATTACAAAAATCAAACACAAGAATTTAAATACTATAGGAGTATTTGCTATCTAAACTAGTTTAACTTACATGTTTTACATGTTCCGACTTTATTCAATTCTTATAACCTAAATTATCGTATAGTCAAATGGCTGGATTTCACCACCCTGGCGACCCCTACTTTCCCAACCAAGGTAATGGAGGATGGATCGAAGATGATCCCGAAGAGGACGAGGAACCCATAGACGTGGGTGATGACTCCGGTACCGACTCAGAGCCGGAAGTTATCGATCTACCACCCATTCAACCTCCCGTCTTCGTAAGGAACTTTCAAGGACCAAATCCCGTCTGGGGAAGTCACCTCCACCATTGGAGTCAACAGCAAAACCTACGCCCTCCCTACGGCATGTGCCGGGACTTCTATGATGTCCGCGGCGGAGGTTCGGCTGATCGAGCACTCCCGGTAATGGTGGGTAAGTTAGCCAATCAGTCCTATCAGTCTGGAGTACAAGCTAGTCGACTCCGGGATATCAACGTAGAAGTGCAGGTTCACACTTCTGACATCCGTAAGTTGAACAAGAGGCAAGACAACGCTCAGTTCCAAACCGAAGCATTTCAAGCGCAAATTATTGCAGCCCTCGCCGAACTAAGGGAACAACAAGCCGCTTTGGATAGGCGTCTAATGGAGTCAAAGCAATCGGATACGGAGTCAAGCTCCAAACGCAACTTTCGACGCAAGTAGTGCTTGTCAAAAACTCAAAATTTTGTTATAGCTTAGGACCTCGGCTAAAAATCTTTAAATTTCTTAAACTTAGTAAACGGAGATCCTTATAGAGGACAAATTTTCATGATCGTTGTAACAACTTTTATATTAATATAAGTGGCACTATTATTACTATGTTGAGTATTTCGTTCGAACCTTGAATGGTCCTTGGGAACCCAAATACTTGTTTCATACCTTCAGTCTTACAAATAACTTTCATTCTTCTATTTCAAGACTCATACTATCTTTTGTTGTTGAATTATAGCGATGTAATTCATGAGACACATACATTTTCCATTTCATGAAATTCTTATCATTGTTTTCTTTCCATCTATAGTTGAAGGATGCCTCCGCGTAGGAATCCAAGGCGAAACAACAGTGAGGAAATACCTATACCACCACCTCCACCACCCCAATTTGATGCTGTAATGTTTCAAGCAGCAGTCACCGCAGCAGTGGCAGCCGCCATGTCACAGATCAATAACTCAAGTGCTAATGTCTCGGGATCTGGCGCACACACGTCGAACCATGGTGAGAGTCATGGACCACCTCGAGAATGCACCTATAAGGACTTCACCAATGCCAAGCCCCGGATGTTTTATGGTACTGGTGGTGTGATGGCCCTGAGACAGTGGATTGAAAGGACGGAGGCAGTCTTTGAAATATGCTCCTGTCCCGAACACAGCAAGGTCAAGTTTGCAACCTTCACCCTTCTCGATAAAGCTTTAACTTGGTGGAATGGCCACGTTAAAGTACTTACCCTAATCGTGGCAAACTCCATAAGCTGGGAGAGCTTGAAGGCCATGATGATGAGAGAATACTGCCCGCGGGGAGAAATTCAAAAGCTTGAACACGAACTATGGACTCTCGGAATGGTGGGTACCGACATCGCTACTTATACCAACAGGTTCTGCGAACTGGCAATCCTTTGTCCAGACATGATTGCTCCCGAGAGCAAGAAAATAGAAAGGTACATCTGGGGACTGACGCCCCAGATGCGGTCAAGCGTGTTAGCTTCCAAACCTGACACCTTTGAAAGTGCTAAGGAACTGGCACAATCTCTGATCGACTACGGAGGTCATCAGAACTCAACCACTTCTGCACCAACACCACAGAAAGGAAACAACAACTACAACAACAAAAACAATGGCAGGAAGAGAGCGTGGATCAAAGGAAAGGGTGGATCTTCCCAAGAATCCGTAAAGAAACAACTTGTGTCAGTAAACGCTGCTATTGTACCTGCTACAGTCCCTACAAATACCTACCCAACAAAGCCTTATGTAGGCAACCTCCCAAAATGCACCAAGTGCAATTTCCACCACCATGGACCTTGCCGAGTTATGCAGTGCGCCAACTGCAACAGGAAAGGACACACGGCTCGCTTCTGCAAAGAACCCGCAAAGCCGATCACTCAAGTTTCCGGTGCGGGTATAGGGCAGGCTTGCTACGGTTGTGGCGAGGTGGGCCACTACAAGAGAAACTGTCCTAAGGCAGCAGGCACCGGAGGGGTAGGACGAGTTTTGGCAATAGGTCACGACGAAGCTGTAGCTGACCCAACTATAGTTGCTGGTACGTTTCTTCTCGATAATTCATACGCATGCATATTATTCGATAGTGGAGCGGAGAGAAGCTTCGTGAGTCAAAACTTTATCCATTTGCTTAAACCTACACCTAGCAAGTTAAAAGAACCATTCACTGTAGAGATGGCCAATGGAAAAACCGAAAGCACAAATTGCATATACATGGGTTGTACGTTAACATTGGACGGCCATTCTTTCCCAATCAATCTCATGCCGGTACAAATTAAAAGTTTCGACGTCATAGTCGGCATGGATTGGTTGAGTCTCCTTCGTGCTGACATCATGTGCTTTGAGAAAGCAGTCCGTCTTAACCTCCCGAACAACGAAACATTAGTTATCTACGGCGACAAATCTAGTACAAACCTTCGCATCATTTCGTGCATCCAAGCTCGAAAGTGCTTACGGAAGGATTGTCGGGCATTCCTAGCACACATCGTCGATACAAGTCAAGAACTGAAGGACATCAAGAGCATCTCGGTAGTACGCGACTTTCCCGATATCTTTCCAGAAGAACTACCAGGATTACCACCGCAACGCCAAGTCGAGTTCAGAATCGACTTAATTCCAGGAGCTACCCCAGTAGCGAAGTCGCCTTATCGTCTTGCACCAGCAGAGATGCAGGAACTTTCCAGTCAACTTAATGAACTCCTTCGCAAAGGATTCATAAGACCAAGTTTCTCACCTTGGGGAGCACCGGTCTTGTTTGTAAAGAAGAAAGACGGATCGTTCCGTATGTGCATCGACTACAGAGAGCTGAACAAACTTACTGTCAAAAACCGCTATCCTCTACCCCGTATCGACGACCTATTCGATCAACTTCAAGGGGCGAACTACTTCTCCAAAATAGACCTGCGATCCGGATATCACCAATTACGAGTTCTAGAAGGGGACATTCCAAAGACAGCTTTCCGAACTCGTTATGGACACTATGAATTCGTGGTGATGCCGTTCGGATTAATCAATGAACCAGCAATATTTATGGACCTAATGAATAGGGTATGCCGCCCTTACTTGGACCAGTTCGTCATCGTCTTTATCGATGATATACTTATCTACTCTCGAAGTGAGGAAGAGCATGGTCAACACCTACGAAAAGTCCTAGAAACACTGCGAACGGAAAAACTCTATGCGAAGTTCTCTAAATGCGAATTTTGGATTCGAAGAGTCGAATTTTTAGGTCACGTTGTTAGTGAAAAGGGAATACACGTTGACCCCTCCAAAATTAAGGCTATTGAGAACTGGTCGGCACCAAAGACACCTACTGAAATTCGTCAATTTCTAGGTCTAGCTGGCTACTATCGCAGATTCATAAAGAACTTTTCGAGCATTGCGAAACCTCTTACTTCATTAACTCAGAAAGGTGTGGTCTTTGACTGGGAAGTGAAACAAGAGAAGGCATTCCAGACACTAAAGCAGGCCTTGTGCACCGCACCGATACTATCCCTCCCCGAAGGGATAGAAGACTTTGTGGTGTATTGCGATGCTTCAAATCAAGGACTAGGTTGTGTTCTTATGCAGAGGGGGAAGGTTATCGCTTATGCCTCCCGACAACTTAAGACACACAAAGTGAACTATACGACACACGATCTCGAATTAGGAGCTGTAGTATTTGCTCTGAAGATCTGGAGGCACTACTTATACGGAACAAAGAGTACCATCTTCACCGATCACAAGAGCCTTCAACACATTTTCGATCAGAAGGAACTCAACATGCGACAACGGCGATGGGTCGAGTTACTGAATGACTACGAATGTGAGATTCGATATCATCCTGGAAAGGCCAACGTAGTAGCCGACGCCCTCAGCCGAAAGGAATACACTGGTCGGAGGGTCAAATCTCTGACCATGACTATCCATTCCCACTTATCCACACAAATTAAGGAAGCACAAATGCAAGCTTTGCAACCCGAAAATGTGGCGGGTGAATCCCTGCGGGGAATGGAGAAGAATTTAGAAGTCAAGGGTGGCGGAGCCTACTATCTCATGGGCCGAATCTGGACCCCAAAACATGGTGGTTTCAGAAACATAGTCATGACTGAAGCTCACAACTCAAGATATTCCGTTCACCCGGGTTCAGATAAAATGTATCTGGATCTTAAGAAACTGTACTGGTGGCCTAACATGAAAGCAGAGATTGCTACCTTCGTGAGTAAATGTCTTACTTGCGCTAAGGTTAAGGTCGAGTATCAGAAACCGTCAGGACTACTACAACAGCCAGAGATACCGGAATGAAAATGGGAGCGGATTACTATGGACTTCATAACCAAGTTACCCAAGACGACATGTGGACTCGATACCATATGGGTCATTGTCGACAGACTGACCAAATCCGCACATTTCCTACCCATCAAGGAGACTGACAAAATGGAGAAGCTTACAAGGACTTACTTAAGGGAAGTAGTGCGATTGCATGGTGTTCTGATATCCATTATCTCCGATCGAGATAGTAGATTCACTTCAAGGTTCTGGCAGTCACTACAAAGTTCCCTGGGAACTAGGCTGGACATGAGTACGGCCTACCACCCACAGACAGACGGACAAAGTGAGAGAACGATACAAACTTTAGAAGACATGCTGAGAGCCTGCGTGATTGATTTTGGAAAGGCATGGGATATTCATTTACCCCTTGTCGAATTTTCATACAACAATAGTTATCATACAAGCATAAAGGCTGCTCCATTTGAAGCCCTCTATGGTCGAAAGTGCAGATCCCCTCTGTGCTGGACTGAAGTTGGCGATACCCAGTTAGCTGGAAGAAGAGTTCCTGAAAGCACTCTCACCGGTCCGGAGATCATACGTGAAACAACAGAGAAGATCGTTCAGATTCGTGAACGATTGAAAGCCTCAAGAGACCGACAGAAAAGCTACGCTGACCAAAGGAGGAAACCTTTGGAATTCCAGGTAGGAGACCACATCTTATTAAAGGTCTCACCGTGGAAGGGTTTAATACGATTTGGAAAGCGGGGGAAACTAAATCCAAGGTACATAGGGCCTTTCGAGATTCTTGCCAGAATCGGCCCTGTGGCTTACAAGCTTAACCTACCGCGCGAACTTAGTAACATCCATCCAACCTTCCACGTCTCAAACTTGAAAAAGTGTCTATCCGACGAGACTCTTGTTATCCCACTCGACGAAATCGAGATCAACGAGAGCCTCAACTTTGTGGAAGAACCAGTAGAAATCATGGACCGAGAGGTCAAACAAACAAAACAAAGTCGCATACCCATCGTGAAGGTTCGCTGGAACGCCAAGCGGGGACCCGAATTCACATGGGAACGCGAAGATCAGATGAAACAAAAGTATCCTCATCTCTTTCATGTTCACTAGTATCTTTACTACTTTAAATTTCGGGACGAAATTCTCTCTAACGGGGGGATGATGTGACAACCCGATATTTCAACTCTTTGTAACGACCAAAGTGGGTCAAGTATTGTAACCGCTTCTGAGTAATAAAATTTACTTTCATAATAAAATGTACAAATAAGTCCTATTTAATTTCCTTCTATGATTAAATGTCTTTGAACCATGATCGTACGTGAAAAGAACGCCCAAATCCGACTTCATTTAGCGAAATCATGATTTTTCCAAATTCGACTCAGCAACAGACAGCTAAAAACTCGAATCGGAAATCGAGTGACTTTTGACCGGAATGACCTAAACGAGAATCGAAGGTCTCGACAATGGTATTCTAGCGATAAAAAGTCTGGCAAAAACCGACATCAGATAAAGAAGTTACGAATTTTCAAAGAAATTCCTTAAACACGATAGATTTTATATTTAATAAAAAAATAATTTTGGAATTTGCCGACGGAGTCTAAACGAAAGTTGAAGAGCGTAGTCTCACCTACGCGAGGATATAAAGACCATCGAAAACGGAGTTCGTATGAAGAAGATATGAATTTTTGAAGTTTATTAAATAAATTAATTATTTATTTTATTCAAAATTCGGATATTATCCGAAGGGGAGTCAGCATACGCGTTACGCGCCGCGTACTCCTGTACGCCCCGCGTACCCGAGAAAGCTCGGTCTCAAATCGTCCACGTCGCACGATCCGGAGAACCCGACCCGACGTCCCATCCGACCCGCGTGCCAGCGATCCGTCCCATCCGACCCGCGAACCCAGGAACCCGTCCCATCCGAGGCCGAGGCGGTCGTGGCTCGGTCATGCGTGACGCACGCGTACGCGCTGCGTACTAGCGTACGCCCCGCGTACCGAGGCAGACCAGCCTCCCTATAAATAGCATGCGAGGGTTTTCAAAGAAGGGGCTCATTTCTCTTCTCTCTCACTCTACTTTGCCTCGTTTTCCGTTCCCGTTCAAACCCGAAGCTCTGGTCTTTTTGGCTCAAGTCCCGAAGGTCGATTTTACTCCCGAGATTCCCGAGAATCCCGAGGAAAATCCGTTTCCCGAGACGAAACTCTGCCCGGTTTTCCATCTCGCTATCTCCAAAACTTTCAAGTGAGTTTCATACCCCTTAATCAACCGTTTTAATTATTCTAAATACTTTTATATGTTTTCAAAGGGGGGGGGGATTACAAGTAAAACACACGAGTATTATCGTGTGTTATATAAAGAAACTCTTTTATATACTGTTAAATATTCATATCACATGCGATTTATAAACCTTTAAAGGAACTTTTAATTATATAAATATATATCATATGTTACAATAGCATTCAATCTTTTAAAATATAAAGTTGTTGTAATGCAGGTATAAAACTAAACTGTTCTTAAATTATTCTTTTCTATCGTAGAATCGACACCAAAAATCTATGCTTTCATAAACAAATGATTCTTTTCCTACGTATTTCTAAAAACAAACAAGGCACACTTTGTAAAACTATAATAGGTATAGTTTTACGAACAGATTTCTAACTCTTATGTACTAGAAACATATATTTCAAGAAATTTACTTTCGTATACAAGAACAAACGTAACATTTTAACCAGTAGATCTGTGTTTATACCACGGGATTGTGAGACACTAACTTCATGTACGTTCGAGTACACATTTCAAGTCCTATATTATATACCAGAATCCCTTGGAGGGGGAGCATGGTGTTTGTGTATAGATCTATACGGGCTTGACAACCCGCGCCCTGACTGTTAGCTACAGTCCACCGTTTGGGGTGACAAACGTCATAACATTCCAACGCCTGAAGAACGTTGTGTATAGGCATTTCGAGTCAATAGTATGGTTATAAAACTCACAAGGGGTATTAAAAACGCATTGATTTACAAGGTTTTCAAACTCATTTATTATTTTACCTTTACATATATCTTGGAAACAAACATTGGTCTTGAATGAAGACTACTTTTATGCTAGTAGAAAATATAGGATTTTCTAAAATACATACAAACAAAGATAAAACATTTCATTTCATTTAAACATTGTCATTTAAATACTTATGAAATTCACCAGCTTAAATGCTGATCAACTCTTTCAAAATTACTTGTATGTCCCAGGGATTCAGTAAATTTCAGGTACTAGTATGCTTTTGAAGAAGAGATGCTGCGGCGTCAGTTTAATCTCATATTTTTGACATCATATTGTAATTGGTTTTGAACATGTAACTTTTGACAAATGTAAACTTTCAATTATATATATGATGGTTGTATTGCTTTCTTTACTATGTATTCATTTGTTACGCTACCACATGAAGTCATCCACCCCCGAACGTTTCCGCCGTTCAGGTTTGGGGGTGTGACATTATGGAGACCTGCGGTGCGGACACTTGAGACCTGGGTTATTGGTGGATGTGGCAGGATGAAATAGCTGAGATTTGCAGGTATAGGTATATATTGTAATCTATACCCCAGAAGAGGGAAACATTTGGTTTTTCGACCAATTTTAGAGTCGGTATGAGTAGTTCCTTTGGGCAGTGATCAATAGAGGGTGGAGCTTCGAATTTTGTCAACGTGTTTTCAGTCGTTGATAATTCCCTGTGTTTCAAGTTGTGAGTTGAAGTATTTCGAGCTTTAGAACTGTGCGAGTGGAAGATAATTGTACGTGACAAGACATCATGAGGTTTTGTGATGGTGTACTGAGGTATCTGAGTATGGTGTCCTAAAATTTTGAATTATTATGAGATTTGAGTTGTAAGTAGAGTATCGAGTGACTATTATTCTTGTGGGAACCCATCAGTTAATTTTCCCCAGAGCGAGACTGTCTAAGGGTGTACCTGTGTTGAGATAAGTGCCTGGCTTGTGAGAATTTACATTAGGGGTGGTAGTGTATAAGCTGGGTGAGTGTAAGCACCTATCTATGTTGAACATCAGAGCATGATTAGGTGAACTCAGTGTAGTGATGTGTGATGATGAGGTTATGGGATGATAAGAAAGCAAGTGGATCTGGGTGGAAGTATTCGCTTAGGATTATCAGAAGAAACTGTGGAGTGAGCCCATGGTGAGTCAGTGAGCAAGAGACTGTTGTAAGACTACGGAGAGCCATAACATCCATGAGTAAGCAAAAGAGAGTGTCGTGATACTGCGGGGAGCCGTGGTAATCATTGATTAGAGAGAGAGAGAGAGTGTTGTGATACTACGGGGATCCGTAGCATTCACTGGATAGTGGGAGTGGTTTGTGATACTGCGGGGAGCCGTGGTATTCATTAGTCAGTGAGAGAGTATCGCAAGACTACAGGATAGACCGTAGCACTCAGTAATGAATAAGAGTGAACACTGTTCTGTCGTGGGGGGGGGGGGGGGTTTGTAGTATTCACTAGTCGGAGTATGGTGCATAGGAGTTCTTAGGCTTGGGTAGTCCTACTATTTGAGTCTTTGGGAGCATGGTTTCCAAACCAGGGGCGAGACGGGGGTCTCCGTGTCAGTTGGGAATTGATATATCCTAGGTTGAGTGGGGATTTTCGTAATCGAAAGGAATTGGGGAGAAGATGTGTGCTTAAATTCGCGAATCTTGGGTCATGAATTGAGTACCAGATTGGAATTGAGTGGTTCCAAGTCTGCTGTTGAATTAGACTCTCGATCTTGAGTCTGGATTCGTTCGTGTGTTGAGCAGGCGAGATGAGGTTTCAGTTTTGTAAATGGGTTTTATTTTGAGGGATATTGATCTTAATCTGATTTCTTAGACCAGAGTGGGTCAGTTTCATTGGTATGAGAATGCTCGCGAGACGCATGGAACCAGTGGGTGGTAGATGACAAAGTCCGGAAGCGAGACAATTTCAGATGAGTTGTAGCATTTGCTTGGGGTAAAGCGAACTTCTTGACCAGTGTGTCGCGATAAGCCAAGATAGTTATCCTGAGAAGGAAGTCGGTGAGACATTTTTGTTTGCAATGAGTAACCTTTGGAGGTTCATCTATTGGGTCGGGATCTGACCTGGTGCTCAGTATTGAAGGCGAAATTTGAGAGGAAGCTGGGGCTTATGTCTATGGGTGTCAGAGGATACTTCCAAGTGAGTATAGTCTTTTCTTGTGTTTGAGGTCAGATTTTTGGGATTCCGAAAAGTTCTGATAGTGGTTCAGGTGGTGGGTCCTTAGTGGGTTATGACCTTTCCGTTCCTCTTGAGTCCGACCGGGATCGATTAGAGAATCGATTAGAGGTCAGATTTCTTCGTCAGCCGCGTCAGGGGCACGACTATCTTGGAGAAATCTTGAATGAACCTCCGATAGTAGCCTGCTAATCCCAGGAAACTCCGAATCTTAGATGGAGACTTCGGAACCTCCCACCGCATCGCGACCTCAACCTTGGCCGGATCGACCAGAATCCCGTTCTGGTTGACAAGGTGTCCGAGAAATTGCACCTCGCGCAACCAGAACTCACACTTGGAGAACTTGGCATACAAGCTCTACCTCCTCAGGGTCTTCAAAACCTCTCTCAGATGCTCCTCATGCTCCTCCAGCATCTTGGAATAAACCAAGATGTCATCCATAAAGACTATCACAGACCGATCCAGCATTGGTCTGCATATGCGGTTCATGAGGTCCATGAACGCGGCAGGAGCATTGGTGAGCCCAAACGACATCACCACGAACTCATAGTGGCTATAGCGCGTCCGAAACGCGGTCTTCTGCGTATCCTCCTCCCTGACCCTCATCTGATGATAAACCGAACGCAAATCGATCTTGGAAAACCAAGACGCTCCCTGAAGCTGGTCAAAGAGATCATCAATCCTCGGGAGTGGGTATCAGTTCTTCACCGTTACCTTGTTCAACTCCCGGTAATCTATACACATCCGATGCGACCCGTCCTTCTTTTTCACGAACAGAATCGGGGCTCCCCAGGGTGAACTGCTCGGTCGAATGAATCCCTTGTCTAACAGCTCCTGTAGCTGCGTAGATAACTCCTGCATCTCAGGAGGAGCCAACCGATACGGTGCCTTGGCTATTGGAGCCACACCAGGAACGAGGTCAATCCTGAACTCCACCTGTCGCTCCGGAGGTATCCCAGGAAGCTCCTCTGGAAAAACATCTGCGAAATCTCGCACTACCGGAACCTCGCTCACCGTCACCTTACCCGCCTCCCGGGTATCCATCACATATGCGACATAACCTGCGCATCCCTGCTGAAGGTATCGTCTAGCCCTCGCTGCTAAACAGACTGAGGGTCCACACTATGGCCTCTCGCCATAAATCACTAACTCTCCCTCACCTGGGGTCCTGACTCGCACCAGCTGCTGTGCGCAATCTATCACCGCCCCATTGGGGCTCAACCAATCCATGCCTATAATCACCTTGTTCCCACGCAACGGAATGGGAACCAAGTCCACCAGATAACGCTCCTCAAATAACCTCAAAACACAATCCTTGAACACTGCTGATGCTCGCACCGATCGATCATCGGCAATCTCTACCTCTAAAGGGCAATCCAACATGCCCGAGGACTCAGCGAACTTCTTGCTAAGCGCAAGGGAAACAAACGATCGGGTAGCACCCGAGTCGAACAACACCTGGACTGGGATACCGTTCACATGGAACGATCTCGTCACCACATTGGGTGCAACGCATGCCTCCTCGTCGGTCAGCTGAAATGCCCGACTCCTCACCACTGGAGCCTCTGCCTTGCCCTGCCGGCCATCTGTGATCCGTAGGGTCGCTGGAGCTGGTGCCTTTACTGGCGCTGAAACTGTCAACTGGGGGCAATTAGCCTTCTTGTAACCCCTCTGGTTGCAGTGGAAACACAGCAACTCAGACGTCTGAATAACTGCTGCCGAAGCAGTGCAATCCCTGCTATAGTGTCCAGACTTGCCGCACTTGTAGCAGCCTAATGATCCCAACATGCACGCCCCTTCGTGCGTCTTGCCGCATTTCCTGCAGCGGCCCCGTCCATATTGACCTTTCGGCCCCACATCTGATCCCTTGGGCTTCTTCCCCGAAGCCCCTCCTGACTGTCCCTCCTCCGCCTTCCGTTTCTGGATGTGCTCCAAATCTATCTCCCTCTCCCTCGCCCTGGAAATCATGGAGTCCAAGGTAGGGCAAGCTGAAAAAATGACATGCTCCCGAATATCAGCTCGCAGCATATCATGATAGCAGGTCCTCCTCATATCCTCGTCGCCCGCGCACTAGGGCACCAGCAACGCCCTCTCCCGGAACTTGGCGGTGATCTCTGTCATCTGTCTCATATCTAGGAACTCCCTGGCCAACTGCTGAAGCTCGACAGCCGGTGCAAACTCTGCCCTGAACCTGGTCACAAAGTCTGACCAGGTCATAGCCTCGATAACCGAGGCTCCCAACGAGTCACCGATAGACTCCCACCAATCCCTAGCTCGATCTCTCAGACATCCTGCTGCATATCTCACCTTCGACCCCTCAGGGCAGAAGCTAGTCAACTGTGCAGACTCAATGTCTACAATCCATCGTCTGGCAGCTATGGGGTCCTTTGCCCCATGAAAGTCCGGTGCACCACTACCCCGAAAGTTCTTGAAGGACAGTGTGCGAGATCCCGACTGGCAAGATGCCATGTCACTCCTGAATGCCCAGAGGCGATCCTCCATCATCTCCAATACCCCCTCCTTGATCGACCCGAAGATAATGGGGGTCGACTCAAGGATACCTTTGGTGATCTCAGAGGCGATGAACTCGCGCAAACTCTCATCTACTAGCTCGGAACCTGATCTCGAACCCGATCCCTCTCCTGACCTGTCAACAGCTGGCCTCGGGCGTAATACCACCATTATGAAATACAAAGAAATAACAACTGCTAGCGATACTGATACCCCTGGAGGGATCACACCCACTACAGGTTCCCTGGTCTTATCTTAGCCTTCCTCGGTTCGGGTACGGATCCTCTGCTTTCAGTAGTACGGGCCCATACTACCTTCCACATCTATCCGTACCTTCCCCAAAGACCACCTTGACTCAACCAGGTCCCCTCCACTACCGCTGATCACTGCTACTCTTTATCCTAGGCTTACCCTTGGAAACCTCTGGCTCCACCCAACCCAGTCCTCAGCTGCTGAAGGCCACTTGGTGATGCCAATTAACTATTACCTGAATACAATCACATGTGATGAGGCTCGGATAATCCTTCGAGTAAGGGACTCATCTCTACAACGGTTAGGACTCAAACAAGAGCTACGCAATCGAGTCAAACCCAACACTCTGAGATTATTCAACCCTGATCACATGTGACTTTAACGTATTCACCTAACAGTTCACTCCCATCACTTCAAAGCCCACATAGCACAAAGCAAACAACATTTGGACATAAGGAAAACAATCTCAAGCAACTATATCCTCGTCGAGAGAACTGAACTAGCATACAATGCAAAACTCGTACTATCAGGAATAACCTAAACAAGCTACCCTACTGCTGTGTACTCAACTCTAGCATGCAACTCTTTCATATGCTGAAACACATAAAGCAGACACATAAGGAATTACTCTTAGATCCTTATTACTATTCTAGCATGCTGTTCTACAGAAACTGATAAACATAAATAAACTTGTATGGGTACATTGGGGAATACTTACTTGAGCTCGGTCGTTCGCGCACATCACACACTTTGTTCTTTCTTAAAACCATTTACTTAGCCTTTTAGAAAACATTTTCTCTTTCCAAAACCTTTTAATCCCTCGATTTGAGTTCAAACACCCCCGAAGGTGTGTCCGAATCCCTCAAACCAGGGCTTTGATACCAACTTGTAACGACCCAATTTTCACGTCCAAAAATTTCATTTTTAAAACATTACTTAGAAAACATTAATAATTAAAAACATTGTTTGATCAAACCACATCACAACATAAACCATGTCTAAAAGCCAAATCATACAACCAATCGAAATATCAGAGTATAAATCCCAGAGAAATCTAATAGATTCGGAAACCAGTGTGTGTGCATGATGTGCCGCTACCATGCCAGCTCCTTCCCCTTTGATGAAGAGGTACTTGAAACCAAAACTGTAAACTGTAAGCACAAAACTTAGTGAGTTCCCCCATCGTACCACATACCATATAAACACATAACATACATACTACCAGGCTTTCTGGGGTGCATGACTACCCGGTACGGCCATTCTGGGGTGCTGACTACCCCTGCAGCCATTCTGGGGTGCCGTCCTATCCGTGTCAAGCCATTCTGGGGCGCTGACCTACCCATGTCGAGCTATTCTGGGGTGCTGACTACCCTTCGGTCCTAACAACCGAACCTCGGGGACTATTTCACCCATACTACTACTATCACATGTAACATAACACAAACATAATATCAGACATATCTGGGGTGTCTGACTACCCTTCGCTCCTAACAACCGAACTCTACTACTATCACATACAACATATCTGTTGGATAAGGTGTCTAAGTCCATAACTATTTTTGGTATGTACTTGACCCGACCCGGCATGGTCCATTTGGGTTGCATGGCACCATGCAATTGGATAGACTAAATGAGAGAAATAACGCTTGGAGATTATTAATATATTATAAGTTCTAATATATTAATAATATTATTTGATTAATTTGATCAAGAATTAATTTAGAATTAATTAAGTGATCAAAAGATAACTAATTAAATATATGGGTTGATTAAGTAAATCATCCATGTCTTGTATAGTGGGCTAAAAGGCTCCATGGATCATCAAGTTGGGTTCCACCCATAGGATGCTCCATGGATGCTCCATGGGAGTTACAAACCCATGGGTCATGGAAATGAAGAGTCATGACACATTAGGGTTTAACCCTAGGTGTGTCAACACTATATAAGGAACATGATCTCCTCCCAAATCGGTTACACATACACACTAAGAATATAGAGGGCTTGGCCGATTTTGTGAAGTGAGTATTCTCTCATAAGTTCTTCCAAGAGCATTTGGTGTTGTATGAAGCATTTGAGGCATCACACTTGGGGTGCTAGGCTCACAAGGTTTCAAGGAACATAAGCAACAACAAGGTAAGTTATTCTATCTATACTTTATGTTAAAATTGTTCCCCATGTATGCTAGATAGGAATATAACCTTGGAAATCAACTTTGCATGACAAATTAGACAAACATAGATCCAAGGTTATTAGGGTTGCATGTACACTTAGGAAGTGTTAGAATGCTCAAAACCCATCAGTGGTATCAGAGCCTAGGCTTGTTTGTTCTTATTTGTGCTTAAAAGTTGAAAACAGAATCGGAAATTTGCTGTCTGCGAATGCACTCGTCGAGTCTATAGGGGGGACTCGTCGAGTCCATGTGTATCTTCAACCAACTCGGCGAGTCATGTTCATGCACTCGGCGAGTAGGGTCGAATGAGTGCAGAATTTCGATTCAGTTGCTGGAAAATGAATTAGAAACATTACCCTAAACTGTTTTAGTAAATGTAAACTTGTTTTTGGTGGTGTAATGTCTTGCTAATTCATTTACAACAACTAGTTATCAAAAATTACAAAGTTTTATGTAATTTTTGATTGTGTTCATATTCATGTTCTTGTTCTTATGATGTTTTAGATGATCATAGGAATTATTTGTAACCTATTTGGTAGTTTAATTCTTGATCATAATGTGTTTTAATGGAGTTCATAACTTATCCTTAAGTTATGGAAAACCAAGAGTCACACTTGAGTTAAAAACCATTAAGAAAACACAAGAGTTATAAAAAATGAAGAGTGTTCATTTTATGACTCTATTAAACTCATAAGTTACAAGAAATGAAAAGTTTTGAAAGTTACAAAACTTGCCCTCAAGTTTTGGAACAAGTAAAGTTAAGTTAAAACTTTAGTTCCAACCCCTAGAATTTTAAAAGTTAAAATTCAAACCTTATACTTATATTATGATGATTTAATAATTATATATATATATGTATAAGAACAAGTCGTCTTACCGCTAGTACGCCTCATTCACGAAGCCGGTCTATAAGGTGGGTATAAGGTTGTTGCCTATAAAATGGTGACTTAATGGGTGTATATTCTCACCCACCGCTTGCTTGACTGGTGGAGGGTCGTTAGCCGAACGGGTAAGACAAGGACTTATAAATTCTCATTCAAAGTATGATGAATATATAAAGTAACTAAATGTTTATTAAATTCCCAATCTTAGTTACTTTAGGAAAAATGTGAATAAGGTGCTAATCCATGAAATTACACTTTACACTTTGTCTGAGTCGTTGGTGGAGCGTGTGTGGTTAACCGGCACACTAACTTGGACTTAATAAGGTAGGTAAAGGGTGACTTAAGGTTTATTATAGTATCGGTGGAGCGTGTGTGGTTTACCGGCACATCGATTGAGTGATAAACTTTAAGGGTACCAAGTGATTTGCATGGTTACTTCACACCTCGTTTTGTGATCCTCGGCATCCCAGTCACAAAACCTGGAGGGCACTCCCGAGATTGAAACATGCCTTTGAAAAGTTCATTGGATCTCAAAGAATCTAGGAATTTCTAAAACCAATAAAAACTAAATATTTAATATTTCGGTTTTCGTGGTGGAAATTGGTGAATCGTCATTCACCTACCTTTCAAATATGGTATAGCTTAGATTACGGCATACCTCTTCTAAGTTATATTATATTGTGATTGGATCCTAGCCTTAATATTACATTTGGGTGTTTTATTAAGGACTCTCTTAAATCTAAACTAAACTTGTTCTTCTTTTTCAGATGTCTTCAACTAATGCTTCTGGCTCGAATCCTAATGGCTCCTTTACTCTTATGAGTCTATGTGGGAAAGTCACCTTTGATGGATCCAACTTCAATAAGTGGATCAGAAACATCAGGATGATTACCCGCTACGATGACAAAGAATATGTCCTTGACAAGGAGCTTAAGGAAATTGACGAGTCCACTGCAACTCCCCAGGAGATCGCTGACTTTCATACTCATGAAAGAGATGCAACCAAGGTGGCTTGCATCATGTTAGCCACCATGACAGCTGAACTCCAAAAGTCTTATGAAGACTTCTACCCTTATGAAATGCACCAAGATTTGATGGAAAGATACCATCAAAGTGCACGACAAGAGAGGTACGAAGTCATCTGCTCCATGATAACAACCATGATGAAGGACGGAGAGTCCGTCACGAGCCACATGCAGAAAATGCAAAGGTATGTGGATCGTTTGCTGAAGCTCAATGTGAACTTCCCTGAGGAGCTTGCAATAGATATCATTTTGCACTACTTACCATCGTGCTATGATCAATTCCGCATGACATATCACATGAACAAGGAAGAGGTCACCCTCAGCAAACTTCAGGGACTTCTCAAGACCGCAGAAACAGGTCTTAAGGGGAAGTCGATTGCTATCATTCCTACTCCAGACACAACTCCGGTCTTGGCAATCGGGCAGAGTCGAGGGAGGAAGAGAAAGAGATCTTCAAAGGGTACCAAGGCTCGGACCCTTGATGGCTCTTCTTCAAGTGGAACCAAGAAAGGTTTCATTACTCCTTCTTCTGACCCAAAAGAGGCTGAATGCTTCTATTGCCATGAAAAAGCTCATTGGAAGCGGAACTGCCCAAAGTACCAGCAAGATGTGAAGGATGGGAAAGTCAAACCCAACCATGCAGGTATTTACACTATCATTTCTAATAACTCACCCCATTCGAAATCTTGGGTCCTTGATACAGGTTGCGGTATTCATATTTGTTGTGACTTGCAGGGACTAGGAAGAAGTGAGAATGTGGAGCAAGGAAGAATAAACTTAATCATGGGGAATAGGAAAGTTACACCTGTCACCAAGATTGGAGTTTATACTTTATCGCTAAGTAGTGGGTTAAATTTAGATTTGAATAAATGTTGTTATTCGCCAGAAATGGCAAGAAATATTATTTCCTTTCATGCATTGTACAAACAAGGTTTCACCTTTTCGTTTGATAATGAAGTTGGTTCGATTAATGCTTTCTTTAATAATGTACTTTATTTTAAAGCATTACCTTGTGATGGTGTGTATGAAGCTGTATCTATTGTAGATAACTTAGGAAATAATGTTTTGTGTATTGATTCTACTAATAATAATAACTTGGATAAAGCATCATTATGGCATTGTCGTCTTGGACATATAAGCAAGAAACGCATAGGCCAACTCCAAAAGGATGGAGTCTTGGAGTCGTTTGACCTAAAGTCAAATGATAGTTGCGAATCATGCTTACTTGGAAAAATGACAAAGTCACCCTTCACAGGCTCATGTGAAAGGGGTGAAGGTTTGTTGGACCTTATACACACGGATGTGTGTGGACCATTCAAACATGCCACAAGGGATGCTAATCGTTATTATTTGACTTTTACCGATGATTACAGTAGATATGGATATGTCTACTTAATCAAGCATAAGTCAGAGACTTTCGAGAAGTTTAAGGAATTTAAACAGGAAGTCGAGAATCAATTGGGCAGGAACATTAAGATGCTTCGATCCGATCGAGGTGGTGAGTATCTTAGTTCAGAGTTCCTCGACTATCTAAAGGAATGTGGGATTGTCTCACAATTGACACCTCCCAGGACACCGCAGTTGAATGGTGTGGTTGAGAGGCGTAATCGAACCTTGTTGGACATGGTTCGTTCCATGATGAGTCGAGCTTCGCTACCAATCTCATTCTGGGGGTATGCCTTAGAGACTGCCGCCCATATCCTTAATCTAGTCCCTACAAAGAAAGTTGCCAAAACTCCTCACGAGATGTGGACTGGTAAAGTACCTAAACTAGACCACATCAAGATTTGGGGCTGCGAGGCTTTCGTGAGACGCGAGACTCATGATAAGCTCGAACCCCGAAGCGAGAGGTGTATTTTCATCGGCTACCCACAACAATCCTTTGGTTACCTCTTCTACAGACCTAGTGACAATGTGGTCTTTGTAGCAAGAAGAGGAGTCTTTCGAGAAAGAGAGTTTATAAGCCAAGGAGACAGTGGGAGGCAAGTTGATCTTGAAGAAATTCAAGAGTCAAGTGGTGAAGGAACTTCAAACTCTAGCCCTCAACTTGAGGAGGAAACTCCTGTTGAGCCAATTGACGAATCTATACCTCTGAGGCGTTCCACGAGAGTTAGGAGTGCACCTGAGCATTACTATGGATTCCATATTACTGCAGAAGGTGAGACACTTATTAGTGATGAGACACTAGTAAGTCAAGATGACCCTAACAGCTACGAGGAAGCCATGGCAGGCCCCGAGTCTGCTAAATGGAAAGAGGCTATGGATAGCGAGATACAATCCATGTATGACAATCAAGTTTGGAACTTGGTTGAGAATGTACCAGGTCGAAAGACTGTAGGGTGCAAATGGGTCTTCAAGAAGAAGACCGACATGGATGGTAAAGTACACACTTATAAGGCTAGACTGGTTGCAAAGGGCTTCTCTCAAATTCCTGGAGTGGACTATGATGAGACCTTTTCTCCGGTAGCCAAGATTAAGTCTATTCGGGTTCTGTTAGCCATAGCCGCATTTCATGACTATGAAATTTGGCAAATGGATGTCAAAACCGCTTTCCTTAATGGAAAGTTGGCTGAAGATGTTTACATGAGTCAGCCAGAGGGTTTTGTCAGTAACGAGTACCCTAATAGAGTGTGTAAGCTTGAGAAATCCATTTATGGATTAAAGCAAGCACCTCGCAGATGGAATCTTTGCTTTGATGAAAAGGTCAAGGAATTTGGCTTTTATAGGAGTGAAGATGAATCTTGTGTATATGTCAAGGCTAGTGGGAGTATAGTTAGCTTTTTGGTATTGTATGTGGATGACATACTACTCATAGGAAACGACATTCCAACCTTGCAGGAAGTAAAGTCCTGGCTTGGAAAGTGTTTCGCTATGAAGGACCTTGGTGAAGCTGCCTATATTTTGGGGATAAGGATCTTGAGAGATCGGAGTAAAAGACTAATTGAACTTAGTCAAAGTACCTACTTGGAGAAGATTCTGAAGAGATTCAGAATGCAAGACTCCAAGAAAGGAGAGTTGCCCATCCAGAGTAGCGCCAAGCTGAGTAAGACACAAAGCCCTAGCACTGAGGCTGAGATAGCAGAAATGAGTCGAATACCTTATGCTTCGGCTGTAGGTTCGATCATGTATGCTATGACGTGTACTCGACCTGATGTAGCCTTTGCCTTGAGCATGGTTAGCAGGTTTCAGGGGAACCCTGGCAAGGCACACTGGATTGCGGTAAAGAATATTCTCAAGTACCTACGAAGGACTAAGGACTGGGTCCTTACCCTCGGTGGGAGTGATAACTTGAGAGTTGTAGGGTACAGTGATGCTAGCTTCCAGACTGATAGGGATAACTTCCGCTCTCAGTCGGGCTGGGTCTTTACCCTAAATGGAGGAGCAATTTCTTGGAAGAGTTCCAAGCAAGAGACAGTGGCAGATTCTACTTGTGAATCAGAGTATATTGCAGCTAGCGAAGCGGCAAAGGAGGCGTTATGGCTGAGGAACTTCATTGGAGACCTTGGAGTTGTACCAGCTATTAAAGAGCCGATGGAAATTTTCTGTGATAGTGAAAGTGCTGTTGCCTTAGCCAAGGAACCAAGGGATCACGGGAGATCCAGACACATCGACAGAAAATACCATTTCATCAGACATCGGATCGAAGAAGGACTCCTCGTGGCAAAGAGGGTATCATCGGATGAGAACCCAGCAGATCCCCTCACGAAGGGACTGACTCGGGTTAAGCATCTCCAGCATGCTCGGAGCATAGGGCTGAAGGATGATATTAGATTTAGTAGTTAGATAATCTCGAAATTTGTAAAGTGTAATTGACATTTGATGATGAATAAAAGTGTTTTATTTATGAGTAAAGTGTTGCTATCTCTTGTCGATCGTTTACTATATTTCTTTTGCATGTTTTGACTTCCAGAATAATTTTGTTTGGTATAACATATTATTCAAACCTCCACAGTCGGTCATATGTCGGAAGTAGGTATGAATCAAGACTGTCATGTTTGGTTGTAGAGGTCTGGGACAAGGCTACAACAATCATGAGTGCTCATAAGTTCTGAGCATTGGACTCAACCCACGCTCACTGGAATCACTTCATGGAATTCTATCTCGAGTGATCGTGAGACGGTAATATCATATAAGTCTTTAAACCTAGAGATATGATTTGTTACTTACAAGTTGGTTAGGCATTGATTGTACGAAAAACGCATTGGTAACTCGATGTTATAAAATCGTGCTCTTATGTGTAATTCAATGAGTAGTAGAACAAACATATGAGTCGAAGTTTATCTGTTCCTTCTTGGATTAGAAGCTGATATCTGGGCCCCTCGATGATTTTGTTTTGACCTATGTACCGGGCCCGGTCAGAACTAAATTGATGTGTTCAATGAAGTTCTTTGTCAAACAAATCGGAAATCGGGAAACAAATGTTGGACAATAAGTAAGACATTGTTCCATGTATTTGTCCGACTGATATCTAGAACAGAGGATTATATGATCACTTATCTTAAATGGCGTACCATCATCTTCTCAAGTTTCGAGAAACCTTGTAAAGAGCTACGATTGCCAATCGGTTCCTGAAGTCATACTTGCAGTAATAGTTACTAGACTTATCCAAGTGGGAGACTGTTGGATAAGGTGTCTAAGTCCATAACTATTTCTGGTATGTACTTGACCCGACCCGACATGGTCCATTTGGGTTGCATGGCACCATGCAATTGGATAGACTAAATGAGAGAAATAACGCCTGGAGATTATTAATATATTATAAGTTCTAATATATTAATAATATTATTTGATTAGTTTGATCAAGAATTAATTTAGAATTAATTAAGTGATCAAAAGATAACTAATTAAATATATGGGTTGATTAAGTAAATCATCCATGTCTTGTATAGTGGGCTAAAAGGCTCCATGGATCATCAAGTTGGGTTCCACCCATAGGATGCTCCATGGATGCTCCATGGGAGTTACAAACCCATGGGTCATGGAAATGAAGAGTCATGACACATTAGGGTTTAACCCTAGGTGTGTCAACACTATATAAGGAACATGATCTCCTCCCAAATCGGTTACACATACACACTAAGAATATAGAGGGCTTGGCCGATTTTGTGAAGTGAGTATTCTCTCATAAGTTCTTCCAAGAGCATTTGGTGTTGTGTGAAGCATTTGAGGCATCACACTTGGGGTGCTAGGCTCACAAGGTTTCAAGGAACACAAGCAACAACAAGGTAAGTTATTCTATCTATACTTTATGTTAAAATTGTTCCCCATGTATGCTAGATAGGAATATAACCTTGGAAATCAACTTTGCATGACAAATTAGACAAACATAGATCCAAGGTTATTAGGGTTGCATGTACACTTAGGAAGTGTTAGAATGCTCAAAACCCATCAATATCATGCTAGCATATAACATATCAGGTAGTAGCGAACCTAGATGATATCACAAAGACAATCATCTATCATACATCTCCTACTGGTGGACCGGCATTGTGGCCTTAGACCCACTGCTACTGGAAGGCAACTCACCTCGGAGTAGCTGCTGGTCTGATCGGGAACTGACTGTCTACTGCTGCTCCGGAAATGCTCCGGCTGTAATTCCCACAACATACTCAATCAAACACTGCTAACTGTCCTTTGGGTAAAATGACCATTTTACCCATGATCATGCCCTAAGTCAAAGTAAAAGTCAACTTTCAGTTGACCCGACTCGCCGAGTTGGCTCGCCAACTCGCCGAGTCCCTGTCTAATCTACTGACCTGGATTTTGTTTCTACTCGTCGAGTTAGGGGTTGACTCGACGAGTTCTCCTTCCAAACTGATGTTCAAGTCCTTCATCCTACTCCGCGAGTTGTATGAACAACTCGGCGAGTTCATCTTCATCCGATGAACACTTATGCTGCGACTCGCCGAGTTGTATGAACAACTCGCCAAGTCTGATCTTGATCTAAGGAGATTGCCTTGAACTCGCCGAGTCTGGGCATCGACTCGCCGAGTTCCCTTATGGGTGAGTTTTGGCTTCCAACTCACCGAGTCCACCCTGAACTCACTACACAACTCGGCACAACAAAAAAGGGGACAACTCGGAGACTCGCGACTAGACTCGCCGAGTCAGATGAGCGACTCGCCGAGTCTGCTTCATGCAAGATCCATATACGCGATTTTGCTCGAATCCAGTCCATGCCATTCATAGATCTGGGTTCTTAGAGCATGAATAACACGTAAAGTTTCCAACTTTACGTGTAAATATTCGTCTATGAGGGTTTTAGGGTTCAAAATGCACCAAAAGAGTATATCTAAGGTCTTTATGCAACATGGGTCCATAAAGGCAGTAGATCTGAGCTCCTGGAGCTCAACCATGCCTAGATCTAGAGGCCAATCAACTTATTACGAATTATAATGCACATACAAGCTTGGGGAAGGGCTCAAGAAAGACTTTAATGGAGTAACAAGCATAGAGACATGGGAAAACGAGTTTTACCTCAAAGAAATCACTGAGAGAACACTAAGATGCTTGGCTTCCTTCCCTTCCTCTTGATCTACTCCACTTCCTTCTCAAAATTTTCAAGAACACACACTAAAGTGCCTCAAATTCACAAGAACAAGAGCTAGAACATATGGAGAGCTTCTGAGGGTGAATGGGGCGGAGTTGGCGCGCAAATGGTCGTTTAAATAGGGTGAAAACCCTTGGAAATTAGGGTTTCATCAGACAACGCGGACTCGCCGAGTCGCCATCTTAACCGCACCTCAAGTCTCGTCTCTACTCGGCGAGTCGGGCCTCCAACTCGCCGAGTCCACGGCCAAAAACACACAATACTTAGACAAAACTCACGTACCAGGGACCAGGTGCTACAATTAACATCAAGAAAAGAGACATATAGTAAATGCCTAAAGAACCGAGAATCGACAAGAATAATATAGAGCAACCACCTATATAAATATTCCATTTAGATAATTGTTTTTCAAACCTCTCTACCACCTTATTCCAACCTTTAACTTGAGACATATTAGAACTTATCGGAATGCCTAAGTAAACGAAAGGAAAACCATTTGCCTTGCAACCAACCAAAGTTGCTAACTCTTTCACTTCACTCGACTCTACTTTAATACTAAAAGATTAGATTTTGAATGTTCAATCGAAGGCTGGAGGCAAAATAAAAGTAGTTAAGCACTCTAATAGTGTTATAAATGTTCTCTTTAAACCACTCACCTAAATAAAGCATCATCCGCATAAAACAAGTGAGTAGTGAAGAAGTCATCATCTGATATAGGAACACTTGTAATCATACCAGCCACCACTACATCCACAATAGCTATGTGAAGACCCTTCATAGCTACAATAAAGAGAAAACCAGACAAATGATGACCTATCTTAAGCCCATTTCCGGTTGGAATTGTGAAGTAGGATTTCCATTAATCAACACGAAAGTCGTAGTCGAAAATTTCATCAACCATAAGAGGCCCATCTAAAATCCATCTTCCTTTAATAAACATTGAATTCTTATTACTGACAATGTTATTCATAACCACCGACAACATATTTTCTAGTAACCTAGCAAAAATCTTATATTTGGCACCAATATGACTAATATGACGATAGTTAGTGACCACCATAGGACTATCTACCTGCCAAATTAAATTAAAAAAAATGAAGCTTTACAACCCTTAGATAAAATCGAGGAGGCACCAAAATTACTTACAAAATCCCTTATGTCGACACTCATTCGCTCCAAATAATTGTTCAAAAATCAAAAAGAATATCCATCAGGGCCACGTGATTTATCATCGTCACACGACCAAATAGCATCTTTGACTTCTTCAACCGTAAACATAACATCCAACCAGTGTTTTAAAAACCGGTTCGAACCGGTCGAACCGGGAACCAGAGGTAAGGGCGGTTTGATTTGGACCGTTTTGATAATGATTTTCTGACCGGATTGAACCGACCGGTTTTGGTAAAAAACCGGTTCAACCGGCTGAATTGAACCGGAATGGACCGCGTTGAACCGGAAATTCTTGGATTTTTGTGTTTGTTTTGGGCTTCTTTGTTTGATTTTGACTTCTATAATGATTGTTTTTATATGTTGCATTTTATTTATGTTTGTAATACTAAAAAGATGACAAGTTTTGTAAACAATGTATGTAGGATAATTAGAAACATATAAAAATATAGAAACGGTTTGACCATTCCGGTTGAACCGGAAAACATCAACCGACCGGTTCAATTGAAAAACCGGTTTTTAAAACATTGCATCCAACCATCAAATTTGGATAGATGTGAGACTTCAAAATCTCAACTCCTATCTAAAATCCTAATTGCTTCCACTTTATGATACTTTTTCTTTATAGTAAGAAAGAAAACCCTATTTCACTAAAATCGAATCCATAACGAAACAGAAACTATACCCACCTCTATAACTTTTAAGATATAGTTGACGCATTTTATTGTTAAGAATACAATGATAAAAATTTGAGTTTTCATCACTTTCTATCCCTCATTTAATATTTAGTTTTTGCGCCACATCATAATTCTCTAACTTTTCAATCTCATAAAGTTGCTTCACGATATTTCTTCTGTCTAACCCATTTGTAGGAAGGTTTGTTACAACATCCATCAAAGTCTCCATAATATTCAACTTTTATTGAAAATCTCTTTTCGGCTCTTGTTATTCAGTATGTTTCTATTTTTGCCAACTCTTCAAAAACATCTTCAAAGCCTTGAAATTGTTTTTCAAGGCCACACAATTATTCTGGTCCAAAGATTGAACTCCCCAAGCCTCTTTCACGATTTGATCAAACTCAATGTATTTCGTCCAAAAGTTGTGCATTTTAAAAGGAATAACACCATAGTCTTAAACCACTTGTCTTAAAATAGGCCTATGATATGATATGACACAAGAAACAACTTCAACTATGATATTGAGAACAACATCAAAAAGTTCGTTAGAGTTCCAAAAACCTATCAAGAGTACTCAACTTCTCACCACTTGGACTAATTCTAGTAAAATTAAAACCACCTATCTTGACATTACTAAGACCAGCTTGATCAATAAAATCATTAAATTAGTTTACATTGCTTTTATAAAACATAGAAACCAATCTCTTTGAAGCATCACTAACCACATTAAAATTACCAAAAACAATATAACAACATGGATGTTGACTCATAAAAGTCAAAATGTAATTCCAAAGCATTAACTTATCCATGTCATCTTGAGGAGCATACACACTGATGATGAAACATTGAAGTTTCAAGAACAACCATTCGCCTTAAAAATGATTAGATTTTCTATAAACAAAGCACTATTCTTCATAAAAACAACAAGGTTCCACATAGAGACCAAACCCCCCGAACGGCCACGAGAAATACTACTAGCATAATCGAATTGAAAATTACACAAACTGCTTTTATTTTATATTAATCTACTATTGTCATATGAATTTCATGAATACCCAAAAAAAAGATTTATAATCATCTTCGTTTTAAAATTATAACCCAACCCGTATGAATTGACTAACAATACATTCATTTAATTGTAGTTTAGGTTTTATTATAATATAATAGAAAAATAATTATTGTTTTTGAGATAACTAATAGTAATAAATTAGTAGTTATTTTTGGAACCATAAATCTCTCTACTCCTAAACTACTCTTATATCTACTTATATCCTTAATGAAACTTCAACCTTTAACCAAGGAGGACAACACCTTATAGTGATGAGTTATAAATCATTTGGTAAAAATAATAGTTATTTATTTTGTTATTTTGTGTACTTACTAGATTATAGCCCGCGTTAAACGCGGGAAATGCATAAAAAAACATATAATCGTTTATAGATATTGTATAATGATTATAAAAAAAATATATGGTTATTGGTATTAGTGAAATTTGTACAAAATACATTGAAAACGATAAATATATATAATCATTGAAAGATCTCTTTGTAGACATCATTTTTTGTTTTATTAGTTGAATGACTTTCCTCGTCTTATATACTTATGATATTTATATATTTATAAGCATTTTAATTAGACGTTCCATGCATAATAATGTTACCTAATTTAAACATATATTGACATTCAATATACCGTTTTTTCTGTTGCATTAAATATTAATAACTATTTCATTTATTCAAATAAAGTTATGTAATATAATTTATAAAATGTTAAATGTTATATAGATTTAATTTTAGTATATCATCAATAGAGATTCTTTTCTAAACCATGATTGGTTTATTTTAAATTGATTATAAATATAAATGTTAGCTTTTATGTTTGTTCTTATTTATTTAGTGTTCGCAAAAACTTTGCATTAATTTTGGCGTAACTTTGAATAATTTTAGTATATATCATCAATTTAATTTGATATATTTGTCAATTATATGAAATATCAAATAATGACATTTCATTACTATTGTGATAATTTAGTTTATATATTGTATTTTCACTAATCTTAACGGTCTTATTTTTTCTAATAACCGTAATGCTTTTACTAAATGTATTTTTTACAAATCTCCTAATATCTTATAATTTTAATCTTACTTTATAATTTTTGATAACTATGTTATTTTCAAGATTGACTGCTTTAATAGTATTTTTTTTTTCAGTCTATTCAATTTTATATTTCATTGTACAACATCATCGTTTGTATGAATTCTGAAATTTCACTTTAAAAATGTTTAATGTTTACACTTTGATATTAATTTTTTTAATAAACTCATGTAATAATTATGGAATATATATCTCATTTTAATTAACATTCACTTCCTTTATTATATCAAATTCCTTATTAAACGGATATACTTTTGGAAAATAATAATTTTAATAGGGCAGCATTATCTACAACGTAAATGTTTGATATACTTTTGGAGCAAAAAAAATCAGGATCATTAAAAAAAATTATATAAAGAAAATACAAATTTAAATTTGTTAAAATTATGGATGAAATTATTGGCGAAAATTTATTTTGGAAGGAATTGTATTTTGTAAGGTATAATAATATTACAAAATTTGAAATATCTATATTTGTTGTGTAAATTTTATTGTTACTATACGAAGATAAAAAAAGTAGGTTGATATGATATATAAAAACATAATAATTTCAATGATATTTTAAAATCATGCCAAAATTAACCGGATTCTTATGACATAAAAATTAAAAAAAAAAATCATAATCATCTATAATATATAAAAGTAACATTTTCGTAATTAATGTCAGTTTCCAAGATAGTTAATTTTTGTTTTGTTAAAGGTACCTAATACCTTTTCATGTTTATTTAAAAAGTTTCAGAAAAGTAGTTAAATTATTTCATGTAATTTGTGACAAAAAAAATCAAAATATATGAATACATACATTTGATATAAGAACAAAAAAAATGATCGAAAAAATATAAAAAGCGAAAGAAGGTATTGACCTTGTAGCGTACAAGAGCGAATGTTGATAGCAGAGAATGATTATGGAAGTTACAAGCAATATTAACGATATTGTAGGAGAAGGTTTAAAGAAAAGAAACGATTGAAAATAAATGTAAGTCGCGGATTCAATGATGAATCATATATGTATGTGATAATTTGAATATGATTTTTCGGTATTAATGATTTCCTAATAAAAAAAGATTTTATATTATTGGTTTACTAATATAAACGGATTTATATTAATGGTTGATATTAAGGCCTTGATTGAAATGATTTGTTAGTAATATATTTTTAAAATTGATCATATTAAAATCTTCACAACTGAAAATTCAAGATGTAAAATATGGAAAGCTTTTATTGGAATTAAATACATTCCATTTCAACGAATGTAAGTTATTGATTGATGATTGGAAAGCATTTATTGGAATTAAATACATTCCATGTGGGGAAGATGATGTCAGCAATTTTATCTAAGGGTTGAAAAAATAAGATTGAAATACAATCAATGGTCCAGATTATTTAAGATGATGTCATAAAGTTTCTCTTTTAGTAATATTTAAGATTATATATTCTAAATTAAACGCGTCCAAACACAACCACATTTGTTTTTTTTTTTTTTTTTTTTTTTTTTTTTTTTTTTTTTTTTAAATAGTACAAATATATATTTTAAACAAATGCATCCAATAATATTTTTATAACATTAATTTACTTTACTTGGCAAAAGAAACAAAAAGATATAAAATTATAACATTAAATAAATCGTAAAAAATATTAAATATTTGATGACACCAGAAATATAAACTTGGATTTACAAAAAAAGAAAATTTTTACTTCAAATTACTTAATTAATTTTAAATATATGTTATTATATTTATCCAACATCTTTTATTTTGATATTACAAAAACTAAAATTTAAAACAATTAAATATATGTTTGATCGGACATTCTACTAAAACTTTATTAATTATAGAAAACAATACAATTTAAACTTTAAGCCTTTTTAGCACCATCATAAACTTGTTTTGTTTGAATAGCTATTGTAAAATCACTATAGATGGTTTTAGTCAAGGTCAAGAAAAATTTGTTTTGCATCACAGATGGACCGACTCTTTGCCGTAGCAGAGTGGTGATTTAGGGGCTGTTTGTTTTTTGTGTGAAGATCTGCGCAACCACTTTTGTCTGCGCCGCGCAGACAACGCGCAGACGTATGCCCTCGCAGATTGTTTGTTTTTTGGAAGTGCGCAGATCAGAAAACGTCTGCGTGAGGTCTTCCTGGCGCAGACATGGGCCAGTGTCTTCAAAGGTCTTCAGACCTTATTTTAACCTAAACCAAAAAAGAAAAAAAAATGGCCATCGTGCAGTTTTTTTTTCCTTTCATTTTTTTTGTTAAAAATGCATTTTTAATGTTTATAACATGAAATTAAGTTTAAAAATTCAATTTATTTTAACGGCCCGCAGACGTTAAAAACAAACAGTCTTCTTATTGCAGACTACAGACATTTGGTTCATCTCTTCTGCCGCAGAGGTTTGCAGATGTGGTCCGCAGACCGCAGACATTTTGACTTCAAAAAAACAAACAACACCTTAGACATTTTATAGCGAACCCATGACTACACGCCACCGGTAAACGGTGATAAGATAGAATTACTAACAACCATTCATTCTTGCTCTTTCGTGTTATTCAATTCGAAGGAATTTGAGATAACATGTTTTATGAAAATAATCATTAGCCTAATAGTGAAATATTACAAATAAATTCTACTAAAGTATAAGTTCATTATTGGTGATAATGTTATTAACAATGCAATAAATATTCTTTTGTTGGAAAATCTTAATAAAAATTATGTATTTTTATTAAACTTTGGACATATTTAAATGTTTATATATGTTCTATATTATTAATCTATAGTGGGTTGTCTTCTTTATGAGAGCTTCGTAAGGACATATGATGTGTCCAATATGCAAAGTTGAATACTTGGTATTAAATTAACCAAACAAAATGGGTGTGGGAATATCTCCCCCACAATAAGAAGAAATAAACTCTTAAATGAGTTTATAATCATAAGAGCCTACAAGCTTCTTTATGCGGTTTTACTCCAAAACTTATGCTCCCGTATCAAGAGTGCAAATTTTGGATTCTTAGACTAAAGTCATCAACACTCACCAAACTCTTTTTATATATTAATTAGATTCCCCAACTACCATCATATTCATCATATATTTAAACTTGTTTAAATCATAAGACATCTCACAACAAAAGCCATTTATAACAAATTTCTTAGAAAAAATTATTCTCTAAAAACGTTTGGCATTTGGTCAAAATTTATTCCAAAATCTAGTCGTTCTTCTACCTCAACAAATAAGCTCACACCAAGATGCATGCAGATCTCCTATGATATGTCACCAAAAGATATACATTAATTATATAAAAAAATTTAAGAAATGAAAATTAAAAAGTAAGTGAAAGTGTTAAACTATATGATACCTATTGAACTACTAAAGATTGAATGTGAGGGCAAAGAACTCCTCCTTCACATGCTAACTCTAACCCGGTAATTAGACAAAGTTCTCTTTTGCAAAATGTAACGATCCAAAAAAGTACTAAAAATTTTCATTTAAAAATACATTAAGTGCGGAAATCATATGGAGATGATGTTGCGTCATCATTTCAGGCCCTTCCCTTTTGAACTGAAAATACCTGAAACCATAAACATAAATTGTAAGTATAAATCTTAGTGAGCTTCCCAAATTACCACGAACAAGAAATATAGAATATAACAACACGTGGGTATGTCAGGTCCGTATCAACCATTGGGTCCGTATCAACCCAAAATAACAACATGTAGCTATGTTGGGTGGGTCCTAATCAACCCCCGAGTCCGTATTAACCCCGAGTCCGTAATAACTTCGAACCCAATTAGCTAAATATATAAATCATACAAGCACGTCATACAAAATCATACGATAACATACAATTTCCACTCATACAATACAGTGGGCCGGCCTTGGTGCCTTCGATCCACTTATGGTGGTAAGAAAGACTCACCTTACATACATACAAAAAGTTAAACTGACATGCTGCCTTGAAACCCACTCTACTGGTCACCTTTGTGAATAATAGTAACCAAAACTAAGACTACCATTCAAATACCTAAAACACCCCTAGGTCAAACCCTAGACAAAAATCCAGGTCAAAGTCAACCGAGTCAACCGAGTTGACACAGTCAATAAGCGGGGCATACTCCTCGTGCACACGGGGCTTACTTCGCAGTTGACTGAGGATTCGGGGCCTGACCTCGTACGCTTATTGTACCCCTCGGTACAATAAACATATGCGACTCCTCACTACCTCTCTTCTTAAGTGCTTAATCCTTTAAGCACTTACACCCAAACTTCAGGTCTAGGCAACAAAAGATGTTCTTAACCATAAAGTTTCCAACTTCATGGTCTAGCATGGATATTGTGACATCCCTAATTTCAAGTCCAGAAAAGACCGTTTGTTTATGCTTTATTTGAAAATCAAAGTATCCTTTTGAAGAAATATGTTGCGAAATTTGTTCCAAAAAAATATGATAAGTAAATTATCAAAACATTTATGAAGAAATGTATTTTCACTATATTAAAAATACTGGGATGTCATTGTAAATACAGTACATAAGCATAAACAGAAATAGTACAGGCATTCCGACATCTATTATTTTAATGACCTATAATCCATTGATCTCTCATCAGATCATCACTTCTGTTCTATATGGCCACTACCTGTAATACAAGAAACTGAGTGGGTCAAACTTTGAAGCCTGGTGAGTACATAAGGTTTTCAACCCACAATAATTAAGTTTATTAATTTCATCAAATCAATCAACCTGATTACCCACTCCCGTTATCCTTACTTTCTATCCCTAAAGCATCTTAATTAAGGGACGTAACCTAAGGATTTTCATCAGGATGGACAACACTGCTTAGGGGATTCTTTAGCAATATATGTCAAAAAGGAAACCATGAGGGGGATGGAGTACACCTGGTGAACACGTAGTTCGAAAACACCTACAGGTTACTAGCCTGCTAGCATTCTACTAGACTGTGTAGAATAGTCTGTGGTCGTCATCTATACTCTGCTAGATGACTGGATCAACTTAAACATCGAGGCCTCTCATTGATTATTTCATCATCTATATCATCTACCCTTCTTTACCCATCATAAATATTAGTATAAAATATATATACAGTTTAAATCGAATAAATAATGTATATTTTGTTCATCCAGCATAGATATCAAGAATAAAAATAATATGCACACATAACACGTAATTTATATTAAATACTTCATATCTATGTGTAAGATGAAATTAACTATGCACTCACTTGTTAAAGTGATGACTCCAAATTTGGGCAGCGCTTCGCTTTTAATAATTTTCCTTTCCTTTGGCGAAACCTAGTATCAATATTACTAGATTTTAGTCTAATATTTATTGTGACTAATTATTAGTCTAGATTTATCATTAACTGAAAGTCTACGTCATGATCTATCAAATAAGGAACAACAGATAGGATCATATCGGATGTAGGGTCCATTTGATATACGTAGTATACTGTTTGGAAATCCTACTTTAAACACCTCACTAAATCACAGCCTAGACATCATCCCTGTAAGTAGACCAATCAATATAAAAAATTTGAATCACTAATAAATCTTGTTTACAGGATCCTAATAACGATTATGAATTTAAACATAAGTTATACTTAAAGTAGGGTAAGCATAACTCACTTACAAGGGGGTTTAGCAAAGAGATGGTCTCTATAGGGGCAGAACTTCTGAGTCGAAAGCTCTTCTTCTCGGAGCCTTCTAGCGCTCCAGGCTTCGCCTCTAACACTTGGAAGTGCTAGGGAAGAGGAGTGGCTAAGGGGGGGGGGGGGTATTTGAGAGAGAAAGAATGGTTTTGGTGTGACGAAAATGAGAGATTTGTTCCTCTATTCATAGGTTAGGAACTCCGAGTACGCGTGGCATACATAACCGGTACGCTGGGTGTACTGGAGTATGACGAGCATATAGTAAATTACGTTGGGCGTAGGTGGACAGGTGTCACCATCCAGTGGCAAGGCGTGCGGAGGAGCTAACGGTTAAGATTATGCCACGTGTCAGCCTCGCATCTTATCCCATAATTCAATTATCTTCTAAATTCCGTAACTTTCACATACGAGCTCCATTTTGACGTTATTTAATCCACACGTGGGTAGAGACGTGATCTACAACTTCCGTTTAGACTTTATCGGCTAATTTGACATTATTTTTAAAGTTATATTTTAACAGGCTTTGACAATTAAAGTCTGTTATAAAATCATAACTTTATCATCAGACGTCCATTTTTGTCTGTCTTTATATTGTTGAGCTCCTATTAAAGAGATCTTTGATTCTCGTTTAGATTTTGTTGGCGAAAAATTGATCGGTCTAAAATTCGATTCCTGGGCTGCATACTGCTATACCATATCTAAGAAAAATCATAACTTCCTCTAATGAAGTTAGATTTTGACGTTGTCTATATGCACGCTTTCAGTTTAACATATACTATGACTTTAGTTAAGATTGCTAAGGCTAAAAAGTATGTTATCACAAACTCTCTTTTTACGATACACAACGTCATGCATGTTGTGTCGCAAAACTTTTACCGGTCATAACTTCTTTGTTATAAATTTGATTTTAGCATTTCTTTTATCCCCAAAATCCTTGTTACGACCACTTCAACTTTCTTTGAAGATGTTGGGTCAAATCTTCAATCTATTTTTGATGCATATTTTTATTATTATTGTATTACATCGTTATAAGCATGTATATTGCACATAAATCACATCAATCACATAATACTCAAATGATTCCTCTTCATTCAAAATAAGTTACAATTGTTGGCCTTAATAATTATATAATAATAGCCTAGAAACGTGAACGTTGTAGTTCTCTCCTCCTTAGGAAGATTCTGCCTCAAAATCATGCATCAGTAAACAAATGTGGATAGCGACACATCATGTCACTATCTATTTCCCAGGTGAGGTGCGATCCATTCGAATGTTTCCATTGCAGAAGCACTAGTTCGGCCATCTTACGCCGCAACTTCTTTGTCTTACGGTCAACAATTGCTTCAGGATCTTCAATTAACCTCTTATTTTCATCCATCCTTAAATCAGAGTATGGAATTATATTGGGAACTTCTCCCATTAACTTCCACAAATAACACACATCAAAAGTGTTATGAATACGATCTAGTTCTTATATGAATTCTGGTGTATAATCTTGGTTCCCAATCCTCTGAAGAACCTTGGATACTCCAATAAACCTTGGACTTAACTTTCCTCTCTTTCGAAATATTATAAGTCCGTTCCATAGTGAGACTTTAAGCAATACCGAATTTCCAACTTTAAATGTCATTTTTCGTTGCTTCTTTTCAGCATAGCTGTGTTTGGCAATCCTAAGATGCCAACATCCTTTCTCTAATCACTTTAACTTTTTCAGCAGTCTGATGCACTATTTCGAGGCCCATAAACTGTTTTTCTCCTGCCTCAATCCAACAAGACGGCGTACGACACTTTTATCCATACTAGGCTTGATAAGGTTCCATCTTAATTCTCAAATGGTAACTATTATTGCAGGAAAACTCTACTAGGGGTAAATGCTCATCCCGGTTACCTTAAAACTCTATGGTATATTCTCTCAACCTATCTTCCAATCTTTGAATTGTTCTTTTGCTCTGACCATTAGTCTGAATATGGTAGGTTGTACTTAAAGGCAACTTCTTACCCATTTCCTCATGGAGACTCTTCCAAAATCTTGATGTGAAATGACTATCATGATCCAATATAATAGTTAATGGAACACCGTGAAGTCTTACTATCTCCTTCACGTAAGCATTTGCAAGCTTATCCATATACCATCTCTCATTAGCTGCTATGAAGTGTACACTCTTTGTGAACCGATCCATGACTACCCAAATCAAGTTGTGATTGTTCTTCGTCCTAGGTAGTTTAGTCACAAAATCCATGGTGATGCCTTCCTATTTACCCATGGGTACATGTGAAGGTTCTAAACTCCCATATGGTTTCTAATGTTACACTCTAACTCTTGCACATTGTTGCGATCCATGACTACCCAAATCAAGTCGTGACCGTTCTTCGTCCTAGGTAGTTTAGTCACAAAAGGGAAAAATGATCATTAGCCGACGTCTGGGAGGAATTCATGGGACGAAGCTCTGACGACCAAGTTAGAATGAGTTCATAGAGAAGTAAGAGTAAAATCACAGGAAAAAGAGTTTTGTCCCCTTCTTCATGATGAAGAAGGATCCTTTTATACCTATTTAAGAGGTGTGTGCCTCTCAACTAATTCTATTATGCATTCCATTGTGAGGTGTGACGTGGCTGACCCATATTGGAGGATCCTCCGTCATGTCTTTTTGCCTCATCTTCTCATTGGCTAGAAGGGAATCTTTAATATTATGATGATCGTGGCTATCGTCAGATGGGAAAATGGGACTCTTTAATTGATCCCGCATTTTCAGGGTGTTATTCCTTGGAGATGAGGTTAAGGCTCGGTTCTGCACCTTAACCACCATGGCAGTAATCTTTCATGTTGGCGAAGGCCCAACCTTGGCCTCGGGTTGGGTCTAACCGGGCTCTGACCAAGCCAAGCTTGGCGTTAGTTAGACTTCCCCTTTTTTACAATATCCCTGAGGGATACATTAAAAAGTCCCTTAGGCTTATAGGTGTAAGCATCAGCTTGATAGCGTCGCCATTCGGACCTATATTACAATACGTGTATGTCTGAGATTATCTCTAGCATTTGACAAGATTTAGACAGCGCCATCAATGTGTGTCAGATCCATCACGAGACGGTTCGTGATAATAGTTTTTCTTCATAATCCCCCATTTTCCCAAGACGTTTCATGCTCATCTCCTTTCTTTGCTTTTGCTGTACCATCTCGGGCATTTTATGAAAATTTATTTTCTATCATTCACCTGTTCTCGACAATGGACCATTATGGTAGAGTCCTTACTGTAGAGGAATTCCAACATCTGCAAGATCGTTTATGTTTCTTACCGAAGCACGATGTGATGATTCCGGCAAAGGGGTTATCGATCTATGACTATCCTCAAGGGAAAGTAGGGGTTCCCATCCCTTTATTTGAAGTGGGGTTGCGCCTGTCGACATATGATTTTTTCGACACAATTGTGCATCACTATGGCTTTTCCGTTGACGAGTAGACCCTAATCGTTGTCATTTAGATTGTAGGTTTTGAACTGATTTGTCGATTTCTGGGTTGTATATTTGCTTTTTGGGTTTTCAATTACTTTTTTCTTTTCAACTACGAATTATTCCGTCCGCACACTAGCGAACATGTGGGGCATTCGACAGTTAATCTCTGAACAAGATACTCCAAAGAAAAATTGTCAGAGGCAACGACTCTGGGTTAACTGAAACCTTGTGGGGCATGGGTTTTGTAAAATACGATACATTCTTGACCATCTTCCCAAGCTATTTGGGAGTAACCGAACTCTTGGCAAACGACTATGAAACATCATTGTCGTAGGAGAGAACTAGGAAGATTTCATTCTTGTCACGGCCGGTATGAGTGCCTCCTGTAGGGCTCGCTGGAAGATGATGCAAGTATTCATCGTGAGATACAGTATTCACTCATCTCCTTCTCTCCCCCACCCCCTTTAAAAGGAAAGAGAATAAGAAGAGGGGATCTTATTGGCTGATAAGTTCTTATGCTTGGTGTTTGTTTTCACAGGTGCTAAAGCTGAGACTTCCTTGGGGATGGCCCTACGTGGTCACTATCGAGGTAAGCTTTGCCATCGAGAGATCAATATTGTAAAGGATCTTCCCCCTCCCGTGTCTGAAAAATGCATGCGAGAGTTTGCTGGACTGATCTCAGTAGAAAGGAGAAATATTGGTTCTAGCGGAACTGCTTCGCCTTGCTAGCCGACTGTTGGGGTCATTTCCCAGTTCGCTTACCGATTCCTACTTCTTTTGGTTTGCCTGCGGGTGTACTAGTAGAAAAGGTACTTCCCTTATTCTAAGAAGATGAAGTTTACATGTGGTGCCAACGTCAGACAAGGAGACCGAATCCGATGCTGCAGGCCTCCGTCCTCGTAAGGTGCGTAAGACCGTATCCATAGCCAAGCTTGTTGGTGGTATTGGGTATGTTCTTGGTGATAAGTTTTATGTGCCTGCGCAGAAGTAGATGGTGGTGGTGCCTAGTTCTTCAATGACACCACCTTCGCCATTTACTGGTTCACTATCAGTTAATTTTGGCTCTGACTTCGTGTTCGGGGGTGCATTGGGCTCACCTGGAGGTTCTTTCTAGCTGGAGAAGCCTTCCACAATTGATGAAATAGGAACTTCGTCTCACTACTTATCCTTCGAGGCCTATGGTCTGGGCTCGACTATTACTACAGATTCCTTACAATCGGAATACATCACCACCCAGGAGTGGAGAAGTTTTGCTCACCGCTCGGCTATAATGACTTTGCTTGTGGGCCAATCGAGCGCTTTTATGGCGGGTGACCATCATTATATCGTGGCTTAGGCTTCTATCCTTATGGTTGCTGCCACTAATTGGGTTTTTCACGCCGACGTGAATGAAACACAGTTAAAAGCTTTGCAAGGTGCCATTGCGAGCATAAGGGAGGAACTATGTGATTCAGAGGTAGAGTGTCGATTACTTTCTGAGCAGAATTGTATTGTGGCTTGCGAGAAGGCTGCTTTGGAAGATCATGTGGCCACTTTGGAGGTCCAAATAAAGAAACTCAAAAGTCAAGTGAGTTCTCTTACTCAGCTGAAGGGTGTGCTAGCGAGTAAGTTGTCTAGGTGCCAACGTCAACTAGCATGTGCCCGTGTTAATGGTGTTGTTGCCTGAGGCATTTTGCAATAGATGCTAGAGAAGGGGGTGGTTCACGTAATTAATAAAGTTATCGAGAGCACAAAATTTTCCAGTGAGATCCAAGGTGTTCGTAAGGCGTGTGGCGTCCTTGGGTTCGAGAAGGGGAAACAACTAGGTGGTTGTTCCACCATTTCCGATGAATTTGAAGCCCTAGATCCTGTCCGTTTCGCAAGAAGGGACGAAGAGGTGGATATTGCTCTAACGTCCCTTGCTGAGATAGATTTTGCGGGCCTCTTTCATCCGGGGAGCTAGATTATGACAACTTCAACCAGTTTTGTCGTGGGCTGGGTCCGAGAAGCTCTTCCTCGGACTCCGATGAATAATTTTTGTTTGTCCCTTTTGTTCATTCTGTAATGTATTTGTATTCCCATCTACTATATGCACAGGGAAGAATACTATTTGTTAATAACCATGAACTGTATATTTTGCTTTGTATTTGGCATGTAGGTTCTCTTCCCTCTTTTTATATATATTTTGAAGTGACCTGTGCTATCTTTAAGCTAGGGTTATTCGATGTTTTTACTGTGATTCTTTTCTGCACACTCCCTTGTTCTAGGGTTCACATTAATCGGTTAATGTGTGCTTCAGTTATCGTACAACCACTACTATTGACTTATATTTCAATGATTTGTATGTTGTAATCAAGATTTTTTATGTCAATTCAGGAAATGTTGGTCAATTTTCTTGATTATACTTTGAGGTTTAGCTACCTATATACTGACAGATATTGTCACCTCAATACCTTTTACTGTTTCATTCTCAGGGGAAAGGTTATGAATCTTTTAGAACGCCTTTTATCCATTAATTGGGATTTATACATTCTTGTCCTTGAGATGCTAGTGGCACATTGTAGGTAAAGATTACGATTCTTTTAAGACCTACGGTTGCATTCTTGAATTGCTTTTGCTCAAGTAGCGTAGGTGATCAGCCGTTGTTGCTACTTGGAAAATATGCACAACCTATTTACTTTTTGTTTTTGCAATTGATTAAACATAATTCTGGAAAGCTCTTTCGAAATGCAAATTATATAAACTCTAAAAAAAGACATGAAACAATAGACCCTGAATGTTTAAGTATCAGGGCTCATGTCCGGTCTTTGCATTGGCACCTAGAGTATGGTTATCTTGTGCGGACTTTGACCATACTCCTTTTTATTGGCCCCTACTTTATTTGTCATTGAGTGTTCTGTTATGACTACCTCGTTGCGGCTATGCATCATTTCCTCATCTGCTGCAGGTGCTTCTTGATAGGTTGGGGTTTCCTCTTTTTTCCACCACCGACGCCTAACGTGAGAGAGTTGAATTTTGTCTTTCATGCTCTGGAGGGATTTTCACTTTCCCTTCTTCTTGACCCAGTGCATGCTGAGACTATGGGAAGTTCCTCCTATTGGTCGGGTGAGGGTACCACTCGTGCTTTTCTACATGCTTATCAACCTTACATTTCACATTGTCACTTTGGGTGTTTTTTAGCTCATCAGAGGCCCTTGTCGGTTCTCTTCTATAGGAAGGCTTGCTTGTTAAAATGAGTGGCACTCTACCTCTATTTTTGTTGCGCTTGGGGTTTAAATCCTTCATTCCATGGGGTTTTGGTTCATGTTTGACATCGGCCAAGATCTGCTTCAAGTCCTGAATCACTCTCTGGTAGGGCATGGCTCGGCCATCGACTGCAGGCCATGCTTTTTCCTGCGGGTAGGCACTTCTTTGCTCTGTGACTATTGCTTCATACTCTGGTTAAGCATCCTTATATCAGCGCTTATTTCTTTGTGTGGGGGGAGGTTGTGAGCCGACTGAATACATCTATTTTCCTTGTTGTAGAATCGTGGATCAACACTTGTGCTGCTGCAGATCTCTGTTGTGGATCCTCCACCTTCTGTCAACTTTTTCTTCGACACAATTGGGTTTCTTGCTTCCTTTCTCGTTGGGTATCATGTCCATTATTGGATTGGTTACCATGGAGAGTAGATGGAATCACTTGTAGCTGGAAAAGTGCTAGTCAGCCTAGTAGAATATTGTGTTCAGCCAGACGGTCAACAACTGTGAATTCGAGCACCCTTGTTGTCTGTTTTTCCATGGCGTGACTGATCAATGTAAAAGGGAGCATGATTGTTCCTGTTGGCTAGAAGTTGTAACCAGTGATCCTAACTAGCGGGCCCTGACATGGTGGCTGGAGGTGCTTTTTCCATTCAACTGGTAACCGCCAAAGGCAGTGATCATAGATCACATTGACGCTGCTTCCGTTATCGATGTACACTTGTTCAACACGGTTTTGGCTAATGAAACCGATGATGTGCAACGGGTCACTTGGATCCTAATGTTCTGGCCTAGGGTCATTCATTGAAAATGATGTGTTGAGTATGTTTTGATGGTATACCTTCGCACCTACGTGTTGGCTCTAGCGACTGCTGCATAGGTGGGGTCCGGTGATGGTAAGTATCTCTACCCTCCTTTCATGGTCCTTTCCCCCATCCTTTTGTTTTCTAGGCAGGTGTTTATCCTCATCAAATTTTCCTATGAACGGTTTTTCTATATCGACTATGTTTCCAACTAGTTGTTTCTCATCGATCTCCCTCTTCAATACCGTGCATTCTTTGGTATCTCGAGTTTTGCTTTTATGATATTCACAGAACTTGGTCTTGTACTTGTTCTCCTTTGCTGGAGTCTTGTTGTTTGCATGGACGTCGGTATGAATACTCCTGTTGTCATCTCTGTTGAACGGTCTATACTTCCTCGACATGTGCCTGTAGTGGAGATTGTGCCTCTGTTGGTTGCCATCTTGCATTTCTTGTTGGGCTATGCTCGGTCGGGATGTCGCTTCCTCATGTTTGATGTATTCATTAGCTACATCTTTGAGATCATCCTTAGATCTAGGAACTATTCCTTGCATCTTCCTTGTTAGGGATCCAAGAAGTAGACCTTGGGCGAAGGTACCTGTTACCGAGAACTCTTCATGTCCTAGAACATTCAAGGTAGCTAGCGTGAATCGATCGTAATAGTCACGAATCGGCTCTGCTTCTTTTTGCTTACATTCCATTACAGAGTTAGTGTCCCCTTTTCCTTTCCTCAACTGCATGAAGTTATTGAGGAAAAGGAATTTCAGCTACTCAATACTCGAGATAGTGTCTAGCCTCATAGACTTAAATCACTTGCCTATGTTTCCCATTAAGGTGCAGGGGAAATAAGTTAAGGTGAAGCGATAATCCATCTTAAGAGATGGCATCGTCCACTCATAGTTATTGATGTGTTTATCTGGTTCTGTATTACCATGGTACTTTGGCATGTTCGGTATTATTGCAGTGTGTGAAATCTTGTATGGTAGCAGTTTATGGATGAAATTGGAGCTTGTGCTTCGCATGGGGTTATCCATGTAAGAATACGACATACCGCCATTGGCCATGTGTTGCTGCATCTAGTAGGGGCTAACGTACAACTGGTTATGCATGGCCTCCAGTGAGATGTATGGTTGATACTGTTGTAGGTGTCGTGGTAATCCAAATTGTTAGATTCTGTATTTCCCTGTCGGGGGAGACATATATGGGTTGGCTCCTTTGTACAACTGCGTGTACAGATTGAACGGTTGAGTGGCTACCGCGAATGGGTTGAATTCAGATGCTATTGAGAACAGAACGTCAGATCCATAAGAACTGGATCGCTGATTGGTCAAGGTCTGGACGCTTGTGACTTGCGGCCGTGACAGTGCATGGATTGAACCTGGGGTCTGGTTAACAAACGGGTTGAAGATTGGTGGTTGTTGTACGAATAGCGATGCTTGAGGCAAGCTTGCCATGGAGGCATGTGGGTAGACCATCGGAGGATAATGTGGTTGCGGCTAAATATTGTGAGGGATCTAGGTTCCAGTGCCGGAAGTTTGTGTGAAGGATTGTTGTTGCGAAATAGGGATCTTTGAATGTTGTGTTGCGATGATCTGTGGACTAGTGGTTACGAGTGCTACTTGTGGAGCTGGGTTACCTATTGGGCGCCGTAGGCTGGCTAAGTGAGTTGCCGCTGTTTCAGCTGTAGAGGTGGATGATGTTTGTGAGACTGGTGTGCGGTTTGAAGCGTGCTCTTATTGAACGGAAGTTTTCCCTCCATCTAATTGCTGCATTGGACGCAGTGGACTTCTCTCCGCTATTCTTGATGCCACTGGGATTTCACCTGGCATTGTTGCTATTTGGTTTTGCTTCGTGGATGTATTGTTACAGAGATACGCCCAGATGGTGCCAAACGTTCTATTATCTCGAAGATGGTTGGATTTAGATTGTAGATGAGTTTTGTGTGGGTTCCATCTCCTGTTACCACAGTGCAAAAGGGAAAAATGATCGTTAGCCAACATCTGGGAGGAATTCACTGGACGATGCTCAGACAATCAAGTTAGAATGAGTTCTAAGAGAAGTAAGTGTAAAATCATACGAAAAATATTTCCGTCCACTTCTTTGTGAGGAAGAAGGATCATTTATATACCTGTTTGAGAGGTATGTGCCTCTCAACTGATTTGGTTGTGCATTCCCTCGTGAGGTGTGACGTGGTGGACCCATATTGGAGGATCCTCCGTTACATCTTTTTGCCTCATCTCCTCATTAGTTAGAGGGGAATCTTTAATATTATGATGACCGCATCTATCATCTAATGGGCAAGTAGGACTCTCTTATTGGTCCCACGTTTGACGGGGTATTATTCCTTAGAGAAGAGGTTAAGGCGCGATTTTGCACCTTAAATGCCATGCTAGTGAAATTTTGTATTGGCGAAGGCCCGACCTTGGCCTCTGACTGGGTCTAACCGGGATTTGACCAGGCCAAGCTTGGCGTTAGTTAAACTTCTCCTTTTTTGACATTCTCCCTGAGGGATACATTAACACACATGGTACATATTCTGCCACGTACTTTTCAACATCGAGCTTCATCGTCGGCACCAGTAGTAAGGTTTCAGAACCCTATACATCTTAGTGCTACCGGGATGAATTGAGTACATAGTCGTGGGAGCTCCTTCCATCAGAAGGTCTCTTACTCCTCCCATCTGAGGCACCTAAATCGTATCTTGGAATACCTTTAACACTTTACTATTTGTACCGAATACCAACATTCTGACTAAACATTCTTCTTTTAAGTTATTTTTCTCCAAAGCTTCTTCCTCGGCTTTCTTAATGCTTTCCACAATTTTTGAGACAACTACTATTCTTAATGCTCTTGGCCTCTTTCTTTCTAGGTTTACCTTTCGACTTAGAGCATTAGCTACGACATTTGCTTTACTAGGGTGGTAAAGTATCTCACAGTTGTAATCCTTTAGAAGCTCTAGCCAGTGTCGTTTCACCATATTCACTTCCTTTTAATCAAAGTGATACTGGAGAATTTTATGATAAGTGAAGAGTTTGCACTTTGTGCAACAAAGATTATGACTCCATATCTTTAATGTGGATACTACCGCTTCCAATTCCAGATCATGAGTGGGGTAGTTCTTATCGTGTTATTTCAATTGTCGAGATGAATATGCTATCACTTTATCTCTCTGGATCAGAACACAATGTAACCTAACTCCATATGCATCGCGATAGACTACAAAGTCTTCAACTCCATTTGGTAAAGAAAGAATCGGTGCTTCACATAACTTCTACTTTATTTTCTCAAATGCTTCTTCATGTTTCTCACTCAATGTATACCTAGCTCCTTTATGGGTCAAAGTTGTCAACGTGGCAGTTATCGAAGAAATGTCGTGGATAAACCTTCGGTAATATCCAGCTAATCTGAAAATGCTTCGAATCCCAGTGAGACAGTTTGGTCATTCATATTTCATTATAGCTTCAATCTTTGTTGGATCAACCATTATCCTTTCTTGGATAACCACATGACCTAATAATTGGATTTCTCGAATCCAAAAGTCACATTTGGAGAACTTTGCGTACAACTTCTCCTTTTTCAAAACTTCTAATATTTCTTGCAGGTACTTGCCATGCTCCTACTGGCTCTTTAAGTAAATCAGAATGTCATCTATGAACACTATCACAGATTATTGTGGAATGGATTTTTCATCAAATCCTTAAATGTTGTTAGAGCATTTGTTAGTCAAAATTACATTACCAAGAACTAATAGTGTCCATATCTCATTCTGAATGTGATCTTCTCAATATCCTTCTCGCTTACCTTCAACTGATGATATCCTAACCTAAGATTGATCTTTGAGAAGTACATCGAACCTTGCAGCTGATCGAATAGGTCGTCAATCCTTGGAAATGAATACTTTTTCTTTACCGTTTCCTTGTTCAACTCTTTATAGTCTGTGCACATCCTTATGATTCCATCCTTTTTCTTCACGAATAACATCGGAGCTCCACAGGGTGATGAACTAGGTCTAATGAAACTGTTGTCCAATAACTCCTGAAGTTGTATCATAAGCTCCTTCATCTATGTCGGTGCTAACCGGTATGGGGCTTTTACTATTGGTGTCGATCCTGGAAACAATTCTATTTGAAACTCCACTTGTCTATCAGGGGGAAATCCAGGAAGATCATCGAGAAAGATATTCAGATATTCATACACCACTGGTATTCTTTGTATCACTTTCTTCTCCAACTTTGCACCGATCACAAGTGCCAAGTATGATGCGCATCCTGTTGACAAACATTTTATGGCTTTCATCAGGGAAATGATTCCAAAATTCACTCTACGTTTGTCCCCGTACACCATAAATGACTCTTCTCCAGTTGAGTTCACTCCTACCATCATCTTCTTTCATAGTATTTAAGCATCGTTCGCACTAAGGCAATCCATTCCCAGTATGATGTCGATGTTGGATTAGTGTCTAAGTCCATAACTATTTTGGTATGTACTTGACCCGATGGTGCATGGTCCTTTTGGGTTGCCTTCACCAAAGCAACTTGATAGGATGAATTATGGAGAGAAAGGATTAAATATGATTTATTAATATATTATGGGAATAATATATTAAAGGAGAAATCATATTGTTTAATTAATATTAGTCAATAATTAATTGGTAATTAGTTTTGTGACTAAAAGAGATTAATTAAACTTAAGGGACTGGAATTGTAATTATAAGATAATTATGATTTGGGCCATGGATTGCCTTATATTAAGGGATGGACGAATTCTAATGGGAAACTCATAAGGAAATCGCCCATGGGCTTAATTAAAGGAGTCTATGGGTTGCTTAGGGCTTAAGCATCCAAATTAGGGTTTCCTTGTTAGATAACCCTAATAGCCCAACTATATAAAGACCCCTTAAGGCTCAAAAAACGTGGCTAAGCTTCTTGTTAGGGTTTCTACACGTTTTTGGTAGCCTCCATCCTCTCTCCTCTTCATCCTCTTGCTTATGGTGTTTGTGAACCATTAGAGGAGTGACATTTGTGACTCTAAGCATTCCAAAGTCAAATCAAGGAGATTTGGGATTGTTATTGCTACATAACAATCAAGGTAACATTATAAACTTATTCATATGTTAACATGATTACATATATGCTAGAATTAGGGTTTATAGTCTTGGATTCAAAGTATGTACAATAGAGAAACCTAGATCCAAGCTTTAGGGTTTGTATGAGCACAGAGGATGTCTTATGCCAAAAACCCATCAGTGGTATCAGAGACATTGGTTTGGTTTCAATTGTATGAACTTGATATATGTTAGGGTTTATTGCCAATAAACCCTAAGAGGCTAGGGTTTTTCGAGATTAGGGTTTGCAAACCCTAATTTGCAAGAGTTTGAATAAGATCTTCAAATCCTTTCCTTAAACCCTTAAATTTCGAAATCTAGGGTTTGTTATAATCCCTTGATTTTCGAAATTTGCCTCCTCCCCAAGATAAGATCCTAATTTTTAGGGATTTGGATTATCCCATATCTTGTAATTATCCTTTAATTGTTATATATGGTAATTCAAGATCTTGCATTATCCATCCATATTTTCGAAATCTATATAGATATTTAAGGGATTAGGATAACTTAAATGTATAAATGGTAATTATCCTCATTATTTAGATAATCCCTTATGATTTAATAATTAAATTAATAGTCTAATTCAAGATAATTATTAAATCAAGAGTTTTAATATTTAAAATTTTAATTTAAATGTCATAAATTCGAAATTTTAAGATAGATTAAAACTAAATTGTTTTGAAATGTTTCAAAACTTGCCCTCAAGTTTTGGAATTTAAAAGTTGATTAAAAGTTTAATTAGGAATGTTAAATTCTAAAACCCTAGTAATGTTTTGAAAAGTTCAAATCACACCCTTATGGTTTTATTAATTAATTAAGGAGTATAATTAAAAGAGATTTAATAAATCCATAAAGGTTTAGGTTAACCATTTAATTGAATTAAAAGTGTAATTGTTAAAGTTAACCACATAGTATTTTAAAAGTATAAAATGCACCCTATACTATATATAATATTAAAAGTCTAACATTATATATATGTATGAGTAAAAGTCAGTCTTACCGTTAGTAGGCCTCATTCACAAAGCTGGTCTATAAGGGGTGTTTAAGGAAATTGCCTATAAAATGGCGATTGAATGGGTATCCACTCTTACCCACCGCACTCTTGACTATTGGAGGGTCGTTAGCCGAACGGGTAGGATAGGACGAAACCTTCCATTATAAGTATAATGAAATACAAAGTAACTAAATGTTTCTCAAATTCTCAATCTTAGTTACTTAGGCAAAAGTGAATTGATGCAATTCCATGAAATTACAATTTGTGCCCTTGCGAAGACGTTAGTGGAGCGTGTGTGGTTTACCAGCACACTAAATGGTTCTAAGCAAAGGTAGCAAAGGGTGACTCAATGTTTGTCATAGTTCGGTGGAGCGTGTGTGGTTTACCAGCACATCGAATAGGTGATTGTAACATGTGAGGGCACCATGTAGTTTGCATGGTTATTCACACCCGCTTTGTGATCCTCGGCATCCCAATCACAAACAAGAGGGGCATATCGAGATTTAACATGCCATTGAAATGTTCAATGAATCTCAAAGGGTCTAGGAGTTTTCATAGATTTAAAACTTAAATTTATTTTTCGTTTTTCATGGTGGAAATTAGTGAATTGTCATTCACTTACCTTCAAATGTTATGCAATTTGGGTTACGGCATCCCTCTCCCGAGTTGTAGAATATTGTGTTGGGTCCTAACCTTGGAATTTCATTTGGGTGATTTACCAAGGACTCAATCAATCAACTAACTTGAATTCGTTTTTGTTGGATTAGTATCTAAGTCCATAACTATTTTGGTATGTACTTGACCCGATGGTGCATGGTCCTTTTGGGTTGCCTTCACCAAAGCAACTTGATTGGAGAAATGAATAAAGAGAGAGAGGATAATATGATTTATTAATATGTTATAAGAATAATATATTAAAGGAGAAATCATATTTGTTTAATTAATATTGGTCAATAATTAATGAAGAATTAGTTTTGTGATCAAATGTAATTAATTAAACTAGAGGGGCTGATTTATAATTATGTGATAGTTACAAAATAAGGTAAGGATTATCTTATTTATATGGTGGACGAATTTAAGGTTGGAAAGCCTTAGAATTCGAGTATGATAAGGATTCAAGGCTTATCTTATTGGTTTATTAATGGATAATCAACCAGATAAGGATAATGACTGAAACCCTATCTCTACACCTATATAAACACCCCTAGGGTCATGAATTCGTGTATCCCTTCCCAAGAGGTCCTAGATACGAATTCTAACCTCTCACCTCTCTCTTTATACCTTCTCCACTTGCTTATGGTGTTTGTGAGCCATTAGAGGAGTGACACTTGTGACTCTAAGCATTCCAAAGTCAATCCAAGGTGGAATTGGGATTGTTATTGCTACATAACAATCAAGGTATGATCTTAAACCTAATTACATATTAATATGATTACTTGTATGCTAGAATTAGGGTTTATAGTCTTGGATTCAAAGCATGTACAATAGAGAAACCTAGATCCAAGCATTAGGGTTTGTATGAGCACATAGGATGTCTTATGACCAAAACCCATCAGTTTTTTCTCCCGATGTCAAAGTTCGACAACTATGGTCTTCTCAAATCCCGTGGAACAAGTATTCCACATGAAGATGGTATTCCACGATTCGATCGAGGAACAAGAAATCATGCTTCGCTTCCTCCTCCTCCTCCAATTATTCTCCCTAACCCACAAGATTGTAAAATTGAAAGGTTCAATATCACTCAAGCCCTTTTGGCAAGTAAACGTAAAAAGGGAAAGTCCGTGTGTGCACACGTCCTAGGGATGAAGTCACACATTGATAGGTTAAGAATGTTGGGATCCGTTGTCTATGAGGAAATGGCTGTTGATTGGGTTCTTCAGTCACTTCCCAACTCATATAGTAAGTTCGTAAGAGAGTACTATATGATGAGCTACGACGTGACCCTTATATATCTCACCTATATGCTTGTTGCTGCTGAATCAGAAATGGTTTGACACAATAGAAAAGCAAAGTTGATTGGTGAATCTGCCTTTAAGACCTCTATGGATATAGACAATGGAAATGAAAGACATGCAATGATCGAAAAGTTTGATCATAAGAGAAAGGCGATGTCTAAGGTAGTTCCATGTGTTGTTCCAAAAGAGTCAATTTGCTTTTATTGCCAAAAGAAGGGGCATTGGAGACGAAGTTGCCCTATTTACCTAAGAGATCTAAGAGATGGGAGAGTCAAAAGTATGACTACGATTTAGGTAAGAATCCACTATCTAACTCCATTAAGTTCCTATTCATTGATTCTTAATACATGATGTGATAAGATTGCATTTGAATGTTTTGAAGGATCGATGAATAGAAAGGAAGCTTGATAAGAGGGCAAGGTGAATCTAATCACAAGAGATGGATCTTGATCGCATGGACTTGAAGATTGGATTTTGAGCTTAGATAGTTATGATAGAGTTGTTAGAAATTTTCTTTTTTACATAGTTTTCAATAGATTTTGCATTGTAAGGACAAATGTTTTTCCGCTGCTTTTATAAATAAAATAAATTTTGACTCACTTATTTGTTTGTTTATTTCCTTGCAATGAAATCGTTATGAAAATTGATGTTTGAATATTTCTACAACGAATGGATGTGATTCTTATTTATGTTATTTATGGAAATGTCAAGAATTTACCAAATAGAGAGAGTTTCTCATCGCCCAAGTTTCAATTGGATAGAAACTTGGAATCATGCAACGTGGATGCACGATGAATGAGAAATTTCGTATTTGGAAATTGGACTAATTCATTGACAAAGTGTCAAGTGAAGGACTAGGAGATCGAGTACACAAAGTTGTGTGTTGATCGAGTTCACCATAAGAGTAACAAAGATATTCGTCATGATTTACTAAAGGCTTAGTAAATATGATTACACTTACAAGATTAAGTGTAATTTTGAATTGATTAAAGGGTTTAGATCAATAGCAAAACGAATAAGAAGAATCAAGTAGGCAGAAAGATAAGAGTTTCTCCATTCTAAGAAGAAGGGAGAGTACCTTTTATGCTTTATGATAAGTCTTAATGATTAAGAACCATATCTCAATTGATCCTCTAAGTGAGTCTTAGTACAATTGTATGTTTAAGAAGAGGAATCAAGGATTGAAGAAATGGTTAAATCAAGAAGTCTATCATACTTCGTTCCAATAACAAGTCTTAAAGTTAAGATTGTTACAATGAGTGAAAAGTATTAAAGGTTTATAACATTCATCAAATGTGGAATGTTGTGATGTCTTGAATAAGACAAAGACCAACTTGGACCAATTTATGAAGTGTTTTGATAAAAGCTACACTAACTCTTGAATATTTGTTTGTCAAGAAATATTTTGATAAGAGAATCGTATATGTCAAGGAGTCAGTGGGAGTCTTAATAGTCTTGAAAAGTTTCAAGAACAAATCAAATAAACCTTATCGATCATCACTAGCACACGAGTTGAGGTTTACAACCTATCGTGAAGACATTATTTTGTTTCTGTGCCAATCCAATCGAGTTAATTATGCATGTGAGTCCTATGAGTTCTCATTTGAATGCATAAAAGGCAAGGACCTTGATCAATGAAAGGTACATTGATAGGAAAAAGGTGAGATGCTTAACTACTTGGAAGACGTGGTGGGCAGCTGTGCTACCATAAGGCAGGAAATCAAGATTAAGAAAGTTCGGTCCATATGAGTCTGAATTTGTTGTAAACTTTGTTTTAACAAATTCACATGGATAGGAACAAATACACCATTTAAATCTAAGTGTCATAAGATTTCCTCATTCATGAAAATTATTGTGAGGAAATGCTTTCACTAAGAAAGATTTTAAAAGATAGTGATTGTAAAATTGCATTCTCAAATTCGATCATGGTTACGACATCCCTTTCCATAATTTGAATTGTGAGGTTTGGCAATTAGTCTTAATTGTTTAGACACACATATGAACTATCGGAGGCAAAGGTGTATAAGTTCAAGAAGTCTTGATAAAAGATTATCAAAGCACTAAGTATTAGAAAGATGAACTTAAGAAATTCCATAAGTATTGTTTTTCTGAAAGTTAAGATGTTTATGAATACATGTCGAAGCTAGTGGGAGCATAAGTGTTATGTTTTATAATAATCATCATGATAGTGGGAGCATAAATGTTATGATTGTATGATTATTAAGGCACGTATTGCATAGTTGGCAATATTAATTATAGAAAACAAGAGTCATACTTTGCAAAGTTGTAAGAGTTGAAAGGTTGTTTTGCTATAATTAAGGGAGAGAATATTATGCTTCATTTCAAATCTAAAGGATTAGGTTGTGAAATGTTAATAAATTTAGTCAAAGGTACATAGTGTGTTCTTAAAATTTCGATTATGATTACGGCATTCCTCTTCACAATTCGAATTTTGAGAACATAGCAAATAAAACATTGTGCATCGTGTCCCATACGCTATGAGTATAGGATCGATTGCAAATGCTTTAATGTTTGACCATTCTAAAATTTTCCAAATGTCTAGCGCATTTAGAGGGAAAAGGGACTAGAATCGGTTTCGACTAAAATAATTAAACAACTATCAAAGGACAATCCAACGTTCAACGAGGATTGGTCGCTTGTGAGTAGTTGGAAGTATAGTATTGGAAATTATGGAAATGTTTCCATATTGGATGGACAATATCGACATCATTACAAATAGATACGATTCTATTAAGAAATTAGTTGTCATATGGAAAATATGGAAGCGTGTCCATATTGGGAAGTAAATATTGAAAATCTATGTCTAGATTAGAAACCTTTATGCAAAAGGATGTTCAAAGGAATGTACTTTGAGTGAGAGACATCGTATGTAAGGAATTGTCTTCTAACAATCTCTGATAGAGGACTTTGTAATATCATTGGCAATAGTCTTTGTGACCTTGGTGCAGTGACATTACGAAAGGATCGTTGCATAAAGTGTTAGAATCTAGCATATTCTATAAGTAGCGAGAATTTGATATTCTTACACTTAAGAAAATGGATTTGAGTTGTAAAATGAGAAGGATTGGAAACGTGTTAAATTTGTCTATTTCACAAAAGTAAGAACCATAGGTAAACATTGTGTGCATGCTAGGAGCATGGGACAAGTGTTGGAATTCAAGTAAGAAGTTGATTACCCGAAACGACATATAATGAGTAATCGATATGGTGATAAATAAAACGTGTTTTGTTTATACTCAAAGGTTTGAGGCCATATGGGATTAGTATTATTCTTGTGTTTCACCTTGCATGTTTTGACTTCCAGAATAATCGAGTTTATTAAGAATAATCGAATTATTCAAACGGGCCACAGTCGTTCATATGTTGGAAGTAGATATGAATGAAGACTGTCATGAATTGGTGTGTGGATTGTCTAGAAAAGTATTAGACATAAGCAAATGTTTGCTGCAACGTTCATGAGTGCTTATGAATATGATTTGAGCATTAGATTAAACCCACGCTCACTTGGATCACTATCTCGAGTGATTAGTGAGACGATAACATCTTATATTCTTGAAACCGAGATGTGTGAGTTGTATCTTGCTAATCGGTTGCACATTGATAATATGTAAACGCACTAGTAACTTGGTGTTATAAAACATATTGTTGTGTGTGATTTGGTTAGTGAGTGCAAGCAAGCATTGTATCAAAGTTTATCCGTTCCTTTTATCCAAGGTAGGATAAAAGCGATATCTTTGGGCCCCTCGATGGTTTAGTGATGACATACGTAAATGCTCGGCCGGACTAGGGCTAATTTGATTTGTTCAATTAGTTTGTCGTCATAAATCGGAAATCGAGAAGTAGTACAAAGAGAATGATTAGAAATCATATCTCAGACGATATCTAGAATGGAGGAATATATGATCCCTTATCTAAGGACACGCGTATCTGATAGGATCAGAGTTGACAGCGGCTTTGGAAAGCTACGATTGCAGATCGGGATCTGAAGTCATATGCATAATAGTTATTAGACTTATCCAAGTGGGAGACTGTTGGATTAGTGTCTAAGTCCATAACTATTTTGGTATGTACTTGACCCGATGGTGCATGGTCCTTTTGGGTTGCCTTCACCAAAGCAACTTGATAGGATGAATTATGGAGAGAAAGGATTAAATATGATTTATTAATATATTATGGGAATAATATATTAAAGGAGAAATCATATTGTTTAATTAGTATTAGTCAATAATTAATTGGTAATTAGTTTTGTGACTAAAAGAGATTAATTAAACTTAAGGGACTGGAATTGTAATTATAAGATAATTATGATTTGGGCCATGGATTGCCTTATATTAAGGGATGGACGAATTCTAATGGGAAACTCATAAGGAAATCGTCCATGGGCTTAATTAAAGGAGTCTATGGGTTGCTTAGGGCTTAAGCATCCAAATTAGGGTTTCCTTGTTAGATAACCCTAATAGCCCAACTATATAAAGATCCCTTAAGGCTCAAAAACGTGGATAAGCTTCTTGTTAGGGTTTCTACACGTTTTTGGTAGCCTCCATCCTCTCTCCTCTTCATCCTCTTGCTTATGGTGTTTGTGAACCATTAGAGGAGTGACATTTGTGACTCTAAGCATTCCAAAGTCAAATCAAGGAGATTTGGGATTGTTATTGCTACATAACAATCAAGGTAACATTATAAACTTATTCATATGTTAACATGATTACATATATGCTAGAATTAGGGTTTATAGTCTTGGATTCAAAGTATGTACAATAGAGAAACCTAGATCCAAGCTTAAGGGTTTGTATGAGCACATAGGATGTGTTATGCCAAAAACCCATCAGTCGAAACCATTCAACTCAATGGGAAAAAATCCTGGTAAAATTTATTCTTGTTCAAATTGATGATGATGATTTTAATGCAATTGCTAACATGTATGAATTTGCCACTGACAACTTCTACAACTAGATCACTATCAAGTTTATCTATAGGCAATGCTACTCTTCCACCAAATTTGTGTGATATAAAGGAGTAATTTGCTCTAAAGTCAAACAATATATTGGTGGGAAATCCATTTAAAAAAAGGTATCTTAAGCGACATCTGTTTCATCCTTTGGTGCTTCTAGGGTCATTTGGAATGCTCTTGCCTTTGGCCTTGGCGAAACATTAGGCCTTGCTGACTCTTTCTTCTTCGGGAAGTCCTTAGAAATGTGCCCTAATTCATTACATCCATAATGCAACCTTGTGTTGGATGCACACTAATTGGCGTATTACCCATTTTTTCCACACTTGTAACAAATGGCTTCCTTGCCATACTTTCCAAAGTGCTTCTTTTTGTACTTCTCACACCATCTTGCTTCACCACCTCCTCCTCCTCCAAATTTCTTAGAACCAGACATCGAGAACTTACTTTTCGTGTTGGACCATGAAGAGCCATCAAATTTCATCTTTTCTCCTACCCCAGCTCTCTCTAGACCCTTCTCCCTTATCTGGGTCTCAACATTCTTAGCTGGCCAGATGGAGACTTTCAAGGTGGTTGCTTGTTTGACCATGGTTAAAGTCTGCCGGTAATCCATTGGAAAACTTGTTGACCTTGGAGAGTTCATTTGGAACTAGGTAAAGAACAAGCTTCATTTTCTCTGTAAAACTTGAAGCATACTCGGTGATGTTGATTCTTCCTTTCTTTAGGTTCTGAAACTTGTTGTTGATCTCCAGTAGATCCTGCTCAGAGCAGTACTGCATTTTTAGTTTCACCAAAAATCTTCCCAAGACATCTTGCTAGCTTCTACCTTGGGCATGGTATCAACTAGTAGCTTCCACCAGATCAGTACCACTGACTTTAATAGTGTAACCGTGAGAGCGGTCTTCTGTTTGTTGTTGTGGTCGCAACTTTCAAACATCTTCGCCATCTCATATATCCAATCCATGACTTCAAACGATGTTGGGCTTCCAAAAAGACTCGGTGGTTGCCATGAAATCATTGTACTTGCACCCACGTCCATGATTTACTCCATTGGGGTGGTTTCTTCTACCCACTTGTGGCTCAGCTTGACTTACGATCTAACTATAGTTTCCTTCCTCTGACTATTCAATGTTTAGTTCAGGTTGTACGATGGGTACAGTCAGTTCATCCCTGTTGTCCTACAACATTTGTCTCATCTCCTTTCTTTTTTCGGCCATCATAGCCCAAATCATTACTGAGCAACTCATTAAGTTGACTAGATAGTTCCTGCATCTCAGCTGGTGCTAATCAGTAGGGCGATTTGTCTACTTGGGTAGCTCCTGGGACTAAGTCGATTCTGAACTCGAATTGTCATTGCAGAGGCAATCCTGGTAGTTCTGCTGGAAAGATATCAGGAAAGTCGTGTACTACCGGAATGTTCTTCATGTCTTTCGTTTACTGGCTCGTATCTACAACGTGAGCATTGAATGCACGATATTCCTTACGTAAGTCCTTCTGTGCTTGAATGCTTGAGACGAAACGAAGGCTCGTGTCGGGTTTGTCGCCGTATATAATAAGAGTTTTGTTAGATGGAGTATTAAGGCGAACAACTTTTTCATAACACATGATGTCGGCATGATGAAGACTCAACCAATCCATGCCGATTATGACGTCAAAACTTTTAATTAAGACCGCTATGAGGTAGATTGAGAAGGTATGGCTATCTAGAGTTAGGGTACATCCTGTTGGATTAATGTCTAAGTCCATAACTATAATTGGTAAGACTTGACCCGACCCGGCATGGTCCATTTGGGTTGCATACCATCATGCACTTGGATAGACTATAATGAGAGAAATAAGACACTTATGGTTATTAATATATTATAAGTTCTAGTATATTAATAATAAGAATAATAAGATTATTTAATTAGTATTGATCAAGAATTAATCTAGGATTAATTAAGTGATCAAAAGAAGACTAATTAAATATATGGGTTGATTGTGTAAATCATCCATACTTATATAGTGGGCTAATGCTCCATGGATAATCAAGTTGGGCTAAAACCTATAGGATGGTCCATGGGTGCTCCATAGTGTATTTGAACCCATGGATCCAAGGAAATGGAAAGCCATGACAATTAAGGATTTACCCTAATTGTAACACTATATAATGATATTATTCTTGACAAAAAATCGGCCACTAGAGAGTGTAACAAAGGGCTAGCCGATTTCATGAAGTGTAGGACTCTCTCAAGTTATTCTAAGGGTTTTGATGATTGTGATTCCATTTGAGGCTTCCACACTATTGGGGCTAGGCACTCAAGCTTCATGAAGACTTTCTACATCAAAGAGGTATGTATTCTATCTTGTTATATTCATGTTTTGTATGATAGATTAGGATAATACCTTGTATATTCTTATTTGCATGTATAATAGAGAAAACATAGATCCAAGGTATTTAGGGTTGCATATACACTTAGGAGTGTTAGAATGCTCAAAACCCAACAGTGGTATCAGAGCCTAGGCTTGTTTTCTTGTTATACTTGCAAATGGAGCTGAAAAATCGAGTTTTGATGCTGTCAGCCCAGCAGACTCGCGGAGTCCATGAAGGGACTCGACGAGTCCAAGGCAAAATGCATCCAACTCGCCGAGTTATGTTCATGCACTCGACGAGTTGGACCCCAGACAACATATTTTCGAGGTTTTTGGCTAGAAATGGGCTAGGAACATTACCCTACGTTGTTTTTGAACTTATAAACTTGTTTTTTAATGTGGTAATGTTCATGCTAATCCATTTTCAAAGATAATTGTCAATAGATTCATGTTTTGTATTAGTTTAAGGTTTAGACTAATTACATGAAGAAGTTTGATATGAATTATCTTGTTCTTATGAGTTGCTTAGATTAATAGAAAAGTTAATTGAAATAGTTGTTTTCAATCCATTTTAATCTAAGAGTTGAGTATAAAATGTGTTTGTGTAACTTGTCCTCAAGTTACATGAAGAGTCACATTAAAGACTCATAAAACTCATAAAAGTTGGTAATGGTTACAAAATGAAGAGTCTTGTGTCATTGAATTTTTTTTTATGACTCCATAACTTGTCCTCAAGTTATGGAAATTCAAGAGTCACTTCATTAATAAATAAATAAATAAATAAATAAATAAAGTGTAACCTTAATTAATTCCATAAGTTATAAAAATAAAGAAAAGTTAATTCTTTTATTTGTTTAAAGTCTTCCATAAGTTATGGAACTTGAAGAGTTTTTGGATTAAAGCTACTTTAAACACATAAGTTATGGAATTAATTAGTTTTGAATAGTTTCAAAACTTGCCCTAAAGTTTTGGAATTTGAAAGTTTTCTCTTATGAATACTTTAATTCCAAGTTAGCCCTTAGAATTTTAAAAGAAGTTAAAATTCAACACTTATACTATTTATAACATTAATGGTTAATTATAAGGTGGGTATAAGGTTGTTGCCTATAAAATGGTGACTTAATGGGTGTCCACTCTCACCCACCGCTTGCTTGATCGGTGGAGGGTCGTTAGCCGAACGGGTAGGACAATGACTTTAAATTCTCCCTTCATTAAAAGTATTAATGATAAATACTAAGTAACTAAAATCTTAATAATTCCCAATCTTAGTTACTTTAGGAAAAATGTGAATTTGGTGCTAGCCCATGGAATTCACACTTTGTACCTTACCAAGTCGTTGGTGGAGCGTGTGTGGTTAACCGGCACACTAACTTGGACTAGTAAGGACCACGAAGGGTGACTTAATGTTTTTCATAGATCAATGGAGCGTGTGTGGTTAACCGGCACATTGATTAGGTGATAATATTAAGGGTACCAAGTGAATTGGTATGGTTATTCACACCTTGTTTTGTGATCCTCAGCATCCCAGTCACAAAATTTGAGAGGGCACACTCGAGATTGAAACATGCCATTGAAAAGTTCAATGAATCTCAAAATATCTAGGAATTTCAAATCCAATTAAAACCTAATAAATTATTTCGTTTTTCATGGTGGAAATTGGTGAATCGTCATTCGCCTACCTTCAAATATTTTATAGCTTGGATTACGGCATCCCTCTTCTAAGTTATAAAATAGTTTGTTGGGTCCTAGCCTTAATATTTCATATTGGGTGTCATATTAAGGACTTTAAATCAACTATCTTGAATATCTCCCAAAACATGTCTGGTTTAGACATTTATGATCTTCCCAAATCTCTTGAAGATGATGTTCCTCAACATCATGCTTCACTTCCTCTATCTCCTCCAATTATTCTCCCTCACTCACAAGTTCTTGAAAAGTTTAAAGTCACTCAAGCCCTATTGGCAAGTTAAGGTCTTGGTGTGGTCACATCTTGGAGATGTAGTCACATATTGACAAGACGGGAGAGTTGGGTGTCAAAGTCTCATGAAAGTTGGATGTTCAATCACTTTCTTAGTAACATAGCGGGTCACTTTGGGACTACTATGAGACAGACTATGACACGAGCCTTAATGATCTTATCTATTTGCTTTGTGCTGTGGAATCAGCAATGATTTGGAACACTAGTAAAGCAAATTTTGTTAGAAGATCAACTTCCCAAACCTTAAAAGGACATTGGCAATGGTAGCATTGGATATCTAGAAAAGCATTTCTCTTCCCAATGGAAAGGGATCGGCCATAGTCAACTCGGTTGACCAAATGGTAAAGAGAAAGGCTAAGTCTGAGATAGTCTCATGTGCCATTATCAAAGGGTCTACATGTGTTTTGTTGCCAAAGGAAGGGGCATTGGTTGCGAAGCTGCCCTATTCACCTGAAAGGTCATAAGGTTGATGAAGTCAAGAGGTTTGACTCTACTTCAGTTAAAATCCACTGACTAACTCTATTAAGTTCCTATTTGGAGATTCTTATTACATAATGTGAATGGGTCACATGTTGATGTTCTTTTAAGAATCAAAAGAAAAGATAGGAAGCTTAAAGAAGTATATGCTGATTTTGATTGCGAAGATGGGTTTCGATCGCATGGTTCGGTAATCAGAATTTTGAGCTATTGCTTAAGAGTTATAATATATTGCTTATGAATAGATAACAACAAGTTTTTCATGTGGATTGTAAGGATAAGTTTTTCCGCAAAGTTTTAAAATAAAAAAAAAGGTTTTGATTTTATTTATTTTAAAAATATCCTTACAATGGCATCTGTGGAAAATTGTTGCTTATATGTTTCCAGTAATAGCAATATTGGAAAGTGGATTTGATTCTTTCATTTGTGGTAGTGTCTGAATTTACCAAATGAAGAAAGTTTTCCATCACCCAAGTTTCAATTGGACAGAAACTTGGAATCATACAAGTTGTATTGTATGATGAATGAGAATTTTCATCTTTGAAAAATTAAGACTAATTCTTTGATCACATGTATATGTGAGTCAATTGAAGGACTAAGGAATTAGGTACACTGGGTGTGCGCTGGTCAAGGTCCACCACAAAGATTGATTTGTCGTGATTTACTAAAGATTAGTAAATATGATTACACTTATAAGGTTAAGTATAATTCTGTAACATTGAAAAGGTTCCAATGTATGACAAAACAAATGAGAAGAATTAAATTAGGCAGAAAGATAAAAGTTTCTCAAATCTGAAAAGATGGGAGAGTACTTTAGTATCAGTTTTATGATCATCTTAATGATTTAGAAACCATATTACAAATTCATACTCTAAGGACGTCTTAGTGCATTGTTATGGCTAAGAAGAGAGGTCATGAATTGTTGAATTGGTTAAGATCAAGAAGATGAGTCATACTTCGTTCCAAAACAATTCTTAGAGTCATACTCCAAGATTGTAACATTGAGTGACATAAAGTAAGGTTTAAAACACTTATCAAATGTAGTGTGAAATGTTTCTACTCTTGTACAGTTGAGATTGGTAAGTTGTGATGTCTTGGATGAGACAAAGACCAACTAAGACCAATTGTGTGAAGTGTTAGTCTTGATAAGAATCCGCACTATCCCTTGAATATTTGTTTTGTCAAGGAATGGTTCTTGACTAGGAAAAACTTATATGTCAAGAGGACAGTGGGAGCCTTAAAGATCCTGAAAGAGTTTCAAGATTTAATCAAGAGTGAAACCTGTAATTTATCACTAGCACACGACTTAAGGTTTGCAACCTATCGTGTTGACATAATTCTTATTTCTGTACCTACTTCAAATAAGTTGAATTTACATGTGAGTTATCAGAGTTCAACTTGGAAGCATTGGTGGGCCTTGTGTTACCAAGGTGACAAGAAACTAAGATTGAATAAGTTTAATCCATGTAGGGCTGAATTTGTCACTAACCTTATCTTGTGATTATGGTTTTGGCAAATTCGCATGGATAGGAACTCATACACTATAAAATCTAAGTGTCATAAGGTTTCTCTCCGATTCATGAAAATGATGGTGAGGAAACGCTTTCACTAAATAGATTTTAAGTAGATATCAATTGTGTCATTTGCATTTTCAAAAGTCATTAGTGGAGCGCGTGTGGTTAACCGGCACACTAACGTGGACTTGTGAGAAATGGCAAATGCCTAAGCAATTGAGACTATGATTACGTCATCCCTTTTCATAGTTCTGAAAATTGTTTAGACACACATGTGAGCTATCTAAGAAAGGGTGTATGAATCTAAATTTCAGAAGTCCAGCAGATTTCTGGAAATATGTCAGAGCTAGTGGGAGCATAAGTGTTATGCTGATAATCATCATGTTAGTGGGAGCATGATTATTACGTTTAGTATTGAAAGCTAGAAATGTTAATTATAGAAAACAAAGTTTCAATCCGTGAAGTTGCAGGGGTTGAAAAGTTGTTTTGCTATAATTAAGGGAGAGGAAATTATACTTCATTTCAATTCTAAAGCTTAGATTGAGATTTTAATCATCTTTAGTCAAGAATATATATAAGAATTTTATGTCTGAATGGTTCGACTTAAGAAAATTCTATATATATTGTGTTTTCAAAATTCGATTATGATTACGGCATCCCTCTTCATAGTTAAATTTTGAAAACATGGCAAATGAAAAATATTGTAGCAAAAGACTGGTCTAGTGTCATGTCTTTATGTCAAACATCATGAATAGTATCCCATATGCTTCGGATATAGGATCGATTTCATGTGCTATAATATTCATCCTTTCTAAATTTTCCAAATGCTTAAGGCATTTAGAAGGGAAAAGTCTAGAACTGGATATGACTAAAGTGATTAAGCAATTGTCGAGGACAATCTGAGGTTCGCCAAAGATTGGTTGCTCAGGGACATTTGGAAGTCTAGTGTTAATTTTGGTAGGACCATATTGACATTTTCTGAAAAGAGGTAACTCTTGTTCGGAAGTGATAGTCAAATGGGACTATGGAAATGTCTCCATAGGTGGAAGTTATTAAATCTATGTAAGATTAGGAAACTTAATGCAAGAAGGATGTTCCCAAGGAGCTGATCTCCTTTGGAATGCTCTGTAGTGGTTGTTGTCAAGTCTTTCTGACTTCGTGCATAATCATTACAAGAGGATCAATGCATATAAGTTTAGAATCTAACAGATTTCAGTAAATGACATAAATTTGGAATTCTTGCATTTACAATAAGGATTTGGGATTGTGAAATGAGTATCATTGGAATTATGTTCAATTTATCTACATCACAATGTAAGGATCATAGACAAACATAGTGTGCATACTTGGGGTATGGCATAACTATTGTTTAGAAAAACAAAGTGTACATGCTAGGAGCATGAGACGACTGTTGTTTTTATTCAAGTCTTAAGTTGATTATTTGAAACATTGAATAATGTGTAATCAATATGGTGATAAATAAAAGGTGGTTCTATTTATATTCAAAAGGGTTCTGAGAGCATATTAGATTCGATTATTATTGTGTTTCACTTTGCATGTTTTGACTTCCAAAATAGCTAGGTTATTCTTTCCGAATGACTAAGTTATTTAAACAATCCACAGTCGTTCATATGTTGGAAGTAGGTATGAATCAAGACTGTCATGAATCGGGTTTGTAGATGGCTAAATGGGTTTAGTCATGGCAATGGTTGCTACAACATTCATGAGTAATCATAAGTTATGAGTATTGGAATAAACCCACGCTCACTTGTATCACTTCATGGAATTTATCTCGAGTGATCGTGAGACGGTAATATCATATAAATCTTCAAATCTAGAGATATGAGTTGTTACCTATGAGTTGGTTGTGCATTGATTGCACGTAAACGCATCAGTAACTTGATGTTATAAAACGTGCCTTTGTGTACAATTCAACACGTAGTAGAACAAGCATATGAGTCGAAGTTTATCTGTTCCTTCTAGAAATAGAAGCGATATCTGGGCCCCTCGATGATTTTGTTGTGACCTATGTACCGGCCGGTCAGAACTGAATTGATGTGTTCGATTAAGTTCTTTGTCAAACAAATCGAAAATCGGGAAACAAACTGCTGGATAATAAGTACGACGTTGTTCCATGTATTTGTCCGGCTGATATCATGAGAACAGAGGATTATATGATCCCTTATCTAATGGAAAGTCATTGACAAGGTCAGAGTTCATCTACAAGGTCAGAGTTCGACAGAAGCTTTTGAGAGCTACGATTGTCGGTTGGTTCCTGAAGTCATACGCAATAATAGTTTTAGACTTATCCAAGTGGGAGACTGTTGGATTAATGTCTAAGTCCATAACTATAATTGGTAAGACTTGACCCGACCCGGCATGGTCCATTTGGGTTGCATACCATCATGCACTTGGATAGACTATAATGAGAGAAATAAGACACTTATGGTTATTAATATATTATAAGTTCTAGTATATTAATAATAAGAATAATAAGATTATTTAATTAGTATTGATCAAGAATTAATCTAGGATTAATTAAGTGATCAAAAGAAGACTAATTAAATATATGGGTTGATTGTGTAAATCATCCATACTTATATAGTGGGCTAATGCTCCATGGATAATCAAGTTGGGCTAAAACCTATAGGATGGTCCATGGGTGCTCCATAGTGTATTTGAACCCATGGATCCAAGGAAATGGAAAGCCATGACAATTAAGGATTTACCCTAATTGTAACACTATATAATGATATTATTCTTGACAAAAAATCGGCCACTAGAGAGTGTAACAAAGGGCTAGCCGATTTCATGAAGTGTAGGACTCTCTCAAGTTATTCTAAGAGTTTTGATGATTGTGATTCCATTTGAGGCTTCCACACTATTGGGGCTAGGCACTCAAGCTTCATGAAGACTTTCTACATCAAAGAGGTATGTATTCTATCTTGTTATATTCATGTTTTGTATGATAGATTAGGATAATACCTTGTATATTCTTATTTGCATGTATAATAGAGAAAACATAGATCCAAGGTATTTAGGGTTGCATATACACTTAGGAGTGTTAGAATGCTCAAAACCCAACACATCCTATGTATATACTGCTAGTGCTCTCAGTTTTCTCATTAACCATTTCTACAGTGAATGGTTCTTTAAGTGTGCATGGTTGTTGTTTAAGTAGGCGAGCAAATTTGTGATTTACGAAACTTCTCTCTGCTCCACTATCAAATAGTATGCATGCATAAGATTTATCGAGGAGGAATGTACTAGTGACCACTATATGGTCGGCAACTACTTCCTCGTGGCCTATAGCCAAAACTCTTTTCACTCGACCGACATTCCCTGCCTTCGGGCAGTTCCTTTTGTAGTGTCCCACCTCGCCACAACCGTAGCAAGCCTGGACCACACCAGCGCTGGGGACTTGGGTGATTGGCCTTGCCGGAGCTTTGTAGAAATGGACAGTGTGTCCTTTCCTGTTACAGTTAGAGCATTCCCTTTCTCGTTAGGGGCCGTTGTGGTGGAAGTTGCATTTTTTGCACTTTGGTAAGTTTCCAACGTACTGCTTTACCGGAGTAGCAGCAGTAGGTGCTATCGCAGCATGAACCACCACAACTCTCTGCTTTTTGGCAGCCTTTTGCTTCTTCTTGTCATCCAAGGACTTCTGCTTGTTATCAGTGGCTTTGGAGGGTTCTGAGATGGCTAGGGTTGTTAGTGTTGATGGGTTATGGACCCCATGGTCAATGAGCCATTGTGGCAATTGCTTGGCACTGTCGAAGGTAGCAGGGTTTGAAGCTAGTACATTCCCCTGAAATGGAGGCACCACCCCTAGATATACCTCTCTATTTTCTTTCCCTCCGTGGGAACCATGTTGGGACATAGGGCCACCAGCTCGCTGAATCTGGCGGTATAGGAAACTATTTCGGAGCCCTTCATGGTTAGGCTCCATAGTTCTTGTTCTAATTTCTGGATTTCACCCTGCGGACATTATTCTTCAATCATGAGGTCCTTCAGGGTTTCCCAACCCATACCGTTTGCCACTATTAGAGTTAGTGACTTGACATGGCTATTCCACCATGTCAGGGATTTTTCCTTAAAGGTGTAAGCAGCAGACTTGACCATGCTCCCTGCTGGGCAGGAGCAGATCTCGAAGATCGACTCCATCTTTTCGAACCATTGCGAGAGGGAAATGACTCCGCCAGTCCCTTTAAAGGACTTTGGCTTGCAATTGGTGAAGTCCTTGTAGGAGCACTCTCTCGAGAGCACAAGGATTTCACATTGAGTAGAATGAACAGGTGTTCCACTTCCGTTGGCACTAGTAGAGTGATATTGAGCCATGGCTGTTGCCACAGCCACAACTACTACAACATTTAGAGCTTCCGTATCGATTAGTGGAGGAGGTGGTGGTGGAGTTTGACTTTCCAGCGTGCCTCTGATCGGACGTTTGCAAGGTGCCATCTTATAATGAAAGTTTATAGAGATGATGATAATAGTAAGAATAAATTGTAAAGTATGACGAGAGTGATCCATGGACTAAATCGCCATAGTCCAAGCGTTATGATTAGATACTGCCAATATTACTGGTATTAATGATGTAAACGAGTTCCAGAAAAATGACCTAATAGTAGGTCTTACATCAAATCACATAAAGGAAAATGTTGACAACTTAGTATTCTAGATAGTGTACTGAAAGACAGAAATATTTTACAGGAAAGTGCTTCCTAGAGCATACATAAGAAAGGCTATTCCTTAAACAAAAAGATGAGTTAGACATTTTCTACCGGCAACGGGCATTCCTCGGGTGAACACTTAGATCTTCCAGTTGATGTAACACCTCTTGAAGATGTCGCTCACGAGCTCTTTGAGGAACTCAAAGTCTTATGACATCATCTCGGGATGCAGCTAACTGTTGCTGCAGAGTCTCATTGGCTCTTCCGGTCCTTTCTATAGCCTCTTCGAGTTAGCGAATGCAGACCGTGTTAATGCCAGAGTTGGCATCAATTTCCATGACTCGGTCGGTGGCTGCTCGACCTAGCTCCACATTCCGAGCAATCCTACGGACCATGATGGGTAGAGCTCGGCTAGCTGAGCCACCCACGCTTAGGTTGTAAAAGCTTCGGTCCCCATTGTAGGGTAAGGGTTGACACTGTTCATGTTGGATTAGTGTCTGAGTCCATAACTATTTTTGTATGTACTTGACCCAATGGTGCATGGTCCTTTTGGGTTGCCTTCACCAAAGCAACTTGATAGGATGAATTATGGAGAGAGAGAGAATTAATTATTATTTATTAATATATTATGAGAATAATATGTTAAAGGAGAAATTATATTGTTTAATTCATATTAGTCAACAATTAATTAAGAATTAATTTTGTGGCTAAAAGACATTAATTAAACTTAAGGGAATAGAACTGTCAATTGCATGATAGTTGAATATTGGGCTAATGGACTCCATATTAGAGGGGTGGATGAATTCTATGGGGAAACCCATTAGAAATCGTTCTAGGCCTCTAAGGAAGGAGTCCATGGGTTGCTTAGGGCCTAAGCGGTCAAATTAGGGTTTCCTTGTTAGATAACCCTAATAGCCTCATTATTTAAGGACCCCTAGGGCACCAAAAACGCGGCCAACTGATTCCTTAGGGTTTCTACACATTTTTGGGTGCCTCCTCTCTTTTTCTTCTTCATCCTCTTGCTCTTGGTGTTTGTGAGCCGTTAGAGGAGTGACACTTGTGACTCTAAGCTTTCTAAAGCCATTACAAGGAGGATTTGAGATTATTATTGCTACATAACAATCAAGGTATGATCTAAAACCTAATTCATATATTAATATCGATTATCATATGCTAGATCTAGGGTTTAAAGTCTTGGATGAATGCATGTACAATAAAGAAACCTAGATCCAAGCATTAGGGTTTGCATGAGCACATAGGATGTTCTTATGGCTAAAACCCATCAGTGGTATCGGAGCCTTGATTAGTTTCTATTATATTGATGCCTTGATTATTTGTTCAAGCTTTGAAAATCGTTTTTTTGTGCCCCTGATTGATGAACTCGGTGAGTTCCATAGTGGACTCAGCGAGTAGCTTCAACTCGGCGAGTTCAAACGTCAATTAGAGCTGATTTCAGGATTTCATGTTGTTTTACTTAATGATACTTGCCTTAATTGCTTTGGGTCATTAATATATGAATTTTATCATATAATTGAGTATATGATTGACTAAAAAAAGATAATTACCATTTGATTGAATGATAATTTCCTTATATGATAATAATTGATTATTTAAATTAAATTGGTAAATTGTCTTGCAAGTAATATTGAATAGGTCAAATTTAGATAATCATTAAATTAATTGTTTAATTTAAATTATTTGCTATTTGATCCTTTGTGTTTTGAAAAGTTTCAAAACTTGCCCTCAAGTTTTCGAATTAAAATTTTTTGATTAAAAGTTTTGATTTGAAATATTTAAATTCTAAACCCTAATGATTTGAAATGTTTCAAAACTTGCCCTCAAGTTTTGGAATTTAAATTTTAATTAAAAAAATTTAATTTTAAAAGGTGTTAAATTCTAAAACCCTAAGTTTTGAAAAAGTTCAAATTGCACCCTTATGGTTTTATTAAATTAATTAAGTGTATAATTAAAAGAGAGTCAATAAATCCATAGTGATATGGTTTACATTTAATTAAATTAAAAGTATAATTTATTAAATTAGACCACATAGTATTTTAATAGTGTAAAATACACCCTTAAACTATAGATAACATTAAAAGTCTAATATTATATATGTATAACTTAAAATGCTAGTATTACCGTTAGTAGGCCTCATTCACAAAGCTGATCTATTAGGGGTGCTTAAGGAAATTGCCTATAAAATGGCGATGAATGGGTATCCACTCTTACCTACCTCACTCTTGACTAGTGGAGGGTCGTTAGCTGAACGGCTAGGATAGGGCAAACCCTTTCTATTAAAAGTATAATCAAGTATAAAGTAACTAAATGTTTTATACAAAATTTCCAATCTTAGTTACTTTCGGCAAAAGTGAATTGATGCAATTCCATGAAATTACACTTTGTGCCCTTGCAAAGACGTTAGTGGAGCATGTGTGGTTAATCGGCACACTAAATGGTTCTAAGCAAAGGTAGTAAATGGTGACTCAATGTTTGTCATAGTTCGGTGGAGCGTGTGTGGTTAACCGACATATTGAATAGGTAACTTTAACATTGGGGGCACCATGTAAGTTTGCATGGTTATTCACACCCTGTTTTGTGATCCTCGACATCCCAGTCACAAATCGAGGGGCATATCGAGATTTTAACATGCCATTGAAAAGTTCAATGACTCTCAAAGGATCTAGGAGTTTTTCAATACATTTAAAACTTAATCTCCTTTTCGTTTTTCATGGTGGAAAATTAGTGAATCGTCATTCACTTACCTTCAAATGTTCTGCAATTTGGGTTACGACATCCCTCTCCCAAGTTGTATAGTATTGTGTTGGGTCCTAGCCTTAATATCAATCAACTAACTTGAATTTTCTCCCGTTTTGTAAATGTCAAAGTATGATAACTATGGTTTTCCTAAATCCCGTGGAACAAGCTTTCCACATGAAGATGATATTCCATGATTCGATCGACGAACACGAGATCATGCTTCACTTCCTCCACCTCCTCCTATTATTCTCCCTAACCCACAAGTTCAAAGGATTGAAAAGTTCAAACTCACTCAAGCCATTTTGGCAAGTAGACATGACGAAGGAAAGTCAGTGTGTGCACACGTCTTAAAGATGAAGTCACACATTGATAGGTTAAGAATGTTGGGATCCATTGCCTATGAGGAGTTGGTTGTTGACTGGGTTCTTCAGTCGCTTCCTAACTCATATAGTGAGTTCGTAAGAGAGTACTATATGATGAACCACGACGTGACCCTCATCGATCCCACCTATATGCTTATTGCTGCTGAATCAGCAATGATTTGGCGCACTGGAAAAGAAAAGTTGATTGGTGAATATGCCTTGCAGACCTCTATGGATATAGGAAATGGAAAAAAAAGGCATGTCGTGGTCTAAAAGTTTGATCATAAGGGAAAGGCAAAGTCTGAAGTAGTTTCGTGTGCTGTTCCAAAAGAGTCAATTTGCTTTTATTTACAAGAGAAGGGGCATTAGAGACGAAGCTGCCCAGTATACCTGAGAGATCTAAGAGATGGGAGAGTCAAGACGTATGTCTCTACTTCAGGTAAACTCCACTATCTAACTCCATTAAGATCCTATTTAGTGATTCTTAATACATAATGTGATAAGATTACATTTGAATATTTTGCAGAATCAGAGAAAAGGAGGAAGCTTAAAGGAAGAGCAAGATGAGTCTGATCACGAAGAAATGGATTACGATCGCATGGATTTGAAGATCAGATTTTGAGCTTAGGAAGTTATGATAGAGTTGTTAGGAATATTTGATTACATAGTTTTTCAGTTGATTTTGCATTGTAAGGACATGTTTTTCGCTGCTTTTATGAATAAAATAAATTTTGATTTATCTTATTTATGTATATCCTTGCAATGAAATCGTTGTGAGAAATTGATGTTTGTGTATTTCTATAAATGGATGTGATTCTTAGTTATGTTATTTATAGTAGCGTCAAAATTTCTTAGTAAGGAAAGATTCCCATCACCCAAGTTTCAAATGGACAGAAACTTGGAGTCATATGATTTGAATCATGTGATGTATGGAAATCTTGGTACTTAGGAAATTAAGACTAATTCCTTGATCACACAAGTATGTGAGTCAAGTAAAGGACTAAAGGAATAGAACATAATGTTGTGCACTAGTCAATTCCACCACAAATAACAACAAAACTATTCATCATAATTTACTAAAAGTCTAGTAAATGTGGTTATGCTTACAAGATTAAGTAGAATTCTGAATCATTGAAAAGGTTTCAATGAATGGCAGAACGAATAAGAAGAATCAATTGATTCTTCTTAGGCAGAAAGATAAAAGTTTCTCCAATCTAAGAAGGGAGAGTACTTTTGTATCAGATTTTATGATCGTCTTAACGATTAAGAATTATATCACAATCGATTCTCTAAGGACATCTTAGTGCACTAGTATGGCTAAGAAGAGGAATCGGAAATTGTTGAAATGGTTAAATAAAAAAGGATGAGTCATACTTCGTTCCAAAATCAAGTCATAGAATCGTACTCCAAGATTGTGAATTGAGTGACACGCATTCATCAAATGCTAAGTAGAAATTTTTTTTCCTACTCCTACGCATTTGAATTTGGTATGTTGTGATGTCTTGAAGAAGCCAAAGACCAACTAAGACCAAATGTGTGTAATGTTTTGTCTTGATATAGACACACACTAACTCTTGGATATTTGTTTATCAAGAAATGTTATTGATAAGAGAATCTAATATGCCAAAAGGTCAATGGGAGTCTGAAGATCTTGAACGGATTCAAGAATTAATCAAGAGTAAACACTAGTGCACGAATTAAGGTTTGTAACCTATCGTGTTGACATAATTTTGTTTCTGTGCCATTCCGGTTTAACTTGACTATGCAATGTGAGTTCTATGAGTTCTCATGTGGATTGCATAGATTCAAGATGCCCCAATTAATGGAAAGTACATTGATAGGAAGGGGTAATCTTATTGACAACTTGGAAGACATGGTGGGCACCCGTGCTGCCACGAGGCAAGAGTTGAATTTTGTTTTGATAAATTCACATGGAAAAGAAAACATGCATCTTAAAATCTAAGTGTCATAAGATTTCTCTCCGTTCGTGAAGAAATTCTTTCACTAAGAGAGATTTTAAGAAGATAGTGGTTGTGAAAATTGCGTTCTCAAATTCGATTATGATTACAGCATCCCTTTTCATAGTTCGAATTGTGAGGTTTGGAAATTGGTCTGAATATTTGAGGACTTAGTATTGTTCAGACACACACATATAAGCTATCTATTGAAAGGTGTATGAGTTTAAGAAGCTTGATAAAGGCTTATCAGCTGTTTTCTGAATACATGTCAGAGCTAGTGGGAGCATAAGTGTTATGCTTGTATGATAATAATCATCATGATAGTGGGAGCATAAGTGTTATGCTTATATGATTATGGAAAATATTGAAAGATAGCAATATTAATTATAGAAAACAAGAGTTATACTTTGCAAATTCGTAAGGGTTGAAAAGTTGTTTTGCTATAATTAAGGGAGAGAATATTATGCTTCATTTCAAATCTAAAAGGCTTAGATTGTGGAATTTTATTAAATTTAGTCAAGGATACATAGTGTGTTCTCAATTTCGATTATGATTATGGCATCCCTCTTCATAGTTCGAATTAGGAGAACGTGACACATAAAATTATGGCTGAAGATTGATAAAGTATCATATCTTTATGTAAGACATTATGCATCGTGTCCCATACGCTTCCGGTATATGATCGATTGCAAATACTATAATATTTGACCATTCTAAAATTTTCCAAATGTCTAGCGCATTAAGAGGGAAAAAGGACTAGAATCAGTTTTTGACTAAAATAATTAAACAACTATCAAAGGACGATCCAAAGTTCGCTAAAGATTGGTTGCTTGTGAGTAGTTGGAAGTATGGTATTGGATGGACCATATCGACATTATTATGAATAGATAAGATTCTATTAAGAATAAGTTGTTATATGGAAAATATGGAAATGTTCCTATATTGGGAGTTGGATATTAAGAATCTATGTCTAGATTAGAAACTTTTATGCAAGAAGGATGTTAAAAGGAATATACTTTGAGTAAGAGACATCATATCTATAGAATTGTTTCTGATAGAGATTGGCCAAGTCTTGATAATTTTGAGCTATGACTTTACGAAAGGATCATTGCATAAAATGTTAGAATCTAGCATATTCTATAAGTGGCAAGAATTTGATTTTCTTATGCTTATGATCAGGATTGGGAGTTGTGAAATGAATATGATTGGAAATGTGTTCATTTGATCTATTTTACAAAGTAAGGACCATAAGTAAACATTGTGTGCATGCTAAGAGCATGGGACAATTGTTGTTATAATTCAAGTAAAAAGTTGATTACCCAAAAGAACAAATAATGAGTAATCAATATGTTGTTTAAATAAAATGTTTTATTTATACCCAAAGTTTGGGACCATATGGGATTAGTATTATTCTTGTGTTTCACTTTACATGTTTTGACTTCCTGAATAATTAAATTATTTCAGAATAATCAAATTATTTGAACGGTATACAGTCGTTCATATGTTGGAAGTAGGTATGAATGAAGACTATCATGAATTGGTTTGTAGATTGCCTAAACTGTATTAGACATAGCAAAGGTTTGTTACAACGTTCATGAGTGCTTATGAATATGATTTGAGCAATGGAATAAACCCACGCTCACTTGGATCACTTCATGGATTTTATCACGAGTGATTGGTGAGATGATAATATCTTATATTCTTGAAATCGAGATGTGTGAGTTGTATCTTGCGAGTCGGTTGCAAATTGATAATATGTAAACGCATTAGTATCTTGGTGTTATAAAACATATTATTGTGTGTGATTTGGTGAGTGAGTGCAAGCAAGCATTGAGTCGAAGTTTATCCGTTCCTTTTACCCAAAGTGGGATAAAAGCGATATCTGTAGGCCCCTCGATGATTTAGTGATGACACATAAACGATTGGCCAAGCCGGGACTAATTTGATGTGCTCAATTGTAGTTTGTTGTCAGTCGTCATAAATCGGAAATTGGGAAACAACATATAGACAGAGAGAATGATTTAAATCCATGTCTCAGTCTATACGATATCTAGAATGGAGGAATATATGATCCCTTATCTAAAGGATGCATATGTGATAAGATTAGAGTTGACAACGGCTTTTGAAAGCTACGATTGCGGATCAGGATCTGAAGTCATACGTATAATAGTTAGTAGACTTATCCAAGTGGGAGACTGTTGGATTAGTATCTAAGTCCATAACTATTTTTGTATGTACTTGACCTGATGGTGCATGGTCCTTTTGGGTTGCCTTCACCAAAACAACTTGATAGGATGAATTATGGAGAGAGAGAATTAATTATGATTTATTAATATATTATGAGAATAATGTATTGAAGGAGAAATCATATTGTTTAATTTTGTGGCTAAAAGACATTAATTAAACTTAAGGGACTAGAATTGTCAATTGTTAGATAGTTAAATATTGGGCTAATGGACTCCATATTAGAGGGGTGAAAGAATTCAATGGGGAAACCCATTAGAAATCGTCCTAGGCCTCTAAGGAAGGAGTGCATGGGTTGCTTAGGGCCTAAGCAGTCAAAGTAGGGTTTCCTTGTTAGATAACCCTAATAGCATCACTATTTAAGGACCCATAGGGCACCAAAAACGTGGCCAACTGATTCCTTAGGGTTTCTACACGTTTTTGGGTGCCTCCTCTCTTATTCTTCTTCATCCTCTTGCTCTTGGTGTTTGTGAGCCATTAGAGGAGTGACACTTGTGACTCTAAGCTTTCTAAATCCATTACAAGGAGGATTTGAGATTGTTATTGCTACATAACAATCAAGGTATGATCTAAACCCTAATTAATATATTAATATCTATTATTATATGCTAGATCCAAGGTTTAAAGTCTTGAATGAATGCATGTACAATAGAGAAACCTAGATCCAAGCATTAGTGTTTGCATGAGCACATAGGATGTTCTTATGGCTAAAACCCATCAGTTCATCACTCCAACGACTCAATTTTATCACCCACAAGGGTGTGGGACCTTGAAATGCTGGTCGGGGGTTGAGATTTGGGACTTGACCCTCTTAGGGTAGGTTGTTGACTTCTAGCTCGGAGTCAGAACCATCAGAAAAGCCTTCAGCGTGGTGATCATCCAAAGGTATTGGATGATCATCTTCTGGCTCGTCTTCAATCCATCCATCATTGCCTTCATTTGGGAAGTACGGGTCACCAGGAAGATGGAATCTATCCATGATATCTACGCAAGAAAAGGGGTATAAAAATCTAATATAAATGGACGTAGTACTTATGATAATTATAAGACGATCCTTACCAATTACTTCAATACTTGCATAGTACATACCAATTATATGAAATTAAAATAGGATAGACCTTCAAATAATTAACCCTAACTCTAAATCCACAACAAAACAAGGAACGGGAGGTAAAGCAAAGACCACAAATTCTACGTCTATGCCATCTTAATCTCATATAACCTAAGTGTATCAACTTAGCAACTATTCACCTACTAGTAAAGACCTTTTTAGTTCTCAGATAAGTAATTATAGTAACACAAAATATTCCTATAGTATTTTAGGTTTATGTTTTGTTCTAATATTCTCATTGTAGTGGTGTTCGTAAGTATCTAGACTTGTTTCCATATCACAACCATTCTCGGGAATATGCTAATCACTTCTCGGACCAACATAGTTGATCAGGCTATGTCACTCCCATAACTGACCATACATCCCCAAGCCTACTTGTGATATTCAACAATCGTAATACTTTTGTTCTATCCCAGTGACATTGATTTTAGTATGAATGCAGGTACGTATACTTACTTAAATATTTTATTATTTCAAAGTATAAACTCTTGGTCCAAGTATTTTAATCCCATTGTGTTTATAGTTTGTATCACTTTTATGGGTTAATATACTTAATTCACTATAAATAATGCTCTGATACCAATCTGTCACACCCCAAAACCATAACGGCGGAATCGTTTCAGGGCGGATGGCGTCATGTACAATATCACAACACATAATAATAGTAAACAAGAAAACAACATCATCCATTGCATTAATAAGGTATTTTAATACAAGTGTGTTCCGTATAGTTTATAAGACACCCAAAATATGAATCAAAATAAAATATAAGCCTTGAATGTGCTCTATCTTCTGAAAAGCTGGCATCGGTAACTGTCTACTGATGACCTAAGAATACAAGTCATTTTGAAAGAGTTTATCAGCTTTAAAGTTGGTGAGTTCATAAGTATTTTAGTGTCATTGTTTGTATGAAAATGTTTGTAACAGTGTTTGAAGTATGCATTTGTAAATATTTATAGTAAAAGTTTGTGAATGTTTGTAAATGTTTGTATATCCTAGAAAATCCTATATTTTCTACTAAAAGAAGCCTTCTAGCAAGGCCCGACTGTTTTGTAAGTTTGTTTCTCACAAAAGTGTATAATTTTCCCAAGTGTGACTATCATTAACAAAATATAGTTCGTACATTACCACTTATGTGAGAAGATCACAATGTTAATGTAAGGGGAAAATAATATAGTACTGTAGTATTATATTATAGTAACTACGGTTGTACTAACTACCTTAAACCGGTGATTAAACAAGGTATAATTTGATATGATTGTACCATACTATTGACTAAAAGAACGACGATGAAAGACGTCGGAAGAAATGACATTTGACACCCATAGACATGCATGTCCCACTATAGCTAGCAGCAAGGTGTAGGATAGTCAATCCAGTATAGATCTATATGCAAATTCACACTCTCCCTCCAGAAGACTATGGATACAAATCGAGCCATGGCAGAGATGACATGCCCCGAAACAGTGGTTCACATTTATGTTATAATATACTTGTATATGTATTGTATGTACTATAGTATTGTATGCTCTCTCGTATAGTGTAGTGTATGTATTGTTTCTCGTTATAGTATTCTCTGTCTGTTTCTCATCATAGTATGTTTGTATAGTTCCTCATAATAGTAAGTTCTCTTAGTTTCTCATCATGGTATATTTGTATAGTCTCTCATAATAGTATGTATTGACTCATGCATGAACTGACTCTTTGTATGCTTCATTGAACTAGAAGTAATGAATAGTATCTTCCTAAACTATACCTATTATACTTTACTAGTAGAATTGGTTGTATGACTGAATGTATTGAACTGAGATAAAAGCCTTTATATCTATACATATATACATAATATATAACTAAGGGTCCAACGACACTCGGACAAACAATAGTGTACTCTAAGTCCACAACTAAACAAGGAACATGAAATAAAGTGAGTTATTAGTCCTAAGTCCTTCAAACCTTACTTATATAACTATATATGTATTAGACATGGTTTTGAAAATATATAAGTTTGAAAGCGGTAAAAGAAAAGGTTTGGCATATAAGATTGATTTTGGTAAAGAGTTTAACTTGTAGAAGATTTTGAAATACAGTTTGAAGTAGTTTGGTTGATAAAACAGTTAAAAACATAGTAAATCCATTTGTTTGGTAGTTATTAATCACATATGATTGATATAATAACTACAATGTTTCAACTTGTATTCCCCCACCCCCCCCCAATAAAAGCATTTAAAATCATTTAAAAGGTTGATTAAGGGGTATGAACTCACCTGTAATAAGTAGCTTGGGTAAACAAGTGGTATAGGATGCTTGGTGTCAAGTGAAGACTTGAGCACAAACACGGATCCTAGTTAGCACATAATTACACATATATGCATCTAATTAGTGATTAAAAAACTAATTTAGCAAGTATAGACATCCTAGGACATGGAAAACACTTTGATTCAAGTGTTATAAGTACAAAGGGTTGAATATAAGAGTTGTAGGGCTTCTCCTTGGAGTTTACGGCCCAAGTGTTAACTCCCCATGAGTTCACGGCCAAGGGTTTGCGGCCCTAATGCGTTTACAGCCGTAAACTCATAGTAACTTGTACCATTTTGATGTTTAAGGTCCTTTACTCAATTTGGAATTGTTCTAGACCTAGTTCTAAGGCTAAGGAAAGAGTTGTGGCAACTTTGCATCAATCATTAGGGTTTACGTCCAAGGGAGATTGTCTTGGCCGTAAACACCCTTTGTTTTTGCTTTCATGGTTTTTTCAAGTCCTTAATTCATCAACCTAACTAAAAAAACATGTATATGAGGTAGGGACTTACAATTTGAAGGCCATCGGATGGTGTTTTCATCCCAAAACACTTAAGTGTTCTTGGTGTTCTTGAGGATCTTGAAGATCTAGTTTCAAAAGATGAAAGTTGTGGATGGATTCAAGCATGAATCAAGAAGAAGTGATGTATAACACATAGATGGAGTGATTTACTTAAATTTTTGGAAGATTGGATGCAAAAGTCTCAAGATCCTTGATATAGAATTCCGAATTCTTGGGCTTGAAATGTGAAGAATGAAGAAAAATCATGTATATAGCATGAGTTTACGGACACCATGTGTTTACGACCGTAAACCCACATGGTGTGGCCGTAAACTCCACATGATGAGGGTTAGGGGTTGTTTTCTAGGTAACAACTTCACTTGACACTTCCTTTCACTTATTCCTTGGATGTATTAAGCTCAGAATGCTCAACCAGACTCCAAAAAGTGATAAAAGTTAGCAGAACAAGCTTGACTTTGATTGAAATGTAGGGTTTGTACAAGATAGAAATTTCGGGTTGACACAGGCAGTGACACCACTTTCTTTGTAGCCCAATAATTTGAAGACTTTTGACTCAGACTCGGATCAAAAGAGTAGTTCATCTAGAAAGAGATATGGTTCGCGTGAGGGGACTCGAACATGTTTTAAGTGTTGTCATATAGGTTATTATGCTCGTGAATGTAAGAAAGATATGCATATATGCAAACACTGAATCCATCTGTTCCATGTCAAGGCTGATTGCTTGTTATTGAGAGCTGGAGGAGGTGGAGGAAGAGCCCCAAAAGCTCCTAATGTTGCTCATCTACATATCACTGATGTACATGTAGTGTATGAGGGATAAAGAAGGTTCGAGGTAGAGCTTTTCAGCTCACCGCAAAGGAGGCATGGGATTGCCCAAGGTGGTGGTAGGTACATTTTGTTTACTTGTTCCTTTATAAAATATTGTTAATTTATTGTATGCGTATCTTAATTTCTATGTGATTAGGTACTTTCCTAGTCAACTATGTACCTGCCTTATTATTATTTGAAAGTGGGGATACACTCATTTTTGTCTCACACTTTTGGTGAGTAGTTGGGTCATAATGTTGAGAGTTTAGGAAACCCACTAGTGGTTGGGTAGCTAATGACATCATGGTGATGATTACTAAATTTTATTAGCACTGTATGATAAAAGTATGTGGCGATAGATTACTGATTGATCTGATCTTGATTGTGATGTAAGAATAATGTGTGATATTAGGGATAGAATGGATGGTGACGTATATTTCAAAGATTTTTTTTGTCAATATAAGCATGTGTAGGTTAGAACCCGAAGCGGGGGAGGACTATTGGTTTAGGACGATACCCGTAGGTGGAGCACGACGATTTGTTCAGTCGCGACGGCTCGAAGGTGTCTACATCATAGAAGAGTTGGATACTTAGCCTACGTAGCAGACATGCATGAGGTCAGGAGAAAAAATATGATTACGGATGTAATGATTGTGAAGGAGTTAACAAATGCTCTCCCCGATGAATTGTCAGGAACCCCACTCAAGCGTTAGGTTGAGTTCCATTGAGGAAAGAGAAGCTTTATGATAACTTTTCCAAATAAGGTACATTGAGGAAAGAGAAGCTTTACACTAAATTTTCCAAATGTAAGTGCTAGTTACGAGAGGTCTAGTTCCTAGGACATTTCATGAATCATAAGGGTATTATGGTCGATCCGGCCTAGGTTTTGGCAGTTATGCAGTGGGAGGTACCGAAGACTCCCACCAATGTCCGGAGCTTCCTTTGGTTAGTTGGGTATTATCAGAGATTCATTTAGGATTTCTCTAACACTACATTTACCTTGACTCGGTTAACAAGAAGGACAAAAACTTTTAGTTAGGGTGATGAACATTAGGCATCGTTTGAGGAATTTTGAAGACAACTATGGGAATTGCAGGTGCGCTTAGCCGAAACTCGGTGGAGAATCATTTTGGGGATTATAGTGGATGGAAGTGGTTACTTCTATGTTGGAGTTGATAGGTAAGGCACATGAGGTGGCAACTTTAGATGAGAACACCAAATAAGCTAGAGTCTCGGGCGAGATTCTGATTTTTACTTGGGACATTCGGGGTTTATTGACTCGCTATGGTCATGTTTAGATTCCCTATAGCAAAGGAAATAGGTAGATATTGATGGATGAGGCTCATAAGTCCAAATTCTCTATACATCTTAGTGACATAAAGATGTATCAAGACCTACAAGAGGATTACTAGTGGCCGTGCATGAAATGGGATGTCACCAATTGTGTAAATAATTGCTTGACATATCGGAAGGTCAAGGTTGAACAACAAAGGCCGCATGGCAAGTTGCTACCTTTAGAGATTCCTGTATGGATATAGGAACACATCACAATGGACTTGATTACCAAGATTCCCAGGACACTGTGAGGATTCGATGCAATATGGGTCACCAGAAACCGATTGACCAAGAGTGCTCACTTTTTGCCTATTGAAAAAAGCTTCTTGGTGGAGAAATTGGTATACATTTACTTGAAAGAGATCGGCATCGGACATGGAGTTTTATTTTTTCTAATCTATAATAGGTATACACGGTTTATGTTTGGAGAAGTTTCAAGAATAGTTGTGGTTTAATACAACTTTACACCCACAAAATGATGGTCATAGTGAGTATATGATCCAGGTACTCGAGGATATACTTTAAGTTTGTGCCATCGGTTTTGGGTGTAGTTGGGATTGATACCTTTGGTTGGTGGAGTTTTCCTACAATAACAATTTACATTCCAATATTGGCATGTCGCTATTTGAGCTATTGTATGGTAGGATGCACAAAATGACCATTTGTTGGGGAGAGGTTGGTCATCAATTTATAGGGAGCACGAACATAGTGCTTGAAAGAAATGAGTTGATCTAGATGGTGCGAGAAAAATTAGTTACTAAATAGAGATGACAGAAGAGCTACGCCAACTAGAGGTGATCAGTTTTGGAGTTCCAAGTAGGAGATTTTGTCTTATTGAAGATTTCACCATGGAAAGCAGTGATACAGTTCCTCAAAAGGGGAAAGTTGGGATCTCGATACATAGGTCCTTACAAGATTATTGCTCTAGTAGGAGAGGTAGTTTATCATTTGGAGTTGATAGACGAGTTAAGATTGATCCACAAAACTTTACATGTGTTTCACCTTTGGAAGTGTTTGGTGGATGAGACAACAATGGTTCCCCTTAAGGATATTCAGATTGACGAGAGACTAAAATTATGTGGAAAAGTCGATTACCATTCTCGAAAGGATGACAAAGACCCTATGGGATAGAGAAATTGGGTTGGTAATGGTCCACTGGAAGAATTAGAAGAGTTCAGAGTGGACATGGGAGCCGGAGATGGAGATACATCACATTATCCAAAATTGTTTGTTGGAATTGACATCGAGGACGAAGTCTGATTCAAGTGGGGAGAGTTATAACTCCTTAATTTATGGTATACATATTTTTTCAAAATTCTATTTATTTATTTATTTTAATATAAAGATAACTAAATCAATTGAAAGGGTTCTTTTTGCTAACTTTTCAATCTAAGTTATGAGCCTTTGGTATTTTCGAGCAAAAGTGACAATTATTTGAACTGGAGGTTCCTTTATGTAAAATTTGGACTTTTGTGTATGAAGGTCTCATAATTATGTGACCACCTCTCCATAGTAGACCATGAGGTGAAATTCGACTCTTTCTAGAATTGTTAAACCGTTTGTAAGCCCCAACCATCAATTGTGTACATGTATGTGTGTAATTATTGGTGACCAAAAAGAAGAAATTAGGAAAAGAGGGTGTTCAAGAGAGGTCGCGATCGGAAGAGAAAGGTTGTGGTGCGTGATCAATGGTGAGAATGAGAAGAGAGCTTGGTGGTGTCGATTTCTATCCAAGTAACTCTATTAATCTAATTTAAATTCCTTGTATTTTTTGCCTTAGGTCTAAATACCATTATCACCACCATAAACCACCATGACCATCGACCATAGCCACCAAAGTCGACCACCACTAGCTACCATGCTAGGGTGGCAGTGGGTGGTGTCCCATGTTACATTCTTATTAGCCTTGGTGCATTGGTTTGAAGCTGAAACCCTAATGGTGTTCTTCTCTTCTTGGCATTGTACTTTGTTTTCCCTTTTAAGCATTGTACTTAGGTTGTATTTGCACCATCAAATGGAATTTTTGTCATAGCACCTTATAGTCACTATAATGTATTCATTTCCAGTAAAGGATATCGCTTTTATAAGTTCTTAATCGGTTTAAATGTAAAATTAACCAAAAAAGTCAAACCTGGGTAATTATATATTTTACCCTTTCTGTCCAGTTTTGAAAAAAATTATAGAGCAATCATTGAATGTCAGATTTGAGTAATGTTTGTGCCCAAAGTTTAGGTTTTCAGTCTAGTGTCTCCATGATTTTTTCCTTGACATGATGATGGGTCTAACTAGGGTAAAGATCGTAATTTTCACCAACTGATCCGAATTTAGTTGCATTGACACCCCATCTTTTAGAATCCATAGTAAATTATAGAAAAAGAGTATAGTCTTCTACAAGTAGTCACTGGAATGCTAAAGGAGATAACTTCTGGAATATAGAAAAATATTGCAGTTTTGACTGCCTTTAGTTGTGCTAAAGTGGCCTCAAACAGACTTCTATCTTGGGTCATAATATGGAAAATGAGTAAATTATTTTATTTATATGTTTAGGGTGAAGGCTACACATTGATAATCTTAATTGCTATTATAGGAGGGTTATGAAGTAATTTGGTGTTGTTGGTTTCCTGGGCTACTAATTGAGGTCTACCCTGCAACTTAAGGACAGTTTCTCACAACACTGTGTGATGTTGTGCATTATTTACTCTAGCTCCTTTCTGCTTGTAGGATGCATATGTATAGTACTAGGAATTGTGAGTGTCTAGTGGGTGTACGATATTGGCTCGACGTACTGAGGAATATGCACACCATATTCGCTATAGGTATCGAGGAATACATACAGGAGGACTCGACGTACTGAGCTAGGGATCGAGCTTAGTCGGCGTGTCCTAAGGGTTCGAAGTATCGAGTAAGGCAGATCGAGCATAGGCGATGTGTCCTAAATGAGTATATTCTTGTTTCTAATTTGTTCTTTGACTTGCATGTATGGCTATGTGGTTGGTTGTTATTGGTATTCTTATGTTGGGGGTAGAGACTGTGATATGCGTGAAATTCACTAAGCTTTCTTCTTACCCTTTTCTCGTTAAAAATTACTGTTTCTGGATCGCCAGGTGCCAAAGATGGCAAGGAGTGACAATACACACTGGCTCGAAACTTGTAAAGGAGAGTTTATCATACAATTATTACCTATGTTTCCACAAGATTTTTGGGTTTTATACTTATGGTTTGGTTAGATATTTAATTGAATATTGGTATCGGTTTCTAAAAACTAAAAGAAATCAAACTAATGGTTTTTAATTAATTAAATATTGTTTTTAAAAATTTAATTTTCTGTAACTTTTGGGATGTTACACAATCTTAGAGAAATCTTGGATGAACCATCTAAAATAACATGTAAGATGAAGAAAAATCTAAATATTAGAGGGAGTTATCGAGAACTCCCATCACATCACAACCTTAATTTTGTCCGGATCAACCAAAATACCTTTCCGATTGACGAAATGCCCAAGAAAGTGAACCCTTGTAAGAAAACTCACATTTGGAGAATTTGGCATAAAATGTCTCCCTATTCAACACCCAAGAAAGTTCCTCAAATGCTCTTCATGTTGCTCATTTGTCTTTGAAAAGACCAAAATGTTATCAACGAACACAATCACCGAATGATTGATCATAAGTCTACACACACGGTTCATCGGATCCATGAACGCGGCGGGTGCGTTGGTAAGCCGAAATGGGATCACCACAAACTCATAATGGTCGTACTGAGTCATAAAGCCAGTCCTCGACACATCCTCCTTTCTCATCCACGTCTGGTAGTAACCTAACTATAAATCAATCGTGCAAAGTCAAGATGCACCCTAAATCTCTTTTTCAAACAACTCCTGAAGTTGAGTGCATAACTCCTTCATCTGTGGCGGTGCAAGATGATATGGTGTATTAGTTATCAGAGCTGCACCTGGGGTCAAATCAATCCTAAACTCAGCCAGCTTCTTTGGAGGCACACCCGAAAAATCATTGGGAAAAACTTCTAGAAACTCACAAACTATAGGCACATGGAAAACTGACTTCATCTTCTCCTCCCGGTTATCGATGATGTATGCCAGGAATACCATGCAACCATGGTGTAAATATATTTTAGCGCTCGCCGAAGAACACAAAGTCGATGTAACTTTGGCACCCTCGCAATGGACAGTTGGTTCTCCCTACTTGTGGTTTGAATTACCACCAAATGTTGCTCACAACAATCTAAGCCCCAAACGGGTCAACCAATCTATACCCATAATTATGGGTGTGCATAAACCACAAAAACCACATAAACAACCCACACAACAGCGCGTAATGCTTTTTAGAACTTTTGCAGTGTGGTTTGGGGTTTATAATTTTGTTAAAGCACATGATGCGGTGCGGTTTGCAGCTTTTACTACAAAATAGTGATTATATATATATATATATATATATATATATATATATATATATATATATATATATATATATATATATATAGGGCTATGTTATAATATGGATGGACAACTATTTTGAAGACGTCTCTAGAGTATTATTATATGAGAATTACTAAGAGAATAGGTTGGTTAGTAATGTGAATATGTTCAACCTCACACAACTATTGTCATTTTCATGCATTTTCACTAATTCTTATTCATTTTTGTTCCCACGCTTTGTTTTTCACTCATTTTCATTCTTACAGAATATGACTCAACAAACATCATGACAACATTCTGACAGAATAAGAATAATAATAAAAATTATATAATGACCTTATAGATGATTTAATTAGTAAAAATGCATAATAATGACAATAGTTATGTAAGATTGAACGTATTCACATGATCAAATAATATATTTTCATTGTCCTTCTTACAGAATTTCATTGTTTATATACATCCTCACAATAGATATCGTATATGTGTGTATGCGTGTATCTCTCTCTCTCTCTCTCTCTCTCTATATATATATATATATATATATATATATATATTAAAATTTTTGTACAGACGTACACCTTTTCTAAAGACAGTAATAGTATTTAGGAATGAAGCACACTAAACTAATCTTGTAATTAAAAAGTAAAATGGTAATAAAAGAAAATTACAGTAAAATGAATTAAATATGTTTTTTTAATATAAAAAATGGGTGCCTTGATTACCTAATTTGGGTAGTGAAAAGAGCTTATATGAACAACTTTGAAATCGCGGTGGGTTATTATAAGCTTTGTAAAATATTTATTCAAAAGTATTAGTTATGTGTCTTGCATAACTCAAAGACTTTACTATGTTTTGATAATTTAATAAAAATTAAAGGTTCTAACTAGTTAAAGGTACACTATTGTAACTTATAGAACTCCTGGTGCATCGAGTTATTTGGAAAGAGAAATTACATATATCTTCAATTAATTAAAAAAAATCACTTAATTTGAATGATTATAAATAATAGTTATATGATTAATCAACTCATTAAACTGCACAAACAAGGAAAATGCATAAACCACGCACATCAAACAACAACACACAACGAGGTTTAGAACTCTCGCAGTTCGGTTAGCGGTCTCCAACAAACTCAAATTGCGGTGCATTTGCGGTTTTGACTCTAAACCGCATCAAACTGCATCGTACACATCACTAGCCACAATCACACTAACATGTCCCATAGGAATGGGAATAAGGTCGATAGATAAATCTAAGTCGAAAATCTCTAACATACAATCGCGATAACTCTTCGGAGCTGAAACGGAACAATCATCGGCTAGATCGACCTGTAATCGATGATCAAGTGCTCCTAGAGCAACATCGTAGCTCCAACTGAATGAAGGAAATATGAAGGACCGACTCACCCCAGAGTCGAATAACACTCAAGCAGGTGAGGAATTAACTAGGAATGTTCATCCAAGCTGCATACATAAGCATATGAATAATCAACAGAAAAAGATAAATATATACATACTAGTAACAATATCAGGGTGCTCTTCTGGTCTCCTCTACAGTAATCTGATAGGCCTAAGTCTTGGCCTTTGGGCCTCAGCTTTTCCTTAGCGTCCATTGGTAATCCTCAGTGTCACAAGCGTTGGAGCTTTCGATGCACTTGCTGATGCCAAAAGGGGCACTTCGCCTTGAAATAGCTGACCTAGTTGTAGTCGATGTAGTCATGCATCCATTTCTTATAGTGAAAACGTTAATGCTCCTCCTTACTACATATGTAGCATCTAGTACTCGTAGCATGGAAAAATCGCTCATGCGGTTTCCCGCACTGTCACATCCTCCTCTGTCACTTATCACAATATTGTCCGCTTTGGGTCACTCGGCACGAGGACTTCCCAGGGGGTCACCCATCCTGGTACTACTCCCGCCCGAGCACGCTTAATTGCAGAGTTCTTATGGGATCTGCTGCCCTCACGGCTTTAAAACGCATTGTGACAAGGAAGGTATCCACACCCCTTTATAAGGAAATGTTTCGTTCTCCTTCCAAGCCGATGTGGGATCAGATCTAACCCACTTTCTTAAGTGGGTTAGATCTGATCCCACATCGGCTGGGAAGGAGAACTAAGCATTCCTTATTAGGGGTGTGGATACCTTCCCTATCACAACGCATTTTAAAGCCGTGAGGGCAGCAGATCCCATAAGAACTCTGCAGTTAAGCGTGCTCGGGCGGGAGTAGTACCAGGATGGGTGACCCCATAGGAAGTCCTCGTGCCTAGTGGCCCAAAGCGGACAATATTGTGATACGTGCCAGAGGGGGATGTTACACGCACTTTCCACACTTGGGGATCGTTTGTGCTCCAAAACACGAATCAGTAGCCCAGGGTTTATTAGCTTTAACAATATGGGTTTGAATATGGGGAAGCTTCCTCTACTTTTAGATTTCCAACTCAATCTCCAATTTTCGAGCCACCTTAACCATCTACTATAGTGTCTAGCACCTAACGACATTGAAAAACTCGAGAATCTTGGTCATCAACATATCAAAATACCTCATCATCTTCATATCCTCATATACCACATACTACGTACAAAACAATGCTCTCTCCTTGAATTTAGCGGTGATCTTAGTCACCGTCTCGATTGTCTACATAAGAGATAAGAACTCCTTAGCCATCTGTTTCACCTCAATCGTACACACATACTTTGTCTGTAACCTAGTAATTAAATCCTCCTAGGTCATGGTATCAATAAATCTGGTCCAAGGGCCTAGACAGCCTCGCCCCAACAATCTATGCCTCCCTCACTTAGAAGACATGATACGAAATCATGGAAACTAACCTCTCGGGTCAGAGATCCAACTAGTAAGAAAAGCACACTCCACATCATCTATCCAATGTATGTTGACGATAGGATCCTTTTTCCCCATGAACAAAATAAGTCCCACATGCATATAAATCAAGGAAAGAAACCTCCCGTGTCCGTTGTCGAACACATTTGACAACAATATGAGCAGGCACATATTACGCAACAAACATAGCTATAAGTTGAGCCTTAATTTTTTCAAACATATGAGGAAGTTCCTCTAGAATAACCCTCAAAACATCAGATATTATAACGTTGTGAATGTTTACATCATTCGGACATGAATCCCCTAGCCCACTGTTGCCCGATCCTGAACGTGATCCACTAGCTCGAATAGTCACCCTACTAAATCAGAAAGATAACAAGAATAATTTATAATGAATTTGTAGTGGTAATCCCCTATACTACTTCCCACCTAAAGGTTTCCTGAGCTACATACGCCTCATGTACTTATAGTAGTAGAGCCCATACTACATTCCACACCTATGTGTACTCATACTAATAATCTCTCCAAGGTTCGAATTTGCCTCGATTGACAACCATATGCGCCTAAACAAGCACATAACACTATACTTCTTATAACTTATAATTAGTATTGCCTCACTCGTCAATCCCGTACCACGAAAAGCCCCTACTAGTTCTACTAATCACCTTGCGAATGCAAGTCAGACGTAATCACAGGTTAGATAGACGGTCAAATAAATGATCATAACTGAAGCCCACAACCAAACAAGGTACATGAACTAATGGTAGCTCAAAGATTCTAACGATATACAATACTAATTAAGTACAACTCTAGAGAATTTACTTAGCAACTAACAACATAGAATGAACTCTAGATAGCACAAAGTAAACAAAATTCTAAGGCTAAAGGATGTTAGACATCAGGAAATTCTAGCATGAAATTCCTAAGAAGATCCATAGAGTACATATTAGCATGCATTTCTAACAGTTATTGAATCGATATATATATATATATATATATATATATATATATATATATATATATATATATATATATATATATATATAACAAGAATGGACCTGAATGTCCACATTGATCGGACTTGAATCCACTGGGCCACCGCTGCACTTATCGTATTTTTCTCCTATCAATAAAAAAAATTTACAATTGTTTTTTTAAATTCTCAAATCCTAGTTTGAGTTTGGAATCACACGAATGTTCATCTAAATCTCTCATACCATGTCTCTTATATCAACTTGTAAGGTCGTAAATTTGAAACCATTTAAAAAAGAAAAAATCATAAGTAAAGCAACCATTTTTCCCTAAAAATGACGTAATTATTTTTTTCATCCACAAATTACCATAAAATGTGAAAACAAGTATCAGAATATCAAAAAAAAAATCATAAGTATAGTAGATCTACGTGCATCACGGTCAAACTAGAGCTTTCCTACTACTAGATGCACAACTAAAAATGCATTTAATCCACAACTATAAGCATAAAACTTAGTCAATTCGCCAAGATACTGTAGCATACAATGCATAAAACAGTAATACCCATTTTTCATAACAGGTATGGTCATTAGAAAAGTAGTTCACACGTAGATGGGTCTGTGGATATAAAGTATGTTGAAAATGAAGTTTATATGAAGAATTTATGGTTATTTGAAAAGTACGTTGTTATTTTTGGAATGTCACATATTGACTATCTAGATGGACTGTCGCGATGGATGAAGTCATGGTCAATAGAAGTCAACGATTAGGTCACAATTCAAGTAGTAATTATCACGGTGTGATGAGGTGTCTGATGTTGGATACTTGCTGAGTGGGAGAGACACGTGTCAAGAGGGTGGGACATGTGGCAACAGGAAATGACACATGGTAGATGGTCAGGGTGTGCGACATTTTTCACAATGTAATGGCCTATTGGTTGCTTCATGATTACTAGAATTCTTGATTTATAAATATGGTGATATGTTTAATAGGGGAGGTTTGTCAATTGAATTTAAAGAGAGTGAAAGTGAGAGAGAGAGAGAGAGAGAGCAAGAGAGAGAGAGAGAGAGAAAGAGAGAGATAGAGAGAGATACATACACGTACATAGAGAGAAAGAGAGAGAGAGAGAGTGAGTGAGTGAAAGAGAGAGAGAGAGAGAGAGAGAGAGAGAGAGAAAGAGAGACCTAGAGAGAGATGGTTCTCAAGATTATAATCAGAGAGTCGGTACTAGAACGTGAGAATATTAGTTGCTGACTAACATGAGGTATCCGCTTTCTATGTTGTTACATTAGCTTGTTTTATAAAATAAATTACAATCAGTTGCTAAACATGTGTGTGCTACGAGAATTCAAGTTATGGTGTTACTAAGGACTCCATGATCGATTAGTATTATGGTTAAATAATTAGTCAGGACGGTGAGGGTTACTAACCCTAATTTTCAAGAATTACCGGATGAGTGAGTTTTTGCTAATAACTTACGAGGTTGTGTTATTTAGTATTTGTATTGTAGAGCTTGAATAGTCAGGTGAGTTTTGGTCAATGATCTTAGATCGTAAGTAAGTTATGGCAGGTTTTGAGGAACCTAATTTTTGTTAAATAAGTGTTCGGAAGTCGTAAGCTAAGAGGCAGCGAAGGTCAAAGACCAAAGTTGAAGTTACTCTAGTATTTTCTCGATCAAGTTCTTCATCAATCTCTTCTAAGGCTTGATATATCTCCGACTTCTAGTATTTTCTCGATCAAGTGGCATTACGAATCTTATATATGGGTTATTACATGATATTTTTTCATGGCTTATATCGTTAGCTTATTTGAATATCATTGTGACTTGGAGGGGGAGTTCTTAAAAGATAAGAAGTGATTTTGTTTCTTAATTCTGAAATGGGTTTTTAAGGGGGTTTGACTTTCTTGAAGATCTTTGGGATTACCTTAGAAAATGAAGTTTAAAAACATTACTTCAGTGCTTGGTTTATATATCCTAGAACCTGTTTTTGAAGACTATTGAAGAATCAAGATTCGTGAATCACTTTTGATATTCCTCGTTGCGAGATCTTTTATTATTTGCTAGATGCTTGTTTTGGAAGTTGAAGCCTTATCATCCATTCCATACTTTGAGGGAGAGAATGTTGGGTTCAAAATACTCCATGGATTATGGCAATGACCCCCCTTTGATGAAGTGTAGATTAAAAGCCCAAGACTTGTCTTATTCCCTATAATTAGGGTTTCTTATGTAGTTGTCATAATTAGGGTTAAAAGTGAGGAAAAATGTAGTTGTCAAAATTATGAGGTTTCTTATGTAGAGTTAGATTCTTTAGTCTATTCTGAAAGTGTAATTTTGAAACGATCCAAAGTACGACCCAAAAATTTTTGTTTTAATAATACTAAAAATCACATCATATATAATAAAACCACGGAATGAGCAACTCAAATGTCATAGTACTATGTCAAACAAATCTGTACCAATCATAGTAACATCCAAAATAAACTTCCAATATAAACTAATGTTGTGGTGTGTGCGATGCCATCAACCCGAGCTCTTCCCTTTGCTTGCGGAAGTACCTGAAACCAAAACTGAAACTGTAAGCTCGAAGCTTAGTGAGCTCTTCCAAACTACCACATACCAAACAATAACACATAACAACTATTCGGCCTAGCCCACTACATCAGACCGGAGTCTGGAAACTGCATCAGACTGAAGTCCAGAAGCTACATCGGACCGAAGTCCGAAAACTGCATCGGACCGAAGTCCGGAACTAACTAGGGCCTTGCCCTCAACATCGGACCGAAGTTCGGAAACTACATCGGACCGAAGTCCGAAACTAACTGGGACCTTGTCCCCTGCATCGGACCGAAGTCGGAACTAACTTTATCGGACCGAAGTCCGGAACTGACTGGGCATTAACATAGCATAACATAGACATATCAACTGGCATAAACACATATACTGCATACTGCATCGTACCGAAGTCCGGAACACATAACACAAAGACATGCTTGAATCACAAAGACATCAAACATACTGAACTACTGCATCGGACCAAATTCCGGAACTACTGCTAACTAGACGGGCCGACATTGTGGCCATAGACCCGTTCCCACTGGAAGGAAAATTCACCTTGTAACACTGGCTGCTGAAATGCTAACTGTAACGTTAACTGGATGTTGCTCCGGAATTGTCCAAATGAATGAGAAACAGATGGAAGCTAACTCCTGGATCTCCTTTCTCTTCTATGGACCATCTCTCCTTCCTTCTCTTCCAAAGCTTCCAAAATAACACAATTACACTCAAACTCAACAATGAGGCTAGGGTTTACAGGGTAAATGCTTTAAAGGTGCTGGAGGTTGGGGTGGAAGGCTATAAGGACATTTAAATAGGGTACAAACCCTTGAAATTAGGGCTTCATTTAGATAGGCGGACTCTCCGAGTCCTAGCGTATGGACTCGTTGAGTAGCTAACCCCAATTGCATGATTATCCCATGTCAACTCGACGAGTCGGGCTACAGAATCGTCGAGTTCCCCCTTTAAAAATTGAAATATACTTTATTTAAATTACATACCAGAAATGGGGCGTTATAACTCTCCCCCACTTATCTTAGACTTCGTCCTTGAAGTCTGTTGTTGTTGAATCTGAAAATAATTCTGGATAATGTTCCCTCGTCTCCCCCTCAGTCTCCCACGTCCACTCTGAACCCTTTTGGTGCTGCCACTGCACCTTCACCAACTGAACCACCTTGTTCCTCAAGGTCTTCATCTTCCAATCTAAAATCGCAACTAGTCTCTCGATATTATTCAGGCTGCTATCAACCTGAATATCCTCTAAGGGTACAACTGCTAACTCGTCCACCAAACACTTCCTTAGCTGAGAAACATGGAAAGTGTTGTGGATCTGGTTAAGCTCTGCCAGAAGATCCAACCGATAAGCAACCCGACCCACCCGGGCCAAAACTCTAAAAGGACCAATGAACCTGGGGCCCATCTTGCCCCTCTCTTGAAACCTGATAACACCCTTCCAGGGTGATACCTTCAGGAGGACCATATCACCCACCTCAAACTCCAAGTTCGAATGTCTCCTGTCGGCATAACTCTTTTGCCGACTCTGCACAGTCAGCAGTCTGCTACGAACTTGCTGGATCAACTATGTGGTATTGAGCACCACCTCGGTGCTCCTAATGACTCGCTGACTGACCTCGCCCTAACAAATCGGGGTCCCATAGTTCCTCCCGTAGAGCATCTCGAAAGGAGGACGGTCAATACTAGTGTGGTAACTGTTGTTATACAAAAATTCCTCTAGTGGAAGATACGTATCCCAACTACCACCAAAGTCTAGGACACATGGCCGAAGCATGCCCTCGAGAGTCTAAATCCTCCTCTCACTCTTCCCGTCCGTCTGAGGGTGGAAGGCGGTGCTAAAATGACGATAAGTCCCCATCTAGTCATGAAAACGCTTCCAGAACCTGGAAGTAAACCGGACGTCTCGATCTGATACCACTGATACAGGCACTCCATTTCGTGCTACTACCTCACGTACATAAATACCGGCTAGCTTCTCGGCCAATATACTCTCCTGGATCAGTATGAAATGCACACTCTTGGTCAGCCGATCCACTATGACCCAAATCGAATCAACCCCCCGTGCGGTCCTGGGAAGCTTATTGATGAAATCCATGGTGATATCCTCCCATTTCCACATAGGAAAGTCTAACGGCTGCATCTTTCCATGGGGTCTCTGGTGCTCTGCCTTGACCTTCCTACAGGTCAGGCACCTCTCTACGTACCAAGCCACGTCCCGCTTCATGTAGGGCCACCAATAATCGGGTCGAAGATCTCTATACATCTTTGTCGCCCCTAGATGGATGGAGAATCGAGATTTGTGGGCCTCATCCATCAACACATGCCGTACTCCTCCCCAATACGGAACCCAAACTCTCCCATGAAGGGTCAACAATCCTTGACTGTCATAGTCGAAAGAAGCTTCTTGGCCCACAATCCTCTCACACTTCTGCCTCTCCCCTTTCAGGCCCACGACCTAAGCCTCTCTAATCTACTCCAGTAATGGAGTAATCACCATCATCCTCAGACATATATCTCTAATCAGTGTCACCATCGCCTTTCGGCTTAGGGCGTCAGCCACAACATTGGCCTTGCCCGGATGATAAAGGATCTCACAATTGTAGTCCTTCACCACATCTAACCATCGACGCTGCCTCATGTTCAAGTTCGGTTGGTCCATGAGGTACCTCAGACTCTTGTGATCTGTGAAAATGGTACAACGGACCCCATAGAGGTAATGTCTCCAAATCTTGGGGGCAAACAACACTGCCCCCAGCTCTAAATCGTGTGTCGGATAGTTAGCCTCATGAGACTTCAACTGTATAGAGGCATAAGCTATTACATTCCCTCGCTGCATCAACACTACTCCCATCCATGTGATTGAAGCATCACAATAGACTATGAAGTCATCTAATCCCTCTGGCAGGGTGAGAATCGGTGCCTCGCACAATCGTTGTCTGAGGGTCTCGAATGTTGTTTGCTGCTTAGACCCCCAGCGAAACACCACCAACTTCCTAGTCTGTCGGGTGAGTGGATTTGCTATCTAGGAGAAGTCCTGGATGAATCTCCTATAATACCCTGCCAAACCTAGGAAGCTCCGAATCTCTAATGGAGACCTCGGGACCTCCCACTGCATCACGGCCTCGATCTTTGCCAGATCTACTAGAATACCCTTCTGGTTGACGAGGTGACCAAGGAACTGCACCTCGTGCAACCAAAACTCACACTTGGAGAACTTCGCAAAAAGTCTCTCCCTCCTCAGTTTCTCTAGCACCTCTCTCAGGTGCTCCTCGTGTTGCTCCCGAGTCTTGGAGTAAACCAAGATGTCATCAATGAATACTATCACAAACCGATCCGACATCGGTTTGCATACACGGTTCATGAGATCCATGAACGTGGATGGAGCGTTAGTGAGCCCAAAAGGCATCACCATAAACTCATAATGACCATAAAGGGTCCTAAAAGCATTCTTCTGAACATCCTCACCCATGACCCGCATCTGATAATAACCGGAGCGTAGATATATCATGGAAAACCAAGATGCTCCTTGAAGTTGATCAAACAAGTCGTCTATCCTCAGGAGTGGGTAACGGTTCTTCACTGTTACCATGTTCAACTCCCAGTAATCAATGCATATATGGTGTGAACCATCCTTCTTCTTCACAAACAGGATCGGGGCTCCCCATGGTGAACTACTCGGTCTAATGAAACCCTTGTCTAGCAGCTCCTGCAGCTGCGTAGACAACTGTGACATATCTGGAGGAGCCAACCGATACGGTGCCTTGGCTATCGGAGCCGCACCAGGGACTAGGTCAATCCTGAACTCAACCTGTCTCTTCGGAGGTATCCTAGGCAAATCCTTCAGGAATACGTCCGAGTAGTCTCACACTACCGGTACATCGTCGAATGTCGCCTTACCCTTCTCTCGGGCATCTAGAACGTAGGCGACAAACCCTACGTAACCCTGCTGAAAGTAGCGCCTCACTCTCGCTGCTGAGCAAAGAATCGGTCCGCGTTGTGGCCTCTTTCCCTGAATCACTAACTTTCCCCCACTTGGGTACGGACCCTCACTAACTGTAGCTCACAATCAATCACCACCCCATTGGGGCTCAGCCAATCCATACCCACTATAACCTTATTCCCTCGCAGGGGAATAGGAACCAGGTCTACTAAAAACTGCTCGTCGAATAATTGAAGCGAACACCCCTTATGCACTCTCGAGACCCTGACGATCCTGTCATCAGCTATCTCAACCTCAAGTGGACAATCCAACTCCCTCAGAGCTCTGCTAAACCTCTTTCTAAGCGCAAGTGAAACAAATAATCGGGTTGCCCCCAAATCAAACAAGACTGTAGCTGATAAGCCGTTCACTAAGAACGACATTATATATTGAAACACATAACTATGAGAACAATCAACAATCAACAATAATAAAGAGATGAAAGCAAATACATACCCATCACCACATCGGGATTCACTCGCGCCTCCTTTGTTGTCATCTGAAAAGCTCTACTCTACGCCACTGGCGCCTCACTTCGGCTTGGACGGCCGTCTGTAATCCTCAATGTTGCATGGGAAGGTGCTACCACCTTCCCTGCTGCTGCTGTCAAACTCGAACACTGTAACTTTTTATGTCCCCTCTGATTGCAATTAAAGCAAATCAGATCAGATGCTACGGTAACGATGGGAGTAGCTGTACAATCTGTGCTCATATGCGCAGTCCGGCTGCACTGGTAGCAACCGAGACTCCCTGCCTTGCACGCCCCATTGTGCAATCTCCCACACTTGCCACACCGACTGTGGCTCTACTGTCCTCTAAATCTGTGATCTAATACCTTGGGCTTTTTTTCCCGAACTCCGTGTGCCAGGACTGTCTCTGGCTTCCTCTTCCTCTCCATCTCTAAATAAATCTTTCTCTCACGAGCCCTAGCAATCATGTCATCCAGCGTTTTACAGCTGGACCGACTCACAAACGGGTGGATATCACTCCGCAACATCTCATGATATCGGGCCTTCTTCATTTCCTCATCAGCTGCGTACTGAGGAATGAGAAGAGCCCTCTCCCTAAACTTGGCGGTAATCTCCGCCACCGTCTCTGTAGTCTGAGTATGATCTTGAAACTCCTTGGCTAACTGTTTCACCTTAATGACCGGTGCAAACTCAACTCTAAACCTAGTAGTAAAATCAGCCCAAGTCATAGCATCAAGTGTTGCGTCATCCCCGATGACATGCTGAATCTCCACCCACTAATCTCGTACCCTATCCTTCAGAAGACAAGATGCTAATCTGACCTTGTCCCCATTGGGATATCTGCTAGTGCGAAAAGCATTGGCAACATCTGCCAACCACCTAGTACTCGTAATGGGGTATTGTGCCCCATGGTAGTTTGGAGCTCCACAAGCTTTGAACTCCCTGAAGGTGAGTGTGCGCGACCCCATCATGGTCGCCACCTACACACGGAATGTGATCTGCATCTCATCCATAAACTCCAAAATGCCCTCCTTGATCGAACGAAACATCACAGGATTCTACTCAAGTATGATACGAGTAACCTATGAGGTGAGAAACTCTTTGGTCTCCTCATCTAGATGCTCCCCCCCCCCCCCCCCGAGCCTGAACCGATCCCTCACCGGCTCCTGAACTGCCGACTGCTGGCCTAGGGCGTAAAAACACAATTCTAAAAACACATCATGATAAATGTCAGATACTAATATATCTCGAGGGATCGCTACTACTACAGGTTTCCTGGTCTTGCCTCGGCCTTCCTTGATTCGAGTACGGATCCTCTACTTTCAGTAGTACGGGCCCATACTACCTTCCACATCTATCCATACTTTTCTCAAGAACTGCCTCGATTCCACCAAGTTAGCATTACTGCCACTGATCTCAGCTACGCTCATCCTACGCTTGCCCTAAGGAAATCTTTGATTCAACCAAAACCAATCCTCAGCCGCTGAAGTCCTCCTTGTAATGCCAATTAGTTATAACCTGAATACCATCACATGTGACGAGGCTCGGATAATCCTTCGAGTAAGAGACTCGTCCCCACAACGGTTGGACTCAAACAAGAGCCGCAGTAGGGACAAACCCAACACTCTGAGATTATTCAACCCTGATCACATGTGATGTGACGTATTCACCTAATGGATAACTCCCATCACTCAAAGTCCCACAAAGCACAAAGCAAGCATCATTTGGACACAAGAAACTAATCAAGCAACTCTATTCTTACAACAAGAAACTGTACTAGCATACAATGCTAAGCTCACAATATCAGGCATAACCTAAACAGGCTATCCTACTACTGTCTACTCACTACTAGCATGCAGTTCTGTTAAAGCTGGAGCACATATATATCAAGCACATAAGGCATCCCCCTAGATCCTTAGTCCTATTCTAGCATGTTGTTCTACTGAAACTGAAATAGATAATCATAATATAAACTTGTATAGGTAATTTGGGAGTACTTACTTGAGCTCGACTGATTGCATGCACCAGACCCTTCTCTCTCTCTCTCTCTTTTTTTTTTAAATTTCCTTTTGCTTTTTCTAAAACTCTTTTCTTTATACTTTTTCTAAAATTGTTTTCTTTTCTCAAAATCCTTTTGTAAACATGGTTTTCCTCTTGAAAATTTTATACCATTTCCTTAGTTTGAGTTCAGACACACCCGGAGGTGTGCCCGAATCCCTCAAACCAAGGCTCTGATACCAACTTGAAACGACCCAAAATACGACCCAGTTTTTTAATAATAATAAAAATCACATCATATATAATAAAACCACGGAATGAGCAACTCAAATGTCATAGTACCATGTCAAACAAATCTGTATCAATCATAGTAACATCTAAAATAAACTCCCAGGATAAACTAAAGTTGTGGTGTGTGCGATGCCATCAACCCGAGCTCTTCCCTTTGCTTGCGGATGTACCTGAAACCAAAACTAAAATTGTAAACATGAAGCTTAGTGAGCTCCCCAAACTACCAAATACCATACAATAACACATAACAACTATTGGGCCTAGCCCACTGCATCTAACCGGAGTCCGGAACTAACCAGGGCCTCGCCCTATGCATCAGACCGAAGTCCGGAAACCAAATTAGACCAAAGTCCAGAACTAACTGGGAACTTGTCCCCTGTATCGGATCGAAGTTTGGAACTAACTGCATCGGTTCGAAGTCCGGAACTAACTGGGCATAACATAGCATAACATAGACATATCAACTGGCATAAACACATATACTGCATACTGCATCGGACCGAAGTTCGGAACACATAACAGAAAGACATGCTTGAATCAAAAGGACATCAAACACACTGAACTACTGCATCGGACCAAAGTCCGGAACTACTGTTAAATAGACGGGCCGGCATTGTGGCCGTAGACCCGTTCCTACTGGAAGGAAAAGTCACCTCATAATGATGGCTGCTGAGATGCTAACTCTAATGCTGGCTGGCTGCTGCTCCAGAACTGACCAGCAAAATGAGAAACAGATGGAAGTTAACTCCTGGATCTCCTTTCTCTTCTATGGACCTTCTCTCCTTCCTTCTCTTCCAAAGCTTCCAAACTAACACAATCACACTCAAACTCAATAATGGGGCCAGGGTTTACAGGGTAAATGCTTTGAAAGAGCTGGAATCTGGGGTGGGAGGCTATAAGGACATTTAAATTGGGTACAAACCCTTAAAATTAGGGCTTCATTCAGACAGGCGGACTCGCCGAGTCCCAACGTATGGACTCGTCGAGTAGCCAACCCCAATTGCGCGATTATCCAATCTCAACTCGACAAGTCGGGCTACAGAGTCGTCGAGTACACCTTTAAAAATTGAAAGATACTTTATTTAAATTACATACCAAAAATGGGGCATTAAAAATTTATTCCTCATGTTCATGAATAAATCGATTGATCATTCGACATATCTTAATAATTGTGTTTGTTCTTATTTTCCGCATCTTATTCATCATATCATTATTAGGGTTTTAATCGCAACAAAAATAAGGTACAACTACTGATTCTTGTTATTTATATTTTATGTAAAATTATTATTTTTGGTGGTGAAAATTCAAAAGCGTATGGTTTTTGTATGTAAAGGTGAAACGTTTGGAAATCGAACAGAAAGAGTGTTCATCAACGGTTGATAGATTAACTGAAAGGATTTTATAAATTTATTGTATGAAATATATTTTTTGTTATATAATGTATTTTATGTTGTGTTATGAGACATTAGTTGTCATTTTATTTGAACATTAGTAAATTTATAAATTAATATGTTTTCAAAAAATATATATATTTTAAAAAAATTAAAATTATAACAAGCTATGTGTGTCGTAAATGCATGTTATAAGGTTACGACACGCAAATGCATGTCGTCTTCCTTTATGATAAGGGCTTCCTTGATACGCATTGTGTGTCATTTATGCGTGTCATAATGTTACGACACACAAATGTGTGTCATCTACCTTTATGACAGGGCCTTCCTTGACACGCTTTTGCATGTCGTCTGAGGCTTTCATGATGCACAATGCGTGTCATTAAAGGATATTTTTGTAGTAGTAAAATCATTCACTTTGTAACACTCCGTTTGAAACAGAGTAATTAAATAATAAAATGGAACCCCAAGATGTAGATTTATATTTTATAATATTTTAAAATGTCCCTAAAATCCATCATATTGAGCAGGGTGTTAGTTTCGGGGAGCCAAACGATATAATTTAGACTTTCAGGGGTTCAAGTAACAGTTCCGGATTGGTTTTGTAAAGATTTTCAGAAGTCATGGAAATGAAAGAAAAGGGGACCGGGTATAAAAAAATCGTCACCCCGGTAAATCTTAACCGTGGGAACCTCACTCCATCCGCCACCTTCACCTCTTACCCCCTCCTGCATTGCTACCTTATAACCCCTAACCACCGGCCGCCACCACCATGCCATCTGCAGTTCGACATCGGAATGTCATCACCATTGTCGGACACCAAGAATAGTCGAGAGAGGATCATCATACGTGAAGCCTTATTCTACCATCACCCAACTCCCTCCCGCTCTCCGATCTGTTAAAGCTTCGAGTGACCGCCAATGTCCATGCTGATATCTAGAGCCGCTGTTGCGTCCACTACCGACGAAGACGAGGACCGACGGGAAAGACTTTTGTGGCCATTTAGGGAAGCCGGAAGAGCTAGAAAATAGGGCATCCTCGTGAAATCTCTCTCTTCTCTGGTTCGTTGCTGCTACACCACCATCCTTCTTTGCTTTTTCTATTAGCCGCCACCGTTGTGGCCTCTAGGGCTACTGCTGCCGTCACCGTGCACCACCAGGTGGGTGGTTGCATCTAAATTTCAAAGAAAAGGCATGTAGGTGTGTGTTGTGTCATTATTCTTTCATTGGTGTGTATGGCTGGTTGACCAGGAACCAAAAGAAAAACCACCGCCACCACCATGAGGTGGTGGCTGTCATCACAAACCGCCGCAGCTACCCACCTTCTTGTGTCTCCGCTACCGCCATATGCCATCAAGTGGGTGGCTGGATTCTTGTTGCAAATAATAAGTGTGTGGTCTTTTTGTTTGGCCGGAAACTCGAGAAAGGCCACCACCACCACCGTGAGCTGGTGGTTGCCAACTCCAACCACAGCATGCTCCAACAAGGGTGGTTGGGTGTGTGTGTATCTTATATTTGTGTGTGTTCATTTGGTTAATTCGTTGTAATATTTTATTTTGATTGGAACAATTAAGAAAAACTTGTCACCAAAACCATTGCCACCGACAGGAGCCGCCATTAACCACCACTATCCGAGGTGGTAGTGGGTGGTACCCAACTTAATTAATAATTAACTAACCTAAAAAACTTAACAAATTGGCTAATTGGATCACGATTGGGTCGAAGAGCCTAATTAGGGTTTTGAAAACCCTAATTTTGGATATATGGTTTTTGAATTGTCGGGACCCACATTTTGGAGGATCGAATTAGGATTATGAATTAAGCCCGACCACATTGTATGTATGGACTAGTGGAGTGGTGGACTTAATGGATTACGTCCTTAATGGGTTAAGAAGGAACACTTAGCCGTGATCGTCATTTTATGTTAAAAACCCTAATTGGGTTTTGGTTCTTATTGGGACACTTCTTAGACTGACTTGTTGTAGGTCTTTGTGGGCCAAATGAGGAACATGCTTATGGACTAATAAAATTATTGGGCCGTTGGATCAGGCCGATTGGAAAGGCTTGGACCCAATTTGGAAAATTGGGCCATAACAAGACCATAATTTAGCCCTGATTATTATGAGATATTGGGCCATCAGAATGCCAAGTGTTTGGACTAAAATAAATGGTTGGGCGTTAATACGCCCATATAAAGGTTTGGGCCCAATTTGGAAACTTGGGCTATATGTTGTGCATTGATTGATTATTTTGCTTTGGGCTTTAGAGTTTGAGTTTGGGCCTTGGTTTTGGACCAAGTTAGGTTAAGGGTAAAATAGTCTTTCACACCAATCATGGACTTATGGTTATGTATTGAAACCTAATTATTAACTGGGTGTTGTTTTGATATGGAATGTTTGGGAATCTGTCATCCAACAAGTAGGGTTTTATCCTCAGGACTTCAACAGTATGCGGTAAGTCTCCTCACCATACCAATGGGTCGAGGCACCAAGGCCAACCCATTTTGAGATATGTGGTACACTAGTTGAAATAGTGATATGTGGTATGTCAGTTGGTTATATGTTATATGCCATGTTATTTGTTGATTTGATATTTGCATGAAAGACCATGGGGGAGCCCATAACACTTAGATGTAAGACCATTTGGGGGAATCCATGGCTTTTCAGGTAAAGAACATGGGGGAGCCCATGACACTTAGATGTCAAACCATATGGTGGAGCCCATGGATTTCCAGGTAAATACCATGGAGGGATCCCATGACACATATATGTAAGACCATGTGGGGGAGCCCATGCTATCCTGGAGTATGACCTTGGGAGGAGCCCACAACATCCTTATATGTTATATGCATTGTTTATGTGATATGTGATATACTAGTTGTTTATATGATATGTGGTATACTAGCTGTTTATGGGATGTGCTAGTTGTCTTTGTGATACTTGAATGAAAGACCATGTAAGGAGCCCATGGCACTTGGATGTCAGACCATGTGGGGAGCCCGTGGGTTTCCAAGTGAAAAACATGGGGGGAGACCATGGCACTTAGGTGTAAGAACATGTGGAGGAGCCTATGACATCTTGGAGTAAGACCCTGGGAGGAGCCTACGACATCCTTATATGCTTATGTGACTGATATACCTTATATGATTGATATGGCCTATGTGATTGATATGGTTTATGCGGTTATGTAGATTATGTAGATTATGTGGGGTTTGCTCTGGGGAACTCATTAAGCTTCATGCTTACAGTTTGTTGATGGTTTTAGGTATCATCGGTTTGGAAAGTAAGAACCTGGCTTGATCGCAGCGCACACACTCGTGTTTCCGTAATATATGATTTTGGGATGAACTCTGATGAATGTTTTAACTAATCTTGTTTTTGGAATTTGGATTTAAAAGATATGTTTTGACGATATTGAAAAATGAAATTTTTACCCTTGATTTTGGGTCGTTACAAGTTGGTATTAGAGCCTTGGTTTGATGGATTCGGACAAACTTTCAGGTGTGTCTGAACTCAAGCCGAGGTTGTGTAAAGTTTTCAAAAGAACAATGTTTTTAAGGAGAGAATTTATAAGTCAAGAAAGGGTGTGGTGCATGCAATTAGTCGAGCTCAAGTAAGTTTCCCCAAAATATCCATATATGTTATCTGTTATGATTTGATTTATGAATCTGTGAATCGCATGCTACTTAGGGCTAAGAGAGATGCCTTTATATGTTGTATGAGCTGGTAGACTTGTATGCTAGTGTTGAGTAGTCAGTGATAGATTGGCCTGATATTTGGTGCTTGTAGTCTTGGGAATATTGGATGCCATGCTGGAATGAGAATGATTATCGGTATTAGTAACTGCTAAGTGTATGCTTTAAAAATTGTATACAATTAGGATCTTATAGCCTTAGAATAATTGATTTGGCCATCTTTCCTGTTCCTTGTCTGGTTGTGGTCCTTGGGTAGAGTCTATTATTCAACAGTTTATTAGATCTTGTTATGTGTATAATTCGCATACATAAGGCAGCCGACAATGAGGGTGGATGTTGATAGCATGAGTTGTGGTATGTGAGCAGAATGTTCTATGATAGTTTGTGGGTTGTAGATTACCCTAGGGTTGGCCTATGATGAGATTAATGATAGGATTCACCTGATTGTGAATTGTATGTGTCGACTTCTGGCAAGGTGAGCTAGCTACTAAGTGAATATGCTAGGTCATATGTGGCACAGGATGGATAATATCAGAGTGATGCATTTGGCCATATTGTGCAACTATCGTTTGAGTCTAACCGTTCTAGGATTGAGTCTGTTACTCGAAGGATTATATGATCTATGTTGCATGTGGCTATATTCATAAGGTAGCTAGTTGACATTACTAGGAATCTTTCAGCAGCTGAGGACTGGGTGGGTTGGGAACCTATGAGAGCCTAGGATACGCTCAAGTGAGTTAGTGGGGCGATTCAGTAAGGTTGGGAACCTAGGAGATCCTAGGAGTTGCTTTGGTGGATATTGTGTTGCTGTTTAGCAGACATTTAGTACATCTTGGGAGTAGGTGACTTATAGGATTCGAGATGATTTTGGAGGAAGGGATGGATAGGTGTGGAAGGTAGTATTTGGCTCGTACTACTGAAAGCATATGATTCATACTCGAATTGGGGAAAGTCTTGGGGAATCTAAGAAGCCTAAGCAAGAGAAATCTTGGTTATTATTGGACCATGGGGATAATTGTTGTGTAGAATGCGGATGAGCATGCAAAGGGAAGGACCACGGTTTGGTCCCGACTCTAGTGATGAGCTAGTTAGCGAAAGTACTGCCAGGATTTTGAGTTCACCTTGGATCTCTTGTATTAGGCGGAAATGATTGATTTTGTGATCTATTGCGCTTTTAACTGGAGACTATGTCTTGGGAGTAGATTGTAGCTAGTTTAGAGTAGAGGTTGCTCCAGCTTTTGCGGTTCTACCATTGACGATTGAGCTGGTGATTGTGTCAGGGTGCGAGACCCTGAATGATATTGACCCTAGAGCCCAAGGACGAAAGATTGATTTGGAGTACCTCAAGAAGAAAGGTTCATATCAGGTGTGTATATTGGAGGGTCCTGGGAAGAGACCCAAGATTTCGGATCAACTTTAGAAACGCCAGTAGGGCTGGATACCGTGCAGCACGAGCGGGAAACCGTACGACAGATTATCGCTCCAGGACTATGGGTTGCTACAAGCATAGCAGGAATTATCATGTCAGGAGGTGACATTATGAGTGGGTGCTCGATTTAGGGTATGTCTGATCCGATAGATCGGCGGTGAGGTTTGGATTGGTGTGATAATGCGAGAGTGTTGTGAGACTGTGGGGTAACCTGTAGCATTTACTGATCTATAGGCAGTGGTAAGATGGTTGTAAATTTGTATTTGCCTTCGGAAATCTTTGGAAAAAGGGCTACATGGGAAGTGATTAGATCATCCGATTGATTAAGAATACAAGAGTATTCTTTGGGATTGCAAAGCTGAGTTATCATTGTGTTTGGCTAACTATGGGGCGCTTGTGTTGTCGGCGTAGGAATTAGGAGCATCTCGCATACTGATGGAAATGGATCGGAGATCCATAATGCATAAGAGGTGAAAGAGCATCATCGAGTCCAAGTGGGGGAGAGACAAACATCTACTTAGGCCTAGGATATGTTTGTGAGAGTTTAGGAAACTCCCAAGCTCCGGTTGGCATCGCCTTAATTATGCATAGAGAGTAGTGGGAATCCATAGGTGCGAATCGAACTCCTAATGAGATATAGGATTCGACTCGAGAGGTGCGACGATCTTATAGTGGAGTGTGGAAAGGCCATGGATGGTAAGCATGGTTGGATGGAAATAATGATAGGCTGTGATAGGATCATAGCATTCATTGGTCCCAATTAGACTATTCATGTAATTGTCACAAGCATAAAATGGAGATAAGCTCATGCTTTGGGCATACTGGCCAGGATTGGTGTGACATCCCCATTTTCACGGCCAAAAAAGACTGATTTTGTTTATGCTTTATAGAAATCAGAATACTTCTTTTAATAAAAAATGTTGCAGAATTTGTACCCAGTAAAACATGATAAATTTGTTATCAAAGAATTTCTGAAGAAATATACTTATTCATTTAAAACATTGGGATGTCATCGTCAATACATAGACAAAAGCATAAACAAAGCTTACATTCATTATCATTAGTGATCTATATATCCTTAATCTCTTAGTGTAATGTGACTTCATATGAACATCTGTGATATAAATAAATTGAGTGAGTCAAGTTGGGAAACCTGGTGAGTACATAGGGTTTTCAACCCACAATAATATAATTATTATGTTTAATCATCAAACAGTTAACCTAATTACCCATCCCCGTTATCTTCTTTACTCTTAAGGATCTACCCTAAGAATCATTTATTTCTTGTTCATTCATTCCTAATGATTTTCCTAAGGAGTAGATACGAAGTCCATTGTTGTCAATGACACAACTGCTAGTTCTATCACTTTGGCGCAGCTGCCATAATTGTGACATTCTATATAAGGCGCAGCTGCTAGTATTGTCCTTCGAGCACAACTGCTAGGGTTATTTCGTTTATTGATAGTATCGTTTTCGAGAGTCTACTTACAATACATGGTAATGGATGACAACCACAGACTATTGTAGGGTTGTGAACACATCGTTCACAACACCTACAGGCTGCGAGCCTACTAGTGTTCCACTGGACTATCTAGAATAGTTCGTGGTTGTCATCCATACTCTACTAGATGATGGGGCCAACATTTGGGAACAAGTTTAAGATATATGGTTTGTGATTTTATATGATGATGATATTTATTGTTTTATTAATGATTTAAAAGCGAATTTTTTTGGACCATATTTTTGGATTGTTATACTTTCACCCCAAGCATGGACTTATGAATATGTTTTGGAACCCAATATTATATGGGTTTTGTTTAGACATGGACAGTTCGGGAATCTGTTATCCAACAGCTAAGGTTTTATCCGCAGGACTTCTGCAGTGTGAGGTGAGTCTCCTCACCATACCAACATGTCGAAGGCACCAAGGCCGGCCCATTTTGTGATATGTGGTACACTAGTTGATGTATTGATATGTTGTATGCCATTTGGTTATATGTTATATACTATGTTATTTGTTTACGTGATATTTACATGAAAGACCATGGGGGAGCCCATATCACTTGGATGTAAGACCATATGGGGAAGCCCATAGCATTTTAGGTAAAGACCATGGGGGAGCCCATAACACTTGGATATCAGACCATGTAGGGGAGCCCATGGCTTTCCAGGTAAAGACCATGGGGGAGCCCATGACACATAGGTATAAGACCATGCGGCGGAGCCCATGACATCCTGGAGTAACACCCTGGGAGGAGCCCACAACATCCTTATATGTTATATGCATTCTTTATGTGATATGTGATATACTAGTTGTTTATGGGATGTGTGATGTGCTAGTTGTCTTTGTGATACTTGCATGAAAGACCATAGGGGTAGCCCATGGCGCTTGGATGTCAGACCATGTGGGACAGCCTGTGGCTTTCCAGGTAAAGACCATTAGGGGAGCCGATGACACGTAGGCATAAGATCGTATGGAGGAGCCCATGGCATCCTGGAGTAAGACCCTAGGAGGAGCCCACAACATCCTTATACGCTTATGTGATTGATATGCCTTATATAACTGATATGGCCTATGTGATTGATATGGTTTATACGCTTATATATATATATATATATATATATATATATATATATTATGTGGATTATGCGGGGTATGCTCTGGGGAACTCACTAAGCTTTGTCAACCATGACTGTGAATTAACCTCTCCATTTTTCTTCTATTAAATTATTTTTTTCTTTTTATTAAAGCATCTTGGTGTTACGTGTTCCGGATTTCACATAAATTGAGTTTTTGAATTATACTATATTGTTCTTTTTCTTGGTCCTACATGTTCTTGCTTAGTGGTGTTAGTGGCTTCTCCTAATCTAAGGATTTCACATGATCTGTATTACTAACTTGTTAATCCATTGGATAAATGAGATAAAAAGACAAAAAAAATTGTCATATAAATATCAAAAAGGAGAAAGTCAAGTTTGATAATCGTTGGAAAGCAATCTACTATCTATTAACCAAAGCTTTGATGTTTTCCTGGAAAAAAAATAGTAGTGTTGACTATTCGAGTATTTCTATAGCAATTGGTCCTATTTAACTCCAAATAGGATAAGTTTTCAATGGAAAGAAAGATCAAAAAAATAAAAATAAAAATACATGTAATCTTGTCTATTTGAGATTTTTTTACTTCCCATGGACCTAAAGAAATATTAATTCTAACTTTATTATGGACTTCAAAGTCGTTAACTTTAAACTTTACGTGGATTAAGAACTCATAATTAAAAGAAAATATATTAGGCATACAACATCAGGTAAATTTGGACACTAGAATCAAGGGGATCAAAAATTAACTAGTAGATAGAATTTTAGGTGAAATCTCCATATTGATAACCAGAGAATGTAGATTAGCATACAAGATAGTAACTTTCATATGACAGTATAATTGTTGGTCTTTCAGGGGTAATAAAGACTTTTATTACCAAGATAAGAAACAAAACAAAGCAAAGGAAACTGCAAAGGGGACAAAAATTGACAAAAGACAGGGAAGGGTAAAACTTGAATAAACAGTTTTAAAAAAATTTGCACAGTGAACTCAGAAACACAGAGGAGAAGTAGTGGCACAGGGGGCAATTGAGGCAAAGTATTGTTTATTCACTGAGCAAAAACAAAAAAAATAAGGGAAAATATTGCAAATAGACCAAAAAAAATGGGGGTCAATTTCAAAATTTAGTCATAAAAAAAGGTTTTTCCAGATATAGACATACATTCTGCGGAGGACCCTCCGCGGAACCATGAAATCTCCGCGTAGAGGGGGTAATTTCGTAATTTCAACAATATTTTTTTAAGAAAAACGAAGGGGTCCTCTTTTGGTCCCCAATGATCCCTGTTCCTCCTCGTCACTTCGCATCGGGCCGCATAGGCTTTGATCGAAGACTTAAAATCCGGCGACGACGTCAACTCCGACGACGACTTCAACTTCAGCGACGACTTCAACTTGAAATGACTTCAAATTCGACGAAATTGAATCGCAAATCTCTTTCCGTCACCGATGGACCTCGAATTCCCGGATGTCATGGCCGATGGATATGGTTCCCGGGTATTTCTCACATTCTCATCTAATTAAAAATGTCGAAAATGTCGAATATGATTCAAATTAGAGAAAAACCCATTTTCTTACATCGAATATGTATACAGATTTAGGATTTTTAGGTTTAGGTTTACAGATCACAGACACATTTTTTGGATGATCCATTCTACGGAGGGGGATGTCAGTCCGAAGAGGGTGCTCCGCGAAGTGACGTGTTTCCTCTGCGGAATGTTATAATCCAACAATGCAGGACTCCGCATGGACTAGAGGTCACTCCGTAGAGAGGCCTCTGCGGAATGACCTCTAGCCTCCGCGGAGTGATGGTATTTTCATAATTTTTATATTTCTGCTTTTAAGTATGTTGCTATTTATTTCATAATGGTTTAATATTTATTTTACTTCGAATTAGTAATGTTTTAAATGAAATATATATATATATATATACACACACACACACACACATATATATATATATATATATATATATATATATATATATATATATATTTTGTGTAGCACGAAGATCTCGAACAAAAAGCGGAATTAACTTTGAAAGGCGTGGTGGGGATTATCATTAAAAAGTATTTTCCGCACCTAGCACAATCACAACGAGTATTATTCGAAGATTCCCCCTATGAAATATTCTTAGGAATGCATATCCCACATGGTGATCCCTTACTTGTAAATACGATGATGTTGCACGAAGTAAGGTGTCAACAAATATTTGAAATGGGGAAGTTTTCGTTTGATATAGAAGGGATCTAGTTGGATTTTGGTGAAACTGAATATATTCTAATTTGTGGTTTAAAAGATGGTCCTTATGTGGATTTACTCCATGAAGAATAGGGCCAGTCAAATTCAAAGCTCCGTGCTCGGTTGTTTCCAGATATTTTTGATGCACGTTTGCGGCTAAAAGATTTAGAAGAGTTGATTATGTCCCTGAATCATTTGGCACTACAAGATGAAGATGTTGTGGTGCTTATCCAACTAGTTTTTATGTTTAAGGATCTACATGGACGGGACATTAAAATTGGCATTTCTGTAGCACTATACAAGCTTGCTGATAATATAGATGATTTGAACAGGTAGCGCATTTAAAACAGGCATTCCCTCAGTACTATGCAATGCACTAATTATAATAAATAAATTGAAAATTGCAGGTTTGCATGGGGTACGTATTTCTGGAAATATACTTCATGTATGATGCATGGAATGTTTGAGAAAATATAAGAGTTTACAGAATTCAATCAGGCCAATCCCGAATCGAAGAAAGGACACAAGTATACCGTTCCTGGTTTTATGCTTCCGTTTAAGGTTACTTTCTAATGCATTTTAATAGTTATCATTGTTTAGTTTTTTATACTATAAAAATTTGAACTTTGTTTTGTATTATATAATAAGTTTGTATCGTGATTTTTTTCATAGATATGGATTTTAGAGACCTTCCCAGAGGAAACCAAGTTTTATATATGCACGCCGACAGAATTTCCAAGGATGAAGGCGTGGAGAAGTAAAACACCGTTAAATTGGGATAAATGTTGTCGAATAACGAACATGTCTATGGTATGTTTTTATATTAACAATCATTTATATTTACAAATTTCAATGTATTTTCATGTTAAACCAACAATCTGATTTTTGTAGCCTAACAACTAACCTATTAAAGTTGTGGCAAACCCGGAGGAGCTGATGTTGTCGTTTTATGTTCGTTATGTAAATTGGACTCTTAACCCTATAGAGTCTCCCCCACGACAACATATCCTTGTTTGAAACAGTCCACCTCATGTTGCCTCGCCTGCTCGAAGAAGGATGTACAAGTCCGAAATAGAAACATCTTCGACTGAATCTGCCACAAATACTTCTTCCTCGCAACATCTTGAATCAAGTTATATGTCAAACGACACATCAAGATTGGTAAGGAAGAAGAAGACAAGCATAAAGGCATTAGTGAAGTGTCTACTAGGCGTTGTGGCAAACTTAAGTTCTATAGTGGACCGTGTATTACAGAAACAAGATGAACCAGACACAAACGTTGAACCAGACAGAGGGTTTCGAGAAGAGGAAGAGATGATAAAACAAGAGGAGGAAGAAAAATATTACCATGATACACATTTTGACTATGATGATATCAGTACTCATGGTTTGGAGGGGGAATTTGGGCCAACACCTACGCATGTTGAGCAGTCATCAGGCATGGGTGAACATCACACAAAATAAATGACTCATATTGTTAGGCTGCAACGAAAGAGGGGTGTTCCATGGTATCAATGGACTCCATTCATAGTGGTACAAATCTCATATTTTAAATTTGATATATTTTTAAAATATTAATGTATTGATAATTATTTAACATGTTAAGTTTTTAGTTGCAATGCACACCAAAAGTGAAGAAAATCACCAAAGCAAAGAAAAAAAGTGGTGAAGAGTCCTGAAAAACCAAATGAAGACATTGTGAATGAAGAGAGTAATGATGTTTCAAATAATCTCCTTCTTGACAGTCTTGAAGTTGCCAGTACGTTGAGTTTTTGGAAAGAATGGAATTCGATTTCTTCCAACCTAAACACTAAGCATAAGCTGCATATGCTCACACTGGATGTGGAGTTTTGGTCGAGGTTACTTGCAGTTACTGACGCTGGGTGGTTAATTTCTTCGATAATTATGACAATAGTCAAATTCGGGTCAACTAGGTCAATCAAAGTCATCAAGTCAAACCGATCAACTCAATTAAATGTGGTATATTAGGGTATGTGTTATGTAAATACTATATAACTCACTATTTTAATGAGAAAACATCACTTAGAAAAAAATCGTGTGTTTAATCTTCCTTAGCCTTAGTGCTAAACAATGAACAAAAACGAGGAAACAATGTTACATACTCATCAGGAGTGTGAAAGATCCTAAATCATGGCTTAACGGAGTTCACGGACCTTGCGTTGCGGAGCCCAACACTCACTATTATCACACATGAAACCTCTCTCTATCGTTTTCACTCTATCTCTCTCTAATGCTAAATCTCCCTAAGTATGTGAAATCTCCCCCAAATCTCTCTTGTATGAGAAATCTCTCCAAGTATGTGAAATCTCTCCCAAATCTCTCTAAGTATGTGAAATCTCTCCCAAATATCTCTTTGTATGCAAAATCTCTCTAAGTATGTGAAATCTCTCTCAAAAGTTTCCATAACTTTTTGGATTCATTCGGGTCATTCCGGCCCTTAACCGGGTCAAAAACGGCTTGAAACGGGGTAAAAACGAGTAAAATAGGCTTAAGGGCCCGAAACCCCTCTTAGGGCTGAAAGTCATCTTAGGGACCGAAACCCCTCTTAGGACCGAAACCCTAAGTAGCCGAGACTCAGCAGCCGAATATGAGAAGAGAATCCTCCCGGGCCGAAACTGAGAAGATAAGCCTCTCGGGTCGAAACTCGAGAAGACCGAGTCTCTCCTCTCGGTTCCCTCTTCTTCGCACTCTCGGTCTCTCCTCTCGCCTCTCGATCTCTCCTCTCGCCTCTCGGTCTCTCCTCTCACAGTCTCGGTTCTTCTTTCTCTCCTCTCGGTTCCTTGCCCTCTCTTGGTTCTTCTTTCTTCCCTCCCGGTTCTTTGCACCAGAGGACCGAACCTCGGCCAGACTTCGGAAAAACGACACTGTTCACCCATTTTTGATATTTTTAGCATTTTGAGCCCGTTTTTCGTGATTGTAACACGGGATTTTCTCCAGAAATTATATTTTTATATAAAAGACACTAAATATTCATAATTTAAACATATTTTCATGGAAATCTTTAGTTAAAAAATAAAAATATAGTGGGTAAAGTACAAAGAGGTTGAGTGTTGACTTTGCTTTACTTTATGACACAAGCAACCACCCCCATACTCATTCTATGACCAGCCACACCTTCCCACCTTACCTAGGTCACTTCAATGTCCTTCTAACTCAAATATTAGCCTTTCCCACGTTCTTAGAGCTGGAATAACCCATCCCCTCTCCTCACTTATTTCATTTTATCTCCTTTCACCAAAGATACAACACAACTTTTCTCTCAAACTTTATCTCACTATTCCAAGAGTACAAGGCTGATCTTCAAGCTTTACCCTCCCCCTTGGTAAGTATAATTCATCCTCGTGATTATTACACATCATTCTACTCAAATCATTGATTTCTTACACAAACATCATCACATTCTTCTTAGATCTTCAAATCTTCAAGTGATTCTTCAAGTGTTCTTGGGTTGAACACTTCTTTTCTCCATCATCCATCTTCTGAAATCACTCAAGGTGAGTTTATACCCCTACATTTTCATGTTTTCTCAAGTTTTCAGTGGGGGGGGGGGGGGGGAATATAAGTTAAAACACCAAGAACATAACTAAACTTTTCTAACAGCCTTCATCAGAAAAGTTCAACTCCATTCACAGACTGTTTTTGGCAACTTAAACATTTTTGTTTTCAAGATTGCACAAGGTTCAAGTAGTTCAAGTTCTTAGCTTTAAAATGACTACTTGCACATCTCCATACGATTTTTATACAATTTATGGTGATTTTTACAAACTACCTATCATTTCAAACACCAAACCGGACCAGTCTGTGATTATGGACTTTTTCACCCAAGTTGGAGGTCATTAAAAATCATGATAAAAATTATTAGTAAACTAGACACATTTTGGGAACTCGCAGAATTGACGGATCTAGTTTTCGACTTCGTATGATTTTTCTATGACTTTTCTAAAACAGCGCAGAAAGGTTAAAGTTAGTTAACAACATATAAATTTTATAACACTTTGTATTATGTTGAGCAAAGTGTATAACAATAAGTTCTAAATATTGAATGTGTTTCCTTGTTAGTTTATCATCATAAACTGAAACTTAGTCATTCATGATAAGATTATTTATTCATTCAAAACACGAATATTAAGCTATAATAAGCATTGTTTAATGGATTCATAACACTAATACATTTTCATAAAAGAGTTCTTATATATTACGAACATTTTGGATAAACTATAATAGGTATAGTTTATGATTCATCACATAACACACTCGTACAAATAGGGTACATTCATACAAAAAGAGTTTCACAATCAAGCACACCACACGTAAACTTGTTAACCCAAAATTGTGAGACAATCTCTTTCCGTACGTCCGAGTGCAGGATTTAATTCATGGTAGTTATAATTAGAGTCTCCTAGAGGCTGAACGTGATAGTTGTGTATAGATCTATATTGGGTTTGACACCCCACACCTTGCTGCTAGCTACAGTGGGACCTGCAGGTCTACGGGTGACAAATGTAATTTCAGTTTCGCGACGCCTGAGAAACGTTGTGCCAGGTTCATTCAGTCATAGTATAATTATAGCGACTCACATAGGGAGATAACAATACATAAAGTTTACGGGATATTTATAAAACCTAAAGGGGTTTTATGTCTATTTAAAATCACTTTTTATGTCAATAAGTACAGATAATACTGTACACTTTCGGTTTTGGTATTTATGATTTCACATTATTTGAAACCACATTTATATCTTTAAGTATGGCAAATACTTGTTACTTCTCGGTCCTGGGATTTAGGACTACATATACCAAAAGTATTAACAATCATAAGAATTTACGGGAATTTCATTCAATTCAAACGCGTTTATGTAAATTCAAATACATATCATTTTCTATTAGCAAGAGAGGTTACTAATACATTTTGGTCTTCGGTCATAAGACTACATTACACAGATTGTAAGGAAAATATCGGATTTTTCTGAAACAGACGTAACATTTACAAGAGAAAGACTTCTATTAAGTTCGAAAACATAAACTTATGAACTCACCAACCTTTGTGTTGACACTTTTTCAAACAACTTGTATTCTCAAGTAATCACTAAACAGGTACCAAAGTGCGTTTTGAGGATGAGACGTAAGGTGTCAATATATCATGTTTTTGTTAACATATTGTAATTGATTTGGAAATATGTAACTCAGACACTGATGTAACTTTTTCAATTATATATATGTTGGTTGTGTTTGCTTAAATTACTATTGCAATTATGGTTATGATACTATACATGAAGTCCTCCACCCCCAGACGTTTCCGCCATCCTTGGTTTGGGGGTGTGACAGTAATATTCGTTAAATATAATTTTTAACTACAATTTTAGATGATAATTTATATAAAAAATTGTAAAATTTTTATCTTAAAATGTACAGCATATTGTGATATGAATGCCTTGCTCATGGAAAGACGTCCGACAAACGCAAGGTGGATGATATTCCCTCAAGAACTTAATTTGCAAAACGGAAAAACATATTTTCATAGGAATATAGCAAATGGTGTCGAAAGCCATCCTAAATGGAAGGATGTGGATATGGTTACTTAAGTTTATTAATTATTTATTTTATATAGGAAATGAATTAATGACTATTAAATTTGTTTTTGTTTGCAGGTTTTATTTCCAATAAACGCTGCTCATGCCCATTAGTTTTTGGCAGTGATACATTTAGATATTTGGAAAGTACACATTTATGATTCAGCACGATGTATGAATTACTTCACAACGTACTTGACTGGTGGAGAATTCAAAAGCTTTGGGGCTCGTATAATCGAAGAGCTAGATGCGATTGACTAGTGGAAGGATTTCCCTACTGGACACAAAGACAAAGCAGTTGTAGAGTTTATTGATATTGTAGATGTGCCACAAAAAGAATATATTATTAATAGAGAGGATTGTAGAGTATTCGTAAGCATTTATATGGAAATGATTGCTTCGGGGGTACTGATGAACAGTGATAAGCCATGTAGAGATGCAAGCTTTCTCTACAGAAATAGGATGACAAATATTATTTGGGATACTAAATAACTTGATATTTGGAAGTTTGTATACATTATTATGAAATACTTGTTTTTAGTAGTTATTTTTAATATACACAACTTTTATATCATATATTTTTTGAAACATAATTCACCAACATAAATTACAAACAATTGAAATAACATAATAACATTACAGAAAACATTACTAGTAATAGATGAACGACTAACAACAGCTCTCTGCGGAGTGGAAGGGACTATATATAGTCATGGATGGTCGTTCGATTTTTTGTATAGAGTTATAATTTTTTTTTTAAAATTTAAAATGAATTCATCTGCAACTTTGTATATTTGCTCGTGCAACGAAGTTGATTGTTTCTATTATGATCCGATTGACTCTTTTCTTGCCCCATCACCAAATTTAAGAGAGCCCTACATGTCGGAGGATACTTTGCAACAATTACAATAGGCTGAAGAACAACAACAACAAAAAAAAGATAAAGACTCATCTCGAGCTCTCACTGAACGTCGTGATCTCATTGCGGCGGAGTGCAAAGAGGTTGTGGAAAGATTGACGATTACTAAAAAAATCAAAGATCATGAGGAATGGATAAAAAAACTAAGAAGAATATCCAACTGTCTGAAAAATGGCTTGCTGACAAGGATGCATAAATGATAGAACTTGGTAGCCAAAAGGACCGTATGAAAGATAAAATAAGAATTAAGGACGACTACATAACAATGGAGAAAGAAAAGTATCCTTTGCAATTCCCTTAAGTTAATTACTGTTGTTGTATGTTTACTATATGTTTCTGGTTTGTTGAATGTATTATCTTCGAGTATTAGTTATTATTCTACTAGTGATTATGCACTAATATAATCATAATATTACCCATCATCTTTAAAATAAACACACCATTTCAAAGTACACAAATTAATGTCCTCTAAAACAAAATATAATTAACTATAAATACAAAATCAATCATTCAAATCATACGTTGAACAATAGTCTTATCTCTGCGTCCCACTCGTCCAACGTGTCTCTTGTGTCCCATCCGTCTCTAGCGTCTCCTGAGTCCCTTCTGTCCCTTTCCCTTTCCCTTTTGTGTTACTACATGATGTTGCACTACTTTTTGTATCCTTTTTTTCTTTCTTTGGGACCAATGCCGGATAATTCGTTGCATTATGTGCTGCACTATCACATCTACTACACCTTCCTACTATAGGTTCCTCACCTTGTAACGGGATACGATTTATATTTCTCGGTCTACCAGCTTGATGTGTATCCATTATCGGTGGTTTAACAACCGTCATCTCAGCAGGAATCTTCTAATCACACGGTTCTGGAAGGGGGTAAACTGGGTCCTCATACGTACTTCGGTACGTTTGTAACGCCCGGGTTTTCAGGGCTAAGCATTTTGTCAATGTAATAGTCTAGGTCAACTATTGTAACTCTTTTTGAAGTAATAAATATGAAATATTTGAGTATTATGTGAATTATGTGTTTATGTGTTTATTATTTAATTATTAACAAAGAATAAAAATGAGCGTCAAAATTAAAGTGTGAGAGAATCCCGATATCTCTACATAAAGTTGTAGAATATGTCTCGAGGTTTCCGTACATATAAAAAATGCCGAAATCCGAGCTATAACGAAGAAGTTATGGCCCGCCGAAGTTTTACGGCAAAACCGGCACGGCACCGGAAGACATAAAATAGTAAATTTACGATAAAAGACTTTTAGCCTTAGAAATCTAAACAAAAGTTGTAGAATATGTTAAACTAAGAACATCGATAAAAAGAACGCCCAAATCCGACTTCGTATGAAGAAGTTACGCCTTTTCGAAGTTTCGGACTAGCAATGTACTGCCCGAAATTCGAATGTTTCATCGAGCGGTTTTTAGCCGACACGACCTGAACGAGAATCGAAGATCTCGTTGAGAGTAGCGTAACGAGAAAAAGATGGGCAAAAACGGATGTCGGATAAAGAAGTTATGAGGATTTAACGGATCAATCGTGTCCCGGCCCATTAATAATATAAAATTTAAAATCGAGCCAAAATTAGCCGACGAAGTCTAAACGAAAGTTGTAGAGTACATTCCCACCTTCGCGTGGATATAAAGAACGTCAAAAACGGAGCTCGTATACGAAAGTTACGAATTTTTGAAGTTTGAACTCGAAAATGCGAAGCCTGATGCGAATTCGGGTGACGTGGCGCGATCAGAGCCGTCGCTTGCGGCCCACGGTCTCGCTCGGATGAGCGACGCGTCACTCCTCGCTACGCCCAGCGTCTGGCTTCGTGCGCCCCGCGTCCGTTCGCTCTCGGTCCAGAAGGCGCCACACCGCTTCGCCCTACGCCCCGCGTACGAGTTCCGGGTACGCCCCGCGTACCTTCGCTTCCCCTCCGCCCGGTGCGAGACAGCTGGCTGCGAGCTGGCACCCTTATCCGCGAGAACGCGCCGCTTAGTCTCAGATCTACACCCCACGTAGCGAGGGCCTCGCGCCTAAAAAAGGAGGCCGAGGTTGCCTCATTTTTCACACCAAAATCTCATTCTTTCTCTCACTACTTTCTCTCTCTACAACCCCAAACCACCCCTAAGCCCTAGTTGAACCCCTAGCACCCTAAGGAAGCCCCGAGGCTCCCGGAGTCCCGAGAAAAAGGAGTTTTTCGGTTTCGAAACGCTGCTCCAATAGAGTCCCGGTTTTCGATAAAATTCGCTGTAAGTATGCTACGCTTATGCAATTTTTAATATAGCTTCCAAATAATTATAGGGATGTTATTAGGTCCTTAAAATAACTATTTGGGCTATTATTATAAGTTATATTGAGCATTATTAACGCTTAATAGTCAGACTAATCACGGTTATCATTAAACTAAACCCTAGTGATATCGATACTAGGTTTTATCGAAGGAATATCATTTTAAGAGTATCGAAGCGCTGTCCGAGTGCTGAGTCACCACCTAATCAGGTGAGTGCATATTCACTTTCAACTTACACATAGATATGAAGTATTTAATATAAATTACGTGCTATGTGTGCATATTATCTGAATACTTGCTATCTATGCTGGATGAACGTTTTATACATGTTTTCAAAGATTTAAACTGTATATGTATTTTATATCTACAAAATGTGTTGGGTAAAACATGGGTAGATGTAATAGTTGCTGTGTGATAAATAAAATGATATGAGGCCTCGTTATAGATGATATTGATGATCCAGTCATCTAGCGGAGTATAGATGACGACCACGGACTATTCTAGACAGTTCAGTGGAACACTAGCAGGCTCGCAACCTGTACGTGTTTATTTGAACTGTGTGCTCACCAGATGTACTCCATCCCCCACATGGTTGCCTATTAGGACATATATTGCTGAGGAATCCCCTTAGCAGTAGTGTCCATCCCGATGATGATCCTTAGGCTAGGTCCCTTATGATAGGTGTTTAGGGACGTAAAGTGAGGATAACGGGAACGGGTAATTGGGTTATTGTTGATTGATGAACTTAATAAACTTATTTATTGTGGGTTGAAAACCCTATGTGCTCACCAGGCTCCCAAGCCTGACCCACTCAGTTTTATGTATTACAGGAAGTGGCGTATGAGCATAGGTGTGATGTTTTGGACGAGGGATTACGGATATAGGCCTGTAGATATGAAATAATGTAGTAAGGCTTATATTGTACTGTTTATACTTTTGATCTGTACGAACATGACATCCCGAGTCTTTTAATGAATACATTTCTATGGAAATGCTTTTGATAAATCTTTATCATATTATTGTTTTGGGACAAATTCCGCAAACCTTTTATTAAAAGATAACTCTGATTTTGAAATAAAGTATAAACAAAACCGGTCTTTTCTGGCCGTGATTTTGGGGATGTCACAGTTGGTATCAGAGCATTAGTTTAAGCGAACTAGGAATTTGTAGGATTTCTAGACTTAAACTTAGAATGCTAAGCGATGATTGTGAGGTGTGAGCACTAGCTTATTTTAGGAATTGTGCCTAAAATGCTTATATGTGCTAAATGCTTTATGCATGATATGCTGTTATTTTGTTCGGATCTATGGTCTGTTGCCGACCGGATCTGGAAACCTTATGTGTTTAGGATTCTAAACGTACGACTACGATATTAGAACTAGCATGTAAACGTTTCGGAGTGATAAGGACGATTTAAAACGTCTCTCCTAAATAAAGATCTGAATTCGCCTTATTCGGTGTATAGATCAAGATGGTAAGGACCCGTAGCGGAAACGTAAACGCAAATGGGAACATACACCAACCCCCCGTGATCGAGCAAATACCAGTTGTAGAAGCCGCTGCCGGACCAATAACTATGGCCGGAGTGAAAGCGATGATCCAGGCAATGTTGGATCGTAAAATGGAGGAAACCAGGCGTTTGCTCCAGCAAAATCGAGAGGAAGCGACTATTCAAATCGAACAGCCCGAGTTGAACGAAGGGCAGACTGAGGAAGGAGACTACAGTGGAACCGTTGGTCAAGCCAACCTACCACTAGTTCAACAAAACAACCAAGGTGACGAAGTCGAGAGGAATGGATGCAAGTACAAGGATTTTCTGACTTGCAAGCCATCGACTTTCACTGGGAAGGAGGATCCAATCGGGGTCATGGATTGGATCTCGGAGATGGAGTTAGCCTTCATGACATGTGGTTGTAGAGGGAAGCTACAGACCACATTTGCAGTGCGTTAGTTTCGAGGAGGTGCTGTACGTTGGTGGAATACCTTGGGAAAGACTCTGAGCCCTAATGAGCCTCTGCAACTGACATGGGCAGAATTTCTGGTGCAATTCAAACGGAAATACTGCTCGGCCCAAAACCTGCTAGAGCTAGAGAACCAGTTTCTGACCCTGAAGAAGGGAAACATGTCAATCGATGAATATACGAACAGCTTCACAGAAAAGATGGAGTTTGCCTTGCGTCTTGTTCCGGATGAGCTAACGAAAATTGATAAGTACGCAAAGGGACTCCCATGGGAGTACGCGGTGCCAGTACGTCAGGCACCTACTTTGGAGGCAGCTATCTGGGCTGCCAAGTCTGTGGAGGACATGATCAAGGGGAGAGCTGCCAGCAAAATCGAGGTTGGCGAAAAGAGGAAATTTGAAGGGTCTGCTAAACCCAACAAAAAGAAGAGAAAGTTCGGTTCAAAAAGATTCGGGGAGGAAACGAATTTAAATGGTGCGAGAAGTGCAAGAAGAAGCACTCGGGAAAATGTAGCGATGAAGTAACCTGCTACAAGTGTGGGAAAACAGGGCACTATGCCAATGAGTGCACCACCAACAAGAAAGTGTGCTACGAATCTCGTGAAGAAGGGCATATTGCTAAGGATTGCCCAAAGAAGAAAGATGCGGGAAGGCCCAACATACCACCAAAACCAAAGGCGAGAGCCTTTCAGATGACGCTCGAGGCTGCAAAGGAGGCAGCAGACGTCGCTTTAGGTACCTTTCTTGTAAATGGTTTACCTGCAAATATACTATTTGATTCCGGAGCAAATTACTCCTTTGTGTCGCATAAATTTGGTGGAAAATTAGCATTACCTGTAGAAAAACTAGATAATGCCCTGATTGTAGAAGTTGCCTGTGGCAAATTCGTACCTGTTAGTAATCGTATTAGGAACATCGTCATTGACCTAAACGGAAACGAATTCCATGAGGAACTATTACCCATAGAGTTAAACGGTTTCGACATCGTTTTGGGTATGGATTGGCTTAGCGCCAACGATGCCGAGATATTATGCCGGAAGAAGATAGTTAGGATAAACCCACCCGAAAAGGAATCATTTATGGTGTACGGGGACAAACGCAGAGTGAATTCTGGAATCATCTCCCTGATGAAAGCCAGGAAATGTTTGTCCAAAGGATGTGCATCATACTTGGCATTCGTAATCGATGCTAAGAAGGAAAAGAAAGAGGTGCAGAATATACCAGTTGTGTGTGATTATCCGGAAGTCTTTCCCGAAGATCTTCCCGGATTACCACCTGATAGGCAAGTGGAGTTTCGCATAGACTTATTACCAGGAACAACACCGATAGCAAAAGCACCTTACCGATTAGCACCGACGGAGATGAAGGAGCTCATGACGCAACTTCAGGAGCTGTTGGACAGCGGTTTCATTCAACCTAGTTCATCACCCTGGGGAGCTCCGGTGTTATTCGTGAAGAAGAAGGACGGAAGCATGAGGATGTGCATAGACTACAGAGAGCTGAAGAAAGCAACGGTGAAGAACAAGTATCCATTGCCAAGGATTGATGACCTATTCGATCAGCTGCAAGGTTCGAGCTACTTCTCAAAGATCGATCTTAGGTCAGGATATCATCAGCTGAAAGTGAGAGAGCAGGATATTGAGAAGACTGCATTCAGAACAAGATATGGACACTACGAGTTCGTGGTTATGTCATTCGGATTAACCAATGCTCCCGCAGCATTCATGGATTTGATGAACAGGGTTTGTAAACCATTCCTCGATAAATTCGTGATAATGTTCATCGACGACATTGTCATCTACTCGAAAAGCCAGGAGGAGCACGGCAAGCATTTACGAGAAGTGTTGGAGGTGTTAAAGAAGGAGAAGCTTTTTGCAAAGTTCTCCAAATGCGACTTTTGGATACGGGAAGTCCAATTCTTGGGTCATGTGGTTAACCAAGAAGGAATAATGGTCGACCCCGCCAAGATCGAAGCTGTAATGAAGTGGGAACGTCCGAAGAATCCCACGGAGATTCGAAGCTTTCTAGGATTAGCCGGATATTACCGACGATTTATCCAAGGCTTTTCTTCGATAGCTGCTCCATTAACAGCTTTGACCCATAAAGGAGCTACGTAAACATGGAGTGAGAAACACGATGAGGCGTTCGAGAAGCTAAAGAAGAAGTTATGTGAAGCACCGATACTTTCTCTACCCGATGGAGTCGAAGATTTTGCAGTTTATAGTGATGCATCTGGAGTCGGGTTGGGTTGTGTTCTGACCCAAAGAGAAAAGGTGATAGCATACGCATCTCGACAATTGAAAGAGCATGAAAAGAACTACCCCACTCATGATCTAGAGTTGGCAGCGGTAGTATTTTCCTTAAAGATATGGAGGCATTACCTCTACGGCACGAAGTGCAAGCTCTTCACTGATCATAAGAGTCTCCAGTATCTCTTTAATCAGAAGGAGTTGAACATGAGGCAACGACGCTGGTTAGAACTTCTCAAGGACTACGACTGTGAGATACTTTACCACCCAGGTAAAGCAAATATTGTTGCTGATGCTCTCAGTCGGAAAGTCAATCTTGAAAGAAAAAGGCCAAGAGCGTTAAGAATTGAAGTCGTCTCGACGATCGTGGAAAGTATCAGGAAAGCTCAAGAAGAAGCCTTAGAAAAGAATGACCGAAAGGAAGAACGTTTGGGAAAAACATTAGTGTTCGGTACGAACAGTCGAGGACTGAAGGTATTCCAAGATCGAATTTGGGTACCTAAGACGGGAGGAATAAGAGATCTTCTAATGGAAGAAGCACACAAGACCATGTACTCGATTCATCCCGGTAGCACTAAAATGTATAGGGACCTAAAACCCTACTATTGGTGGCCGACGATGAAGCTCGATGTTGCGAAGTATGTGGCTGAGTGCGTAACATGTGCAAGGGTTAAGGCACAACATCAGAAAGCATATGGGAGTTTAGAACCTTTACCTATACCCATGGGTAAATGGGAAGACATCACCATGGATTTTGTGACTAAACTGCCCAGAACGAAGAACGGACACGACATGATTTGGGTAGTCGTGGATCGTTTCACCAAGAGTGCACACTTCATAGCCGCCAACGAGAAGTGGTCTATGGATAAGCTCGCAAACGCTTACGTGAAGGAAATTGTAAGACTTCACGGTGTCCCCCTTACGATTGTGTCAAATCGTGATAGTCGTTTTACGTCGAGGTTTTGGAGGAGTCTACAAGAGGAGTTGGGTACGAAGTTGTGTTTGAGTACTGCTTACCATCCGCAAACCGATGGTCAGAGCGAAAGAATGATTCAGACGTTGGAAGATATGCTGAGAGCATGTACCCTCGAATTCCAAGGGAATTGGGACGAACACTTACCTCTAGTAGAATTTTCCTACAATAATAGTTTTCACTCGAGCATCAAGATGGCACCTTACCAAGTCTTGTATGGACAAAAGTGTCGTACGCCGTCTTGTTGGCTTGAAGCCGGAGAGAAGCAATTTATGGGCCCCGAGATAGTCCATGAGACTGCTTAGAAATTGAAGGTGATTAGGGAAAGGATGTTAGCAGCTCAGGATCGTCAGAAGAGCTATGCTGACAAGAAAAGACGACCGATAACCTTCGAAGTTGGGGATTCCGTTTTACTTAAAGTCTCACCGTGGAAGGGACTTATACGATTTGGGAAACGAGAAAACTTGAATCCGAGGTTTATTGGACTATTCAAAGTTCTTCAGAGGATTGGGAATCAAGCTTACAAGCTGGAATTGCCCGAAGAACTCAATGGTATTCATAACACATTCCATGTGTGTTATTTGAGGAAATTCGTGGGAGATGTTCCCGACATAATTCCAATCTCAGAGTTAAGGATAGATGAAAATAAAAGGCTGATCGAAGAGCCCGAGGCAATTGTTGACCGTAAGACTAAGAAGTTACGACGCAAGATGGTCGACTTAGTGCTAGTCCGATGGAAACATTCGAATGGGCCGAATCTCACTTGGGAAACAGAGGATGACATGATGAGTCGTTATCCACATCTGTTTGCTGATGCATGATTCCGGCACGGAATCATCCTAAGGGGGAGAGAATTGTAACGCCCGGGTTTTCAAGGCTAAGCATTTTGTCAATGTAATAGTCTAGGTCAACTATTGTAACTCTTTTTGAAGTAATAAATATGAAATATTTGAGTATTATGTGAATTATGTGTTTATGTGTTTATTATTTAATTATTAACAAAGAATAAAAATGAGCGTCAAAATTAAAGTGTGAGATAATCCCGATATCTCTACATAAAGTTGTAGAATATGTCTCGAGGTTTCCGTACATATAAAAAATGCCGAAATCCGAGCTATAACGAAGAAGTTATGGCCCGCCGAAGTTTTACGGCAAAACCGGCACGACACCGGAAGACATAAAATAGTAAATTTACGATAAAAGAATTTTAGCCTTAGAAATCTAAACAAAAGTTGTAGAATATGTTAAACTAAGAACATCGATAAAAAGAACGCCCAAATCCGACTTCGTATGAAGAAGTTACGCCTTTTCGAAGTTTCGGACTAGCAATGTACTGCCCGAAATTCGAATGTTTGATCGAGCGGTTTTTAGCCGACACGACCTGAACGAGAATCGAAGATCTCGTTGAGAGTAGCGTAACGAGAAAAAGATGGGCAAAAACGGATGTCGGATAAAGAAGTTATGAGGATTTAACGGATCAATCGTGTCCCGGCCCATTAATAATATAAAATTTAAAATCGAGCCAAAATTAGTCGACGAAGTCTAAACGAAAGTTGTAGAGTACATTCCCACCTTCGCGTGGATATAAAGAACGTCAAAAATGGAGCTCGTATGCAAAAGTTACGAATTTTCGAAGTTTGAACTCGAAAATGCTAAGCCTGATGCGAATTCGGGTGACGTGGCACGATCAGAGCCGTCGCTTGCGGCCCACGGTCTCGCTCGGATGAGCGACGCGTCGCTCCTCGCTACGCCCAGCATCCGGCTTCGTGCGCCCCGCGTCCGTTCGCTCTCGGTCCAGAAGGCGCCACGCCGCTTCGCCCTACGCCCCGCGTACGAGTTCCGGGTACGCCCCGCGTACCTTCGCTTCCCCTCAGCCCGGTGCGAGACAGCTGGCTGCGAGCTGGCACCCTTATCCGCGAGAACGCGCCGCGTAGTCTCGGATCTACGCCCCGCGTAGCGAGGGCCTCGCGCCTATAAAAGGAGGCCGAGGTTGCCTCATTTTTCACACCAAAATCTCATTCTTTCTCTCACTACTTTCTCTCTCTACAACCCCAAACCACCCCTAAGCCCTAGTTAAACCCCTAGCACCCTAAGGAAGCCCCGAGGCTCCCGGAGTCCCGAGAAAAAGGAGTTTTTCAGTTTCGAAACGCTGCTCCAATAGAGTCCCGGTTTTCGATAAAATTCGCTGTAAGTATGCTACGCTTACGCAATTTTTAATATAGCTTCCAAATAATTATAGGGATGTTATTAGGTCCTTAAAATAATTATTTGGGCTATTATTATGAGTTATATTGAGCATTATTAACGCTTAGTATCAGACTAATCACGGTTATCATTAAACTAAACCCTAGTGATATCGATACTAGGTTTTATCGAAGGAATATCATTTTAAGAGTATCGAAGCGCTGTCCGAGTGCTGAGTCACCACCTAATTAGGTGAGTGCATATTCACTTTCAACTTACACATAGATATGAAGTATTTAATATAAATTACGTGCTATGTGTGCATATTATCTGAATACTTGCTATCTATGCTGGATGAACGTTTTATACATGTTTTCAAAGATTTAAACTGTATATGTATTTTATATCTACAAAATGTGTTGGGTAAAACATGGGTAGATGTAATAGTTGCTGTGTGATAAATAAAATGATGAGAGGCCTCGTTATAGATGATATTGATGATCCAGTCATCTAGCGGAGTATAGATGACGACCACGGACTATTCTAGACAGTCCAGTGGAACACTAGCAGGCTCGCAACCTGTAGGTGTTTATTTGAACTGTGTGTTTATTTGAATTGTGTGCTCACCAGATGTACTCCATCCCCCACATGGTTGCCTATTAGGACATATATTGCTGAGGAATCCCCTTAGCAGTAGTGTCCATCCCGATGATGATCCTTAGGCTAGGTCCCTTATGATAGGTGTTTAGGGACGTAAAGTGAGGATAACGGGAACGGGTAATCGGGTTATTGTTGATTGATGAACTTAATAAACGTATTTATTGTGGGTTGAAAACCCTATGTGCTCACCAGGCTCCCAAGCCTGACCCACTCAGTTTTATGTATTATAGGAAGTGGCGCATGAGCATAGGTGTGATGTTTTGGACGAGGGATTACGGATATAGGCCTGTAGATATGAAATAATGTAGTAAGGCTTATATTGTACTGTTTATACTTTTGATCTGTACGAACATGACATCCCGAGTCTTTTAATGAATACATTTCTATGGAAATGCTTTTGATAAATCTTTATCATATTATTGTTTTGGGACAAATTCTGCAAACCTTTTATTAAAAGATAACTCTGATTTTGAAATAAAGTATAAACAAAACCGGTCTTTTCTGGCCGTGATTTTGGGGATGTCACAACGTTACCAATTTGTAAGCATCTATAGCCAGATGTCCGAAGTAAGTTTTTTCAAGTGCTTCAGGACCATTATGACATGACCACAAGGCAACCAAGTTCCTTCCCAATATTTGCATGTACAAGTCTCTTGCCTCAGATCAACTATGGCACCATGTTTGAAATCATGAACTTGATATATTGCATCTGAAACATCAGAAACGGACCATCTTATCGTACGCTCTTCATTTTTACTAACTACCTTTTCAGCCCACTCGGTTAGCACTGTTGAACGTTTCCCTGTAAAGAAGATATATATAATTAAATATTATTCGACCTAATTAAAGTCCAAATTAAATTCATACCTCCTTCGATGCGACGCTTGTTACACCATTCCCGTGAAAGACGACGGAAGAACTCAAGAAGGGGTGTTATAGGCATCTTCCTTGCATCTACAGATAAAGCATTCATGGACTTTGCACTGTTCAAGGTCATGTAATCATATCGTTTCGACAGCGAATATGCTCTAGTCCATTTAGCACAGGGAATTTCACTTAGTTACGTTGCTACTTGCGGCCTAGTAGAACTAAATATATACCACAATTCTTCAAAAACATTTCTTTTGTAAGCTTTCACAAGCCTCCAAAACAACACTTTTGTTTTATCATTTTTCCCAAACCTTTGTACTATATTTCCTAGTAGATGAAAAGCACACAAGCCATGATGAGCATATGGGAAAACATTTTCAGTACTAACCCGAATTGCATCGACCCTATCAGTTACAAAAGTCAATTCTTGACAATCACAAACACATACATACAACTTTTCAAGAAACCATGTCCAAGTAATACCACTCTCTTTTTTGCATATTTTGTGCGCAAGGGGCAGTATCTGGTTGTTCCCATCCATAGCTACGACATACAATGTTGTTCCCTTAAAATCACCCTTCAAATGGGCATTATCCATAATTATAACTTTACGACAAAAATGTTTGAACACTAGTAGCTGCAATATATTAAAATGGATCACTTAAACACTCTATAATTTGTTAAAAAAAATATTATATATTAAATAACAACAAGTTTTTTGTATTTACCATGCTCCTAATGGCATAAAAACAACACGCGAAACAAACAATCTTCAGAATCTGTTTGAATATAGGCCACTATACCGGGATTATGCCTCTTCATGTGTGCACGTTGTTGAAAGTCCTGGTTTCAAATTCATCAATGGGATCAAGGCGTTTTGCATATAAACGCCAACTAAAATTCTCATTTTCACAATACACCTCATAACGATTTTTGTTAGAATGTTTGGTCTTAAACTAAAACTTTTCTCTGGTTGCTTTAAGACTCAAAGAAAATATTAGGTGTAGTTTGTTATCATATGTTTGACAAACAAACATATCATCCTTTGGACCCAAACTGTGAAATGGTCCAGGTTCAACAATAGGATCAGGACAATAAGGTATGAGAGGCATACCGTAAAATATGTCTGAAGCTTTTTTCCTATGTATGAACTCATCTTCTAACCATCCTTCATTTGACTCTTCACTGTCTGACAAAGTTTTGTCATTCAGTCTTCCAAACTCACATAATTTTTTTCTTCAACCGTATTCACTGGCATAGTTTCTTCTTTTGGACACTCTTCAACATTATCATATACAACATTTTCAACATTGTATGGTACAACTTTCTAAATCGCTTCTGTCTATTCGACCAATCCCTCAAACACCTCTAAATACAAATGCATAATCTCCTTCGTTTTAGAAATTACATTTCTGAGTTGATGAACATCGGCTTCGTCTAAAATATTCATAACATACTCATGAACCGGGTGTTAAATTGACAATGATATATTACTATTGAACACATTAGCCTTACTATTGACCAAATCAAACAATATTCGACAATCAAAATTTGGTGGAAGTAGTAAACCTAAGTTATTAAACTTTGGTCTAACGTAGGTGTTAATCCCATTATTTATCTGCCAAAAACCCCCAGTACATAAAATAACAAAAATCATATTTGTTTTTGAAAATCAAATGAAAATGAACTGATGTATCGACCAAATGGAGCTAAAAATGAATAAGAACACTTTGTATCAAAAAAACCATTTAAAATCCGTTCCAACCACCATTCCGCGGAGGCATTACTCTCTCCGCAGAGCTCCTCGTCATCATCTCCGCGGAGGAATTTACGACCTTCAAACAACTCACTCCGCGGAGGTGTTATTGTATCTGCGGAGGCCCTACGCGGAATAATCTTTTAAACGTTAGAAAATCAGACTTTCGGGTGGTCCACGGAAATGATGTCATTCCGCAGAGGGTCCTCCGCGGAATATATGTCTATACCTGGAAAATTCTAGTTTTATGACTAAATTTAGAAATTGACCCCCCCCCCCCCCCCCCCCCCCCTTTTTTTTTTTTTGGTCTATTTGCGGTATTTTCCCAAAAAATAAACTGGGGATGCATACAATATAGATTTGCCAAACTTAGCTAAAAACTAGGATACAAACTTGACTAGTTGCTGTAAACCAGGAACCCTTCATTGGCTACTTTGATTTATTCTAAAACTAATAAAACATGCATACAACAATTCTGAATTAATCTTAACAATAATTTGGTCTTCGTATCCTTTGGGCTTGGGCAGGCAAGGCAAACAAACAAAAAAGTCTCTATGGAGAATAATGAAACATATTTGTTGATTCCATCCCATCCAAAATATAATTTATGATGTTATAATTTTGGAGAATAATAGGATTATAAAATGATAATGGGTAAATATGATATTTTGAAAGTTTATGAATGATATAAATTATATTTCAAACTTAGTTTTATAAGAGGGTATAAGAGTGGTTTGATAAAAAAAAAAAAAAAACTATTTAAAATGATTATAATTTTTTTAAAACTGATAAATAAACTATCTTGGTAAATTTCATATTTTCAAAACTTAAAAAAAGTAAATATTTTCAAATAAGGATAAATAAATATGATATTTTTGATGATAAATACATATACAAAATTGTCCAATAAATGAAGTCAATATAAAAGTAGTGATCGATGTAGACATGTAGCGATCTGAGTCTTTCTTTTTATGATTAAAAGCAATTTATGAATTTATGAGGTTGATCTTAAATATTTGGAGCGTAAGAAAACCTACAAACCTAGTACTAATCGATGTAGACAGCCAAACTGTTGAAGTCGTCCCTCTTTTTTTTTTTTTCCTATATATACGATTAAAGGGAATGCTCTTAGAAACCATAAATTTTGCATAACACAAACTCAAATCAGTTAAGAAGATGCTTATGTCGACAAACACACTCACACACTTCATGCATCCGTCTCACTCTCACCAACTCACCGAACACACAGCAGATACCATATTCCTATGTGATGGGTGCAAGATGTATGGAACAGGCACAAGGTTCACTTGCCCACCCTGCAATTTTAACCTACACGACTACTGCGCCAAATGTCCCCCTTCGCTCCCTTTGACTGTAAACCACCCCCACCCAATGACTCTTGTGGACTACAAACCTCAACACAATCATACCGATCCTTGTAAAATCTGTCGTAGCCCAATTCAAGGTCTTGCATACATGTGCGAAAACTGCGACTACTGGATCCATCCTCCTTGTGTTTTGCATTACTTAGGTCTCCGATACTTCATACATCCCTCTCACAATCTCACTGAATTCACGGCGAATACAGACTACGTATGTAATGGATGTCACAGCATTGGAACCGGAAAGCGATTCACTTGCAGCCCCTGTAACTTTGATTTACATGAATACTGCGCCAACTCTCCCACTTGGCTCCATTCAACTCAGATCCACCATCACCCACTGAGTCTTTTTATCGACAAACACCAGCTCGACAAGACCAAATTTTGTCAAATCTGTCGTACTGTTATTCACGGTTTTGCTTACGAGTGTAAGGGCTGCAATTTCTGGGTTCACTCACTCTGTGCTTTGCGTAATATAGGACACGGACATGGTGGCCAATCCAGTATTTTCAACCAGGGTGTGAAGAACTATATAACATTTTTTTTTTTTTTCATGCCAATGAGCTATATATTCTTGTTTTTATGCTAAACATATTACAATTTCTATTTTCTAGGGCAATCGTATACACAACAAGGTAGCTTTCAAGTATCTCAGCCTATGCGGCCACAGACAGTACCTGCAAACTGGATTTCGAATGGGGCCTCTTCCTATAGTCCTCAAACAACGGGAGGTGACGTGGGAGATGGGAATGTTCTTTATGAGCTCCTCAATATGATTAAGTGTTTCTGTGAAAGTATTTTTTTGAGCTAGAGGCTTATGGTATTTGGATTATTCTTCCCCCGTAAAATTAATGCTTTTTAATTTTCCCATTTTATTATTGTACTGTTATTGTGTTGCTATTTATCGTATGAAACTCTTGCAATTTGTATTATGATAAGATGGAAGGAGTAAAAATGTTATAAGTGATATATTTGACAAGGTGGCAAAAAAATAATTTATCGAACACATAGTGTATTCTCTCTCCGTTCTAATATTATTGTCCACAGATAAAAAACACATAGATTAAAAAAATCATTAATTACCACTAACTTTATTTAATAAAATAACAATTTTGTTCTTACTTTACATTTAATGTTCCATAAAATGCTTAGTTGGTTAAATAATACTGAGGAGATATTTTGGTAAAAATGTTATATATTTTTAGAAGTGGATTATTATTTTGGAATAAACCAAAAAAAAAAGATGAACTATAATTTTAGGACTGAGGGAGTACATAGTAATACGCCTTCTTTATTGGGTGAACGCGTAACACATAGTTTTTGGGAATAGATTCTTTAATTGAATTAAATAATACATTTAAATAAATTAAATATAAATAAATAAGCTAGTTAGAATAATTTAAATAACAACAGTTTATGAAAATTTAATTAATGTATAAATATTAGACGATTAAATGTCCAAATTATAGCATTTGGAGATAAATAAACTTAAATTGTCAAAAGGATGAAAGCGTTGTTGACCAAGTGTTGACCAACTTAAATAAAGTTGGACTAGAAAAATCATTTTATGGATCAAGAAGGACTAGGTATGGAACTTTCAAAGTTAAGTGTAACAAGTCTGTCAAATGGGACTGTGTTGGCAAAACATGCATTCTTGAGGGTAGAAATCAAAATTTTGCAAATAAGATGTATCACCTTCTCCTCATTTAAGAGATGACATGATGTTGAGTTGATAGGATCCTATATATGACTATTCCATCTTCAAATGGTATTTTGAAGCAATAGATCATAGTCATCTAATGAATAGTCAAGCATTTCGCTTATCAAAATCATGCTTAAGGAGCAATATCTCATCATAAGAGGAATGAAAGAGGAGGGGATGACGATTTTTGAGGTTTCAAAAAGAGCTCTAAGGTTGGAGTTTGAAATTCAAGTGAGAGATTGAAGTCATCAACAAGTATATGAATCACTTGAGGTATAATTCTTCCTAACTTGCTTAAAACTCAAGCTAGGGTTTTGGCTATTGAGGTAAATCGATTCAGCACGTTTTAATGGTTAGGGTTTTATTTTCTAACCATCCTAATGTGGTTGATATGGCTCTAAGCTCAAGTCACCACTCCCATGGTGGATTATGAGTTTAGGTAAAAATCTAGCCATGAACCCTATATTTCATATCAGGGATTTTGAAGTTTCTAAACTATGGTAGATAGATTTTATGATCATATATGAGGTTTGGATGCAATAAATACATTATGGATAGACAACCCATTTCTAAGGATTGTGTAACATCCCAAAAATACGACTCAAAATTTTCATTTTTAAGTTTACCAAATCACAAACATAAAACATCATTGATTCTAAGATCACGAAAACACAAAATAGTTATAGTGTATAATCAAAACAATTCGTGGGAAAAAAACATTGAGCATAAGTCCGAAAATCCCTACTGCAGGAAATCATAGTGTGATGCGACGCGATCAAGTCGGCCCTTTCCCCTTTGAGCTGGAAGTACCTGAAACCAGTGTTGTAAAACTCATCGAGTTGGCCGATTACTCCTCCGAATACTCGCAACTCGGCCCCTTACAGAGGCAAGTTACAAAATCCCGAGTACTCCCCGATCGGCCCCTTACAGAACTAAGCAGTGTTGTAAAACCCAGTCAACTCGGTGATTAACATGTATAATATACTTAACGATTTATTATTTAACACAAACATATGTGATTATTACTACATATATACCTTAAATTTTCAGTAATTATTCACGAAATGAGACCATTATGTGTTTTTCAGTTTTTGTGTATTCACATGTATCTAAATTTGTTATATATTTCAATCAACTTAAGATTTCAACTTATGATTTTGACATATATAAGTTTCCTAAAAATATTTCTACAAGAATTACCGAATCCGAGTACTCCTGAGTACTCGCTACTCGGTAGTCGGCCAAACAGGTATCGAGTAACGAGTTCTACAACTTGCCTGAAACACAAACTAATATAGTAAGCACAAAGTTTAGTGATTTCCCCACCATATCACATACTAATAATAAATATACTGCAAAGCATATCCGGGTGCCGGCCTACCCCTTCGGTCTATTTCAACCGGATACTGCCGAGTATATTTGGGTGATCGGCCTGCTCCTTCGGTCTATTTCAACCGGATAATGTCGAGCTTATATGGGTGCATGGCCTGCCCCTTTCGTCTATTTCAACCGGATAATGTCGAGCATATCTGGGTGCTTGACATACCCCTTTAGTCCATTCCAACCAGATACCGGGTCTATTTCACCCTTACCATTACACGTAAATCACATAATCATCAAGCAATATGTGAACAATGATAATTATCACACATACAACCATCGTACTATACAATAAATGAAGGGTCAGCCTTGGTGTCTTTGACCCGTAACATTCACGAAGGGACACTCACCTCAACTGCAAATGTCAAAACGTACTCCTTGGACGACTTGAAACTCCTCTCCCTATAGCACAATAACCTTCCTAATTAGACATCGAATCTAAACAAGTCCCCAAGGCCCAAACCTTGATTCATGACATAAGGCAAAGGTTCCCTAATCTTTACCCTATTGGGCCTCTTCCTTCCAAGGCCCAAATTTCAAATTAAAATGTCCAAGTCCATCCAATTAAGCCTTAAGGCCCAATAAGGCCCAATACCATAAATCTTAGGCCTAGGCACAAAGGCCTTAATCCACAAGTGGGCTTGAGGCCCAACAAATCCAGGCCCAAAAACCATATTTGACCCACTGCATGCATACATGCAACGTACTTGGCACGTAAGCCCAACGTACGCTGGCCTTGATCAGATACGGGAGGTTGACCCAGTACGCGCAGTGTACCATGGGTACACCCAACTTATTGTCCAGTCACCTTAGAAGCTTCATTGTCACTTAATCAGTTAAGTCCTAACATCCAGAACATAGATCCAGGCCCTTAAAGACATCCTAAACCATAAAGTTATAAACTTTATGATGTTGCATGCATGGATGGGGATTAAGACATGATTTAAGCCTATAAACACACTTTGTGGTCATCTAACAGTTGCATGGTTGAGGCTAAACCACCAAGACCCAATTTTTATGGCTCCAAACACTTCCAAGAGCTTAAAAGGATAGCTTATATGTCACACCCCCGAACCAGACGGCGGAAACGTCCGAGGGCTATCGTGACTCAATTGAATACCATCACATTGCATATACATGAAACATAACATTATACATCACCAACATTTGGAATGATACAACTGGTAGCGTTTACATCCATTACATTGTTCCCAAAACATCACATTCTCAAAAATAACTGTTTGTTACTAAATTAAACCACAGCAAAACGTCATAGAGTACAATTCATCCTCCACTTTATCTGTTACCTGAGAATACAAGTATTTTGAAAAGCGTCAACATATGAAATGTTGGTGAGTTCATAAGTACTGTTTGCAATCCAATGTTTGTAATGTTTTGAGAAACACCAGAAAATCCGATATTTTCTGAAAATAGTAAAGTCAAAAATGTGTGAAGATCCATAGGTATGCTTGTTTGTTTCTATACTTGTAAAATTTGTTCATTTAAAATTTGTGTGTATTCCGAATCCGTATGTATTGAAATACCCTAGGAAAACCCGATGTTTTCCTAATTCGTACATTGAAACAATTGCAACATGTGAAGTTGTTGGTACCAGGCGACGTTGGATTATTGTTGAGCATGATTATTTGCTACAAACACACGTTACACAAACGACTAGTCTATAGCGATACTAATGATTCCGAAGGGGTCGTCCGTACTAATCACGTTCTCCAACCGCCCTGACTACGTGTAGTCCCACACCCGAAGAGAACGAGGACACGAAGGCCTCAATAACTCCATTAGCCGGTCGGGGATAAAAGGTACGAGGGGTCCCAGACCCGCCTCGCATGAAAATGTAGACTTTACTAGCAATACCAAAGGACCCTTGGGGACCAGTAGTATACGAGCCATTGAAAGTCCTTTTACGTTATGTCGGGTCGGTAAAACCCAACACTTCGTAAGAGAGAGGTCTTCGGGCCTTAAGATCAGGTCATTGGGCTAGCTAGGCTTAACGAACAAGATTTTACACTTTTGGGGACCAAAGGTGGTGCGTAGACGTCTGTGCACACTCTCATGTATAGTGACTTCCCAATCGTTATCGTAATGTCGTAATGTCATAGTGTCGTCGTGTTAGTAATTTCGGATTTTTATTGGTTCGAGACCGAACCAATTCGTTTGACAACGACTTTTGGTGTTGTAATGTATTGTATTTCGTCGATAGTTGTGGTATCATCATTTGATCAAATTGCATTTATTGAACTAGCCTTGAGAATTTTTCTGTTTTCAGCCCCTCATTATTTGTAAAAATTTACTTTTTCAACCCTTTATTTAAAAACTTTCCGGTTTGGTCCTTAAATCAATTTTCTTGACATTTTAATACCAAACATTTTTGAAATAAGTATTTTCCAGCATATTTTTCATAGAAAATAGCTTAAGTCCCTGAATTTCAGTTTTTCTCGGTTATAACCCTTCTTTTTCGAAAGTTTGACAATTTTGGCCCAAATTGGAAAATTTTTGCAACTTTAGTCCCTTTTAAATTTAAAAAGCTTTTAAACCTTTGAAAAGGACTTGGAACACTTATAGTCCACTGTTTTACAGAAAAATACAGTTTTGACCCTCCAAAACAGAAAATCTCGCATAATGGGCCTCATTGGGCCTAAAATGTCAGTTTTAGCCCATTAAGCTTGAAGTTTATGTTTTTAATCCTCTAAATAAGTATATTTCCAGAAATTTCTTTATTGAAACTGTTTTGACATAGTTCAACCATCAAAGTTCGTGATTTGTCAATTTAGGCCCTTAAAGTTTGTATTTTTCGCATTTTAGGTCCAAAGATGGTGTTTTTAGCTCAAAGAAATTGTTACTAAACCATATAACCATTTTTCTAGAAATACTTTGTATGTGGAAATATAATTGATGCTAGAGTCTTTTAACTTGAGGTATATTTCGGTTTTGAGGGGTTTTATGGCTAGATCCAACATTATAACACACAAAAGCACACATATAAGCATGGAATCATACAAAGCATACAAAATACATATAGATCTACACTTTCACTTGTATTCCTCCCCCAAAAACACATGAAAACCGAAAATAGGGGGTATGAAGCTCACCTTAGGATGTAGTTTCGGTTTTTGAAGAGAATGTGGAAGAAAGTTTGGTGATTTTCGGCCTTAGCACCCCTTGATGAAGATCTCGAGTTTGAGTGTTTCTAGGGTGTAAGATCATGATTTTTGCATGGATTAGGAAAAGATTTTGATAACAAAAAGAATCTAATTCATAGATCCAAGCATAATCTTACCTTAGATGGAGAATTTGTGGAAATTCCTTCTTGAATGCTTCCTAATTTTCGAGATTTTGAGGGGAGACGAAGGGATGTTCTTGAGAGAGCTTGAGAGATTTTTGTGAGTGTGTGTGTGTGAGTATGGCCTAGAGTGAGAGAGAGGAGAGGATAGAAGTGATTTTGAAGTGATGTTGCATGGAAATATGGACTAAATTGCATGGATATCCAAGGGACAATAATGAGGTGGCATACTAAAGTCAATTCTCTTCTTATCTTCTTGGATTTGGGCCTTGGGCCGAGATTTTTGGGAGGAAAAGGAAGAAAATTGGGCCTTTGCCCCTAAGACCACTATTAGGGTTAATCTTAGGTATTTATTGGCCTTATAAAATAAAATTGTGATTTTTATGTTTTAATATTAGGTTAATCATGGATCAAAGTTTTGAATTTATTTCATTCTAGGCCCAATATGGCCCATAATATTGAAATAAATGAATATGGGTCCAATTAGAGCCCAATTAGGGTTCTAAGCCCATGATAGTCCAATTGGAAGCTTATTGGTCCATTTGGATCCAATAAGGGAGTTCTAGTCCAAAGTGGACCTACATAAGAACTTCTAGGGTTTCCAATTGTTTGTTGACCATTTGAATGATTGTATGGTGTATTTGATTGAAATTTTGTTGTTACAATCATGGGTGTTACACATGTTCTTAAGCTTTTGATTTACTTTAGCTTGAGTGTATAGTTTACAAGACACAAAATTTCCAGTTGTGACATCATCCCCCCGTTAGAGGGAATTTCGTCCCGAAATTCTGTTGGAAAGCTAGATTTGAGAATGCTAGAATAGGTGAGGGTACTTTTGCTTCATTTGATCTTCGCGTTCCCAAGTGAATTCTGGCCCACGCTTTGCGTTCCACCGTACCTTCACGATTGGGATGCGGCTCTGTTTAGTACGCTTCACCTCCCTGTCCATGATTTCGATTGGTTCTTCGACGAACAGGAGATTCTCATTGATTTCGATTTCGTCAAGAGGAATGACAAGGGTTTCTTCTGATAGGCACTTCTTTAGGTTAGAAACATGAAACACGGGGTGCACACCGTTTAGCTCTGCGAGTAGTTGCAGTCTGTATGCTACTGGACCAATTCGGGAGACGATTTCGAAAGGTCCAATGTATCGCGGATTTAGTTTTCCCCGCTTCCCAAAATGAATGACTCCTTTCCAGGGCGAGACTTTTAACAGTACTTGATCACCGACCTGAAATTCCAAGGGCTTTCGGCGTTTATCAGCGTAGCTCTTTTGTCGGTCACGCGATGCTTGCAATCGAGCTTTGATTTGAACTATCTTTTCTGTGGTTTCACGGATGATCTCCGGTCCCGTTAGTGCTTTGTCCGACACATGTGTTTTTGCTAGCTGGGTGTCACTTACTTCAGCCCAACATAACGGTGATCTACATTTACGCCCGTACAGTGCTTCAAAAGGAGCCACCTTGATGCTCGAATGGTAACTATTGTTGTATGAGAACTCGATTAAGGGTAGGTGGGTATCCCAAGACTTTCCAAAGTCTATCACGCATGCGCGGAGCATATCTTCGAGCGTTTGGATGGTTCGCTCGCTTTGACCATCCATTTGTGGATGATAAGCGGTGCTCATATCGAGGTTTGTTCCCATCGCCTTATGGAGTGGTTGCCAAAATCGTGACGTGAATCTACTGTCCCTATCCGAGATGATAGATGTTGGTATTCCGTGAAGTCTCACGATCTCTCGAATGTATAAACGCGTCAATCTCTCCATCTTGTACGATTCCTTAATTGGCAGGAAATGGGCAGATTTCGTCAGTCGGTCAATTATTACCCATATGGTATCTAATCCATCCGACGTTTTGGGTAGCTTGGTCACGAAATCCATAGAAATCCCTTCCCATTTCCACTCAGGAATTGCCGGTTGCTGTAACAATCCTGAGGGTTTTTGGTATTCCACCTTTACTTTGGCGCACGTAAGGCATTTACTGACATAAGTCGCGATTTCCGCCTTCATGTTAGGCCACCAATAGTGTTGTTTAATATCCAAATACATCTTATCGGAACTGGGATGAATGGAGTATCGCGTCTTGTGGGCTTCCTTCATGACAACATCTCTGAACCCTCCAAATTTAGGGACCCAAATGCGGTTCATGAAATAGTATACTCCATTCTCCTTTGCCTCCAGGTTCTTTTCCATTCCGCGCAATGCTTCGCTTGCTCTATTTTCCGTCTTCATGGCTTCTGACAAGGCTACTGCAATTTGAGTGGCCAGGTGCGATTGAATGGTTATCGAGAGAGTCTTCGTACAACGATTAGAGTACTCCTTCCGACTTAAGGCATCAGCTACCACGTTGGCCTTGCCTGGGTGGTACTTGATCTCGCATTCGTAGTCGTTTAGTAATTCCACCCATCTTCGCTGTCTCATGTTCAGCTCCTTCTGATTCAAGATGTGCTGGAGGCTCTTGTGGTCCGTGAAGATGGTGCACTTTGTACTGTCCAGGTAGTGCCTCCAAATTTTTAGAGCAAAGACCACGGCTCCCATTTCTAGGTCATGGGTCGTGTAATTTACCTCATGCGTCTTTAGTTGGCGGGACGCATATGCTATCACTCTTTCACGTTGCATGAGAACACAACCTAAGCCCTGATTCGACGCGTCACAGTAGACCACAAAATCTTCCGTTCCTTCAGGCAAGGATAATACAGGAGCGCTACAGAGAGCTTGCTTCAAGGTTCGAAACGCAATCTCTTGTCGGTCTGTCCACTTGAATGGCACGCCCTTTTGCGTAAGCAAGGTAAGCGGCTTGGCGATCTTAGAGAAGTTTTGGATGAATCTCCTATAGTAGCCTGCCAGGCCTAAGAACTGACGAATTTCTGTGGGCGTAGTCGGAGTTGCCCATCCTTCCACAGCTTTGACCTTGGAGGGGTCCACATGAATTCCGTCTTGGCTAACCACATGGCCTAGGAAATTCACACTCCGAAGCCAGAACTCACACTTGGAGAGTTTGGCGTAAAGCTTTTCCGATCGCAGGGTGTCCAGAATTTGTCGTAGATGTTGGCCATGCTCCTCTTTGCTTCGAGAATAGACGAGGATGTCATCGATAAATACAATGACGAAGTTGTCAAGGAACGGTCGACAGATTCGATTCATTAGGTCCATAAATGCGGCAGGTGCATTTGTTAGACCGAAGGGCATTACGACGAATTCATAATGTCCATAGCGGGTTCGGAAAGCGGTTTTGGGAATATCCTCTTCTCGGACCTTGAGTTGGTGGTATCCAGACCGTAGATCTATTTTGGAGAAATAACTAGCTCCTTGGAGCTGGTCGAATAGATCATCGATTCGTGGGAGTGGGTAGCGGTTTTTAACAATGAGTTTATTCAACTCTCTGTAATCGATGCACATTCTGAAGGATCCGTCCTTCTTTTTGACAAAGAGCACCGGAGCTCCCCACGGCGAGTAGCTAGGTCGGATAAATCCCTTGTCCAAAAGTTCGCTGAGTTGGCTGGATAATTCCTGCATCTCGGCAGGAGCCAGCCGGTAGGGTGATTTAGCGAGAGGAGTTGCTCCTGGAATAAGGTCGATTCGAAACTCCACCTGTCTCTCTGGGGGTACTCCCGGGAGATCTTCAGAAAACACGTCCAGAAATTCACATGCTACGGGAATGTCTCAAACGTTAATCTCCTCCTTGGTTTTATCCACCACGTGCGCTAGGAACGCCAAATTGTTCCTTCTTAGATACTTCTGTGCTTTGATGCACGAAACGAGGCGAAGGTTCATGCTAGATTTGTCTCCATAAATTACCAGGGTTTCGTGATTTGGGAGGCGAAGACGAACGGCCTTCTCATGGCACATAATTTCAGCATGGTGGGGGCTTAACCAGTCCATGCCGATGATCACATCGAAACTCCTAATTGACACTGGCATTAGATCTATTCGAAAGACGTGTTGATTAAGAGTTAGAGTACATCCGGTGTAGATTTCCCCAGTGGATTCGGTTCTCCCATTGGCCATTTCCACCGTATAGGTTTCATTTAGCTTTTGGGGTAGTTGTCTTAATAAATGCTTAAACTTATTGCTTACGTAGCTTCGTTCCGCTCCGGTGTCAAATAAGATGCATGCATAAGCATGGTTTAAGGGAAACGTACCGGTAACAACAGAGGGATCTTGAAGGGCCTCACCCTGACCCATGGTCAACATCCTTCCTGTTCCTCCATTTCTTAAATTGCTGTTGTTAGGACAGTCTCGGCGGATGTGTCCAGTCTTTCCACATTCGAAGCAGGTGTAGCTAGGCCCTGCGTTATTGCCGCTGGCATGGGTGTTGTTGTTGCGAGGGTTGTTGCTGTTGGTTCCCTGATTTTGGTTATGGGGAGGGTAAGCCTTGCAGTACTTTGCGGTGTGACCCCTTCGGTTGCAACTGGTGCACTGAAAATCCTTGCATTCTCCATAGTGATGGAAACCGCACTTGTTGCATTTGGGAAGATTACCGGAATAAGGTCTGGAAGCATTTGAAGTGGCTGAGGTTGGAGCATGTGGTACGGCTGGAACCGGTGCGGTAACAGCATTAACCGCCACTGTCTTCTGCTTCTTGGAGGTGTCGGGGCCCTGGCGCCCCTTCCGCTTATTGTTCTTTCCCCTCTTGCCATCACTTTCCTTCGTCTTCTCAGTCTCCATTGGCTTCTCTCCCTTTTTGTTGTTATGGTCGTACAACCTTTTTGCCAATCTTTTTGCACTGTCAAATGTTTCGGGGTTTGCAGCTATCACATTCCCTTGAATTGGTGATGTGAGTCCCCAGATGAATCGCTCAATCTTCTTTCCTTCCGAGGCGATCATACCCGGGCACAGCAGAGATAGTTCGCTAAATCTCGATATGTAGGCATCGATATTCGCGTTCTGCACAGTGAGGTTCCATAGCTCTTGCTCCATCTTCTGTATTTCGCCTCATGGGCAGTACTCAGCCATTAACATTTCTTTCATCTCTGTCCACCACATAGAGTTGGCTACAGGGAGCGTCATGGATTCTACATGTCCGTTCCACCAGGTGAGCGCTTGATCCACAAAAGTGCAGGCTGCGAACTTCACCTTCATGTGTTCAGGGCAGTCGCATATCTCGAATACCGACTCCACCTTTTCGATCCATCGCTTAAGAGTGATCACCCCTCCAGTGCCATTAAAAGTCCGTGGTTTGGCGTTTGTGAAGTCCTTGTAGGTACATGTCTTGGTGGGTCCTTGATTCATTCCATTGTTTGAACTTCCGGCTCCTTCCCCATTGACTCCTCCATTGTTCCCTTGTTGAATTTGCGCAATCGCTACAGTGACTGCTGCAGATACAGCTGCCTGGAAAGCGGCTGAGTCAACTTCAGGTGGGGTTGGTCCTGGGTTTCCGCGAGCAGGTCGGGGAGGCATCTTTCTGTCACAATACGGAAAGATGTTGAGGGTATGTTGTTCCGGTGAGGTCGTGATCCTACTGACTAGGTGCATGGTACGAACTTAAACACTACTACCATTGACCAATCAATAATAATTTCTCAACACATAGCAATTTGCAATATCGTAATAAAACACATAAAAATTTATTAATATTATCCGCATTTGATACATGAAAATTTGCTCGTAGGAGCATACATGAGTGATACTAGTTCGACAGCATAACGACTCTATGAGTAGTTTAGTCACTTAAACATAGAGTCGGAGTACATAGCATATTTCCTAACGACCTACTATGATAAGTCTATCCCTAACCGCGATGAGCTGCGTCCTACTATAACGGTGGAATCATATGCCGAAGTGCTGAGCCAACAGCTGCGCCATCTCTGTCATGTCTGCAATGACCTCATCCCTCTCAAGCTCTGCTTGCACGGCTCGTGCTTCCATGGCGAACAGTTGTTGCCGTAAGTCGGTAATCACGGCTTCTGGGGAGCGATTCTCCCTCGCGGGGTTCACTGGTGGGACGTGGGGATCCTGTTGCACTTTGCTAACAGGAGATGCGACGTGACCCATGTCCGGGGCCTGATCCTCCCTCCATGTCATCGTCGGTCTCCTCGAAAACGTAGTCGGTGTCCATGTACTCGTCAGGTTCAACGCCATGGACTCCCTCTTGATTCCCCTCTGGTTCGTCTTCGAGTACCCCGTGTGCCCCTGGGGCTTGGAGGAATTGAATGCCCTGATGCTCTCCCTCCATGAAGACTGGGAGAAAGTATACGAATAAGCTATCACTTTCCTATGACTCTAACGGTATGGCACAAGCTAAACAGACGTTCTCTTTTCGATGGTAGGGGTATAGTTTTAGATTTCCTAGAAATCCCGATCTCATCAGGACGTGTGTTAGTTTTACTTTGGAGAGAATGTAGTTGATCAGGCTACATTCACTCCTTGGTATCACTAAGAACAACCCCGAATTAACCGAGACACTAGTATTATTTTTGTTTGGTTCGGCGTTATGTTCCTATTCCTAGTGCAAGCAAGGGTGTTTTATTCACCTGTTTTGTTCAGAGTTATGTTAGTCCCCCTTTTTGGTTTATAGTTGCATATCCATGTGTGGCTAGATATGCTAGTTCACTATAAACAAAGCTCTGATACCAACCTGTCACACCCCCGAACCAGACGGCGTAAACGTCCGAGGGCTATCGTGACTCAATTGAATACCATCACATTGCATATACATGAAACATAACATTATACATCACCAACATTTGGAATGATACAACTGGTAGCGTTTACATCCATTACATTGTTCCCAAAACATCACATTCTCAAAAATAACTGTTTGTTACTAAATTAAACCACAGCAAAACGTCATAGAGTACAATTCATCCTCCACTTTATCTGTTACCTGAGAATACAAGTATTTTGAAAAACGTCAACATATGAAATGTTGGTGAGTTCATAAGTACTGTTTGCAATCCAATGTTTGTAATGTTTTGAGAAACACCAGAAAATCCGATATTTTCTGAAAATAGTAAAGTCAAAAATGTGTGAAGATCCATAGGTATGCTTGTTTGTTTCTATACTTGTAAAATTTGTTCATTTAAAATTTGTGTGTATTCCGAATCCGTATGTATTGAAATACCCTAGGAAAACCCGATGTTTTCCTAATTCGTACATTGAAACAATTGCAACATGTGAAGTTGTTGGTACCAGGCGACGTTGGATTATTGTTGAGCATGATTATTTGCTACAAACACACGTTACACAAACGACTAGTCTATAGCGATACTAATGATTCCGAAGGCGTCGTCCGTACTAATCACGTTCTCCAACCGCCCTGACTACGTGTAGTCCCACACCCGAAGAGAACGAGGACACGAAGGCCTCAATAACTCCATTAGCCGGTCGGGGATAAAAGGTACGAGGGGTCCCAGACCCGCCTCGCATGAAAATGTAGACTTTACTAGCAATACCAAAGGACCCTTGGGGACCAGTAGTATACGAGCCATTGAAAGTCCTTTTACGTTATGTCGGGTCGGTAAAACCCAACACTTCGTAAGAGAGAGGTCTTCGGGCCTTAAGATCAGGTCATTGGGCTAGCTAGGCTTAACGAACAAGATTTTACACTTTTGGGGCCCAAAGGTGGTGCGTAGACGTCTGTGCACACTCTCATGTATAGTGACTTCCCAATCGTTATCGTAATGTCGTAATGTCATAGTGTCGTCGTGTTAGTAATTTCGGATTTTTATTGGTTCGAGACCGAACCAATTCGTTTGACAACGACTTTTGGTGTTGTAATGTATTGTATTTCGTCGATAGTTGTGGTATCATCATTTGATCAAATTGCATTTATTGAACTAGCCTTGAGAATTTTTCTGTTTTCAGCCCCTCATTATTTGTAAAAATTTACTTTTTCAACCCTTTATTTAAAAACTTTCCGGTTTGGTCCTTAAATCAATTTTCTTGACATTTTAATACCAAACATTTTTGAAATAAGTATTTTCCAGTATATTTTTCATAGAAAATAGCTTAAGTCCCTGAATTTCAGTTTTTCTCGGTTATAACCCTTCTTTTTCGAAAGTTTGAGAATTTTGGCCCAAATTGGAAAATTTTTGCAACTTTAGTCCCTTTTAAATTTAAAAAGCTTTTAAACCTTTGAAAAGGACTTGGAACACTTATAGTCCACTGTTTTACAGAAAAATACAGTTTTGACCCTCCAAAACAGAAAATCTCGCATAATGGGCCTCATTGGGCCTAAAATGTCAGTTTTAGCCCATTAAGCTTGAAGTTTATGTTTTTAATCCTCTAAATAAGTATATTTCCAGAAATTTCTTTATTGAAACTGTTTTGACATAGTTCAACCATCAAAGTTCGTGATTTGTCAATTTAGGCCCTTAAAGTTTGTATTTTTCGCATTTTAGGTCCAAAGATGGTGTTTTTAGCTCAAAGAAATTGTTACTAAACCATATAACCATTTTTCTAGAAATACTTTGTATGTGGAAATATAATTGATGCTAGAGTCTTTTAACTTGAGGTATATTTCGGTTTTGAGGGGTTTTATGGCTAGATCCAACATTATAACACACAAAAGCACACATATAAGCATGGAATCATACAAAGCATACAAAATACATATAGATCTACACTTTCACTTGTATTCCTCCCCCAAAAACACATGAAAACCGAAAATAGGGGGTATGAAGCTCACCTTAGGATGTAGTTTCGGTTTTTGAAGAGAATGTGGAAGAAAGTTTGGTGATTTTCGGCCTTAGCACCCCTTGATGAAGATCTCGAGTTTGAGTGTTTCTAGGGTGTAAGATCATGATTTTTGCATGGATTAGGAAAAGATTTTGATAACAAAAAGAATCTAATTCATAGATCCAAGCATAATCTTACCTTAGATGGAGAATTTGTGGAAATTCCTTCTTGAATGCTTCCTAATTTTCGAGATTTTGAGGGGAGACGAAGGGATGTTCTTGAGAGAGCTTGAGAGATTTTTGTGAGTGTGTGTGTGTGAGTATGGCCTAGAGTGAGAGAGAGGAGAGGATAGAAGTGATTTTGAAGTGATGTTGCATGGAAATATGGACTAAATTGCATGGATATCCAAGGGACAATAATGAGGTGGCATACTAAAGTCAATTCTCTTCTTATCTTCTTGGATTTGGGCCTTGGGCCGAGATTTTTGGGAGGAAAAGGAAGAAAATTGGGCCTTTGCCCCTAAGACCACTATTAGGGTTAATCTTAGGTATTTATTGGCCTTATAAAATAAAATTGTGATTTTTATGTTTTAATATTAGGTTAATCATGGATCAAAGTTTTGAATTTATTTCATTCTAGGCCCAATATGGCCCATAATATTGAAATAAATGAATATGGGTCCAATTAGAGCCCAATTAGGGTTCTAAGCCCATGATAGTCCAATTGGAAGCTTATTGGTCCATTTGGATCCAATAAGGGAGTTCTAGTCCAAAGTGGACCTACATAAGAACTTCTAGGGTTTCCAATTGTTTGTTGACCATTTGAATGATTGTATGGTGTATTTGATTGAAATTTTGTTGTTACAATCATGGGTGTTACACATGTTCTTAAGCTTTTGATTTACTTTAGCTTGAGTGTATAGTTTACAAGACACAAAATTTCCAGTTGTGACAGCTTATATGGACTGGAACTTCTAAAAACGAAGAAACCTCAACTATGGAGCCAAAATGCAACATAAAACACTTCATAACTAGATCTAAGCATGCAATGGTTAGAAATGATGCCAAACTTCTGGATCTACAAGCCCTCTTCACATTCTTACTCCTTCTGCAAACTCCTTCTTCTTCAAAATCACAAAATATCACCAAAAATGCTCAATATTAGCTCAAAATACATGCAAGAGGCTTAGGGTTCGAGTTTAACACTTTAGGGATAGTGGAGGCTGAGAGAATGAAGGTTGGGACGAACTTAAGGTGTTTATATAAGGTGAAATCCCTAAAATTTAGTGTTTGCATCTGGCCAGCTTATGCCCAACATATGCATGGTTATGCCCAGCGTATGCAGGGGCTTCCCCCGCTTCACATCTCACTTTTGTACGTCATGCGTACACTATGTACGCCCAACGTATGACCCTCCCCTTCTCATAATTTATGATTATTATTATTATTTGATTAACATAATACTTGGCAACTCGGGTATTACAAATCTCCCCTACTTGAATTAGACATCGTCCTCGAAGTATGCTGCTGCTACTAGGAATAACTCCGAGTAATGCTGTAAAATCCCCAATTTCACGGCCAGAAAAACTTGATTTGTTTATGCTTTATTTGAAAATCAGAGTATACAATTAAAAAATATATTGCAAAATTTGTTCCCAAAAGCATGATAAAGAATTTATAAAAGTATTTCCGAAGAAATGTATTTTCATTATATTAAAAACCTCAGGATGTCATTGTCAATACAGATGAAAATCATAAACAAAAACAACATAGGCCTTACAACATCTATTTATTCTAGTGGTCTATAATCCATTGATCTCTCATCAGACCATCACTCTTGTGCTCTCTTGCCATTAACTTTATACAAGAAACTGAGTGGGTCAGGCTTGGGATCCTGGTGAGCACATAGGGTTTTCAACCAAAAAATAATTAAGTTTATTAGTTTCATCAATCAATCAACCTGATTACCCATTCCCGTTATCCTCACTTTTTGTCCGTAAAGCATCTAAAGTAAGGGGCCTAGCCTAAGGATTTTCATCGGGATGGACAATGCTGCTAAGAGGGTTCCTTAGCAATATATGTCCTTAAAACAACCATGAGGGGGATGGAGTACACCGGTGAACACATCGTTCACAAACACCTACAGGTTTGGAGTCGGCTAGCGTTCCAGTAGACTATCTAGAATAGTTCGTGGTCATCATCTATACTCCTCTAGATAACTAGATCATCGTAAACATTGAGGCCTTTCATCATTTTATTTCATCACACATCAACTATTTCATCTACCCATGTTCTACCCAACATATCCGTAGATATAAAATACATATACAGTTTAACTCATTTAAAACATGTATAAATCATTCATCCAACATAGATATCAAGAACACAGATAATATGCACACATATCATGTAATTTATATTAAATACTTGATATCTATGTGTAAGATGAAAGTTACTATGCAATCACTTGTTAAAGTGGTGATTCCAACTTGGACAACACTTCTCTTCTTAACAATATAATTTCCATCGACGAAACCTAGTATTATTACCATGAGATTTTACTCTAATATTTATTGTGACTAATTATGAACGTTATTGTTTTATAAGTGTTAAACAATCCTTTCAACCACTATGTACAAACAGGGGCCAGACATGAAACACCAGAAGGCAAGACCATTTTGGCATTTTAGCACTTCTGAAATCCAACAACCCTATGTGGCCCTTCAAACCGGATTCCCCGTACTACAAGTAGTTAAAAATATTATAATAACACTTTATACATTATATTTATAATGAAGGGTTTGGAGCATTCTAACACTCCTAAGGTGTACATGCAACCCTAGAAACCTTGGATCTATGTTTTACTAAGATACATGCAAATTTGATTTTCCAAGGTTCTTACCCTAACTAGCATGGCATGGGCCATGGGGAACTTTGAAACATAAAAGCTAGTAGAAGAACATACCTTTCTTGTTGCTTGGATTCCTTGAAAACCTTGTGAGCCTAGCACCTCAAGTGTGATGTCTCAAATGTTTCACACAACACTACAACTCTTGGAATAACTCTGAGAGAAGTACACTATCACTCAAAATCAGCTAGCCCTCTTGTTCTATACATACTAGTAGTAGTAGTGGTAGTAGTGTCGATTTTGCTATCCATGGGATTCTTTTATAGTTGTGTCACAATTAGGGTTACAACATGGAAACCTTAATTGACATGGCTTTCCATATTACATGATCCATGGGTTTATAACCTCCATGGACTATCCATGGAGCACCTTATGGGTTTTAGCCCAATTCAATAAACCATGGATCATTTGCTCACTATAAAAGAATGGATGATTTACACAATCAACCCCATATATTTAATTAGTCTCCTTTTGATCACCAAATTAATTCTAAATTAATTATTGATGAATACTAATTAAATACTATTATTAATATATTAGAACTTATAATATATTAATAAACCATAAGTGTCCTTTCTTTCATTTAGTCTATCCAAGTGTTGCAATGCCATGCAACCCAAAATGGACCACGCTAACCAGGTCAAGTACATTCCAGAAATAGTTATGAACTTAGACACCTAATTCAACAGTCTCACACTTTAATAAGTCTAATAACTATAACTGCAAGAATGACTTCAGGAACCAATCAACAATTGTAGCTCTTTCAAGGTCTCGCAGAACTGAGATGATGATGACATGCCATATAAGATAATTGATCATATAATCATTTGTTCTAGATATCAGCCGTACAAACACATGGAAAAATGTTTTTCTTATTGTCCAGCAGTTTGTTTCCCGATTTCTGATTTTTTTGACATAGAACTTAATCGAACATATCAATTTAGTTCTGACCATGCCCGGTACATAGGTCAACACGAAATCATCGAGGGGCATAGATATCACTTCTAATCCAAGAAGGAAAATATAAACTTCGACTCATATGCTTGTTCTACTAGTTATTGAATTATACACAAAGGCACGTTTTATAACATCGAGTTACCAATGCGTTTTCATACAATCAATGTATAACCAACTCATAGTCAACAACTCATAACTCTAGGTTTGAAGACTTCTATGATATTACCATCTCACGATCACTCGAGATAAAGTCCATGAAGTGATACAAGTGAGTGTTTGTTGAATCCAATACTCAGAACTTATGAGCACTCATGAGTGTTGTAGCAACTCTTCCTATGTCCAACACCTTAGACATCTACAAGCCAACTTCATGACAGTCTTGGTTCATACCTACTTCCAACATATGACTGATTTGTGGATGGTTTGAATAACTTAGTCATTCGGGAAGAATGACTTGGTTATTATGGAACTCAAAACATGCAAAGTGAAACACAAGAATAATCGAATCCAATATGGTCTCAGAACTTATGAATATAAATAGAAAACATTATATTTATCACCATATTGATTAAATATTATTCATTGTATAATGTTTCAATTAATCAACTTTATACATGAATCAAAACAATAGTCATGCCATGCTCTAAGCATGCACACTATGTTTATCCAAACCATAGTCATGTCATACACCAAGTATGCACACTATGTTTGTCCAAACATTAGTTATGCCATACACCAAGTATGCACACTATGTTTGTCTATGATCTTTACTTTGTGAAATAGATCGACTGAGCATAATTTTTATGATTCTCATTTAACAATCCCAAATCCTTATCGTAAATGTAAGAATTCCAAATTCCTACCATTTACCGAAATCTGTTAGATTTTAAACTTATATGCACTGATCCTCTTGTAATGATTATGCACAAAGTCACAAGACTTGTCAACAGTCATTACAAAGTATTCCAATAGAGATCAACTCCATGGAAACGAAGTCTCAAATTCAAAGTACATTGCTTTGAACATCCTTCATACATTAAGTTTCCTAATCTTACACAGATTTAATGGATAACATCCACCTATGAAACATTTCCATATGCCTATTCTGACTATCATTTATGAACAAGAGTTGCTTCTTTTCACAATATTTTAATATGGTCCTCTCTAAAAAATTACAGCATACTTCCAACTATCCCTGCGCAACCAATCTTTGGTAAACCTTAGATTGTCCATTCTAGACCTTTTCCCCTCTTAATACCCCCAGGCATTTGGAAAATTTAGAAAGGATAAATATTATAGCACATGTAATCGATTCAATAACTGAGGCATATGGGACACGATTCATTATGTCTCACATAAAGACATGATCCTTGATCAGTCTTTTGCTACAATATAATGTAATTTGCCATGTTTTCAAAATTCGACTATGAAGAGGGATGACTTAATCATAATCGAATTTTGAGAACGCAATATATATATATATATATATATATATATATATATATATATATATATATATATTGAATTTCGTTAAGTTGAGCCATTTCAACATAAAATTCATATATATATATATATATATATATATATATATATATATATATACATATCCTTTACTAAAGATGATTAAAATCTCAATCTAAGCTTTTTAGAATTGAAATGAAGAATAATTTCCAATTAAAACTTTTCTTTTCTATAATTAATATTGCTAACTTGCAACACTTATCATAATTATCATGCTCCAACTAACATGATAATTATCAACGTAACATCTAATGCTCTCACTAGCTTTTACATGTATTCAGAACTCAGCTGGACTTCTAGAAATCAATACTTTATTGACTTTCTTACCAAAGTTCAGACTTCTGATACGAGACACTTTGATAAAACTTTATCAAAATCATACATATTTCCTTAGATAGCACACATGTGTGTCTAAACAATTTCAGAACTATGAAAAGGGATGTCGCAATCATAGTTTCAATTGTTTAGACCTTTTCCATTCCTCACAAGTCCATGTTAGTGTGCCAGTTAACCACACACGCTCCACTAACAACTTTAAGAATGCAAATACCACTGAAGGGTTTTCAGCATTCTAACACTCCTAAGGTGTACATACAACCCTAGAAACCTTGGATCTATGTTTTACTAAGATACATGCAAATTTGATTTTCCAAGGTTCTTAACCTAACTAGCATGGCATGGGCCATGGGGAACTTTGAAACATAAAAGCTAGTAGAATAACATACCTTTCTTGTTGCTTGGATTCCTTGAGAACCTTGTGAGCCTAGCACCTTAAGTGTGATGTCTCAAATGTTTCACACAACACCACAACTCTTGGAATAACTCTGAGAGAAGTACACTATCACTCAAAATCGGCTAGCCCTCTTGTTCTACACATAGTAGTAGTAGTAGTAGTAGTAGTGTCGATTTTGCTATCCATGAGATTCTTTTATAGTTGTGTCACAAGTAGGGTTACAACATGGAAACCCTAATTGACATGGTTTTCCATACTACATGATCCATGGGTTTATAACCTCCATGGACTATCCATGGAGCACTTTGTGGGTTTTAGCCCAATTCAATAAACCATGGATCATTAGCTCACTCTAAAAGAATGGATGATTTACACAATCAACCCCATATATTTAATTAGTCTCCTTTTGATCACCAAATTAATTCTAAATTAATTATTGATCAATACTAATTAAATACTATTATTATTATATATTAGAACTTAGAATACATTAATAAACCATAACTGCCCTTTCTCTCATTTAGTCTATCCAAGTGTTGCAATGCCATGCAACCCAAATGGACCACGCTAACCGGGTCAAGTACATTCCAGAAATAGTTATGAACTTAGACACCTAATCCAACATATAATATATATTGTTTATAAGTTTATGATAATGATAATAAATTTAAACCTAAGCTATACTTAAAGTAGGGTAAACATAACTCACCAACCGGGAGGTTTGCTAGAAACTGAGCTCTGCGGGGGAGGAACTTTCCGAGCCGAAAAGCTCTTTTTCTCGGACCCTTCTAGCGCTTCGGGGCTTTCCTCTAGCACTTAGGGGTTACTAGGGGTTGGGAGGGCTTAGAGAGAAGTTAGAGAGAGAAGAGAATGGTTTTTGCTGTGAGAAATAAAGGCACCGTCACATGCTATTTATAGGAGTTTGGCTTCAGTTACGAAGGGCGTACCCTCGCATGTACGCTGCGCGTACCTCCGTACGCAGGGCGTACCAGCTTACGCAGCATGTACAAAAGGGGTAGGTGATCGAAGTTTGCTGGGGCGACATGGCTGATCCGAGACCAAGCATTCGAGACCGTGGGGCGTACAGATCCTGTACACGGTGCGTAGACTGTACCCTCGCAACAACTTTAACAACTTTCTAAATTTTGTAACTTTCACATACGAACTCCATTTTTGACGTTCTTTATATCCATGCGTAGGTGGGAACGTACTCTACAACTTTCGTTCGGACTCTGTCGGCTAATTTTGAATTTCTCTTTAAAGTTATATCTTAACAAGCCTGGATAGGTAAAGTCCGTTAAAAATTCATAACTTTGTCATCCGGCGTCCATTTCCGTCTGTCTTTTTATCATTGAGCTCCTATTAACGAGAGCTTCGATTCTCGTATAGGTTGTGTTGGCTAAAAATCGGTCGATCTAATATTTGAACTCGGAGCTGCATACTGGTATGCTAAATCTTTGAAAAATCATAACTTCCTCATACGAAGTCAGATTTGGACGTTCTTTTCATGCACTCTCTCAGTTTAATATATACTACGAAATTTGTTTAGATTGCTAAGGAAAAAAGGTACTTTATCATAAACTCACGTTTTACGTCACACAATGTCGTGTCGGTTTTGTCGTGAAACTCGACAGGTCATAACTTCTTCGTTATAACTCGGATTTTGGCGTTCTTTATATCTCCGGAATCCTTATCATGACCACTACAACCTTCTTCAAGGATATTGGGTTTATCTATTATTTTATTTTTTATGCTTATTTTTATTCTTAATTTATTATATCTTATAAATAAGTATAATGCACATAAAATCACATAATTCACATACTATTCAAGTTATTCCTCCTTAATACTTCAAAATAAGTTACAATTGTTGACCCTAATAAATACATCGTCACACCAATGATTAGCCTAGAAACACAGGCATTACCAATGCTCCCTCATCTCGTCTTCTGGATCCCACGTCCATTCTGAGTCCTTACGGTGTTGCCACTGCACCTTCAACAGCTCGACCCTCTTGTTCCTCAGATCCTTCGTCTTCCTATCGAGAATTGATATTGGCTTCTCTATGTAGTTCAGGAGGTCATCCACCTGAATGTCCTCCAAAGGAATCATCGTGTAATCATCAACCAAGCACTTCCACAGCTGCTAGATATGGAAAGTGATGTGGATCTGTCAGAGCTCCTCCGGAAGGTCTAGTCGGTACGCCACCTTGCTGAATTGGGCTATAATCCTGAAGGGTCCAATATACCTAGGGCCCAACTTGCCCCACTTCCTGAAGTGAATGACACCCTTCCAAGGTGACACCTTTAGGACGACCATATCCCCGACCTGGAACTCCAGGTCCGATCGGCGCCTGTCACGTAGCTCTTCTGCCGACTATGAGCCATCTGCAGTCTACTCCGGACCTACTGGATCATCTCGGTCATCTTGAGTACCACCTCGATACTCCCTATGACTCATTGACCGGCCTCACCCCAACATATCGGGTTTCTACACTTCTTCACATAAAGCATCTCAAAGGGCATCTGGTCGATGCTAGCATGGTAGCTATTGTTATAAGAGAACTCAACCAATGGGAGATGTGTATCACAGCTACCACCGAAAACCAAAACGCATGCCCTCATCATATACTCCAATGTATGGATGGTCCGCTCACTCTGACCATCCATCTGCAGGTGGAAGGTTGTGCTGAAGTGTAGATGAGTATCCGACTCTTCATGAAATTTCTTCTAGAATCGTGAAGTGAACCGCACATCTCTGTTGGAAATCACAGAAACCGGAACCCCTTGTTGAGCTATGACCTCCCTAATATAGATATATGTGAGCTTCTTGGCAGAAATGTTGTCCTGGATCGGAATAAAGTGGGCGCTCTTGGTCAATCAATCCACGATGACCCGTATCACATCGACTCCTCACGTCGTCCGCGGAAACTTAGTGATGAAATCCATGGTAATATTCTCCCACTTCCATACGGGAATGTCCACCGTCTGTATCATTTCGTGAGGTCTTTGGTGCTCGGCCTTAACCTTCCTGTAGGTCAAGCACCTCTTGATGTACCAGGCTATATCCTACTTCATGCAGGGCCACCAGTAACCAACACAAAGATATCTATACATCTTCATCACCCCGACATGGATGGAAAATCTAGATGTGTGCGCCTCCTCCATCAGGATTTGGCGCACTTCACCTGAGTACAGAACCTACACTCTACGATGGAGTGTCAATAACCCGCGACTATCATAATTAAAGGAGGAAATTTGACCTACGATCCATTCAATCTTCCAGTGCTCCTCCTTCATAGCCTCCAGTTGAGCCTTCCGAATCCGCTCCAGAAGCGAAGTCACCACTATCATCCTCAGACATATATCCATGATCTGAGTCGCAGCTGCATTGCAGCTAAGAGCGCCGACCACCACATTGGCTTTCCCAGGGTGGTAAAGGATCTCGCAATCATAGTTCTTCACCACATCTAACCACTGATGCTACCTCATGTTCAGATTTTCCTGATTCGTCAGGTACCTCAGACTCTTGTAGTCCGTGTATGGTCCTTAGAAAAGTTTTCCAAAACACAGCTGAATATAGTGCAAGAAAACTTGCTACGAAATGGAAAGGCCCTTACCTTATAGATTCAGACACTGGAAAGGGGGCATATTAGCTATCCAACCTGGATGCCCAAGTGTTACTAAGATCCTGGAACGCTATACATCTTAAGATCTGTTTTGCCTAAGATCTAAAAAATACAAGTCTCAGATATTCAAGTATGTTTTCTTTTTCAATTTGAATTTTCAGTAATACATTCCTATACTTGATAGGAACATAAGCATCAGATAGGTGTTAGTGAAGCTAGCACCCACCATTAACCTAAGAACTTTGTTTGTAGACATTGAATATCTTGACCAAGATCTTATGGTCTGATCGCCCCTTCTACTGAAATGTCCCAAGAATAGGATCCAAAAATTTCATTTTTAATTTAAGTAAAAGCGTATTCCAACATCATCCATGCATCCTAACTGAAACAAGTGTAATAAATATCATAAAATCAGAGTGAAATATCAAGTGCGGAATCCATGTGGTGTGTGCGATGTAGTCATCCCGAGCTCTTCCCATTGGAACCGGAAATACCTGAAACATAAAGTGAAAACCGTAAGCACAAAGCTTAGTGATTTACCCAAGGTACCGCATACCAACATACATAGCATATAATGGGCCCCGTCTAATCAGTATAATGGGCCCCGCCCAATGAGTATAACAGGGCCCACCCTAACTCGCATAACGAGCCTCACTCAATAAGTATAACGCCCCCCCCCCCACACACATACACATCATATAGCAACTAATAACATACATGATAACCATTCGGCCCTGCCCACAAAACAAACAAGCACATACTAGTGTCACATAGGCAATGAGTATTCTAAAAGATCATATCATGGGATGGTATTGGTGCCTTCGGCCCACTATACTGATGGGTTTTGAGCATTCTAACACTTCCTAAGTGTACATGCAACCCTAATAACCTTGGATCTATGTTTGTCTAATTTGTCATGCAAAGTTGAATTCCAAGGTTATATTCCTATCTAGCATACATGGGGAACAATTTTAACATAAAGTATAGATAGAATAACTTACCTTGTTGTTGCTTGTGTTCCTTGAAACCTTGTGAGCCTAGCACCTCAAGTGGTGATGCCTCAAATGCTTCACACAACACCAAATGCTCTTGGAAGAACTTATGAGAGAATACACACTCTTCAAAATCGGCCAAGCCCCCTTATTACTTAGTGTCACCGATTTGGGAGGAGATCATATTACTTATATAGTGTTGACACATCTAGGGTTAAACCCTAATGTGTCATGACTCTTCATTTCCATGACCCATGGGTTTATAGCTCCCATGGAGCATCCATGGAGCATCCTATGGGTGGAACCCAACTTGATGATCCATGGAGCCTTTTAGCCCACTATACAAGATATGGATGATTTACTTAATCAACCCATATATTTAATTAGTTATCTTTTGATCACTTAATTAATTCTAAATTAATTCTTGATCAAACTAATCAAATAATATTATTAATATATTAGAACTTATAATATATTAATAATCTCCAAGCGTTATTTCTCTCATTTAGTTTATCCAATTGCATGGTGCCATGCAACCCAAATGGACCATGCCGGGTCGGGTCAAGTACATACCAGAAATAGTTATGGACTTAGACACCTTATCCAACAGTCTCCCACTTGGATAAGTCTAGTAACTATTACTGCAAGTATGACTTCAGGAACCGATCAGCAATCGTAGCTCTTTACAAGGTTTCTCGAAACTTGAGAAGATGATGGTACGCCATTTAAGATAAGTGATCATATAATCCTCTGTTCTAGATATCAGTCGGACAAATACATGGAACAATGTCTTACTTATTTTCCAACATTTGTTTCCCAATTTCCGATTTGTTTGACAAAGAACTTTATTGAACACATCAATCTAGTTCTGACCGGGCCCGGTACATAGGTCAAAACAAAATCATCGAGGGGCCCAAATATCATCTTCTAATCCAAGAAGGAACAGATAAACTTCGACTCATATGTTTGTTCTACTACTCATTGAATCACACATAAGAGCACAATTTTATAACATCGAGTTACCAATGCGTTTTTCGTACAATTAATGCATAACCAACTCGTAAGTAACAAATCATATCTCTAGGTTTAAAGACTTATATGATATTATCGTCTCACGATCACTCGAGATAGAATTCCATGAAGTGATTCCAGTGAGCGTGGGTTGAGTCCAATGCTCAGAACTTATGAGCACTCATGATTGTTGTAGCCTTGTCCCAGACCTCTACAATCAAACATGACAGTCTTGATTCATACCTACTTCCGACATATGACCGACTGTGGAGGTTTGAATAATATGTTATACCAAACAAAATTATTCTGGAAGTCAAAACATGCAAAAGAAATATAGTAAACGATCGACAAGAGATAGCAACACTTTACTCATAAATAAAACACTTTTATTCATCATCAAATGTCAATTACACTTTACAAATTTCGAGATTATCTAACTACTAAATCTAATATCATCCTTCAGCCCTATGCTCCGAGCATGCTGGAGATGCTTAACCCGAGTCAGTCCCTTCGTGAGGGGATCTGCCGGGTTCTCATCCGATGATACCCTCTTTGCCACGAGGAGTCCTTCTTCGATCCGATGTCTGATGAAATGGTATTTTCTGTCGATGTGTCTGGATCTCCCGTGATCCCTTGGTTCCTTGGCTAAGGCAACTGCACTTTCACTATCACAGAAAATTTCCATCGGCTCTTTAATAGCTGGTACAACTCCAAGGTCTCCAATGAAGTTCCTCAGCCATAACGCCTCCTTTGCCGCTTCGCTAGCTGCAATATACTCTGATTCACAAGTAGAATCTGCCACTGTCTCTTGCTTGGAACTCTTCCAAGAAATTGCTCCTCCATTTAGGGTAAAGACCCAGCCCGACTGAGAGCGGAAGTTATCTCTATCAGTCTGGAAGCTAGCATCACTATACCCTACAACTCTCAAGTCATCACTCCCACCGAGGGTAAGGACCCAGTCCTTAGTCCTTCGCAGGTACTTGAGAATATTCTTTACCGCAATCCAGTGTGCCTTGCCAGGGTTCCCCTGAAACCTGCTAACCATGCTCAAGGCAAAGGCTACATCAGGTCGAGTACACGTCATAGCATACATGATCGAACCTACAGCCGAAGCATAAGGTATTCGACTCATTTCTGCTATCTCAGCCTCAGTGCTAGGGCTTTGTGTCTTACTCAGCTTGGCGCTACTCTGGATGGGCAACTCTCCTTTCTTGGAGTTTTGCATTCTGAATCTCTTCAGAATCTTCTCCAAGTAGGTACTTTGACTAAGTCCAATTAGTCTTTTACTCCGATCTCTCAAGATCCTTATCCCCAAAATATAGGCAGCTTCACCAAGGTCCTTCATAGCGAAACACTTTCCAAGCCAGGACTTTACTTCCTGCAAGGTTGGAATGTCGTTTCCTATGAGTAGTATGTCATCCACATACAATACCAAAAAGCTAACTATACTCCCACTAGCCTTGACATATACACAAGATTCATCTTCACTCCTAGAAAAGCCAAATTCCTTGACCTTTTCATCAAAGCAAAGATTCCATCTGCGAGGTGCTTGCTTTAATCCATAAATGGATTTCTCAAGCTTACACACTCTATTAGGGTACTCGTTACTGACAAAACCCTCTGGCTGACTCATGTAAACATCTTCAGCCAACTTTCCATTAAGGAAAGCGGTTTTGACATCCATTTGCCAAATTTCATAATCATGAATGCGGCTATGGCTAACAGAACCCGAATAGACTTAATCTTGGCTACCGGAGAAAAGGTCTCATCATAGTCCACTCCAGGAATTTGAGAGAAGCCCTTTGCAACCAGTCTAGCCTTATAAGTGTGTACTTTACCATCCATGTCGGTCTTCTTCTTGAAGACCCATTTGCACCCTACAGTCTTTCGACCTGGTACATTCTCAACCAAGTTCCAAACTTGATTGTCATACATGGATTGTATCTCGCTATCCATAGCCTCTTTCCATTTAGCAGACTCGGGGCCCGCCATGGCTTCCTCGTAGCTGTTAGGGTCATCTTGACTTACTAGTGTCTCATCACTAATAAGTGTCTCACCTTCTGCAGTAATATGGAATCCATAGTAATGCTCAGGTGCACTCCTAACTCTCGTGGAACGCTTCAGAGGTACAGATTCGTCAATTGGCTCAACAGGAGTTTCCTCCTCAAGTTGAGGGCTAGAGTTTGAAGTTCCTTCACCACTTGACTCTTGAATTTCTTCAAGATCAACTTGCCTCCCACTGTCTCCTTGGCTTATAAACTCTCTTTCTCGAAAGACTCCTCTTCTTGCTACAAAGACCACGTTGTCACTAGGTCTGTAGAAGAGGTAACCAAAGGATTGCTGTGGGTAGCCGATGAAAATACACCTCTCGCTTCGGGGTTCGAGCTTATCATGAGTCTCGCGTCTCACGAAAGCTTCGCAGCCCCAAATCTTGATGTGGTCTAGTTTAGGTGCTTTACCAGTCCACATCTCGTGAGGAGTTTTGGCAACTTTCTTTGTAGGGACTAGATTAAGGATATGGGCGGCAGTCTCTAAGGCATACCCCCAGAATGATATTGGTAGCGAAGCTTGACTCATCATGGAACGAACCATGTCCAACAAGGTTCGATTACGCCTCTCAGCCACACCATTCAACTGCGGTGTCCTGGGAGGTGTCAATTGTGAGACAATCCCACATTCCTTTAGATAGTCGAGGAACTCTGAACTAAGATACTCACCACCTCGATCAGATCGAAGCATCTTAATGTTCCTGCCCAATTGATTCTCGACTTCCTGTTTAAATTCCTTAAACTTCTCGAAAGTCTCTAACTTATGCTTGATTAAGTAGACATATCCATATCTACTGTAATCATCAGTAAAAGTCAAATAATAACGATTAGCATCTCTTGTGGCATGTTTGAATGGTCCACACACATCCGTGTGTATAAGTTCCAACAAACCTTCACCCCTTTCACATGAGCCTGTGAAGGGTGACTTTGTCATTTTTCCAAGTAAGCATGATTCGCAACTATCATTTGACTTTAGGTCAAACGACTCCAAGACTCCATCCTTTTGGAGTTGGCCTATGCGTTTCTTGCTTATATGTCCAAGACGACAATGCCATAACGATGCTTTATCCAAGTTATTATTATTAGTAGAATCAATACACAAAACATTATTTCCTAAGTTATCTACAATAGATACAGCTTCATACACACCATCACAAGGTAATACTTTAAAATAAAGTACATTATTAAAGAAAGCATTAATCGAACCAACTTCATTATCAAATTAAAAGGTGAAACCTTGTTTGTACAATGCATGAAAGGAAATAATATTTCTTGCCATTTCTGGCGAATAACAACACTTATTCAAATCTAATTTTAACCCACTACTTAGCGATAAAGTATAGACTCCAATCTTGGTGATAGGTGTAACTTTCCTATTCCCCATGATTAAGTTTATTCTTCCTTGCTCCACATTCTCACTTCTTCCTAGTCCCTGCATGGTTGGGTTTGACTTTCCCATCCTTTACATCTTGCTGGTACTTTGGGCAGTTCCGCTTCCAATGAGCTTTTTCGTGGCAATAGAAGCATTCAGCCTCTTTTGGGTCAGAAGAAGGAGTAATGAAACCTTTCTTGGTTCCACTTGAAGAAGAGCCATCAAGGGTCCGAGCCTTGGTACCCTTTGAAGATCTCTTTCTCTTCCTCCCTCGACTTTGCCCGATTGCCAAGACCGGAGTTGTTTCTGGAGTAGGAGTGATAGCAACCGACTTCCCCTTAAGACCTGTTTCTGCGGTCTTGAGAAGTCCCTAAAGTTTGCTGAGAGTGACTTCTTCCTTGTTCATGTGATATGTCATGCGGAATTGATCATAGCACGATGGTAAGGAGTGCAAAATGATATCTATTGCAAGCTCCTCAGGGAAGTTCACATTGAGCTTCAGCAACCGATCCACATACCTTTGCATTTTCTGCATGTGGCTCGTGACGGACTCTCCGTCCTTCATCATGGTTGTTATCATGGAGCAGATGACTTCGTACCTCTCTTGTCGTGCACTTTGATGGTATCTTTCCATCAAATCTTGGTGCATTTCATAAGGGTAGAAGTCTTCATAAGACTTTTGGAGTTCAGCTGTCATGGTGGCTAACATGATGCAAGCCACCTTGGTTGCATCTCTTTCATGAGTATGAAAGTCAGCGATCTCCTGGGGAGTTGCAGTGGACTCGTCAATTTCCTTAAGCTCCTTGTCAAGGACATATTCTTTGTCCTCGTAGCGAGTAATCATCCTGATGTTTCTGATCCACTTATTGAAGTTGAATCCATCAAAGGTGACTTTCCCACACAGACTCATAAGAGTAAAGGAGCCATTAGGATTCGAGCCAGAAGCATTAGTTGAAGACATCTGAAAGAGAAGGACAAGTTTAGTTTAGATTTAAGAGAGTCCTTAATAAAACACCCAAATGTAATATTAAGGCTAGGACCCAATCACAATATAATATAACTTAGAAGAGGTATGCCGTAATCTAAGCTATACCATATTTGAAAGGTAGGTGAATGACGATTCACCAATTTCCACCACGAAAACCGAAATAATAAATATTTAGTTTTTATTGGTTTTAGAAATTCCTAGATTCTTTGAGATCCAATGAACTTTTCAAAGGCATGTTTCAATCTCGGGAGTGCCCTCCAGGTTTTGTGACTGGGATGCCGAGGATCACAAAACGAGGTGTGAAGTAACCATGCAAATCACTTGGTACCCTCAAAGTTTATCTCTCAATCGATGTGCCGGTAAACCACACACGCTCCACCGATACTATAATAAACCTTAAGTCACCCTTTACCTACCTTGTTAAGTCCAAGTTAGTGTGCCGGTTAACCACACACGCTCCACCAACGAGTCAGACAAAGTGTAAAGTGTAATTTCATGGATTAGCACCTTATTCACATTTTTCCTAAAGTAACTAAGATTGGGAATTTAATAAAACGTTTAGTTACTTTATATATTCATCATACTTTGAATGAGAATTTATAAGTCCTTGTCTTACCCGTTCGGCTAACGACCCTCCACCAGTCAAGCAAGCGGTGGGTGAGAATATACACCCATTAAGTCACCATTTTATAGGCAACAACCTTATACCCACCTTATAGACCGGCTTCGTGAATGAGGCGTACTAGCGGTAAGACGACTTGTTCTTATACATATATATATATATAATTATTAAATCATCATAATATAAGTATAAGGGTTGAATTTTAACTTTTAAAATTCTAGGGGTTGGAACTAAAGTTTTAACTTAACTTTACTTGTTCCAAAACTTGAGGGCAAGTTTTGTAACTTTCAAAACTTTTCATTTCTTGTAACTTATGAGTTTAATAGAGTCATAAAATGAAGACTCTTCATTTTTATAACTCTTGTGTTTTCTTAATGGTTTTAACTCAAGTGTGACTCTTGGTTTTCCATAACTTAAGGATAAGTTATGGACTCCATTAAAACACATTATGATCAAGAATTAAACTACCAAATAGGTTACAAATAATTCCTATGATCATCTAAAACATCATAAGAACAAGAACATGAATATGAACATAATCAAAAATTACATAAAACTTTGTAATTTTGATAACTTTGTTGTAAATGAATTAGCAAAACATTACACCACCAAAAACAAGTTTATATTTACTAAAACAGTTTAGGGTAATGTTTCTAATTCATTTTCCAGCAACTGAATCGAAATTCTGCACTCATTCGACCCTACTCGCCGAGTGCATGAACATGACTCGCCGAGTTGGTTGAAGATACTCATGGACTCGGCGAGTCCCCCCTATGGACTCGGCGAGTCCGATCGCAGACAGCAAATTTTTCGATTCTGTTTTCAACTTTTAAGAACAAATAAGAACAAACAAGCCTAGGCTCTGATACCACTGATGGGTTTTGAGCATTCTAACACTTCCTAAGTGTACATGCAACCCTAATAACCTTGGATCTATGTTTGTCTAATTTGTCATGCAAAGTTGAATTCCAAGGTTATATTCCTATCTAGCATACATGGGGAACAATTTTAACATAAAGTATAGATAGAATAACTTACCTTGTTGTTGCTTGTGTTCCTTGAAACCTTGTGAGCCTAGCACCTCAAGTGGTGATGCCTCAAATGCTTCACACAACACCAAATGCTCTTGGAAGAACTTATGAGAGAATACACACTCTTCAAAATCGGCCAAGCCCCCTTATTACTTAGTGTCACCGATTTGGGAGGAGATCATATTACTTATATAGTGTTGACACATCTAGGGTTAAACCCTAATGTGTCATGACTCTTCATTTCCATGACCCATGGGTTTGTAACTCCCATGGAGCATCCATGGAGCATCCTATGGGTGGAACCCAACTTGATGATCCATGGAGCCTTTTAGCCCACTATACAAGATATGGATGATTTACTTAATCAACCCATATATTTAATTAGTTATCTTTTGATCACTTAATTAATTCTAAATTAATTCTTGATCAAACTAATCAAATAATATTATTAATATATTAGAACTTATAATATATTAATAATCTCCAAGCGTTATTTCTCTCATTTAGTTTATCCAATTGCATGGTGCCATGCAACCCAAATGGACCATGCCGGGTCGGGTCAAGTACATACCAGAAATAGTTATGGACTTAGACACCTTATCCAACATATACATGGTGAGGAAACTCACCTCGAATATTGAATCTCACTAAATATCCCTAGTTGTTATCTTGACGACTCCCCGAGCTATCTATACAAAATAACACACAATTAACACTTGGGTTCTAAACTATATCCAATAATCCGTATTTATGGTAAAATGACGATTTTACCCTTGACCTATGTGACCCAAGACTAAGGCCCAAATCCATAAACCAAAAGGCCCAAAACCAATTGTTCCTCCAAGGCCCACTTATAGCCTAATTTTCCAAATTGAGCCCAAACCCCCCCCCCCCCCTCATATGGGCCTTACCTTAAAGACCAATAATTTTCCTTAGTCCAAAAGCTTGATTTTAGATGGCCCAATAATGCCCAAAGAAACAAGGTCCAAAGAAGTGGCCCAACCGAGGACCAAAAGATGTGAAGCTCAAACAGACCGAGTACACGGGGCGTACTCAACTGTACGCTAAGTGTAGTAACTGCAATGCTTGTACACTACACGTATTGATTTGTACGCCCAGTGTAATCCTTCATTAAGACAACTTTTCCTTAAAGCTTATAATGCTTAAGTTTAACGGTCCAAAACACAGATCTGAGTCCCAAAGTGTATCTAGAACCATAAAATCACTAACTTGGTGCCTATGCATGCCCCAAATGAACCCAAACTCAAAACATAACATTCTACTTCCAAGAAATGAGCTCAAACTCATGCATGGTTGAGATCGAACCAAAAAGATGATAACTTTAAGAATTAGAAACCTCAAAAACATCAAAAAGGGGCAACTCATAACTTCTGGTATTGCATCAAGCCACCAAAACTCACTCATGGGACCAAAAGTTAACCAAAACCAAGCTAGAACTAGATGTAAGCTATAACACAACAAATTTAGAGCTTTATACCTCTAATGAGTGCCAAATGATGATGCTGTTCGGATCTACAAGCTCTCACTCTTCCAATGAAGCTTCAAGATAATCTCTCCTTCCTTCAAAAGCACCAAAATACATCCAAAATGACCTTCTATGCTCATGAACACTCAATAATGGAGTTAAGGTTTTGTGGAGGCTGATTAGGTACTAAAGGGAGGGTGGTAGAAATGATCATTGGGACATAATGTTCTTTAAATAGTGCTCAACCCCTAAATATTAGGGTTTTGGGGTCTAGACACGTACGTTGCGCGTACCCACTCGTACCCTGCGTGTACGTGCATGGCATCTGCGTCCCTTTTGCTCTAGTACGCCCTGTGTACATAGGGTGGTATGGCTGATGTACGGCATGCCCTAAGCCCAAAATGAAAAAGTCCAATGACTTCAAGGCCCAAAATCTAAATGATTAAATAACCAAATTTAAATAAATACCTTCATAATATCGGGCATTACAATTCTCCCCCACTTGAATCATAATTCATCCTCAATGTATGTTGCCCTGAACAACTCTGGATAGTGCTCCCTCATCTCGTCCTCGGGCTCCTAATTCCACTCTAACCACTTGCGGTGCAACCATTGCACCTTCACTAGCTCTACAACCTTGTTCCTCAAGGTCTTCGTCTTCCGATCCAAAATTGCAACCGGTCTCTCAATATAATTCAGACGATCATCCACCTGAATATCCTCTAATGCAACAACTGTGGAATCATCCAGCAAACACTTACGCAGTTGAGAGACGTGGAACGTGCTAAAAATCTAACTGAGCTCGGCTGGAAGATCTAGACGATATGCAACCTGGCCCACCGAGCCAAAATCCTTTAAGGGACCAATATACCTGAGGCCCAGCTTGCCCCGGTTCTTGAATCGGATGACACATTTCCAAGGTAACACCTTCAGGAGAACCATATCTCCCACCTAAAACTCCAAATCTGACCAACTCTTGTCAACATAACTCTTCTGCTGACTCTGAGTTGTTTGGAGCCTACGTCGAACCTACTGAATCAGCTCAGTGGTCTTTAGTACCACCTTAGCACTCCCCATGACTCATTGACAAACCTCACCCCAAAAACTTGGGGTCCTGCATTTCCTCTTGTAGAGCATCTCAAAAGGAGGTCGATCAACGCTCGCGTGGTAACTGTTGTTATACGAAAATTTCGCTAACGGAAGATATGTATCCTAACTCCCACTAAAATCCAACATGTATGCACAAAGCATGTCCTCAAGGGTCTGGATAGTCCGCTCAATTTGTCCATCGATCTGTAGATGAAAAGTTATACTAAAATGGAGACGAGTTCCCAACTCGTCATGAAATTGCTTCCAAAATATGGAAGTAAAACGAACATCCCTATCTTTCAAGAACATAATTTTTTAAAAGTATTATTTAAAATCAAAACTTTATTAATTATACTCTATGTTATTTGTATACTATAATAGTACTACTTATTAAGAGTTATGTTGGAATCAGATATGCCATTAGTTATAGTATGGGTTAGTTATAGACTTTTAAAGGGTGTTTAGTTTCTAATAAGCTGTTATTGAATAGCTCTCATTCTGGGGTAGAGTGTGAGATCAGAGCGAGTGTACTATTCCTCCTCTTTTTGGATGACCATAAAAAATGGGTCTAGATCAAACAACTGGAAAATATGTCTTGGTCATCGGCCATAATAGAAAACAACACTTAGCTATTCTAGGAGGTCTAGTGAATTACATAGCTAATGTGGACTTGTAACCTACAAACGTAGAAAAATGGGAAACCCTATTTATCAAATACTGTGAACATTGGTTGCCTTCATTATGACTTACACTAGCTAAGGACTCTCCTAGTTGTGTAGTCAAACATTTGCTCAAACGATTCATTGAGTAAGGTGATTCTTCTAGATAACCATTGATTTAGGACTTGTGAGAATTAGTTGGGTTGTAAGGATTGTCTTATGGATATTATATCAGATTATACACACTTAAATTATCTAATATTGTTTGATTGCAAGAATGTTATTATGATATATTATTATTAAAATATCATGGGCTTCAAAACCCTATGCATCTCAATAGGTTTTCCCAAACCTGAACCACTCAATTTATATGCATCATAGCTAGCGGAACTAAGGTTGTTGGAACTAATTAGGATGCTGAGTGAAATAAGGGATGTCTCAATAATAGTATTTTTGGACCTTTTATTATTTACGTTGCAACCTATGTTTGGATATTAATAGTGAAATCCATGGTATTTTAATATAATGAAATAAATTATATTATCTCAAATTGTTTTAATTAATCGGGATTTTCCGCAAGATACTAACTCAAAGCGTAAATAAAAAGTTTAAATCAATTCTGAAAATAAGGGATGTCATGTTGTCATTTTCTTCTTGGTTGTAGAATCTTGTCATGTCTGTAGGGATCACTACTTTTGGGCGAATCACATCTTGAGTCCCAAACACCAAGGATTGTCGCTTTTGGCCTATTCCATTCATGGTTGTGGTTATATCTGCCCGAAGAACCAAATGTAGTTCTTCAACCCATCTTCCTCTTCTTTCTGTGAATCTTTTATTCAAATTGTTAATTATAATCTTGTTACTTGACTTAACTTGTCCATTGGCCTGAGGATGGATGGGTATATACGTGATCATGTTGGCTCCCTAACTTGTACATAAATCTTGAATTTCTTTACATATAAATTGAGATCCGTTATCAGATATAATATCAGAAAGGATGCCAAACTTGGTTAGAATGTTGCATTTGATGAATGATACCACTTCCTTTTCTCTAACTTGGACAAAAGCTCAACGCCTATCCATTTAGAGAAGTAATCAGTCATTACAAGCATGAAGACTTTGCCACCTGGTGCTATATGAAGTTTTTTAACAATATCCTTTCCCTAGTTCATGAATAGCCATTAGAATATAATTAGAAGTAAAGTTTCAGTTGGTTGATGCAAGATTTTTATATGTCTTTGGCATGCATCATATCTTTGAGCATGCTCTATTCCATCTTTCTTCATTGTTGGCCACTAGTTGTTGGATTAAGGTGTCTAAGCTCATAACTAAATTGGTATAAACTTGCAAATAGAAGAAAATTCATTTTTGGTTTGCCCTCATAACAAGGAATAGGTAGAAATGATATTAAGAGAGAGAGAGAGAGAGAGAGAGAGAGAGAACAGGAGAGAGAGAATATTTTTTGATATATTATGTGATTAATATATTGATTGAAAATAGTTAATTGATCTGTTAATTTGTTATGTGATTAATAGATTAACATGAGATCAATAGTTAAATAATTGATTTGTAAATTTATATGGTTAAAAAATTAATAAGAAATCAATTAGAATTAATTAATTATTAATCAGAACTAATTTGAAATTAATTAAAGTTGAAAGTGGTGAATTTGTAATTGTTTAATAGTAGAACAAAATAAGCAATTCTAGAACCCTCCATGGTATTGACAGTTTTGGAGGGGTTCTTAGGGTTTTTGGAAGCCTCCTACATGAAGATAAGGAAAAGATTTGAATTGGGATTAAATCTATTATTTAATTAATTCAAAACTTACTTTGTCTGCAAGTTACATAAACTATAAATATGACCCATTGGCTCATTATTTTTGTTCATGACCTTCCTAAGAAGCATATTAATGAAAATTATACATCTCCCCTCTCCATCCTCATTATTCTAGGGTTTCTAGGTTTTTCGGTACAAACCATTAGAGATACTAAACGTTTTGTGCTTGCTTTCCAAGGTTTTCAAGAAGGATATTGGTATTATGATTTGCTACAATAATAAAGAGGTATGTAAACCCTAACTCTATGTAAATTTTGATTATTATATAGTTCCCTTTGGGTTTCTGATGTTCATAGTTTATTGCTATCAATAGAGAAAATATCGATCCAAGTAGGTTGCATGTGAACTTAAGAGTTAAGTATTTTTTTCACATCATGCATAGACTTATATACTATAAAACGCATCAGTGGTATCAAAGCCAAAGTTTTCTAGTTGATTGTGTATAATAGTGAATATATCAAAATTGGGGTTTATAGTACTTAAACCCTAAAGGCTTGAAATTACGAATTATCTAGGGCTTCTTGAAACCCTAGCCTCCTCCCCTTAAATTTTGAAAATGGTGACGGTTCCTTAGGGTTTTCTAGTTTCATTAATTATTCTTTTAGAAGCCTTAGAATAAAATAATTAAAATTGGATAACCCAAACCCTAATTTTCAAAAATTATATAGAGTTTTGGATTAGGATTAAATTTGAATGATTTAATTAATTATTTAATAGTAAATAATTATTAAATCTATAAATGATTTAAATTAATTTAATTAATATAAAGGATAAAGTTAAATCATAACTGAATTAAATTTAATTAAATTAAAATTTTAATTTAGATAATTAAAATTCTAAACCTTGTATTTCGAAAAGCTTTAAAATACACCTTATATATTATTAAAAGTTAATTACTATATGTATAAGAATAAGTCAGCCGAATCGCTAATATGTCTCATTCACGAAGTCATACTATAAGGGGAGTATAAGGAAACGACCTATAAAATGGTTGTCATTGGGTGTCCATTCTCACCTAACGCTCCCTTGTATGGTGCAGGGTCGTTAGCAGAACAGGTTCGATAGGACATAACCGCATTAAAAGTATAATGATATAAAATTAGTAGAAGCTTCGTTAAAAATATCACTCTAGTTCTTTAGAAAAATGTTAAAAGTATGCTAATCCATGAAAATGCAAACCATGCTTTATATGTCGTTAGTGGAGCGTGTGTGGTTAACCGGCACACTAATAGGGACTATAAAGAGATATGATAGGCATCTAAAAAATTATCATTGTTAATGGATTGTGTGTGGTCAACCGAAACATCAATATAAGATGAAAAAAGACATCAAGGTTGCCTAGCGGGTTTGCATGGTTATTCACATCTTGTTTCTAATCATTGGCATCCTAGTCACAAAAATGAGAGCATAATATGAGATTAAACATGTCAATGATAAGATTCAATAGATATCAAAAGATCTAGGAGTTTCATAAGATTAAAATTGGTAAAATCCTTAATTACCTAAAATAAGTTCAAATTTGATTACGACATCCCTCTTCAAAGTTCGAATCGAAAATATGGATCCTAGCCTTAATTTAAATTTATGGGTTAATAATTAAGGATTAAAATCAAATAACTTGAACTCTCTTTTCTCCCCATTTTAGATGTCTTATGAAGATAGAAATGGTCTTCCTCATTCTTATGGAAATGTTTTTCCTCAATCTTCTGAAGATGGTCTTCCAATTTCAAGTCAATGTGAATTTGTTTTCCCTTCCTTAGGAAATGATGGAACTAGAGATCATCTCTCTTCAACACTTACAACTCCTCCTCCCGTGACTCTCCCAATGTCATGTTTTCCTCAAGTTTAAAGATATGAAGCTACTCAATCCCTATTGATATGTAAACATCAAGATGGAAACTCTATGTGCGCGCATGTTCTGAAAATGATATCGTATATTAAGAATTTGCATAGATTCAGTATTTTTTTCCCAAGGGAAGCCATTGATTTGGTTCTCCACTTTCTTCCAAAGTCATATTATCAGTTTATTTCGAACTATTATATGAGGAATATCGATGTGACCCTAATTGATCTGACCCAAAGGTTGATGGTTGTTGAAGCAGAAATGCTTAAAAGCACATATGAAGTAGAGATTGTAACATCGCCCTTTGGCACATATCACAATATTGTCTGTTTTGGGCACCCGGTGCGAAAAATTCCCAGGGTGTCACCCATCCCTGAATTTCTCTCGCTCGGGCACACTTAACTACAGAGTTCTTATTGGATCTGATTCCCTCATGGCTTTAAAACGCAGGTGGGCTGCACCTGATCCCACATCGGAGAATGAAACATTTCCTTATAAGAGGTGTAGATACCTTCCTTGCCACAACGCGTTGTAAAGTTGTGAGCGCAGCAGATCCCATAAGAACTTTGCAGTTAAGCTTACTCGGGCGAGAGCAATTTAGGGATGGGTGACCCCCTGGGAAGTTTTTGCGTCGCGAGCCTAAAGTAGACCATATTATGATATGTGCTAGATAGGGATGTTACAAGTGGTATCAGAGTTGGGGCATGGGTCGATGTGTTCTACGGGGACATTAAACCCTATAATGGGGGGTGAAGATGGGCTGCACCTGATCCCACATCGGTTGGGAAGGAGAACTAACCATTCGTTAAAAGGGGTGTGGATACCTTCTCTAACACAACGTGTTTTAAATTCGTGAGGGCAGCAGATCCCATAAGAACTCAGGAGGATGTTACAACTAGTATCAGATTTAGGGTATGGCTTGATGTGTTCGACACGGATGTCGAACCCAATAATGGGGGGTGAAGGTGGGTTGCACCTGATCCGACATCAGCTTGGAAAGAGAACGAAACATTTCCTTATAAGGGGTGTGGATACCTTCCTTGTCATAACGCGTTCTAAAGCTGTGAGGGCAGCAGATCCCATAAGAACTCTTCAGTTAAGCGTGCCTGGGGGAGACTAATTCAGGGATGGGTGACCCCCTGGGAAGTTTTCACATCGGGATCCCAAAGCGGACAATATTGTGATACATGTCATAGACAGATTGATCGTATGGTAAAAAGGAAAGGTTGGTTATGAGAGAGTTTCATGTGTTTACCCCAAAGAGTCCATGTATTTATACAACCAATTGAAGGGACATTGTAAAAAGGAAAGGTTGGTTGTGGGATAGTTCCATGTGTTGACCCCAAAGAGTCCATGTATTTCTACAGCCAATTAAAGGGACATTGGAAATGATGTTGCCCAAAATACCAGAAAGATCTTAGAGATAGTAAAGTTAAGTCGTGTGACTCTACTTTAAGTACATCCATTTTCTGACTTTATTGTTTTATAATTTCCTATTCATAAAATCTTAGTACATGATGTGATGATCACATTTTGATGCCATTAAAGGAGCTAAGAAAGAAGGAAGCTTCAGCATGGTGAGCTAAATCTGATCGTGAGAAATGGACTTTGGTCACATGATTCAAAGATCAAAATTTGGAGCTACTACTAAAGAGTTAGGATAATTTAATAGACTGTTATTACTCTTCATAGATATTTAGAAACATAGTTTTCATTTTATGCATTGTAAGGACAAGTTCCATTTTTTTGTTTATTTTCAATAAAAGTGAAATTTTGGTTTATTTGGTTGCCTTATTTTATATTTCCTTGAAATGAAATTTATGAAAGTGTTGGTTATGTTCATAATTTTAGCAATATTAATTGTGGATTTGATTCTTATGATATCTCTTGTGCAATTGTCATAATTAGCCAAGTGAAAAGAATTCTCATCACTAAATAAGACAGAAGCTTGGAGTCGTGCAATTCGAATTGTGTGATGCATTAGAATATTGGCCATTGAAAAATTATGACTAAATCATTGATCACATGTTTATGTGAGGCAAGTGAAGGGCGGATGGATTGGGTACATGTTGATATGGACTAATCAGATCCACCATAAAGGACGATAACTCTATTCCTCATGATTTACTGATGCTTCAGTAAATATGGTCGTGTTTATAAGATTAAACATGATTTAATACTTTGAAAAGATTCAAAGAGTAGCAGAATAATAGTAGAATCTATGAGGTAGAAAGATAAAAGATTCTCCAATTTGAAAAAAAAATCTTTTAGTATCATTTTTAATGATCAACTTAGTAATTGTAGGACATCTTGGTGAAATTCTAGGACTAAGAAGAGGAATCGAGCATTGTTGAAAATGGTTCGATCATAGATGAGTGATACTTTGTTAAAATAAAGTTTTAGATTCATACTCTAGTAACTACAAATTCTATCTTGAAACTCATTTCATACTAAGAAGGTTGATAACACCTCATAACAATTGGAGTAATAATGTTTTCTTACTCTAGCACATTTATAATTGGATTTTTTATGTTTTTATTGATCAAGAAATAAAAGATAAACTGAGAACAATTATTTGAAGTGTTTTCTTGTTAGGAATCCATAGGAAATTTTGAATATTTGTTTTAGCTCAGCAAGGAATGTTTCTTGAGAGAAAACTCATATGTGAAGAAGTCAGTGGGAGTCTTATTGATCTTGAGAGTTTCAAGATTCAACCAACAATAAATCTTTTAGTTATCATTAGCATGTGATCTGAGGTTCACAACCTATCATGTTTGGTTAACACATTTATATTTTTGTGTACTTCTAGTTGAGTTGGCAATGCTTATGAGTTCTATCTTCTCATCTAACTACAAAAGAAAAAGCTCATTGGTCAGTGAAAGTACAATGATCAATATGCGTGAGTTGCTAACAACATGGAAGCACTGGTAGGCCTTGTGCTACCAGAGGTAAAGAAATTTAGCATAGCAAAGTTCCGTCCATGAAAGAAAGCTAAATTTGAATTTGTTTTCGTCTTAAACCTTGTCTTCTTATTATAGTTTGGAAATGATCAATTCACATAGATGGGAACCTATGCACCATAAAATCTAGGTGGGAAAGGTTTCGCTCTAATTCATGATAATGATTGTGAGGAAATACTTTCACTGATAGATTTAAAGATCTAATAAAGATCAATATGGATATTGGTTGTGTTAATTGAATTCTAAAATTCACAATAATATTGTGGCATCCCTCTTTATATTTCAAATTGTGAGGAATGGAAAGGAATTGTTTGATGTTTCAATACATATATCTATAAGTTTTTAAAAGGTTTAAACACACATATGTGTTATCCAATTAAGGTTTATAAGCTTAAGAAGTCTAGTTAGAGACTTATCGAAGCATCGCGTAACATAAATCTATACTTCAGTAAGGAAGTCAAGAGTTTTGATTTTTAGAAATCCATTTTATTTCTAGGTATATGTCAAAACTAGTGGGAGCATAATTGTTATGCTAGTATTGAATGACGACAATATAGTTCATAGGGACCAACGTTTTCAATTTGCAAATTGAAAATTTTGGGAATTGTTTCGCTATAGTAGACTTAAAGCAAATGGAACTCATAATTTATTTTCAATTCCAAGGGTTTATCTCGTATAGTTTAATAGAACTTAGTCATATACATATATGAATATCGTGTTGAAATGATTCAAAATAGGAAATTCGATATATGGAAATATTATAGCAAAAATTGAATATATATATATATATATATATATATATATATATATATATATATATATATATATATATATATATATTAAATCCTTATGAATGACATAATGAATAAAGTCCCATATGCTTCAGATATAGGATTGATTACATATGCTATAATATTTATTTGTTCTAATTTTTCAAATGCTAAGAGCATTGTGAGAAAAAAGACTAAAATTTTGTGTGACTAAAATTGTTAAATAATTGTCAAGAACATTCTAAGGTTATACTAAAAGACTGGTTATTTACGGATAGTTGGAAGTACGATATTAATTTGGACAGACGATAGTGACATGATTCTAGATTGACATGATTCTTGGTCGGAATTGATGGTTATATGGGAATTCAAAAAAAAATCATAATGAGAGATGATTGAGAAGCCTACATGTGAGTTGGAAACTTTAATGCAAGATAAGTGTTCAAGGAGTGCACCTTGAATTTGAACCTTCATTACCATGAAATTATTTCTACTAACAAAGTTCCAATGGGATATTTTGTAATATTAAAGACCCTGTTTTGAGACTTTGGAATCTTGATATCACATGATATTAATGGATGTTGAGTTGGAATTCCATTATATATTGGGTAGTGATAAGAATTTGGAATTGTGAAATGAGCATCATTGAAATAATGTCTAGTTGATATGTTCATAAATGAAGGACCGTACAGAGTCATAGTATACATGTTCATTACATGACATGACTGATGTTTAATTCAAGTGGTTTTATTACTCAAAACGTTATACAATGAATTTGTAATTATTATGGTGATTAAATAATAGATATTATCTATATTCAATATATTTGAGACTATAGTTAATTGGTTTATTATTTTATTTCACTTTGCATGTTTTACTTCCGAAATTATTTGATTCTTCAAGATTCCACATTCGCTCATAGTTTTGGAAGTAATTAGTGAATTAACACGGTCATGAATTGAATTGTATATTGTCTATGGGGGTTAGACATTGCAATAAGATTGCTACAATGTTCTTGAGTACATAGAAAAATGGGGATTTTGACTTAGAGAATTACTTCATGGATTCTATCACGAGTAATTGTGAGATGATAATATCTTTTATTCTTAAAATGGAAATATATGAGTTGTGATTTACAAATCGGTTGTGCATTGGTATTGTGAAAGCGCATCAGTAATGTGATGTCATAAAACGTAGTGTCATGCATGATATGTTGAGTAGAAGATACAAGCATATAAGTCGAAGTTTATTCGTTCCCTTTTCCCTAATAAGAAAAAAATATCTTTGGTCCCCTCAATGATCTGTTGTCGACATCTGAAGTGCTTATCCAAACACGGACTGAATTGATGTGTTCAATTGGCAGTCTGGATTCAGTCGTCATAGATCAGGAAATCGAGAAACATAATTTTGGAGTATGAGATTGATTTTAATCCATGTCTTATGTCCATACAATATCATCTAGAGTGAAGGAATATGTGATCACTTATCTTAGGGCCAATGTCTGATTAGATCAGAGTTTGATATTGGCTTTGGAAAGCACTCTTTGTTGTTTGGTTATATTTGCACTTGTAGTTATAGACTTATCCAAGTGGGATACTATTAGATTAAGGTGTCAAAGCTTATAACTAAATTGCTATAAACTTGGAGGTAGAAGCAAAGACCATTTTGGGTTGCCCTCATAACAAGAAATAAATAGAAATGATATTAAGATAGATAGATAGAGAGAGAGAGAGAGAGAGAGAGAGAAAGAGAGAGAAAGATTTGTTAATATATTATGTGATTAATATGTTAATTGGAAATAGATAATTGATTTGTTAATTTGTTATGTGAATAATATTAACATGAGATCAATAGTTAAATAATTGATTTGTTAATTTATATGGTTAATAAATTAATACGAAATCAATTAGAATTAAGTACTTATTAATCAAAATTAATCTGGAATTAATCTGGGATTAATTAGACTTAATTAAAGGTGCAAGGGGTGAATTTTAATTATTCAATAATTGAACAAAATAAGAAATTATAGAACCCTCCATGGCATGGACGACTTTGGAGGGGTTCTTAGGGTTTTAGGAAGCCTCTTAGATGCAAATATGGAAAGGATTTGAATTGGGATTAAATCTATTATTTAATCAATTCAAATATTGATTGGTCTGCAAGTTACCTAAACTATAAATAGGACCCCTTGACTCATTATTTTCATAAATGACCATCCTAAAAAGCATAGGTATGAAAATTATACCACTCTACTCTCTCCTCGTCATTTTAGGGATTCTAGGGTTTTAGGTACAAACCATTAGAGACACTAAACTTTTGGTGCTTGCTTTCCAAGGTTTTCATGAAGGATATTGGTGTGATTATTTAGTATAGTAATCAAGAGGTATGTAAACCCTAACTCTATGTAAATTTCGATTACTATAGAGTTCCCTTAGGGTTCTTGACTATTATAAATTATTGCTATAATTAGAGAAAATATATATCCAAATAGGTTTCATGTGAACTTAAGAGTTAAGTATTTTTCCACCTCAAGCATAGATTTATAACCTATAAAAACCATCAATTGTAATTTGTCCTCAATAATTCGGAAAAAGTGTGATGCCCTTTTATGGTCGCCACATTCTCTTTCGTGGATTTCTTTAAGGATGATCTGAGCTTCAATATCCTTAAGACATCTAAGATAGGGACCTGCATTATATTTTCTAAACAATATATTTTTTATTATATTGAACCCAAAGGCCTTGATCCTAAAAGTTCTTGGACATTTCTCATTCTCAAGAATGAGATCATCTTAAAGAAATCAAAGTATAAGATGTATCAAAGATTATTTAATATTAGGATCCTAAGATCTAAGATCTTAGATAAGGGCCACTTTATCTTGAATGTCCTCTATCGCTAGTTTGAGAACATGAGATATAGCGATTATGATGTCGAGGTGGATCTTGAATGTGGAACCAAGATTTGCTAGTGCATCTGCTTCAGCATTATCATCCCTAGGTAGTTGGCTGATGTTAAAATCTTGGAACTTGGATGCCAAGTTTCTCACTGTCTTTAGGTATGAAGCTAATTTTTCATTTTTCACAACATATTCTACATTAAATTGGTTAGTAACTAACAATGATTCTACATATATATTGTTAACATGTTGTAACGCCCGTAGATCAGGGCTAGTCAATTTAGAAACAATAAGCGTCAAAAATGACTTTTTTATAGAAGATTATTTAGGATGAATAATCCTAACTAAGTTGTAGTATATGTTACAAGGTTTCCGTGCATATAGAGAACGCCAAAATCCGAGTAATAACGAAGAAGTTATGACTTGTTAAAGTTGCACGACAAAACCAATACCACGCTGAATGACGTAAAAAGTGAATTTACGTTAGAGTGATATTTAGCCTTAGCGATCTAAATGAGAATCGAAGATCTCATTGTTAGTAGCGAAACGACGAAAAGTTAGGCAAGAACGGACGTCGGACGAAGAAGTTATGAATTTATAACGAAATTTTCTGTCCCGACATATTAAAAATAAATAATAAAAATAAAAGTCAAAATTAGCCGACGGAATCTTAACGAAAGTTGTAGAGCGTAGTCTCACCTTCGCGTGGATATAAAGAACGTCGAAAACGAAGTTCGTATGAAGGAGATATGAATTTACGAAGTTTATTAAATAATTAATAATTAAAATTAATTATTAAACCCCGGCATTATCCGAAGAGGAGTCAGCGGTCAGATCCGAAGTACGCCCCGCGTACAGCGAAGCATGACGACCTTCGCACTCGAGTTCTTCGGATGACGCATGCAGTGACGAATTCGGACGCGTACGCCCCGTGTACACCTGTACGCCCCGCGTACTCCGAGGCTCCAGCCTCCTATAAATAGGATGCGAGGGCAGCCGGCTTCTTTGCTATTTTTCTCCATTCTCTCTCCCGTTTTGCATCGTTTTGCGTGCCAGAAATACCTCGAAGCCCCGGTAATATTCCCGAGTCCCGAAGCAAGTCCCGAGATCCCGAAGATCCCGAGAAGTGCGGTTCTCGAGCCGAAACTCTGCCCGCAAGAAGTTCGATTTTTGTGGAGATCTTCCAGATCTACCGAAGAATACTACTTCTGCAAGTCGTAGTGCTGTCCGATCATCTTCTGATCAAGTGAGTGTATACTACCTTTCATAAAGATGATAATAATACAAGTATGGTTTGAGTGTATTAAGTTTATTGTTGTTTATATGTGTGAGTGTGTAGTTACTTTCTTCTAACACATAAATATGATGTATTTGCTATGAGATACGTGCTATGTGTTTATATGTTATTTGTCTATTTGAGATGGGCATGGAAATTGGAGTTTTATACAGGTGTTAAATGATTTAAACCGTGTAAGTATTTATATCTACAAAATTGTTGGGTAGAACATAGGTAGATGGAATAGTTGGTGACTATGGAGTTAGCGCCTATTGTATAAACCTTGGCGACTATGGAGTTAGCGCATGTTGAGTAAACTTTGGCGACTATGGAGTTAGCTCTTGTTGAGTAAGCCTTGGCGACTATGGAGTTAGCGCTTGTTAAGTGAACCTTGGTGACTATGGAGTTAGCGCCAGATAACTATGGATTTAGTACTTGATAAATAAGCTTTGGCAGCAATGGAATTCGTGCCAAATTCCTTACGAATAAATGAATGAAGGATAGTTGGTTCTTAGGGTAAAACCTTAAGAAAATAATGGGGATGGGTAATTGGGTTGATTGTTTGCTGATTACATATAATAATTATATTATTGTGGGTTGAAAACCCAATTTGCTCACCAGGCTCCCAAGCCTGACCCACTCAGTTTTCTTTTCATTACAGGTAATGGCACAAGGGTATAAGTTGGTGGACTTGACAAGAGATTTTGGATTATAGATCAGTAGTTGAATAACTATTGTAAGATCTATTTTATATTGTTTATGCTTTTGGTCTGTATCGAACATGACATGCCAAGGTTTTATTATTTAATGAAAATACATTCTTTTCGAAGAATGTTTTGATAAATGGTTATCATATTTTATTCTGGGAACAAATTCCGCAACTCTTTTAATCAAAAGATTACTCTGATTTTATAAAACAAAGCATAAACAAATCGGTCTTTTCTGGCCGTGAAATCGGGGATGTCACACATATTGTCGCACGCGTATTAAGAAAATAAATTATCACTGATGGTTGCACTAAAAGTATAGCACAAGGAAGCAGGGTTGAATCCTCAGGGACACATCCTAATGGTCAATGTCTTTTGCATCAGGCACAATCTAGTCAAGAAACATAAAATATAAAAGGGGGTTTTAATTAAAAACTAAAAACTAAAAATACAGTGATATTAAACTAAATGAAAATCAATAATAAAAACGGTTTTGAGTTCTGCTGCGACTTTTCTAATCATACAATCAACATTGACCTGGTTATTTGAGATGCGTTCTATATAAGTCGGTAATGAGAAAAACTAACAAGCTCTAGTTTAATCTCTTTTACCTTATTTGGTTAACCAAAACAAGCTCTTCAATTAACCCTAACTTTTTACTGTCTAATCAAACAAGCTCTTAATTAAGATCAGAAACGTTGCATTAGAATTTATGTAAAATTCCCAGCAATATCCAATACTTCTCATAAGCTCGGAAGCGTAAAGATATGATTTTTATAGTTTATAATAAAGTCAAATCTCAAACACGGAACCGATTTATTACTTCTTCCTTATTACCGGTTGACAAGAACAATTACGTATTCTATAACTACTTAACTGGAATGATAAAACCCTAGCTATGTGATCAGACAAACAAGAATTAAAATCAAACATTCATTAAGAACAAAACTGAAGAATCTAGATAGAAACACAAATCAAAAACCATATCTAATGATCAATCACATGAAAAGTACTCATCTTTGTAGAATTGAAAACTAAGGTTTTAGCCAGACATGTCTAATATCTAATAAAAACAAATGAAAAGAGACATCAAACAACTAATCTTATTAATCTACTTGAAGGAGATGATCCACAGTCTTCAGATCTTCAGAAATCGTTGAAATTGGAGAAGAAACACCTCCAAAATTGTATTTTCATCGTCTGATACCTCTAGAATCACCAACTTATGTTACTGGAAGGTTATAAGGGTCTATTTATACGTCCAACAACAAAAATGATGTGCATGCGATCGCATATAGACAACCTGTGATCGCATGTATTACCGAAAACGCGTCACAGGCCTTTTAAATGAAGTACAATAGTATTTTGAGAAATTTTGGCCAACCTATGATCGCATGGGCACAACCTACAATCGCATGTTTTGAATTTTCACTCCCGGATGAATTTTTGGCACTAAAAAACCTCGAATCCAAGTTGCGACCAAACATGTGATCGCATAAAGGCTCCATGAAATCGCACGGGCAATAGTTGCAATCGCATTCCTTGCCTATGATGTCCGAAATTTCGTGTACTTTTTAGATCATTTTGAATCGCATCAATCGGAGTTACGGTTGATGAGATATGGTGAAAATACTGACAGGTGGTCAAAGCTATCAGCAGCATCCTTTAACTTTAGATTGCATATTCTATGTTCGTGTGATCAATTCGATCAAATGTTTCTTGACCAAATCATCTTTTAATCATTACTCAACATACTCTGTAAGTTCCAAGCTCCATTTTAAGCTCTAAAAGTGCATCCAATTGCTCCCAAAGCACTGCTCCACTCGAACTATCTGAAATTGACATAAAAACATGAGTAGTAAGGGAATTCTTATGAAATACATGAGTAGAACATTATTTAAATAAATGACATGCAAATGTACAAAATATGATGCTAAAATGATAATAAAAATTACCCTATGAAATGCATAAAATGGCATCTAACATACACAAAGATAATTGATTCCAAGATCTTGAGTGATATGTAAGCCCAAGATTACTACTTCGTACTCTGCTTCGTTATTAGTTGTTTGAAAATCACAACTTATCGCATCGGGTATAGTGTCCCCTTGTGGAAATATTAGTACGATTCTTAAACATAATATCTTAGAATTAGAAGCTCCATATGTGAAGAGGGTCTACTTATGTAGTTCTTGTATATCAAGAAGCCATTGTACTTCTTTGTTAACCTTAGGTTAAAGATCCGGACTGAAATCAACCATAAAATCTGCTAATTCCTGTGATCTTATGGCATATCTTGTCTCATATGTTAAGTCATATGTACTTAGTTGTAGATAACACTTAGCCATTCTTCCTAACATATAGGTTTTCTCATTATATATTAGATTGGATAATTAGTTTTTGGACAAATTGGATAGGTCTGAAAGTAATGATGTAGTCTAATCGAGGCAAATACAAAAGGTAAGATAAGTTTTTCAAGATGTAAGTATTTGGTCTTAGCATCTATGAAACATTTGCTTATGTAGTAGATTGGATTTTGAACACCATCTTGCTCATTTACCAATATGCACCTGTTGTACTCTTGGATACAACTATTTAAAAGAACAATGGTTCTCTATATTCAGGTTTAGCTAGTAAGGGAGTTGGACATAGATAATTCTTTAGATCTTGGAAAAAATTTTCATGTTCCGATGTCCATTCAAACTTATTATTCTTCCTTAGGACATCATAAAATGGTTTGCAACTTTCATATGCTTTGGATAAAAACATGTCTAATGCAACAACATTTCTTATGAATCTTTTGACATGTTTTTTAAAAGATAGGGATTGTAGATTTATGATAGCTCTACTTTGTTTCGGGCTAGCTTCAATTCCCCTCTTTGTTACCATGTATCTCAATAACTTTCCTACTTCACACCAAAATGGCATTTGGATGGGTTGAGCTTCATGGTGAATTGGTCCAAGATGTTGAATGCTTCCTCAAGATAATGGATATGGTTCTTGGCTTTCATGAATTTTACTACCATATCATCTATGTAGACTTCCATGGTTTTTCTGATTTGATGTTTGAACATTTTGTTCACTAGTATTTGGTAAGTAGCACGTGTATTCTGATGGGTTTTGGTCATAAGAACATCCTATGTGCTCATGCAAACCCTAATGTTTGGATCTAGGTTTCTTAATTGTACATGCATTCATCCAAGACTTTAGACCCTAGATCTAGCATATGATAATCGATATTAATATATGAATTAGGGTTTAGATCATACCTTGATTGTTATGTAGCAATAACAATCTCAAATCCTCCTTGTAATGGCTTTAGAAAGCTTAGAGTCACAAGTGTCACTCCTCTAATGGCTCACAAACACCAAGAGCAAGAGGATGAAGAAGAAGAAGAGAGGACGCACCCAAAAACGTGTGGAAACCCTAAGGAAACTCTTGGCCACGTTTTTGGTGCTCTAGGGATCCTTAAATAGTGAGGCTATTAGGGTTATCTAACAAGGAAACCCTAATTTGACTGCTTAGGCCCTAAGCAACCCATGGACTCCCTCTTTAGAGGCCTAGGACGATTTCTAATGGGTTTCCCCATAGAATTCGTCCACCCCTCTAATATTGAATCCATTAGCCCAATATTCAACTATCATACAATTGACAGTTATGGTCCCTTAAGTTTAATTAATGTCTTTTAGCCACAAAAATAATTCTTAATTAAGTATTGACTAATATTAATTAGAGAATATGATTTATCCTTTAATATATTATTCTCATAATATATTAATAAATCATAATTAATCCTTTCTATCTCCATAATTCATCCTATCAAGTTGCTTTGGTGAAGGCAACCTAAAAGGACCATGCACCATCGAGTCAAGTACATACCAAAATAGTTATGGACTTAGACACTAATCCAACAGTCTCCCACTTGGATATGTCTAATAACTATTTTGTGTATAACTTCAGATCCTGATCTGCGATTGTAGCTTTCAAAAACCGTTGCCAACTCTGATCTTATCAGATATGCGTCCTTTAGATAAGGGATTATATATTCCTCCATTCTAGATATTGTATAGACTAAGACATGGATTTAAATCATTCTCTCTGTCTATGTGTTGTTTCCCGATTTCTGATTTACAACGACTGACAGCAAACTAAAATTGAACACATCAAATTAGTCACGGCTTGGCCAAGCGCTTAGGGTGTCATCGCTAAATCATCAAGGGGCCCACAGATGTCGCTTTTATCCCACTTTGGATAAAAGGAACGGATAAACTTAGATTCAATGCTTTCTTGCACTCACTCACTGAATCACACACAACAATATGTTTTATAACACCAAGTTACTGGTGCGTTTACATATTATCAATGTGTTACCGACTCGTAAGATACAACTCACATATCTCGGTTTCAAGAATATAAGATATTATTATCTCACCAATCACTCATGATAAAATCCATGAAGTGATCCAAGTGAGCGTGGGTTTATTCCACTGCTCAAATCATATTCATAAGCACTCATGAATATTGCAACAAACATTTGCTTATGTCTAATACACTTTAGACAATCCACATACCAATTCATGACAGTCTTCATTCATACCTACTTCCAACATATGAACGATTGTGGACCATTCAAATAATTTGATTATTCTGAAATAATTTAATTGTTTAGGAAGTCAAAACATGTAAAGTGAAACACAAGAATAATACTAATCCTATATGTCCCCAAACCTTTGAGTATAAATAAAACACCTTTTATTTAATAAACATATTTATTACTCATTATTTGTTGTTTCGGGTAATCAACTTTTTACTTGAATTATAACAACAATTGTCCGATGCTCTTAGCATGCACAGAATGTTTACTTATGTTCCTTACTTTGTGAAATATCAAATGAACACCTTTCCAATCATACTCATTTCACAACTCCCAATCCTTATCATAAGCATAAGAATATTAAATTCTTGCCACTTATAGAATTTGCTAGATTCTAACATTTTATGCAATGATCCTTTCATAAAGTCATAGCTCAAAATCATCAAGATTTGGCCGATCTCTATCAGAAACAATTTTATAGATATGATGTCTCTCACTCAAAGTACATTCCTTTGAACATCCTTCTTGCATAGAAGTTTCTAATCTAGACATAGATTCTCAATATCCAACTCCCAATACGGAAACATTTCCATATTTTCCATATGACAACTCATTCTTAATAGAATCTTATCTATTCATAATAATGTCGATATTGTCCATCTAATACCATACTTCCAACTACTTCCAAGCAACCAATCTTCAGCGAACTTTGGATCAACATTTGATAGTTGTTTAATTATTTTAGTCAAAACCGACTCTAGTCCTTTTTCCCTCTTAATGCGCTAGACATTTGGAAAATTTTAGAATGGTCAAATATTATAGTATTTGCAATAGATCCTATACCAAAAGCGTATGGGACACGATGCATAATGTCTTACATAAAGATATGATACTTTATCAATCTTCTACCATAATACTTTATGTGTCACGTTCTCCTAATTTGAACTATGAAAAGGGATGCCATAATCATAATCGAAATCGAGAACACACTATGTATCCTTGACTAAATTTATTAAAATTCCACAATCTAAGCCTTTAGATTTGAAATGAAGCATAATATTCTCTCCCTTAATTATAGAAAAACAACTTTTCAACCCTTATAACTTTGCAAAGTATAACTCTTTTTTCTATAATTAATATTGCTATCTTGCAATACTTCCCATAATAATCATATAAGCATAACACTTATGCTCCCACTAGCTTTGACATATATTCAGAAAACAGTTGATAAGCCTTTATCAAGCTTCTTAAACTCATACATCTTTCAATAGATAGCTTATATGTGTGTCTGAACAATACTAAGTCCTCAAAAATTCAGACCAATTGCCAAACCTCACAATTCGAACTATGAAAAGGGATGTCGTAATCATAATCGAAATTGAGAACACAATTTTCACAACCACTATGTTCTTAAAATCTCTCTTAGTGAAAGAATTTCTTCAAGAACGGAGAGAAATCTTATGACACTTGGATTTTAAGGTGCATGTTTTCTTATCCATGTGAATTTATCAAAACAAAATTCAACTCTTATGGATTGAACTTACTTAATTTTGATTTCTTGCCTCATGGTAGCACGGGTGCCCACCATGTCTTCCAAGTTGTCAATAAGATTACCTCTTCCTATCAATGTACTTTCCATTGATTAGGGCGTCTTGACTCTATTCAATCCGCATGAGAACTCATAGAACTCACATTGCATAGTCAACTTAAACCGGAATGGCACAGAAACAAAATTATGTCAACACGATAGGTTACAAACCTCAAGTCGTGCGCTAGTGTTTACTCTTGATTAATTATTGAATCCTTTCAAGATCTTCATACTCCCACTGACCTCTTGACATATTAGATTCTCTTATCAAGAACATTTCTTGATAAACAAATATCCACGATTTAGTGTGTGTCTATATCAAAACATTACACACATTTGGTCTTAGTTGGTCTTTGGCTTCTTCAAGACATCACAATATACCAAATTCAAATGTGTAGGAGTAGGAAAACAATTTTTTACTTCACAATTGATGAATGCGTGTCACTCAATTCACAATCTTGGAGTACGGTTCTAAGACTTGATTTTGGAACGAAGTATGACTCATCTTTTTGATTTAACCATTTCAACAATTTCTGATTCCTCTTCTTAGCTATACTAGTGCACTAAGATGTCCTTAGAGAATCAATTGTGATATAGTTCTTAATCATTAAGATGATCATAAAATCTGATACAAAAGTACTCTCCCTTCTTGTTAGATTGGAGAAACTTTTATCCTTCTGCCTTCATTGATTCTTCTTATTCATTATGCCATTCATTGAAACCTTTCAATAATTCAGAATTACACTTAATCTTGTAAGTATAACCACATTTACTAAACTTTTAGTAAATTATGACGAATAGTGTTATTGTTATTTGTGGTGGACTTAACTAGTGCACAACATTGTGTTCTATTCCTTTAGTCCTTTACTTGACTCACATACTTGTGTGATCAAGGAATTAGTCTTAATTTCCTAAGTACCAAGATTTCCATACATCACATGTTTCAAATCATATGATTCCAAGTTTCTATCCAATTGAAACTTGGGTGATGGGAATATTTCCTTACTTAGAAAATTTTGACACTACCACAATATAACTAAGAATCATATCCATTTATAGAAATACACAAAAAATCAATTTTTCACAACGATTTTATTGCAAGGATATACACAAATAAGATAAATCAAAATTTATTTTACTCATAAAGCAGCAGAAAACATGTCCTTACAATGCAAAATAAAACTGAAAAACTATGTAATCAAATATTCCTAACAACTTTATCATAACTTTCTAAGCTCAAAATATGATCTTCGAATCCATGCGATCGTGATCCATTTCTTCGTGATCAGACTCATCTTGCTCTTCCATCAAGCTTCCTCTCTTTTCTCTGATTCTGAAAAAAACATTCAAATGTAATCTTATCACATTATGTATCAAGAATCAATGAATAGGATCTTAATGGAGTTAGATAGTGGAGTTTACCTGAAGTAGAGTAATACATCTTGACTCTCCTATCTCTTAGATCTCTCAGGTATACTGGACAGCTTCGTCTCCAATGCCCCTTCTCTTGGCAATAAAAGCAAATTAGCTCTTTTGGAACAACACACGGAACTACTTCAGACTTTTCCTTTCTCTTATGATCAAACTTTTCAACCATGGCATGCCTTTCATTGCCATTGCCTATATCCATAGAGATCTAGAAGGCAGATTCACCAATCAAATTTTCTTTTCCAGTGTGCCAAATCATTGCTGATTCAGCAACAATAAGCATATAAGTGAAATCGATGAGGGTCACGTCGTGGTTCATCATATAGTACTATCTTACGAACTCACTATATGAGCCAGGAAGTGACTGAAGAACCCAGTCAACAGTTAGCTCCTCACAGACAACGGATCCCAACATTCTTAACCTATCAATGTGTGACTTCATCTCTAATACGTGTGCACACACTTACTTTCCTTCGTCATGTCTTCTTGCCAAAAGGGCTTGAGTGAGCTTGAACTTTTCAAGCGTTTGAACTTGTGGGTTAGGGAGAACAATAGGAGGAGGTGGAGTAAGTGAAGCATGATCTCGTGTTCCTTGATCGAATCGTGGAATATCATCTTCATGTGGAAAGCTTGTTCCACGGGATTTAGGAAGACCATAGTTGTCATACTTTGACATCTACAAAATGGGAGAAAATTCAAGTTAGTTGATTAATTGAGTCCTTAATAAATCACCCAAATGAGATATTAAGGCTAGGACCCAACACAATACTCTACAAATTGGGAGAGGGATGTCATAACCCAAATTTCAGAACATTTGAAGGTAAGTGAATGAAGATTCACTAATTTTCCACCATGAAAAGCAAAAAGGAGATTAAGTTTTAAATGTATTGAGAAACTCCTAGATCCTTTGAGATTCATTGAACTTTTCAATGGCATGTTTAAATCTCGATATGCCCCTCGATTTGTAACTGGGATGCCGAAGATCACAAAACAGGGTGTGAATAACCATGCAAACTTACATGGTGCCCCCAATGTTACAGTCACCTATTCGATGTGCCGGTTAACCACACACGCTCCACCGAACTATGACAAACACTGAGTCAGCCTTTACTACCTTTTCTTAGAACTATTTAGTGTGCCGGATAACCACACGTGCTCCACTAACGTCTTTACAAGGGCACAAAGTGTAATTTCATAGAATTGCATCAATTCACTTTTGCCTAAAGTAACTAAGATTGGGAATTTTGTATAAACATTTAGTTACTTTATACTTGATTATACTTTTAATGGAAAGGGTTTGCCCTATCCTACCCATTCGGCTAACGACCCTCCACTAGTCAAGAGTGCGGTGGGTAAGAGCGGATACCCATTCAATCGCCATTTATATGCAATTTCCTTAAACACCCCTTATAAACCAGATTCGTGAATGAGGCCTACTAACGGTAAGACTAGCAGTTTAAGTTATACATATATAATATTAGACTTTTAATGTTATATATAGTATAAGGGTGTATTTTACACTTTTAAAATACTAGGTGGTCTAATTTAATAAATTATACTTTTAATTTAATTAAATGTAAACCATATCACTATGGATTTATTAACTCTCTTTTAATTATACACTTAATTAATTAAATAAAACCATAAGGGTGCAATTTGAACTTTTTCAAAACTTAGGGTTTTAGAATTTAACACCTTTTATAATTAAACTTTTTAATTAAAATTTAAATTCTAAAACTTGAGGGCAAGTTTTGAAACATTTCAAATCATTAGGGTTTACAATTTAAATATTTCAAATCAAACCTTTTAATCAAAATTTAAATTTCAAAACTTGAGGGCAAGTTTTGAAACTTTTCAAACATAAAGGATCAAATAGCAAATAATTTAAATTAAATAATTAATTTAATGATTATCTAAATTTGACCTAGTCAATATTACTTGCAAGACAATTTATCAATTTAATTCAAATTATCAATTATTATCATATAAGGAAATTATCATTCAATCAAATGGTAATTATCTTTTGTTTGGTCAATGGTATACTCAAATATATGATAAAATTCGGATATTAATGACCCAAAGAAATTAAGTCAAGTATCCTCAAGCAAAATATCTAGAAATTCTGAAATCTGCCCTTACTGACGCTCGAACTCGCCGAGTTCATCAGTCGGGCGCACAAAAAAAAAGGATTTTCAAAGCTTGAACAAATAAAAAAGGCATCAATACAATAGAAACTAATCAAGGCTCAAATACCACTGATGGGTTTTGGTTATAAGAACATCCTATGTGCCCATGCAAACCCTAATGCTTGGATCTAGGTTTCTCTATTGTACATGCATTCATCCAAGACTTTAAACCCTAGATCTAGCATATGATAATCGATATTAATATATGAATTAGGGTTTAGATCATACCTTGATTGTTATGTAGCAATAACAATCTCAAATCCTCCTTGTAATGGCTTTAGAAAGCTTAGAGTTACAAGTATCACTACTCTAATGGCTCACAAATACCAAGAGCAAGAGGATGAAGAAGAAGAAGAGAGGAGGCACCCAAAAATGTGTGGAAACCCTAAGGAAACTCTTGGCCACGTTTTTGGTGCTCTAGGGATCCTTAAATAGTGAGGCTATTAGGGTTATCTAACAAGGAAACCCTAATTTGACTGCTTAGGCCCTAAGCAACCCATGGACTCCCTCCTTAGAGGCCTAGGACGATTTCTAATGGGTTTCCCCATAGAATTCATCCAACCCTCTAAAATGGAGTCCATTAGCCCAATATTCAACTAACATACAATTGATAGTTCTAGTCCCTTAGGTTTAATTAATGTCTTTTAGCCACAAAATTAATTCTTAGTTAATTATTGACTAATATTAATTAAAGAATATGATTTATCCTTTAATATATTATTGTCGTAATATATTAATAAATCATAATTAATACTCTCTCTCTCCATAATTCATCCTATCAAGTTTCTTTGGTGAAGGCAACCCAAAAGGACCAAGCACCATCGAGTAAAGTATATACCAAAATAGTTATGGACTTAGACATTAATCCAACATATTCTTCAAACCAAAAGGAATTGTGATATAATAGTATATACATGTTGGGGTTATAAAGGTCGTATCTTCTTGGTTTGAAGCCACCATTAGGATTTGTTAAAATCCTATCGAAGCATCCATGAATGTGGGATTTCATGACTTACAATTGTGTCTACAAAAGAATCTATGTGTGGATGAGAGAATGGATCGGTGGCACATGATTTATTTAAATCCTTGAAATCCATACATATTGTCTACTTCCCATTTTTCTTTTCAGCTACCACCAGATTAGCCAACCATCTTGTGAATTTGACTTCTTTGGTCATTTTAGCTTGGACCAATCACTCCATTTCTTCTTAGATGATGAGGTTTCTCTCAAGTGCAAACTTCCTTATTTTTTGATAGATTGGCCTGAAACTTGGATCAATATTAAGTTTATGGGTTACTACATCCTTAGATATACATGTCATATGCTCATGTTTCCAACAGAAAGCCAACTTCCTATTCTTCATGAACTTCGTAAGATTTTGTTCAAGATATTAGTCAAGATCCACACTTAGTAGGACTTTGATGTCCGGATCCTTAGGATCTAGTAAGACTTCTTTTATGTCATTTTCCTTGGCTTCTAATACAACTCATGCCTTTAAATTTAATTTCTATGCTTATCTAGGAGTAGTTGAGTTTTTCATTGAAGTTGTATAACACTCTTTAGCTTCTTGTTGCTCACTATTGATTTTGACCACTCCCCAAGGTGTAGGAATCTTTATGCATTGCTGGTAAGTTGAGGGGACAACTTTCATGTCATTGATCCATGGCATGCCTAAGATAATATTATATCAAGAAAAAGAATCAACAAAAAAATTGGATAAAGTTAACTCCCTCTATGTAAATTGGTCGATTGATCTCTCTAAGAGTAATGTAATGCCCTGTTCTAAAATATTCATTTATGAAATTTCAGAGGCCAAGGCCAGGGGTGTTTTAGTCCTTTATTTAATTTGGAGGTATTATTCGGGAAGTTTTCGGGCCGGGTTGTGTTGTTAGAAACGTAGGGTTTCTCGTCAACTTCCCGTGGACATAAAGTTCGCCAGAAACGGATCAAGAATAAAGAAGTTACAATACTTTGAAGATGTTGACAATAATGGCCCTTAATGGAAAAATTGGCAAGGCAGTCCCTTTGCACGCATGTAGTGCACATATGTTTAGCTGGGTACGCCCAACGTAAGGCTGGTGTACGCCCAACGTAGAAGAGCAAGTGATCGCGGGTCCGGGCAGGTGTACGCCCGGCGTACGAGAAGTACGCCTAGCGTACGCTCAAAGTCTCAAAACCCTAATTTTTGGGTAAGTCACCATATAAAGAACATGATGCCCTGGTTTTTAGTCTCCCTCTCATTCTCACTAAGCCACCACGAAACCCTAAACTCTCTAGAGTGTTCTTGGAGATTGTAAGGCCATTTGGTGTGCATTTTGGTGGTTTTGGGGTGGAGTGACCATCTTGAGGTCGCATTGATCAAGGAAGAGCCTTTGGATCCAAGTTCTTTAGCTCATTTGCAAGCTCTTGAAGATATAAAGTTTCTAACTTTCCTCTTAGAAGCTTAGATCTAGATCTAGGGAGCTTTTGGGATCTTTTTAGGTCCAAAGGTTGGACCTTTAAGATGTAACTTCGCCTTCAAGCTTGGGATTTCCACCCTTAGAGCTAAAAGTTCCCCATAAGCAGTAAAGTCTCGATATTTATGGTCCCAATGAGCTCATGCATGAGATATAGCCTTGGTTTTAGAAGTGTATGGTCACCTTTTTGAGTTTGAGTGTATTTGGTGGATTGCAAGTCACCAAGTTTGTGACTTTATGGACTAAGACATTAGTAAGGACCTGGATCTGAGTTAGTAGCCTGTGGAGTGGGGTATTAAGCAATTAATGGAAAAGTGCCTTAACAGGATGGTTATGCCGAGGGTAAGTGAAGGTACGCCTCGCGTACTCGCTAGCAGGCCAGTACACTTAGCGTATAATGGAGTACGTCCAGCGTACTCAGCAGAGTTGGGCTCTGTGCATATTGGGCCTCGGTGTAGGCTGTGTTGTGGATTTTGGGACTGTGAAGCCTTAGTGGGCCATCAGAAGTCAATTAGATTAATGGCCAAGGAAATTTTAGGACTTAAGAAGGGCCCCTATGAGGAGTTAGGCCCAATTCAGAAATTAGGGCATTAGTGGGCCTTTAATGGGCCATTGATGGACTTAGAAGAATTAAAGGTTTTGGGCCTTAGTTATGACCCACACCATAGCAGGGGGTAACATAGTCATTTTAACCATACAAGAAAACCTTATTCTGATTTAGTGTTTTAAATTGATCATGATAGTCGGGGAGCAGTCGGAGCAGCAGTATGGGATTTCTCGCTCAAGCCTTCAACAGTCAGTTCTTCGAGGTGAGTTTCCTTCCAGTAGGAATGGGTCTAAGGCCACAATGCCGGCCCGTTTAGCTAGCAGTAGTTTCCGGACTTCGGTTTGATGCAGTAGTTAGTATGCTTGATGTCTTTGTGGCTCATACAAGATTTATGTGTTATGTGTTCCGAGCTACGGCCCGATGCAGTATGCAGTATATGTGTGTTCATGCTAGTTGATATGTTTATGTTATGCTATGTTCAGTTAGTTCCGGACTTCGGTCCGCTGCAGTTAGTCCGTACTTTGGTTCGATGCAGGGGACAAGGTCCCAGTCAGTTTCCGGACTTCGGTCCGATGCAGGGTGCAAGGCCCCAGTTAGTTCAGACTTCAGTTCGATGCAGGGGATAAGGTCCCAGTCAGTTTCCAGACTTCAGTCTGATGTAGGGGGAAAGGCCCCAGTTAGTCCGGACTTCGGTCCGATGCAAGGGACAAGGTCCCAGTCAGTTTCCGGACTTCGGTCTGATGCAGGGGGCAAGGCCCCAGTTAGTCCGGACCTCGGTCCGATGCAGGGGGCAAGGCCCCAGTTAGTCCGGACCTCGGTCTAATGCAGTGGGCAAGGTCCAGTATGTGCTTTATATGTTGTGACAACCGTCAAATTCTGGTCAATTCAAAGTCAAATAAAGTCAACAAGTCAAACCTCTCAGCTCAACTAACCCTTGTGTACTTGGACTTACGTTCAGTATTTACTAAACAACCCACTACTCTAATAAGAAAACATGAATCGAAAAGTACGTACAACTAGATCTCTTTAACCTAAAAACTGTAGTACGTGGCGAGCCAAACTGATAAAACAATGATGCATACTCATCGGGAATGTATGATATGCGTTTTTCCTGGTGAGTATTCATATAAAATATTTATTTCCTTAATTAAAACAACAAAAGATATATTTTCATTGCAATTTCATCATTTTATGACCCCATTTGCGAAGTTGAGTATTTATTTCCAAAAAATGCGAAACTCTTCTGCAATTTCATCATTTTATGACCCCATTTGCGAAGTTGAGTATTTATTTCCAAAAAAAAATGCGAAACTCTTCTGCAATTTCATCATTTTATGACCCCATTTGCGAAGTTGAGTATTTATTTCCAAAAATGCGAAACTCTTCTGCAATTTCATCATTTTATGACCCCATTTGCGAAGTTGAGTATTTATTTCCAAAAAATGCGAAACTCTTCTGCAATTTCATCATTTTATGACCCCATTTGCGAAGTTGAGTATTTATTTCCAAAAATGCGAAACTCTTCTGGGACAATATTTGAAATCTTCTGTTTTCTTCCCCAATTCGCATTCTACTGTGAAATACTTCGCATCCCTTCGCATTAATCACTTTCGCATCTTCATTCTTACACCCTTCGCATCCCTTCGCATTAATCACTTTCGCATCTTCATTCTTACACCCTTCGCATCCCTTCGCATTTTAACCTAATCAATCAAATGCGATTCACAAAATTTTCATTCCAGATGCGAATACAGTTTAGTTCTTGAACTCTAAACTTGCGAAATCAAAAATTCATATGTTGAACCCATATGCGAATATTAACCCAATTGACTTCAAGTTGATTCATAGATGCGAACACTCGATTGTTTTACTTTCGCAAAATGAGCATCAACAACTCCACAATCGAGTTTTTAAATTCTTGCAAACAACAATTTCATAGTCCTTGACTTCGCGTTTTTCTTCACGAATCATCCCTCAATCATCAATCCAATTGCGAATCAAAACTCATATGTTCTAGCTTTATCAATTCATCGACTACACTCATACAAATGCGAACAATACTCTCAAAATCGATTGAAATAGCAAAGCTAAATCCAACTTCGCATTCAAAGTAGTGTTATTGATCCGCAGTCACAAGCAACCGCCCCACACCCACTCTCTGACCAACCATGCCTCCCCACCTTACCTAGGTCACATCAACGTCTTTTCCCACTCAATTAACCCTCTTCCCGAGTTTTTGAGGACTGATTATTCATCCTCTCTCCTCATTTCCCTCATTTTGCTCTCATTTCACAAGAAGATCAAACTCTTTCCTCTCTCACTTTCTCTCTCTAGAAATTCGAGATTCAAGGGCTGATCTTGAGTTTTTCCTCCACATTTGGTAAGCATAATCCATTCTCTTTATGATTATCTCATTTATTTCCACTCAAATCATGGATATCTTAGACAAACCCTCTCATAATTGTGTTAGAGCTTCGAATCTTCAAGTGATTCTTCAAGTGTTCTTGGGTTGAACACTTTCCCATCTTCAACACGTATCTACTGAAATCACTCAAGGTGAGTTCATACCCCTACATTTTCATGTTTTCTCAAGTTTTCAGGGGGGAATACAAGTTAAGACACTAAGAACATAACTAGATTTTTCTAACAGCCTTCATCAGAAAAGTTCAACTCCATTCACGGACTGTTTTGGGCATCTTAACTATTTTTGTTTTCAAAACTGTACAAGGTGCAAATAGATCAAGTTTTTAGCTTTAAAATGGCTACTTGCACATCTCCATACGATTTTTCTACAATTTATGGTGATTTTTACAAAACTGCCTATCATTTCAAACAACAATCCGGACCAGTCTGTGATTATGGACTTTTTCACCCAAGTTAGAGGTCATTATAAATTGTGATAAAAATTATGAGCAAACTAGACACATTTTGTGAACTCTCAGAATTTACGGATCTAGTTTTCGACTTCGTATGATTTTTCTATGATTTTTCCAAAACAGGGCAGAATTGCTAAATTTTGCCAACAGCATGTAAATATCATAACACTTTGTATTATGTTGAGCAAAGTGTATAATCATAAATTCTAATATTTGAATGAGTTTTCTTGCTAGTTTATCATTATAGACTGAAACTAAAACATTCATATTAAATATTATTCATTCATTTTGGAACACGCACTATTAAACTATGAAAAGAGTTCGATAAATTCACTACACTAATACTTTTCCATAAAAGAGTTCATACATAGTACATACATTTTAGATAAACTATAATAGGTATAGTTTATGATACATCACTCTACGCACTCGTACAAGAAGGGTACATTCATACAAGAAATATTTATTTTCACACACATTTCACGTAAACTTGTTATCCTATATTGTGAGTTTCTCTATCTCTCTCCCCGTACGTCCGAGTGCGGGATATAATTCCTGGTAGTTATAATCAGAATCTCCTGGAGGGAGAACGTGATACTTGTATATAGATCTATATTGGGATTGACACCCCACACCTCGCTGCTAGCTACAGTGGGATCTGCAGGTCTACGGGTGACAAATGTCATTTCATTTTTCGCGACACTGAGAACGTCGTGGCAGGTTCACATAGTCATAGTATGATTATAACGGCTCACATAGGGAACAATCCATAAGTTTACGGGATTTTATTTTTAAAAACCTAAATGAGTTTTATGTTGATTTAAAATCACCTTTTATCTCTATGGGTACAAATACAAAGTACCGGGTCTCTATACAAAAAGGGGTACAGATACAAAGTACCGGGTCTCTATACAAAGTTATTATGATATTAAACTATATTTCCTCTAGAATTGTTAGACTTCAACTATGGTCGCTGAGCGTATATGTTTGAGTCATATAAGAGTTTAGTCTTGATTGGCCTAGAATTGGTGGTGCCCGCCTCATCTCCTGTTCCTCGTTGGGTTGTGGACCTGGGGCAGACCCACTATATTCAACGTTTTATCTAAGTTAAACCTTATATAACTTATATATGTTGGACGATTATAGAGGAACTCTACGGATTACTCTAGGGTTCATTAATGCATCATGCAGGATTATTTCTATTCATACTTAACTAAGAAAATATTGGATTTTCTGGAAATCAAACTAAATCGATTTTACAAGGAAAAACGGTTTCTACTTCAAACAAAACTCTTATGAACTCACCAACCTTTGTGTTGACACTCTTTAAAACTACTTGTATTCTCAGGAAGTCAGTGAAACAGGCAAACTTCATCGCTTTGAGGATGGGACGCTAAACCGTCAACAAATTTATTTTGTCATCATAATGTAATTGCTTTTGAAACATGTAAACATATACTTTGGTGTAACTTTTGCAATTATATTTATGGTGGTTGTTTTTACTTTGAGCACTATTATACACGTTGTTGTGATACTGTACATGAAGTCCTCCACCCCCAGACATTTCCGCCATCCTTGGTTTGGGGGTGTGACATATGTTATTGTATGGTATGTGGTAGTTCGGGGGAGCTCACTAAGTTTCGTGCTTATGGTTTCTGTTTTTGGTTTCAAGTACTCGGTTTTCAAAGGAGGAGCTTGGAGAGGTTGCAGTGCACACACCATAGTCAGTTAGCCTGAGAATGTTTTACTCTGATAATGAGATTATGTTTTGAATTAATACTCGAAAATTATGTTATGACTTATGATACGTTTTTTATAAATATGGTTTTAGTAATGTTTTAAAAGAAATTTTTAGTCGTGATTTTTGGTTCGTTACAAGTGTTCTTGGTTTCGCCACTGAATCCTACTAGGACCGAGGATCTTCGGATTAGGTTAGATTTTGGGATGTTCATCTTGTTAATTGTCTCCAATAAAATGATGTTGACCGAGTTTCCATAATCTATTAAGATTCTTCGAACAAAATGGTTAGCCACATAGAGTGTTATGACTAGCCCATTGTGGTTTGCATCAAGGAAATTATCCCTATCATCATCATCGAAAGAGGCTTCCTTTTTTTTGGTCAAGAATGTACTTTTCTTGGGCTATCTTCCTTTTCCATCTTTGAGCTCCTTTCATGCCTTTTAGCTGCAAAATAAGAAGTTCCATAGAGGTCAGATCCACCAGAGATAAAGTTAATTACCTTGCTATCTGAGGGAGATACTATTCATTGTGGAAGAACATTAGAACCTTGGGGTCTTTGGGCAGTCTTGTCTTTTTTTTCTCCAAGAGTTCTTTCAAATGTCCTTTTCTCAATAAATAGCTAATCTCCTTTTTAAGATCATATCAATCTTTGGTGTGTTGTATGAAGTCTTCATGGTAAAAACATCACTTGGATTTCTCTTCCCATCATGGGGTCTTCTCATTTTTCTTGGGCCATCTTGCTCTGTCCTCAAAATCCTGCATCGCATAGAGTAAACATGAAGCATTAACAAAAAAAGTAATAATTTGATATTTCAAGATAATTTTCATTTTCCTTATCATAATCATGAGCATTGAACCTATGGTTCATGGTTCTTGAGTAGGGTTCAGGTCTATAGGATTTTTGAGAGAAAGACTCAATCTTCTTGTTTGTATAATCATATGGGTTGTGTGTATTCTTTTTGATCTTCTTATCCTCTTCTATCTTAATTAATCCTAAGGCTCTATTTCTAACTTCGTCTAATTCCTTGCATGGGGTAATGAAAAGATTCTCATAGAATGAGGAATCCTTTTAGCCCCATCTTGAAGGAATCCATGGCTGTTGCAAAGTCTAGAGTTGCTCTGTAAAGATCACTTATAACTTTTCCAAGGTCCTACGATAAGAAAACTGATTATTATATAAGTTAGCTATGTGTGCGAAAGAAGTAACTGAGTAAGGAAGAACATTCAGGAGCCATTTTAAGGTGGGTAATATAAGGGTTAAACCAAAACCCTTGAATATGCAAGCTTCCTTGAGAAGTTATAGAATTGGGACTATGTCGATGCACTCTCTACATTGGGCGATATGTTCCAAAGGATTTGTACATCCATCATACATCTTCATTTTTGGTACTTGGAACCTTTTTGGAACTTAAATGTCGCATATGTAGGGTGAAAATCTTGAAATTATATGTCTGATAGGTGAGACCTCTGGTATCGGTTGCATGACACTTGGTATGCTTGAGATCATATCTCTTAGTTGCATGAGTTCCATTACCGTGTATGGACTTATCCCAGGATCTTGGGCATTAGACAAGATGCTGAATGTCCCTCCAAGATCTAGGGACACAGGAACTCCTATACTAGGATTTTCTCCATATGTGAAAATGGGAGCCTACCCTGATATGAAATCTCCAACTTAACATTTTGAATATGCACCGGTCTTGAAGTTCATGATCATAGGCTGCAAATTTAACACCCACAGATTCGAGTTAGTCAATTAAAATATAATAAGCTACAAAATTACATTTTTATATAATATTATTTAGGTTAAATAATTTTAAACAAGTTAAAGTATATGTGACAAGGATTTCGTACATATAAATAACATTAAAATCCGACTTCATATGAAGAATTTATGTTTTTTCAAAGTTTCGCGACTAAACCAGCACTACTATGCATATCATAACAAGTGAATTTTCGATAAAATAGTTTTTAGCCTAGGTGATCTAAAGGAAAGTGGTAGTTGTCGCTAAAACGAGAGTGTGTATATAAAGAACGTCCAAACCTGACTTCGTGAGAGGAAGTTATCATTTTTGGAAGTTTTAGCAAAGGAGTATTGTCACAAAAAAAAAATTCTAATCGGTTGATTGTTAACCAAAAAAATCTAAACGAGAATTCAAGATCTCATGAATATGATCCCTTCAGTAAAAAGACAGTCGGTAGCAGAGTTCGTATGAAGAATATATGAATTTCCACGGGCTTCAACAATCTAAACATGTTTAAATATGATTTTTTTCAAAGCAAGAACTAGATGTTAATGCCTGAATGAAAGTTGTTGAGATCGTCGAGGGGATTCTAGGGATATAAAGAACATCAAAAATGGAGTTCGTATGTGAGATTCATGGCCATCCGAAGATCTACAAGAAAATACATAGACTAATGGCGTGGCACCATGAGAGGGCGCCATGTGGCCTGGTTAGAGAGCATACTCCTTCGAGAGATATGGCTACGTGGCACCATGGAAAGCTGACACATGGCTCAATAGAAACATGACAAATGGAAGCTTCTAGAAAGGGTGTGGTGGACTAACATTTCGGCGACACATGTTAGAAGACCAAAAAAGCTAGCAAGGTTGGTGTGCGTGGCGCGCACTATACCTTGCACGGCGCCCATGTGATAAAAAATATCCATAAATACCTTCCAGCCCTCCATTCGATTTCCACACTTCCCAACTTTTCTTTATCGAGTTCCTTTCAACCTTAGCCCCATTTTCCTTAGATTTTTGTACTCCAGCGAAGTCCTGTGATCCCAAGGTGCTTGGCAAGTAGTAGCTATCTAGTAGAAACTCTACCAGCGTAATTTCAAGACTTCTATCAGAAGAATCTATGTAAGTTAAGCTATAGTCTAGTCTTTTCAGTGTAACTTATATTTATATTCATAAGTCGTTATTATGAACATATAAATAAGATTCATTTGTGATTCCATGTCATAATACAAATTGATCTACGTACCGGAGAAGTATCTAGAATTGTCACATTGGTTTGGTTGTTGGATTTCATAAAGGCTACATATTGAAATCATCCTACATCCCAACTGCCTTGCATGGATGATTCTTACTTGATAGATCCCGATGTAGACATTGGGATTAGTGAGGAATCTACACTATAATTACTATAGTCACTAGGACTACGAAACTAGACTAAGGGTTAGTAGTTTATGCATTTAGGTCTTTTCAAAGTATGAAGCGAAGCATTACCAAAATCGTTAGCCATCTTCTTTTATGAAGTGAGTACATACTTATTTTCATCTTACACATAAATATGATGTATTTAGATAATTAAATATTATGTGTGCCAATTATCTGCAATACGTGTTGGATGAACTTATATGATATGGTTTTACTCAATTTTATTATACAAGTATTTTTGTATTCAAATATATATATATATATATATATATATATATATATATATATATATATATATATATATATATATATGTATGTTAGGGCCAAGATCTTCACCTTATTCCGGATCCTGAATCTTCAAGAATTTACAGGATCACGAACATATCTCAGGATCCTGTCCATTATTATTACTATTATTTCTTAACATTTCTAACAGATATATTTCTAGTCTTTTTCTCACATGTGCAGAATTACTAAACAAAAGACTCATTCTCAACGAAGAAACGTTTCAATCAGGAAAAAGATCCGGGAATACCAAGTCAAACGAACATGTTCATTTTTGTTCGAGAGGATCCCAAGAATATCATACTTATTATTACTTAGACTAGACTATAAATACACATTTATTTCGCACAAAACATACACCTAGCAAGGATCATTATCACCTCATCTATCTATTAAGTCAAATTAACAAGGCATGCGATCATTATTACCTCCCAAATGTGTATTCGTTTCCAATTTTGACTACGATTACCTCCCAAAGTATAAAGCGAAGCACTACCAAAATCATTAGCCATCTTCTTTTATGAAGTGAGTACATACTTATTTTTCATCTTACACATAAATATGATGTATTTAGATAATTAAATATTATGTGTGCCAATTATCTGCAATACGTGTTGGATGAACTTATATGATATGGTTTTACTTGATTTTATTATACAAGTATTTTTGTATTCAATATATATATATATATATATATATATATATATATATATATATATATATATATTAGGGCCAAGATCTTCACCCTATTCAGGATCCTGAATCTTCAAGAACTTACAGGATCCTGTACATTATTATTACTATTATTTCTTAACATTTCTAACGGATATATTTCTACTCTTTTTCTCACATGTGCAGAATTACTCAACAAAAGACTCATTCTCAATGAAGAAACGTTTCAATCGGGAAAAAGATCCGGGAATACAAAGTCAAACCAACATGTTCATTTTTGTTCGAGAGGATCCCGAGAATATCATACTTATTATTACTTAGACTAGACTATAAATACACATTTATTTCGCACAAAACATACACCTAGCAAGGATCATTATCACCTCATCTATCTATTAAGTCAAATTAACAAGGCATGCGATCATTATTACCTCCCAAATGTGTATTCATTTCCAACTTTGACTACGATTTGCACGTTACTACAGCGACTTGTCTTATCAAACAATCATCTATGAGTTCCAACTCTTACTACGAAATGGTTGCCTATGGACTATGGTTTACAGATTCCTAGGATTATAAATACGACACATACAATTGTTTTCTTATTGAAAATACTATATACAATCTCAACTTATTATGAGTTCATCCTTAAAGTTTGAAAACTGCTCATGCGACGAAATAGATTGTTACTAATATGATCCACTCGGCCCCTTTGTTACACCCTCTTCAGAAGGCCTATATATGCCACATTAAAGTTTTCAAGAATTGAAAAGGGCTGAAAAACAACAAAAACAAGATAAAGAGTCGTACCGACTTCTCAGTCAACGGCGTAAAGTTATTGCATCGGAATGAAAAGAAGCTAAAGAATGGATAGAGCTTAATAAAAAGAAAATCAAAGAGCATGAAGAATGAATCAAAAAAGACTAAGAAGACTATCAAAATGACTGAAAAATGGCTTGCTGACAAGGACGCAGAGATGATATATATTAGGGTGCAAAAGAATCATTTCGAAGATAAAATGAGAATTAGGGATGAGTATATAACAATCGAGAAATAGAATTACCCATTGTAGTTACTTGAGGTTAATAATTAGTTAAAAAAGTTGTTGTAAGATTAGCATGTCTTGGGTTTGCTATATGTTTTTTTAGATTAATATGTTTGTTTAGCGTTAATTTCCAAGTATTTTTAAAAATCATGTATAAAAATTTCATTTGCTCTTATGATGTTCAAACTAAATTAAAATATAAAAGCATAAGAACAACATCTTAGAAAATTAATTAAAAAAATACAATACATAATAAATTAACAAATCTTCAATTTAAGGTAGTTTTAAATCATAGTTGGCGTTATAGTTCTGTGAACAACTCGCAGAAGCCCCAATATTAAATGTCGTCTCCATAGTAGGAATTCTCGTGCGACTTGCTCCACTGTCGGATGCCCTTCCAGAACAATTGTTTCTCGTGTGTCCTACTTGACCTCATGTAGAACACTCTTTTCTTATTGGACCCTCGCCTTAGGATGGAATGTGTTGTGTGTTTCTTGGCCTATCTGGATGACGTTTATCCATTATAGGTGGCCTAACAGTCATCAAATCATCAAGGATCTCTCATTCTGATGGATTTTGCAAAGGATTTACTGATTCCTTATATGTTATCCTCAATGTTTCATTATGGTAAGCTTTTAATGCCTACATCGACCAATCTTGGTAATTGTTGACTGTTAGCACTCTTATGACATGACCACAAGGTATGTCGTCAAGTTGTCAATGCCTACATGTACATGTCATTAGTCTGAAATCAACAATGATGTTTTGTGTCCCATTTTTGACCTCGCATTTCTTACTTTAGATCATGCGAACATCTCAATTACTTAAAGTATTTTTATTTTGTTTTACAATATCATCGACCCAAAGGGAGAGTCTCAATAGTTATTGTTGCTTTCGCTAAAAAAACAAAGAAAATTACACATTTAAGATGAATAACATTTAACACAAAACATTAATATTACAACTTACTACCTGCAAAGTTATGTCTTTAAAACCACCACTGCTGCATTGTTGCATGAAAAAAAAGTCGATCAACATCAGTACTGACACCTTACGTGCATTTCTAGATAATGCATTTATAAACTCCACACTGTTGGACGACATAACATTGTATTGGTTACCTCTAAAATGTGCCCTAGACCAAGTGTCATGATTTATACTTTGTAAGTATTCCCATACTAGTTCTTTTGTCTTTTTCATAAGGTCTATTGCATCGTTAAAACCATCAACTATATAGGCTCTACATGCCTCCCAAAATATTCCTTTAAATGTCTTACTCTTCCCATATCTAGCTACTATGTTAAAATACAAATGGACACCACATATTATGTGATGAGCATGAAGAAAAATGTTGGCAACTGAAATCGCTATAGATGGAGACCTTTCAGATATAATTGTAAGATCCTCCATATTGCCTACGCAATCACGTAGTATTTGAATAAACCGTGTCCAAGAATCTGTACACTCATTTTTTCATATACTATATGCAACCGGTAAATTTAGTTTTGTCCGTCCTTACTAAGTGCAAGTAACATGATACCTTTGAACTCGCCCTTTAGGTGGGCTCCATCTACTGCAAGGGTCAACTTAAAACAATTAACAAAAGCGTGTACCTACAATACATTGTATATCTATTCAAATACACTGATTACAGTTAGGTACACCAAAATAAAAATAATAATAATAAAATATGTAATACTAACCGACCAACCAAGTGCGACATACAAGAACTCAAACCGATTATCACCATCTATTTGAATATGTGTCACCATGTCAGGATTATGTTTGACCAAATTGTGGAAATAAGCCAAAAGTTTGGTAAAAGAATCCTCTTTCGTACTCTTTAACAACAACAATGCATATTGCTTCACACGCCAAGCTTGATGATATGAGATACTGATTTTCAATTGAGCATTCATATCATTAATAGTATCTTGTCCTCGATATACTCTACTATAATCTTCAGCCAAAACATGAACAAGATATTCACCCAAAACATGTTTGTTTGCTTGTCGATGATTAGGTTGCAACATTGTTGAAGAACATGTGTGTACGTCAACAAATTTATTCACTCGGAAACCAAGAACTATTTCACCCAAAACATGTTTGTTTGCTCTTAGTAACCAAGAACTATTTTTCCCAACACACACAACCTCATACCTTGATTTGGTCTATCTACTTGTCTTCGTCTGAAAACCTTGTTGAAGACATTTTTTTCTCAATTGCCCGTTTTAGAAGGTCTTTGTTCTTAAATATACGGAGACATTCAATCTTTTGATGATTGACGTCTACCATCTGTGATAAGATATCTTCATTAACATCAACTAGACATGCTGGTAGAGGGGGTATACTGTGAAAAAGCTTATCGGGAAACTTAGCTTTACGTTCATCACCCAACTCATCTCCATCAAAATTGATTTCTAGTTATATCTAAAGCTACATCAACAACATCAATAAAATCCTCGTAACCATGTACATTTTCATCTTTCCGAATCATAACTTTTTTCTTTTTACTATTATCTACTCCACCCCTATTCATAACTTTAACTTCTTTTTGGGGAACGTCAACATAACAACCACCCACATCATTACGATATGTACCAATATCGTCATCACCAACGTACTTGTAATTTTCAGGATCCACATAGTGAATAGGTGAATACCTCACATTAACATTTTCAACAACACTATGAAAATGAGGTACACTAGGAGTCATGAAAGTACCTATTGGATTGTTTCTCCCTTTATCGTTGCATAAGTTAGCAACCGGCTCATTTCTACTCTCACCATCCTTCGTAATTGCATCACCTTCAATAGCCACCACAAAGACTTTCACAACCCTTCCTCTAATCGATTTGATTACGTTGATCAACATTCTAACATCCATGTCTTCAACTATGGTTATATAATGATTCAATTTAAGATAATGGAAACGAAGACTAATTTTATAACTATCTAACAAACCGGTTTCATTCTCACCAAAGATATAAAATCATTGTAACTAATATACTTGTAAATTATCAAAGCGAATTCCAAAATACCCCACTGTTGATATACATATTCAAAATTTGTTTCCATAACTTTCCACCTCCTACCAGTTACAACGCAAATCAAATATCCATTAATTTTATTAGAGAGGCTTAAACAAATTTTTCAAAGAAATAACAAATAAAGTGATAATTGTTTGCAAAACTTTATATATAATATGGTTGTTTCGTAGTTAAACTCTATCAATTTCGTAGTCAAAATAAAAAAAATTATAAAAATTATAAAAAAAAAAAAAAAAAAAAACACACACAAAATCGTAGGTGGATAGCAGAGGAAATCACAGATGAACTTAGTTTTTAGTGTGAGGTTGCAGGAATTTATACGGGAATAATGAAAAAGAAAATATCTCATGCGAACGTACAAGTCACTAAAGAGTACCTGTGTTTTAGCGACTTGTACGTTCGCAGATGGAAAGTAAAATTGCAGGTGGGCTTAATCCATTTTGATGGTTATTTTTGTAATTTAGGTTTTTTTTACTATTTTCTACAAAGTAATTAAGTGATTAAACTATTTTTGTAATGTTCTCTTTATTTTTCATAGAACCCTCATATATATATATATATATATATATATATATATATATATATATATATATATATATATATATATATATATATATATATATATATATATATTAATCTGGAAGTTTTTATATTAAAAATATTTTATTTTATTTATAAATTTTAATATTCCTTCCATCCCAAAATTATAGTCAATCTTTTATTTTTGGTTTGTTCCAAAATAATAATCTACTTCTAAAAATAAATAACATTTTTACCAAAATACCCCGTCATTATTATTTAACTAGCTAAGCATTTAAAGAAACTTTAAGTACAAAGTAAAAACACAACTATCATTTTATTGTATAAAGTTAGTGGTAATTAATACTTGCTTAATCGGTATGCTTTTTTATCTGTAAACAATAATATTGGAACTAATCATCATGCTAAAAGTAGCTTTTTCATGGAATAGAATGATGTTTTTATTTGATTGATAGTTTTCAAGCACAAAATTTACAAATGGTGGAAAGGCATATGAAATGGTATGGCATGTTGCTTGCTTTTGTTGTTTACATTTTTATAATTTTCTAGTTATTGGCGTAAGTATGGAAGAAGAGAAGTTCTTTTTAGATTCCTTTAATATATAAGATATATTAACGTGCATTAGAAAAGCTTGGAGTTTTGTTTATTTCTTTTTCCGCTTAAAAAATTCCGATTTGTGTTGTCCACCTTCTTAGTTCTACTATATTTTAAATTAATGCCAATGATTTAATTAATATTCAACTCGTTTATGTAATTAAATTATATGAATATCTGTGCTTTACGTAATACAACAATATATTTGAAATCTTTACACATCTATGTTTTTTAAATATATAAATGACGTTGTTGTTAGCTCTTATATAATACACATTCGCGGAACCAAGCATTTTGATATCGGAATACAAACATTCGATATATATATTATATGTAGTTATCCAATATTAAATATTAAAAAACGTGTTAAAATTTCTTTAGTTTGAGGTACAATAATATGAGGTATCTTTACAAATAATAGTTTTCAGATATATAAAACAATTATTTTGGGGATACTGTTGTACCCCTAACGTCACATCTAGTTTCGTCACTGATATAATAAATTTTATAATAAATTAGTATAAATATTGTTTGTTATGAATTATATCATAATGTAGAAATCCTTTAAAATTCTATAATCCCAATTGTCTCAGTGGCTTCTACCTCTAGGTTACTCATGAATAAAATTAAATATAATATATGGTTTAATGATATTTATAGTTGTTATAACTAATTAATTTTAAAAAATTTACTTGCTTAAGATTTAAATTTCTATCATTGTAATTATTTAAAATATTAAAAATTATTTTTTGTTTTTAAAAGTAACAATATAATTTTTGTATATAATGTTATTTTTAACTATTGTTTTTATAGGTTATTTAAAATAACGTATTTGGAAACTTTTAATTATTTTGATTTGGTTTCAAAATTGAACTTTTTAAAATTTATTTGCTAAATATTGTTACTTTCTTTTATTATAATTATTTAAAACAATAAACATTGTTTCTGTTTTTAAAAATAAAATTATAATTTTTTATATAATATTACTTTTAATTATTTTTATTTTAAGTTATTTATTTAAAAATTCTTAATGATTATAAAAAATAGTTTCACTATGAACAATGTTTATTGAATATTTTTATCATTTTGGTTTGTATTAGACTTTAAATAGAAAATGTTTGTTAAAATATTGGTAATATATGCTGCAAATTGTATGAAATTGTTAAAACAACCGGAATGATAAAAAAAATCTATAAAAACAAAAACAAAACAAAAAACACACACACCCATGCCCACACAATAGTTGTACCGATGATATGTCGTTGGTATAGGTCACAACTAAAAAAACGGTATTCCATCTTTCCCGACAACATCACATTTTGTCGGTATAGGTGAGACTTCTCCTGACAACATATCATTTGTACATGTATCACATATAGCAACATCATGTCGTCAATATAGATAAATAATAAAATTTTTCCCCTGAAAATCAGTCCCGACAAACCCATCGCAGACGAAATGTTTTCGGTAAAAGTGGTATCTATCCCAACAACATCTATCTAGATGACCTTTCCCACTATTAGTGACAAAGAAATACATACAACTTTTTACCGACAACATATCGTCGGTATACAGTATCCCAACAACATTTCTTTGGTATACGGTATCCCGACGACATGTTATCGGTATCGGATAAAAAAAAGGAGGTTACTCATGTAGTGTACATGACTATTACAAATCTTATTTTTAATTTTGAAAATAAAATAAAACAATTTAGTTAGTTAAAAAAAACTGCAATATTATCAAATAAATGAAGTTAATATACAAAATCTAAAATTTAAAAATAAATAAATAAGTAAATAACTTCAATAATAATGACTTAAATTTTTTAATGATAAAAAGCAATTTATGAATTTATGAGGTCAATCTTACATATTTAGATCAAAAAAAAAACATATTTAGATCCAACCAAAAAACCAAGTATCAAGTATCAAGTAGTGTAAGGTAAGGTTGTTAAGATCGGAATCCTATGTAAGAACGTTTTTGGGTTTGCAAGATCGGGATCGGGATCCTAAGATCCCACAAAATAAAATATAACTTTAATTTATAATTTTTAATCATGAAAAATATTTTAAACATTCAATTTTTCGTTGAAAAATATAAAAACTTTAAATATTAGTTATAATTTACAACACAAAATGATAAACAGTAATTGATAAAGGGTAAACGACATAAAATGGTTAAAAAAAATCATTTGCAAAAAAATAAATAAATAAATAAATAATCAAGGGAAGGTAGGATCCGATCGGATATCTTACCTATAATCTTACGATCATACCCCAAATATGATATGTTTACAATCCCGAATGATCAGGATCGCGATTTTAACAATCATGAAGTAGTGATGTAGACAGCCAAACTTTTCGAATTTGTCCCTGGTTTTTTTACATAAATAAGAATAAGTGGCATGCTCTTAGACACCATAAGTATTGCATAACACAAACTCAAATCAGTTAAGAAGATGCTGATGTCGACAAAAGCACTCACACACTTCATGCATCCGTCTCACCAACTCACCGAACACACAGCAGATACCATATTCATATGTGATGGATGCAAGATGTATGGAACAGGCACAAGGTTCACTTGCACATCCTGTAATTTTGACCTACACGACTACTGCGCCAAATGTCCCCCTTCGCTCCCTTTTACTATAAACCACCCCCACCCAATGTGTCTTGTGGTCAACAAACCTCAAATCAACCACAACAAACATTGTCAAATCTGTCGTAACCAAATTCAAGGTCTTGCATACATGTGCAAAGACTGCGACTTCTGGATCCATCCTCTTTGTGTTTTGCATTACTTAGGCCTCCGATACTTCATACATCCCTCTCACAAACTCACTGAACTCACAGCGAATACAAACTACATATGTAACGGATGTAACATCCATGGAACCGGAACACGCTTCACTTGCAGCACCTGTAATTTTGACTTACATGACTACTGCGCCAAGTCTCCCACGTGGCTACCTTCCACCCAAATCCACCATCACCCAATGACACTTTTTGTGGACAAACACCAGCTCAATAAGACCAAACATTGTCAAATATGTCGTACATCTATTCAAGGTCTTGCTTACGAGTGTAAGGGATGCAATTTCTGGGTTCATTCACTCTGTGCTTTGCATAACTTACGACATGGACATGGTGGCCAATACAGGAATTTCAACGAGGGTGGGAAGAACTATATAGCATTTTGTTTTCCTGGCATTGAGCTATATATTCTTATTTTTATGCTAAAAACATTGCAATTTATATATTCCAGGGCATTCGTATACACAGCGAGGCTTTGAAGGTGTTACCTCGAAGATCGGTTTCGGTTTGGCTATAAACTGGATTTGTGCGAAGATTGGTGATTTTCATGATGGGGCCTCTTCCAGTGGTGGTGTTACAATGGGAGGTAACGTGGGAAGTGAGGATTCTCTTTATGGGCTCATCCATAGCATTCAGTCTTTCTTTGAAAATAATTGGAGCTAGAGGTAGATGGTATTTGGATTATTCTTTCCCCGTAACATTTATGCTTTTTCTTTGTCTTTCTAAAGTTTCTATTTATCACGTCGTAACTTGCAGTTTTGATTATGATAATAAGATGGAACAAGTTAAAGTGTATAATTAATAGAATACATAGTAATACACCTTCTACGGGTTAACCCACACTATTGCAATGCATCGTCATATAAAGGCAACTTCATGTCACACACTAATGATGTTTCTTGAGTATATCTACATCCTCAACATCTGGCCTAACTCTTCAAAACCTATTAAGATTTAAAACTAATTTTATTAGGTATTTCTCATGCTTAGGAAGTAATATATATATATATATATATATATATATATATATATATATATATATATATATATATATATATATATATATATATATATATATATATATATATATATATATATATATATATATATATATAAAGTAGGTGATTCAAAAACATAAATAATTTGTGAAAACAAAAACAACCAATCAAAATTAGACATGTATTATAGAATTTAAATTATTTTCTAATTAAATAAAAGGCTTATTTGTAATAGTAAGGATAAGATGGTAGTTGAGTGTGAAGAAAAAACAAATATGCAAGTTCAAATGCCGTTTTTTTTTTCTTATGACATTCATAAGAAAGGCATACTTTTATATAAATGTTTTTCCTGATATAATCACGTTGAAATTGTACGTAACAAACAAATCAAAAACGGTTAGAATGTAAACTCTTGATGATCAGTTTTTTTTTTTTAATTCGTATCTCAAATAACCAACAATTTGAATTTGAAGTTCAATTATATAAGACAACCAACATTTCAGTTTTGAATGCTGAAAGTGAAAGACCATGATTTATGTAAATGCCATTAAAACCACTTTTTTAAATCTGAGATTTATATATGACATAATGTTCAGGTAGGGAGAATTTAGCCCGAACATTCGAACCAAACCGAAAATCGAACCGAACTGAACCGAATTAGATCCGAATAAACAATTTGAGTCGGTTTTCGGGTATCTATATAAGGCTTATTCGGTTTTCGGATTATTTAGTCCGGGTTACCCGAATAAGGACTTATTTGATCCAAATAGACCGAACCGAATATGAAAAGTCACATATTTTTCCCCTTGCATGATTGCTTATTCGGTCTTATGTTCTATCAATCGTTACCCAAAATACCCACGTAATGTTTAATGTTTAAGTTATATACTTATAGATAGATTTTTGGGTTGGATGTTTAATGTTTAGTGTTTAATATGTTGCTTAATAACTATATCTTAAGATTATGGTTGTTAAATTTTACATTTTATATATCAAGAATAGTTTAATCCGTGTTATTCGTGTTTATCATAAGCCACAAAAGTCATACAAAATATAATATTAATAATCACATAGTAAATGTTATTAGGGTTATTTGAGTTATTCGGGTTATTCGGCTCATTAATCATCTTGTACATGTTATTTGGGTTATTCAGGCCAGAACCGAAATGAACCGAATAATACCCGAACCGAACCGAACCCGTATTGCTTATTTGGTTTGGTTTTCGGTTCATACAAGTACCTTTGTTCGGTTTTCGGTTTATTTGGGTTCGGGTCGGTTCGGGTCGGTTCCGACCTGAATAACATCCCTATGTTCAGGTGTTGAATATCATAGTTATTTTGGTTTATTATATGTTTTTTCGCATAAACTCTTCCATATATATATATATATATATATATATATATATATATATATATATATATATATATATATATATATATATATATATATATATATATATATATATATATATATATATATATAAGATAGGTTATAATGTGGATTAACAATTATTGTGCGGACGTGTGGATAGTGTTATTCTATTAAAATTACTAAGAGAATAAATTGTTTAGTAATGCGAATATGTTAAACCTTACAAAAATATCGTTATTTTTATGCATTCTCACTAATTCTTATTCATTTTTGTTCTCAAAACATCGTTTTTCACTCGTTTTCATTCTGAAAGAATACTACTCAATAAATATTCTGACAACATTCTAACAGAATGAAAATAATGATAATAATAAGTCTATAATAACCTTATAGACGATTTAATTATTGAGAATGCGTGTTAATTAATGACAATAATTATGTAAGATTGAACGTTTTCATATTATCAAACAACTTATTTTCTTTGTCATTCTCACATAATAGCATTGTCCACACGACGACACAATAGATGTCAATCCACATTTTAACTATATATATATATATATATATATATATATATATATATATATGAAGCACTTTTTTGCGACTTGTCAAATTCTCAAGAGTTTTTCCACTTGTATTTTGCGGGAGTTTTTGAATTATTATTTTTCACTTGGCATTTTTTTGGTAGTTTCTATTTTTTTTAAATAAAATTCCACAAAACTCTAGCGAGATTTATAAGGAAAGAGAAATCATTCTATTAATTTGATAATAAAATCTCATAAATGCTCTAAAGAATATTGAATTCCTTTTATAAATGTTCCAAAAGATTACATTGTGGTATGTAAAAGTGTTATTTTAAAAAATAATTAATGTTTAAATATTGATATTAAATTTTTATTTTTAATAAACTCGTGTAGTACACGGGTCTCACACCTAGTGTGTGTGTGTGTGTGTGTGTGTGTATATATATATATATATATAGAGAGAGAGAGAGAGAGAGAATCAAGTATTCTAACTAATTATTGTGTGAATGTAAGGTTGATTGTGGACCAATCAAAATTTAAAAAATAAATAAATATCTAAATAAATAAATAAGGGTAATTAAGTAATTTGATAAATAACTTCCACAAATACTTGCTATAATCATGCTATATACATTGAGTTTTAACCCAATTTAAAACCCTTTTAATCACCACAAACCCTGTTCCTCTTAATCACATCTACAATTTCTTATCCCTCCCATTTTTCCAACGTTGGACCCTTTACCCATTCATTCATATGTAATTATCAATCAATGAATTCTACCCCTTTTCCAATCCCGAATTTCCTCCTCACGTTCGTTAACATCATCACATATATCATCGATTTCCCTCAAAGCTTGAGACCTACAATCGAGCTTGAACAACCTGGTTTTTGCAACAACAAACAAATTAAAGTTCAAATTTGACTTGATTGGATTTACCGGTTTATTGAAGGGAATATCAATTTATATTGGTGTTGTTCTACTTCTGTTTGGATTTTGATTGGATACGGTAAGTGTTCCCTCTGATTTCTTCCTGGATTTCGAATAAAATATTAGTTTCGACTGTGTTTGTATGAGATTAGTTTGAAATTGATTTTATGGTGTTTCAATGGTTATATTGGAACCTGACATTGATGCGAGGGCGATATTTATCACGAAACTTGCATGAAGTTATCAAGAATATAATCTCAAGAGCTTTAGGATCAATTATTGTTGCTGGTTGAGATCTCGATATTTATTTATTTATTTATTTTGAGGATTAAAAGATTTGTTGTTTGGATTAGCCTTCCTCCTCTCTCTCTAATAATCTCCAATTACTTTTGGTGTTTGTGATCTATTAAAGACATTACCTTTAAGGAGCTAAGTTCTCAAAGGTTGAAGGTTATCAAGCTACAATTGAAAGGTATGTTTCTAACTTGTTTTAGTCATAGTATTCGATTTTTGTATGCTAGTATTAGGGTTTATAACTTTGGATGATTATAGTATGTACATTAGAAAAACTTGATCCAAAGCGTTAGGGTTTGCATGTGCACCATAGGATTGATGTTTTTCTTAAAACCCATCATAATGTTCTTTATATATGGATCAACCCTAAAATTTAGGGTTTTGGGGACATCATGTGTATGTTGTGCATACACTTTGGAACGTTGGGCGTACGCACATGGTATCCACGTCCATATCTTGTGAGTACGTTGCGCGTACTTAGAGTGGTACGCCCCTCGTACAGCACTCTTAAGCCCATTCATAAGGACCCAATGGGTCCAAGCCCAAATCAATGCAATTAATTAACCCAACAATTAAATAAATAATACCATGGAGAATATCGAGCGTTACATGGTAGCACAGGGACAATCGGTAAGGACGGTGAGACCGAGGCCAGGGAATATACATGAATACCCCGCCCATAATACTGGTTGAGGATGAGCTACCAATGGACGCGTGTAATGTGGAGTTAAGGGCGTACCAAGATGACATCGGACAAAGCATGAATTTCACCCACATGACCCTCGCGCACGTGATGCAACACATGAACATTCCCTAAATGGATGGTGCTCCCGACTACCCTTATGTTAGAAGTTGGAAAGAAAGGCGGGGTACATGAAAAAGCGGAGCCGGTGGTAGCGGTGGAGCGTGAATTGGGTTGCGGGTTAAGTGACCTACTCGACGAGTTAGAAAACTGACTCGGCGAGTTGGTTTGGTTTTGGGGAACCCTAAATTTGGACTTGGTTCCCTATTTAAGCATCTCATTCTCATTCCCTCAGCCTCATCTTCAGCCCCCAGACCCCAAACCCTCACCCACGAAACACTAGTACATCTTGAGAGTGTTTGAGCCACCTTTGTGTGATTTGTGAAGAAGAAGAAGAAGAAGAAGAAGAAGAAGAAGAAGAAGAAGAAGAAGAAGAAGAAGAAGAAGAAGAAGAAGAAGAAGAAGAAGAAGAAGAAGAAGAAGAAGAAGAAGAAGAAGAAGAAGAAGAAGAAGAAGAAGAAGAAGAAGAAGAAGAAGAAGAAGAAGAAGAAGAAGAAGAAGAAGAAGAAGAAGAAGAAGAAGAAGAAGAAGAAGAAGAAGAAGAAGAAGAAGAAGAAGAAGAAGAAGAAGAAGAAGAAGAAGAAGAAGAAGAAGAAGAAGAAGAAGAAGAAGAAGAAGAAGAAGAAGAAGAAGAAGAAGAAGAAGAAGAAGAAGAAGAAGAAGAAGAAGAAGAAGAAGAAGAAGAAGAAGAAGAAGAAGAAGAAGCAGGAGGAGAAGAAGGAAGTTGGAGGTTCAAGAAGGAGGAAGTAGATCTAGAAGATACACTCCATTGGCTGCATTTCTTGGTAATAAAGTCTTCATCTTGGCTTTTGGTTTATTTAATCTCTTTATAGTCCCTTTTATGAAGTTTTTGGTCCATGAATGGGTGCTTGTGGGATTTGGACGTCCCCAAGAAAGATCCTTTTAGATCTGAGAGTATTTAGGGTAGTTAAGGCATAAAGGTGGAAGCTTTATGCCCTTAGAACTCCCCATGCAAAGTTTAAGAGGTTGTTATGGCCTTTTGAGCAAAAAAAGGCCATGTATGGATGTAAAAGGCAATAGCTTTGTGTGTTATTCCGACCCTAAAAGGTTAGATCTGGGTCCTGGATGCTTTGTACTCGATTGAAATCTTCTGAATAGATTTACACATAGAGGGACTCAACGAGTCACTTGTAGGATTCGGCGAGTCAGGCCGTTTCCTTGCTTAAAACCCTTCTGCTATTGGGTATGAGTTGAGTTGGTAAGGGACTCAGCCAGTTTGGGTTCATAGTGGACCTGAAGATCATCATACCCGATGAGTTCGAGGAGGAACTCGGTGAGTCCAAGGCATTCTCCCTAATTTATGAAGGTGGACTCGAAGAGTTCAAAGGAGAACTCGGCGAGTCAGATGAACGAGGGTCCCGACGTGTTGGAGGTGTACTCGACGAGTTCACGGAGAACTCGACGAGTAGGATCAGAGTCCAGGGTTATGTTTGGATTGTGGAACTCGACGATTTGGTGGGTCAACTCGAAGCATTGACTTTGACCTGGTTTGACTTTTGCGAGTATTGTGGCCTAAGTGCTATTTTGGGTATTGATAGTTCGGGGATCCGAAGGATCAGCAGTTCGGGATTGGCGATTAGCTGTCAGAAGTGTTTCAGCCAATCTTCAGCAGTGCGAGGTGAGTCTCCTCACTGTGTGCATGGGTCTACAACCACAATATCAGCCCATTATGTTTATGTTTATGTACAGTAGGAAGACCATTGGGTTAACCCTAGGCCCTTATTGTTATATGTTTCGGGTTACATTTTGATGTCGGGAGAGGTCCGAGGAAGGTTAGAATGCTAAAGGTCTTTGTGATTCTTGCATGAGTAGGTACGATAGAGTCAGGATCGGGGGTCCGATGTCGGGGCAATCTCATGGAAGATTCTTATGTTGTATGTTAGTTTATACTTGTTGTCTCTGTGATACTTGTATGTGCCTGGTAGGGAGGTGAGTGTGGGCGAGGTCCCGTATCTCATCACTAGCTGAGTATGGATGGGGTTCCATATCTCAATATTAGCATAGTAGGGGCGAGGCCCGTGATAAGAAGGGAGTGAGTGTGAGCGGGGGCCCGTAGCTCACTACTAGCAGGAGTATGGATGCGGTTCCACAAATTCAGTAGCAGACCAGGGGCGGGGCCCTAATTAGGCGAGGCCTTAGATCAGGGTACAATTAGAGAGTGTTTATTTATGTATTAGTATGTTATTTGATTGTATGTATGTGTGTAGTGGGCGAGGCCCGGAGACAAGCGAGGCCTAAGAGAGACAGATCTATATACCGAGTGGGGCTCGATGCCAGGTGGGACCTGATGCCGAGTGGGGCCCGATGCAGCGGGCGTGGGCCCAGTAAGTGGTTATGTGTTCATGGTTATGCGTTTATGGTATGTGGTAGGTTGGGGAACTCACTAAGCTTCGTGCTTACGGTTTTCAGTTTTGGTTCCAAGTACTTCCGGTAGCGGAGGGAAGAGCTCGGGATGATCGCATGGCACACACTAAGAAGTTGGCATGGGATGTTTTTAATCTGATAAATAGAACAATTTTTGAAATGATACACTGACTTGATAATTAAATCATTAGTTTTGGTTGAAATGATTTGATACTTATGGTTTTATTAATGTTTTAAAAAGAAATTTTTGGTCATGATTTTTGGGATGTTACAGTTCGACTCTATACTCTAGTGTATAGATTTTTTGACCATGGGTAACAACCTTTCTTTGTTTAATTGACATGATGGCATAGTGTATGGGAAGTACCATTCTCATCATGTTGTTCTTCCTTGAGTTCTCTGACTCTCTAACCTAGAGTGTGAGTGACATATTCTACTACATCCATGTTGCCTATCATGGATTTGATTTGTTGGTTTAATTCGAATACTTTGTTCAATTAGGAGAAATATAGCGTTGTCGACAGACTTGCCGATAAGATAAACGGACTTGAGGAGTCATGGATGACTCGTCAGCTTTGTTCCTCGAGGGTACTAGTTTTCTCTAACCTGTTTCATATCTTTATCTTTCTTTTCTCTTCTTCAGATTCCTCTCCTTCTGTGGGTTCTATCGATGGTTCATCCTCAGAAGGATCATTGTCATCTTTGGAAGATAGGGGAGAGAGATGTTTGGAGACTATTGAACGATCGACTGAGAATTATGGTTTCTCTGCTACGAAGGTAGCAAAGCTATTGGTTCTTTGGTTTTTTTTCGGATTTTGGTAAATCAGGAAAATCTGGGATAAGAGATTTTAAGTATAAGTTTTTCCGGTAAATTGGTCGGAAATTTCACCATAAAAATTATCAGTGAATAGTGTTTTCCAGGAAAAGCTTGTCAGAGTGTCATCGGTAAATTAGTTGGAAAGTTCACCAGAAAAATTGTCGGTGAATAGTGTTTTTCCGGAAATGTCGTCAGATGAATAGTAATCTTGACCGGAGGAATAGTGAACTTGACTGGAAGCTGATCGGAAAAGTGGTTGGAAAAATCACTAGCGGCTTCATCAGCTTAATGGTGACCCGAGGCTGCTGTCGGCAGCGATTCGGTCGAAGGGTATTCGCCGGAGGTCGAATCGGAAAAAAGGGAGGCAAAAAGGGGAGGCAGGAACCAGTTTTCTGGTGGTTTTCGAATCTCCGGTTCAGCGGAGGAAGGCGGCCGGTGGTGGCTCGTGGCGGTTCCGGCAGCCGAAGGGAGAGAGAGAGAGAGAGAAAGAGAGAGAGAGAGAGAGAGAGAGAGAGAGATCAGTGGGATAAAGTCGAGAGAAACGTGAATTTGTGAGAAATGAGGGAGCCCCTACCTTCTTTATATAGGATATGCAATCCTCATCCAAAGGTCTGAATCCAGTCTCATCCGACGGTCTAAATTAAAGCCTAGTTTCCAACCTTATCTTAAGCAGGCGACAGGCGTTTCGTGAAATTCGAGTGGCAAGGTTTTCGTTTACAAATTCAAATAATAGACAATATTTTAAGACTAACGGTACGAACGATAGTCGTTAACTCAAACCGTAGCTATCCTAACGAAGCAATTGAATGTTATAACTGGGTATTATCGGACAACTGGGTATCATTTCCTATGACACCCCATGGCTCAACCGAAGGTCGTGATTTGACATTCGTTACCTGGTTGTTCAATTCCTTAAAACATACGTATATTTTGCATACGAAATCCATATTAAACGTTCTTTATATTTCCAGACTCAGGTGAACATGTACTACGAGACTAGAGTGATTGTTTCGCTTATAACCGCTTAATATGAATTTTCAGTTTTTCATACGTATTATTATGGTTACAATTTGTGTTTTATGATTCATTTGAGATTTCTCAAGTAAGATAATATTTCATATCTTATTTTAATTGTAATGAAACTATTTATTTTCCAAAAACTAAAACTCAATATGTCAAATTACAAAGAGGTTTATGGTGACTAGACACTTTATAGTTTTAGATTTAAATTTCGGGATGTCACTACATGAGTAGTTTTTTTATACATGACATGATAGAGTCAACATGATAAGATTGTAAAGTGTATGTTATCAAAGTTAATACTATATATTCTTTAAATTAAATAGTTCAAGTAATTGCATGAACTTTAAAGAAACTTTAGGCAAGTTCGAACAGAAATCTACTTATTTCGCCTTCTTTATTTTTAGTCAAGCATTTACGGTGTAACTATATTATATGTTAAACGTAAATTCAAAGAAACGTCAAAGAAAATGATTAGAAAATTACCAACATATAATATTTCGGCATTATCATTAACAATTGGAAATTGGAATATAAGGTTAAGAATTTGTTTTGATTCTTTACCACAATGAGTGTTAATGTGTCATAGAATATGATTGTTTTGCAATGGCTCCATTGAATTTCCTAGTTCTACTTGTAACTTGTAAGGCTATGTTTGACGTACTAGCTGAAAAGTTAACTGGTAGCTGAAAAACTAACTAATAACTGAAAAGCTAGCTGATAAAAAATAACGTTTGGTAAAACTAACTGAAATATATAAAATTACATAAAAGGACATGTAAGAGTATATGTTTCTATAATTAATTAAGAGATGTATTTGAAAATTTTTAAAAAAAACTCCTAAAAAGCTAGTCTAAATAGTTTTTCAAAAAGCTAGCTTATAAGCTATTTTTTGGCTTACCAAACACAACATAAAAAAACTCTAAAAATAAACTAGCTTATCAACTAGCTGTGACGCGCCAAACACAGTCTAAGACTCAACTTTAAAGTTTTTTTCCTTTACTTATTCGCACTTAACTTTTGTAAGAAAAACAATTTTTATTGTGAAAATCACTCCAACTAATTTAAGACAGCTAATGAAAAGTGAAGGTATTTTTAAGCAAATTTTAAAAGTTCAATTTATTTATTATTTCATAATCATCATTTGGTGCTACTTGTTTTTTATTTGCAGATGTATTTTATTGTTAGGTTGACTGCATAAAAAGATAGCCATCCCAAAAGATAATCAGTTGTCAAGCCATCCCAAAAGATAATTAGTTGTTAGTTTGTCATCCCAGCTAATCCCACTTAGCTGGGATGGTAGTTTTTAACATGTTTATTATTAGTTTATTAAGTTTTATAGGTTATTATCGTTAATAACTTAATGCTAATAAATTAATATGAGCGTTTGAATGCACAAACACAAAATAGCTTCTCCTATTATTAAATCAACATTTTTGTGTTCGATCAAATTCCATAAAAATCAAAAAAAATTCAGTACAACGGAAGAATATATTTCTATTATTTAATCGGTTAGACTTTGAATTTTTTAATAAAAAACTACATAAAACTTTTTGTAAACTGAATTTTCGTACTATATATAAGTTAATAAGCACATAAAATATGAATGAAAAAAAAAAGTTTCATATGACACCCGCTTAAAAACAGAGATTAAAGTAACGAACATTAAAATTTAATATAACAAACTGTAAAAAAGGAAATGCACAATCAACTTTAAGCAAATGCTCCATTGCTATAGGAAAAGAACAAACCTCATACAGGCAAATCTCTCTCTATACCTTTACATCAAATAAAAAAATCAAACGATAACACAACCAATCAAATTACACGATTCCAATTCCGATTCCGACTCCATAGTTGTTCTTGTGGTTTTGTTACACGATTCCATTCCAACATCAAATTAGAACGAAAACCGTATTCCATTACTCGCTGCAAATAAATTATACTCTTCAACTTCAACAACATCCTTTCCACAAGCATAACCATCTCCCAATCCCTTCAAAACAACACCGGAATCAATCTCAACCGACCCGTTCGAAAGATCCACCGGCCCACCAAAATGGAATAGCGAAAACTCCGTATTACCCTTCATTGTTTTCTCACAATTCCCATTTTGCCCTCCTTTGATGGGAGAAGATGCTGTTTCAATTTCAATCACCTTGTTGACATGTGGGATTGATTGGTACATTGGATGTTGACTGTGGTTAACTAACGGTGGAGCCAAAGGACTATAAGGAAGGAATTGCGAATTCCCATTCCAATTGTACCCGATTGGACTCGGGAATAGGTAGTGGTTTGGATGTGGCGGTGGGAATGGCACTGGCATCAATCCATTGGCGGCAGTTGTCACCCAAGGCACCGGACTTTGATGGTAATAACCCACGGAAGGAGGTTGAAACACCGGAAAGTGGATTCCTTGAGGTTGTAATGGAGGTTGACTAACCGGAATGGAATCTGTAATTCCGTTGTTCTTTTCATTTGGTAATTCCTTTGTGTTTAGTGGGGTTTCTTTGACTACAATTACATCTTCTGAATCCGATGTAGACGAGGATTCTAAATTTTGGGTGGTAGATGAAACCGAAGTATTCCCATCTCCTTCACTTAGACACGATGAACTATCGGAATTGGAATTGCTAATTGTTGTATCAACTTCTGTATTTTTTGATTCCTTCAAATCGTTGTCCTCGGTGTTTAGTGTATTTTCGTTTGATAAATCAGGGTTCACAGGGTCGGTTTTGAAAGTAGGAGGGGTGTAAGTGTATCTTTTCTGTGTTTCCATAGGTTCCCATGTTTTCTTCACACATTGTGAATCTCTGTTGGTTCTATTTCTGTTGGTTTTATCATGAACATATTCCGATTTAGGTCTGTAATCGGTTTGGTAACAATTACAACCATGAGGGGCATATCTGTCATTTGACTTGTTATGAGAACAGTTTAACCTTGATCCATTAGACCTTAAGGTGACCCGGGGACTGTTGTTTCTTAACAGTCTGTTATTTTCAGATACTACTGGATATCGTCCTCTGTCAGACCACTGTAAGGATTGATCCCAGAATGTTGATTTCCTCCGAGGATGTTGAATGTCGGAATCAGGATTCCGATCATGGTTTGAAACTGAATTCTGCTCCTCCGGAATGTAATCTTCTGATAACACGGAATCTTGTTCTGATTTGCATTGCAAATTTATGGTGTCGTTGGCATGTGTTGGCTCCTCTTCTTCCTCATGGGGAATGGAAACAGGGATTACTTGATTCCGTTGACAATTCTCTCTTTCCTTTTCTAATTCCTTATTCCTGAGTCTCTCTTTCCTACGAAGTTTCTTTTCCTTTTCTTTTGCCTTTCTTCGCTCCTTTCTTTCTTCTTCATCTCTCTTTTCCTTCTCTTCTTCTTCAAGGAGTTTAAACTACACAAACAAGAGTTGTAAAATCCACCATACATGAATTGTGCTTCCTAAAAAGATGTATTTGGAATGGAATAGAACATTCTTGAAAGGCATCTGATTCCTTCCATTTTGTTAAATATAAAAAAACTGGTGTGAAAATTCATTTCATTATGTAATGACTCATTGTGATTCCATTCCATTGAACCAAATAAGAGAAATGGTGGGAGGTAAAGGTTTCACCTGTTTTTCCAAGGTGATGATGTCTTTGCATGCTACAAGAACACGTTCTTCCAACAATTTTAATGCAAGAGATACAAAAATGCTATGTGCATTTTGACGTGCAGTTCCTTCTCTAAAAGCCTTTTCAACTTGTTCCTTGAAAATAACAGTTGCAGCATCCAATAGAAATTCTCGTGCAAGTTCGGGGCTTTTCGCGTGTTTTTGAGGTCGGGAACATTCTCCATCCATCTCAATTCCATCGTTGTCCATGGAATCATCATCCTGAAATCATTGTATGATGGAATCAAGAAAAAGAATGGAATCGTCCATTCCATTGGAAAGAGAAAAAAGCTGTTTGTTGTGCTTGATGGAATGGGTTGTATGTATTATTCTTGAAGCAATGTGGCATAACTTTCTTTTAACTTTTTTGTTTGTTTAATAGTGAAAAAATATATATAAATTTTATTATAATTTATTTGGGGGGGTTTAATGGGATTTCAATATTTCATACCTCTTCTTCCTCGGCCTCTTCTGCATGCTCAAAGAACCTCCTAATGCTTTCACCTCTTGTAATTGTAACAAAACCATCTCCAACAACAAGTCTACAATGCACACATTGTTGACCTTTCAAAGCATGAGCTTTGACCGAAAGCTCACTGTATCTTCCATCTTTTTTCCATGCCCTTAAAGTGATATAGCATGCATGTAAACCTTCAAGGTCAAGACCATTGACTTGAACCCTTACATTCAAACCAACATTTTCAAACTCTAATATATCCGATTTTCCTTCTGCAGTTCCAACAGCCCATTCGTAGTGATGATATGTTCCTGCTGAGTCAGCATAAGTTTGATGCCAATCAGCTTGGATTGTGTCTCTTGTTACCTGCATTGTGCAATTTAGTTACAAAATTTGGATTTTAATCATTTTACTAAAAAAGTTTTAAAAGATTTGGTGATTTGTGGGAAAACAAACAGACCTCGTATTGGAAACTTGTATCAGCCACACAAAAAAAGGAAGTGCAATGAGGTTCTTTTCTCATTCGTTTTAATTCTTTTAGCTCTTTGAATTCACGAATAACGTTCTTTCTGCAATCTCTACAGAATCTCTTGCTATCAAACCTGTAACATAAGATTAGGGGTAATTGGGAGTAAAAAAAAAATACTAAAAGAGTTGATGGAAGGAACTGTTAGGGTCTATTTGTTTGGATGGAATGGAATGACAAAAGACTGGAATGACAAAGGTAATGAAATGAGTCATTACATTCCATGATCATGTTTGGTTGGCTTTTAGGAATGTAATGAATTGTAATATGTAAATATAAGGTATAGTTAGAATACTATTCTATATGTTATAAGATTTATTATATAGATAAATACAAGGTATAGTTAAAACACTGTTTTATATGTTATTTTATTATAACTACAGGATTGATCATATACAAAACTAAGAAATAAAACATAACAAGAGCTCATATTATACTAGTTATTTTTAGAAAATAGAATTATACTTTAATTAAGAGTATGAAATTCTCAAAAACAATCGCGTCATTAGAATTTTTATGATAGAAATGGGTTATATTACAACTTTTCATTCGATTCCACAATGGAATGAAAAATACATTCCTGCCTAAGGAATGAAGATTAACAAAATGGAAGGAATCAGCAGAAAAGGTTCATTCCATTCCATCACGCAAAACAAACAACTATTTTTCATTGCAACCATTCCATTCCTTCTCTGATTTTCTCATACCAAACACTACCTTAGGCGTGAAGCCTTTATCTTTGTTGTGAATCCCCACAAATCTTAGTATGTCTATTGATGTGAAGCCTTAGAAACCTAGTTCACTTTATTGTTTTTCTAATTCCTAGCAGTTTTTAGGGCTTTGGTTATCAAACCCTTAGCTAGGGTACCCTACATTACTAAAAGAAAACCCTGAATATATAATACAGCTGATGTGCTTCTAGGCCTATAAAGATGAATGGACTTAAACCTAGCAGAATAATAATCCTAACCTAATTGTAAATATTCCACTTCTTGACATTAAACAGCCATCTGTAAACTTTTAGTTTGTTTCATTAGCAAATACTTAATCCACTAATGTATTTCAATTGCCAAGAGATGTTAGTAGGGATAGGAACATACCTGTACATTAGGCGTTCCATAAAATCTTCCTCCTTCATCTTTAGAAGAGAATGTCTTGTCTCTTCCCCCAATGCAGACCAAAAGTCAACCAAAGTGTCAACAGAAAGTCTAGCAGTATGCAAGGCACATGTTTCGCGGGTCCCATGACCTCTCCCATACCCCACCATTCCTTGGCTGATCCACCCTCGACCTCCACCACCACATGCATCAGGATAGAGTAATTCACGCTCCCTTTCCCTTGCTCTTGCACTACCAAACACCTGATTCAGTCAAATGTGAGATACAATACATGAGATTAAAAAAGAAGTAACATAACAATTAAATAATTGTAGAATGGTGTACATTTTGTAACCCCTTGAGAGATTTTGAATATAAATAGCAATCCAAGAGGGTAAGTGTCCCATCACGAGTCGTAGTTAAGCCTCCCCAAGGGTGGACAGCTGGATCTTGAATGTCATCATCACAATCATCTTCATTGCTTCTATTGTTTGAGGTTCTGCATCCATTAACTATTGCATCCTGCTGTAAAGACTTCCCATACATGACAATCTGTAAAAAACCTTCCAGCAGTAGCCCGTTGCATCTGGAGCAATACATGTTTTTTCTAGCTTGTTCGAAAAGAGTCTGCTTATCAACTCTCAGAAGCTTTTGCCTAGCTTGTGGTGATAACCCATTCCAAAACTACAATAGATACAGAAATGATAAATCTGATCACTAAAAAGTTCCAACCAATTATACTTCTCGGCATAAAGGAAGTTTTTTGTACTTGATTGATATTAGATCACCCCAAAATAATGAACTTTACAGGTAATATACTGGATTATAAGTTATAACTATGACTGAGTTGTTTAAATTTATCATGCATGTAATCTTGAACTATGTCAACATACTTTTGATCAAAGAAAATGTTGAGCCTCAAGCTTGCTTTATCAAAGAGAACAAAATCATGTCAAGTCTGACATATTTTGCAGTTTTGATGTTTAGCAGCACTTGTCACAACAGCCATTTTAACTGCCTCCACCACTAGCATACCCATACACATTATCAATGCCCTTCCTTGACATAAAAGCTGTTTACACTAGTTACATGTTCAAACTATCTAATTAAACATGAGAAGGATTCTCAAGAGTCAAGACTATGAATCTAAGTAAACACAGAAATCATAATAACCAAGTGACAATATCAATAAGGTCCAAAATTAAGCTCTAAGTTGTTCTAAGGAAATGCCAAATAATTTGTTAAAATGATACATAGATGAACAAACAAATTTACACCTAAAATAACAAAATTAAATCAAAATTAAGAACCTTCTGGAGTTGATTGCAACTAACATCATTCCGATGCTTAGACCAGAATCCACTCGACGAAACTGATCCATTTGACGACAACGAGTAAGACGTCGTCGTATCGCCATCGCCGCCACTAAATTGGCAATCACACGCTAATTCCGGCATCGTTTTCCTTAGCCTCACGCACATTCCTTCCTCAAATTCTCCATTTACCGAATCCAGTCTCCGATTAAATACAAAACTTCTTCACAGAATTAAAAACAATCTGATCCAGAAAAATTGATAGAAGAAAGGAAATATTAAATTTGGTTAGATTAGATCGTTTAATTGATGTGAGATTTCAATCTGAATTATTCGAGATTATTGATGTGTACCTGAAGAAATGATTTGTTGGAAGGATCTCTAAGAATTTATTAGAGAGCGAGAAAGAAGCAAATGGACGCAGGGAATTTCGATGAGATTTAGTTGTGTGCGTATATATTGATATCGTTGTATGCGGAGAGAGGGAGAGAGAGAGAGAGAGAGAGTTGTGACCTGTGTGGCTTGAGCAGGGGTGCACGGTAACACGGAGGAGGCACTGTTATGTTATCATTATATATTCATTTATTTATATTTATATTTATATATTTATATATATAAGATTGATAACTACAACAATTACAATCGTATTCGCTCATTTATTAATTATTATTGTATTTTTTTTCTGCTCTTTTACTTAATTAATGGTTTTTAATATGAAATATTAAATAATGCACACCTACTTTTATTTATGTATGCCAATAATAAAGTAATAACTAAAAGTTTGTTTATGTTTTTTTTTAATCTACAAAGCATAATTTAACATGTTAAACCCATAAAATGATATTTATCTTATTATTAAGATAAATGTATATCTTGCCAGTAATATTTTAACAAGGTCTTAACAATCCAAGTAGGGACACACGATTGAGAGTTTATTTTTATAGGGATGATTTGTATATAATAATTTTTTTTTATACATATATTATAATAATATATGTTTTAAAATGTTGCATTACGGAGAAAAGAAAATTATACACGAATTATTACCTACTTTTTTTTAAAAAAATTACGAAACACCTTTAAAATTTAGCGCTCTTTCACAGCCATTTCTAAATCCATAGACAAAGGTTTTTGAAATGAAAATAATATGTATTTTTATTAGTATTCAACATATGTAGTGGGATTTTTTTTAATTAATTTGATATATCGGGACATTATTTTTAACTATTTAAATGACATATTTCATATTTAACATTGAAATCACAAGTTTAATAGTTTATATTATATAAGGACAGTGAACCAAATAACTACAAAACTAACAGTGGTTTGATATAATATTAATGTAAAATGGTTACCTATTTTGTCATGTGTAAAAGCTGCCATTATTTCGACAATATGACAACACTATTCTCCGTCTTGTAGGGTAGAACATGGCAACATTTTTTGGTAATAAGTTAATAGAAAATAGACAAAATCACAAAATTGTAGAAATAATCCTTACGGTTTTCAAATTATTTTGATAAGTTCCAAAAATGGTTTATTTGTAAAAATGGTTCTTTTTTTATGTTTAAGTTGTGGATTTGGTCCCTAAAACTAATATATGTTAATTAATCTACTCTATTAAATTTGCTCAAATGATTGTTTTGCCCTACATTATATATTTTCAGTTTATAGCCAAAGTTTGATTGAATTAAAGCTCCTCTACTGCCATTGAAAATCAATATCATTCTAAAAGTCTTCAACCACTTTTGCAGCAACATAAATCACATGTAAGAAGATAGTTGGATACAATTCAAAAGCTAAAGAAGTAATTTTAACCAGAAGTCCAAACCGCATATCTAATCCCTAGTAAGAATCTAGAACCATAAAGTCACTAACTTGGTGGCTTTGCATGCCCCAAAATGATCCAACTTCAAGATATAGCACTTTACTATCACTAAATGGACATAATATCGTGCATGGGTGATTCTAAACCCTAAAGGTACCAACTTTATGGACTTTAAACGTCAGAAACATCAAGAGTGGCATTTCATAGCTCCTGGAGTGGTGTCAAACCACTAGATCTCATTCATGGTGCCAAAAAGGGTCCAAAACTCATATAAACTAGATCTTAGTTTTTAATAAACAAGATCATAGCTTTTTACCTCAAACAAGCTGGAAATTGAGTAAAGAATCAAGATCCACAAGCTCTTCCTTGATCAACAACCTTGCACCAAACTCCTTCTTCTTGATAATGAACCAAAACACACCAAGAAGCATACAATGAGCTCAAAAACACAATGGAAAGGTCTAGGGTTTCAAAATGAGGCTATAAGGTCAGTGTGATTATATAGCGTCCAACCCCGTAAATTAGGGTTTCACTAAATGGCACGTATGCCCCGTGTACATATGTGTATGCCCTGTATACATATACGTATGCCCCGCGTACGTGACCGAAGTCCCGACCAAGCCACTCATCAGTACGCTAAGCGTACCATGTGGTACGCCCCGCGTATTGGCTTCTCAGCTAGTACACCAAGCATACCATGCGGTACGCCCCGCATACTACCCAAGGACTAAATGTGCAACATTTCAACAATGAAGGGCATTAATGAAACATACCAGGATCCAAGTGTTACATAGAAATCCCTGCCTCTTTCACCGCTACATGTGAATGATGCATTTATCACTTTGCCAAGTAAGCAAGAACCACATACATCATCTGACTCTAAGTCAAATGATTCTAATATCCCATCATATTAGAGCTTGGAAATGTATTTCTTGTTTATAAGGCCAAGACGATAATGCCGCAAACATGATTTATCCAATACTCATTTAAAGGGAATCAACATTTAATATTATATTATTATATTTGCCAACACAAACAACACTTTTATATATGTCATTGCAAGGACTATCTTTGAAAATAAAACAATCATTTTTATAAACTAAAATATCACCATTGTTATTATCAAAATAAAAATGAAATCCATCATTAAACAAAGCATAAAATGAAATAATGTTTCGATCTACATGAGGCGGTTAGCAACAATTTAATAAACTAACAGAAACATCATTATTAAGCATGGTGTGACATCCTCATTTTCACAGCCCAAAAAGACATTTTTCTTTATGCTTATTTTAAAACAAGGTATTCTTTATAAATGCGGAATTTTGTCCCATAAAAAGTATTTTCAAAGAAACATTTTTTATTGATTATTAAAAACTTGGGATCTCGTAACTGATATAAAAAACATAAGCATAAACATAGTTATTACATGCCTTATAACATATTATTATACTCATGGCCTACATCTCCTTGAATCTGTCATCAAATCCATATGTCACTATCCATGTACCTTTATACTGCTATTTGTGATACAAAGAAACTGAGTAGGTCAGGTTGTGAAGTCTAATAAGTACATAGGGTTTTCAACCCATAATAATATAATTAGGTTATTTAATTATATATTTCACATCAAACATTTAGCTCGATTACACATGCCCGTTTTTCTTATATATTTATCTCTAAGGACCTACCCTAAGGATCATCGCAAACATCAAGTAGACAGTACTCCTTTGGGGATTCCGCAATACATGTCAGTAAGGAATAAAGTACATTGCATGAACATGTAGTTCATCAGCTACAAGTTGCAAACCTGCAATTTTTCCACTGGACTGTCTAAAATAGCATGTGATCATTATCAATACTTGGTTAGATGACTACATCTGCATATATCTAGTAAAATTCATGTCCTCTCCTCATTATTTTTCATCTCTCGTCACCCATCGTTACTCAATATATTATAAGTATGAAAATACATATATGGTTAAATAAAAAACCTCATATTGATTCATCTAACACAAAATATCTTAACCACAAATAATAAGCACATATAGCATTTCATTATCTAAATACTTCATATCTATGTGTAAGATGAAATTAACTGTGCACTCACTTGTTAAAAGTGGAAGACTTCTGATTTGGGCATCAATTCGCCTAACATCTTAGTTTTTCCTTTGATATGACCTAGGTATAAACATCACTAAGTCTTAGTCTTGTTTCATATGCCTTGTGACTATAATAACAATAGTCTATATTCCTCAATAATCTCAATGTCTACATCAAGATCTATCAAATAAGTATTGGATTAGGTGCTAAGCCAATAAATATAAATGGTATGTACTTGATTTGATCGTAGCATAGTCCTTTTGGGTTGCTTTCACTTTAGCAACTTGACAGGATGGCCTTTGGAAAGAGAGAGAGAGATTGGATTTATTATTTGAAATAACAAATTGATTTATTAATGTATTATGAGAATAATATATTAATTAGAAATCATGTTATTTATTTAGTATTTAATCATAAATTAATTTGGAATTAATTTCAGGATTAAATGAATTGATTAAAGGAACAGTGACTGTTTTGCAAATCATTGATAGTTGTGAAACTGGGATATTGGACTCCTTAGTTAGGAGTGGACGAAAACTATAGGGATGCCCTATAGGTTTCATCCAAGGCTTCTTAATAAGACTCCATGGGTTGCTTAAGCCTTAAGTGTGAAATTAGGGTTTCCTCCAGCAAACCCTAGCAACCCTCAGCTATACAAAGACCGTGACTCATATGATTTTCAGCCAATGCTTTGTACTCCAAACCCTAGCAGAAATTCTAAGAGTATTCCTTCCTCTCCCCTTTCATCCTTTTGCCAGTAGTGTTTGTAAGCCATTAGAGGTGCAACATTTGAGGCACTTGCTTTCAAGAGTCAAGGATCTACAAGGTTTCTTGTTATTGCTACATAACAAGTAAGGTAAACTTCTAAACCCTAATTATATGTAGATTTAGATTTATATATGCTAGATCTAGGGTTTTGCTTTGGTATTCAATTTGCATGTTCAACTAGTGAAAAACTTAGATCCAATGCAATTACGGTTGCATGAACACATAGGTTGTAGTTATGCTCAAACCCATCAGTGGTATCAGAGCCTAAGATGTTTTCAGTTGAATTTGATGCAGTTGTGAATTTTCCAAAGGAGGAGGGAACATATTCATCAATCTGTTCATCAAACTCGATGAGTTCATACTGGAACTTAATGAGTTCATTGCCTAACTCGACGAGTTGACTTGTCAGATACATGATTTTTCGATTTTGATATCTTGATTTGATTAGGATAATTAACTTAATTCATTTTACTGCTTAAAATTGAATTTTCTGAAATGGTAAATGCATATTCTTATCAAAATTAATGATTTGGTCAAATTTTAAGATAAAGACAAAATTAATTTACTAATTTAATTATTTAAAAATTTTGATCTTGTTTTTTTAAAAGGTTCTAAAAATACACCCTTTTGTTTTATAATTTAAATTAAATTAAATAGTTTAATTTTGAAATCTTAAATTTTAGAACCCTAGTATTTTAAAAGTTTAAAATACACCTTTATAATATTTTAAAATTAAAAGTTTAAACACACACACACACACACACACACATATATATATATATATATATATATATATATATATGTGTGTGTGTGTGTGTGTGTGTATAAGAAAAGTCAGTTTTACCGTTAGTAGGCCTCATTCATGAAGTCGATCTATAAGGGGGTATAAGGAAACTGCCTATAAAATGGCAGTTGAATGAGTGTCCACTCTCACCCACCGCTTCCTTGATTGGTGGAGGGTCGTTAGTCGAACGGGTAGGATAGGACATTAATTTCTCATTAATAAGTATAATGAAAAAAATATAAAGTAACTAAATGTTTTTATAAAATTCTCAATCTTAGTTACTTAAGAAAATTGTGTATTTGATGCTAATCCATGAAATTGCACATTGCACTTTGTATAAGTTGTTAGTGGAGTGTGTGTGGTTTACCGACACACAAACATGGACTAAAAGGGGTGGCAATGGGTAGCTCGTAAATTATCATGGATCAATGGAGTGTGTGTGGTTAACCAACACACTGATTAGGTGGTAAATGACATCGAGAGTACCAAGCTAATTTGCATGGTTATTCACACCTTGTTTGTGATCCTCGGTATCCCAGTCACAAATCGAAAGGGCATAATCGAGATTAAATAGGTCATTGAATAGTTCAATGAACCTAATCATTTTAAATTTTGTTTTCATGGTGGGATTGGTAAATTGTCATTTACCTACCTTCAAATAATTTACAATTAGATTACGACATCCCTTTTCTAAATTGTGAATTATTGTGTTGGGTCCTAGCCTTAATATTTCATTTGGGTGTTATACTAAGGATTTCCTTATCTAATTAAAACTTGTCCTTCCTCTTTTTTAAATGTCTACCTCAAACAACGCTTCCGGTTCCTCCACCAACGACTTTGCTAACACTTTCTCGGTCTTGAGCATTTGTGTCAAGATGACATTCGATGGTTCCAATTTTAATGATTAGATCTGTAACATCAGAATGGCCTTGCGATTCAAGGACAAGGAATACGTCCTCGACAAATAGCTGAACGAGATAGATGAATCTAAAGCTACTCCTGAAGAAATAGCTGAGTATAGGGCCCACTGCAAAGACGCGACCAAAGTGTCGTGTATCATGGTGGCTACTATATATGACTCCTTAACTACAACGGTTTTATAAGGATTATTGGCCTTATGAGATGTGCCAGGACTTGATGGAGAAGTACCATCAAAGAACACGTGAAGAAAGGTATGAGATAGTCAGATCACTCATAACCACTAAGATGAAGGATGGAAAGTCCATCACGACCCACCTGCAACGCATGCAACGCTATGTGGATTGTCTCTTGAAGCTTAATGTGAACTTTGATGAAGAGTTGGCTATTGACATAGTCTTGAACTCTTTACCTCCTTGTTATGATCAGTTCAAAATGACTTATCATTTGAGCAAAGAGGAAGTCAAGTTGAGTAAACTTCAAGCCTTGCTGAGAACCACTGAAAGTGGATTGAAAGGAAAAGCTGTTGAATCCACTCCTATTGCTGCTACTCTAGTCCTGAATATTGGACAAGGGAAGGGGAAAAGAGGAAAGATCCCTCAAAGAAAAACTAGAAGGGAAAGTCTCGTGAAGGGTCTTCTAGTGGACCCAAAGGAAAATCCGGTTCTGCTCCCCCTCCTGCCTCAGATCCAAAAAAGCAATGTGCTTCTACTACCAAGAAAAGGGGCATTGGAAATAAAGTTGACCCAAGTACCTACAAGACATTAAGGATGGCAAGATCAAGCCTACCTCGATAGTTATTACACTATTTTGTCTAAAAACTCATCGCATTCTAATTCTTGGGTCCTTGATATAGGATGTGGTTTTCACATTTGCTCTGACTTATAGGGACTAAAAAAAGTAGGAATATGGAGCTTGGAAAGATGAACCTGATAATGGGCAATAGGAGATCGTCACCTGTTTCCTAGATCGGTGTTTATTCTTTAATGTTGTAACACCATAAATTTTCAAACCAAATTTTTCATTTTAAAACACACAAAACTTATATATTATATTTCATAAAACCATAAGTGTCTCAATGTCAACATAAATTCTCAACAAAAGTCAAATCCCAGAATCCTCAACATAATCATGAACAAGTGTGTACAATCACGTCGGCGCCTTCCCGTGATCCTGAGAAGTACCTGAAACACATAACACATAACACGGTAAGCACAAAGCTTAGTGAGTTCCCTAAAATACCACACACAACTCATTATCCACTCTAGGTCGTAACTAAGTAAGACCCTCCGGTCGATGTGTCTTAGTGGGACCCTCCAGTCCCAACTCAGTAACTCATATCAACAATATTCAGCATAAATCACAAAGACATAATGCAAAATACTACAATACATAGATAAGCACATAAGACAACTCAATCACATAAGAATACCAATATTGGTTTGTATAGTGAGAAGACTCACCTCGTAAGTAAGCTAAGTGAATGAATACCTCTCGCACACGAATCAACAAATCTAGCCTCCGCCTAATCGCATAAGATAATTTTATCTAATTAACTTTGTAAATCACACATTTACTAAGTTATCTCCCTCTCTCTCTCTCTCTTGAAGTGGGAAACAGACCATTTTACCCCTCCGAGATTTCCTAAAGACAAGGTTAATCAAACCCTACGTCAACAGAAGTCGAACTCGAGTCAACAGTCCATGTTGACCCTACTCGTCGAGTGCACTTATAGGACTCAACGAGTCTGCTCGCCATTCACAAAAATACTCAAAAGTCTGACTCAACTCGCTGAGTTGACCCGTCAACTCGTCGAGTTGCTGCTCGATCAAAACCTTCGGGACAACCCTATCCGACTCGTCGAGTCGGCTCTTGACTTGGCGAGTTCATTCAGAGTCATATCTCATTCAGTTGATTTCAAGGCAGAGAACCTTTCCAAACACTAGATCTACACTCCTAAGGCTCATCTATCATGTAAAGTCACATGCTTTACGTTCATGCGTGGCATTTCGAACTTAAAATGCCAAAAAAACACCTCAAAGGGGGGTTTTCACTCAAAATCACTATTATTGTTGGATAAAGCAGGGAATTTTGGACTCTAGGGACCTCACATGGTCTAGATCGGAAGTTTAACTCTCTTAAGGAGTATGAAACACTCAGGGTCCTCATATTTGGGTGGGTGGAAAAACCCTAGATTCACAAAATCATGAGATCTACACAAAATAATGAGAAAGGTGCAAGCTTTATACCTTTCCCAGAAGCTCTAAAGTGAAACAACCTCAAATCTAGCAGTACCTTATTGTCCCTTGACTTGGAAATCTTCTCTTCTCTTCACAAGATTCTCCAAACACTCACAATTAGCAAGGCACACTCTCTCTAACCTTAATGGTCGTTTAGGGTTTTCTCTCAGGGAAGGGTAACCGCAAATGAGGCTATAAGTGCCTTTAAATAGGCCCCAAACCCTGGGATTTAGGGTTTCTTTATCCCAGCGCCTACTTGGCGACTCGGCTCTCGGACTCGTCGAGTAGGTCATTAATCCACGTGGCTCATCGCGACTCTACTCGACGAGTTGGAGCACCGAATTGTCGAGTAGCTCAAGACATGATTAAATAAATAAATAACAAATAATATACTTGGAAGTCCGGATGTTACAATTCTCGCCCACTAGAATCAGACTTTGCCCTCGAAGTCATGATCTAAAAATAACTCTGGATATTGCTCTTGTATCTCGGACTCCGGCTCCCACGTTAACTCGGACCCTTTCCGATGTTGCTACTGGACCTGAACCAGGGGGGCCTCTTTTTTCCTCAGAACTTTCATATTTCAATCCATGATTGCAATCTGTCTCTCAATGTAATTCAGACTTGCATCCACATGAATGTCCTCTAGCGGTACCACTGCCGTCACATCGGCTACACACTTTCTCAACTGAGAAACATGGAAGTTCTTATGAATCTGACTCAACTCTGTAGGTAGCTCCAGATGGTACGCTACCCTACCCACTCTGGCGGTCACCCTGAAAGGACCGATGTATCAGGGCCCCAGCTTGCCCCGCTTCCTGAATCGGATCATCCCTTTCCAAGGGGATACCTTCAGGAGTACAAAATCTCCAACCTGGAACTCCAGCTCGAATCGCCGCTTATCTGCATAACTCTTCTGGAGACTCTAGGTCGTCAGTAACCTATGTCTGACTTGCTGTATCTACTCAGTTGTCTTCAACACTATCCCAGTGCCACCCATCACTCGTTTCCCTACTTCTACCCAACAAATGGGAGTCTGACACTTTCTCCTATAAAGAAGCTCAAAGGGAGGCATACCAATACTCAAATGATAGTTGTTGTTGTAAGAAAACTCAGCCAAAGGCAAATATGTGTCCCAACTTCCCCCGAAATCCATAACACATGCACGCAGCATGTCCTCAACCGTCTGAATCGTCCGTTCACTCTGCCCATCTGTCTGCGGATGGTACGCGGTACTAACCGGGTACCCAACTCCTCATGAAATTTCTTCTAGAATCTGGAAGTAAAACGCACGTCTCGATCTGACACTATCGAGGTCGGAACTCCATGCCGAGCTATCAATTCCCTCACATAAATCTCGACTAGTTTCTCTGTAGAAGAACTCTCACGATGGCGAGACAGTGGGTGCTCTTCGTCAGTCAATCCACAATAACCCATATCGCATCAACTCCACGCGTAGTCCTCGGCAACTTGGTGATAAAATCCATGGAAATATGTTCCCACTTCCACTGGGGAATCTCCAGAGGCTGCAATGGACCATGAGGATGCTGGTGCTCGGCCTTAACCTGATGAGAGGTCAAGCACCTCTCGACTACCCAAGTCATGTCCTTCTTCATGCAGGGCCACCAATAATCTCTCTTCAGGTCCAAGTACATCTTAGTGGCTCCTGGATGGATCAATAATCTTGATATATGCGCCTCCTCCATCAGAATACGGTGAGCTCTGCCGGTATAGGGCACCTAAATCCACCCTCGGAAAGTCATAAGCCCTCAACTATCTGGCAAAAACTTGGACACCTGCCCAATCACCCGCTCCCTTTTCCGGTTTCATGGCCTCTACCTGGGTCTCTCGGATGGTATTTAAGATTGGAGTCATCACTATCATCCTCATGCACACATCTCGGATTGGAGTACTCTCTGCTCTACGGCTTAAGGCGTCAGCTACCACATTAGCTTTTCCCGGATGGTACAAGAGCTCACAGTCATAATCCTTCACCACATCCAACCATCTCCTCAATCTCATATTTAGGTTGGGCTGATCCATGAGATACTTTAGGCTTTTGTGGTTCGTGTATATGGTACACCTAACACCATAAAGATCGTGGCGCCAAATCTTAAGGGCAAACACCACCGCCCCTAACTCTAAATCATGTGTTGGATACCTCGTCTCATGAGGCTTTAGTTGCCTCGACGCATATGCAATCACGTGACCCCTATGCATCAACATTGCACCTATCCCTGAGATAGACGCGTCACAATAGACCACAAAGTATACCACTCCCTCCGGAAGGGCTAACACCGGAGCTTCGCACAATCTCTGGTGAAAGGGTCTCGAAAGATGCCTGCTACTCAGCCCCCCAAACAAAAGTAACGCCCTTCCAGGTCAATATGGTGAGAGGAACCGCAATCTTGGAGAAATCCCTGATAAATCTCCGATAGTAGCTGGCCAAATCCCAGAAAACTTTGGATCTCGAAACCTCCCATCGCATAATTGCCTCAATCTTGGCCGGATCGACCGATATCCCACTCTGATTAATGAGATGTCACAGAAATTGGACCTCTTGTAGCCAGAAATCATACTTGGAGAATTTGGCATGTAGCCTCTCTGACCTCAAAACCCCAAGAACCTGTCGCAAATGCTCCTCGTGCTTCTCCCTAGATCTCAAATACACTAAGATCTCATCAATGAACACAATCATCGACCGGTCCAACATAGGCCTACACAACCAGTTCATGAGATCCATAAACATCACCGGTGCGTTGGTGAGTCTAAAAGGCATCACTACGAACTCGTAATGCCCATAACGAGTTCTAAATGTCGTCTTCTGAATATCCTCCTCACACACTCTCATCTGATGATATCTGGATCTCAAATCAGTCTTGGAGAACTAGGATGCTCCCAACAGTTGATCGAATAGATCATCAATCCTCAAAAGTGGGTAACGGTTCTTGACCGTCAACTTGTTCAACTCTTGGTAATCAATACACATCCGGTGTGAACCATCCTTTTTCTTGACAAAAAGGATCGGCGCTCCCCAAGGCGAGCTACTTGGTCGAATAAATCCCTTCCCTAGCAGCTCCTGAAGCTACGAGAATAACTCTTGCATCTCTGGCAGCGTAAGGCGATAAAGTGCCTTGGCGATAGGTGCCACTCCGGGAACCAAATCATTCCGAAACTCCACCTGCCTCTCGGGAGGCACACCCGGTAACTCCTTGGGGAAGACATCAGGGAACTCGTGTAACGCCCTAATTCTCAGATATGGATGTAAATGAAAGTTTTTTGGTTTTAAGATCTACTCGACGAGTTGGTTGCCCTACTCATTGAGTAGCAGCGAGGTGGAATCGTGCATTTAGTGGCCTACTCACCGAGTCCATAAAGGGACTCGACGAGTAGGAGCTGGCTGATGAAACCCTAAATCCAGGGGTTTTGCACCCTATTTAAAGAAGCATAAGCCCCCTTTAGCCTCTTTGTAGTCCATTGAGAAACCCTAATTCGTGTGGTGTTCATCCTTGTGTGTCTTAAGCTTTAGAAGGGAGTTTTTGGAAAGGAAGAGCTTGGAGGATAAGAGATTAGGAGCACGGAAGGTGTGGGAATCAGAAATCTACCTCAGTTGGCATCATTTGAAGGTATCAAGTCGCCATCTTACTTCATTTTTCTCCTAGACCTCATTTGGTTAAAATTTTAGGGCTTTTCTGGCATGTTTGAGATAATAATGTGGGATATGAGTTGGATCTGAAGTTATAACTTCAGATATGGACCCTTCTTGGGTTCTAGAGTCAGAAAGCTATGAACTTGGTCATGTATGAAACCTTCCTTGCGTATGAAACCCCATTGTAAGCTTGGATTTGACATTTAGAGCCTTTGTAGCCATGCATGCACGTAAAGTTTGCAACTTTACGTAAAATGCATGCCTTAGAAGCTTGGATCTGTAATTTGGAGCCACTGCATGGCTTAAAAAGGGTATGTATGGCTTATGGACTGAAGGGACTCGATGAGTCGCAAGGTCGACTCAGCGAGTCATATGAAGATAGGCCAGGACTCGACGAGTTAAATGAACAACTCGACGAGTCCGATGAAGATTGCCATAGAACTCGACGAGTGGTATGAACCAGTCGGCGAGTCGGATGAGTTTTCCCCAATTTATGTATGTGTGTGTAACCATCGAGTCGCAAGAAGGAAACTCGAAGAGTGGACTTAGAGTTCAATCATAAACCAAAGGAACTCGACGAGTCACTCTGTGACTCGGCGAGTTAGGGTCAACATGGACTATTGACCTTGACTGGTAACCTTGATTTTAACCAGGGTTTGATTAGTGGATTTTGGGGTACCTTGAAAGGTTGGGAACTTATGGGTATAATTATATTATGGTAATAGGTGGTGGAGTTTTTGTCAGTGATCCGAGAGTTGGAGTTCATCTATCGAGTCGACATATGCAAGGTGAGTTATCCTCACTATATCAGTAGGGTCTACGACACCAAGGCTGGCCCTTGAGTTGTTATTATTATAATGTGCTATATGTTTTTATGATTTGTTAGATTGAAATCAGGATAGATAGTATATTATGCTCTTATGATCCATAAGGATTGGTATGTTAGTGACCTGCTAGGTCGGTACTCTAGTTATGAGAGATTTCTATGATTGATGATCAGTGAGATATATATGTTTGATGTTTGTATATGCCAGTATATGATAGTTATGCGCACATGGTTATTTGCATGTTGGTTGGGTTGAGGCCGTCCTGCTTTGTGTTGAAGGCCAACATACCCTATGAGTGGTCCGGGGAGACTGTAGGCCCACATGGCGGTCCAGTCATGCCGAAGGCTCGGGACAGAATTAGATAGACTGAAGGCCCTGCAGGGCGGTTCAGTCAGGCCGGTGGCCTAGTATTCATGTTATTAATTGTCTGTTACTGATATGGTATTATCAGCATGGTAATGGTATTTTGGGGGTAGCTCACTAAGCTCTCGGGCTTACAGTTTTCAGTTTATTGTATCAGGTACTTTAGGAGATCATGGCAAGGCGAAGGCGTGACCGTATCGCTCCTCATCTTTTCGATCTAGTTATTGGGACACTCTGATGAATAATGATTTGGAAACATTTTGTAAACAAATATTATTTGGTTTTATTTATGATTGAAAAAGTTTAAATTTGGCGTAAAATTTTTGGATGCGACAACCCGCATACTATCCGAACCTCGGAGATAGAACTCGGCCTCTCCAACACAGCCTGTGAATCCATCACATACGCCATGAATCCCGTACAACCATGTTGTAAACTCTGCCTTGCCTAGAAGGTAGAGCAGAAAACTGACCCAGATCTAGTACCCTCGCCATACACTATAAGCACTCCCCCACTAGGGTCTCGTATAGTCACCAACTACCGCTCGCAGTCGATCATTGCTCCAAAGCGGCTCAACCAATCCATGCCCATGATGACGCAGACATCACCTATCTCGATCGGTACCAAGACAATCGGAAAATCGACACCAAAAATCTCCAGCACACATCCTCGGAATACCTCAGTAGCAAAAACCGCATGTTCACCTACTATAGAAACCCTCATAGGTCGACTCAACGCCTCACACCGGATACCGATGTGACAACTAAAGGCTAGAGACACGAAGGATCGACTCGCACCCAAGTCAAATAACACTAAATTAGGTACAAAACTCACAAGAAATTTACCTAAATATAGCCCAGAATAATATGAAAAAGAGAATCTTAGAATAAATAAATAAATAAATAAGGAAATACGTACCATCCACGACATCAGGTGTTGCGTGGACCTCCTCCGCTGTCAGCTGAAAAGCTCTCCCACGAGCCTTCGGAACCTAGACCTTCACCGGCTGAACATCAGTAGCACGCAATGAAGCAGGAGTGGAACCCTGCGCTGATCCCTAAACAAGTTTAGGGTACCCGACCTTCCGATGGATGGTCTGATTCCAGTGGAAGCAGACTGCAATACCCTTGGGGAAATCCTTCGCCATATGCCCCTCCTTGCCACATTTGTAGCAAATCCCCGCCCGACAAGCTCCCTCATGACTCTTGTCGCACTTGCCACAAGTGCAACCCTTCTGGCCTCCTAATCTCGAATCAACGAGCTTAGCCTTCTTAGCTACCAGCTGCGACTGCACCGGTCGCCGGTCTCTCCCCTGAGACTCTGCGTCCTCCCCCGCCTAAGTCTCCAGCTCGATCTCCCTCCTCCTGGAATTTTCCTGGAACTCAACAAATGTACGGTAAGATGAGTTTTCCACGAACTCCCTAATATCCCTCCTCATAATGCTCAAGTATCGACTCATGCGTGTCTGCTCAGTCGCCACATGCTCAGGGCAAAACAACGCCCTCCTGTGAAACATCCGCATAATCACAGTCACTGACTTTGTCTTCTGTCTAAGAGACAGGAACTCTTGGGCCAACCATTCCCTCTCCACTAGGGGAACATACTCATCTCGGAACATCACAACAAACCTATCCCAAGTCACTACAGTATGCTCTGCAGGAGTAAAAATGGATGCCACAAACTTCCACCAATCCTTCGCTCCCAAACGAAGTTGGTTCAGTGCGAACCACACCCTCAATTGCTTTGGGCATTAGCAAGTGTAGAAACATCCCTCAACATCAGAGATCCATCTCCTCGCAGCAATCGGATCCTGAATCTCATCAAACTCTGGTGGCTTCGTGTTGCTGAACTCCCGATACAGCAATGAATCATCCCCTTGTGGTCTGGCAGCAGCGATAGCCGCGGTGACTGCAACAGCCGCCGCCTCAAAAACAATAACATATCGCTCGTCAAATGTCTCGATCAAAGTGGCCTTAATAGACCCAAACATCTCCGGAATAGCTTCACGTATGGCGGCCACCTCGTCATGAATCATCCTGCAAATCTCATCATCGCTAACTCCACTGCTCTCTGGGGTGTAACGTGTACCTACCATGATGTCTCTGAAACATAAGACAGAATCATCCCTACTTTCTCCTTATCATCCCAAAGATTCTTACTTGGATCGCGTACAGACCGGGTTCTTTCAATAGTACGGGCCCAATACTACCTTCCACACTCCATCTGTAGTCACCCCAAGTCCTCCTCCTAGGATTCTAGTTCACAAATACTCTATGTCTCACAAATCTCCAACTACTCTCTCAGAAGACCCCTATCTTAATTTTATATAAGTATCTCTTCCTAGATCATCTCCTGACTCAAAACTCAGCTCATACTCAAGCAAATAAAAGATAACACTGATCAAAGCATCTCCTAGACTAAGGTATCACAAATCAGGCAACTTTAGCCCTAGAAGATGGAATACCTAGCCTACCCTCTAGCATGCAATCTTAACAAAATATCTCATAATCATCTTACAACACAAACGTAAGGGTATTTTAGGAAATCATCGTTCGGGCTCTGGCTGATTGTGTACACCGCTTCCACTTGTTTTCTCTTAAAACTCTTTCTCGTTTTGGAAAATTTTCTTTTCTTTTTAAATTCCTTCTCAAATCCTTAGTTTTAGTCCAAACACACCCGGAGGTGCATCCGAATCCCTCAAACCAAGGCTCTGATACCAACTTGTAACACCGTAAATTTTCAAACCAAAATTTTCATTTTAAAACACACAAAACTTATATATTATATTTCATAAAACCATAAGTGTCTCAATGTCAACATAAATTCTCAACAAAAGTCAAATCCCAGAATCCTCAACATAATCATGAACAAGTGTGTACAATCACGCCGATGCCTTCCCATGATCGTGAGAAGTACCTGAAACACATAACACATATCATGGTAAGCACAAAGCTTAGTGAGTTCCCCAAAATACCACACACAACTCATTAGCCACTCTAGGCCATAACTAAGTAAGACCCTCCGGTTGATGTGTCTCAGTGGGACCCTCTATTCCCAACTCAGTAACTCATATCAACAGTATTCAACATAGATCACAAAGACATAATGTAGAATACTACAATACATAGATAAGCACATAAGACAACTCAATCACATAAGGATACCACTCTTGGTAAGTATATTGATAAGACTCACCTCGTAAGTAAGCTAAGTGAATGAATACTTCTCGCTCACGAATCACCAAATCTAGCCTCCACCTAATCACATAAGATAAATTTATCTAATTAACTCTTTAAATCACACATTTACTAAGTTATCTCCCCTATCCCTCTCTCTCTCTTGAAGTGGGAAAAATACCATTTTACCCCTCCAATATTTCCCAAAGACAAGGTTGACCAAACCCTAAGTCAACAGAAGTCGAACTCGAGTCAACAGTCCATGTTGACCTTACTCGTCGAGTGCACTTATGGGACTTGACGAGTCTGCCTTTCATTCACAAAAATACTCAAAAATCCTACTCAATTCTTCGAGTTGACCCGTCAACTCGCCAAGTTGTTGCTCGATCAAAACCCTCGGGACAACCCTATCCGACTCGTCGAGTCGGCTGTTGACTCGGCGAGTCCATTCAGACTTATATTTCATTCAGTTGATTTCAAGGTAGAGAACCTTCCCAAACTCTAGATCTACACTCCTAAGGCTCATCTATCACGTAAAGTCACATGCTTTACGTTCATGCGTGGCATTTCGAGCTTAAAATGCCAAAAAAAAACACCTCAAAATGGGGTTTTTCACTCAAGATCACTATTATTGTTGGATAAAGCAGGGACTTTTGGACTCTAAGGACCTCACATGGTCCATATCTGAAGTTTAACCCTCTTAAGGAGCATGAAACACTCAAGGTCCTCATATATGGGTGGAAAAACCCTAGATTCACAAAATCATGAGATCTATACAAAATAATGAGAAAGGTGCAAGCTTTATACCTTTCCCAGAAGCTCTAAAGTGAAACAACCTCAAATCTAGCAGTACCTTAGTGTCCCTTGGCTTGGAAATTTTCTCTTCTCTTCACAAGATGCACCAAACACTCACAATTAGCAAGGCACTCTCTCTCTCTCTCTCTCTCTCTCTCTCTCTCTCTTTCTCTCTAAACTCAATGGTCGTTTAGGGTTTGCTCTCAGGGAAGGGTAGTTGCAAATGAGGCTATAAGTGCCTTTAAATAGGCCCCAAACTCAGGGATTTAAGGTTTCTCATCCCAACGCCTACTCGGCGAGTTGACTCTCGGACTCGTCGAGTATGTCATTAATCCATATGGCTCATTGCGACTCTACTCGACGAGTTGGAGCACCGACTCGTCAAGTAGCTCAAGAGATGATTAAATAAATAAATAACAAATAATATACCTGGAAGTCCGGATGTTACAAATGCTTAGTAGTGGGTTGTGTTTAGACTTAAATAATTGTTGCTACTCGTTAGAAAGAACGAGAAATATTATTTCTTTTCATGGTTTGTACAGACAAGGTTTCAGATATTCTTTTAATAATGAGAATGGATCTATTAATGCTTATTATAATGGTGTATTTTATTTTGAAGCAATGCCTTGTGATGGTGTATATGCAACTGTGATGGTTATAGACAATTTAGGAAATAGTGTGTTGCAAATTGATTTGTCTAATGGTTTAGAAAAAGCATGTGTGGCATTGTCATCTTGGACATGTCAACAAGAAGTGAATTTCCCAACTCCAAAAGGATGGAGTGTTAGAATCATTTGACCTAAGGTCAGATGATACATGCGAGTCTTGTCTGCTTATAAAGATGACTAAATCACCTTTCACTGGGTCTTATGAAAGAGGTGAATGATTGTTGGATCTCATACACACCGATGTGTGTGGGCCATTTAGATCCATGACAAGGGATGCAAGTCGATTGTATGTGACTTTTACCGATGATTATAGTAGATCCGGATATATCTACTTAATCAAGCATTAGTCAGAAACCTTTGAAAAGTTCAAAGAGTTTAAACATGAAGTCAAAAATTAATTAGGCAGGAAGATCAAGATGCTTAGATCCGATAGGGGTGGTGAATATCTTAGTATCAAGTTCCACAACTACCTCAAGGAATGTGGAATTGTTTCACAATTGACACCTTGTAGGACACCACAACTTAATGGTGTGGCTGAGAGGCATAACCGAACCTTGTTGGACATGGTTCATTCCATGATGAGTCAAGCTTTGCTTATGATATCATTATGGGGGTATGCCTTAGAGATTGCCTCCCATATCCTTAATCTAGTCCCAACAAAGAAGGTTGCCAAAACACCTCACGAATGTGGATAGGGAAGGTTCCCTCGTTGGCATATATCAAGGTTTGGGGTTGTGAAGATTTCGTTAGACGAGAGACTCACGACAAGTTTGAACCTCAAAGTGAGCGATGTATTTTCATTGGTTACCCACATAAATCATTTGGATACTTGTTCTACAAACCTAGTGAGAACTTGGTCTTTGTAGCACGAAGGGGAGTTTTCCGCGAGAGGGAACTCATATGAAAAGAGGACAGTGGGAGTATAATTGATCTTGAAGAAATTCAAGAGTCAAGAGATGAAGGAACCTCTAACACTAGCGCTCAACCCGAGGAAGAAATTCTTGTTGAACCAATTGACAAGTCGTTACCTCTTAGGGCATTCCACTCGAGTTAGAATGACACCAGAGTTTTATGGTATTCATATTACTATGGATGGTGGTATATTCATCAGGAATAGTACACTGGTAAATTTTGATGAGCCTTCTAACTACAAAAAAGCCATGGCGGGCCCTGAGTTTGCCAAGTGGAAAGAGGAAATAGATAGCGAGATCCATTCCATGTATGACAATCAAGTTTCGAATTTGGTTGACAATGTACCAGGTCGTAAGATAGTTGGGTGCAAATGGATCTTCAAAAAGAAGATCGAAATGGATGGAAATGTACACACATTCAAGGAATGACTGGTTGCGAAGGGTTTTACTCAAACCCCATGGTTTGACTATGATGAGACCTTTTCACCAGTGGCTAAGATCAAATCTATTAGGGTTATGCTAGACATAGTTGCGTTTCATGATTATGAAATATGATAGATGAATGTCAAAACCACTTTCCTTAATGGAAAGTTGGCTGAAGATGATTACATGAGTCAGCTAGAGGGTTTTGTAGATGCTAAGTACCCCAATAAAGTGTGTAAGCTTGAGAAATCAATCTATGGATTGAAGCAAGCTTCTCACAGATGGAATCTTTGCTTTGATGAGAAGGTCAAAGAGTTTGGCTTCTCTAGGAGTGAGGATGAGTCATGTGTATATATTAAAGCTAGTGGGAGTATAGTTAGCTTTCTAGTGTTGTATGTTGATGCTATACTGCTCATAGGAAATGATGTTCCAACCCGAAAAGAAATTAAGTCCTGGCTTGGAAAGTGTTTCTCTATGAAGGATCTAGGAGAGGCTGCTTATATTTTAGGAATAAGGATTTTGAGAAATAGGAGTACAAGACTAATTGGACTTAGTCAAAGTACTTACTTGGATAAAGTGATGAAGCGTTTTAGCATAGGGAATTCCAAGAAAGGAGAATTACCTATCCATAGCAACACCAAGCTAAGTAAGACTCAGATTTTGAGTATCGATGCTGATATAGCATAAATGAGTCGAGTTCCATATGCTTCCGTTGTTGGACCGATCATGTATGCTATAACATGTACTCTCCCTGACGTGGCTTTTGCTTTGAGCATGGTTTGTCGATATCAGGGAAATCTGGGTAAGGCTCATTAGATAGTTGTTAAGAATATTCTTAAGTATCTGCGAAGAACTAAGGACTGGGTCCTTATACTTGGTGGCAGTGATGACTTAAGAGTGACAAGGTATAGTGATGCCGGTTTTCAGATAGACACAGACAAATTCTGCTCTCAGTTAGGCTGGGTGTTTTTCCTTAATGGAGGAGTTGTGACTTGGAAAAGTTCCAAGGAAGAGACGGTGGTTGATTCAACATGTGAGTTAGAGTATATAGCCGCGAGCAAACCATATGGTTGAAGAACTTCATTGGAGACCTTGGAGTTGTGTCAACCATAAAGGAGCTCATTGAGATTTTCTACGATAATGAAGGAGCGGGTGCCTTGACCAAGGAACCAAGAGATCATGTGTGACATCCCCATTTTCACATCTAGAAATGATCGATTTTGTTTATGCTTTATAAAAATCAGAGTATCTTTTTCAATATAAACATTGCAGAATTTGTTCCCAGAAAAACAGGATAGTTTTATTATCAGAGCATTTCCGAAGAAATGTATTTTTATTCCTTTTAAAACATTTGGGATGTCATCGTCAATAAAAAAACATAAGCATAAACAAAACTTACATTCATTTACACTAGTGATCTATATCTTCTTAATCTCTCAGTGTAATGTGACTTCACATCGTCACCTGTGATACAAGTAAATTGAGTGGGTCAGGTTGGCAAACCTGGTGAGTACATATGGTTTTCAACCCGCAATAATATAATTATTATGTTTAATCATCAAATAATTAATCTAATTACCCATCCTCATTATCTTCTTTATTCCTAAGTACCTTCCCTAAGGATTTATCCTAAGGGTCGTCTCCTACATCATATTTACCTCTCATCTCCTTACATCGCATTTCCTTATATGTTTGTTCCTAAGGACTCTCCCTAAGGATCATCGCCTACATCACATAGACAGTATTGATTCAGGGACTACTCCCTCAATACGTGCCCAACAAGGGTTAGGGTATCATCGCATGAATATGTAGTTACAACGTCGTCTAAACTCGTAATTCATAGTAAGGGGTCAGAGTATCATCACATGAATACGTAGTTACAACATCGTCTGAACTCGTAATTCATCACCTACAGGTTATGAGCCTGTTGGAGTTTCCATGGGGTTGTCTATAATAATTTGTGGTCGCCTTCTATACTCTGGTAGATGACTACATCTCCAAATTGTCGGTCAAGGTTATAGTAGCTTTCATCCTACATCATCGATTCATCATCACCTAATTATCATCACGTATATCTCATCATTTTATTTCATCACACATCAACTATTTCATCTACCCATGTTTTATCCCAACATATTTGTAGATGTAAAATAAATATATAGTTTAAATCATTTAAAACATGTCTAAAATCATTCATCCAGCATAGACAGTAAGTATCCAGATAATATTCACACATAGCACGTAATTTATATAAAATACTTCATATCTATGTGTAAGATGAAAGTAACTATGCACTCACTTGAAAAGGTGGTGATTCCGAACTCAGACAGCGCTTCACTTTTTTGAAATAATTTCATTCGACGAAACCTAGTATTATTACCACTAGAGTTTAGTTTATTATTCGTCGAGACTAATTAATAGTCTAGCCATTATTACTATTATATAAGCATTAAACAATACTTATATAATCCATAATAATAGCTCAAGTACTTATTATAAGTTCCTAATAACGTTACTATAATTAAATAAATGTTATATTAAAAATAGCGTAGACGTAGCTCACTTACATCGGGTTTTATAGAAAACCGGGCTTTGCTTGGAGCAGCATTCCCGAGCCGAAAAGCTCTTCTTTTTAGAGCCGTCGAGCACTCCGGGGCTTCCTCCTCGTGATAGGGAGGTTCCCTAGGCTTTTCGGGGGTTTCGGGGCTAGAGAGAGGTTCTAGAGAGAGAGAGAGAGTAAAGAGAAAAAAGAATGGGAAATGTGCGAAGAAAATGAGGGTGGGAGAGGTTCTATTTATAGGGTGAAATATGGTTGAAATTGGTGCGACATGTCACCATCTGATGACAAGATTTGGGGAGAAAACAACGGCCAAGATTGTGCCACGTCACCCACTTTCGCATAACACAATTCCGACTTCTAAAATCCATAACTTTCACATACGAGCTCTGTTTTTGACGTTCTTTATATCCACGTGTAGGTAAATATAAGATCTACAACTTTCATTTTGACTCTGTCAGCTAATTCTTGACCGATCTTAAATTTAACAGTACGGGGAGATTATATTGTTAAATGTCCGCGTAAAATTCATAACTTCTACATACGGACTCCGTTTTCGTCTGTCTTTTTACCTTTGAGTGCCTATTAATGAGATCTTCAACTATCATTTAGTTCACGTAGGTCAAAAACTACTTGAACTAAAATTCGAGTTTCGGGCCATGCACTGCTATGCCAAATGTTAGAAAATTCATAACTTCCTCATACGAAGTCAGATTTGGGCGTTCTTTTTATGGAAGCTCTCAATTTAACATATTCTATGACTTTTGTTTGGACTAATAAGGCTAAAAATTCATCTATCATAAATTCACTATTTACGTCTCCCGGTTCCGTGTCGGTTTTGCCGAAAAACTTCGACGGGTCATAACTTCTTCGTTATAACTCAGATTTCGGCGTTCTTTATATGTACAGAACCTTTGTGACATATTCTATAACTTGGTTAAGATTATTTATTCTAAATAATGTTTTATCAAAAATCATTTTTTATGCTCATTGTCTCTAAAGTGACTAGCCCGGATCTACGTACGCTACATCATGGAAGATCCAGACATATCGACAGAAAATACCACTTCATCAGACATCGGGTAGAAAAAGGACTCTGCATCGTCAAGAGGGGATCATCAGAAGAGAATCCTACATACCCCCTCACAAAGGGTCTGAGCAGGATTAAGCACGTTCAACATGTGAGGAGCATTGGTCTGAAGGATGATGTTAGTTTAGGTGATTAAATAGATGTTTTAGAAACTTGTAATAGATAAATGTAATTAACATTTTATGATTAAGTAATGGAGATTTATTTATGAGTATTGTTTACTATCTTTTGTCAATTGTTTATCTTTTTGTTTCAACTTTTGCATGTTTTACTTCCTGAATAATTGGATTATTCAAATTATCCACAATGGATCGTACTTTCGAAGTAAGTAATGAATTAAGAGTGTCATGAATTGGCTTGTAGATTAACTAAGTGTTTAGACATAGCAAATGTTTGTTGCAATGTTCATGAGTGCTTCTAAAATGGGGATTTGAGTATTGGATTAAACCCACACTCATAGAATTACTTCATGGAATTTATCACAAGTAATTATGAGACGATAATAGTGTATAATCTTTAAACCGATATATATGAGTTGTTGTTTATGAGTTGGTTGTGCATTGATAATATGTAAACGCATATGTAACTTGATGTTATAAAACGTATTGTTGTGTACGGTGTAATGAGTAAATAGTACAAGCATATAATTCAAAGTTTATTTGTTCCTTTTATTCCAAGGGGGTAAAAGTGATATCTTGGGCTCGTCGATGATTTGGTGTTGACTTATGTGTCGGGCTCGGTCAGGACTGAATTGATGTGTTCAATTAAGTTTATTGTCATACAAATCAGAAATCAGGAAACAAACTGTTGGACACTGAGAATAATCCTATTACATGTCATTTGTTCACATGATATCTTGAAAAACGGAGGATTATATGATCCCTTATCTAAGGACACACAACTGACTAGGTGTAATGCCTGGTTCCTGGTATACATTTAATTATAATTTATTCACTTTTGCAGATCTACTCAACGAGTTAGGAGCCCCAAACTCGTCGAGTAGAAATCAGAATGGCCGTGGGATTTTAAGTCACCTACTCGACGAGTTGAGAGCCTTGAATCGACGAGTAGGGTTGCCAGGATGAAACCATAATTTTAGAATTTTGCACTTTATTTAAGCATCTTAATCCCGACTTCCTGACCTCATTTCTAGCCTCCAAGTCCCAAACCCTAGTTTCAGAAACCCTAATCCATTGTGAGCTTGTGAGCCATTTTTGAGTGATCTTTGTGTGTCTTTGAAGCTTGTAGAAGAAGAAGAAGCTAGAGGATTCAAGGAGAAGATAGTAGATCCAAAGAGTTTCTTCCATCCTTATCATTTTCTGGTAATCAAGTCTCTAACTTGCCTAATAGTTTCTTAAATCCCGTTAGTTGCTCTTTATCGGGTTTTTGGTCCAAGAAGCTTGATCCTTGGGATATGGACGTCCCAAGTGAGGATACCTTCAGATTTGGAATCATTAAGGGATGACATGGCATAAAGGTGCAAACTTTATGCCAGTGGATCCCCCAGGCAAGCTCTAAGACATCATCTTGGCCTTTTGAGCCCAAAAAGGCCATGCATGGAGGAAAAGGCAGAAGCTTTACATGTTCAAATGATGTCCAAGGCCTAGATCTCTATGTGTATGCTTTAGTTGGAATATGGATGACTTGTGGACCAATATCTAAGTTCTAGAGAGTTAGGGTTTGAACCAAACTCATCAAATGAGGGTATTAATGGGTAAAGTTGGAAAGGACGTTTTCAGTATGTATGAGAAACAAGAAGCTTAGATCTGAAGTGTAGGGGCTTAATCCATTAATATGGCCCAAACAGACAGAGGAACTCGTCGAGTTTATAAAGGAACTCGACGAGTTAAGGCGAGTTGTCCTGATGCTGAATATGGTAGAACTCGACGAGTCCGAAGATGACTCGATGAGTTGACTCTCTTAATCGTGACTATGAGTAGCCAGGGAACTCGGAAAGTCAGGGGGATGACGTGACGAGTTGAATCATGATTTTAGGGTTTTGACTTGTAGAACTCGGCGAGTTGATGGAGCAACTCGGTGAGTTGAGTCAACCCAGAACGTTGACTTTGACCAGGGGTAAAATTTTCATTTTACCCTAAGAAGGATTATCATTTTTCGAATAAGTGTTATTGTGATAATGATAGCCGGGGATTCGTTGGAGCAGCCGTTAGAGATTCCTCACCCGAGATTTCACAATTAGCTTACGAGGTGAGTTTTCCTCTACTAGGAACGGGTCGAAGGCACCAATGTCAGCCCGTTTATGTATGTTAGCATATGTCAGACTTAAGTCCGATGCCGGGGTTAAACCGATGTAGGTTATATGTTTCCGGACTTTGGTCCGATGTCGGGGAAAGCCTGAAGAATGTTTGTATGCTTGAGGTCTTCGTGGTTCTTACGTGTGTTTGTTTATATGTTCCGGGCTTCGGCCCGATGCCGAGGCAAGCCCGAGGAATGTTTAGATTATATGTTATGTGTTTATGTTATATTCATGTTTGATATGTTATATGTATACCAGAATTCGGTCCGATGCCAGACAGGGCCCGATGTTGGATTTGTCCGATGTCGGGCGGGGCCCGATGCAGTGGTCAAGGCCCAATGTATGCTATTATGTGATTATGTGTATGGTATGTGGTAGTTTGGGGAGACTCACTAAGCTTTGTGCTTATAGTTTTCAGTTTTGGTTTCAGGTATTTCCGCTAGTAAGGGGAAGAGCTCGGGATGACTACATGGCACACCACAACTTTTAGCTTGCGAGGATTCACTCTGATGTTTTGACATATGACTTTGTTATATTGACAGATGATATCAGATTTTTGAGATACACGATTTATGACTTTTATATGATGAATGATACTTATGGTTTTTATTACTGAATTAAAATGAAAGTTTTGGACCATATTTTTGGGGTGTTTCACTAGGTCAAAGTTCGACAACGGCTTTTGAGAGCTTTGATTACTAGTCAAATTTTGAGGTCATAATTGCAATTATAGTTATTAGACTTATCCAAGTGGGAGACTGTTGGATTAGGTGTCTAAGCCTATAACTATAATTGGTATGTACTTGATTTGATAGTAGCATGGTCCTTTTGGGTTACCTTCACTTTAGCAACTTGACATGATGACTTTTGGAGAGAGAGGTTGGATTTATTATTTAGAATAATAAATTGATTTATTAATGTATTATGAAAATAATATATTAATTAGAAATCATGTTATTTAATTAGTATTTAATCATAAATTAATTTGGAATTAATTTCAGGACTAAAGGAACTGACTAAAGGAACAAGGGATGTTTTGCAAATCATTGATAGTTGTGAAACTGGGATATTGGACTCCTTAGTTAGGAGTGGACGAAAACTATAGGGAGGCCCTATAGGTTTCATCTAAGGCTTCTTAATAAGATTCCATGGGCTGCTTAATCCTTAAGCATGAAATTAGGGTTTCCTCCATCAAACCGTAGCAACCCTTAGCTATACAAAGACCCCACCTCATATGATTTTCGGCCAATGCTTTATACTCTAAACCCTAGCAGAAATTCTAAGAGTATTCCCTCCTCTATGCTCTCATCCTTTTTCCAGTAGTGTTTGTAAGCTATTAGAGGTGCAACATTTGAGGCACTTGCTTTTAAGAGTCAAGGATCTACAAGGTTTCTTGTTATTGCTACATAACAAGTAAGGTAAACTTCTAAACCCTATTATATGTAGATTTAGATTTATATATGCTAGATCTAGGGTTTTGCTTTGGTATTCAATTTGCATGGTCAACTAGTGAAAAACTTAGATCCAAAGCAATTAGGGTTGCATGAACACATAGGTTGTAGTTATGCTTAAAACCCATCAATAAGGAATAACCATATAAGATCATATCGGAGGTAGGGTCCATTTGATATACATAGTATACTGTTTGGAAGTCCTACTTTAAACACCTCACTAGATTTAGCCTAGACATCACTCTCGTAAGTAGACCAATCAGTATTATGACTTGGAATTATTGATAAATCTTATTTATAAATTCATAATAACGACTATGAATATAAATATAAGTTGCATTTAAAGCGTAGTAAGTGCAACTTAACTTACGAGTTTTCTAGCGAGAATCGATAATTAAGCGGGCATAAATCTGACTCGGGAGCTCCTCTTTTTCTGAATCTCTGATGCTGTGACATCCCCATTTTCACGGCCAGAAAAGACCGATTTTGTTTATGCTTTATAAAAATCAGAGTACTTCTTTTCATAAAAATGTTGCGGAATTTGTTCCCAGAAAAACATGATAAATACGTTATTAAAACATTTTCAAGGAAACGTATTTTATTCATTTCAAAACATTTGGGATGTCATCGTTAATACAGAAACATAAGCATAAACAGAACTTACATTTATTTACACTAGTGATCTACATCTCTTTAAATCTCTCAGTGTAAAGTGACTTCATATCAATACCTGTGATATAAATAAACTGAGTGGATCAGGTTGGGAAACCTGGTGAGTACATAGGGTTTTCAACCCACAATAATATAATTATTATTTTCAAACAATCAAACAATCAACCCAATTACCCATCCCCATTATCTGTTTTATTCTTAAGAATCTACCCTAAGAATCAACTATTCCTCGTTCATACGTTCCTAAGGATCATCCTAAGGAATCGGCACGAAGTCCATCGTCACCGGGGTTTAGGCACTAAGTCTGCATAGTCGCCGGAATTTATACAATAGGCACTAAGTCTGCATAGTCGCCAGGGTTTTGGCACCAAGTCTGCATGATCGCCAGGGTCTAGGTATCAAGTCTGCATGATCACCAAGGTTTAGAGTACACTGGGTGAACACATCGTTCACAACACCTACAGGTTGCGAGCCTGCTAGTGTTCCACTGGACTATCTAGGATAGTCCGTGGTTGTCATCCATACTCTGCTGAATGACGAGGACATCGTTTGGGAAAAAGGTTTCTCACATCGTACACCTCTCACCCACACCTCATAGTCTATATCACCTCTCAACTCATCATCCAACTCATATTTCATCTATTATATCTACCCATGTTTTACCCCAACATTTTCGTAGATATAAAATACATATATAGTTTAAATCATTTAAAACATGTATAAAATCTTTCACCCAGCATAGACAGCAAGTATTCAGACAATATGCACACACCGCACGTAATTTATATTAAAATACTTCATATCTATGTGTAAGATGAAAGGGACTATGCACTCACCTGATAGGTGGTGACTCAACACTCGGACAGCGCTTCGATACTCTCAAAACAATTTCCTTCGATAAAACCTAGTATCAACACCACTAAGGTTTAGTCTAACGATAACCGCGACTAATTAATAGTTTGACTATTATTATTATTATATAAGCGTTAAATAACACTCAATATAACTCATAATAATAGCCCAAATAATTATTTTAAGGACCTAATAACATTCCTATATTAAAACATAAGCTAAACTAAAGATAGGTTAGGCGTAGCTCACTTACAGCGGGTTTTTCTCGAAAACCGGGCTTTGCTGGAGCAGCGTTCCCGAGCCGAAAGGCTCTTTTCTCGGAGCCGTCGGGCGCTCCGGAGCTTCCTCCTCGTGCTAGGGAGTTACCCTAGGCTTTAGGGGGTTAGGGAGGCTTAGAGAGAGAGTTTAGAGAGAGAAAGAAGGTTTGGGAGGTGTGAGAATGAATGGAACCCGGCACCTTTATTTATAGGGGAGAAATCTGATGGACTCGCCGAGTCTGAGTCATGACTCGCCGAGTTGGTGCATGTGGCAACCTTCTGGTGGTGCCACGTGTCCAATTCTGGTGGTGCCACGTCACCCCCTATCGCGTATCAGCCTTCAAACTTAGAAAAATCATAACTTTTGCATACGAGCTCCGTTTTCGACGTTCTTTATATCCACGCGTAGGTAAAATCAAGATCTACAACTTTCGTTTAGACTCTGTGTGACAATCGTCAATCTTGAGTCAAGTCAAGTCATCAAGTCAAACCGGTCAACTCGATTAAACCTTGTGTATTAGGGTTTGTTTTATGTTCATACTGTATAACTTGCTATATTAATGGGAAAACATCACTTGAGAAAAGTCTTGTGTTAAAATTTCCTAAGCCCTAGTGCTAATCAATGAACTAAACTGATAAAAACCATGTTGCATACTCATCGGGAGTGTGTGGGATCCTTAATCATGACTTAACGGGGCTCAAGAACCTTGCATTGCGGAGCCAAACACTCACATCTCTCAAATATCTCTTTGTATGAAAAATCTCTCCACGAAGGTTAAATCTCTCCCAAATCTCTCCAAGTATGTGAAATCTCTCTCAAATATCTCTTTGTATGAGAAATCTCTCCAAGAATGTCAAATCTCTCCCAAATCTCTCCAAGTATGTGAAATCTCTCTCAAATATCTCTTTGTATGAGAAATCTCTCCAAGAATGTCAAATCTCTCCCAAATCTCTCCAAGTATGTGAAATCTCTCCCAAATCTCTCTCAAAAGTTCCAGTAACTTTTTAGAATCATTCGGGTCATTCCGACCCTTAACCGGGTCAAAAACGGCTTAAAACGGGGCGAAAACGAGAAAAATAGGCTTTAGGAACCGAAACCAAGAAGAGAGGCCTCTTAGGACCAGAACCGAGCCTCTGTTGGCTGAGGTATGCGAGACCGAGCCTCGGTCTCTGCCCCTCTCGGTCTCTGCTCCTTCTCTCCTCTCTGTTCTCTTCTCTTCGCTCGGTCTCTGTCGCCTTCTCTCGGTCGTTTCTCACTCTCTGTCTCTACTCGGTCGCTCGGTCTCTGTCTTCTCGCCTCTCTGTCTCTTCCCTCCTCTCGGTCTCTACTCCGCCTCTCTGTCTCTTCCCTCCTCTCGGTCTCTACTCCGCCTCTCCTCTCTGTCTCTTCGCGCCTCTCTGTTCTCTCCTCCCCCCTCTCGGTTCCTACCCTCTCTCTTCTCCCCTCTCGTTTCCTACTCTCCCTCTTCTTCCCTCTCGGTTTCTACCCTCCCTCCTCTCGGTTTCAGCATCAGAAGGCCAAACCTCGGCCAGATTTCGGAAATTTGTCACTTTTAGCCCAATTTTGATATTTTTAACATTTTAAGCCCGTTTTTCGTGATTTTAAAGCGGGATTTTCTCCAGAAATTATATTTTAACATAATAAACTCTAAATATTCATAATTTAAACATATTTTTATGAAAATCATTATCTAAATAATAAAGATCTAATGGGGGATTTATTTAAGGTGGAGTGTTGACTTTGCCTTAACTTATGATACAAGCAACCACCCCACACCCACTCTATGACCTGCCATACCTCCCCACCTTACCTATGTCACTTCAATGTCCCTTACACTCAAATTACACTCATTCCCACATTTTTTTTTGAGCTGGAACAAACATCCACTCTCCTCATTTTCTCTCATTTGCTCTCATTCCACTAAGTAACAAACACCACTTTTCTCTCAAACTTTTTCTACACAAATTTCGAGATTCAAGGCTGATTTCAAGTGTTCTTCCACTCTTAGTAAGTAAAATTCATCCTCCCTATTATTATTTCACTTCATTCTACTCAAATCTTTGATTGCTTACACAAACTCCATAACTATAATGTTAGATTCTCGAAAATCTTCAAGGCATCTCCAAGTGTTCTTGAATTAAACACTTCCATTCTTCAACAATCATCTACTGAAATCACTTAAGGTGAGTTCATACCCCTATATTTTCATGTTTTCTCAAGTTTTTAGGGGGGGGGGGGGGGGAATACAAGTTAAAACACTAAGAACATAACTAAAATTTTCTAACAGCCTTCATCAGAAAAGTTCAACTCCATTCACGGACTGTTTTGGACATCTTAAACATTTTTGTTTTCAAAACTGTACAAGGTGAAAATAGTTCAAGTTTTTACCTTTAAAATGACTACTTGCGCATCTCCATGCGATTTTTCTACAATTTATGGTGATTTTTACAAAACTGTCTATCATTTCAAACAACAATCCGGACCAGTCTGTGATTTTGGACTTATTCACCCAAGTTGGAGGTCATTAAAAATCGTGATAAAAATTATGAGTAAACTAGACACATTTTGTGAACTCTCAGAATTTACGGATCTAGTTTTCGACTTCGTATGATTTTTCTATGATTTTTCCAAAACAGGGCAGAATGGCTAAAGTTAGCCAACAGCATGTAAATATCATAACACTTTGTATTATGTTGAGCAAAGTGTATAATCATAAGTTCTAATTATTGAATGTGTTTCCTTGTTAGTTTGTCATTATGAACTGAAACTAAGTAATTCATAATAAATACTAATCATTCATTTTAGAACACGTATATTAAACTATAAAGGTATAGTTTGACAAATTCATAACACTAATACATTTTCATAAAAGAGTTCATACATATTACATACATTTTAGATAAACTATAATAGGTATAGTTTATGATACATCACTCAACACACTCGTACAAAAAGGGTACATTCATACAAGAAAGATTTATATTCACACACATTTCACGTAAACTTGTTAACCTATATTGTGAGACTCTCTCTCTCCCCGTACATCCGAGTGCGGGATATAATTCCTGGTAGTTATAATCAGAATCTCCTTGAGGGAGAACGTGATACTTGTATATAGATCTATATTGGGTTTGACACCCCACACCTTGCTGCTAGCTACAGTGGGACCTGCAGGTCTACGGGTGACAAATGTCATTTCATTTTCGCGACGCCTGAGAAACGTTGTGGCAGGTTCACATAGTCACAGTATGATTATAGCGACTCACCTAGGGAGATAACAATTCATAAAGTTTACGAGATTTCATAAAACCTAAGTAGGTTTTAGGTTGATTTAAAAATTTACTTTCCATATCATTTCAAACTCACGACATTTCTACTAAGAAAGGATGATTTCATATACATTTTGGTCTTTGGTTATAAGGCGACATTATACGGATTTTTAGGAAAATATCGGATTTTTCTTAAACAAACGCGACATTTACATGTGAAAGACTTCTACTAAATTTTATAATAAAAGCTTATGAACTCACCAACCTTTGTGTTGACACTTTTCAAACAACTTGTATTCTCAGGAAATCACTAAACAGGTAATCAAGTGCTTTTGAGGATGGGACGTTAAGGCGTCAAACTTTTCATATTCTGTCAACATATTATAATTGATTTTGAAACATGTAATTTATACAAGTGATGTAGCTTTTTTTCAATTATATATATGTTGGTTGTGTTTGCTTAAATTACTATTGAAATTGTGGTTATGATACTATACATGAAGTCCTCCACCCCCGGATGTTTCCGCCATCCTTGGTTTGGGGGTGTGACACTCTGTCGGCTAATTCTCGACCGATCTCAAATTTAACAGTAGGAGGCGTTTAGACTGTTAAATGACCATGAAGATATCATAACTCCTTCATACGGAATCCATTCTCGTCTGTCTTTTTACCATTGAGTTCCTATTAATGAGACCTTCAACTCTCATTTAGGTCGCGTAAGCCAAAAACCGCTCGAACTAAAATTCGAGTTTCGGGCTATGCACTGCTAAGCCGAATCTTAGAAAAATCATAACTTCCTCATACGAAGTCAGATTTGGGCGTTCTTTTTATCGATGCTCTTAGTTTAACATATTCTACGACTTTCGTTTAGATTGCTAAGGATAAATCTCGCTCTATCGTAAATTCACTATTTACGCTTCCCGGTGCCGTGCCGGTTTTGCCGTAAAACTTCGACGGGTCATAACTTCTTCGTTATAACTCGGATTTCGGCGTTCTTTATATGTACGGAAACCTTGTGACATATTCTACAACTTGGTTAAGATTATTTATTCTAAATAATCTTTTGTCAAAAAGTCATTTTCGACCCCTATTGCCTCTAAATTAACTAGCCCGGATCTACGGGCGTTACAGATGCCACAGGGCCTCGCTAAAGTAAACAAGAACTAGGGAGTATTGGGGATAAGGGTGGAAAGGATTCCCATAGGATTTGGGTGAAATTTGTGAGGAAATTAGCTGCAAAACGCAGCTATTTATAGGATTTGAGAAGGGACACGTCGTGCCTAATGTCTGGTGCGCAACGTACCTTCTATTAGGGCTTTTGACGTTGTTCTGTTAGAATGTCACCACATGTCACAATCCATGTGGGTTGTATCCCACCAGTGCGCACCGCACCTGCTGTTTGTGCGCGAATTTTTAATATTTTTCAAAAATTCATATTGTTTTCATACGAGCTCCGTTTTTTATGTTCTTTATATACATGTGTAGTTATCGACGAGTATTACAACTTCCATTTAGACTCCGTCGGCTAATTTTCACTTTATTTTTAAAGTTATATTTTTATAGGCTTAGCCTGTTCAAATATATATATAAAAATCATAACTCTTTCATACGAATTCTGTTCTAAGTTGTCTTTATATCGATGGCTTCATATTTACTAGATCTTTAAATCTCATTTACATTGTTTTGGCGAACACTCAACTGGTTTAGATTTTAATTTTTGTGTTAACATTTTTGTGCTCGAATGAGGGGTCAAAAATGGCATATGAATGAGATACAAATGGTGGCCAATGGTTGTGAAGAAGAAAAGAGCTAGATGAAAAAGAGATCAGAGATACGGGAGATGAAAAAGGGTACCAGTGGCACAAGTTCTTATGTGTTTTTTTAACAAAAATAAAGTGATTTTTTGTTGATGAAAATCGATTGTAACATCAACACCAGTTCGTGCAATAGGGGTGTAAGAGCTCCATTTCCTTCTATATATATCAAAGTTGAAGACTTTGGAGATGAAGAGACAGATTCTAAGGTGTGAATTAGTTCACATGATGAGCTCAAAACTCGAACCAATCGTGAGACCTAGAGAAGAGAGGTAGAGGAAGGCAGGGTACTTCAAATTTTTGGGGGTTTTGGTTTCCCCTTAGCTATATCAAAGAGGCCGATGCGGGCGTATTAAAAATTATAAAACGTCATCTCTACACGAAACCCATTTAATTTAGGTGCCCTCCGTGTTTGTAATTTTATTGGTTGACGATAATTCTAAGGCATGCACAAATGTGTGTCCTATATCCTTTAAATTTTAGAAAATTAACATTATTTTTAGGACATGCAAAGAATGTGTATTGTAAATCATTACGCGTCATTGTTTGCATGTCATTAAAGGGTTGTTTTCTACTAATGTAAATTAAAAACAGTGAAGTACCAAGCATTCCAAATAAAACATGCAAGCGCCCAAATTGTTAACTAAATGAAAGAATTAGGAAGTTTCCTAAAATGCAATGAAACGACGGAAATAAAGGTGCAAAATAGGTGCATATAATGCACCTATTAGCATATGATTAAAAAGGTTTCAGAAACAGTTATCAAGCTGGATGTTTAAGTTGCTTTCAATTTAGGGTCGCTTAACCTCATTAAAATATGTTAGGGAGTCTTGGTATCTATTAGATGTCTATGTTTAATGTGACATCCCCAAAATCACAGCTAGAAAAGACCGGTTTTGTTTATACTTTATTTCAAAACCAGAGTAACCTTTTAATAAAATAGTTGTGGAATTTGTCCCAAAACAATAATATGATAAAGATTTATCAAAAGCATTTCCTTAGAAATGTATTTCATTAAAAGACTCGGGATGTCATGTTCGATACAACACATAAGTATAAACAATACAACATAGGCCTTACTACATTATTTCGTACTTACAGGCCTAAAATCTATTAATCTCTCATCCCAAGACATCACATCTATGCTCATGCGCCACAACCTGTAATACATGAAACTGAGTGGGTCAGGCTTGGGAGCCTGGTGAGCACATAGGGTTTTCAACCCACAATAAATAAGTTTATTAACTTTATCAAACCAAACAAACCCAACTACCCATTCCCGTTATCCTCACTTTACGTCCCTAAGACATCTAACACAAAGGACCAAGTCTAAGGACTATCATCGGGATGGACACTACTACTAAGGGGATTCCTCAGCAATAAATGTCCTTAAGGCAACCATGTGGGGGATGGAGTACACCTGGTAAGCACACAGTTCAAGTAAACACCTACAGGTTACGAGCCTGCTAGTGTTCCACTGGACTGTCTAGAATAGTCTGTGGTCGTCATCTATACTCCGCTAGATGACTGGATCATCAATAACATCTATAACGAGGCCTCTCATTATTTTATTTTATCACACAGCAACTAATACATCTATCATTGTTTTATCCCAACATTTTCGTAGATATAAAATACATATACAGTTTAAATCCTTGAAAACATGTATAAAACGTTCATCCAGCATAGATAGCAAGTATACAGATAATATGCACACACAGCACGTAATTTATATAAAATACTTCATATCTATGTGTAAGCTGAAAGTAACTATGCACTCACTTGAAAATGGTGGTGATTCTGCCTTTAAGCAACGCTTCGTTATCTCAAAACAATTATCCCTTGATAAAACCTAGTATCAATACCACTAGGGTTTAGTCTAACGTTAACTGTGACTAATTAATAGTCTAGCTATTATTATTATTATTATTATTATTATTATTATTATTATTATTATTATTATTATTATTATTATTATATAAGCGTTAAACAACACTCTATATAACTCATAATAATAGCCAAAATAATTATTTTAAGGTCCTAATAATGTTATTATATTAAAACATAAGCTATACTAAAGATAGGTTAGGTACAACTCACTTACAGCGGGTTTCCTTGGAAATCGGGCTTCGCTGGAGCAGCGTTTCTGAGCCGAAAGGCTCTTTTCTCAGGACTCTGGGAGCCTCGGGGCTTCCTTCGGATGCTAGGGGGTTTACCTAGGCTTTAGGGGGCTTAAGGAGGCTTAGAGAGAGAGTGTGTAGAGAGAGAAAGAAGGTTTGGGAGGTGTGAAGAAGAGGCTAGACCCGACACCTTTATTTATAGTGAAAATATCTGATGGACTCGCCGAGTAGGGGGACCTACTCGCCGATTTGGTGCATGTGGTGGTCTTTTGGTGGTGCCACGTGTTCAATTCTGGTGGTGCCACGTCACCCCCTATCGCGTATCAACCTTCAAAATTAGAAAAATCATAACTCTCGCATACGAGCTCCATTTTTGACGTTCTTTTTTTCAATACATAGGTAAAATCAATATCTACAACTTTCATTTAGACTCCATCGGCTAATTATCGATTGATCTTAAATTTGACAGTAGGAGGCGTTTAGATTGTTAAATGACCGCGAAGAATTCGTAACTCCTTCATACGGACTTCATTTTCATCTGTCTTTTTACTGTTAAGTTCCTATTAGTGAGATATTCAAATCTCATTTAGGTCGCGTAAGCCAAAAACCGCTCGAACTAAAATTCGAGTTTCGGACCGTGCACTGCTACGCCGAATCTTAGAAAAATCATAACTTCTTCATACGAAGTCAGATTTGGGCGTTCTTTTTATGGATTTTCTCGGTTTAACATATTCTACGACTTTCGTTTAGATCACTAAGGCTAAAAAGTCCTCCATCGTAAATTCATTATTTACGTCTTCCGGTGCCGTGCCAGTTTTGCCGTAAAACTTCGGCGGGCCATAACTTCTTCGTTATAACTCGGATTTTGGCGTTCTTTATATCCCCGGAATCCTTGTTTCGACCAACAAGACTTTATGTAAAGATATAGGACTTATCTCACACTTTAATTTTGATGCTTATTTTTATTCTTTATTAATTATACATTTATAATTAAATAATAAGCACATAAATACACATAATTCACATAATACTCGAATGTTTCATCTTTATTACTTCAAAAAGAGTTACAATAGTTGACCTAGACTATTACATCATCTAAAATGCTTAACCCTGAAACCCAGGCGTTACATTTAAGGTACCGGGAGGTATTCTCCGTTTATTAGAGTTGACGAGAGCTTGCTTTTTTTGGGTACGGATTCTAAGGATCATCGTCTTAGCTAGGAGAAATGGGAACTCATCTTAAATTCAGAGCAAAAGGTAGGTTAGATGTTAGGATCTTAGAAATATATAGTTATGCCCTTTTGTATAAATGGCATTGGCATTTCTTTAATGAAAGCGACACTTTATGTGTTACAATTATTAAGGGTTTATGTAGGAAATATGGTGGGTTTGGTGTGGGCCATCGTTATCGGGTTCAGAGAGGTATCTTGGCGAGTATCATGGGCTCTATGTATAAATTTATTGGTAATGGGACTAAAACGCGGTTTTAGACGGATACCTGGTGTGAGGGCATATCTATCCTAAAACAGTTTCCTATATTATATGCTTTTTATTGCAATTAAGAGGGGACAGTTCGATATTTTTGGAGTAATCAATCGCGGAGGTTTACGTGGAATATGCCTATTCTAGGTGGAGTGGTGGTTGTTCACTTTTCTCAATTGTTGTCTATGTTGCAGGTTGTACAACTGACTTCGAGAGCATATGCTTGGGGTGGGAGTTAGTGATGGGTTTTCTATGCATCTTTACATTAGATTTAGGTCATGGAAGCATTCAAAAATAATCCTAAGTATACATGCACCCAAGATCGAAGTTTTACTATTACAACAACCTATTTTCAAAACTATGAAGTTAAACTAACAAGAGGGATAAGATTACCATCCTTTTAAGTATAATCATATACACTTGTAATCCACTTGAAGATATCGAACCCTTGCAATCACTTGGAAGAACTAGCACCCAAAGTAGGAATGTCTCTAATGGCTCACACCCAAAAGTCAAAAACCCTAGAATATTTAAAAGAGGGGAGAGATGAGTATGAGAACAAAATTCTCACTCTAGGAGATGTTAGGAACGAAAATTTGAAGGCAAAGAGGTCTTTATATAACTGAGATTACTTGTAGATAAAGCTAATTTGAATCAATTAAATAATTAGATTTAATTCATATTTAAATCATTATCCTTATCATCTATATATTAGGATCGATTCTAGAACCTTTCTAGAGCTCCCAAAATTTTCCACCCTCTTTAGGGATTGGGGAATGTTCTTTTTGCTCAACTATTGAACAATTAACATTCAGTCTCTGCACCATTACATTTTTTTTAATCAATTCCAGTTAATTTCAAATTAATTGTATTTAGTTTCTAATTAATTTATTATCATGTAATGAATTAATAAACTATTTTCCTCACTCTCTTAAATTTTATTATAGCTATTTTAGCTCTTGAGGACAACCCAAAAAGGACTTTATTATTATTATTCTCAAAGTTATACCAATTTTGTAACACTCAAAATCAGAAAGGCCAAGAAAGGAAAGAAAATCCTAAGTCAAAGGGTGAACTCGTCGAGTCCAGGGAGGAACTCGATGAGTCGGAGCGGGATCCAGGGGATCGATTAAGTAACCGACTCGACGAGTCGGCAAAGAGGACTCGGCGAGTCCGGTCTGAAGAAAGGAACCCTAAATTCGGGACTTTGTGCACTATTTAAGCATCTCATACTCTCCCTTTGGGTTTCTTATAGCCGCTCTTATCCAAAATACGAAACCCTAAGCCTCCATGGTTGCACATTTAGGCTTTCTTGCCATTTTGGGTGATTTGAAGGAAGGATGTAGAAGGGAACCATTGGGGATTCAAGGATTGGTAGTAGATCCAGAGTGTGTGGGATTTCTCAGAGCATTTGAAGGTAATGAGTCGCTACCTTCACTCTTTTGCATATAGATCAACCTTTATCATGAGATTTGGGCCTTTAAGGGCAAGTTTAAGAACCATTTCGAGTTAGAAGCCCATATCTGAAGTTGCTACTTCAAATCTAAGTGTATCTTGGCCTAGAGAATCATAAAGCATCAGTCTATGGGTTGATTGTAAAGCCTCCTTGTCTTAAACCCTATTTTATAGTGTTTTGAGCCTAGATCTCCTTAGCTACACGTAAAGTTTGCCACTTTACGTGAGGAATAGGCTTTAGAAGAGTGGATCTGCAGTTTGGAGTCCATGCATGACTCAAAAGCCTCTGAATATTTGAAGGACTGAATAGAATCGGCGAGTCCTTCGAGTGGACTCGACGATTAGTATAAAGATGGAGATGAACTCGACGAGTTGGATGAACAACTCGGCGAGTCTGTTGAAGATTGCCTTGGACTCGGCGAGTCTGTTCTTGGACTCGACGAGTCAAGTCGCGAAACCCCAAACCCTTCGAGTTGAGACTCGGATTAGTGAGTTGAGTGGGGACTCAATGAATTGGTCAGGGCAAGACTCGGAAATCGGTAGACTCGGCGAGTCAGGGGCTGACTCGGCGAGTCGAGTCGTGAATGAAAGGATTCTGAGCGTATGAACTCGACGAGTCTTGGGGTGACTCGGCGAGTAGAGTTAGTCAGGAAGGTTGACTTTGACCAGGACTTTGACTTTGGCAAGAGTGGACTTAGACGGCTTCTAAGAGTTCAGTTTGGGACTAAGTGTTTTATGATATTGATATTGGTAGCTCGGGGAGCTAGTGGAGCGGAGGTTCAGAGAATGGTCGATCAGCAGTCAGAGGGTTATCAGCAAATTCAACAGTGCAGGTGAGTTTCCCTTTGTGTGAATGGGTCTAAGGCCACAATGTCGGCCCATGTAGATATGAGTAGGAAGACCCAAGGGTTAGCCGTAGGCACTGTGTGCCAGTATGATATTTAGGACCAAGGTCCATTGATAGCGGGCGGGTGCCCAAGGAATGGTTTTCATGATAGAGTATACTTGTTGTATGTGTGATACTTGTATGTGCCTAGTAGGGAGGTGAGTGTGGGCGAGGTCCCGTACCTCACCAATTGTTGGATTAATGTCTAAGTCCATAACTATAATTGGTAAGACTTGACCCGACTCGGCATGGTCCATTTGGGTTGCATACCATCATGCACTTGGATAGACTATAATGAGAGAAATAAGACACTTATGGTTATTAATATATTATAAGTTCTAGTATATTAATAATAAGAATAATAAGATTATTTAATTAGTATTGATCAAGAATTAATCTAGGATTAATTAAGTGATCAAAAGAAGACTAATTAAATATATGGGTTGATTGTGTAAATCATCCATACTTATATAGTGGGCTAATGCTCCATGGATAATCAAGTTGGGCTAAAACCCATAGGATGGTCCATGGATGCTCCATGGTGTATTTGAACCCATGGATCCAAGGAAATGGAAAGCCATGACAATTAAGGATTTACCCTAATTGTAACACTATATAAAGATCTTATTCTTGACAAAAATCGGCCACTAGTGAGAGTAACAAAGGGCTAGCCGATTTCATGAAGTGTAGAACTCTCTCAAGTTATTCTAAGTGTTTTGATGATTGTGATTCCATTTGAGGCTTCCACACTATTGGGGCTAGGCACTCAAGCTTCATGAATACTTTCTACATCAAAGAGGTATGTATTCTATCTTGTTACACTCATTGTTTTGTATGCTAGATTAGGATAATACCTTGGATGTTCTTATTTGCATGTATAATAGAGAAAACATAGATCCAAGGTATTTAGGGTTGCATGCACACTTAGGAGTGTTAGAATGCTCAAAACCCAACAGTGGTATCAGAGCCTAGGCTTGTTTTCTTGTTATACTTGCAAATGGAGCTAAAAAATCGAGTTTTGATGCTGTCAGCCCAGCAGACTCGCCGAGTCCATGAAGGGACTCGACGAGTCCAAGGCAAAATGCATCCAACTCGCCGAGTTTTGTTCATGCACTCGACGAGTTGGACCCCAAACAGCATATTTTCGAGGTTTTTGGCTAGAAATGGACTAGGAACATTACCCTAAGTTGTTTTTGAACTTATAAACTTGTTTTTTAATGTGGTAATGTTCATGCTAATCCATTTTCAAAGATAATTGTCAATAGATTCATGTTTTGTATTAGTTTAAGGTTTAGACTAATTACATGAAAAAGTTTGATTTAAATTATCTTGTTCTTATGAGTTGCTTAGATTAATAGAAAAGTTAATTGAAATAGTTGTTTTCAATCCATTTTAATCTAAGAGTTGAGTATAAAATGTGTTTGTGTAACTTGTCCTCAAGTTACATGAAGAGTCACATTAAAGACTCATAAAACTCATAAAAGTTGGTAATGGTTACAAAATGAAGAGTCTTGTGTCATTGAATTTTTTTTTTATGACTCCATAACTTGTCCTCAAGTTATGGAAGTTCAAGAGTCACTTCATTAATAACTAAATAAATAAATAAAGTGTAACCTTAATTAATTCCATAAGTTATAAAAATAAAGAAAAGTTAATTCTCTTATTAGTTTAAAGTCTTCCATAAGTTATGGAACTTGAAGAGTTTTTTTTTTTTTTTTTTTTTTTTTTTTTTGGATTAAAACTACTTTAAACACATAAGTTATGGAATTAATTAGTTTTGAATAGTTTCAAAACTTGCCCTCAAGTTTTGGAATTTGTAAAGTTTTCTCTTATGAATACTTTAATTCCAAGTTAACCCTTAGAATTCTAAAGAGTTAAAATTCAACACTTATACTATTTATAACATTAATGGTTAATTATTATATATATGTATAAGAACAAGTCGTTTTACCGTTAGTAGGCCTCATTCACGAAACCGGTCTATAAGGTGGGTATAAGGTTGTTGCCTATAAAATGGCGACTTAATGGGTGTCCACTCTCACCCACTGCTTGCTTGATCGGTGGAGGGTCGTTAGCCGAACGGGTAGGACAATGACTTTAAATTCTCCCTTCATTAAAAGTATTAATGATAAATAATAAAGTAACTAAAATCTTAATAATTCCCAATCTTAGTTACTTTAGGAAAAATGTGAATTTGGTGCTAGCCCATGGAATTCACACTTTGTACCTTACCAAGTCGTTGGTGGAGCGTGTGTGGTTAACCGGCACACTAACTTGGACTAGTAAGGACCACGAAGGGTGACTTAATGTTTGTCATAGATCAATGGAGCGTGTGTGGTTAACCGGCACATTGATTAGGTGATAATATTAAGGGTACCGAGTGAATTGGTATGGTTGTTCACACCTTGTTTTGTGATCCTCGGCATCCCAGTCACAAAATTTGAGAGGGCACACTCGAGATTGAAACATGCCATTGAAAAGTTCAATGAATCTCAAAAGATCTAGGAATTTCAAATCCAATTAAAACCTAATAAATTATTTCGTTTTTCATGGTGGAAATTGGTGAATCGTCATTCGCCTACCTTCAAATATTTTATAGCTTGGATTACGGCATCCCTCTTCCAAATTATAAAATATTGTGTTGGGTCCTAGCCTTAATATTTCATATTGGGTGTCATATTAAGGACTTTAAATCAACTATCTTGAATATCTCCCAAAACATGTCTGGTTTAAACATTTATGATCTTCCCAAATCTCTTGAAGATGATGTTCCTCAACATTATGCTTCACTTCCTCTATCTCCTCCAATTATTCTCCCTCACCCACAAGTTCTTGAAAAGTTTAAAAGTCACTTAATCCCTATTGGCAAGCATAGTCTATGTGTGCTCACATCTTGGAGATAAAGTCACATATTGACAAGCCGGGAGAGTTGGGTGTCAAAGTCTTGAGAAAGTTGGTGGTTCAATCACTTTCTAAGTCACATAGTGAGTTCTTTTGGAACACCTATGAAAAAGACTATGACAAGACCCTTAATGATTTTATCTATTTGTTAAGATCAACTTCCTTAAAACTTGATGGACATTGACAATAGTGACACAGGAAATCCATAAAAGCATTCTCTTCCCAATGGAAAGGGACCGACCATAGTCAACTCGGTTGACCAAATGGTAAAGAGAAAAACTAAGTCTGTGATAGTCCCGTGTACCATTATCAAAGGGTCCATATGTTTATATTGCCAAAGAAAGGGGCATTGGTTGCAAAGCTGCCATAATTTACCTAAGGATGTTAAAGTCGATAAGTTTGACTCTACTTCAGGTAAAGTCCACTATCTAACTCTGCTAAGTTTCTATTCTGAGATTCTTGATACATGATGTGACTAGGTCACATGGTGATGTTTTAAGAATCAAAGAAAAGGTAAAGAAACTTAAAGAAAGAATATGCTGAATCTGATCGCGTAGATGGATTTCTATCGCGTAGTTTGAAGATCGGATTCTTGAGCCACTTTTTAGGAGTTATAATATATTGCTTGTGAATAGATAACAACAAGGTTTTCATGTGGATTGTAAGGATAAGTTTTTCCGCAAAGTTTTAAAATAATAAAAAAAAGGTTTTTAATTTTATTTATTTTAAAAAATATCCTTACAATGGCATTTGTGGAAAATTGTTGCTTATATGTTTCCAGTAATAGCAATATTGGAAAGTGGATTTGATTCTTTCATTTGTGGTAGTGTCTGAATTTACCAAATGAAGAAAGTTTTTCATCACCCAAGTTTCAATTGGACAGAAACTTGGAATCATACAAGTTGTATTGTATGATGAATGAGAATTTTCATCTTTGAAAAATTAAGACTAATTCTTTGATCACATGTATATGTGAGTCAATTAAAGGACTAAGGAATTAGGTATACTGGGTGTGCACTGGTCAAGGTCTACCACAAAGATTGATTTGTCATGATTTACTAAAGATTAGTAAATATGATTATACTTATAAGGTTAAGTATAATTCTGTAACATTGGAAAGGTTCCAATGTATGGCAGAGCGAATAAGAAGAATCAAATTAGGCAGAAGGATAAAAGTTTCTCAAATCTGAAAAGATGGGAGAGTACTTTAGTATCAGTTTTATGATCATCTTAATGATTTAGAAACCATATCACAAATTCATACTCTAAGGACGTCTTAGTGCATTGTTATGGCTAAGAAGAGAGGTCATGAATTGTTGGATTAGTTAAGATCAAGGAGATGAGTCATACTTCGTTCCAAAACAATTCTTAGAGTCATACTCCAAGATTGTAACATTGAGTGACATAAAGTAATGTTTAAAACACTTATCAAATGTAGTGTGAAATGTTTCTACTCTTGTACATTTGAGATTGGTAAGTTGTGATGTCTTGGATGAGACAAAGACCAACTAAGACCAATTGTGTGAAGTGTTAGTCTTGATAAGAATCCGCACTATCCCTTGAATATTTGTTTTGTCAAGGAATGGTTCTTGACTAGGAAAACTTATATGTCAAGGGGACAGTGGGAGCCTTAAAGATCCTGAAAGAGTTTCAAGATTTAATCAAGAGTGAAACCTGTAATTTATCACTAGCACACGACTTAAGGTTTGCAACCTATCGTGTTGACATAATTCTCATTTCTGTACCTACTTCAAATAAGTTGGATTTGCATGTGAGTTATCAGAGTTCAACTTGGAAGCATTGGTGGGCCTTGTGCTACCAAGGTGATAAGAAAGTAAGATTGAACAAGTTTAATCCATGTAAGGCTGAATTTGTCACTAACCTTACCTTGTGATTATGGTTTTGACAAATTCGCATGGATAGGAACTCATACACTATAAAATCTAAGTGTCATAAGGTTTCTCTCCGATTCATGAAAATGATGGTGAGGAAACGCTTTCACTAAGTAGATTTTACGTAGATAGCAATTGTGTTATTTGCATTTTCAAAAGTCGTTAGTGGAGCGCGTGTGGTTAACCGGCACGCTAACATGGACTTGTGAGAAATGGCAAATGCCTAAGCAATTGAGACTATGATTACGGCATCCCTTTTCATAGTTCTGAAAATTGTTTAGACACACATGTGAGCTATCTAAGAAAGGATGTATGAATCTAAATTTCAGAAGTCCAGCAGATTTCTGAAAATATGTCAGAGCTAGTGGGAGCATAAGTGTTATGCTGATAATCATCATGTTAGTGGGAGCATGATCACTATGTTTAGTGTTGCAAGTTAGCAATGTTAATTATAGAAAACAAAGTTTCAATTCATGAAGTTGTAGGGGTTGAAAACTTGTTTTGCTATAATTAAGGGAGAGGAAATTATACTTCATTTCAATTCTAAAGCATAGATTGAGATTTTAATCATCTTTAGTCAAGAATATATATAAGAATTTTATGTCTGAATGGTTCGACTTAAGAAAATTCTATATATATTGTGTTTTCAAAATTCGATTATGATTACGGCATCCCTCTTTATAGTTAAATCTTGAAAACATGGCAAATAAAAATATTGTAGCAAAAGACTTGTCTAGTATCATGTCTTTATGTCAAACATCATGAATCGTGTCCCATATGCTTCTCATATAGGGTCAATTGCATGTGTTATAATATTCATCCTTTCTAAATTTTTCCAAATGCTTAAGGCATTTAGAAGGGAAAGGTCTAGAACTGGATATGACTAAAGTGATTAAGCAATTGTCGAGGAAAATCTGAGGTTTGCCAAAGATTGGTTGCTCAAGGACATTTGGAAGTATAGTGTTAATTTTGGCAGGACCATATTGACATTTTCTGAAAAGAGGTAACTCTTGTTCAGAAGTGATAGTCAAAATGGGACTATGGAAATGTCTCCATAGGAGGAAGTTATTTAATCTATGTAAGATTAGAAAACCTTAATGCAAGAAGGATGTTCAAAGCAATGCACTTTGAATATGCGACTTCCGTTCCATAAAGGTTGACCTTCTTTGGAATACTCTGTAATGACTAGTGACAAGGTTTTGGTGACTTTGTGAATAATCATTACAAGAGGAACATTGCATAAAAGTTTAAATTCTAACAGTTTTTTTTGGTAAATGATAGGAATCGGGGATTCTCACATTTACAATAAGGATTTGGGATTGTGAAATGAGTATCAATGGAATCATGTTCAATTGATCTACATCACAATGTAAGGATCATAGACAAACATAGTGTGCATACTTGGGGTATGGCATAACTATTGTTTAGAAAAACAAAGTGTACATGCTAGGAGCATGGGACGACTGTTGTTTTTATTTAAGTCTTAAGTTGATTATTTGAAACATTGAATAATGTGTAATCAATATGGTGATAAATAAAAAGTGGTTTTATTTATATTCAAAAGGGTTCTGAGACCATATTAGATTCGATTATTATTGTGTTTCACTTTGCATGTTTTGACTTCCAAAATAGCTAGGTTATTATTTTCGAATGACTAAGTTATTTAAACACTCCACAGTCGTTCATATGTTGGAAGTAGGTATGAATCAAGACTGTCATGAATCGGGTTTGTAGATGGCTAAATGGGTTTAGTCATAGCAATGGTTGCTACAACATTCATGAGTGCTCATAAGTTATGAGTATTGGAATAAACCCACGCTCACTTGTATCACTTCATGGAATTTATCTCGAGTGATAGTGAGACGGTAATATCATATAAATCTTCAAACCTAGAGATATGAGTTGTTACCTATGAGTTGGTTGTGCATTGATTGCACGTAAACGCATCAGTAACTTGATGTTATAAAACGTGCCTTTGTGTACAATTCAACAAGTAGTAGAACAAGCATATGAGTTGAAGTTTATCTGTTCCTTCTAGAAATAGAAGCGATATCTGGGCCCCTCGATGATTTTGTTGTGACCTATGTACCGGCCGGTCAGAACTGAATTGATGTGTTCGATTGAGTTCTTTGTCAAACAAATCGAAAATCGGGAAACAAACTGCTGGACAATAAGTACGACGTTGTTCCATGTATTTGTCTGGCTGATATCATGAGAACAGAGGATTATATGATCCCTTATCTAATGGACAAGTCATTGACAAGGTCAGAGTTCATCTACAAGGTCAGAGTTCGACAGAAGCTTTTGAGAGCTACGATTGCCAGTTGGTTCCTGAAGTCATACGCAATAATAGTTTTAGACTTATCCAAGTGGGAGACTGTTGGATTAATGTCTAAGTCCATAACTATAATTGGTAAGACTTGACCCGACTCGGCATGGTCCATTTGGGTTGCATACCATCATGCACTTGGATAGACTATAATGAGAGAAATAAGACACTTATGGTTATTAATATATTATAAGTTCTAGTATATTAATAATAAGAATAATAAGATTATTTAATTAGTATTGATCAAGAATTAATCTAGGATTAATTAAGTGATCAAAAGAAGACTAATTAAATATATGGGTTGATTGTGTAAATCATCCATACTTATATAGTGGGCTAATGCTCCATGGATAATCAAGTTGGGCTAAAACCCATAGGATGGTCCATGGATGCTCCATGGTGTATTTGAACCCATGGATCCAAGGAAATGGAAAGCCATGACAATTAAGGATTTACCCTAATTGTAACACTATATAAAGATCTTATTCTTGACAAAAATCGGCCACTAGTGAGAGTAACAAAGGGCTAGCCGATTTCATGAAGTGTAGAACTCTCTCAAGTTATTCTAAGTGTTTTGATGATTGTGATTCCATTTGAGGCTTCCACACTATTGGGGCTAGGCACTCAAGCTTCATGAATACTTTCTACATCAAAGAGGTATGTATTCTATCTTGTTACACTCATTGTTTTGTATGCTAGATTAGGATAATACCTTGGATGTTCTTATTTGCATGTATAATAGAGAAAACATAGATCCAAGGTATTTAGGGTTGCATGCACACTTAGGAGTGTTAGAATGCTCAAAACCCAACACCAATAACAGAGTATGGACGGTGTTCCACATCTCATTAGCAGCAGAACAGGGGCGAGGCCCAAGTTAGGGAAAGAGTGAGTATGGGTTGGGCCCGTATCTCACTATCAGTAGGAGCGTGGACGGGGTTCCATGACTCATCAGTAGCAGGTCAAGGGCGAGGCCCAAGATAGGCGAGGCCTTAGGACATGATCCATTAGTATATGCTTACCTTATGTGTTGCGATATGTTTATGTGCTATTATATGTTAGCGGGCGAGGCCCAGTGACAAGCGAGGCCTAAGTGAAACAGATATGTATCCCAGCGGGGCTCGAAGGCAGGCGGGGCCTGGAGCGTCGGGGTCGTTGTAGCAGGCGAGGCCCGAAATAGCGGGCGTGACCCAGTATGTGCTGTATGTGTTTACGCAAAGTATGTGGTAGGTTGGGGAACTCACTAAGCTTCGTGCTTACGGTTTTCAGTTTTGGTTTCAGGTACTTCTGGTAGCGGAGGGAAGAGCTCGGGGTGGTCGCATGACACACACCATTGATTAGTCAGCCTGAAATGTTTTACTCTGATAATGAACATATGTTTTGGAAATGATACTCTGAATTCATGTTATGACGTATGATATGTTTTATGAGTATGGCTTTGGTAATGATTAAAAGAAAATTTTTGGTACGAATTTTTGGGACGTTACAAATTTAGTTATGACATTGGACCCCTATTTCCAACAGTTAGATCCTTCTAGTACGTTCTCGATTCGATCAATCAAAATCCATATCGATGAGATGACACATATCTTCCAATGGTAGTTTTGTGACTTGTTGGAATAGGTGGATTCCTGTAAAGATTAATGCCTTTATTTGGAGAGTTATGATGGATCGAATTCCAACACGGAGGAATTTAGATAAACGGGATGTGGAAATGAAGTCTCTATTATGTCCGATGTGTAGTGGTGATGTCAGAGATGTAAGTCATTTGTTCTTCAAATGTTCTCTCGCTCATCAGCTTTGGTCACAGATTGCGTGTTGTATGGTATTGCAGTTCCCTGTTTTTGATTGCTTATTGTCAGAGTGGATTGATATCCAACTTGTAGCTCATTTAAAGCATGCAACTTTGACTCGGTGTGTATGTCAATCCTTTGGGTTCTATGAACTTACCGAAATGCTTTGATTTTTCGCCAAAACAAGTATAAGAAATATTTTATTTTCAATAAAATTATAACGTTTTTTTAATTGGTTTTCTGCTAGATCACTAAAGCTAGGAAGAATTGAATTGGATGGTTAAAAATTCACATTCTTAACTAGTTTGTTCGTGTTGATGATTTCTAACTAGCTTTTGTTTTCATTTCATGATTAAAAAAAATGTGTAATTTACTCTTATACTTCACTAAAAAAAGTTTCTTTAGTTCGATCTAGATTAATGTAATTTTATTCCATTTTTTACCCTTGTAGATTTGTAGGCAACGTGAGTGGGTTTATCGGCGAATCTATCAAGCATCAACGCCACTCTCTCAGCCTCTCCACAAACCCTCGTCTTCCTTTCCCCTCTTTCTCTCTTCCCCCAATTCTTCAGTCAACAATGACATCCCTCTTCTCCACCTTCAAGTACTCCGACGGCCTAACGGTCGTCGGAATCTCTTTCTGCACCGCCGTCATCTGCGAAGCAATCTCATGGCTCTTGATCTACCGCACCGCATCTTATAAATCACTCAAATCCTCCATCGACAAAGCCTCCAAGAAACTCGAAACCATGAAAACCGATTCAACTGTCGCCGCCGCCCCCAAAAAGTCCAAAACCAAAAAAATAGATCGCGTAGAAACGTCGTTGAAGGAATCCAGCAGAGATTTGTCTCTCTTCAAGTTCAAATCTGGTGGCGTCGTTGCTCTGGTTCTGTTCGTTGTGTTTGGGTTTTTGAACAATCTGTTTGAGGGAAAGGCGGTTGCGAAGTTGCCGTTTGTTCCGGCTAGGATTGTCCAGAAGATGAGTCACAGAGGATTGCAGGGAGACGATCCGACGGATTGTTCGATGGCGTTTTTGTATTTCTTGTGTTCGATCAGTATCAGGACGAATCTACAGAAGTTTTTAGGGTTTGCACCTCCTCGTGGAGCTGCCGGCGCCGGTTTGTTTCAGATTCCGGATCCTGCCAAGACCAATTGATGATGACGACTGATGAGTGAGTTATAGATCTCTTCTTCTATTCTGTTTTTGTTTTAAATCTGTGAATTAGCTGAGCCATAATTGTGAAAATCGTGAAGCAATAATTAAGATGAATTCTATTGATTTACACTTGGATTCCACCGTTTAGAAAGCTTAAACGCTTGTTAATTCCATTATCAAGATTCACGATTTCTTTTGATCCGTGATTTTCATGATCTTCTTTCCCTTTATCGTTGAATTAGTCATTTATTCCTGTTGTGGTAAGATCTAGATCACAAACAAATTAAATCTTGATTATTCTTATTTTGAACAAGTTATATCAAGTAAACATATCCAATGATCATGTTGATTTGTTCTTGTTCATGCTTCGAACATACTCCATCTGATGATGAAGATTGATGTCATTTTCGCACTGGTTGATTAATTATAATTAGGAACTTCCAGATTCACATAATATTTTCGATTGATTTTTTATTATATTAACATACATGAAATCATGGTTAAAATTAACCAAAATGATGAACATGATCAAAATTTAAAGCACTTTATCACGTAACTTTAGAGCAAAAAGAACATATTTTAAACCTATTCTATCTTTTTATGAATTCGGCTCAACCCATAAACTAAAAAGTTTAGTTCAAACTTTTATTTTGTACTAATAAGATTTGAAAAAAAGAAAATTAAATATCAAAAAAGTTGAAATGAAAAGATACTTTTTTTTAGAGGAATTTCTATTTTGATACTTAAAAGTTTATTCTATAGGTACTTATATAGTTATATAGTAACATAAATGGTTGGAAAGTGAAACTTATAATTAGGGCTGTTCAACTCGATTGGGTAAACGTATTTCTTCATTCTATAATCTAATTTAGTATTTAGTTATTATACCCTGTTTCTTAATCATATAATTCGCATTTGATTCATTGAATATTAAATTCGTTTAGGTCTTTTAGAAATTTATATACACGTCTTTGTGGGAGCATTATTATAGTAGGCCATTGGTATTCTTTCCAATTAACCATTATGAAGGTCGGTTTATTTTATTGTTATTTTTTTTCTTTTGAGTTTCTAGAATCTATTTATGTGATGGGTCATGGACTTAATGGGGCTGTTTTCCATAACTATATTTAGCTCTTTTAAAATTACTAAATCACTCATTCAGTTGCAAAAAGCTCAAAACATGTATTAATTCGAACCCGACTAACCCAAAGTTTAATAGGGTCGGGTTTTGAGTAAATATTTCTTAAACAAAACCCGATTAATCCGATCCATAACCTTTGTTCTACCCATTGTTGCGAGTTTATTAACCAAGCTAACCACACCAAACTCATTTTTTATTTCAAGTTTTTTCGTTCTAAGCCTTTTAGTAGTAATTGGTAAAAAAAATTTTTAAAAACCTAACATAAAAAATTAAACCTCTCGTATTTAACAATTTTTTCATTTGCATAAACTTTTTTGTTTTTGCCAATAATAATATTGCTTATGATGTGCTTAACGGGGGAAGATGAATGTTTTGATTATATCTGTGTTTGTTATGTTGGAAACCAAAAGTTTTGTATCTTCTAACTTAGATGTAAGTCTGTAACTGTATAACGAATGGTTATGTATTTGCTAATTTGGAGATTGAAAGTTCTGTGTTGGTTAACCCGGATGAAATTGTATAGCAAATGGTTTTGCATTGTCTAATTTGGAGAATGTTCGACTTTTGCTAATTGAAGGTTCTATTTTTTCTTATTTGAAAATGGATAACAATGAAATGATAAAGGCGTTTGTTGACTATGTCATTCTAGTTGTGGGACAAAATCCAATAGCCAATTGTTGGTTTTGAGTAACCAACCCAACAAGAAGCTTAAATCTTCTACAACATAGTGGGGCGGGGTTGTGAGTGACGTAGGTGCGAAACAAAATACATCCATAAGCTTTTCGGCTCACTAGTAGGTGACGAATGTGTGGGATTTTCCTATTGGTTTGGGTCATTTCGGGGTAAGCAGATCGTTTATGATGATGAGGTTGAGCTTCAAGAGAATGATTCAGAGTTCTTATAAAGTGGAATCGTACAATACAAAACACGATATATATCTTCCGAACAACAAGACATTTTTCGAAGTACGTCTTAAATTGTTAAGTAATTGATTTTATGTTTTAAAAAGGTAACCAATGGTAGCCTACTATCTCGGATTGAATAGGCAAACACTTTTTCAAATTTTACACTTTTGGTCCAAATTTTAATATTTATTACAAATTTGGTCTGATTTAGTTTTTTTTTTTTTTTTTTTACAAATTTATAATTGTTTATAAGATTTTTTTTCTTAATTTTTTTTACAGATATATTATCTACAAGTTCATTTGCTAATGTATATGAAGTAATGCAAAAGTTGAAAAAAAAAATTATAAACCACTATAAAAAATCTTTAAAAAAATTGTAAACAACAAACTAAATTTGGGAAGAGTTCATAACAAAATTTTAAATTCAGACTAAATTTATAATAAAATTTAAAATCTAAGTCAAAAAATATAAAATTTGAAAAAGATATAACCCATTAAATTATATTAAATTAAACCTGAGATAACAATAACCATACAGAAAATATAAGTTGGTTACCCTTTTAAAACATAAAATCGGTTACTTACAACTTTTAGACATTTTGAAAAATTAGTTTCCAAAAACAAGTTATAACACGTCTTAGATAATAGTCGGATATGATAAACAAGAACACTTTAACACGTTGCTATTTGAATAAATGGGCGAGGGCAGGATCATTTAGATCAAGATCTAACCATCCATTCATCCGCATGTAATCGATGTAATGATCTGGTGGTTTTATGGCTCGAGGTTTTGAAGGAACATACCCATGAATCCTCTCCAAATCTTTGGCAAGCCAACGAACATATGCAGAGTCTAATGGAGGCACAATCTTTATCACTACTTCTTCTCTTTTCTTTTCCTTTTCCTTTGCAGCTAGGTTTCCCATCTTCAATCCAATTTTATATCTGACAAAAACATTTTTTATCAGCAACTCATTCATGTCGAATCGGAAAACATGATTGATTTCCCTAATCTATTTGACAATTCAGTGTAGAATTGATAAAACTGTGCTCCAATTTTGATTTTTGGGACTAACCTAATAATAAAATGAAATTTTGGTCGCAGGAATTTAATCGAGATTAAATAGAAAAAAGATCTGCGATTCTGTGTTCGACCTAAAACTAAAACATAGGCAAATTTGTGAATTGTGAACTGTAAATCGGAAAACAACCGAAATTAACGTAACGTAGCATTCGAAGATGATATGAATTTGAGGAGATGAATGAAATTGATTAATCGGATAGAGAAAGTAGTTAACAGATAGATAGTTCAAGGGAAAGAAAATACCAGAGTTACAGACGATGATGATTGATGATTTGATGGGGGTGGAGAAACACAGGTGGCCTTTCCAAGGCTTCAACGGCGTGCTCTGTGTTGTTAGGGCTTTTTTTAAATAAAATAAAAATTGAAAAAAAAAATAAAAATTGTTCGAGCCTTCGAGGGTCTTATTTGAAAAAAAAAAAAAAATGGAAGCTTTTAAATTTATAAGCCTTTGTGAGTTTGTGACGACTATTTTTAATGATTATGATATCGACCTGGAGAGAGTGGCATGTAGGATTTTTTTGTTTTTTTTTTAATATCTTTCAAGCTTAGTATGTCTAACATAAATAATAATAATAATAATAATAATAATAATAATAAGTTATAAAAAAAATAGTGGTAGTATGCCAATTTAATAGGTTTGATTTTAAGGGGAAAAATTAAGAAGATAAATAAATACCAATCAATCACGATGCTCCTTTCCATTTTTTCTTTCATTTCTCACTAAAAAAGTGTTGCTACATTTGCGACACGCCATATTCACTACATGTTCACTACCATACTAGTATCCCTTAGAAATTGTTACCACTTCACATTACTTATTTTTATTATTATTTTTTTTTACATTAGATTAAGCATGACAAATTCACCAATCTGATGTGAAAAACGCGTTTTTACATGGGCATCTACACGAAACTGTGTACATGGATCAACCTTGGGGGTTTTGGACCCCTCCTATCCGTACCATGTCTGCCTATTTAAGAAATCTTTATACGATCATGTCTGCCTACTTAAACAAGCACCTCAGTCTTCGTACAAATGGTTCATTGATTATGTGTTCACCTTGGGATTCAAACATAGCAAATGTGATCATTCTGTGTATACTGTTAGAACTTCATTTGCCTCAAAATAGTCATATTCGTCCAGTGTGACAATGTCCGTGCGTTATACATATCCTGCAACCCCGTTCAACATCAAGAACAAAATACATAGAGCTTGACATCCATTTTGTTCGTGAAAAAGTTGCTCATGGTCAAATCCGTGTTTTTCACATTCCCTCATGCTATCAAGTTGCTAATATCTTCTCCAAAGGTCTACCTCCCGTACTATTAGATGACTTCAAAAGTAGTCTCAACGTTCATGCTCTTCCCGATTCGACTGTGGGGGTATATTAGCCGAGATTATCCTATCATCGTAACAGATTACCTTTCCTTGGATTCTGGGATACTAGTTAGTGAAGATATTTTTACATATCTTATACCGAAAATAGTACGATATACATCTTGTATATATACGTGTATTATTAATGAAACAAAGCACGTGTTTTACAAGTCTGTTAGCAAATGACAACATAATCAATTGAATTGCGTTTTGATATGTATTGATAAGAGATTTTCATCATTGTTATACAAATATAACGTTTTACTTCCAAAATCTTGAAGAACATTAAAGAGACAATTGCTTGTACCTTGTTTTGTGTTGCTTGAATCTTGATGTGTTTTGCATGGTACATGAAATTCAATGTGTTATTTGTTAGGAATAAGTGAAAACAAGTGTGTTCTTTCTCACGAATATGTGTTTTGAAGGATCATGTAGTCAATTAGGTTATATAAATTATTTCTGAGGATAATCCTACAATATAGCCATTTACGTTGTGTTTATCTTTGTGAAAATGAACAACTTCTACTTATTGTTTGCCTTTTTAGAAAACAAAAGACATAAAACAAATGTTTGTCTTGTAGAAGATATAAAAAATAATTTCTAAAGTTTGAAGACATTTCTAACCCTTAGCTTTTAAAGTTTATCATCTTTTCCAATTTGTGTTTCAATTGTTATTTTGTCCATTTATTTTTTTGTTTTGATTTTTTTTTTTCGGTTTGACTTTTTGTTTTCTTTTTTCAAATTAATTTTTTATGACTTTTTTTTGTTTTTGTTTTTTTTTTTTCAATTTGTTTTGTTTTGGATTTGAACATGGTTTTTATTGATTTTCGAAACATGATGTTTTTTAGGATGATAATGGTCGTAGTGGCCGATTAGTGGTGGTAATGACTTCGATACAATTACGAGTAGATGATGATTTCATTTAATTTATTTTATATACATAATAAAAAAAAATATTATTTTGCAGACTTTTGAAAAACAAACAAACAATACAATAAACTTCTGATCCACATACTCTTGACTTGGGAAAAAGATTGCATACATTTTATCTTTTCAAAACAAAACACCGACACAAGAAGAATAAGCAAGATACCACATTTGTATTTGGATGTTCAAGATTTTAGGAGTTCAAAAAAGTAGTGTATTATATGCCATGTTTCAAAAGTTGCTAGGCAGGTACTAGGTATAGGTGGGTAGGACGTAGCAAGTATGCGACATAGTCAGAGAGTACTCACATAAGATGAATTATAAAATTATTAATTATTGGAAAATTATATATATAAAGAATATCCTAAGTTCATAAATAAGTTATGACAAAAATATATGAATTATCAATAACACAAAACTATTTGGAATAGCTGAATAAGCAAATGCTATAATTATACAAGTATAACCAAATTCCAAAAACTCAAGCGAGGTTAACTGACTTTTACAACACTGATTATTAGGGATGAAAATTTCACACGACCCGGTGGGGAACCCGGTTAACCCGCCCCAATCAGGAACGGGTATTCCCAGCCAAAACGGGTACCGGGTACCGGTTCGGGGATCCCCATTATGCTAAAATAGGGGATGGGACCAGGGCCGGGTAGAACAATCCCCAACCCAATCCGCCCCCGCTTTTATGACTATATATATATATATATATATATATATATATATATATATATATATATATATATATATATATATATATATATATATATATATATATATCATTTATTGAATTTGAATTAAGTTCATTAAAATGAATTAACCTATATTAAACCATCAGAGATTGAGCCCTATATCAAATTATGTTCCCAATTTCAAGAGTTCGTCAATCGTCACTTCGTTCGACGATCTGCATACCAAATCGTTACTTTTCGTTTTAATGTTTGTTAAACTTTATGATTGATGTAAACAAAATCTGATTTTGGTATCCGGTTTTGATCGCTTATTAAACTTGTTTTTTTTTTTTTTTGTAAGTTGAGTTTATTATGTTGATAGATTTAAGATGGGTTGGGGATGGACTGCGGATGTGCTAGGGAATAGCCCAAAATAATACAAAGGGGAAGAGATTTGATTCCCCGCATCCGTCGGGGATGGAGATGGGAATGGGGACGAGTTTAGACACTCGGGGATGGGGATAAGAATGGGTATCCCCGCCCCATTTCCATCCCTACTGATTATATATATGTGTATATATATAATCATACAGCTTCAGTCGGTTGCTTATTTATACGAGCATAATATTTTCTATTTCGCTTACTTTGCAAGAAATATAATTTATAACAAAATACCAAATACGATGATTCAAAAACCAATGAGTAGTTTCCACTTTCCATTCACCACACTTTTTTTGTTTACAAACAAACAAGTATATGTGCACCCATGTAGCCTTTTAACATTGAAAACCACACCGTTAATGTTTACAACACAATCAATCAACCTCACTGACTTAATTCAGACAACACCTTGATTCATTAGCTTCACGACTTGTTCAGACATCATCTTAAGCTCATTTGCAGCAGCAGAGGCTAATTCATTCGCGTATGCACTCTCTTCTCTCAGCCTTTTGTTTTCAATTTCTAATTGCTCTTTTGACTCTCTAATCTTGGCCACTTTCTCTTTGAGTTGTTCAATCTCAACTGCCTGATTGATTGATTAACCATGAAATTGGTAAATTATTTAAATATGTTTTTTTTTTTTTTTGTCATATGGAGACAAACCTGTGCTTTAATTGTTGTATTTTCTGAAAGAAGTTGTTTCAAGGCTGTGATTGTTTCTTCAAGTCCTTTACATTCAATGTTCTGAGGAAACACAATATTATTTAAATAAAAATATTAAAGTAATAATAATGTACAACTTGAGTTTTTACCTTTTCGTTTAGTTGCTCTTGGATTGCTTCACTATCTGTGAGTACTTCAACCTGATAGTAGAACAAACATCTTTCAATTTACTCAACTATTATATATAAATATAATATATTAATTAATATATATTTTCTGTTGGAGTATATTTTTAAATTTATTTTGATGAAGAAACTTCATACATGTTGCAAGGGCTCTGATGTAGATTCTGAAGGAGAAGAGTAAGAAAGCCTTCTGGATTCAACAATAGCAAGAGTATGAGTATTTGCTGGAGGTGTAGGAGTAGGATTGCTTGTTGTAGACATGCCTCCACTTGATTTATCACTACCACTGGTCAAAGTCAAACCATCTCGTTTCTGGTCAAACCAATAAAACATTTATCACTACTACCACTGATCTGAATTCAATAAAAAAAAAAAATTTAAACAGACCTGTGGCTTCTTGATCTTTTTGTCATCTTTTATGTGTGAGCCTTCATTAAGAGTAACATGCAGCTGGATGTTTTCATGATCCAAACTTAAGTTGCGCCCTCTTTTTGGAAGATATGCAAGCTGTCCATTTATCAGATTATTCAAGTTAGCCTAAATTACAGTTTTCGTCCCTATGGTTTGCTGAAAGTTACACATTTCATCCCCCGTATACAGAACTTTTAACGTTTTTCGTCCCTACAGTGAACTTTTTCAATGCTTTTCGTCCCTCCTGTTGACACTGTCGATATTAACCTTTAACCCCCCATGTAAAATGACTAATTTGCCCTTTCTCTTACATGTATTATTATAATTATTATTAAGTTTGTAGGATTATTAAATCAATTGATATGGACAGAGTCAACTACAGGGACAAAAAGTGTTACAAATCTTCATTTCAGGGACGAAAAACATCAAAAAAAAACTTTTTTAAGGGACAAAAACTTCAAATTTGAACAAATACACATTGTGCATCCTATGTAGCATCCATGAAGTTGTTTATCACCATGTTGATTAAATTACAGTTTTAGTCCCTATGGTTTGTTGAAAATTACAGAAATCATCCTCCTAAAAAACTTTTAACGCTTTCCGTTCTTTTGGGTTGACACTGTCTATATTAAACGTCCACCCAATGTAAAATGACTATTTTGCCCTTACTCTTAGATTTATAATTACTACATAGTACATATATTGCAATATTAACTTTATATCATTAATCAAGATACAGAACTTCATTTTAGAGACAAAAAAACATAAAGAAAGACAGGGACGAAATCGTAATTTTACCTCCTCTTCCATGAAGGAATATCTGCTCCCTGGATCAGTCTGATGTGGAGATTTGGTTGAGACAAGGATGAGTCTTGTGAGACTTTGTATTTGGCTTAACAAAGCATCTTTAGCTTCTCCTTCATGCTCCAACCGATGTAACTCCTCTTTTAAAGATCGAATTTGATTTTGATATGTCTTGATAAGGGATTTTTCATCATTGATCTGAAAATATAAAGTTTTACTTTCAAAACTCTTAATTACAGATTTAATTCTCAAGTGCATATAATTCAAATGCTCATAACCTTATTTTGTGCTGCTTGAATTTCAATGTGTTTTGCATGATGTGCAAATTTTAATGTGTTGTGTGTCTCTTCTGAATTGCTTGAAGAGGGAGTAACAGTGCAAATAAGCTGAAATAAAAATAAATAAATAAATAAATAAATAAAATATATATGGGAAATAAATAATAAATATGGAAGTTAAATAAAAGACTTACAGATACCCTTCCATGACCACTTAAAGAAGATTGAAGAAGTCTGGTTAATTTTGAGTCTCTGTATGGTATATGAGCAGCCCTCCCATCTGATAGTTTTGATATAACCTGTGACAATTTATTATTTATCATGAATATTTTTTCCGTTCTTACCCTTGGAGATTATACTGATAAAGTAATGAGTTAATGAAAATGATTGAGGGATTACAGTTCCAAGAGTTAGGAGGCTTTTATTTATGTAGGCCCCTTCTTTTCTACGAATACCAGTAGTTTCAGCTTTAGAGCTCTCGGAGCCAGCTAGATCTATGAGGTTCTGTAAAACAAGGTAAAATGACGATAATACCCCTGGGGAAATAAATATGTCTAAAATGAGGTTCAGGGGCATACCAGTTGCGACAAGTTAACAGCTTCGCCTTCAATATTTTCACCACATGGGCTACTCTCGATTGTCTATACATAAAAAGTAAAATAGAAAAGATTAAAATAAGTTATGATATTTAATATTTTAAATACTTTTGGAAGCAAGAGGTGATGTTAAAACTTAAAACAGCAATAAAACAATGGAAGAAATCAAGAATAGATAATAGAATTTGGAATACACAGAGTATTATATTACCAGTGTAAATATTGTGTGACTTCTGCTGCTGTGCAGATTTAACTTTGTGGAAGCAACATGTCTTTGCTCTGAATTATCAAAAAAAAAAAAAAAAAGAACAATGTATAAATTAAATTCCAATTAAAACAACTAAATAACCAAAAGTCTAATGAACTATTTGTTATTACCTTCTCCTGCTGCAATAATGGAAAGGGCATGGGCAGGAGATAATACAACTTCCTGTTTTACACCTTCAACAAAGGTTCCCTTCAAACAATAATCATGGCATAAATTATTTTGATTTAATATTTTTGACTTGTTATAAATTTATATAAAAGTTATACAACTTTACCTGATTGTCCTCTCTTATTCTTAGATGGTGTCCTGCTGGATTCAACAAATCATTAACAACCTGCAAGAAAAAAAAAAAAAAAAACAAAGATAGTAACATTACAGACAAAAGGGACTCATCCATTCATACATTGACATGTGGCATGCTCTCCTAGGTCATGTATCTGTTTCTAGACTTATAAATTTAGTTAGACTCCAGGTTTTTGATGTGTTCATTATTGATGTTTGCTGAAATCTGGAATGTGAAATGTGAAATGTGAAATTTGTGTTCTTGTTTTTCTAGAAGGTTAAAATGGTAATTTTTCCCATTCAGAAGCTCACCTCATTGTATATTTCCAAATATGAGAGACGGAGGAGAAATTCACGAGATGGGGTCTGAAAACACATGAGGAAAATTAATGATTATTTCTCTTAAAACAATCAGATGTTTAGAAATGCATATTCATACCTCTTGAATGATACAAAAAGCATCCTTTATTGCCAATGGGATAATTCCAGGGGACCTCTGGTTTCCCTGTCTTGTGTGTATGATATGATCAAGGCAAAATAAATTCATTGGAATATAAAATTTCATTAAAATAAAAAAGTTAAATCATTGGAATACAAAAAGATACTTACATGCATAGTGTGAGTTTTCCCACTACTTGTCACACCATATGCAAAGATAGTTCCTGTTCTTATAATGGATCAAAAAATATATATAAGAAAGAGAGAGTTGATAGAAACTAATAAGACACTTGCAAGAATGAGTGAATGACTCTTGTCTACAGAGTCAAATAAATAAATGGAACCATATCCTTCCACATGTCTATTAACTTTTGGTAAAACTGCATACAATGACTTACCTTTATTATATAAGATCCCTTGTGCTACTTTAATTCTAGAACTCTTGAAGTTCAATTAAAGAAACTATTTTGTACATCAAAGATTCATTAGCCCTTTAAATTCCTATGATAAATATATTTGGATCCATTTCAAATTAAGTTGACCATTAAGGTTCATTAGCCCTTTAAGTTAATCATATCATGATGCCAATGCATATTTGTTCATTCTATTGCAATAAAACATGGTTTTCTTCAAAAGGAAAAAAATAATAATAACATACCATTAATGCCTTCCATAGCACCACTGACAACATGTTGGGCTGCATTATCGTATACATGACGCGTAGTGATTGTAGGCCCAAAAACTTGATCTAGAAATATATTTAAAGAAAAGAAATGAGATTTCAAATGCCAATAAAGAAATAGAACCTACAATACTTGTGATAACTTCAATTATACAATATGCAAAACCAAGCTAAGCTTCTACCAGTTGATGGTGGAAACATTGATCAAAGCTGATAAACTAAAGTTTTTAACAAAGAAATCATTCTTAGATGTGTACTCCCTGGTTAATAATAACTTCTGCTATGTAGTACAAGTGTAATCACCTAGTTAAAAATTCTTTAAATATTGTCCACATATGTGATGATCATGACAGGAGTGGAGGTTATGTATGCAGGGATTACAGCTTTCTGATATTAGAAGTACAAATCTGAGAATGAGATGACAAATTGTGAAAGGGGAAGTTCCACAACAGCCACATGAAAGAATTGCTTATGTAGTAGTTTATGACATGGTCTTCAGTTTCATTACTCATTAGATGTTCAACCAGATCTCCCTACTCTACAGTTACTTATATCAAGAACACTAGCAGAATGTATGGCAGCATGGAGTTCAAGATCTGGATATGAAGTAGGGTTAAGTTGGTTATCATTGTAACCTACTTTTCTCAAATTCAAATTTCAATTCTAGGCATGACTCCATGATTGTAAACATTGCAACAATAAATTTCACCACAAGCATCAGAATATTGTATCATACCATATGCAAAAGCTATTGAGGGAGTATTCTCATTCCGCACAATTGTTTCTCCATTAGCATACCATGCAATCTCCTCCCCTTGTCGTATTTCCCTAGGACTACTCCACACAAAATCAATTAATTTGTATACAACTTAACCAAAAGTAAATACATATCTGGATTTACATAAAGACGCGCAAATTATTCCAAATTTGTTGACACAATTTGAGCACCTGAGAGGCCGGAATCGGATGGTGACTGAAACATTCTCTTTCAATCTCTCAGAATTCATTGTCGAACTCTTGGTGAAAAAGTATTCGTGCTTATTTCTAATTTTCTAGCTCGGATTATCAACTGAAGCTTCTAGAAATGTTTAGATGACAAAGCTGTAGAAGAAAGCGAATTGGCACATTTCAAGCTTGAATCGTCGGTTTGGATCCTCCATGGCTCGCCGCCATTGTTGAATTCACCACCAAATTTATTGTACAGTAGATCAAGCAAAACGAAAATGTAATCAGCTTACCGAAGATCTTTCTTTCAGTGCTTTCGAGAATCGAGATTTAATAACAAAATAAGGATTTCGGAGAAAGATTTGGGATGAACACAATAATGAGGTTGATTTACAGAGAGATGTGTTTGAGTGAGAGGGGTAAGTGTGGGGGTGACAACTTGCAAACAAGTGAGTTTTAGCAGAAGATTTTGTGCTTCCGTTGTAAGCAATTTACCCCCTTTTGGAAAGTAGACCAAAATTTTGAATAGTTGGATTATGAAATTATTAAGGGTAAATTACACAAATAGTCCATGTGGTTATACAATAATTTTAGATTGGGTCCCTGAAAGATTTTATTACTGATTTGATCCTAGGGTTTTAATTCGTTTTGAATCAAGTCCCAATCATTAACACTGTTTATTTTTTTTCATTAAATATGTTCAAATTACTATTTCACCCTTGATGTCTTATTCAGAAACCCATGTCCGCGCACCCACCCTTTTGAGATATCTTCTCGTCGATTTCTCAAACCCAACACATCGTCCATCACCACAACATCAGGCTTATGTCGCCAACTCTTCTTGCTACCCCCTCCAACCCCTAACCTAAGCACTCTTACCCTCAACCTCTCCAAGTAGTTCTCCTCCTTCTGCTCCCTCTCATTCTTCTCTACTAGTCGATTTCTTGAGGTAGAAGACGAACGTGTCGAAACCATGAAAGTTGCAGTGGTTTTTGTTAATCAGTTTATGATTTTTTTTTTGGTTTCTTGTTCATTGATTTCTAGGGTTGCGCAATAGATTTATGGATTTCTTGTTCATGAATTACATTTGGGTTTTTTTTTGTTAATCGAATGTAACGTCCTAAAAGCCAAGGCAAAAATTTTCAATTTTTCAAAGGGAGATAAAAGCCCTTTTTGTAAAGGTTTAACATCCATGGAAATAAAATCAGAGTATCACAACATAACATATGTAGCACTTGGTTCCTGGTACGTAAAAATTTATCTAAGTAATTGTCATTTTAACCTTGGACTCGGCGAGTTGTAGGTCCGGCTCGCCGAGTAGGGACGCGGTCCGGGGGCACGCTTAAGTTGGTGACTCGGCGAGTCCATATCCTGGACTCGGCGAGTCATCGCTGTTTGATGAAACCCTAATTCCAAGGGTTTGCCTCGTATTTAAGCTAGCTTGTGCGACCCAAGCTCGCCCCCTTTCACCCTCAGAGCGCCCTACATCAAACCCTAACTCGTTTCTTGTGAGATTGAAGGGATTAGAGTGATTCCTTGAAGTTTTTGGGAGAAGAAGGAGAGTGGAGCAAGAAGAGGAGAAGGAGACCAGATATCTTGGTGCTATTTCAGAGTTCTCTGAGGTATATCTCTACTCTATTCTATTTGCATGCTTAAAACCCCATTAGAGCACCTTTTGAGCTCTTCTTGAACCTTTTCCAAGCTTGTGCATGAAATAGAATTCGTAATAGGTTGAGTATCCACTAGAACTAGTCTTGTTTGAGCTCCAGAAGCTCAGATCTATAACCTTTATGGGAGTAAATTGCTGGAATGTCCTAGATCTACCCTCTTAGCCATTATTTCTCCCCTAATCCCCATTATATGCATTTCTACACGTAAAGTTGGAAACTTTACGTGTAAACCAGGCCCCAGGAACCCATATCTATGAATGGAATGAGCTGGATCCAAGCAAAATCGCGTGTATGGTTTTTGCATGTGGCCGACTCGGCGAGTCGTTCATCTGACTCGGCGAGTCGGGTCGCGTGTCCCAGGGTTGTTCCTTTTTGTGTCTGCAAGTTGGAGTAGTGAGTCATAGGGTATGACTCAGTGAGTTGGAAGCCAGACTCACTCATAGAGTAACCCGACGAGTCAATGCCATGACTCGGCGAGTTCAAGACAATCTTCTTAGATCAAGAACAGACTCGACGAGTTGTTCATACAACTCGGTGAGTCACAGCGTAGAGTGTTCTTCGGATGAAGGCGAACTCGGCGAGTTGTTCATACAACTCGGCGAGTAGGATGCAGGACTATTAAGACTTGGGTATAGAGAAAGGGACTCGGCGAGTCTAGTCAACTGGCCGTTGACTATGACTTAACTCATGACTTGTTAAGGGTAAATGGGCAATTTACCCTGAGGGCGGTTAGCAATATTTGACTAAGTGTTTGGTGGGAATTACAGCCGGAGGATTTCTGGAGCAGCAGCAGCAGCAGACAGACTATTCCCACACAGATCAGCAGCTACTACGAGGTGAGTTACCTTCCAGTAGCGGTGGGTCTAAGGCCACAATGCCGGCCCACCAGTAGGAGATGTATGATAGATGATTGTCTTTGTGATATCATCTAGGTTTGCTACTACCGGATATGTTATATGCTAGCATGATATGTTATATGTGATAGTAGTAGAGTTCGGTTGTTAGGACCGAAGGGTAGTCAGACACCCTAGATACGTTTGACAGTATGTGATTATATGTTTGCATGTTGGCTTGTTATGTTATATGCGATAGAGGTAGTAGGAGGGGACCAATCCCCGAGTTCGGTTGCTAGGACCGAAGGGTAGTTCAGGCACCCCAGATATGTCTGATAATATGTTATGTTATGATATATGTGATAGTAGCAGTAGGGGGTGAAATAGTCCCCGAGGTTCGGTCGTCAGGACCGAAGGGTAGTCAGCACCCCAGAATGGCTTGACATGGGTAGTCAGCACCCCAAAATGGCTTGACACGGGTAGGTCAGCGCCCCAGAATGGCCGTATCGGGTAGGTCGGGCACCCCATAAATGCCTGGCAAAATGTATGATATGTGATTGTATGGTATGCGGTATGATGGGGGAACTCACTAAGCTTCATGCTTACAGTTTTCAGTTTTGGTTTTAGGTACCTCTTCTTCGAAGGGGAAGGAGCTGGCGCGGTAGCGGCCCATCACACACATGTTTCGTATTCCGCATCATGAGATCTTCCTGGGGATTTGTACTCTGACATTATTATGTTTTATGAAATGTTTTCTAGAAATGTGATATCTTTATAAAATGTTATGATCAGTAAACGTTTTAATTCGAATGTTTTGCTAAGTATATGTTTTCAAAAATGAAATTTTTGGCTCGTATTTTTGGGGCGTTACAACATATTTCAAAATCATGAAATCTACTAGATAATGTGTACAGTCACGCATTTGCCTTCTCACGATCAGCTGAAGTACCTAAAATATTTAAATCCACAACTGTAAGCCAAAGCTTAGTGAGTCCCCTAAAATACCCCACATAATAGGATACATACAATGCATGTACACCATGGCCTTCAACACATCACCTCCTAAACCTACAACATTAAGTTGGACAGCTCCCTTTGGGCCTACAACATTAACTAGACCGCCCTCAACCCACCCATAATATGTCGACATATACAAATAAACAGACTTACCAAACAAATAGTCATAGATAATTATTAACAAATTTACCTGCCTAACAGATCACTACTAAATAAGAGGATCCGTATTGTAGTGTAAAGTATAATGAAAAAACTCACCTCACAAACGAAACCAAAATATTTGTAGCTCGTCACATGAAAATATTGTTGGATTAGATGTCTAAGTTCATAACTATTATTGGTATGTACTCGACCCGAGAGTAGCATTGTCCATTTTGGTTGCATGGCATCGGAACAATTGGATAGACAAGTGAGAAAAGGTTATTTATGATTTATATTAATATATTATAAGTTCTAATATATTAATATGAAATCATATTATTTAATTAGTATTGATCATAAATTAATTTTGTATTCAAAAGAGACTAATTAAATATATGGGGATTGATTATGTAAATCATTCATTCTTAAATATGTGGGCTTGTGATCCATTGTCCTTCATGTTGGGCTTAACCCATGTGGTAACCCATGGATACCCCGTGGAGGTTAAAACCCATGGATCATGAAGGAAATGGAAAGTCATGCACATTAGGGTTTACATGGTGTAACCCTAATGATCCACACTACATAAAGGATCCCATGGTTCATGAAATGGCACTAGTGGATACACATTGTGAGGGCAAGGGACGATTTCATAGGGAGAACCAAAGTAACCTTCTTCTCAAGTTATTCCATTTGTTGGTGGTGTTGTGTGATTCCATTTGAGGCTTCCACACTATTGGGGCTAAGCTCTTAAAGGTTCAAGACTTCAAGCTCCATCAAAAGGTATGTCATCTAACTAGACTTTTGTAGTATAGTTTCTCCATAATATGCTAGTTAGGATAATGCTTTGGAATTTTGTATTTTTGCATGTATAATAGTGAAAATATAGATCCAAGGCACATAGGGTTGCATGCACACCATAGGAGTGTTAGAATGCTCAAAACCCATCAGCGGTATCAGAGTCTAGGCTTGGTTTTCAATTATACTTGATGCAATTGCTGAAAATCGAAAAACTAGCTTTCTGAATAGTGGACTCGCTGAGTCCAAGGAAAAATCTAATCAACTCGCCGAGTTTGTTCATACACTCGACGAGTTGGAGGCCCAGAGCGCAGATTTTCGACTTTTAAGGCTAGAATTGGACTAGAATCATTATCCTAAGCTGTTTTTGAACTTATAAACCTGTTTTTGATGTGATAATGATCATTTTAATCCAATTCAAAAGATAATTGTCAAAATTTTCATGTTTTGTATTAGTTTAATGGTTAGGCTAATTACATGAAAATTGTTTGATTTGAATTGTCTTGTTCATATGAGTTTAATCTAGATCATAGTTTTTCCTGACATGTTTGTTTGTTTATTAGATGATCTTAATGGCCTTTAATGGATTCCACAACTTGTCCTTAAGTTATGGAAAACCAAAAGTCTTTTTTGCTAATGAGTCTTTAAAAAGTCATGAGTTATGGTTTTGAAGAGTTTTTTTTTCCATAAATTGTTTTATGACATCTATAACTTGTCCTCAAGTTATGGATTTTCAAGAGTCTTGCCATTAAAAGTCATATTAAACTCATATGTTATAGATTTTAAAAGTTTTTGAATTGTTCAAAACTTACCCTCAAGTTTTGGAATTTGTAAAGTTACACTTTGGAATACTTTAGTTCCAAACCCTAGAATTTTAAATAGTTTAAAGTTCAACCCTTATACTATTATAATATTATAGGTTTCATATATATATATATATATATATATATATATATATATATATATATATATATATATATAAGAGTAAAAGTCAATCTTACAGTTAGTAGGCCTCATTCACAAAGCTGATCTATAAGGGGATATAAAGTTACTGCTTATAAAATGGCAGTTTAATGGGTGTCCACTCTCACCCACCGCTTCCTTGACTGGTGGAGGGTCATTAGCCGAACGGGTAGGATAGGACTCTAATTCTCCCTTCATTAAAAGTATAATGATAAATATAAAGTAACTAAACACTTATAAATTCCCAACCTTAGTTACTTTAGGAAAATGTGAATATGGACCCATGAAATTACACTTTGTACCTTACCAAGTCGTTGGTGGAGCGTGTGTGGTTAACCGACACACTAACATGGACTAGTAAGAGTGGCAAAGGGTAACTTAATGTTTATCATAGATTGGTGGAGCGCATGTGGTTAACCGACACATCGATTAGGTGATAAAGTTAAGGGTACCAAGTTAATTTGCATGGTTATTCACACCTTGTTTGTGATCCTCGACATCCCAATCACAAACTTGAGAGGGCACAATCGAGATTTAAACATGCTATTAAATAGTTCAATGAATCTCAAAGGATCTAGGAGTTTCAATCCAATTAGAACTTAATGAACAATTTCGTTTTTCATGGTGGAAATTGGTTAATCATCATTTACCTACCTTCAAATATTTTATAGCTTGGATTACGACATTTCTCTTCCAAGTTATAAAATATTGTGTTGGGTCCTAACCTTAAGATTTCATATTGGGTGTTATATTAAGGACTTAAATCAACTAACTTGATTAAGAGTTATAAAATATTGTGTTGGGTCCTAACCTTAATATTTCAATCACTTCCTAAGTCATATAGTGAGTTCATTAAAGACTACTATGTGACATACCACTACATGACCCTTATTGATCTTATCTATTTGCTTGTTGCTGCTGAATCAACAATGTTTTGGCGCACTGGAAAACTAAATTTGGGTGGAAGATCTACTTCTCAAACTTCCATGGACATTGACAATGGTAACATTGGAAGTCCAGAAAAGTTTTCTCTTCCCAATGGAAAGGGATTGACCATGGTCAACCCAGTTTACCAAATAGTAGAGAGAAAGGCTTAGTTTGTGATAGTTCTGTGTACCATTCCCAAAGAGTCTGTATGTTTTTACTGTCAAGAGAAGGGACATTGGAAGCAAAGCTGTCCTAACTACTTGAAAGATCTAAAAGAAAGTAGAGACAAAATGTTTGACTCTGCTTCAGGTAAGTACACTATCTAACTCTGTTAAGTTTCTAATTATTGATTCTTAATACATGATGTGACTAGGTTGCATTTTGATGTTTGGCAGGATCAAGCAAAGGGAAGGAAGCTTAAAAGAAGAGTATGATGAATCTGATCGCGAAGATGGATTTCAATCGCATGGTTCGAAGATCGGATTGTTGAGCTACTCCTTGTGAGTTATGATACATTGCTAGGAAATATGTAATAGCATAGTTTTTTACTTGTAATTGCATTGTAAGGAAAAGTTTCGCGTTTTATAAATAAATAAAAATTTGTTTTTGTTTTATATTTCTTTATAATGGCATTTATGAAAAATTGATGTTTGTATGTTTCTAGCAATATTGGAAATATGAATTTGATTCTTTCATTTGTGGTAGTGTCTAAATTTACCAAATAAGGAAAGAATCTCATCACCCAAGTTTCAATTGGACAAAAACTTGGAATCATGCAAGTTGCACTGTATGATGAATGAGAATTTTCATCTTTGGAAAATTAAGACTAATTCCTTGTTCACATGTATATGTGAGTCAAGTGAAGGACTAAGGGACCGAGTACACGTTCTTGTGCACTGATCAAGTCCACCACAAAGATTGATAAGACTATTCGTCATGATTTACTAAAGTTTAGTAAATATGGTTATAGTTACAAGTTTAAGAATAATTCTGAAACATTGGAAAAGTTTCAATGTATGGCAGAACGAATGAGAAGAATCAAATTAGGCAGAAAGATAAAAGTTTCTCAAATATGAAAAGATGGGAGAGTACTTTAGTATCGTGTTTTATGATCATCTTAATGATTATGAAACAATATCACAATTGATCCTCTAAGGACATATTAGTGCATTCTTATGGATAAGAAGAGGAGTCATGAATTGTTAAAGTGGTTAAATCAAGAAGATGAGTCATACTTCATTCCAAAGCAATTCTTAGAGTCATACTCCAAGATTTTAACTTGAGTGACATATCTTAAAGAAGGTTTATAAAACTTCTCAAATGTAAGAGTAAAATGTTTTCTACTCTTGAACATTTGAAATTGGTAAGTTGTGATGTTTTGGATAAAACAAAGACCAACTAAGGCCAACTGTGTGAAGTGTTTGTCTTGATAAGAATCCTCACTAAGTCTTGAATGTTTGTTATCAAGTAATGGTATTTGAAAAAAAGAAACTTATATGTCAAGAGGTCAGTGGAGTCTTAAAGATCTTGAAAGTCTTTCAAGAACTAATCAAGAATAAAACATGTAGTTTATCACTAGCACACGACTTGAGGTTTGTAACTTATCGTGCTGACATAATTCTTGTTTATGTGCCTATTCCAGTAAAATTGACTATGTATGCGAGTTCTATGAGTTCTCAATTGTGTGCATAACAACTTGGAAGCAATGGTAGGCCCTTGTGCTACCAGGTGGTAAGAAATTAAGATTAAACAAGTTCAGTCCATATGAGTTTGAATTTGTCACTAACCTTGTCTTGTGATTATGGTTTTGACAAATTCACATGGATAGGAACACATACACCATAAAATCTAAGTTTCATAAGGTTTCTCTTCGATTCATGAAAATGATGATGAGGAAACGCTTTCACTAAGAAGATTTTAAGGAGATAACAATTGTGATGTTTGCATTCTCAAATTTGATCATGATTACGTCATCCCTCTTCATGGTTTGAATTGTGAGAATGGAAAAAGGTCTAACCATTATCATTACGACATCCCTCTTCATAATTGTTTAGACACACATGTGATCTATCTAAGGAAAGGTGTATGATTTTGAGAAACTTAGATAAAGTTTTATCGAAGCATCTTGTATTAGAAATCTGAACTTTGGTAATGAAAGTCAATGAGGCATCGATTTCTAGAAGTCCAGTTGATTTCTGAGTACGTGTCAAAGCTAGTGGGAACATAAGTGTTATACTGGTAAGATAATAATTATTATGCTAGTGGGAGCATAATTAATTATGCTAAATATTGCAAGTTAGCAATGTTAATTATAGAAAACAAAAGTTTCAATTCGTGAAGTTGCAGGGGTTGAAAATTTTGTTTTGCTATAATTGAAGGAGAGGAAAGTATACTTCCTTTCAAATCTAAAAGCTTAGATTGTGAGATTTTAATCAAATTTAGTCATGATTACATTATTTGCGTTCTAAAATTCGATTATGATTACGGCATCCCTTTTCATAATTCGAATTATAAGAACATGGAAAATTATAAGAAATATTGTAGCAAAAGATTGGTCAAGTATCATGTCTTTATGTGAGACATCATGAATCGTGTCTTGTATGCTTCAGATATAGGATCGATTGCATGTGCTATAATACTTATCCGTTCTAAATTTTCCAAATGCCTAGGGAATTAAGGGGGGAAAAAGGAAGAGAACCGGATATGACTGAAATGATTAAGCAATTATCGAGGATAATCCGAGGTTTACCTAAGATTGGTTTCTCATGGACAGTTGGAAGTATGTGTAAAATTTTGGAGAGGGACCATATTGACATATTCTGAAAAGAGGCAACTCTTGTTCAGAAGTAAGAGTCAAAATGGGAATATGGAAATGGTTCTATAGGAGGAAGTTATTCTTCAAATCTGTGTAAGATTAGAAAAAAAAACTTAATGCAAGAAGGATGTTCAAAGGAAAGCACTTTGAATGTGAGACTTCATTTCCATGGAATTGATCTCCATTGGAATACTTTGTAATGTCTGTTGCCAAGTCTTTGTGACTTTTGTGCATAGTCATTACAAGAGGACCAATGCATATGAATTTAAAATCTAACATATTACAGTAAATGACAAAAATTTGGTATTCTTACGTTTACGATAAGGATTTGGGATTGTGAAATGAGCATAATTGGAATCATGTTCAATTGGTTTATTTCACAAAGTAAGGATCATAGACAAACATAGTGTGCATACTTGGAGTATGGAATAACTATTGTTTGGACAAACATAGTGTGCATGCTTAGAGCATGACATGACTATTGTTTCAGTTCAAGTATTAAGTTGATTATTTGAAACATTATGCAATTAATAATGTGTAATCAATATGGTGATTAAATAAAAGGTGTTTTATTTATATTCATAAGTTCTGAGACCATATTGGATTCGATTACTCTTGTGTTTCACTTTGCATGTTTTGACTTCCCGAATAACTAATTTATTCAAACCATCCACAATCGATCATACTTTAGGGGTAGGTATTAAGGCAAGACTGTCATGAATGGGTCTGTAGTTTGGCTGGGACAAAGTGGATGCAGTGTTCATGAGTGCTTCTGGAATAAGATTCGAGTACTGGATTCAACCCATGCTCATTTGAATCACTTCATGGATTTTATCACGAGTGATCATGAGACGATAATATCTTATATTCTTCAAACAGAGACATGTGAATTGTAGTTACGAGTTGGTTGTACATTGACATATGTAAACGTAACCAGCAACTTGGTTGTTATAAAACATATCGTTGTGTGTGATTTGATGAGTAAGTACAAGCGAGCATTTGGGTCAAAGTTTGCCCATTCCTTTTACCATTGGAGGGATACAAACGATATCTGTGGGCCCCTCGATGATTTAGTGATGACACACCTAAGTGCTTGGCTAAGCCTAGACGAATTTGATTTGTTCAATTAGTCAGTCGTCATAAATCGGAAACCGGGAAACAATAAATAGACAAAGAGAATGATTATAATCCATGTCTCAGTCCATATGATATCTAGAATGGAGGAATATATGATCCCTTATCTAATGGACACGTCATTTGACTAGGTCAGAGTTCGACAACGGCTTTAAGAGCTACGATTGCTAGTCTGGATCTTGGACTCATACTTGAATAATAGTTTTAGACTTATCCAAGTGGGATACTGTTGGATTAGATGTCTAAGCCTATAACTATTATTGGTATGTACTCGACCCGAGAGTAGCATGATCCATTTGGGTTGCATGACATCAGAACAATTGATAGACAAGTGAGAAAAGGTTATTTATGATTTATATTAATATATTATAAGTTCTAATATATTAATATGAAATCATATTATTTAATTAGTATTGATCAAGAATTAATTTGGAATTAATTTTGTGATCAAAAGAGACTAATTAAATATATAACAAACCAAAAAAAAATATGGAGAGAGTGAGAGTAGGTGTGTGTATGTTTGTATGTACATGAGTATGTATATGTGTCTATTGTTCTTGAGTTTTGAATAAGTATCCAAAAAATCTGGATGTAATGGTAGGTAAGAAATGAGAGAGAGAGAGAGAGAGAGAAAAAGAGAGAGAGAGAGAGAGAAAGAAAGAAAGAAAGAAAGAAAGAAAGAAAGAGAGAGAGAGAGATGTGGGCCTATTTGTTTTTAATATTTATTAAATATTAAAAAATTATTAAAAAAAGGAAGAAGTGTATAATAGTCTTTTCAATTATGTGAGGGACCTTTTCCACATACAAACATGGTCAAAATGATCATCAATCCAAAAAAAGTTGTGGTTTGGACCAAATCCCGGAAAAAATACATACCATAGGGACCATTTTTGCAATTTTATCTTATAAATAATACAAAAATAAGTTAAGAATAGTAAGGGTATATAAGTAAATTCACATACATTTAACAGTTTAAACTAAGCGGTATTGATAATGGGGGACTTGATTCAAAATGAATTGAAACCTTAGGGATGAAATCAACAATAAAAATCTTTTAGGAACCTAATCCAAAATGTTCGTACAAACACATGGACTATTGCTGTAATTTACCCAAATATTAATCTAATAAGTTATTTCAAGTATTTATTTGATTGTCGGCTGGAAATAGAGATGGAAACGGTGCCGGGAAACTTGGGACCCCAATTTTATCCTTATTCTCGTCCCCATCCCCATCAGGGAATACAAACGAATCCACATCCATACCCCAAACGGGGAATCATGAAATTCTTTTTCTATTTTAATATGAAATCTTTAACCTAAAGAAAAACTGTAAATCTCAATTTTACCAACATAAGTTTAAAGATTTTACAAAACATAAAAATATTTATAGATTGCATAAAAACTATAACTATTTTTTCTTCCAATTTAAATACATATATGAAAAAACATATGTGGAAAATCAAGTAGAAAAAAGTTATCAGAGTGTTATTTGAGGTAATGATAGATAAACAAAGGAAAAAAAAACACTTGTACATAGGGTTAAATTAAACAATTGAAGAAGTAAAAGTATAATTTCAACTAAATAATTACTAATGAGTTGGGTTACTCACTTACTCAGACCAAATTTTAGGTATTATAAAATTTACTATAAATATATGTTTTGTATTATTTTTATATATTAATATCTACCGGGGCCGGGTCTAGGGCGGAGGACTAGGGGTATCCCCATCCTTGCTTTTTTTATTTAGGGATTCCCCATCCTCGGTCAACTTGGGGATTCCCTGGTCAAACCAGGTGTGGGTTTTAGATTCCCCATTGGGTATGGGTTTTTTTCATCCCTAATTGGAAATAGATTTGAGAGTAAATTACAGTTTTGGTGACTGTGTTTTGTTCCAATATGCACTTTTGGTCTAACTTTTACAATATTGATATAGATGGTCCTTATGGTTACCAAATCTTGCACTAAAGGTCCTTATGTACAAACCATGAACTTAATATGAAGTATCCGATCATAAGGACTGAATGTGTATAAAAACAATAAGTTCAAGGGCTTATTTTATAAAAAAAATAACAATAAGGACTAAACATGTACATTACAAAAACTATGTTGCCATATTAAGTCATTATCCTTTTAAAAAACATAAGTTGAAAGAGTTCTAGTTATAATGGTTGAAAACAATTTACAAACGAAATTCAAACTAATATGGTTTAAGATAAATATTTATGCCAAGACCTATGATCTCTCTCTCTCTCTCTCTCTCTCTCTGTGTATATATATATATATATATATATATATATATATATATATATATATATATATATATATATATATATGCATACACACTCACACATTTGTGTATGTTTTTATTCTAACTAGGAAAAGGCCCATGCTTTGCATAGGTCATTCTTTTTAGAAAAAAAATGAAGGGTAGAAGACTATGTTTGACGAAAATTCCAAAAAATAAAGAAAATTGATTGAATTTAGCAACTTTTTAGAAAATATATGATGAAAGTCTGAATGTTAAAAAGTTCGGGTGGATAATAAAAGAAAAAAAAAGTATCAAAGTAGAATAATATTGAAAAATAGGAGACAAAACTGTAAATGAATTAAAGAAATAGAGCACTTTTGAGAAAATATTAAAAAACATGTGAGAAAAGTCACAACTGAATCGTTTTAGAAAAAATATAAATGATAGAAGAATACGGTAGACGAAAATGATAAAGAATAAAGAAAAAGGGTTGTAAACAAGTAAAAGTGAAAGTTTAGGACAAAAATATAAAGAAGTAAAAATAAAATGATAAAATTATAAAAATGAAAAGTTTGTTGAAACTTTAGTGGCAAAATTATAAAGAAGTAAAATAAAGTGGTCAAATTATGAAGAGGAGTGACAAAAATATAAAGAAGTAAAAATAAAGTGGCAAAATTATAAAAATGAAAAATTTGTTGAAACTTGAGTGGCAAAATTATAAAGAAGTAAAATAAAGTGGTCAAATTATGAAGAGGAGAATGTCCTTTAATATATATATATATATATATATATATATATATATATATATATATATATATATATATATATATATATATGTTCAGGTTCATTTGAGACCATTCTAATTTTGTGAGACCGTGAGATCAAATCTAAAAATAATTTTAAAATGCAAAATAAATGGAAAAATCCAAAAATTCTTTTTTTAAATATTATTTTCGGAACTTGAATTAAATAAAAAAAATATAAAAAAATATAAAAAAAAATTAAAAAAATTCCGTTTTTTTTTAAAATACGTGAAATATTCTAAATAGAATATTACACTGATATATTCTAAAAAATAATTTTAAAATGCAAAATAAATGGAAAAATCTAAAAATTCTTTTTTTAAATATTATTTTCGGAACTTGAATTAACTAAAAAAAATAAAAAAAATTATATATTTTTTTTAAAAATACGTGAAATATTCTAAATAGAATATTACACTGTACATATTCTAAAAATAATTTTAAAATGCAAAATAAATGGAAAAATCAAAAAATTCTTTTTTTAAATATTATTTTCGGAACATGAATTAACTAAAAAAAATAAAAAAAAATAAAAAAAAATAAAAAAAAATAAAAAAATGCGTCTCACGGTCTCACAAAATATAGGTGGTCTCAAATGAACCTATATAATGTTTTTTAATACCAATTGTTATTTTCACGGTGACATAATTTTTTTATTTTATGTAAGTTTTAGTTAAATATAATTTTCAATTTAATTTTTATTATAACTATTATTATTGTTGAGTAATTAAAAAAACTATCTGGTTGGATATTTTCAATTATCTAAAAGATAAACTTTATATATATTTTTGACTAAACTGCACAAATGGTCCCTGTGGTATGTCGAAAATTGCCACTTTGGTCCAAAAAAGTTTGGACTAGCACCAGTGATCCAAAACTTTCATTTTGTTGCGTTTTTGGTCCAGTATGTTCTGATTTTTTATAAAATGACGAATTTGCCCCTATTAATATGATTTTCCCTTTTTCTTATTTGCTTTTATAGTTTTTAGATTAAAAAAATAAAATAAAAATAAAAATAAATATCTCTTTCTCTTCTCTCTCTCTCTCTCTCTCTCTCTCTCTCTCTCTCCCTCTCTATTCTTCCATTTTCGTTTGTTCTTTGTAATTCTCACGAACCCTTCATCACCGACTACACCACCGTCGTCGCCGTCAGTCACCACCACCTTCAACCCCTATCGTCTCCACCACCACCAACCTCTGGCAAATCTGAAAGCCGACATTACATACAACAAACCATAATCGATTACTACCACCGATAACCATCTTTTCACCTGCTTAGTTCCTCTTCTCTGTCGGGAAACCATCTCTGTAAACCCAATTTTTGATAAAAACCATCAATAATTTCTAAAACCCTAGCACCTCTACCTTATCTCATCTAGATTAGGGTTTTCGACGAAGAAAGACGTCGACGATAGATGGTTTTCGCCGAAGAAGAAGAAGAAGGATATGATAAGGACGAGACTCACTGAAGAAGAGAGAGAAACGAAGGCGGAGTTTGTGGCTCGAGTTTCCAGATGAAGGCGCCATCGATGTGTGAAGACGATGATGTGTATCTAGGTTTTCAAATCAGAACTACTGAAGGATGAAGCCACCTTCGACTTCGATCTGGGTTTTCACGTCTTCGCTGCCCTTCGTCTTCTTTAGTATGTCCCAACCTCTGTTTCTAACTAAATTCTTTCTCCGACCAAACCATCTGTTCTTTGGATTACTATCTTCATCAAGTTATAATGGTGTTGAGAGAGATAAAGAAATGGAGAGGTTGTGTTACTCCGATCGGGAATAATCTATGGTGGTCGGAACCCCCATTCGCCGAAAGTTGGTGGTGACGTTAGTTTCGTTTTGTGAAAATTCACAGAGAGAGAGAGAGAGAGGGAGAGAGAGAGAGAGAGAGAAGAGAAGGGGAAGTGCAGGGAGGGGTAGGGTAGTGATGCAGGTGAGTTTTTTTCTTTTCTTTTTTAATTATTGTAATACAAATAAATAGAAAAAGAAAATACAAAGGGCAAAATTGGTATTTTAAAAAAGTTTAAAATAAATTGGACCAAACAAGCAACAAAATGAAAACTTTGGACCTCTGGTGCTAGTCCAAACTTTTTTGGACCAAAGTGGCAATTTTCGACATACCACAGGGACCATTTGTGCAGTTTAGTCTATATTTTTAGTTTATTTGATATTTCAATGATTTCAATAGATGAATACAATTATGTTTAATTTTTCAATTTAATGTTAAATTAACTATGATTATATCTAATTAATTTAAAACACTCATGGGTTGTTTGTATGCTTTTTCCAGAGCATGATAAAAGGTTAGGGGCGTGTTCGGCACAGAGCATTTGAGAGTTTGTAGTTTCTAGCGTTTGACAAAATGTTCCGTTTTGAATAGAAAGTTTTGTTCGGCACTACAAGTTTCTAGCGTTTAGTTTAAACAAACTCCAAATCTGAATGTTACTTCATGTAGCGTTTAACAAAATGCTATCCGTTACAAGCTACCCGCTACCAACTAATTTTACCAAACACGCCCTAGGTCTGACTCGGTTATTTAGACCATTTGATACCATAATTCGAAACCTCTGGATCCTAAACATAACACATGTTGAATGAATCAAGCATTGATTCAATCAGATCTGGTTTAGTCTTAGACTACCAAATTGTCCTTTATTTGTTGTTTAACTATTGTTCAATGTAGTATTTAACTAAAATTTTCAATGTAATTAAATAGTTTTTTGTGTAGTAGAAAAATGATATCTTTATCCGGTTTTCAGACATTTTGGATTAAAATTGTTTTTAAGACGAAAAGTACACTTCAGACTAACATTCCAAAAAAAACAAAAATTATTATGAGATTTTAAGAACAAGCCTGAAATCTGATGAACAATTCTGAAATTTCAAAAAAAAAATGTTTCGTGTTTTACTGAAATCTAACAAAATGTCAAAGAAACATAACAAATAAGAAGTAGGTATGATACAATGACTTAAAATGTGAAATTTGATTGAAAAATCGGTTATATTAAACATTTCGAAATGACCGTTTAAAATATGGGCGAAAGAGTTTTTGAAAAATATTTAATACAAATGAGAAAAAAAATAAACACTATACATTACCACCAAGTCCGGAATTACTTATTCCTTAGTGTAAAAAAAATTGTTACTCATTCCTTAGTGTAAAAAAAATTGGTAATTCTACACATTTTCTGGTCATTTTTATAAATAAATATCTCTAAAATTTAATGATGCAACCTTTCGACTTGTAATTTAATATACTTTGATTATGTTCAATATAATGACTTGAAAGAATTTAAGTAAACTAAAATATGCTAAAAAAAACTAGTTTCTTAAATAACTGAAAAAATGTAAATTCGTTGGTGAACATAAAACCTAAATCGAAATGTCACATAAACTTGAAAATTTCCATATTGAAACATAGCCAGTTATAGATTTTAGACAGCAACGGCAAAACCAACAAATAGGCAAATACAAAACACATCATATTTAGCAAGGGGAATAAGACTAACTAAGGTAATTAATTTTTCGGTTTGTTTACATGTAGGTAACTATCTTTTTTTTGTATACATCTAGGTAACAAACTTTATGAAACTGTTCACATATGACCATTATGACCTGCTGTAGCAGGTTACCTCTGGTTACAGTAGGTCATAATGGTTACATGTGAACACTTTCAACAAGTTCGTTACCTAGATATGTACAAAAGAAAAATAGTTACCCAAATATGAACAAACCAAAAGTAAGAGTAAATTACACGAATGGTCCCTGTGGTTTGGGGGAATTTATGCGTTTGGTCCCTAACTTATTTTTTTTTTAATTCGGATGGTCCCTACTATTTTGTTTTGTTGCGTTTGGTCCATGTCTTACCTAAAAAGACTAGTGTGTCCTTATTAATTTAATTTTTTTAAAATTAATTTTCTTATTTATGTATTTTTTATATGTTTAAAAAAACTAATAGACCTTACATATCTGTATCTCCTCACCATCCTATCTTTCATCATCCTAAACTTTTATTTCTTTTCCATATTTAATGATAATGAAGTCTTCACCATCTATTCTTTTTCGGTCCTTCAACTTCAGCGAACCAACACCACAACCCAATAAAGTGTAGATACTGTGGGTTATGGTGTTTGTTCGCCAGAGTTGAAGGATAAAAATAAAAGATGGTGAAGACTTCCATGTCACTAAAGATTGAAGAAAAATAGAGGTTGAAGAGGATGTGAGATGGGATGGTGATCGGTGGGATCCAAATTAAATTTCTCAAATGTGGTTTCAGATTTACGATGAGGAGATACAGATATGTGAGGTCTATTAATTTTTTTAAACATATAAAAAAACATAAATAAGAAAATTATTTAAAAAAAATAAATTAATAAGGGCATAATAGTCTTTTTAGGTAAGACAGGGACTAAGCGCGCAACAAAAATAAACAGTAGAGACCATCCGAGTTAAAAAGAATAAGTTAGGGACCAAATGCAAAGATTCCCCTATACCATAGGGACCATTCATATAATTTACTATTACTTTTGGTTTTGTTCATATTTAGGTAACTATTTTTTTTATACACATCTAGGTAACGAACTTGATGAAACTGTTCACATATAACCATTATGACCTGCTGTAGCTGGATGTAACCTGCTACAGCAGGTCATAATGGTCATATGCGAACAATTCCAAAAAGTTTGTTACCTAGATGTGTACAAAAAAAAGATAGTTACTTATATGTGAAAAATCCGAAAAGTTAATTACCTTAACAGTCATATTCCCATTTGGCAAGACTTAAACCAATGTTGGGCACACAATGTTTGTATGAAAGTTTCTTTTTGCATTAATATTTAATTTCGTTTTATACTAGGATCATAATATGTTGCAACACAACAAAATCCGCCAATTTATAAACTAACTAGTTCTCAAAATTGCTTATCCACTAAAGTATAATGTTTCTTATTTAGGTTATTTAGCAATTATTATATAATTTATAACAGAATACCATATACAATTATTCAAAAACCAATTACCAATTTCCATTCACCACACCAAACATATGTACAAGACCAAACACTCAATCAACTTTGACTCACTCTCAACTCAACTCAACTCAACTCAATCAACTCACCTCAGAAGGGAAAAAATAAGTTATACCCAAACCCAAACCAGAAAACTCTAACTCACTCAATTATTTATTTACAAATTGCAAGCACAAATTAAGCTAATAAAAGTTTAAAAAAAAAAAAAAAATTCCCTTTTGTACAAATCCTTTTATATGTCCTCTGAGATCTCAAAACCACTCTCTTTACTCGACTCAGAAGCATCAATTTCAACATCTTCCGATTTTCTTAGCCTTGACACAAGAATCCACATATTTGCCAACTCATTTTCAAGATACTCCTCACGTTGATTTGATTCCATCACCATTTGTTCCAATTCAGATTCTCTTTCAGCTTTTTCAGACAAAACAGCTTCATAAGCCGTTTCTCTCTCTTTACTCATTGCGACTTCTCTCTTTAATAACTCCAATTGACTCACACTTTTTCTATGTCCATTCCTCTTAGTCGTATTTCTTGGGGAATTAGAATTACTGTTACTACTGTGTGCTGCCAACTCAGCTGATAGTTTCTCGTTTTGGTTCATTAGTTTTATGATTTCTTCAGATAGGATATTGAGCTCCATTGCAGCTGCTGAAGCTAATTCTTTTGCGTATGAGTTTTGTTCTTTTAGTCTTGTGTTTTCGGATTCTAATCTCTCCTTTGACTCTGTAAGGTTGACTATTTTTTCTTTCAGTTGTTGGTGTTCGATCTCAAGTGAATCATTTGTATCTGTGTTTTTTTCTGAACCAAGTTGTTGTTTCAAGGATGTGATTGTTTCATCAAGTCCTTTTAATTCGTTATTCTGTGGAAATACAAGATGTAAGAAAACTAAAAGTAACAATAATAATAATAATAAAGTAAAAGTAAAAGTAAAAGTTCACCTTTTGGGTTAGTTGCTCTTCGATTACTTCACTATATGCGACTTCAACCTATCAAAGGAGATAGTAAAACTTTTTTGTTTTTAAAAAATATTTTTTAACATAATCGTTTAAAAAATAGTATATGCATATTAAGTTTTTAGAAAACATCCAATAATTTTCAATTTTCACATCACTTACAAAATACTTTTCAACGTTAATTACAAAATAACCACCCATTTCTCAAAATGCCTTTTTTTTTTTACCACAAATGATGATGTCATTTCGCAAAAGTAAAATGAATTTTGTTAAGAAAACGGTGTTATGTTGTGATTAACCTTTTTTTAAACCTATTGTCATAGTGATTATATTAGTGAACGATAATATATGATATAAGTTGTATAAAGATTGATTACAAATTTATTTTTTTAGAAAAATAAAAAATAAAAATGAAGACTACTTTTAAGTTTTACCTCCTTGTTGATATCTAGATCTTGTTTGTGTTCTAATAAAAAGCCAACAGATGTAGCTTCTGAGAGTGAAGAGTATGAAGGTCTAGATTCAACAGTAGGAAGAATATGACTACTTGCAGGAGTTGAAGGTGTGCTTGATTTATCACTACCACTAGTCAAAGTCAAAGTCAAACCATCTCGTTTCTAGTCAAAAAAAAAAAAAAAAAAAAAAAAAAAAAAACAAGATTTATCACTTCCACTGGTTTTTTAAACTCGATTAAAAAAAAAATTAAACAGACTACCTGTGGTTTTAACCACTTAAGAAGTCCAGGCTTCTTTATCTTTTTGTCTTCTTTTGTTTCTATGCCTCCATTAATAGAAACATGCAAATCAATGTTCTCATGATCTAAACTTAAGTCCCGCTTTCTTTCAGGGAGATACACAAGCTGTCCATTTATAAGATCATCCATTCAAGTTAGGCTTTATTACACTTTTCATCCCTGTAGTTTGTTGAAATCACAGATTTCATCCCCGGTATTGAATTTTTAATGTTTTTTTTTTAATTTTTTGTCCCTAAAGTAAGTAAGTGAAGTTTTGTAACACTTTTTGTAAATCGCACCATCTGACACAGTCTATAGTAAACATATTACTCCATGTAAAATGACTGTTTTGCCCTTGCTCTTACGTTTATTATTAAGCGTTTTATCGTTGTTAAACTTCGATATTAATTTTTTTGGATTATTCACTCAACTGATAAGAGTGACGTGTCGGAAAGTGTTACAAAACTTCATTTCAGGGACTAAAACTGCAATTTTCAACGAAACACAGGGTGAAAAGTGAAAACTAGAATTTTCAACATGAAGTTGTTTGTTACCATATTGATAAAATTACAGCTTTCGTCCCCGTGGCCTGTTGAAAATTACAGATTTCATCCTTAAAAGATTTTGGTCCCTAAAAATGACGTTTTGCAACACTTTTCATCTCTTACTACTTGACACATTTTAAACCATATATTAAACTGTTAACCCCATGTAAAATGACTATATTACCCTTATACTCTTAAAAAGTTATTAGTATATAATTTTTTAAGATTCTTCAAACAATTGATATACACAACACAGCAACAACTTGAGGGAAAAAAATTCATTTTAGAGAGGAGAAAAGTTAAAAAATTCTTTGCAAGGACAAAACCGTAATTTTCAATAGCTAAGTTAAAGAGACTTACCTCCTCTTCCCCAAAAGAATATCTGATTACTGGATCAGATTGATGAGAAGATTTGGTGGAAACTAAAATCAATTTTGTGAGACTTTGTATTTGACTTAACAAAGCATCTTTAGCTCCAGTATGCTTCAATTGAGGAACTGTTACAATTTCTCTCTCCAACTCATCCAACTCCTCCTTTAAACATCTGATTTCATTTTGATATGTCTTAATAAGGGATTTTTCATCAATAATCTGCAAAAAAAAAAAAAAAACTTTTACTTCCAAAACTCCCAATTACACAACATAAAATTCAAATCTCCCAAACCTTGTTTTGTGATGTGTTAATTTCAATGTGTTTTGCTCGATGTGCAAATTTCAATGTGTTGTGTGTCTCCTCTGAATTGCTTGAAGAGGGAGTAACAGTGCAAATAAGCTGAAATAATAAATAAATAAATAAAATATATATGGGGATTAAATAATAAATATGGAAGTTGCATAAAAGACTTACAGATACCCTTCCATGACCACTTAAAGAAGACTGAAGAAGTCTGGTCAACTTTGAGTCTCTGTATGGTATATGAGCAGCCCTTCCATCTGATAGTTTTGATATAACCTGTGACAATTTATTATTTATCACAAATCTTTTTTTCCGTTTTTACCCTTGGAGATTATACTGATAAAGTAATGAGTTAATGAGAATGATTACAGTTCCAAGAGTTAGGAGGCTTTTATTAATATAGGCCCCTTCTTTTCTACGAATACCAGTAGTTTCAGCTTTAGAGCTCTCGGAGCCAGCTAGATCTATGAGGTTCTGTAAAACGAGGTAAAATGACGATAATACCCCTGGGGAAATAAATATGTCTAAAATAAGGTTCAGGGGCATACAAGTTGTGACAAGTTAACAGCCTCATCTTCATTATTATCACCACATGGGCTACTCTCGATTGTCTGTTAGAAAGTAATAAGAAATTAAGAATCATAAACATAAAAAGTAAAATAAAATTATGATATTTTTTAATTACTTTTGGAAGGAATAGAATATTACCATTGTAAATATTGTGTGACTTCTGCTGCTGTGAAGATTTAAGTTTGTGGAACCAACGTGTCTTTGCTCTGAATTAGCAACAAAATAAAAAAGTAAAAAAAAATAAAAAAAATTCATCGATTAAAAAAGTTAAATAACTAAAAGTCTAATGAAATATTTGTTATTACCTTCTCCTGCTGCAATAATGGAAAGGGCATGGGCAGGAGATAATACAACTTCTTCTTTTACACCATCAACAAAGGTTCCCTGTAAATAATAATTATTGTATAAATAATTTTGATTTATAATTTTTTTTTGACTTCTTATATAAAGGAGAATCATATAACAGGTATCGGTATAGAAGTTATAGAACTTCACTTGAGTGTCCTCTCTTATTCTTAGATTTTGTCCAGCTGGATTCAACAAGTCATTAACAACCTTAAAAAAAACAAAAACATAAGACAATTTTCAGATTTGTTAATAAAAGAAAAATGGAGATTAGGGTTCCTTTTTAAATTGTAAATGAATCACTGAAAAAGATAGTACTTCAGAAGCTCACCTCATTGTATATTTCCAAATATGAGAGGCGAAGGAGAAATTCGCGACATGGGGTCTGAAAATACATGAGGATAAATAATTATTATTTTAATAAAAATATAAAAATAGTGGAGTTGGATTTTTAGCAATGCATATATAATTATATACCTCTTGAATGATACTGAAAGCATGTTTTATTGCTAATGGAATAATTCCAGGGGACCTCTGATTTCCCTGTCTTATGTGTATGTATTATCAAGGAAAAATAAATTCACTGGAATATAAAAATATATTTGAATAAAATATTAATTCGAATACAAAAATACAAAAAGATACTTACATGCATAGTATGAGTTTTCCCACTACTTGTCACACCATATGCAAATATAGTTCCTGTTCTTACAATGGATCAAACAATATATATAAGAAAGACAGATATACTGAGATTTGATAGAAACTAAGAAGACACTTGCAATAAGGATTCAGGTCTTATATATAGTCAAGGATTTAAAGCAGAGTTTGTGCTACTATAATTCTAAAACTCTTAAAGTTCATCTGTTAAGATGCTAATTATCTCCTACATTAAAGATTTATTAGTTTTCTAAGTGTTGAGACTTTTTGAAACACAATCAATGAGTATAGAAAGAAACACAAGTTCAAAATCCAGAAAGAAATTACTTTCTCCTTGGAAAAAATAGAGCCTATTTTAGTATTAAAAAGAGCAAGAATTGGTGACTTCATTGATCTCCATAACATTGTAATGAAGTGAAGAGTAAAGACATTGTGAGATGAGAAAAGATAACATACCATTAATGCCTTCCATAGCACCACTAACAACATGTTGAGCTGCAACATCATACAAATGACGTGTAGTGGTTGTAGGCCCAAAAACTTGATCTGAATATATATATTTAAAGGAAGGTTTTTACTTTTTTAGCATATAACTGGATGACATGACAAAGTAATATTGAAAAACATGAAATTCTCAGATACATTTAACAAAAGTAAGCTTAGCTTCTTACAATTAGTGGTGGAGGCATTGAGAAAAGCTGATAAATTAAGTTTTTAACATGAAAGATTCCAAATCTATGCTCTATCTTATCTCACCTAACAGGTATATCCCAAGAAAATAAGAAGACAACTTTTAGTTCCCTTAGGGTTGTTTGATAGTTGCTGATTGAGCCAGATTTGTTTGAGTCAAGGCCTGATTGAGTCAAAACTAACCTCAATCTTACAATTTCAGCTTTCGACTTGGTGAATTCGAGCTGATCTGGCTACTGAATTTCATCTTTACAGTAGTTCCATACTTTTCAGTTTCATTCAGATGTCTCCGTTCATCAATTCAATCATATTAAGAACATTAGCACAAGCTATGGCGGCATGGTGTTCAAGTTCAAGGTCTGGATATGAAATTGGGTTAAGTTGGTTATCATTGTAACCGACTTTTCTCAAATTCAAATTCCGATTCTAGAGCACGAATCTAAGATCCCAAACATTGCAACAATAAATTTAATCACAAGCATCACAATAATGTATCATACCATATGCATAAGCTATTGAGGAAGTATACTCATTCCGCACAATTGTTTCTCCGTCGGCATACCATGCAATCTCCTCCCCTTGTCGTATTTCCCTCGGACTACTCCACACAAAATCAATTAATTTGTATACAAGTTAACCAAAAGTGATACAGATACTTTATACACAGTACAAATCTGTATATATACATGCATATAAGTATACATGTGAATATCGATATCAATATATGTATATAAACACGCGGATATTATTCCTAAAACTTTGACACAATTTGATTACCTGAGAGGCCGGAATCGGACTGTAACTGTAACATTCTCTTTCAATCTCTCAGAATCCATTGTCGAACTCTTGGAGAAAAGGTATTCTTGCTAATTTCTACTTTTGTAGCTGAGGAATTCGGAGAGCTCGGATTATTTATTAACTGAAGCTTCTGGAATTCGGAGAATAAGTTTAGAAGACAAAGTAGTCGAACAAGGCGAATTGGCACATTTCAAGCTCGATTCTACGGTTTGGATCCTCCATGCCTCACCGACATTGTTGAATTCAACGTCAAATTTGCTCTACAGTAGAACAAACCACACGCAAACGTAATCCGCCTACTGAAGACCTTTCTCCATCATCTTGGAGAATCGCAATTTTGTAACAAATTAGGATTACGAAGAAATTTGGGATTAGAGAGATGTGTGTGTGTGTGAGAGGGATGATTAATTGATTATGGTGGGGGTTACAAATTACAAGCGAGTTTTAGGTGAAGCTTTTTTGTATTCCTTTCATGGAAAGTATACCAAATTTTTGCATAATTTGTAATATTTTATTGGAGGGGGTATAATCCTCAAGAGTCGACCATCTTCACCCTCCAAATATTTTAAATTTATTTGACTTTATTCGATTTATGAAAAATTAATCCCATAAATTAATTCCAAGTAGGGTATGTTTCATTTATGAAAAAAATATCTTTAACCAAATTTTAATAAAAAAATGGCCAAAATTTAATTTTATCAGATTTATCTTTATCGATTACTAATGATAAGTTTTTGTCATTATACTTAGGTAATTATTGGTGGGAAATTTTAAAAAATATAAACAATTATTGTTTCAAAAATAGTTTGGTAGTATATATATATATATATATATATATATATATATATATATATATATATATATATATATATATATATATATATATATATATATATATATATTGTCTATAAAGGGTATCTAAACTTTTTTTTTTTTTTTTTTATTTCTTTTTGTGATTTTTGTAGGCTATTATCCTTTTACTACTATATAACATTTTTTGTGTTGGGTGTTATTACATCTTGATATTGATGGAGTCAAATGAGCTTATCACTTTTTTTTGACCGGTGAGTTCTTAAACTCGTCTTTTTTTTTTTTTTTTCATCATTACTCTTATCGAATAGTTATCATAATTTTATCCGTTTTAGACCGAATGTGCTATAATACTGAAGTCTAATATGAATGCAACTCTTCATATAGATGTAATATGTAAATTTATGAAAGAATCAAGAGTTGCAATTAGTTGAAGTAAGGATAACGCCTGTCCAAGGTTTAAGAGTTGTCATGATTGGATGGTGAGTAATGATAAGGATGTTGACTATTTTATTTTATTTTTCTAAAAAAATTATTATGAAATGTGCAAGAGCCAAGAAAAAAATGTAACTAGTTCCATTAGTTAGACCTTGAACTTCCAAATAAACGTTATAATGATATCATGACATATATGCATAAGAAGTTGAAGGCATTGAAAATGATAAAGAAGTGTATTTGAAGCTTGAAGTAAAACAAACTCATTTAAAGAAAACATTTTGCGGATAAAGGTTCCAATGGTACCAAATCCTTAACATTTAGTAATGTTTAAAGTATAAGGCATACTACATACAAGAGAGTGTAGCAAGTTCATGGAGAGACAACGGTTTAAAGTAAACATCCATACATTCATTTTAAAGACAAATTAAAAACATCTTCTAAATATACAAGTGCTAAATTTTTTCATCGATCTTCAACATAGTATTTCATCCTAAATACATGTCAAAATATGTAAGTTAGGCTTCAAAAGCCTAGTATGTACTCCTACTCATAAAAATATTAGATAAGGTCATCACTTTAACCTAAATTCAACCCTTAAGGGTTTTTAAACATCATAACATTTGTCCAAGTTCAATAGTAGGGAAAAGACGTTTCAAAGATAAGCATTGCTAATCAACATCAAACTCATAATATATCAACAATTTCAAAAGAATACAATAAATATACGTCTACTCCCAAAACCCAAGTCCTTTAAAGTCTAAAGATCTTAATCATATCAGACATCCCTAAATGGGGAAATAGTCCATGTAAAAGTAGCACAAAGCATGGTAACACACATGGACTCTAAAACTATGGACATCTGTCCATTACACTTTATTCATACAATAGGTATCTAGCTTCAAGTTCAAACCCAATAAAAGGAATATCTAAATGTGGCTACATCTAGGCCTGTCAAATCAGGCCGTCGTGTCGTGTTTTTGTCTGACACGACACGACACGACAAGGTTTTTTGTAACACGAACACGACACGACACGATGTTGTGTTTTTTTTTTCACTAACACGAAAACGAACCAATTAAAAAACGACAACATGACACGACACGACAAAGATAATATTACATAACTATTATTTTATTTAATTCATATTTAATCATATATAACACGATAAAAATGACAAACACGAAAACACGACAAATACATGCTCAATCGTGTTAATTTCGTGTGGATTTGTAAACACGAACACGACATCGTGTTTTTTAAACTTGACACGAACACGACACGAAAACGAATTCGAATTTTGATTTCGTCCCGATTTCGTTTCGTGACGTGTATTTTTATCGTGTCGTGTCATAATAGACACCCCTAGCTACATTAGTAGAAAATCCATAGAAGGGAATTTCTCAATGCGACTCCATTTGTGGAAAAATCCATAAAGGGAATATCAACAATTAGAGTACTCAAGTTATAAGTGGTCGCACAAGTCATCAACCATCCTAAGTGAATATACATATTCATGTCAAAATCACTTTCCAAAACAATAAGTAAATCCTCTTTTTCAAAAGCTCGTTATGAAAAATCCATTTCATAATTGAACAAATATACATATAGTATTCATATAGTAACAACAAATGATAGTCAAGTAAAAGATGATTTAATTAAACAAAGTATAATAGTTACATGTATTTTTGGGTAATAATCACCTTATGTGTGAAGGTCATCTTCTAACAAGCTCTACAAAGTGTTGAATGATTATAGAGCACTTGCGCATGCATAATCAACCTAATAACCATAAGTATTCGACCTAAATTAAACCATTAAACTAATTATCCAAATTTAGGTTTGAAGGGGCTTGTAACTCTACAACTGCTAACATATTTTTTTGCAACTTCAACCTCATTTCAATGCAATGCAAAGCCTTCTACAATGCATTACATAGTCGAACAAAATTAAAGACACCACTTTGTAGCGTGTGTTAAATTTGGTTCTAAAATTTTAACAAAAATAAGTTCTAATACATGTACTAGGTTTAAAACACTATTCAATCAAGTTATAACATTTCTAAATCATTATTAACTTGATCAAATCATGGATCAAGTTGATTATCAACAAAATCTCTATTTTAAGGCTTTAAAATTCAAATATGATCACTCGATTAGGTTTTCATCCATGATTTTCATCAAGGGTGATGCAAGTAAATTCCTAATATATTATAACATTATTAGCATTCTTAAGTTCTAAATTTAGTGAATCCATGCATGTTTTGTCAAAATAAAGCTTCAAACTTTATTAAAACACCAAAAACTCACTTTCAATCCTTTCAATCCTATAGATGGGTTCAACGCAATGATTTGTATTTAAAACCATTTAAATAACATTTGTTGCACAATAATAATCTTAATCCATACGTATAAAATCGAATTCTAATGGATTTGTAGACGAATTTCATGAAGCTAGGGTTTCAAATCCATGATTAAAAATTTATAACTCAAGTTTAGCCAGTAAGAAGAATTTACATTATTGTATTGGTGTTATAAACTTAGAATTCAACGCATAACTTGATCTAATAATGCATTTTATCATAGAATACATATTTTGAAATAGTTATTAACCCAACAAGACAAAAATGAAGAATAAGGTTGCCTTTAGAGCTTTTACTTAAAGAGTTAGTTGTAGAACGTCACTAGATCTACAAATTTGCTCCTAATTTGGTCCATATACGTTTAAGCTTCTCATTTTTTCCTTGACTAACTCCACGTTAACCAGAAAATTTTAATACTTCCACATCAAATCTAGAAAGTTAGTATATTACATTTTTACGACATGACATTTGGCCTAGTGGTAAGGAGTAAGTTTCTTAATTGACAGGTCATGGGTTCAAGTCTCGTTGAATATGTATGTGATAATTTAGGAGTAGATTAGTTTATTGTTCAAAAAAAAAAAATATTGATATTTTTAGGTCCGAATCTAATTTATTAAGTTAATTCCAATACATACCAAAGTACTAAACTTGACAAAAATGGTCCGTTAATAGTCTAGTTTTTTATTTAAGTACAAGAAGACCTCCTAATATTTTTAATTTCTCATTATCTGATTCAACTTTAAATCATAAATTTTCCTATAAATAAGTGAAGTTTCTAATTAAGTGGATTTCAAATATTAATTTTCAATTCTTAATCATAAATATTTTGACCTAACTTACCATGTAACTAATTAATTAAGTTTGTATTTAATTATTTTAAATAAACAAATTTTAAAATTCTAAATCCATTAATTTAAGTTAGTTCAATTTTTAGTTTACTTGATATATAATTCCACTTAAGTGTAAAAACTTTTAGCCCCAAATTACGAGTGTTATAGCTATTGTAACATGTTGATTTATGATTATAATGCTCCGATTCTCATGTATTGATTTATATAAAAAATTTCTCGATTTCAAGGTCTACTCGACGAGTTGGTTGCCCTACTTGTCGAGTAGCAGCGGATTGGTCCACGTGTTTTAGTGATCTACTCGCCGAGTCCAAGAAGGGACTCGACGAGTAGGAGTTGACTGATGAAACCCTAAATTTCGGGGTATTGCACCCTATTTAAAGGATCATTGGCCTCTCCCAGCCTCCCCTTTATAGCTCCTTGGCACCCTTAAACCCTAAATCGTGTGTGTTTCTTTGGTGTGATAAAGCTTGGAAGAGGGATCTTGGTGAGGAAACTCTTGGGGGAAACAAGTAAATTCAAGCTAGGAACTCATGGGAAGCAAAGATCTACTCCAGTTGGCACTCTCTTGAAGGTATTCGGCTGTCTCCTTGGCTCATTTCATCTTTAATATCTTTTGGGTGAGTTTTAGGAAAAGTTTCTTGTGCTTGAGTCAAGTTCTGAAGTTGCAACTTCAGATCTAGACTCCCTTTGGCCTCTAGATCCATAAAGTCATCAATTTTGGCAAGTATGAGCCTTCCCTCAAGTGCAAGACTTCTTTGCAAGCTTAGTTTTGTCATTTTGAGGCTTTATAGCTTTACATGCACGTAAAGTTTGCAACTTTACGTGATAAGCATGCCTTAGGAAGTTGGATCTACAATATGGAGCATTTTCATGGCTTAAAAAGCATATGTATGGATGAAGGACTAAAGGGACTCGGAGTGGCATAGTCGACTCGGCGAGTCCGATGAAGATTGTCGTGAACTCGGTGAGGTTTTTTTGCGGTGCGGTTCGGTTTTTTGCGGTTTTTGCAAGACTAGAAACCGCACCGCACTGAGTATTTTTGGTTTTTGCAAAACTAAAAACCGCACCATCGGTTTTGATTTTAGTTTCGGTTTTTTGGTTTTTGTTTATATGGTTTTTTTGGTTTGCGGTTCGGTTTTTGCTCACCCCTAGCATGAGGAGCACCTTAGGGAGTTGTTGGGAGTTCTAAGACAAGAACGACTGTATGCTAAGTTCTAGAATTGTGAGTTTTGGTTGTGAGAGGTCCAGTTCCTAGGACATCATGTTAATCGGGAGGGGATTTTGGTCGACTCAACCAAGATCGAGGCAGTCATGCAGTGGGAGGTGTCGAGATCTTCCTCGAATATCAGGAGTTCTTTGGGAATTAGCAGGGTACTACCGGAGATTTATTCGGGATTTCTCTAAGATTGCAGTACCCCTCACTCGTCTGACGAGGAAGGGGATGGATTTCCGGTGGGGCCCTGAGCAGTAGATGGCGTTTGAGACCATCCATCAGCGTTTGTGCGAGGCTCCAGTTTTGCCTCTCCCGGAGGGAGTCGAGGATTTTGTGGTGTTTTGTGATGCATCCATCACAGGCTTGGGGGTGGTCCTCATGCAGAGAGGACAAGTGATAGTCTACGCATCACGGCAGTTGAATTCGCATGAGACGAGATACCCTACGCATGATTTAGAGCTGGGAGCGGTGGTGTTCGCTCTCAAGATATGGAGACATTACCTTTATGGGTTCTGTTGTACCAAATACACGGATCACAAGAGCTTGAGACACATCATGGATCAGCTGAACCTGAATATGAGGCAGCGTAGGTGGCTGGATGTAGGCAAGGACTACAATTGCGAGATCCTTTACCACCCTAGTAAAGCGAATGTAGTGGCGGCCACCTTGAGCCGCATACCCCAGCGATATCTATGAGGATAGCGGTGGATTATCCGCATGTGAGTTTGATCAGAGATGCTCTAGTTGAGGTGCATGAGACCTAAGAACTGGAAGTTGGAGAGGATCAGGGGTGAGAACACCCAGTTTGTGCAGGATAGTCGAGGATTATTGACCCGATGCGGTCGGGTATGGGTTCCGATTTCTGGTGGAGTCAAACAGATAGTTATGGAGGAGGCTCATAAGTCTCATTTTTCTATCCACCTGGGGCCACCAAGATGTACAACGACCTAAGTTTGAGTTACTGGTGGCCATGTATGAAGAGAGAAATCGCTTGGTATGTCGAGAGGTGCTTGACCTGTATGATGGTCAAGGTCGAGCATCAGAAGCCACATGGTATGTTGCAGCTCCTGGAGATTCCCATGTGGAAATGGGAGCAGATCACGATGGATTTCATTGATGGGTTTTTTTGGTCATAAGACATCATATGTGCTCATACAAACCCTAAAGCTTGGATCTAGGTTTCTCTATTGTACATACTTTGAATCCAAGACTATAAACCCTAATTCTAGCATATGGAAATCAGAATTCACATGTAATTAGGTTTAAGAACATACCTTGATTGTTATATAGCAATAACAATCCAATTCCTCCTTGAATTGACTTTGGAAGGCTGAGAGTCACAAGTGTCACTCCTCTAATGGCTTACAAACACCATAAGCAAGTGGAGAAGGTATAAAGAGAGAGGAGAAGGGTAGGAATTCGTCCTTAGTTCCTCTTGTGAAGAAGTACACGAATTCCAAGGCCTTAGGGGGTTTATATAGGTGTAAAGATTAAGGTTTTAGTCCTTATCCTTATCTAGTTGCTTGTCCACCAAGCAACCATAAGATAAGTCCTAGAAACCCTTATCCTAGTCGAATTCTAAGGGATTTACACCTCTAATTCGTTCACCATATATATAAGATAATCCTTACCTTATTTTGTAACTATCACATAATTACAATTCAGCCCCTCTAGTTTAATTAATTACACTTGATCACAAAATTAATTCTTAATTAATTATTGACCAATATTAATTAAACAAATATGATTTCTCCTTTAATATATTATTCTTATAACATATTAATAAATCATAATAACCTCTCGCTCTTTATTTATTTCTCCAATCAAGTTGCTTTGGTGAAGGCAACCCAAAAGGACCATGCACCATCGGGTCAAGTACATACCAAAATAGTTATTGACTTAGACACTAATCCAATAGTCTCCCACTTGGATAAGTCTAATAACTATTCAGCGTATGACTTCAGATCCTGATCTGCAATCGTAGCTTTCCAAAGCCTCTGTCAACTTTGATCCTATCAGAGACGCGTGTCCTTAGATAAGGGATCATATATTCCTCCATTCTAGATATCGTATGAGATATGATTTCAAATCATTCTCTTTGTACTACTTCTCGATTTCTGATTTATGACGACAGGCTAATTGAACAAATCAAATTAGCCCTAGCCCAGTCGAGCATTTATGTTTGTCATCACTAAACCATCGAGGGGCCCAAAGATATCGCTTTTATCCTTCTTTGGATAAAAGGAACGTATAAACTTTGATATAATGCTTGCTTGCACTCACTAACCAAATCACACACAACAATATGTTATATAACACCAAGTTACTAGTGCGTTTTCATATTATCAATGTGCAACCGATTAGCAAGATACAACTCACACATCTCGGTTTCAAGAATATAAGATGTTATCGTCTCACCAATCACTCGTGATACAATTCATGGAGTGATCCAAGTGAGCGTGGGTTTAATCCAATGCTCAAATTCATATTCATAAGCACTCATGAATGTTGCAGCAAACATTTGCTTATGTCTAATACTCTTTTAGACAATCCACACACCAATTCATGACAGTCTTCATTCATATCTACTTCCAACATATGAACGACTGTGGCCCGTTTGAATAATTCGATTATTCTTAATAAACTCAATTATTCTGGAAGTCAAAACATGCAAAGTGAAATACAAGAATAATACTAATCCCATATGTCCTTAACCCTTTGAGCATAAATAAAAGACGTTTTATTTATCACCATATCGATTACTCATTATTTGTTGTTTCGGGTAATTAACTTCTTAATTGAATTATTACACTTGTCCCATGCTCCTAGCATGCACACAATGTTTACCTATGGTTCTTACTTTTGTGAAATAGACAAATTGAACACATTTCCAATCATTCTCATTTTACAACTCCAAATCCATTTTCTTAAGTGTAAGAATATCAAATTCTTGTTACTTATAGAATATACTAGATTCTAACACTTTATGCAACGATCCTTTTGTAATGTCACTGCACCAAAGTCTCAAAGACTATTGCCAATGATATTACAAAGTCCTCTAACGGAGATTGTTACAAGACAATTCCTTAGATATGATGTCTCTCACTCAAAGTACATTCCTTTGAACATTCTTTTGCATAAAAGTTTCTAATCTAGTCATAGATTTTTTAATATTCAATTCCCAATATGGACACGCTTCCATATTTTCCATATGACAACTCATTCTTAATAGAATCTTATCTATTCGTAATGATGTCGATATGGTCCATCCAATATGAGAACATTTCCATATCTTCCAATACTATACTTCCAACTACTCACAAGCGACCATTTCTCGTCGAACTTCGAATCGTCCTTTGATAGTTGTTTAATTATTTTAGTCAAAACCAATTCTAGTCCCTTTTCCCTCTAAATGCGCTGGACATTTGGAAAATTTTAGAATGGTCAAACATTAAAGCATTTGCAATCGATCCTATACCCGAAGCGTATGGGACACGACGCATAATGTTTTATTTGCTATGTTCTCAAAATTCGAATTGTGAAAAGGAATTCCATAATCATAATCGAAATTTTAAGAACACACTATGTACCTTTGACTAAATTTATTATCATTTCTCAACCTAAGCCTTTAGATTTGAAATGAAGCATAATATTCTCTCCCTTAATTATAGCAAAACAACTTTACAACCCTTACGACTTTGCAAGGTATAACTCTTGTTTTTCTATAATAAATATTGCCAACTTGCAATACTTTCCATAATAATCATACAATCATAACTTTTATGCTCCCACTATCATGATGATTACTATAAAACATAACACTTATGCTCCCACTAGCTTCGACATGTATTCACAAACATCTTAACTTTCAGAAAACAATACCTATTGAATTTCTTAAGTCCATGTTTCTAATACTTAATGCTTTGATAATCTTTTATCAAGGCCTCTTAAGCTTATACACCTTTGCTTTAGATAGTTCATATGTGTGTCTATACTATTAAGACTAATTGCCAAACCTCACAATTCAAATCATGGAAAGGGATACCGTAACCATAATTGAATTTGAGAATGCAACTTTACAATCACTATCTTCTTAAAATCTTTCTTAGTGAAAGCATTTTCTCACAATCATTTTCATGAAGGAGGAAATCTTATGACACTTAGATTTTAATGGTGTATATGTTCCTATCCATGTGAATTTTAAAAAAAATTATGACAAATTCAAACTCATATGGATCGAACTTTCTTAATCTTGATTTCTTGCCTTATGGTAGCACAACTGCCCACCACGTCTTCCAAGTAGTTAAGCAGCTCACCTTTTCCTATCAATGTACCTTTCATTGATTCAGGTGCCTTGCCTTTTATGCGTTCAAAATGAGAACTCATAGAACTCTCATGCACAATCAACTCGATTGGATTGGCACAGAATGTCATTACATAGGTTGTAAACCTTAACTCGTGTGCTAGTGATGATTGATAAGGTTTATTTGATTTGTTCTTGAAACCTTTCAAGACCATTAAGACTCCCACTTACTCCTTGACATAATATTCTTTTTTTCAATAAACATTTCTTGACAAACAAATTTTCAAGAGTTAGTGTAGCTTGTATCAAAACACTTCATAAATTGGTCCTAGTTGGCCTTTGTCTTATCCAAGACATCACAGCTTTCCACATTTGATGAATGTTGTAAACCTTTAATACTTTTCACTCATTGTCACAATCTTAACTTTAAGACTTGTTATTGGAACGAAGTATGATAAACTTCTTGATCTAACCATTTCTTCAATCCTTGATTCCTCTTCTTAAACATACAATTGTACTAAGACTCACTTAGAGGATCAATTGAGATATGGTTCTTAATCATTAAGACTTATCATAAAGCATAAAAGCTACTCTCCCTTCTTCTTAGAGTGGAGAAACTCTTATCTTTCTGCTTACTTGATTCTTCTTATTTGTTCTACTATTGATCTAAACCCTTTAATCAATTCAGAATCACACTTAATCTTGTAAGTGTAATCATATTTACTAAGCCTTTAGTAAATCATGACGAATATCTTTGTTACTCTTATGGTGAACTTGATCAACACACAACTTTGTGTACTCGATCTCCTAGTCCTTCACTTGACACTTTGTCAATGAATTTGTCTAATTTCCAAATATGAAATTTCTCATTCATTATGCAACCAAGTTGCGTGATTCCAAATTTCAGTCCAATTGAAACTTTGGGCGATGAGAAACTCTCCATATTTGGTAAATTCTCGACATTCCCATAAATAACATAACTAAGAATTATATCCATTCGTTGTAGAAATATGCAAACATCAATTTTCATAACGATTTCATTGCAAGGAAGTAAAAAAATAAATAAATAAGTCAAACAAAATTTATTTTATTTATAAAAGCAGCGGAAAAACATTTGTCCTTACAATGCAAAATCTATTTGAAAAACTATGTAAAAGGAAAATTTCTAACAACTCTATCATAACTATCTAAGCTCAAAATCCAATCTTCAAGTCCATGCGATCAAGATCCATCTCTTGTGATTAGATTCGTCTTGCTCTCTTATCAAGCTTCCTTTCTTTTCACCGATCCTTCAAAACATTCAAATGCAATCTTATCACATCATGTATTAAGAATCAATGAATAGGAACTTAACGGAGTTAGATAGTGGATTTTACCTGAAGCGTGGTCATACTTTTAACTCTCCCGTCTCTTAGATCTCTTAGGTAAATAGGGTAACTTCGTCTCCAATGCCCCTTCTCTTGGCAATAAAAGCAAATTCACTCTTTTGGAACAACACATGGAACTACTTCAGACATCGCCTTTCTCTTGTGATCAAACTTTTCGATCATTGCATGTATTTCATTGCCATTGTCTATATCTATAGAGGTCTTGAAGGCAGATTCACCAATCAACTTTGCTTTTCTATTGCGCCAAACCATTGCTGATTCAGCAACAATAAGCATATATGTGAGATCTATAAGGGTCACGTCGTGGTTTATCATATAGTACTCTCTTGCGAACTCACTATATGAGTTAGGAAGTGACTGAAGAACCCAATCAACAGCCATTTCCTCACAGACAACGGATCCCAACATTCTTAACCTATCAATGTGTGACTTCATCCCTAGGACGTGTGCACACACCGACTTTCCTTCTTTATGTTCACTTGCCAAAAGGGCTTGAGTGATCTTGAACTTTTCTATAACACCGTAAATTTCAAAACAATTTTTTTCAATTTTCTTATAAAACATAATTCGATTAATATTCATCAAACAACCATATTAATTATCCAATATAGGTCAATACAAAATCCCAAGATCACAATGTAAAAACTCCGAGTGTGTGTGTACGGATCAAGCCGGTGCCTTCCCGCGGTCGTCACTAGTACCTGAAACAATAACATCAAACACTGTAAGCACAAAGCTTAGTGAGTTCCCCAAAATACCACATATAACACATATTAGCCATTCGAGGCTATAACTCTGTGGGTCCGTGCACCCAAACTCTGTGAACCCTCAGGTTCTAGCTCTAATAAACATGCACCACATAAATCACATAGAAATAATGCAGTACAACACATAACATACATAGCATACAAATACTCTATCACATAACTCTGGTTACCTACTCAAGGTAATAGTATAGTGAGAAGACTCACCTCGCGTATCTCAGTATCTCACGAATCCTGGAAATCCCTCGTGCTCGATCCTCCGAGCTCTAATCCTCCTATAACATTATATGTCTCTAATTAACACTTTATATCTCTAAGGTTGGCTATCCCTAAGAAGTCAACACAGGTCAACTCTGGTCAACGGTCAACGGTCAACTTTGACCGAACTCGGCGAGTGCTACGGCGACTCGGCGAGTCTAGACGTTTTCACCAACTCTCTGAAATCCCCTTACTACATGTCGAGTATCCCCCCCTTACTCGACGAGTTTCACCTGAAAGAATCGCGGGGCCACCCCGACTCAACTCGCCGAGTCTCAAGAACAACTTGGCGAGTCCCAGTTTGACTCAGTCCACTCGTCATCCCTCTCCAACTCACCCTGACTCACTGAGTCTACCCATGACTCGATTGGACAAATCACTGAGCAATCCCAAGGCAATCTTCAAACTACTCGTCGAGTCTGATGAACAGACTCGGCGAGTCCATGCCATGCAACCACTCCAACTTTCTTCTAAGGTCAGATCTGCTTCCACAATCTATAGATCTGGCCTCCCTAGACTGATTCATCACGTAAAGCTCCTATCTTGGTGCCCATAACACACCCCATGGCTCATAAATGGAGTTTTGACCTAAGGCATGAGGATTCCAATCCAAAGCCTCCATTGATTCCCAAAAAGCTTGGGTAAAGGGACACTCTGGACCTCTAAGGGTCCAGATCTATGGTTCAAACCTCATAAGGGGCCAAGAGGACACTAGATCTTGCCATAAAAGGGTTCAACAAACCCTAAATCTAGATAAACAAAAACAAGGAAGAAGATAACTGGAATTTATTACCACAATAGTGATGCTCTGGACTCCAAACCCACAGAAGTGGCTCCTCTTGCTTTCCCTTGGCTAGCTCTTCTCCTTCCTTGCAACAATGACACCTCCAAGATCAATAATGGCCTCCTACTTAGCTCCAAATGCTCACACACGATTAGGGTTTCACTCAAGGGACTGGTGAGCACAAATGACGGCCATTAGGCCCTTTAAATAGGTCTCAAACCCGAGAAATTAGGGTTTCATTACACAGCGCTGACTCGCCGAGTCCATATCTTGGACTCGCCGAGTCCAGGCGTGATCCCGCATCCAGATCCGCGTCCCTACTCGGCGAGTATGAGCTCCAACTCGCCGAGTCCCCTCTCAAATCACCAAAAACACAATATATAAGATACCTGAAAAATCCGGCTGTTACATTTTCAAGCCTTTGAATTTGTGGGTTAGGGAGAATAATTGGAGGAGGAGGAGGAGGAAGTGAAGCATGATTTCTTGTTCCTCGATCGAATCGTGAAATATCATCTTCATGTGGAATGCTTGTTCCACGGGATTTGGGAAGACCATAGTTGTCGAACTTTGACATCTACAAAACGGGAGAAAAACGAATTCAAGTTAGTTGATAGATTGAGTCCTTAGTAAATCACCCAAATGAAATACTAAGGCTAGGACCCAACACAATATTCTACAACTCGGGAGAGGGATGCCGTAACCCTAATTGCAGAATATTTGAAGGTAAGTGAATGACGATTCACTAATTTCCACCACGAAAAACGAAAATGAAATTTAAGTTTTAAATCTATGAAAACTCCTCGATCCTTTGAGATTCATTGAACTTTCAATGGCATGTTTAAATCTCGATATGCCCCTCTTGTTTGTGACTGGGATGCAGAGGATCACAAAGCGGGTGTGAATAACCATGCAAAATTACATGGTGCCCTCACATGTTACAGTCACCTATTCGATGTGCCGGTAAACCACACACGCTCCACCGAACTATGACAAACATTGAGTCACCCTTTGCTACCTTTGCTTAGAACCATTTAGTGTGCCGGTAAACCACACACGCTCCACTAACGTCTTCGCAGGGGCACAAAGTGTAATTTTATGGAATTGCATCAATTCACTTTTGCCTAAGTAACTAAGATTGGGAATTTGAAAAACATTTAGTTACTTTGTATTTCATTATACTTATAATGGAAGGTTTCGTCCTATCCTTCCCATTCGGCTAACGACCCTCCACTAGTCAAGAGTGCGGTGGGTAAGAGTGGATACCCATTCAATCGCCATATTATAGGCAATTTCCTTAAACACCCCTTATATACCAGCTTCATGAATGAGGCCTACTAACGGTAAGACTGACTTTTACTCATACATATATATAATGTTAGACTTTTAATGTTATATATATAGTATAGGGTGCATTTTACACTTTTAAAATATTAGGTGATCAAATTTAACAATTATACTTTTAATTCAATTAAATTGTAAACCTAAACTTTTATGGATTTATTAAACTTCTTTTAATTATACACCTTAATTGATTAATAAAACCATAAGGGTGTGATTTGAACTTTTCAAAACAATACTAGGGTTTTAGAATTTAACACTCCTAATTAAACCTTTTTAATCAACTTTTAAATTCCAAAACTTGAGGGCAAGTTTTGGAACATTTCAAAACAATTTAGTTTTAATCTATCTTAAAATTTCGAATTTATGACATTTAAATTAAAATTTTAAATATTAAAACTCTTGATTTAATAATTATCTTGAATTAGACTATTAATTTAATTATTAAATCATAAGGGATTATCTAAATAATGAGGATAATTACCATTTATACATTTAAGTTATCCTAATCCCTTAAATATCTATATAGATTTCGAAAATATGGATGGATAATGCAAGATCTTGAATTACCATATATAACAATTAAAGGATAATTACAAGATATGGGATAATCCAAATCTCTAAAAATTAGGATCTTATCTTGGGGAGGAGGCAAATTTCGAAAATCAAGGGATTATAACAAACCCTAGATTTCGAAATTTAAGGGTTTAAGGAAAGGATTTGAAGATCTTATTCAAACTCTTGCAAATTAGGGTTTGCAAACCCTAATCTCAAAAAACCCTAACCTCCTAGGGTTTATTGGCAATAAACCCTAATATATCAAGTTCATACAATTGAAACCAAACCAATGGCTCTGATACCACTGATGGGTTTTTTTTGGTTATAAGACATCCTATGTGCTCATACAAACCCTAAAGCTTGGATATAGGTTTCTCTATTGTACATACTTTGAATCCAAGACTATAAACCCTAATTCTAGCATATGGAAATCAGAAGTCACGTGTAATTAGGTTTAAGAACATACCTTGATTGTTATATAGCAATAACAATCCAATTCCTCCTTGAATTGACTTTGGAAGGCTGAGAGTCACAAGTGTCACTCCTCTAATGGCTTACAAACACCATAAGCAAGTGGAGAAGGTATAAAGAGAGAGAAGAAGGGTAGGAATTCGTCCTTAGTTCCTCTTGTGAAGAAGTACACGAATTCCAAGGCCTTAGGGGGTTTATATAGGTGTAAAGATTAAGGTTTTAGTCCTTATCCTTATCTAGTTGCTTGTCCACCAAGCAACCATAAGATAAGTCCTATAAACCCTTATCCTAGTCGAATTCTAAGGGATTTACACCTCTAATTCGTTCACCATATATATATAAGATAATCCTTACCTTATTTTGTAACTATCACATAATTACAATTCAGCCCCTCTAGTTTAGTTAGTTACACTTGATCACAAAATTAATTCTTAATTAATTATTGACCAATATTAATTAAACAAATATGATTTCTCCTTTAATATATTATTCTTATAACATATTAATAAATCATAATAACCTCTCTCTCTTTATTTATTTCTCCAATCAAGTTGCTTTGGTGAAGGCAACCCAAAAGGACCATGCACCATCGGGTCAAGTACATACCAAAATAGTTATGGACTTAGACACTAATCCAACATTCATTACCAAACTTTTGATGACGATGAAAGGGTTTGATGCTATATGGTTCATTGTAGATCGATTGAACAAGAGTGCCCATTTGTTGGCTATACGGGAGTGTTCCTCGACTGAGAAGTTGGCCGACGTGTATGTTTGCGAGATCATCGCTCGCCATGGGGTTCCGGTCTCCATTGTTTCTGATCGGGATGTTAGATTTACTTCTCGTTTCTGGCAGAAGTTCCATGAGGAATTGGGCATGCATTTGCACTTTAGCACAACATTTCATCTGCAGAATGACGCTCAGAGTAAGCGGACCATTTAGACCCTCGAGGATATGTTGAGGATATGTTGAGGGCGTGTGTAATTGACGGTTAGAGTAACCGTTTGCAGAGTTCGACTATAACAACAACTATCATTCCAGCATTGGCGCCCCACCTTTTGCGCTTTTGTATGGGCGAAGATATTGCACCTCGGTTTGTTGCGGTGAGGTCGGACATAGGGTGATGGGACAGATGGAGGTAATTCTATAGACTACTGGGAAGATTCAATAGATTAGGCAGCGATTGCAGACCGCTCAGAGTCGGCAGAAGAGTTACGCCGACAGATGCTGATCTGAGTTAGAGTTTTAGGTGGGTGATATGGTACTCCTGAATGTCTTACCCTAGAAGGGTGTGATCCACTTCAGGAATAGGGGGAAATTGGGTCCCTATTACATTGGTCCGTTCAAGATCATTACCAGGGTTAGCAAAGTGGCATATAGGCTAGAGCTATCGGAGGAGCTTATCCGGATTCACAGCACTTTCCACGTTTTGTGGTTGCGAAAGTGCATTATGGATCAGGAGACAGTGGTGTCGTTGGATGATATTCAGGTCGACGAGCGCCTGAATTACGTGGAGAGGCCTGTGGCCATTCAGGAAAGGAAGATGAAAATTATGTGGAACAAGGAGATACCTTTGGTGAAGGTGCAGTGGGAGCATCGGAGGGGATCCGAGTGGATATGGGAGCCGGAGGCAGAGATACAGGAGCACTACCCGGTGTTGTTCACCTCAACGGACTTCGAGGAACAAGTCTAGTTCAAGTGGGTGAGAATTGTAACCCCATGAATCTCAGGTATTGATTTATATAAGAATTTTCTCAATTTCAAGGTCTACTCGACGAGTTGGTTACCCTACTCGTCGAGTAGCAGCGGGTTGGTCCACGTGTTTTAGTGATCTACTCATTGAGTCCAAGAAGGGACTCGACAAGTAGGAGCTGGCTAATGAAACCCTAAATTCCGGGGTATTGCACCCTATTTAAAGGATCATTGGCCTCCCCCAGCCTCCCTTTTACAGCTCCTTGGCACCCTTAAACCCTAAATCGTGTGTGTGTTTCTTTGGAGTGATAAAGCTTGGAAGAGGGATCTTGGTGAGGTAACTCTTGGGGGAAATAAGTAAATTGAAGCTAGGAACTTCTAGGAAGAAAAGATCTACTCCATTTGGGACTCTCTTAAAGGTATTAGGTTGTCTCCTTGTCTCATTTCATCTTTAATCTCTTTTGGGTGGGTTTTAGAAAAAATTTCTTGTGCTTGAGTCAAGATCTGAAGTTGCAACTTCAGATTTGGAATCTCTTTGGCCTCTAGATCCATAAAGTCATCAGTTTTGGCAAGTATGAGCCTTCCCTCAAGTGCAAGACTTCTTTGCAAGCTTAGTTTTGTCATTTTGAGGCTTTATAGCTTTACATGCACGTAAAGTTTGCAACTTTACGTGATAAGCATGCCTTGGGAAGCTGGATTTGCAATATGGAGCCTTTTCATGGCTTAAAAAGCATATGTATAAATGAAGGACTGAAGGGACTCGACGAGTGGCATAGTCGACTTGGCGAGTCCGATGAAGATTGTCGTGAACTCGACGAGTCGGATAGGGTCTTCCCAACTGATTGGACATATGTGAACTTGGCGAGTTGCAAGAGGAAGTCGACAAGTCGACCATGGAGTTTATGGCCGCAAACCTTAGGAACTCGACGAGTTGGTGAGTTATGCATGAAACTCGGTGAGTAGCTGAGGGTAATCGACGAGTTAAAGTCAACATGGACTGTTGACCTTGACAGTTAACTTTGACTTTGACCAAGGGTTAACCAGTTGTCTTCTGGGGACATTTTGGGAGATTGGAAATTCACAAATATGGTTTACAATGAATATAGATCATGGAGTTTGTGCCAGTGATCCGAGAGTTTGAGCTTATCTTACGAGTTGACAGTTGTGAGGTGAGTTATCCTCATTATATGTAACGCCCGTGTTTCTGGGCTTGCCATTTTTAGCAATGTAATAGTCTAGGTTAACCTTTGTAACCCGTTTTGAAATAATAGAAGTGTATTATTTTAGTATTATGTGTTTTGTGCTTAAATTGCTTAATTATGTGGTTTTATTAATTAAGAATAAAAATAAGCATCAAAATCTAAGTGTAAAATAAACTTGATATCTTTAGATAATGATGTAGTAGTTGAAACGAGGTTTCCAAAGATATAAAGAATGCCGAAATCCGAGTTATAACAAAGAAGTTATGACCTGTCGAAGTTTCGCGACACAACCGGCAACACTGAATGACGTAAAAAATGAAATTTACGTTAGAGCGATATTTAGCCTTAGTGATCTAAACGAAAGTCATAGAGTTTGTTAAATCGAGAGTGTGCATAAAAAGAACGCCAAAATCTGACTTCGTATGAGGAAGTTATGAATTATTGAAGTTTCGACTTAGCGGTATGCAGCCCGAAATAGTCGATTTGAGATCGAGCGGTTTTTAGCCGAATCAATCTAAACAAGAATCGGAGATCTCGTTGTTAGTATCAAAGCGATGAAAAGTTAGTCAAGAATGGACGTCGGATGAAGAAGTTATGAATTTATAACGGAAATTTTATGTCCCGGCCTATTAAAAATAATTAATAAAAATAAATTTAAAATTAGCCGACGGAGTCTAAATGAAAGTTGTAGAGTGTAGTCTCACCTACGTGTGGATATAAAGAACGTAGAAAACGGAGTTCGTACGAAGAAGATATGAATTTTCAAAGTTTATTAAGTAATTAATATTAAAATTTAATTATAAAATTCGGCCTTATCCAAAGGGGAGTCACCGAGCTTATCCGAGGTACGCCCAACGTACTGCTGTACGCCCAACGTATAGCGAAGCATGACGTCCCTCGCACTCGATTTCTTCGGATGACGTTTCGTACACGTACGCCCCGCGTACGGCGAGGCTCCAGCCTCCTATAAATAGGATGCGAGGGCAGCTGGCTCAATTGCTTTTTTTTTTCTCTCTTCTCTCTCCTGTTTTACCTCGATTTGCGTGCTAGAAGTACCCCGAAGCCCCGGTAATATTCCCGAGCCCCGATGCAGGTTGCGAAGCCCCGAAGATCCCGAGAAGTGCGATTCCCGAGCCGAAGCTCTACCCGCGAGGAGTCCGATTTTTGTGTAGAGATCTTCCAGATCTGCTGAGGATTACTACTTCTACAAGCCGTAGTGCTGTCCGATCATCTTCTGATCAAGTGAGTGTGTAGTTACTTTCTTCTAACGCATAATTATGAAGTATTTTATACGAAATACGTGTTATGTGTATAATATTATTGTTATATGTGTGAATGTATGTTCATTCTCTTCTATCTCATAGATCTGATTTATTTTCTATGAAATACGTGTTATGTGGGTGTGCCTCATCTGTTATGTGGAATATATATTGAATGAAAATCTTATACAGGTTTTAAACTATGTATAAAAATGTATATTTTTGATCTACTAATATGTTGGGTAGAACATGGGTAGATAATTGGTGTGTAATAAACAGATGAGAGGCCTCGATGTTGTTGTTGTTGACCTAGTTATTCAGCGGAGTATGGATAACGACCACAGACTCCTTCTAGACAGTCTCGTGGAACGCTAGCAGGTTCATAACCTGTAGGTGTTGTGAACGATGTGTTCACCGGTGTACTCTATCCCCCTCATGGTTGCCTTTAGGATATCTATTGTTGAGGAAACCCCTTAGCAGTAATGTCCGTCCCGCTGAAAATCCTAGATTAGGTCCCTTGAGATAGATATTGTTTTAGGGATGTAAAGTGAGGATAACGGGAATGGGTAATCGGGATAGTGATTGGTTGGTGAAATTAAATATAATTTATTTATTGTAGGTTGAAAACCCTATATGCTCACCAGGCTCCCAAGCTCGACCCACTCAGTTTTAGTTGTATTACAGGAAGTGGCGCAAGGGCGTAAGATGGATGAATCATCAAGTTATTTTGTTTACAAGTCTGTATATGTATATATTTGTTGAATGACTTGTAATGTTATCGTTTATGCTTTATGGTCTGTATCGGAACATGAAATCCCGAGTTTTGATTATACAATGAAAATGCATCTCTTGATGAAATGCTTTGATAAATATTATTTTATCATGTTTTGTTTTGGGAAAAAATTCCGCAACACTTTTAAATCAAAAGGATTTACTCTGAAATTATTTTAAAAAGCATAAATGAAATCGGTCTTTTCTGGCCGTGATTTTGGGGATGTCACAGTTGGTATCAGAGCATTAGTTTAAGCGAACTAGGAATTTGTAGGATTTCTAGACTTAAACTTAGAATGCTAAGTGGAATTTTGAGATGTGTGTCTGTTGGATTTTAGACACGAGCACTAGTTTATTTTTAGGAAAGTTGCCTAAAATGCTTTTATGTGCTAAATGTTATATGTTGCCATATATGATATTATTTGTTCGGATCTACGGTTTGTTGCCAACCGGATCTGAAGGTTTATGTGTTTAGGATTCTAAGCGTATGTATACGATATTAGAACTAGCATGTAATCGTTTCGGAGTGATAAGGATGATTTGAAATCTATCGTGAATGAAGATCTAAATTTCACCTTATTCAGTGTGTAGATAAAAAATGGTGAGAACAAGGAGTGGCGTTGGAAACGCGGATGAAAACAGGAATCAACCGCCAGTGATTGAGCAAATACCTGTTATAGCAGCAGCACCAGAACCAATAACAATGGCTGGGGTGCAAGTCATGATTCGAGCTATGTTAGCCGAACAAAGGATGAGATGCGATAGATGTTGCATGATAATAGGGACGAAACTATCATACCTATTGAGGAACCCGAATTGATTCCCGAGAAATCGGAGGAAGGGAATAATAGTCGCATTATGAGTCAAGTTGGGACTCAAGGAGAACGAAGGAACGATCCGGAAAGGAGAAACAACAAGGATGGGCGAATGTACAAGAACTTCTTGGGCGCAAGCCGCCAAGTCTTTCTGGGAGCCCAAAACCTGTTGAGATAATGGATTGGATCTCCGAAATGGAGATGGTATTTGAAAGTTGCGACTGTAGCAACAAACAGAAGACTGTCTTTGCAGTTAGACAACTGAAGACTGGAGTATTAAGTTGGTGGAAGTTGTTGGCAGATACTATGCCACGAGGGGAAGCCCTGAAAATGTCGTGGGAGGAGTTCTTGGAACAACTAAGGGTGCAATATTGTTCAGAGATAGATCTGATTGATCTGAACAATGAGTTCCAAAACTTGAAGAAGGGGAGGATGAGCATAGATGACTATGCTACTGCATTCACTGAGAAAATGAAGTTATTTCCGTACCTAGTGCCAACGGAACTCTCCAAGATTGAGAGGTTTGCTAATGGACTGCCTGCCGACTTTGGTCCGACAGTCAAGATGGCAACTACTCTGAAAACGACTGTTCGTGCAGCTAAGAATGTGGAGGCCCAGCAGAAGGAAAAGGGTCTGGAAAGGACATATGTTGGTGAAAAGAGGAAGTTCGATGGAACTTCAGGGTCCAACAAGAAAAACAAGTTCTCGAAGTCTGGTTCGAGGAAAGGTGGAGGCGAAGCGAAATGGTGCGACAAATGTAAGAAGAAGCATCATGGAAAATGTGAGGTAGTGGCGACATGCTACAAGTGTGGAAAGCCAGGTCACCATGCCAATGAATGTACCCTCTCAAAGAAGGTTTGCTATGGTTGTGGTGAGGAGGGAAACATGTCGAGGAACTACCCGAAGAAGAAGGAGGCAACTAGACCCAACATTCCGCCAAAGCCGAAGGCGAGGGCATTCCAGATGACACTGGAAGCTGCTAAAGATGAAGCTGATGTTGCTTCTGGTACCTTTCTCGTTAACAATTTGCCTGCCCAAATTTTATTTGATTCTGGATCCAACTACTCCTTGATATCGCATGAATTCGGTAGAAAACTAGCTTTGCCTGTTTATAGACTAGATAATGCCTTATTAGTCGAAGTTGCTAGTGGAAAGTTTGTACCTGTTAGCTATCGTATGAAAAACATCTTAATTGATCTGAATGGGAATAAGTTCCACGAGGAATTATTACCTATCGAACTTAATGGTTTCGACGTCGTTCTTGGAATGGATTGGCTTAGCGCCAATGATGCCGAGATATTGTGCAAGAAGAAGATAGTTAAAGTAAACCCGCCTGGGAAAGATTCGTTTATGGTGTATGGGGACAAACCCCGAGTAAATTCTTGAATCATTTCCCTAATGAAAGCCAGAAAGTGTTTGACGAAGGGATGTACATCATATTTAGCATTCGTGATTGATGTTAAGAAGGAAAAGAAGGCGATGCAGAGTATTCCAGTGGTGTGTGATTATCCGGAAGTATTTTCCGAAGATCTTCCTGGAATTCCACCTGATAGACAAGTGGATTTCAAAATTGACTTGTTACCAGGAACCACACCAATAGCAAAAGCACCTTACCGACTAGCACCGACAGACATGAAGGAGCTAATGATGCAACTTCAGGAGTTATTGGACAAAGGTTTCATTAGACCTAGTTCATCACCCTGGGGAGCGCCGGTGTTATTCGTAAAGAAGAAAGATGGAAGCATGAGGATGTGCATCGATTACCGAGAGCTGAATAAGGCAACAATAAAGAATAGATATCCATTGTCGAGGATTGATGACATATTCGATCAACTACAAGGTTCGAGCTATTTCTTGAAGATCAACCTAAGGTCAGGATATCATCAGCTGAAAGTAAGAGAGCAGGATATAGAGAAGACTGCATTTAGAACCCGATATGGACACTACGAGTTTTTGGTTATGTCGTTTGGACTAACCAATGCTCCAGCAGCATTCATGGATTTAATGAACAGAGTTTGTAATCCGTTCCTTGATAAATCTGTGATAGTGTTCATAGATGACATTCTGATTTATTCGAAAAGCCAAGAGGAGCATGGCAGACACTTGCGAGAAGTGTTAGAAGTCTTGAAGAAGGAGAAGCTGTATGCTAAGTTCTCCTAATGTGATTTTTGGATTCGTGAAGTCCAATTCTTGGGTCACGTGGTCAACCAAGAAGGGATAATGGTTGATCCAGCGAAGATCGAAGCTGTGATGAAGTGGGAACAACTGAAAAGTCCCATGGAGATCCGAAGCTTTTTGGGATTAGCCGTATATTACCGAAGGTTTATCCAAGGCTTTTCTTCGATCGCTACTCTGTTGATAACTTTGACCCACAAAGGAGCTACTTATGCTTGGAATGATAAGCATAAAGAAGCATTCGAGAAGCTAAAGAAGAAACTATGCGAGGCACCGATACTTTCTCTACCCGATGAAGTTGAGGACTTTGCTGTTTATAGCGATGCGTCTGGGGTTGGATTGGGTTGTGTTTTGACCCAAAGAGAAAAGGTGATAGCATATGCGTCTCGACAGCTGAAGGAGCATGAAAAGAACTACCCGAATCATGATTTGGAGTTGGCAGTGGTGGTTTTCGCTCTGAAGATATGGAGGCGTTACCTCTATGGCACGAAGTACAAACTTTTTACTGATCATAAGAGTCTCCAATATCTATTTAATCAGACGGAATTGAATATGAGGCAACGACGTTGGCTAGAATTACTTAAAGACTACGACTGTGAGATACTTTACCACCCCGGTAAGGCGAATGTTGTTGCTGATGCTCTCAGTCGGAAAGTCAATCTTGAAAGGAAAAGTCCAAGAGCGTTGAGAATTGAAGTTGTCTCGACTATTTTGGAAAGTATAAAGAAAGCTCAAAGTGAAGCTTCTAAGAAGAATGACCGAAAGAAGGAACGTTTGGACAAAACGTTGGTGTTCGGTATAAACAGTCATGGACTGAAGGTGTTCCAAGATCGGATTTGGATACCTAAGACAGGAGGAGTCAGAGATCTTCTAATGGAAGAAGCTCACAAAACCATGTACTCGATTCATCCCGGTAGCACTAAAATGTATAGGGACCTAAAACCCTACTACTGGTGGTCGACGATGAAGCTTGATGTTGCAAAGTATGTGGCTGGGTGTGTGACTTGTGCAAGAGTAAAGACACAACATCAGAATCCGTACGGGAGTTTAGAACCATTGCCTGTGCCTATGGGTAAGTGGGAAAACATTGCTATGGATTTTGTCACTAAACTGCCTAGAACAAAGAATGGTCACGACATGATTTGGGTGGTCGTTGATCGATTCAATAAGAGTGCGCATTTCATAGCAGCCAAGGAGAAATGGTATATGGAAAAGCTTGTGAATTCTTACGTGAAGGAAATTGTGAGGCTTCATGGTGTTCCGTTAACGATTGTATCGGATCATGATAGCCGTTTCACCTCGAGGTTTTGGAAAAGTCTACAAGAGGAATTGGGTACCAAGTTGTGTTTAAGTACAGCTTACCATCCGCAGACTGATGGCCAGAGCGAACGAACGATACAAACGCTTGAGGATATGCTGAGAGCATGTACTCTGGAATTCCTAGGTAACTGGGATGAACATTTACCTTTGGTAGAATTTTCCTACAATAATAGTTTCCACTCGAGTATTAAGATGGCACCTTACCAAGCTTTGTATGGACAGAAGTGTCGTACGCTGTCTTGTTGGCTTGAGGCTGGGGAAAAGCAGTTTATGGGACCGGAGATGGTTCATCAAACTGCTGAAAAGTTGAAAATAATTAGGGAAAGAATGTTAGCAGCTCAGGATCGTCAAAAGACCTATGCTGACAAAAAGCGAAGACCGATGACTTTTGAAGTTGGGGATTCGGTTTTTCTTAAACTCTCGCCGTGGAAGGGACTTATAAGATTTGGTAAAAGGGGAAAATTAAGTCCAAGGTTTATTGGACCGTTTAAAGTTCATCAGAGGATTGGGAACCAAGCTTACAAGCTTGAACTACCAGAAGAACTGAATGGAATTCATAACACTTTTCATGTGTGTTATTTGAGGAAGTTCACGGGGGAAGTTCCTGACATGATTCCACTTTCGGAGTTGAGAATCGATGAGAACAAAAGGTTGATTGAAGAACCAGAGGCAATTGTTGACCGAAAGACTAAGAAGTTGCAACACAAGATGGTCGAGTTAGTGCTTGTTCGATGGAAACACACGAATGGGCCGAATCTCACTTGGGAGACGGAGAGTGACATGATGAGTCGCTATCCGCATTTGTTTGCTGATGTATGATTCCGGGGATGAAATCATCCTAAGGTGGGGAGAATTGTAACGCCCGTGTTTTTGGGCTTGCCATTTTTAGCAATGTAATAGTCTAGGTTAACCTTTGTAACCCGTTTTGAAATAATAGAAGTGTATTATTTGAGTATTATGTGTTTTGTGCTTAAATTGCTTAATTATGTGGTTTGATTAATTAAGAATAAAAATAAGCGTCAAAATCTAAGTGTAAAATAAACTTGATATCTTTAGATAATGTTGTAGTAGTTGAAACGAGGTTTCCGAATATATAAAGAATGCCGAAATCCGAGTTATAACGAAGAAGTTATGACCTGTCGAAGTTTCGCGACAGAACCGACAACACTGAATGACGTAAAAAGTGAAATTTACGTTAGAGCGATATTTAGCCTTAGTGATCTAAACGAAAGTCATAGAGTTCGTTAAATCGAGAGCGTGCATATAAAGAACGCCAAAATCTGACTTCGTATGAGGAAGTTATGAATTATTGAAGTTTCGACTTAGCAGTATGCAGCCCGAAATACTCGATTTGAGATCGAGCGGTTTTTAGCCGAAGCAATCTAAACGAGAATCGAAGATCTCGTTGTTAGTATCAAAGCGATGAAAAGTTAGGCGAGAACGGACGTCGGATGAAAAAGTTATGAATTTATAACGGAAATTTTCTGTCCCGGCCTATTAAAAATAATTAATAAAAATAAATTCAAAATTAGCTGACGGAGTCTAAACGAAAATTGTAGAGCGTAGTCTCACCTACGCGTGGATATAAAGAACGTCAAAAACGGAGTTTGTACGAAGAAAATATGAATTTTCAAAGTTTGTTAAATAATTAATATTAAAGTTTAATTATAAAATTCGGCCTTATCCGAAGGGGAGTCACCGAGCTTATCCGAGGTACGCCCAGCGTACAGCGAAGCGTGACGTCCCTTGCACTCGAGTTCTTCGGATGATGAACGCCATGACGTTTCGGACGCGTACGCCCCGCGTACTGCTGTACGCCCAGCGTATGGCGAGGCTCTAGCCTCTTATAAATAGGATGCGAGGGCAGCCGGCTCAATTCCTCTGTTTCTCTCTTCTCTCTCCTGTTTTGCCTCGATTTGCGTGCCAGAAGTACCCCGAAGCCCCGGTAATATTCTCGAGCCCCGAAGCAAGTTTCGAAGCACCGAAGATCCCGAGAAGTGCGATTCCCGAGCCGAAGCTCTGCCCGCGAGGTGTCCGGTTTTTGTGTAGAGATCTTCCAGATCTGCTGAGGATTACTACTTCTACAAGCCGTAGTGGTTTCCGATGATCTTTTGATCAAGTGAGTGTGTAGTTACTTGCTTCTAACGCATAATTATGAAGTATTTTATACGAAATACGTGTTATGTGTATAATATTATTGTTATATGTGTGAATGTATGTTCAATCTCTTCTATCTCATAGATCTGATTTATTTTCTATGAAATACGTGTTATGTGGGTGTGACTCATCTGTTATGTGGAATATATATTGAATGAAAATGTTATACAGGTTTTAAACTATGTATAAAAATGTATATTTTTATCTACTAATATGTTGGGTAGAACATGGGTAGATAATTGGTGTGTAATAAATAGATGAGAGGCCTCGATGATGTTGTTGTTGACCTAGTTATTCAACGGAGTATGGATAACGACCACACACTCCTTCTAGACAGTCTCGTGGAATGCTAGCAGGTTCATAACATGTAGGTGTTGTGAACGATGTGTTCACTGGTGTACTCTATCCCCCTGATGGTTGCCTTTAGGATATCTATTGTTGAGGAAACCCCTTAGCAGTAATACCCGTCCCGATGAAAATCCTAGATTAGGTCCCTTGAGATAGATGTTGTTTTAGGGACGTAAAGTGAGGATAACGGGAATGGGTAATTGGGATAGTGATTTGTTGGTGAAATTAAATATAATTTATTTATTGTAGGTTGAAAACCCTATATGCTCACCAGGCTCCCAAGCCTGACCCACTCAGTTTTAGTTGTATTATAGGAAGTGGCGCAAGGGCGTAAAATGGATGAATCATTGAGTTGTTTTGTTTACAAGTCTGTACATGTATATATTTGTTGAATGACTTGTAATGTTATCGTTTATGCTTTATGGTCTGTATCGAAACATGACATCCGGAGTTTTGATTATATAATGAAAATGCATCTCTTGATGAAATGCTTTGTTAAATATTATTTTATCATGTTTTGTTTTGGTAAAAAAATTCCGCAACACTTTTAAATCAAAAGGATTTACTCTGATCTTATTTTAAAAAGCATAAATGAAATCGGTCTTTGCTGGCCGTGATTTTGGGGATGTCACATTATATCAATAGGGTCTAAGGCTCCAAGGTCAACCCTTTACATATTGTATCCGGTTATGGCATGATATGTTTATTGGTTACACCCTGGTAGTTAGGATTGTGATATGCTTATGCGTAGTGTCCTAGTTAGGTCAATGTCCTAGTTATAGGATGATGTTATGTTAGTGATCTGTTAGATTAGTTTGACTGTTATATGATATAAGCTAGCGTATGATATTTATGTGCACGTGTTTGTTTGATTGGGGGATGGGTTGAGGCTGTCCTACGTTGTGCTGTAGGCCAACATACCCGTTGAGCGATCCGGATAGGTTGTAGGCTTTGCGAGGCGGTCCAATCATGTCGAACGCTCGGGAGTGGTCCAGATAGGCTGTAGGCCCTGCCAGGCGGTTCAGCCAGGCTGAAGGCTCATTATGCATATTGTTTTGTATTTGTTATATGTTATTATTATATTGGTATGGCGTTGGTATTTTGGGGTAGCTCACTAAGCTTTCGGACTTACAGTTTCAGTTGGTTGTTTCAGGTACTTCTGGTGATCGAGCGAAGGCAAAGTCCTTATCGTACCGCTCCTCCTACTGCTATGTTTTATAATTGGAAACTATGATACTTTGATGATTATTATTTTGAAAAAAAATTATTAATTATGTAATGATTAGATGGTTTTTTTAGTGTGTTGAAAAGTTTTAATTTGGCATGATTTTATGGGTGTTACAATGATGCTCTAAGTGAGGGTTTAATGTTATATTTGGTTTAAAAATGTCATGAAGTTCATATCGTGGTAGATCCCACTACATGAAGTTCTATATTATTTTTCTAGTATATGGTGTTAAATCATAAAGTTATATTTGGTCTGGATAATGTCACAAAGTTCATATCATGACAAAACTTACTACATTGAGTTGCATAATATTTTTCTAGTGTACAATGTTAAATCATAATGTTGTATTTTGTCTGGATAATGTCACAAAAGTTCATATCATGACAAAACTTACTACATGGAATTCTATATTATTTGCCAAATCTACAGTTAAAGTATAATTATATATTTAGTTATAAAATGTCACAAAGTTTCAGAATTTTCAAACTCAAATAAAATAAAGGTAACCACTATTAACCTCCTTAAGTATGAAATCATAAGTTTGATCCAAAAAGATCTTGCCACGTCTTATCAAAAGTAAAGAAAGTCACAAAACATTAAAAGTTTGAAAGTTATGACAGAGATATCATGTTCATGATCATTTTAATGTAAAAGGAAAATCAATGTATTTTCCTCCTTAATCTTTATCAAAGTTTGGGTTCCTTGAGTTAAATTGTATTATCCTTTCATACTTCTTCATCAACTTGATTTTGGGTATCCTTAAAATAGGATCGGTCCAAACATATATGGGGGCTGGGGCGAAAAGAAAATAAAAAGGCCCTCAAAGATAAATATAATAAAGATTAAAAAAATACCATTTATTCTTCACTATAGACATCTTCAATTAGCAATAACAAACTAGCCAAATTGTTTATCTTTTGAGCTAATTTGAGTTTAAACCAACTTTAGGCCTTAAAAATCATTTAGGTAATATTATATATATATATATATATATATATATATATATATATATATATATATATACACACACACACTACATAACCCATAAATTATGGGCCCCTTGGAGATGTGGTCCTTAGGTGGTCGCCCGGGTTGCCCACCGTGTGGACCGGCCATGGCCTTACAACTTATGAAATGTCCACTTGTGTTCCTGCAACTTGTGCATTATTTGTATGTGGGCTTGTTTAACATCCCAAAAATAAACCATAATTTTTTTAAAATCATAGTGTAGGTTTTATCCAAAAGGTTTTGTTCATAATTATTAATAATCCATAAAATCATTATATCACATCTACATAATAATAATAAACACGAAAGCTAAGTCTTGTTTTGAAAATCATAATGTAATGTAAAATGGACAAACTAGATGTCATGCCCCTCTAAGAATGTCTAAATAACTCAATCATGTCGTCAGAACCACAAGGACATGCAACTAAAAAAACATAAAGTAGAAACTATAAGACTAAGGCTTAGTAAGTAATCACAACACTCACTTATTATACATATAATATGCAATACACATAATAGCACATAAACGTCAAGTAATAAATCAAATATTACTTACTTTCTAAACAGATATTGTTGGTACCAACCCTACTCCAACATGTTAATTCCCTAAAGGGCTGTCTCAGACACTGCCAATTGGGAGTGATCACTTCCTCGAAGGGTTTTCATGATCATCCAAACTTTAACCACTTCCTCGAAGGACTGACATGGTCTTGAACCCAACTAGATTCCCCGAGGGGTTCTTCTCTAGTCAACATACAAATAACACATAATCTATCTAATAAGTAAGCTCATAAAGCACACATGGATGACTGATAAAGAAGTCTACATAGTGAGCTAAGTGGTATAGAACTGCCTCAAAACACTACATAATAATTAACCCTTATTTAGCAATTAGGTATGATACTTAACTTTCTTCTCTAAACAAGTATTTTTCTTTCTGATCCTCATCTTAGGGAAAAAGACGATTGTTTCCTTAATCATTAGTCTGAAATACAATTTTACTAAAAGTTTATAATAAGTCAAAGAAGTCAAAAAGTCAAAGGTCAACGATCCACCCTGCCATGTCAAATCCTTAACCATGTCATGGTCTAGTCCCAACAAAACAAACATGAGGCTCCCATTCCCACTGCCCTGTGGTAAGACCTTTATTGTATCGCGGTTCGTCTGGCAACTTGCTTCTTCCATTAAGCACTTAATCCTAAAAAATCAAGGCTTAGATTTTCAATCCTGATTCTTTTTAGGGGATGAATGGAAAAAGTTTCTAACTTTGTCCATTCTAATGACTTAACCCAACAAGATTTACAAATCAAATTTATTTTACTCATTAAAACTCATACTTAGTGCATGGCTGGTCAAAAATACGAACCAAGACATTTTTCTTCATCTATAGGGATAGTGACTTGCTTAAGTCGAAGTTAAAGTTCTATAGTTACTCAACTCCAAGAACATGTAGCTTAATTTCCCCAAAGTCCCAAAAACTCAAGAATGGTTTTAGATATAATCATAAATGAGGATAAAACAAAATATAGAAGGCTTAGAATGTTGAAATAAGTACCTAAAGGTGACAACTTATGTTGGAATGGAAGCTAATCACCAAGATGAGCACCTAAGAGCTCCTTGATCTTATCAACAATAGACATGGATGCTAGGATTTTGAAAAGAAGGGATGGATGTTTCGATTCCCTAAAACCCTATGAGTTAGCGATGCTTAAATAGGACCAAATCCCAAAACTTAGGGTTTTGTTCACATTGCGATGTCACGTGATGATTATTAAATGAGTAAATAACTACCACACCGTGGTGACATGGCAACACCATGCCACATCAAATCATCCACCACATCACGAGAAAGCGAAATTCTCAAGATTTAAATTCAAACCTCAATATGCATAACATTAACTCATACATGAATTGGGTGTTACAATTCTATCCCATTTATATGGATTTCCTCTTCGAAATCTGCCTTGGCTATCATGCAGATAACAAATCCTTTGATGAAGTCCTCCATGCTTTTTCGCAAGCTATTCATAGTAAAATCACATTACAAAAAGAGTCTCCAAGACCACTCGGAACTCATACGACGTTGTCCTACAAATCCATCCATCGAACTGACACCACCCTCAATAATTATAGTTCCATCACCGACGGTCCATTCAATCACCTTGTAGAGTTACCTAAACTGGAAATCCCATCACTGAAAATCACAAAATTACTCATACGGTAAACTCCAAAAGAACAAAAACCTATTGGTCTGAAACCTCGAAAGTCAAATCTTAAGATTGACAATCGACCTCCACAGATATACACATCAACTAATCCCCTTGAACAAAAGTACACCAACTGCGAAGGAATGAATATCCGAAAACATTACAACTAAACTGATAGGTTTTATATGTTATAATTCAAATCATGAGGCAAAATAACTTAACCTTAAATTCACATGCAACCTATTTGGATCTAAGTTTTCTTTATTGATAACTATAATCTATGAACATCAAGAATCCTAAGGAGGCACTACTATAATCAAAATTAACAAGGGTTTAAGGTTTACATACCTTTTGATTATTATAGCAAATAATCAAACCAATTCCCTTCTTCAAATGTCTTGGAAAGCAAGCACCATTAATCCAATACCTCTAATGGTTTGTATCCAAATCTTAGCAATTAGAACACTTGATGTGTAACATCCCATTTTCATAACAAAACATTTTCGTTTTATTAAGGTAAAAATCCGTATTAAGAAAGTCATTTGTTCCAAATTACATTTTTTAAAATCAAAGTAACATAGTAACACATAATCTTCATTGCTGCTGATGAATTTATATAGTCACGCCTTCGCCTTCCCATATTAACCGATAGAACCTGAAAACATAAATAATTGGGTAAGCACAACACTTAGTGAGTTTTCCCCAAAATACCCCATACAACAAACATACTAGCATGTATATCGGGTCCATAATCATCAGATTGGATTACCCCGGGTATGTGACAGATAAAACAAGTAATGCGTCCAATCAATCATCACACTGGAATACCTCGGCCCAATCAGTCATTAGATTGGAATGCCAACATGCAACGGGTCCAATCAGTCACCAAACTGGAATACCATTTCCTAATTAGTCATCAGGCTGGAATACCTCGGCCCAATTAGGCATCAGACTGGAATGCCCTGGTCTGTTGGCTTACACATATAACAATAAAGCCTCATCCTAAACCACACTATATCGACATATGCACAAATAAACATATAACCAACAAATACAGGTAATCATACAGATCTACCAATCTAAAAGATCAATACAACATATCAACATCCTATACACAAGGATACATAACCAACAATCCAAGGAATGCATAACCATATGTACCTAGAGTTGAGATAGACACCCAGATAGATGACCCTACTCTAGAGCCACAACCAAACAAGGAAGAGGCAAGAAAGCCTAGATCAAGAGTCCCCAGTCTATCCTATGTGATTACACACAATCCCTAAGGCATCTATCTAATAAATGATGACCAAAACTAATGGGCTGATATTGGTGCCTTCAACCCACAGGTATAATGAGGAAAACTCACATGAATCGATGTAACAATTGCGAATTTTAGCACCATTAGTTATTTATGAAAAGTAACCAGCATCAAGTATAATAGAATTAATATGTTATATATATTAACATATAATAAAAATATACGTTTTGTCTTACGAAAAATAGGAAAAATCAACCGAATCGGTCGTAAGTCGTAAAAATTAGTGTGTTGAAATATGTGTCAGTGTGGGTGTGTGTGTATACCGCGGTGTGGTTCAGTTTTTTTGCGCTTTTTACAAATCTGAAAACCGATCCGCACCGCAATTTTTCAGTTTTTGCAAAACTAAAAACCGCAACGTCAGTTTTTGTTTCACTTTCGGTTTTTCGGTTTCAATTAATATGGGTTTTCTGGTTTTTTTCGTTTTGTGGTTTGGTTTTTGCTCACCACAACTAAAGTCACCAATTTCATAACAAAACATAGCAGATATAATCTAAAAAAATGCAAACAACTCAAGAACTTCCCAACATCATCATTTCGTTCACTATGAAACAGACGGTTTACATCAACAGAATAAATCAAAAAACCTTACTACATATCACACTCACACTCATATTACACAAGAACTAGAGATCTGTAACTAAGACAAAGAGTATGAACAAACCCTAGATAAGAAACCCTAATCTACAAATGAGAGATGAGAGAGTTTTATGAATATAGAATTGAGGAGAATGAACTAAAATGAATAAGAAACAACGCAGCTACACACTTAAATACTTTGGGTAAAGAAGATCCATGGTTCGACCCAATGTCTGCGTATAAACCCATTAACTTGCACGACATTTACAAAACATACCCCCACAAATATATTCACATACACAACTCGCCCTAATAATCTATAAATTAATGTTTAAGTTTGAACTCTTCTTAAATATAATCTTTTAACACACCCCCTTAAACTAAACATTAATTTGAAAGAACAGTTAGAACTCAACTTTCTTTAAAAATATCAATCAAAGCAAGATGATTTAAAATATATTCATTTTGATTACATCCAAGAGCTTTGATTATAATATCTACATTTTGGTTTGATGATTCAATTTTATGAAATTTCAAAATTCCATTTTCAATTTTCTCGCAAACAAAATGAAGATCAACTTCAAAGTGTTTGGTTTTTTCATGAAATACAGGATTCAAAACCAACTTAATATCTGACTCATTATCACAAAAAATATCAACATGTGAATGTATTTTAACACCTAAATCACAAAAGTGATTTTAAAATCCAAATTACTTCACAAGTAATACTGCCCAAAGCTGTATATTCTGACTCAGTGGATGAGCGAGAAACATAACGGGTTTGAGCCAAAAGAACATCCTATGTGCTCATGCAAACGCTAATTCTTGGATCTAGGTTTCTCTATTATACATGCAATTCATACAAGACTTTCAAACCCTAGATCTAGTGAGTATAATTTGAAATTAACATAACAAAAGCAGATCTAGATGATTAACTTGTTGTTGATTGAGGATCTTGAAGCCTTGAGAACTTTAGCACCTCAAATGTTGTGCCTCTAATGAATCACAAACACCACTAGCAATTGGAGGAAACAAGAGAGAGAGGGGAGAGGTGAAATTCGGCTCTAGGACGTCTAGGGTTCAAGTGGCCAAATTTCTCATGCCCAAGGGTCCTTTATATAGGTGTAGGAATTAGGGTTTCAATCATTATCCTTATCTGGTTACTTAGCCACCAAGCAGCCCATAAGATGATTTTAGAATCCCTATCATGGACGAATTCTTAAGGATTTATCCCTAGAATTCATCCACCCTATCTTTTAGGGTTTCCTTATCCAACATTGCAATTATCACATAATTATAGTTTAGTCCCATTAGTTCAATTAACTTCCTTTTGATCTCAAAATTAATTCGTAATTAATTCTTGACCAATGTTAATTAAACAAATATGATTTCTCTTTTAATATATTAGTCTTATAATATATTAATAAACCATAATCACCTCTTTCTATATTATTCCTCCAGTCAAGTTGCTTTGGTGAAGGCAACACAAAAGGACCATGCACAATCGGGCCAAGTACATACCAAATACAGTTATGGACATAGACACTAATCCAACAGTCTCCCACTTGGATAAGTCTAATAACTATAAACACTAATGTAACTTCTGGATCCGATTAGCAATCGCAGTTCTCCAAACTCTTGATGTTATCAATAACATGTCCTTAAGATAAGGGATCGTATAATCCTTTGTTCTAGATATCGTGCAGACAATTACATGGAACATAGTCATAATTATTTTACAGCAGTTTGTTTCTCGATCTCATATTCGTTTGACATAGAACTTAATAGAACACATCAATTCAGTCCTGACCGGGCCCGACACATAAGTCAAGTTAAATCATCGAGGGGCCCTGATGTCGTTTTAACCTCTTAGGATAAAAGGAACAGATAAACTTCGAATTATATGCGTTTACTATCCACTAATCAAATCATACACAACAATGTGTTTTATAACATCAAGTGACTGATGCGTTTATGCATTATCAATGCACAACCAGTTATCAAACAATAAACCATATATCTAGGTTTTAAGACCATATGATATTATTGTCTTGCAATCACTCGTGATAAATTCCATGAAGTGATTCCAACAAGCGCTAGTTTATTCCATTGCTCAAATCAAGTTCATAATCACTCATGAATGTTGTAGCAAACTTTTTATATGTCTAATACATTTTAGACAATCTACAGACCAATTCACGACAGTCTTCATTCAAACCTACTTCTAACATATGAACGACTGTGGACCGTTTAAATAATCTTATTATGCAGGAAGTCAAAACATGCAAAATGAAACAATAGGTAAACAATTAACATAAGACAGTAACATTACTAATAAATAATACTCTTTTATTTAATCATCAAATGTTAATTACAATTTATCTATTACACATTTCTAAACTATCTAATCTGAACTAATATCGTCCTTCCGCCCAATGCTCCTAGCGTGCTGCAAGTGTTTAACCCTACTCAGTCCCTTCGTAAGCGGATCTGCTGGGTTATCCTCCAACGATACCTTCTTCACTACGAGGAGTCCTTCTTCTACCCGATGTCGAATAAAGTGATATTTTCTAGCCGATATGTCTAGATCTTCCATGATCCCTCGGTTCCTTGGTCAAAGCAACCACTCCTTCATTATCACAAAAAATTTCCATAGGCTCCTGTATGGCCGATACATATCCAAGGTCTCCAATGAAGTTATTCAACCATATTTCCTCCTTCGATGCTTCGCTCGCTGCAATGTATTCTGATTCGCACGTTGAATCAACTACGGTTTCTTGCTTGGAACTTTTCCAAGTCACTGCTCCTCCATTAAGGGTAAAGACCCAGCCCGACTGCATAGTAGTCCCTGTCGGTCTGGAAACTGGCGTCACTATACCCTCGCACCTTTAAGCATCAGTCCCTCCGAGAACTAGAAACCATTCCTTGATCCTCCGAAGGTACTTAAGAATATTCTTGATTGCGGTCCAATGCGCTTTGCCAGGGTTCCCTTGATATCTGTTGACCATGCTCAAAGAGAAGGCCACATCAGAGCGAGTACAAGTCATAGCATACATAATCAAGCCAACTACGAAAGTGTATGGTACTCGGCTCATTTCTGCTATCTCAACTTCGATACTTAGACTTTGAGGCTTTCTCAACTTGGCATTACTTTGGATTGGTAGCTCTCCCTTCTTTGAATTCTCCATACTAAAACGCTTTAGTACCTTGTCCAAGTAAGTATTCTGACTAAGTCCTATTAGTCTCTTACTTCAGTTTCTCACTATCCTTATTCCCAGAATATTGGCAGCCTCTCCGAGGTCCTTCGTAGCGAAGCACTTCCCGAGCCAGGACTTAACCTCCTGCAGTGTCAGGATGTCATTTCTTATGAGTAGTATGTCATCAACATACAATACCAGGAAGCTCACTATACTCCGACTGGATTTGACATATACACATGATTCATCCTCGCCTCGTAGAAAACCAAACTCTTTGAATTTCTCATTGAAACAAAGATTCCATATGTGAGATGCTTGTTTCAGTCCATAAATGGACTTCTCAAGCTTGCATACTCTATCCGGATGCTTCTCATTGACAAAACCCTCTAGCTGATCCATGTAAACATCCTCAGCCAACTTTCCATTAAGGAAAGCGGTTTTGACATCCATTTTCCATATTTCAGAGTCATGAAATGCAGCAATTGCCAACATCACCCTAATAGATTTTATCTTCCCAACCGGTGAGAAGGTTTCATCATAGTCAACTTCAGGATTTTGAGTGAAACCCTTCGCGACCAATCATGCCTTATAGGTGTGTACATTCCCATCCATGTCGGTCTTCTTCTTGAAGATCCATTTGCACCCGACCGTCTTACGACCTGGTACATTGTCAACCAAAATTCCAAGCTTTGTTGTCATACATGGACTGAATCTCGTTGTCCATCGCCTCTTTCCACTTGGCAGACTCCGGGCCTACCATGGCTTGTTAGGTTCATCCAAATTCACTAGTGTACTATCACTAATGAACGTGTCCCCTTTTGTAGTAATATGAAAACCATAAAACTGGGGTTGAACCCTAACTCTTTCGGAATGTCTAAGAGGTAAGGACTCGTCAACCGGTTCAACCAGAGTTTCCTCCTCGGGTTGAGCGCCAACGTTAGAGGCTCCTTCATTGCTCGACTCTTGAATTTCTTCAAGATCGATTTACCTCCCACTGTCCCCTTGGCTTATGAGTTCTCGCTCACGGAAAACCCCTCTCCTCGCGACGAAGACAACATTGTCACTCAGTGTATAGAAGAGATATCCAAAGGAATTATGCGGGTAGCCGATGAAAATACACCGCTCACTACGAGGTTCGAGGTTGTCGTGAGTCTCTTGTCTTACGAAAGCCTCGAAACCCCAAACCCTGATATGTGACAATGAGGGAGCTTTCCCTGTCCACATCTTGTGAGATGTTTTGGTAACCTTCTTCGTTGTGACTAAGTTAAGGATATGAGCAGCAATCTCTAAGGAATACCCCCAGAATGAGATAGGTAGCGAAGCTCAACTCATCATGGAATGAACCATGTCTAGCAAGGGTCGATTACGCCTTTCAGACAGATTATTCAACTGCGGTGTCCTAGGCGGCGTCAATTGCAAAATGATTCCTCATTCCTCGAGGTAGTCGTGGAATTCAAGACTTAGGTACTCTCCACGTCGATCGGATCGAAGCATCTTGATTTTCCTTCCCAACTGATTCTCCACTTCTTGTTTAAACTCTTTAAACTTTTCAAATGTTTCTGACTTGTGCCTGATGAAGTAGATATACCCATATTTACTATAATCATCAGTAAAAGTTACGTAGAAGCGGCTCACATCCATTGTGGTGGTTCTAATGGGCCCACACACATTGGTGTGTATGAGATCTAATAAACCATCACCCCTTTGACAAGTCCCAGTAAAGGGTGAGTTGGTCATCTTTCCAAGTAAACAAGACTCACACAGGTCATCGTCCCTAAGGCTGAATGAATCCAACACTCCATCCTTTTGGAGTTGGGCTATGCGTTTCTTGTTGACATGTCCAAGACGGCAATGCCACAAGCAAGCTTTATATAAACCATGAAAAGAAATGATGTTTCTTGCCATATCTAGCAAATAGCAACAATTATTTAAATATGAACCTAATCCATTACTAAGCACTAAGGAATAAACTCCAATCTTGGTGACAGGCGACGATCTTTTGTTTCCCATTATTGGATTTATCTTCCCATGCTCCACATCCCTATTTCTTCTTAGTCCCTGTAAATCAGAACATATGTGAAAACCACATCCTGTATCAAGAACCCAAGTAATACATTCGATGAATCATTAGATTCAATAGTGTAAATACATGTGAAGGACGGCTTGATCTTCCCATCCTTGATTTCTTGCAGATATTCTGAGCAGCTTCTTTTCCAATGCCCTATCTTGTGGCAGTGGTGGCACTCTGCCTCCTTGGGGTTTGAGTTGGGCTTAGCAGAACCAACTTTGGTTCCACTAGAAGAGGTACCATATTGGGAATTTCCCTTATGGTGGCTCTTTGAGGAAGCCTTCCTCTTCTTACCATTCCCTCGCCCAATTGCCAAGATAGGGGAAACAACAGGAGTTAGAGCTGATGCAATAGACTTATCTTTGAGATTGCTCTCAGCAGTCCTTAACAAGCCTTGAAGCTTGCTCAAAGTGACATCGTCCTTATTCACGTGGTAGGTCATGTGGAACTGGTTGTAGTAGGGAGGCAAGGAGTGAAGGATAATGTCAATTGCCAGCTTTTCATCGAAGTTAACATTCAACTTCAGCAGGCGATCAACATATCTCTACATCTTTTGCAGATGAGCGGTAAGGGACTCTCCATTACTCATTCTGGTAGTGATCATCGAAGTGATGATCTCATACCTTTCTTGCCTCATGCTTTGGTGGTACCGGTCTAGCAAGTCTTGATGCATTTCATAGGGTTACATGTCCTCATAGGACTTCTGGAGTTTTGCAGTCATGGTCGCCAGCATGATGGAATGGACTTTCGTAGCATCATGCTCATGGGCCTTAAAGGCCGAGATCTCTTAAGCAGAGGCAGTGTTGACATTGATTTTCTTTAGCTTCTCATCGAGGACATACTCTTTGTCCTCATAACGAGTGACTATTCGGATGTTGCAGATCCAATCATTGAAATTGGACCCATCAAAGATCAATCTCCCACACAAATTCATGAGTAAGAACGATCCAGAGGAATTCGAGCCGAAAGCATTGATGTTGACGTTCAACATCTGAAAAGGAAAAAGAACAAAGTTTAATTAAAAATGAATCCCCAATTAAACACCCAAATGAGAAATTAGGGCTAGGATCCAACAACATTATTTACAAATTAGAAGAGGGATGCCGTAATCTAACAAGTAAATAATTTGAAGGTAAGTGAATGACGATTCACTAATTCTCCACCATGAAAAACGAAAAAGAGATTAAGTTTCAAATGTATTGAAAACTCCTAGATCTTTTGAGATTCAATGAACTTTTCAATGGAATGTTTAAATCTCAATATGCTCCTCTAGTTTGTGACTGGGATGCCGAGGATCACAAAGCGGGTGTGAATAACCATGCAAATATACATGGTGCCCTCATTGTTACAGTCACCTATTCGATGTGCCGATTAACCACACACGCTCCATCGAACTATGACAAACAATGAGTCACCCTTTGCCACCTTTGCTTAGAACCAAATTAGTGTGCCGGTTAACCACACACGCTCCACTAACGTCTTATCGAGGGTACAAAGTGTAATTTCATGGAATTGCATCAATTCATTTTAGCCTAAAGTAACTACGATTGGGAATTTTATAAAAAACATTTAGTTACTTTATATAGATTCATTATACTTTTAATGAGGAAATGTTTGCCCTATCCTACCCATTCGGCTAACGATCCTCCAACAATCAAGGAAGCGTTGGGTGAGAGTAGACATCCATTAAACGACCATTTTATAGGCTATAACCTTATACCCCCTTATAGATCAGCTTCGTGAACGAGGCCTACTAACGGTAAGACTAGCATTTAAGTTATATATATAATAATAATAATAATAATAATAATAATAATAATAATAATAATAATAATAATAATAATAATAATAATAAGAATAATAATAATAATAATAATAATAATAATAATAATAATAATAATAATAATAATAATAAAGCATAAGGTTGAATTTTAAACTTGTAAAATTCTAGGGTTTGAAATTAAATAGTTCAAATTAAACTTTTAATCAAAAATTTAAATTTCAAAATTTGAGGACAAGTTTTGAACTTTTCAAAACACAAAGGATCAAATAGCAAATAATTTAACTTAAACAATTAATTTAATGATTATCTAAATTTGACCTAATCAGTTTTATTTACAAGATAATTCAACAATTAATTTAAATAATCAAATATTATCAAATAAGGAATTTATTATTCAAACAATTGGTAATTATCTTTTGATTTGGTAAGGATAATCATAAAAAAGTACTAAAATTCGAATTTTATTAGTCAAAAATGATTTAGGTAATTATCCTTAAGCAAAACAACAAGAAATCCCGAAAATCTCTTTGTTTGACAGCTAAACTCGTCAAGTTCACATTAGAACTCGTCAAGTTCATCCAACTCGTCGAGTTCTCAATGGAACTCATCGAGTTTATCAGACAGAAAATCCAAAAAACAAATTTAAAGCATGAATGAACATATAAGGCATCAATACAACAGAAACCAAACCAGGCTCTGATACCACTGATGGGTTTGAGCCAAAAGAACATCCTATGTGCTCATGCAAACCCTAATGCTTGGATCTAGGTTTCTCTATTGTACATGCAATTCATCCAAGACTTTCAAACCCTAGATCTAGTGAGTATAATTCAAAATTAACATAACAAAAGCAGATCTAGATGATTACCTTGTTATTGATTGAAGATCTTGAAGCCTTGAGAACTTTAGCACGTCAAATGTTGTGCCTCTAATGAATCACAAACACCAAGAGCAATCGGGGGAAACCAGAGAGAGAGAGAGAGAGAGAGAGAGAGAGAGGGGAGAGAGATGAAATTCAGCTCTAAGGATTCTAGGGTTCAAGTGGCCAAATTTCTCATGCCCAAGGGTCCATTATATATGTGTAGGAATTAGGGTTTCAGTCATTATCCTTATCTGGTTACTTAGCCACCAATCAGCCCATAAGATAATTCTAGAATCCCTATCATGGACGAGTTCTTAAGGCTTTATCCCTAGAATTCGTCCACCCTATCTATTAGGGTTTCCTTGCCCAACTTTTCACTTATCACATAATTACAGTTTAGTCCCCTTAGTTCAATTAACTTCCTTTTGATCACTTAATTAATTCTTAATTAATTATTGACCAATGTTAATTAAACAAATATGACTTCTCTTTTAGTATATTAGTCTTATAATATATTAATAAACCATAATCACCTTTTTCTATATTATTCCTCCAGTCAAGTTGCTTTGGTGAAGACAACCCAAAAGGACCATGCACAATCAGGCCAAGTACATACCAAATATAGTTATGGACTTAGACACTAATCCAGCAAAACAATACTTTGTTTCTTGTTCTTCCAAGAGACACGTGATCCACCTAAGTGGACAAGATATCCAGTAACCGACTTACGACTGAACAGGCACTTAGCACAGGCATCATCCACAAACCTAATCAGATTAAAAGAATTAGATTTAGTTAAATGAATTATTTACCTGGTGTTGGGATTATTATGTTGCGTAATGGGCTCGGTCCTTAGCCCAGTTTTGGTTATCGGTATTGGGTCTGTCCAACCGTGCATGTTTTGTTCTAGGGTTTAGTATTTAAGTTGCATGCATGCAGTCTTTGTAGTTAACGCTTTCATTATTTTTCTCATTGAGTTTTGTAAACCCTAGCTCGCCTCTACAGTGGAAGTTCTTCATCAAGCTCTGCTGAGGTGTGACTTTATTTGAATCATAAGCACATCTTTGATTCCATTCTGTGTTCATATTTTTATTGTGTTTATCTTGTTTGATATTCATATTCTTACCTGTGAAAGATCTAATCGATCTAAGATTTATTCTCATGAATTGGTATCAGAGTAGGAGACCGTGTAAGTCATACACATCTCTTCTGTCGAAGAAGTTATTAGGGTTTTTAATTCCTCATTGATTGATATTAACTGAGTCGTCATTCCATATTGATGTATCTCATTAATCGTCGATCTAACCCTAACGATATATTACAAGTCTGATCTTAAACAGGTAATCGATCAAACGTCATTACAATGTCCATTGATGATTCTCAAACCAATCCAATCAACATCTCCAACATCATTGGTTCTACGACAAGGATTCCAATATTGTATACTCAAGATTATGAAGTTTAGACTCATCACTTTGAAGGTTATGTGATTGGATCAGAGGATAATGGGTACTTGATTTGGGAAGCAATCACTATTGGCCCATTTGCTCACTCAAGCACCTCAAAGATTGTCAAAACTTAGAAGGAGTACAATCAGCTTGTTAACGATGTCAATGATATTCCTCAAGATGAGAAGGAAAAGTTTCAATGCAATATAAAGGCCTTGAGGATGATTAGGTTTGCTCTGTAGTCAGATACGTTTCGTTTGGTAAGTTCGTGCGCTACTGCTAAATAGATATGGGATAGGCTAAAAGAACTTCATTCCACTGATGAAGATCTGGAACACTCGATTCAAACTCTTTTGCTTTCTGAATTTGGTGATTTCAAACAGAAGCCTGAAGAGAAACTAGTTTAGACTTTTGATCACTTTAATCATCTCTTAAGTAAGATGATAAAGCATGGGATCGAAAGGAAGGTTATTGAACAAAAGGTCACTTTCATGAACGATCTAAGACCCGAATGGATGGCTATTGTATCCACTATTAAAGCACATGAACAGTTCTAATCGTATTCTCTGGCGAAACAGGTGGGAATTTTGAAATCCCATGAAAGTGCTCTGTCTAAGGAAATGAGTGTGGTTTCCAGTTTGGGTTCTTTAGCCCTTGTCTCTAAAGGAAAAAGCTCTGTTGAAGAAGAAGAGGAATTGGATCTTGGCGATTACGATCTAACCGGTGAAGAATATGCCTTGATGGTATCCAATCCTAGAAAATTCATTAAAAGGAAATTCCCAGCCAACAAGAACCGAAATTGGCAGGGAAGTTACAGCGTTGAAAAGATCAAGGAGGAACCGAAGATGGGGTCGAAGTCTGAAGAGCCAAAGAAAGAAGTAAAAGTTGGTGGAGACTCAGGATTTGATTGCCATTACTGTGGAGGCAAGAACCATTTTGCAAGACTGTATGCTGAAAAAGAAAGCAGAAAAGATAGATAATGAAGATGAGGAAGCGAGCCTCCTAAGACGTTTGGAGGAAATCAAGAAAAGAAAGTCTGTTGCTAACAATATTACTATGAATGCTTTGATTGTACAGGATACATACAATCGTGATGAATTTGGTGGTGTGGAAGTATGGTCCACAGATTCAGAGGATGAAGAAGTCAGAAAACCCACTCACGGAAAGGAAATGCTGGTGAATGAAGAACCGGGTGCAACTAGGTGTTTGATGGTAACCGAAGGTGTTTCTCAGATGAGAGGATATACAACTGATGGTGGGATAGAAGGTGAGAAGGAGCGAGAGGACATATGTTTTGCTGCGAAACCTGTCAGTACACAGATCAATGTATGTGATGAGTTGATCAAGAAGGTACAAAATATTCTTGCTTCTCTAAATATGCATGTTATTAAATATGAAAGGGAATTAAATAACTTAAAAAACTAAATTTTCAAGTATAAGCAGCAGTCTTTCCCAAACCATGTGACAAACTCTAACCAGACTGATCAAATTAGCATGATATCGTCGAAGAGTGAGGAAAGGAGGATGTGGATTGAGCAGAAGGAGAAAGAGTTTATTAGGTCAAAGGATGAATTAATTTATTTACAATGAGACAATCTTAAACTTTTGAAACAATGGAATGTTTTTTGTTTGATTTCTAAAAGACTTTATTTTAATATCACTCAGATGCATCTCGATTGTGAAATAGGAAAGAAGATACATCGAATGATTTTACCCTTCCTTGGGTTAACGGAGGATGAAATCGATGCTGAAGCTTACAACTGTGAAAGCTTTGTTTCTTCTAATGAGATCTCACCTGCATACAAAATTGGCCTTGACAAACTTGAATCCAACATAAATTCCAAAGACCATAAGGACATGCTCAAAAATATGTTAAATGAGAATGATAGATTGAAGTTAAGAACCGAAACTGTACAGAAATTTGACTCGTTGAATGCCAAATTAAGTTCAGAAAATAAAATTGATGTTAAAAATGCATCTGAACTTAATGAGGATGATGATCTGAGTGAAATCTCTGTAGATGATTTGGTGGACTGTTCAGGATTTTTCAGGAGCGAACCTGAAACACGTATGAATTTGATTTCTGAAAATCCTGTTGAGTTCGCTCGCTTGTCAATAGACAAGACCAAAACTCTTAAAGCAAAAGTTGTTGTTTATCAAAAAAGTACAAACCACTCCAAATCAAGTCTACACGGTCCCAGGTGTCACTCCACAACAAACTGCAGAATTGACAGCTATGGTGGAAGAAAATAATGTAGCCGGATGTGATGAATTCTTATGGTCAGCACCAATAGACAACACTGATGAGAAGAAAGGCCTATCTCAGAAGATATCGTGGAGAGTGAAAGTTAGATACGTTCCAGAAAACCACTAAATGAGCCTGCAAGATATGATGTGCCAAGAACAAGTGGAACCAAAACATCATGGGGCGAACCAACACGAACCTCTAGTGAAACATCCTCAACAAAGAGCGACAACTATGCTCCTGCTTCAAAGAAAAGGGCTAACATCCACATAAATCCAAAATAGGTGGCTAATCGAAAACACCAGCGAATTCTAAGATACAAGAAGAATCTCTCAGAAAGAAAATAGTTTTGAAGATCGCAAAATCCTCACTATGTAAGGATCGAAAGGAAGCACAAATCTTAAGAGGAATCAAGGTACCAAAAGGGTAGTTTCGGTCCCTCGACCGAAAGGAACCGAAAGGAGAGTTTCAGTCCTCAGAACAACATCAACCGAAAAGAGAGTTTCGGTCCTCAGAACAACATCAACCGAAAGGGTAGTTTCGGTCCCTCAACTGTAAGGAACCGAAAGGGTAGTTTCGTTCCCTCGACTGAAAGGAACCAAAAGGAGAGTTTCGGTCCTCGAAGCAATATCACCGAAAGAACGGTTTCGGTTCTCCACCCAAAATCAACCGAAAGAGAAGTTTCGGTCCTCACCCCTACAAGTTCAATCAGACGCACAGAAGATCCCATGCCAGTCCTGAACCCAACTCTTATCACTCTAATTCTCTTCATTCAAGAGATTTAAATGGGAAAGGAAAGCTCTTTCCAGAAGATAACAAAATTCCTAAAAAGATCCAAAAGAATGCAGACATCAACACCTCAAATCCCAAGCCTGTTGAACCTAAACCAACCAAAATTAAAGTTTTCACCATAAAAATAAAAGATGAAATGACTTTGATTAAACACACTTACTTGGTTGACATCTCTCTTACTATTCCCTATCCTGTAAAAGGCTCACAAGGACCCAAGAAACTTTGGGTTCCTAAATCTGCTTAATATTTTACAGGTTATACGTGACGAGCAGTTTGACGAAGAATGGTATATTGATAGTGGCTGCTCGCGTCACATGACAGGGAGGAAGGAAGAACTGAGGGAGTTTCGGTCTCTCAAGGACGGTGGTATTGTGAAGTACGACAACAACTCATTTGGTACTATCAAAGGGTATGGAATGATTACCAATGGCAATTTCTCAATAAGAAAGGTAGCGTATGTTGAAGGGCTCTAACACAACCTGATCAGTTTATCACAGCTCGTAGTTGGCACTAGATTGAAGGTATCGTTTGATGATGAAGGCTCAGAAATAGTCAAGAAGAAGTCTAATAATGTTCTGCTAAAATCTAAGCGAAAGGGGGAAATGTATCCTTTGAACCTAAACCCAGTTTGAGGTAAACCAGCAGTTTGCTTACTCACGAAGGCCCACACAGATGAAAGCTGGTTATGGCATCGAAGACTCTCTCATTTGAACTTCAAGGATATCAACAAGTTGGTTTTAGGTGATCATGTTCAAGGTCTTCTAGTTCTCAAATTTGAAAAAAAACATCTATGTGCAGCCTGTGAAATGGGAAAGCAGAGTAGACAAAGTCATCCTTCTATTATTAACACAAAGGTGATAGAACCATTGGAGTTGTTACATATTGATCAGTGTGGTCCCTCTTTGATTGAAAGCATCGGAGGAAACAAGTACATTCTGGTTGTAGTGGATGATTTCTCTCGATTCACGTGGGTGTTCTTCTTGAATCAAAAATCTGAAGCTACTCCAAAGCTTAAGCTCTTCATAAAACAGGTAGAAACTCAACTAAGGAAAGTTGTTCGTAACGTGAGAAGCGACAACAGCTCGGAATTCAAGAACAAAGAGTTTGAAGATTTTCTTGATGGGAAGGGAACGAATCATAATTTCTCAGCCCCATACACTCCACAGCAGAATGGTATCATTGAAAGGTGAAATCGATCTCTGTGTGAAGCAGCTCGAATGATGTTATGCTTCGCATCCTTGCCTTTATACTTTGGGGCTGATGCAATTGTTGCTGCTTGTTATACTCACAACAGATGATATCTAAACAAGCGATTATCCATCACTCCTTACGAGATCTTGACAATCGCAAACCGAATGTAAAATTCTTCCATGTGTTCGGTTCAAGATGCTTCATCTTCAACTCTAAAGAGAATCGAAACAAGTTTGATGTTAAGGCTGACGAAGGAATATTCTTAGGTTACTCCCTGAATTCTAAGGCATATAGAGTTCTAAATAAGCGCTCTAAGACGATTGAAGAAACATACTATGTCACTTTTGATGATAGCTATGTTAAGAAGATGAAGTCAACAGAAGGCGCAATGCAAGAAATCTTTCCAAAGAATGGTTAAGTTACTACCTCGATTTCAAATCTTTTCGAATATTTGCTTCTTTTTGATGAGCCTCAAAAGGCGATTGATTCTGAATCAATGACGAAAGACAATAAGTTTGATAATCTAAAACAAATCATCGATGATGTTGGTCAAAAGATGGCTGATGATCAACCCAAAGAAACCGAGAGGCCAGAAGCAAGCGAACCTTCGAATAACCGTCCTAATGTCCAGGGGGAGGGTCCATCTCTTCAACACGATCAAGGTTCATCGTTCCAGGGGAGAGTCTATCGTCACAATCTTCAAGCTCTTATGAGAATCCAATCAAAGGAGGTGATATCAATCCAGATTTTGAACAGGCATCATCCTTCGAGGGGGAGAACGCCAACGTCAATGATGATGACATTATGTCAGATCTGGAAGAAGAAATCAATGCAGAATTGGATCCAACATGCGATCCAAATTACCCACCGCTTATCAATTGGACCAAATATCATCCTCAGAGTCAAATTATAGGGGAATCTTCTGAAAAGGTGCTAACTCGATCTCAAATCAAAGTGAAACAAGCTGCACTCTTTTCACAAGTAGAGTTTTGCATGTTCAACTCCTTTGTTTCCAAAGTTGAACCGAAGATCGTTAATTCTGCACTTGATCATTCAGACTGGGTTCAAGCAATGCAAGATGAGTTAAATGAGTTTGAAAGGAACAAAGTGTGGCGACTTATTCCAACTCCAAAGGATGATTCGGTTGTCGGTCTTAAATGGGTATTCAGAAACAAGATGGATAAGGAGGGGAATGTCATTTGTAAAAAAGCTCGGTTGGTTATCAAAGGCTACTGTCAAGAAGAAGGCATCGATTATGAAGAGACCTTTGCTCCTGTTGCAAGATTAGAGTATGTTCGTATCTTTCATGCCTATGCTGCACACTATAACTTTGAAGTCTATCAGATGGACGTCAAATGTGCCTTTCTCAATGGAGAACTTGAAGAGACTGTATATGTTGAGCAACCGCCAGGGTTCGTAAACGAGAAGTATCCAGATCATTGTTACATACTTGACAAAGCGGTATATGGCCTAAAACAGGCTCCTGGAGCATGGTATGAAACTCTAACTCGATTCTTAAAAATGTCTAAATTCAAACAACGTTTGGTTGACCCAACCTTCTTTCGTAAGAGAGAAGGTAACCACCTGATGATAGTCCAAATTTATGCTGATGACATCGTCTTTGGCTCCACGAATCCCAGCTTAACAACTGAATTTAGGAAGTTGATGGAAACTAAATTTGAGATGAGCTCAATAGGTCCAATTAACTTTTTCCTTGGCTTAAACATTAGACAGGGACCCGAAGGCATTTTTATTAATCAGGAGGGATACACCAAGAAACTATTGGCTAAGTTTGGTATAACAGGAAACTCCAAAGTTAAAGTGCCAATGGCCTTTGGGACACATCTTACACCCTCATTGGAAAAGCCAGCTGCTGATATGACACTCTATCGTCAAAGGATTGAGTATCTGATGTATCTCACAGCCAGTAGACCTAACATCATGTTTTTAGTCTGCTACTGTGCCAGATTCCAAGCTAGCCCCCATGAACCTCATCTGCAAGTCGTGAAAAACATCTTTCTCTATCTGAAGTGAACCTCTTCTCTCGGTCTGTGGTATCTAGACAACTCAGGATTCTTTGTTCAAGCATTCTCAGACGCTGACTTAGGTGGCTGTGGATTAGATCGTAAAAGCATCACTGGAGGATGCCAATTTCTAGATGGTAAATTGGTTAGCTGGCAATCGAAGAAACTAACTTGTGTCTCTCTCTCCACTACATAAGCTGAATACATCGTAGTAGCATCATGCACATCTCAAGTTGTATAGATACAAAGTCAGCTTAGGGATTCCGGGCTAAACATGAAGAATATCCCACTATATTGTGACTCGGAAAGTGCAATTAGGATTTGTCACAACCCAGTGCAACACTCAAAGACTAAACATATAGCACTGAGGTATCACTTTATCAAAGATTACGTCGAAGATGGCAACGTGGAAATTCATTTCGTCAAGACAACTGATCAACTAACATATATATTCACTATGGCTTTACCTAAAGCGAGCTTCAACAAGATTCTACAGGGCCTAGGAATGATGGAAGCAGAATCCGTACCAAAGTCGCCTTCGCTTCAATAAAGGTATGAAGTGAAATAGAGCAAACCGAAAGGAACCGAACGTTCGGTCTATTTCAGGTTCGGTCTATTTTGGGTGAAGATCGACCACCAACCGAAATGAACCGAATGTTCAGTCTATTTCGGGTTCGGTCCTTCTGCACTCATTCGCTTCTTTTTCCTAACAAGGCACTTTGATTGTATTCTTTTGTACACTCTTATAAATACTTTCTTTTATATTTATAAAATCCAAAAATATTTTTATCTTTTGTTCAATTGAAAAACTCTCTCAAAATACAAAAATATTTTTATTATTATTATTTTTCTAACGTTTTTCATTGTATAAGGGTTATTCTCGGTGGTGAAGCTAAAGCAGGTATATTTTTTTTAATTAGTTAGGTGTCCCTTGCTGCATGTTGACCAAAGCCTCTATAGATTTTTAGTGAAGCCTTAATAACATGAAATATACAAATCATGTTTTCCAAATCTAGGCTGACATATTCACTCTAATCATGAGCTACCTTACTCTTCTCAAAATGAGCTTAGAGTTTTCTGCTTGGTCCTTCCTTTTATAGCAGAGGTACTTTTGCTTCTGATACCATCTACAACATTTTTCTTCATCATACTTCATCCCACAAATATAACCCTTGAGACTCCTAGCATATACCACTGAGGTTTATGGTTATACAAAATTTGTGTTAATGATCTTAGTTTCATGTCACTGTGTACTAAGTGAAACCCACAATTCAAAACCAATAATGAATTGACGGTGAATTATCATATTCCAGATCTTACTTGTTACCTACTGAAATCTCTTTTTATTTTTGAGCGATCTTTTATGAATTTGTCTAAAACCAAGGCTTTTCTTCCCATAAAGATCTAGTTTATTTTTGTTTTTGAGATTTCTATAATTTCTTTTGTCACTATAAAATATATCCTACCTACTTGTACAACAGATCACATTGATCTCAAAAGTACTTCGTTCAATTTCGGTCTTATGTCAAGTATCGAAATATTGAAGCGAAAGCCTCCCTTTATAACCTCTAAAAAGATGCCTTTTAATATTTCTTACTCAACCCTTAACCCCTATTCCCATCCCTACTCCTATATTCACAGACACTACCACCACTACCACTACCACATGGGCTCATTCTACAGCTCCCACTCCACCTGTTACAACCGAACCACCGGTTACAACCGAACCTCCTACCACTACTAAACCCTTATCTCCTACTCCATCCACTGATACCACCCCAGTTCTAGGCGGTGAGGACTTGGAACCTGATTCCACTTATTTTAGTCCTTACCATGTACAGAGTGATGAAGATGATGATGAGTCTGTTAGCAAGCGTCATCTCAAAGCAGTCAACGACAAACTCGATCAACTGCTTTCCTCCTCTTCCTCTGGGGCTTACTCTAAAGCTGCATTAAAGGCTTTGTTCTCATCTGTCGTTAAAGAACACAACGCCTCGCTTTATGCTGCAGCTAAGGCTATTAATGCCTCCACTTCCCACTGTCGGAAAGCCTCCCTCGTTGTTAAGGCTTCCACAAAGGAGTGCAAGGAAGCGACCGAAAAAGTCGATATACTAATTTCTGAGGCTCACTTATTTCTAGATTCTTTGCAGGCGGCTGCTAAGAAGAATGCTCAAACTGTCAATGCTTCGGTGGATAACCTTCAACGTTCTCTTCAATCTGAACGATCCAACCTTGAAGCTGCACGCCAAGCAATCGAAGCTGCCAATGCAACTCTGCATGATAATGTCAATGATCGATTGACCCAACTAGAGGTAGAGTTGGCTGTTGAGAATCACATTATGGATGAACTTGACAAAACAACCTCTCAGCTGAAGATGCAAAATCTTAGACTTCGCACTACCACAATTGAACTCAATGACTTGAAGTCCGAGAGGGAGGTTATACGAAGCTCTGCTGCTGACGTTCACTCCATCTTACTTCATCTCCTTAAAGCCCATGATCCCATCATCACCGTTACTATCAGATGACACTTGGCTGAAAAACTCAGACCATCATTGGACATCCTTAGTCGTATTGAGGGTGTTTTGGTGATTGGTGTCCAGCCGAAACAAGGGCGATAAAAGGCAGCAAAAACTCAACCTCATCCTGAACCGAAACCAACTGCTGAACCGAAGGGTAATGAAGCTTCGATCAGTACCAGAGATAAGAAGAAGAATAAAATCGGTGAAGATGACACTGACAGTGAAGAAGAAGTTTAGGAAAAGAATCCTGTTAAGCCTTTTCAGAAAACAAAACCTTCTGATAAAGAGCTAGCAGAAAAATTCAAGGAACAACAGGCTGAGCTAGGGAAGAAGCAAAAGGAAAAGGAGCTTCTGGAAAAGAAGAAGTCCATTTTTCCTGTTTGGACTCTAGATTCGCTTCAAATGTGCGCCATTGATGAGCCAAGCATACTTTGGCTTGAGCCTGTGATGTCATTTGGGCTTGATAACTCCAAGGATGCACAGTTTGACATGCCGATCACGTGAAAGGCATTCATTTTTCACTGCTTTAATTCGACTGTTGCCCTCCCATCTCCAGACCCGAAGGTGGATAGGGACCTGTTGGAGTTCTACTTAGAGTTCGCTCAACCCCAGTACTTGACCTGGAGTTCGAGGAAAATTACAAATGTCAAGGTTTTGAAGCCCTACTCAGCAGGGAAGTTTATTAATGTTAAATTCAAAGTGACTCGACGCTCTGAAGGCTAGGCTCATAGTTTCACTCTTGCTGATCTACCAAACCTCAATCCCTATGACTGGATACTCCTCAACAATATTTTGTTGTCAAATCCACAGGATTATTAGCTAATCATTGACCATGTCAAGGGAATGATTGTGTGCTACATTCACGAGGTAGCGAAGAAGGACCAAGAGATTGCTTCTTTCATTCACAAGAGAACCATGATCAAAACTATGGGCAGAGGAGGCAATGTGAATACAATGGTCAAGGGCAATATTGATTCGAAGTACCAAACTGTGATTTTCATCAGGGGCGAAGGACAGAAATTCCTGTTCGCTCTTGTTGACAAACACCTCTTCTCAACTGCTTGCTTGGAGCACATTTTGGAGATTATTTAGAGGTGTGATCAAAATTCTGCAGCTGACAAGAAGTTGTTCTCTGATATGCTGAGGTGGTATATGCAGTTTCGGCAGACACTTCTTGCGATAATCCCTTGGCTGTTCAAGGTGATAAAGACTGTGAAGCCAACACAGAAGAAATAATCTCTCACCTCATTTGACGCAAAGGGGGAGATTGTTGGGATTATTATGTTACGTCATGGGCTCGGTCCTTAGCCCAGTTTTGATTGCTGGTATTGGGCATGTCCAACCGTGCATGTTTTGTTCTAGGGTTTAGTATTTAAGTTGCATGCATGTAGTCTTTGTAGTTAACGCTTTCATTATTTTTCTCATTGAGTTTTGTAAACCCTAGCTCGCCTCTACAGTGGAAGTTCTTCATCGAGCTCTGCTGAGGCGTGACTTTATTTGAATCATAAGTGCATCTTTGATTCCATTCTGTGTTCATATTTTATTGTGTTTGTCTTGTTTGATATTCATATTCTTACCTGTGAAAGATCTAATCGATATAAGATTTATTCTCATCACCTGGACTGTTTTTAAAATATCTCAAAAGTCTAAATGCAATATTAACATGATATTTATAAGGTTTATGAATATATTGACTTAATAATCGGACAACATATGAAATATCTGGATGATTAGTTGTTAAATAAATAAATTTACCTATAAGTTTTTGATACTCAGTTATATTAGCCAAATAATCAGAACTATCTAAATCACATTCTCTTTTAATAACCAAATTAGCTTCAAGAAGTGTTTTGACAGGCTTACATGCAAGCATACCAAATTCATGAAAAAATTCCATGCAGTATTTCCTTTGGTTAAGATAAATGCGATTATGAGTTTTTATAACTTCTATACCTAAAAAATATTTCAGATTCCCAAAATATTTGATTAAGAATTGAAATTAAAGAAACTTTTTAACATTATTCAATTCAATGTTGTAATTTCCAGTTATAATAATGTCATCTATCTAAACAAGAAGCACAACAATAGTATCTTGAAAATTCCTAACAAATAAAGAGTAATCATTTATACTCTGTTTAAAATCAAAAGTGGAAAGAGAGGAACATAATTTCTCATTCCACTTTGTAGGAGCTTGTTTAAGCCCATAGATAGATTTTATCAATTTACAAACCCTGACATCATCTTTTGAATGATACCCTTCAGGTAAGTTTATATAAACACTTTTAGTAAGATCCTCATATAAAAATGCATTATTAATGTCTAGTTGATAAATAGGCCATTTATTATGAACAATTAAAGAAATGACAATACGAACAGTAACAATCTTGGCTATAGGAGAAAAAGTCTCCTCATAGTCAATACTTTCTCTTTGGTTATAATCTTTAGCCACAAGTATGGCTTTATATCTTTCTATATCTCCATTAGATTTATATTTGAACATCCTATATCTTTTCTTCCTTTAGGAAGATTAGTGATTTCCCAAGTGTTATTCCTATAAAGTGCTTCCATTTCCTCATAGATTTTATCTAATGTGGATCTAAAGCAGCCTCACTATAGTTTTTTTGGTTCAACGGTTTTATTAAGATTAGAAACAAAACAAAGATTTTCATTATTAAGAGTTGAATAGTTAACAAATTGTTCAATTCCATTTTTGTGTTTTCCCTCCACAGCATAATCACTAAACCTAACTAGGATGTGTACATTACATCCATACCTAGTGACCATAATTGACTGACTCTCAAAAGGACTAGTATTAATTGAACCGCTTTCCTTAGTCAATGTAGAAGAACTTGGAAACGTCACACCAGAAGAAGGCACATGTGCCTCACTAGTCTGATTGCTGACATTAAAGGGACAAGTCTCATCCAAGTTTTGGTCTACACTAGCACCATCTGACTGATGGTCACTTTTCAAGTTGTCTAAACTAGTGTTATCAAGAAGAATAATAGAATGCAATGACTCATCATAGGAAAACAGGTCACTTGAATTCAAAGGGACATTAGCTTTATCAGTCAAAGATGAAGACTTAAGCTGGAAAGGAAACACTGATTCATAGAATTTTACATCCCTGGAAACGAAAACAATATTTGAATCAAGGCTAAGAACTTTATAACCCTTTTTATCAAAAGAGTAACCAAGATAAATACATTCATCAGCTCTTTCAGAAAATTTATCAGAATTATTTAATTTAGTGGAAAAACATAAACAACCAAAAACCCTAAGTTTATAAAAAACAGGAGCATTATTATAAGTAAGCTCATAAGGAGAAGCACCATTTAAAACAAAGGTAGGAGTTCTATTAATCAAGAAAACAGAAGTTAAAATTGTTTCTCCCCAATATTTAAGAGGTAAACTAGATTGAAACATTAAAGATCTAGCAACATTTAAATTATGCCTATGCTTCCTCTCCACAACTTCATTTTGTTGTGGAGTATGAACTCAAAATGTCTGATGTAACACACCTTTTGACTCCAACAAGTGTCTCATTCTATGGTTTAAAAATTCAGTTCCATTATCTAACCTAACAGTTTTTATTATAACACCAAACTCATTAAGTAGAATATTAAAGAAAATAAGAATACAATAATAAACTTCATCTTTTGACTTTAACGTATACACCTAAGTTGCCCTAGTGTAATCATCAACAGTGGTCAAGAAATACCTAAATCCTTTTGAAGTTTTCACTATATAAGGTCCCCATACATCTAGATGAATTAACTCATCAATTTTAGAAGTAACATGTTGACTAATAGGGAAGCATTATCTTGTTTGTTTAGCTTTATGACATACATCACAAGGTGGCAGAACTTCATTACTAAATTTAAGTTTGTTTTTTAAGGAACCCAAAGCTTGATCAGGGGGATGGCCAAGTATGTTGTGCCAAGTTAGTTTAGATACACAACAAATAGAAAAAGAGTTAACAATACTAGACAAATTACCTGAAGGTACATTATTTATGTAATAGAGACCTCCAAATTCTCTACCATTCCCCACAATATCCTTTGATTGTAAACCCTAAATTTTACAACCATGTTCATTAAAAATAACCTCAAAATTACTGTCTTTGTAAACTTTGTGGATAGATAACAAGTTGACATTTAATGTCAGGAACATAAAATACATCAAACAAAGTTAATGAATTAGATAAGTTCATATTACCAATTTTATTAATTTTAGCTGAAGTACCATTAGGCTGACTAACAAGAAGGTCTAATTTAGACACATCCATAGTGTCATGAAGAAGGTACTCAGACGCAATCATATGTTGATTAGCTCCCGAGTCAACAATCCATTTTTGAAAATTTATAAATGAATTAAAGACTTAAAACAAGCAAGTACCTGCCATGTTAGCACTAGTAGATTCTTCCTCATGAATTTGCCTATCACCAATCAGTTGTAACAAAATTAATATATTGATCCTTAGTAAGCTGATGAAACTTAGAATCTCCAACGGAATCAGAAAGATTAGAAGTATTTGAACTTCCAGAAGAAGTGGTAGTAGAATTGTGTAACGCCCATTTCTGGTGTGTGATATAAATATAAGTATTTTCCTTCTTTAAGAGGAACTCGACGAGTCAGAAGCCCGAATCGTCGAGTAGAGTCAGGACTTGCATGCGTTTTAGTTGGCGACTCGACGAGTCCATTTTCCGGACTCGACGAGTCCGCTTGTCTAGATGAAACCCTAAATCCTAGGGTTTGTACCCTATTTAAACGTCATTATAGCCTCCCACCCCAGTCTCCAGCACCTTTAGAGCATTTCCCCTATAAACCCTAGCCCCCATTGTTGATCTTGAGTGTGTTTGTGCTAGCTTGGAAGCTTTGGAAGAAAAGGGAAGGAAAGAAGATCAAGAGAAGAGAAAGGAGATCCAAGTGCTAGTTTCCATCTGTTTCTCATTCAGGTAATAAAGTTATTACCTTATGTATTCCTCCATTAAACCCTATTTTATGCTTGTTTATGCTTCTCTTGGAATGTTGGTTTGATTCAAACTCGAGATTTGAACTCTCCTTTGGATGGAAACCTTAGATCTGGATTGAACTCCTGCAGATCAACATAGCCACCTTTATGCAAACATAGCCTTGTTCTAAATGTTAAGTGCTTAGTATTGGATGATTTTTGTATTTTAGCCTCATTCTCTTGTGCATGCACGTAAAGTTGGAAACTTTACATGTAAAACTAGCCCTAGAAGCTCAGATCTATGATTTGGAAGCACTGAAATCGACTAGAACCGACTGTATAGTATTAGCATGCATGAGACTCAACGAGTCGTTCTTAGGACTCGACGAGTCGGTTCATGCTCAAGAACAGACTCGACGAGTTGTTCATACGACTCGGCGAGTCACAGACTGGACGTGTTCATATGATGAATGAGAACTCGACGAGTTGTTCATACAACTCGGTGAGTCGGATGAAGTTAGACTCAATGTTAGTATCGAAGAAGAACTCATCGAGTCTTTTCCAAACTCGATGAGTAGAAGCGGATAGAGGATTAGAATGGATGATAGGGACTCGGCGAGTTGGCGGCCCAACTCGGCGAGTTAGCGGCCCAACTCGGCGAGTCTAGTTAACTGAAAGTTGACTTTGACTAGGAAGTTGACTTGACCATGGGTAAATAGTCATTTTACCCTGAGATTAGTTGTCAGTATTTGATTTAGTGTTTATGGGATTTGTAGCCGGGGAGTTCCGGAGCAGCAGTCAGACAGTTTCAGATCTAGCATCTCAGCAGCCAGCGTTATGAGGTGAGTTTCCTTCTAGTAGGAACGAGTCTACGGCCATAATGCCAGCCCGTTTAGTTAGCGGTAGTTTGAACTTCAGTTCGATGCAGTAGTCTAGTGTGCTTGATGTATTTGTGATTCAATAATGTCTTTGTGTTATGTGTTCCGGACTTCGGTCCGATGCAATGTGCAGTGTATGTGTTATGTTAGTAGATATGATTATGTTCAGCCAGTTTCCGGACTTCAGTCCGATGCAGTGGGCAAGGCCCTGGTTAGTTTCCGGACTTTGGTCCGATGCAGTTTCCAGACTTCGGTCCGATGCAGAGGGCAAGGCCCTGGTTAGTTTCCGGACTTTGGTTCGATGCCATATCCGCATTTCGATCCGATGCAGTTTCCGGATTTCGGTCCGATGCAGTAGGCAAGGCCCAGTATGTGCTTTATATGTTATTGTATGGTATGTGGTAGTTTGGGGGAGCTCACTAAGCTTCATGCTTACAGTTTTAGTTTTGGTTTCAGGTACTTCAGCTAGCAAGGGGAAGGGCTCGGGATGATGGTATGACACCTACCACAGTTTTAGCCTGGGAGCTAGACTCTGATATTTTGTCATGATTTGACATCAGTTGTGATATGAGACATATTTTATGATATTTTGAGACACACGACTTATGGTTTTATTATATGATATTTTGATATTATGGTTTTAGTAATGTGTTAAAACAGAAATTTTTGGCTTGTATTTTTGGGATGTTTCAAATTGGTAGAAAATATTTTGCTAAAATTATTCTGGTTATTATATTCATTTCTTTTCTTGAAGTCCTTAGGGCAACCAATTAACTTGTAATAATTTTCTATGTTATGACCTTTAATACCACAGTTTTTACACTGAACAATTTGGTTCTTATTCTTATTAGAATTATTAGAATTAGATATGTTATTACATCTGTTGTTGAATCACTACTAGAAAAAAGGCCTTTTACGACGCTCATTGCGCGTCGTAAAACGCTCAGACGACGCGCAAATGCGTGTCAAGGAAGGCCCTGTCATAAAGAGAGACGACGCGCATTTACGATGCGCGGTTACGACACGCAATGCGTATCAAGGAAGGCCCTGTCATAAAGGAAGACGACACGCATTCGCGTGTCGTAACCTTACGACGCGCGTGTTAATGACACGCAATGCGTATCAAGAAAGCCCCTGTCAAGAAAGGCCATGTCATAAATGAAGATGACATACATTTTTGCGTATCGTAAATTTAAATGTTTAAAAAAAATAAATTTATATATTTATTAATTTTTAAATTAAATTTTCATTTAATTTCTTATAACAAAAATAAAATACCATATACAAAAAATACAATCCATTGCATAATATAAAATAAATTGCACAAATTATAATGTCATACAAAAAATCATTCAAATGTTAAACAAAAATAATACATTGCTAACATGTGTTATACATTCCTATAAAACTAACAAATAATCATACAACTCTGTTTCTTACTGGAAAGGAAAGCCAAACATGATTACAAGCCTCCCTTAATCTTGAACTTCGCCACCACCGACGTAAGAAAAAAACTGCGTATAAATATCAAAAAACAAGATATGAGCCAATCATTCTATGACTCAAGGAAAAATATCATTAGAGAAATGTGAAAAAAATATGAAACAAATGAATGAAAGTGCATTACTATTTCTTTAATACATACTGCATAGAGTAAGACTTGGACACCATCTATAGTTTTGAAGGACATTGATGTCTCCCTATGCTGCACATATTAAAAATAAAAAAGAACAAAATTAAGTAACATATGGATTCATATATCTATGAATTGTATTGTAAATTGTAAATTAAATAAATAAGCATTAAGCATACATACCACTACAGATGCAATGCCAGGAAAAAGGCCTGAGCATATAATGGCGCTAACCGATGATTGATTATGACTTAATCTGTTGCTAATCCCCGATTTAGTCTCAAGTAATTGAGCATCTTTTAAAATATGGATAAACGATTCCTTAAAGAATGTATAGCTTGAAGTGTTTGAGCATAAAGGAAATTCCTCCAGCAATATTTATAAGCATATCCTTCTCTTTCAGCTTCTTTCCATCCTTCATATTCACACACAAGTGCCATATGATCATTGTAATCCTTTGCAGAAAATATTGATTTTGTTGTACTAGCTTGCTGAAATAGACATACAAAAGATATCAGGAAAAGACCAAAATGCACTTGTGTGAAAGTAGCTGGATTACTCACGTCTTTGTTCTCTTGAGGCAAAAGAAAATGATCCCTGACACTAAGTCCAGCAACAATTGTAAGAATATGATCAAAGCAACGAATATGGTCAGGTGCTTAAAAGGAGAAATCAGAAACTAAAGGCGAGTGTATGCTCTCAATATGTGAATCCAGTTGCTTCAGTGTTTTGCTTTTTATGTGTCTGTGACCTCTTCCCCCTTTTAAAAATAAGGAAATGAAGTCAGGTTGGAATGTGAAATTTTGTAGGAGGCACAGGTGGCATCCTATGTAAGTGTTTGTGTAGTTGTAGTCTGATCTATTTCAATTACTGATAAAATAAAGAAACTAAAAAATTCAAGTAATACATCACGAAGAACAACAACCCACCTCTATTTTGGCGATTTTGTTTCAAACGAAAGATGAAGATGGTGATGAAATATTTCTAAAACCAAAAATGGAGATAGTGGGGGTGGTGGAGGAGGAGAAATATACGTATTTCTTGCTAATTGATGATGAGAATGGTGGACAAAGATAAAAGAGATGAAGGGTAATTTAGGAACTTTTGAACTGATGAACCCTACAAAGAAGATGTAAAAAAAAAGGAAAGAAAAAGACGGAAGAAAGAGGCAGGGAGAACTGAGAAGAAAGCAGCTTCTTCAACCGATGAAAATGAAGGGTGTATTGGGAAAGCTATCAGACACCAATTCATGCCAACCAACATATGATTTGTTCACAATTGCCTATGATAAATATTGGAAGACTATCTTATATACTAAAACAAAACTTTTAAGGTTATGGAGGAAAGAAGTAATGGTCACCTGACTAGAAAATACGGTATTTGGTACAACCATAGGAGTATTGTCTGCGGTAAGCAGTGAGGTGCTTATGACTCCCATCCTAATAGCTTTACCTTTCATAGATCCAACCTGCACCCAACAAACTATATATATATATATATATATATATATATATATATATATATATATATATATATATATATAATATAATAACAAATTCATAAAAGATTAAATCAATCACAAAAAACTTAAAATTACATATATATACCCTCTGTTGTATGATGGGAGCTGTTGTTTTGCAGCTGTTGTTTCATGACCAAGAAACACATACATGTCTCATGATATTATACCCTCTGTTTTGTCGTGTCTTCAGGGTTTAGAACCAGCGAGTGGAGGGCCATGACAATTGGCCAAGTGGTAATGATGTCTATATGTTTTGCTTGAGTATGGCTAAAACCCCCATTTTGATTCCGCCACAACCACCACACAAGCTAGTGACCAGTTCACTTGGAAAGTAAAAACGATAATAAGACTATATCTCCATCAATATATTTGTAATTACTCATTTAAAAAAGAATACCTCTGAGTCAACAAAATAGAAGGAATCATCCTCATTATGATAAAACAAAGCAGCAGGGTGAATTATTTTGGAAGATTCAAAATCTCCATCTTCAAATCCAAGTGAAGATCCAATCTGAAATATATATATATATATATATATATATATATATATATATATATATATATATATATATATATATATATATATATATATTTATATTATTATCATAAGCATTTAGCTACTCAAAATTGAAATGCTATGTGAATTACAAATGGAACTCCTGATAATTACCATTAACAAAACATAGTATATTTGATAATTACCATCAGGATCAACAATCCCATCCATTTGAAGTGCATCTGAGTTTGCCAAATCTGAATTTGAAGGTGTAATGGCTAAGATTATACAACATGGCTGCATAATGTAGGAGAGTATCATTTCACGGAACACAGTAGAGAAGGGACCTGGACATGATGATAAAACAAATTAGTCAAAACTATGAGTAAATTAACCTAATCACTGCATATAACCTACCCACAATGTTTTTCACCGGAAGTGGACCCCTGCACCATCACATCACAAAAATCATAAGGATTGTAATCTTGATACAGGACCAGAACTGTAGCCAAATTCCTACAAGATTATTGATACAAGACAATGAGCAAACAACAAAACACAGAACTAATCAAAGATACTTATAATCAAGAAGTGAAATCGCACCTGAAGAATGGGAGGAGCCTTGAAGATCACAGTATCTGAAACTTCTGGCTTCCGAAAGATGTATGAAACCTAAATCAATAACAGGCAAAAACTCAAAATCTTGCATACAATCACTATGTGAATTGAAAAGCCAAAATGGTGAAATTGGAAACCATCATTCATATAGTGTGTAATAAGGTTAGAATTGGGATTATACCTTTTCGGCCATTATGCAATCACCCACATCAAGGGTAGGGCTCATGGATGCAGAGGGAATGGATCTTGGTTCAGCCAATTGTGATCGGAATAAGATACTGACACTCAAAGCGGTGAAGGCAGCCTTAGCATCATCGGAGCAAACACTTAATAGTTTTGAAAACCAATTCTTCCTCTCAACGATGATTTTGGTACTTGCAACATTGCAGGTTTTCACGCAATCAGTAGTAGTCTGATTGGACTTCATCGAGCTAGTACCGCCTTTATCAACCTCCGTACTGTTAATCTCGTTACATGGGAGCCACTTCCACCCTTGGAAAAACAGAATCATGGAAGACGCCTTCAACGGCGAAATCCCAAAAACCCCAGAACCACCACCAACGCCACCACCGGTAGCCGTTTACTTTACCAACGAGATCAATCCAACAACGAGGGGAGAAGGTTTGGAGGAGGTCTCAACGCCAAGAAAATCACATGCGAGAGTGGCATACGCCGAAACCGAACACCTTGAACCCGCCGTTGCTGCCGGACCGTACCCGGCGATGGGATCTCAGTCGGGATTCTGGAATATACGAGGACGAGAAAAAACCTCGTGAAAAATTCGGCATGTATTGGATTTTCCGGAGGCGGTGGCTAGGTTTTGGGCCACGTAGTCGGAGTAAGAAACAGTGAATCTGATCGCCATACACGCAATTTTGATTAACAACAAAAAGATTTGGAAAATTGCTTCTTCGGTGATCAACTGTTGTGACGTGAAAAGAAAACTCACAAAGAAAGAGATCCCATTGAAAATGAAGAAATCAGTGAGATTAGGAGGGTGGGGTGGAATCGAAGGGAAGAATCGGGAGCTGAAAATTGGGGAAAATGATGAAATCGAAAAACCCCAAAGCTGAAAACAACCTGAGATTTCCTCCGGGAAGCGATGGAGAGATCTCAAGGGTGTGGAGACGAAAGAGACTTCCGGTGAAATACATTGTGGGTAGGTCTATGTTCAAAATTGATAGACTTTTTTTTTAAAAATTGATAGGGGGTTGTGATTCTTTAGGCTTCAAAATTGATAGATTTTTTTTCGATTCTTTCAAGTTTGAATCAGAAAATGAGAAAGAGTTAGGGAAATCAAGAGTGCAACGCTCGTCCTTGTTAGGTTGAAGATGAAAGATAGATAGAAGATAGAAAAAAAAGGGCGGGCTTTCAAAATTTTGGGGATTTCATTTCCCCCCTTGTATACTAAAAGCGCGTTTCATTAAAATTATAAAGCGACAGGTACAGACGACGCGCGTTTTAGATAAAGCGCCCTCCGTGTTTTTAATTTTTTTTCTTGAGACACTACATTAAGGGCACGCAATAAAGCGTGACGTAAATCCTTAAATTTTTTGGAGAGATGACACTATTTTAAGAGCACGTCCTTTTGCGTATCGTTAATTATCGCGTGTCGTAAAAAGCGCGTCATTAAAGGTCTTTTTTCTAGTAGTGAATACAACAGAATGAGATTTAGACACAAACTAAGATGACCAAAGAGAAGACAAAGAACTATTTCTTTGAAGAGACTATTCTCTTGACACAATGGAAAAAGCATTTTTGACATTAGCTAAGGGTTCCATCAATAAAATATGACTTTTGACTTACTTATATGAATCATCAAGCCTAAAAAGAAACTGCATAAGTTTCATCAGATTAGAATGATCTTTGAGTTTAATAGAAGCTTCACAAGTACACTCAGTGAAACTAGTAAGACCATCAAATTATTTCCATAAGGAATCAAGCTTATTGAAGTAATATGATAAAGAGATTCCATTTTATTTAAAAGAATTGATCTGTTGGTGAATATTAAACACAATAGAACCATCATATTTATTATATGTTTCAAGAAGATTTTTCCATATATCCTCAACAACCTTAGAATAAGCTTGACTCTGATAGATAGAATCAGAAATAGAAGACAGAAGCCAAGAACAAACAACAACATTAACCCTATCCCATTTAGACTTTTTTAACCCATCAACATCATTCATTTTCAAAGGTCTATCAACAAATCCAAGTTTGTTCCTAGTCTTAAGAGCCTTAGAAATAGAGCTTCTCCACAGTCTAAAATTTTCAGTTAACTTTGTGGTGACAGTTTAAGTAACAAAATTATCAGATGGGTGAATGAAGAGAGGATCATCAAAACTAACTTGATCATCCTTTCCACTCCCACCAGGTGGATCCGTAGGATCACCAACCATAAAGATAGACAAAGAAGATGAACAAGCATGAAGTAATAAAGAAAACATACATCTGCACTGATCTTAAGTCTATATGGTCACCACGTATGTTTGGGCCCAAGACAACTAGTATAGAGCTAAGGAAAATCAATCAAATATAAAAGAAACAACAAAAAAATAACTAGTGTACACAAGAAAACCAGGATCTCCTAGAATAGAACAATATCAAAAGAGAGAGGAATAAGAAGATCCTCACATAGCTATCGAGAAATAGTCAAATAGAAATAACGTGTCATTTGTCTTTGTCTATTTCCTACTAGGGTTTATCGGTGACAAAATCCGACCCCTAGAGAGTTATTTCAGATTAGGAGATTGATCGACGATTGAAAATGATCCAGGCGATGAGACTTCAAAAGAATCACCACAACAAGACAACAATAATCCGCAAGATTATAAACAACCTCGCAGTACTAGGATCTAAAGAGAAATCAGAATACATATATTCGTTTTGATTTAAAGGAGTAACAACGGAAACCCTAAATCGAAATGAATAACCAAAGAAGTCACATTTGAAGTAACAAAACTAAGGATTCAGAATTGAAACCCTATATCGAACAACAACAGTGACGATCTAACCAAAAAACAAAAGAAACAAGGAGAGGATTCAAATAATACGTTCTTAAACTGACGATCGAGTGAAGAAATCACCAAGGAGCGTCAAAATAGAAGAATCGGAGCCTGATAGCTTTGACACCATCTAAAAAATGTAAACAACTCAAGAACGTCCCAACATCATCATTTCATTCACTATGAAACAAATGGTTTACGTCAAAAGAATACATCAAAAAACCTCACTACATATCACACTCACACTCATATTACACAAGGACTAGAGATATGTTGTAACATCCATAAAATTTATGAAAATTTAAAACTTTTTCAAGCATCCAAAAACCATTACTTATTACAAAATATTTTCAAAATAGTTTCATATCATAGTATCCCATAAATCAAAATCATAAAATGTGAGGAAGTACATGATCAAGCCTTAGCCTTCCCGCGATCATCCGAAGTACCTGAAACAAAATCCAAAACTGTAAGCCCGAAGCTTAGTGAGTTCCCCCAAAATACCAACGCCATACAAACCAGAATAATATCAAAACAAACAGGATGCATATAGAGTCTTCAGTATGACTGGACCACCCTCGTCAGGCCTTCAGTATATATGGCCCACTCTCAGAACCTTCAGCATGTCTGGTCCGCCCTACTAGGCCTTCAACCTGTCTGGACCATTCTCTGAGCCTTCGGCCTGACTGGTATGCCCCGATGGGCCTTCAGTATATCCGGCCCGCCCTAGGTCTGTTGGCCTAAGGCATAAAGCTGGACCACCTCAACCCACGGGAAATCACACAATCAACACATAATATCATACGCTAGCTAGCATGTACAAACAGTCAGATAGATATAACAGATCACTAATCATAACATCATCCTATATACCAGAATAGCGACCTAACAGGTCACTAAACATAGCATTATCCAATATACCAAGATACAGATCTAATAGATCACTAAGCATATCATCCTGCGATAACCAGGATAACAATCCAAAAAGGTCCGACCTTGGTACCTTTGACCCTGTTGGCATAGTGATGAAATTCACCTCACAAGTAGTGTTGAACCGATAAAAATCGAATTGTTGGCATAGTGATAAAATTCACCTCACAAGTAGTGTTGAACCGATAAAATCGAATCCCAACTCATAGCTCCAAACTCAACTGCTTGTAACCACCATATGACTAATTCCAATAAAATCCAAAATTACCACAATACCCTCAGAAGTCAAACTTGGTCAACCATGGTGAAAGTCAAAGTCAACAGTCAAGGTCAACAGTCTATGTTGACCCAACACGTCGAGTGCAGCTAGTAAAGAAAACTGGGAAAAACCCTAACTAACTCGTCAGGTTATCTTATCAACTCGCCGAGTTCACTCATCATCCAGTAAGCGGGAAAACCATATCAACTCGATGAGTTGGCTAAGCAACTCGTTGAGTTTTCCTGTCTTAACGTACTCAGCCCCTTCCAGACGAACTCAAGGCCCCAAACTACAGATCTAGCCTCTTAGGACTGAGATACCACATAAAGTTGCAAACTTTACGTGCATGCAAGGCATCAAAGGTAAATTGAGCATTGATGATTATGCTACTACATTTACCAAAAATATGAAGTTATTTCCATACCTAGTGCCAACTAAACTCTCAAAAATTGAGAGGTTCGCAAATGGACTGCCTGCCGACTTTAGCCCAATAGTCAAGATAGCAACTACTTTGAAGATAGCAGTTCGAGCAGCTAAAAATGTGGAGACCCAGTTAAAGGAAAGGGGTCTAGAGAGAATCGAGGTGGGTGAGAAAAGAAAGATTGAAGGATCCTCAAGGTCCGATGAGAAGATAAAATTTTCGAAGTCTGATTCAAAGAAGCTCGAAGAAGGAGCACAATGGTGTGACAAGTGCAAAAGGAAGCACATTGGGGAATGCTCTATAGAAATGACCTGCTTTAAATGCAGGAAGACTAGTCATTACGCCAGCAAATGCCAAACCAAAAGAGAAGCCTGCTTTAAGTGTGGTGAAGAAGGTCACTTCAAGAAAAACTGCCTAATAAGAGAAGAGGCTACAAGGACAAATGTACCACCAAAGCCACGGGCATTTCACATGATCCTCGATGAAGTAGAAAACAACGCGAGGATTCAAGGATGAAGACTTCATATATGTATAAAGTCTGTATCAGGAAGTGTAGCCTACTAGAGGCATAGTATAGGGTGAACTTGAACCTTTGTGTAATCGTTTCAAGAAATAATATAAACCCTAGTTTTGCTAACTGATGTGTTGAATGATTGTGTGATTTTTCTTGTATGATGACTTGGTCGACTGCGGGACAATACTTGGGAAGAGTATGAGTAGGTGTGAAAGGTAGTAGATGCATATACTACCGGAAGCACAGGACTCGCACTTGGATCAGGGAAAGTCACAAGGTTACCAAGAAGCTAGTAATTGATTCCATTTTATTCGAGTATGTCATTACCCTTGTTTCGATAATGACTAGTAGGATGATTGTTATTCCGACCCTAGTGGTCATATTCAAATTTAGTCCAACTACGGTGAGTATGTTACGGGGTTCAGAGAACCAGGTTCGATGTAACATTTGACGTGAGTCGGAAGATTGAAATCGATGCGATCAATTGTATCGCGCTCGTTATTAATGAAGTTTGTAGCTAGAAAAGCTATATGTTAAATGTGGTTATATCACATTAGAATATGAAGGAAGGGATATTCCATTTTGGAATTTAACTCTAAAGGACCTGAGTCTAAGTGTTGCATCATGCGATGAGAGGTAATTATAGCACAACCCATCGGTCTGTTGCAATAGATAAAGGAAAGTATTTATCCTAAGAAGAGGAAGGAGTATACAATAAGGATTTATTTGGTAACTCGAAGGTTACGATGGAAAGTATAACATAGTACGATAAGTAGATGCACGATTGGACATCGTCTACGGTCAAGAAAGCCATAGAGTTAAATACTCTTTCGAGGAAACATAGAAGTTACGGTTATTACCTAGGATGAAGAAATAACGTGTGGAATCATTATGCAAGTCCTATTTCGTTGATGATTCCGAGACGTAATCATCCTAAGGGGGAGATAATTGTAACGTCCGTAGATCAGGGCTAGTCTATTTAGAGATGATAAGCATCAAAAATGACTTTTTGATAGAAGATTATTTAGGATTAATAATCTTAACTAAGTTTTAGTATATGTTACAAGGATTCCGTACATATAAAGAACATTGAAATCCGAGTTATAACAAAGAAGTTATGACCTGTCGAAGTTTCGCGACAGAACTTGGACGACGTTGAATGACATAAAAAGTGAATTTACGTTAGAGCGATATTTAGCCTTAGTGATATAAACTAAATTCGTAGAGTTCTTTAAACCGAGAGCGTGCATAAAAAGAACGCCCAAATCTGAATTCGTATGAGGAAGTTATGATTTTTCTAAGTTTCAGCTTAGCAGTATGCAACTCGAAGTTTGATTTGAGATCGAGTGAGTATTAGCCGAAGTAATCTAAACGAGAATCGAAGATCTCGTCAATAGTAGTGCAACGGAAGAAAGACAGACGAAAACGGACGTCGGATGAAGAAGTTATGAATTTATAACGGAGTTTTCCTGTCTCGGCCTACTAAAAAGTAAATAATAAAAATAAAGTCAAAATTAGCCGACGGAGTCTAAACGAAAGTTGTAGAGCGTAGTCTCACCTACGTGGGGATATAAATAACGTCAAAAACGGAGCTCGTATGAGGAGGATACAAATTTTTGAAGTTTATTAAATAATTAAAGTATTTAATTTAAATATAAATTCGGATATTATCCGAAGGAGGAGGAGTCAGCGGGATTATCCGGGTTACGCCCAGCGTACCTGGATTTATGCCCAACGTAAATCGAAGATCCAACCCCCTATAAAAGGAAGTCGTTGCCGAGTTCTTTGCTCATTTTCTCTTCTTTCTCTCTCATTTTTACCTCGTTTTGCGTGCAAGTTATACTTCGAAGCTCGAGTATCATTCTCGAGCCTCGAAGCCCCGAAGATCCGAGAAGTGCATTTCCCAATCCGATGCTTTGCCCGCGAGAAGCCAATTTTTGTGAAGATCTTCCAGATCTACTGAAGAATACTACTTCTACAAGCCGTAGTGCTGTCCTATCATCTTCTGATCAAGTGAGTGTATATTTACTTTCTTCTAACACATAAGTATGAAGTATTTGCTATGAAATACATGCTATGTGTTATATATTGTTATTTATTTGAGATGTTGGTGGAATGGATGAACTATATAGGTTTTAATGAGTTAAACTGTATATGTATTTTGTAACTACAAATATGTTGGGTAGGACATGGGTAGATGAGATCCGTGAGTATGGATCAGATCAAGAGGCTAGTTTTAGATCCGTGAGTATGGATTAGACCAAGAGGTTAGTTTTAGATCTGGGAGTATGGATCAGGTAAAGAGATAAAACTTTTTATTAGTCCGGGAGTATGGATTAAGACTAAGTTAATTGTCCCTTGTCCGGGAGTATGGATTGGGCATAGTTATTGATCCAGGAGTATGGATTGAATCAGGATTAAGGTATAGTTAATTGTCCCTATTTCGAGAGTATGGATTGGGTATAATTATTGATCTGGGAGTATGGATCAGATCACGAGGTTAGTTTTAGATCCGTGAGTATGGATCGGGTAGTTTTAGATCCGTGAGTATGGATCAGGGGAAAATGTTAGTTTTAGATCCGTGAGTATGGATCAGGTAAAAAGGTTAGTTTTAGATCCATGAGTATGGATCGGGTGAAGAGGATAGTTTTAGATCCGTGAGTAGGGATCAGGTAAAGAGGAAAATTTTAGATACGAGAGTTTAGATCGTGTCGTTGTGAGGATTGATGGGGTGGGATAAGAGTTGCCTTTATATGGTGAAATTGTACAAGTTTGAATGTTCTATATATATAAATATATGATATAACATTGTGGGATGAAAACCCTATATACTCACCAGGCTCCCAAGCCAAATCCACTCAGTTTTCTTTGTATCACAAGTATCAATACGAAGACATATTTCACTGAGAGATTAAAGGAGATGTAAATCACTAGTGTAAATAAATATATGTTCTATTTATGCTTATGTGTCTGTATCGGAACATGACATCCCGAGATTTTGTTATATAATGAAAATACATTTCTTTAAGAAATTATTTTAATATTAAAATTTAGTTTATATATGATTACACTTTAGGTTTGATATTTATTTAATCTTATTAACCAACTTATAATTATTATTAGAAAGAAATTGAAAAGTCATTGGAGTTTCAAATGAATGTGGTGAAAGGAAAAATGCAGAGGAGTTTCAAATAAATGTGGTGAATGGAAAAATGAGTTAAAAAAAACAAAACTTTATAAGTAGAAGTAAATATATTATTTTAAAATTTAGTTTATATATGATTACACTTTAGGTTTGATATTTATTTAACCTTTTTAACCAACTTATAATTATTATTAGAAAGAACTTGAAAAGTTACTAGAGTTTTAAATGAATGTTGTGAAAGGAAAAATGCATGGGAGTTTCAAATGAATGTGGTGAAAGGAAAAATGTTTCTTTTATAATATAACTATGCGAATGCCTGCGCGTTGCGCATAAGCATCTATATAGCTGAAATCTTTACAAATATATATAATTTTTTAAATATAACACTAATGTTGTTTCTAAATTTGATATAATATTTGTATACTAAGTTGATATAATATATTGATTATTTTGAATTATATGATAATATATACATCTATTAAAATTGCATAATCTCAATCTTTTGAATGACCTCTACCCATTGGTTACTCATAAATAAAATTAAATATGATATGCAGTTTAATGTTATTTATACTTGTTGTTATTGTTAATTAAGAATTTAAATTTATTTCTTTAACGTTTTAATTTCTATCATTGTAATTATTTAAAACATCAAAACAATTTTTTTTAAAGGTAACAATATAATCATTTATATAGAGTTGTTTTTAACTATTGTTATTGGAAGTTATTTTAAACTACTTATTTCAAACTTTTAACGATTATAAAAATATCTTTAAGAAATATTTTAGTTAAATTGATATTACAATTTAGATTTTGCATTTAGCACTACAATTTATCACTTTTAACCATTTACAAAATATTCATTGGGTTATTTAAGTGGAACTAAAATTTATACTGTAGTTGACCCTATAATGTTATACTGTATTTAAATTAAGAATTTAAGTATTTTGTCCAAACTGTTCAAAAGTTGTAGCTTTAAATTGATAATGGTTTACATATAACAACATATTAAATCTAATAAATTAAGTATAATATATTAAAAGTTAAAGACATAGCTTTGTAATTAGAAGTAAATATTAGTTTATTTATGATTACTCTTTAGGTTTGATACTTATTTAACCTTATCAACCAACTTACAATTATTATTAGAAAAACACTACAATTTATCATATTTAACTATATATAAAATATTTTTTGGGTTGTTTAAGTTGAACTAAAATTTATATTTAAGTTGATCATGTAAGGTTATATTTAAATTAAGAATTTAAGTATTTTATACAAATTGCTCAAAAATTGTAGCTTTAAAATGATAATGGTTTACATACACCAACATATTAGACCTAATAAATTAAGTATAATATGTTAAAAGTTTAAAACATAAGTTTATAAGTAAAAGAAAATATATTCTTTTAATATTGAAATTTAGTTTATATATATTTACACCTTAGGTTCTATATTTATTTAACCTTATCAACTAACTTATAATCATTATTAGAAAGAAAATGAAAAGTCATGAGAGTTTCAAATTAATGTGGTAAAAGGAAAAATGAATAGGAGTTTCAAATGAATGTGGTGAAAGGAAAAATGCTTCCTTTATAAGTATACTAGGCGAACGCTAGCATGTTGCGCAGAAACACCTATATAGTTGAAGTATTTACAAATATATGATTTTTTAAATATAACAGTAACGTTGTTGTTAAATTTGATATAATAATTTGTATATACTAAATTGATATAATATACTGATTATTTTGAATTATATGATAATATATACATTTATTATAACTTCATAATCTCAATCGTTTAAATGACTTTTACCCGCGAGTTACACATGAATAAAATTAAATATAATATATGATTTGATGTTATTTATAGTTGTTTTTATTGTTAATTAAGTTTTTAAAACTTATTTGCTTAAGGTTTTAGTTTCTATCATTATAATTATTTAAAACATCAAACATTGTTTTTTTTTTTTATTTTAAAGCTAACAATATAATCATTTATATAGATTTGTTTTTAACTATTGTTATAAGTTATTTTAAGCTACTAATTTGAAAACTTTTAACGATTATAAAAATATATTTAACAAATAATTTAGTTAAATTGAAATTACAATTTAGTTTTTGCTTTTATCACTATAATTTATCACTTTTAACTATTTACAAAGTATTCTTTAGTTTTTTTAAATGGAACTGAAATTTATATTTGAGTTGACATTGTAATGTGAAAAAACACCTATATAGTTGAAGTCTTTACAAATATATATTTTTTTAAAATATAACACTAACGTTGTTGTTAAATTTGATATAATAATTCGTATATTAATTTGATATAATATATTGATTATTTTGAATTATATGATAATATATAAATCTATTATAACGTCATAATCTCAGTCGTTTGAATGACTTCTACTCGCGAGTTACACATCAATGTTTTAATTTCTATTATTATAATTATTTAAAATATCAAACATTAGTTTTTGATTTTAAAGGTAACAATATAATCATTTATATAGAGTTGTTTCTAACTATTGTTATTATAAGTTATTTTAAGTTACTTATTTGATATATATATATATATATATATATATATATATATATATATATATATATATATATATATATATATATATATATATGAAATATTTTAGTTAAACTAATATTACAATTTAGTTTTTGCATTTATCACTATAATTTATCACTTTTAACTTTTTACAAAATATCATTTGGTTTTTTTTAGTGGAACTGAAATTTATATTTAAGTTGACATTGTAATTTTATATTTAAATTAACAATTTAAATATTTTGTCCAAACTGTTCAAAAATTGTAGCTTTAAATTGATAATGGTTTACATGCAACAACATTTTAAATCTAATAAATTAAGTATAATATGTTAAAATTTAAAGATATAACTTTATAAATAGAAGTAAAGATATTATTTTAAAATTGAAATTTAGTCTATTTATGATTACACTTTAGGTTTGATATTTATTTAACCTTATTAACCAACTTACAATCATTATTAGAAAGACACTACAATTTATTACTTTTAACTATTTATAAAATAATCTTTGGGTTGTTTAAGTTAAATAAAATTTATATTTAAGTTGATCCTATAAAGTTATATTTTAATTAATAATTTAAGTATTTTATACAAATTGTTCAAAAATTATACCTTTAAAATGATAATGGTTTACATCCAACAATATATTAAAACTAATAAATTAATTATAATATGTTAAAAGTTAAAAAGCATAATTTTATAAGTAGAATTAAAGATATTATTTTAATATTGAAATTTAGTTTATATATGAATACACTTTAGATTTGATATTTATTTAACCTAATTACCAAATTATAATTATTATTATAAAGAAATTGAAAAGTCATGAGAGTTTCAAATGAATGTGGTGAAAGGAAAAATAATGGGGGTTTCAAATGCATGAGATTCAAGAAAAAATATTAGCTTTATAAGTATGTATGATAATGATAATGATAATAATGGTATAATGATAATGACTAAGTGAATACCTGCGCGTTGCGCTGAAGCATCTAAATAACTGAAATCTTTACATGTTTTTTTTAAATATTACAATAATGTTATTGTTAAATTTGATATAATAATTCGTATACTAAGAAGATATAATATATTGATTATTTTGAAGAGTAAATTACACGAATGGTCCCTATGGTTTGGGGTGATTTGCGCTCTTGGTCCCTAACTTATTTTCTTAACTCGGAAGGTCCCTACTATTTGTATTTGTTACGTGCTTTGTCCCTACTGTTTGTTTTTGTTACCCGTTTGGTCTCTGTCTTACCTAAAACGACTATTATTTAAATACGAAAAAATTATGGGTTAGGTAAGGTAAGGTGAATGGATGGGGTTGGAGGTGTGTTTATTTAAATAAATTAAAAAATCAAGGGCAACTAGTCTTTTTAGGTAAGACAGGGACCAAGTGTGTAACAAAAACAAATAGTAGGGACTTTCCGAGTTAAAAAAAAAAGTCAGGGACCAAACACGCAAATTACTCTAAACCATAGAACCATTCATGTAATTTGATCTATTTTGAATTATATGATAATATATACATCCACTAAAACTGCATAATCTTAAACATTATTTTTTGATATTAAAGGTAACAATATAATCATTTATATAGAGTTATTTTTAACTATTGTTATTATAAGTTATTTTAAACTACTTATTTGAATTTTTTTAACGATTATAAAAATATATTTAGGAAATATTTTAGTTAAACTGATATTACAATTTAGTTTTTGCATTTATCACTATAATTTATCACTTTTAATTATTTATAAAATATTATTTGATTTTTTTAGTGGAACTGAAATTTATATTTAAGTTGACACTGTAATGTTATATTAAATTAACAATTTAAGTATTTTATCCAAATTTTTCAAAAGTTGCAGCTTTAAACTAATAATGGTTTACATGCAACAACATTTTAAATCTATTAAATTTGGTATAGTATGTTAAAATTTAAAGACATAACTTTATAAATAAAAGTACAAGATCTTATTTTAGAATTGAAATTTAGTCTATTTATGATTACACTTTAGGTTTGATATTTATTCAACCTTATTAACCAACTTACAATCATTATTAGAAATACACTACAATTTATCACTTTTAACGATTTATAAAATAATCTTTGGGTTGTTTAAGTTAAATAAAATTTATATTTAAGTTGAGCCTATAATTTTATATTTTAATTAATAATTTAAGTATTTTATACAAATTGTTCAAAAATTATACATTTAAAATGATAATGGTTTACATTCAACAATATATTAAAGCTAATAAATTAAGTATAATATGTTAAAAGTTAAAAAACATAATTTTATAAATAGAAGTAAAGATATTATTTTAACATTGAAATTTAGTTTATATATGATTACACTTTAGATTTGATATTGCATTTTTTCTTGAACCACATTCATTTGAAAGTCTCATGGATTTTGTAACATCCCAAAATACAACTCAATTATATATATATATATATATATATATATATATATATATATATATATATATATATATATATATAATAATATCATATACTGAACGTCATATCATAAATCCATACGTCAAATATCTCAAACCATAATAAAATGTCGTGATACAACTGTATCAAATCAAACTAAGTATGAAAACAATCTCCCAGGACAAAAACTGAAGTTGTGGTGTGTGCGATGCCATCATCCCGAGCTCTTCCCTTTACTTGCGGAAGTACCTGAAACCAAAACTGAAACTGTAAGCACGAAACTTAGTGAGCTTCCCCAAATTGCCATATACCATACAAACATAAAACAACCACTGGGTCTTGCCCACTGCATCGGACCAGAGTCCGTAAACTGCATCGGACCGAAGTCCGGAACTAACCAGGGCCTTCCCCTCTGCATCGGACCGAAGTCCAGAACTACTGAGGCCTTGCCTCCTGCATCGGACCGAAATCCGGAACTAACTGCATCGGATCGAAGTCCGGTACTGACTGCATCGGACAGAAGTCCGGAACTACTGAACATAGCATAGCATAAACATATCAACTAACACAACAACACATACTACATACTACTTCGAGCCATAACCCGGAACACATAACACACAAACATGTCTGAGCCACGAAGGCGTCAAACATACTAACTACTACATCGTACCGAGGTCCGGAATCTACTGCTAGCTAAATGGGTCGGCATTGTGGCCTTAGACCCGTTCCTACTGGAAGGAAACTCACCTCGTGAACTGGCTGCTGAGTGTATGGCTCTGGAAGCTATCTGCTGCTGCTCCGGTATCTCCCCGACTACAATTCCACAAACACACTCAATCAAATACTAATAACTGCATTGGGGTAAAATGACTCTTTTACCCCTGGCTAAAGTCAACTCTCCCGGTCAAATTCAACTTACAGTTAACCTGACTCGCCGAGTTGGGCCGCCAACTCGCCGAGTCCCTACTCTCACTTCTCAACCCTGTTCGCTACTACTCGTTGAGTATGGCATCAACTCGACAAGTTCCCTTTCGATTCTAGAACTCAGACTATCTGCATTCGATTCGCCGAGTTGTATGAACAACACGACGAGTTGTTCTTGAATCTATGAAGATTGCCTTAGACTCTCCGAGTTGTATGAACAACTCGTCGAGTCCTTCCATTACTAAGTCTGACCTCTGGCTCACTGAGTCCATTCTACTACTCACTGGTCCCCACTCGGAATCACTCAAAAAGGGAAAAATTAGGGACTCGCGGCTCGACTCGCCAAGTCGCATGCATGCAGTTACTAAAAACTCGATTCTGCTTGAATCCAACGCATATAACTTGTAGATCTGGGCTTCTTATGCTAGATTAACACGTAAAGATTCTATCTTTATGTGCCCATAAGCATCCATGAAGATTAAAAGGCTCAAAAGGCATAATAAAGGCTAGATCTAGGGTTCTCATGCAAGGCAACTCGAAAAAGGAAATAGATCAGGGCTCTAAAACTCCTAAATGAACAGATCTAGGGATATCTCAACCCAGCAAGGCATCTATACAACTATAAAGCTTGGAAAATACAGTAAACTAGCCTTAGAGGTGTTCTAATGGAGGTTTTAAGCACAAAACAGAATAATTCCGAGACTCACCTGAATGAACTCTGACTTTGGTTTTGGATCTTTGCTCTATACTTCCTCTTTTTGGTCCTTTCTTCTTCTTCTTCTTCTTCAATCCTTCAAAAATCCACACAAAACACTTTAATCATACAAGGAATGGTTTAGGGTTTCTCACAAGCTCTCTGAGGGTGAAGGAGGTGAGTTGGGGCACATAACATTGCTTAAATAGTGAGCAAACCTGGGGATTTAGGGTTTCTTCCTGGCAGGCGGACTCGCCGAGTCCCGAATATGAACTTGTCGAGTCTCCGACTTACACGTGCTTGAAATCCCATCTCTACTCGACGAGTCGGGCTATAGACTCGCCGAGTCCCTTTTGAAAACTTCTAAATAAATAACATGGAAACAACATACCAGAGACGGGTCGTTACAATTCTCCTTCACTTGACTCAGACTTAGTCCTCGAAGTCTGCTACGGCTGAATCTCCAAATAACTCCGGGTAGTGCTCTCTCATCTCATCCTCAACCTCCCACGTCCACTCAGACCCCTTCCGGTGCTGCCACTGCACCTTCACTAGCTGAATTACCTTGTTCCTCACGGTCTTCGTCTTCCGGTCCAGAATCGCGACCGGCCTCTCAATATAATTCAGGCTGCTATCAACCTGAATATCTTCTAAGGGAACAACTGCTGACTTATCCACCAAACACTTCCTCAACTGAGACACATGGAAAGTGTTGTGGATCTGGCTAAGCTCTGCTAGAAGATCCAACCGATAAGCAACCCGACCCACTCGGGCCAAAACCCTGAAAGGACTAATGAACCTGGGGCCCAGCTTACCCCTCTTCCGAAACCTGATGACACCCTTCCAAGGTGAGACCTTCAGAAGGACCATATCACCTACCCAGAACTCCAAGTTTGAACGCCTCTTGTCGGCGTAGCTCTTCTACCGACTCTGCGTAGTCTACAGTCTACTACGAACCTGCTGAATCAACTCAGTCGTCTTGAGCACCACCTCCGTGCTCCCAATGACTCGCTGACCGACCTCGCCCCAACAAATCGGGGTCCTGCACTTCCTCCCATAAATCATCTCAAAGGGAGGTCGATCAATGCTCGCATGATAACTATTGTTATCTGAAAATTCCGCTAACGGAAGATACGTATCCCAACTACCACCGAAGTCTAGGACACATGCCCGGAGCATGTCCTCGAGAGTATGAATCGTCCTCTCGCTCTGCCTGTCCGTCTAAGGGTGGAAGGCGGTGCTAAAATGGAGACTAGTACCCATCTCGTCGTGAAACCGCTTCCAGAATCTGGATGTAAAACAGACGTCTCGGTCTGACACCACCGATACCGGCACTCCATGACGTGCCACTACCTCGCGCACATAGATATCGGCTAACTTTTCCGCCGATATGCTCTCCTGGATCGGAATGAAATGAGCACTCTTCGTCAACCGATCCACTATTACCCAAATCGAATCTACCCCACGTGCGGTCCTAGGAAGCTTGGTGATAAAATCCATGGTGATGTCCTCCCATTTCCACACGGGAATGTTTAACGGTCGCATCTTACTGTGAGGCCTATGGTGTTCTACCTTGACCTTCCTGCAGGTCAGGCACCTTTCTACATACCAGGCGACATCCCGCTTCATGCAGGGCCACCAGTAATCGGGTCGAAGATCTCTATACATCTTCGTCGCCCCTGGGTGGATAGAAAATCGAGACTTATGAGCCTCGTCCATCAACACCTGCCGTACTCCACCCCCGTACGGTACCCACACTCTCCCATGAAGGGTCAACAACCCCCGACTATCATAATCAAACGAAGCTACTCGGCCCACTATCCTCTCACACTTCTGCCTCTCCTCCTTGAGGCCCTCAACCTGAGCCTCCCTGATCCATTCCAACAATGGAGTAATCACTGTCATCCTCAGGCATAAGTCTCTGATAGGGGCTGTTGTCACCTTGCGGCTCAGGGCATCGTCCACTACGTTGGCCTTCCCTAGATGGTAAAGGATTTCACAATCATAATCCTTCAGCACATCCAACCACCTCCTCTGTCTCATGTTTAGACTCGGTTGATCCATAAGGTACCTGAAACTCTTGTGATCCGTGTAGATGGTACAACGGACCCCATAAAGGTAATGTCTCCAAATATTGAGGGAAAACACCACCGCCCCAACTCTAAATCGTGGGTAGGATAGTTAGCCTCGTGAGGCTTCATCTGTCTCAAGGCGTAAGCTATCACATGCCCTCGCTGCATCAATACTGCTCCCATACTTGTTATTGAGGCATCACAGTAGACTACAAAATCCTTTATTCCCACTGGCAGGGTAAGGATCGGAGCCTCGAACAATCTCTGCCTGAGGGTCTCAAACGCCGCCTGCTGCTCAGGCCCCCAACGAAACACCAGCGACTTCTTGGTCAGTTGGGTGAGCGGTACTGCTATCTTGGAGAAATCCTGAATGAATCTTCTGTAATACCCTGCCAAACCTAGGAAGCTCCAAACCTCGGATGGAGACTTCGGCACCTCCCACTGCATCACAGTCTCTATCTTGGCCGGATCTACCAAAATACCCTTCTGGTTGACGAGGTGACCAAGGAACTGCACCTCACGCAACTAGAACTCGGATTTGGAGAACTCTGCGAAAAGTCTCTCCCTTCTCAAAACTTCTAGCACCTCCCTCAGGTGCTCCTCATGCTACTCCTGAGTCTTGGAATACACCAAGATATAATATATGAATACTATCACAGACTGATCCATCATCGGTCTGCATACGTGATTCATGAGATCCATGAACGCGGCTGGAGCATTAGTGAGCCCAAAAGGCATCACCACGAACTCGAAATGACCATAGCGGGTCCTGAAAGCAGTCTTCTGCACATCTTCGCCTCTTACCTGCATCTGGAGATATCCGGAGCGTAAATCGATCTTGGAGAACCAAGATGCCCCCTGAAGCTGATCAAACAAATCGTCTATCCTCGAGAGGGGGTAACGGTTCTTCACCGTTACCTTATTCAACTCCCGGTAGTCTATACACATACGGTGCGACCCATCCTTCTTCTTCACAAACAGGATCGGCGCTCCCCAAGGTGAACTACTCGGCCGAATAAAACCCTTGTCTAGTAGCTCCTGCAGTTGCGTAGAGAACTCCTGCATCTCAGGGGAGCTAGCTGGTATGGTGCCTTAGCTATCGGAGCTGCACCAGGAATTAGGTCGATCCCAAACTCGACCTGCCTCTCAGGAGGTATTCCCGGTAAATCCTCTGGAAATACATCCGGCAAATCTCGCACCACCGGAACATCGTCAAGTCTCATCTTGCTCTTCTCCCGGGCATCCAAGACATAAGCTACATAACTGACGCAACCCTGCTTAAAATAGCGCCTCGCTCTCGCGGATGAACAAAGAGTTGGTCCGTGCTGTGGCCTCTCGCCCTGAATCACTAACTCTCCCCCACTGGGAGTGTGAACCCTCACTAGCTGCAGCTCGCAATCAATCACCGCCCCATTGGGACTCAACCAATCCATGCCCACTACAACCTTATTCCCTCGTAGGGGAATAGGGACCAAGTCCACCGGAAACTGCTCGTCGAACAACTGAAGAGAACATCCTCTATGCACTCTGGCGACCCTCACGATCCTGTCATCTGCTATCTCGACCTCTAGTGGACAATCCATCTCCCCTGGAGCTCTACTAAATCTCTTGCTCAGCGCTAGCGATACAAACGATCGGGTAGCCCCCGAATCAAATAACACTGTAGCAGAAATGCCGTTCACAGAGAACGACCCTATACAAAACATATAACCATAAGCAATAATCAATAATAATAATATAGAGATGAAGGGAAGATACATACCCATCACCACATCAGGAGTCGCTCGTGCCTCCTCTGCTATCATCTGAAAAGCTCTACTCTTTGCCACCAGCGCCTCGGCTCGGCCCTGCTGGCCATTTGTAATCCTCAAAGTAGCAGGGGCAGGTGCAACCACCTTGCCTGCTGCAACTAAACTTGGACACTAGGACTTTTTATGTCCCCTCTGATTGCACTGAAAGCAAATCAGATCTGATGCTGCAATGGCGGTAGCAGGGGCCGTACAATCCCTGCTTAAATGCCCAGTCCGACCGCACTTGTAGCAGCCGGAACTCCCTGCATTGCACACCCCATCGTGCAATCTCCCACACTTGCCACATCGATCGTGGCTCTGTTGACTCCTGGATATGTGATCTGAAACCTTGGGCTTTTTTCCCGAACTACCTGTACCCGAAACCGCCTCCGGTTTCCTCTTCTTCTCCATCTCAAGGTCAATCTCCCTCTCCCGAGCCCTAGCAATCATGTCATCCAGTGTTTTACAACTAGACCGGCTCACAAACTGGCGGATATCGCTCCGCAACATCTCATGATAACGGGCCTTCTTCATTTCCTCATCGGCTGCATACTGAGGAACGAGAAGAGCCCTCTCCGTGAATTTGGCGGTGATCTCCGCCAGGGTCTCTGTAGTCTGGGTGAGGTCCTAAAACTCTCTGGCTAACTGATGCACCTCAATAACCGGTGCAAACTCCGCCCTGAACCTGGTAGAGAAATCAGCCCAGGTCATGGCATCTAGCGCTGCATCATCTCCAATGGTATGTCCGACCTCTTCCCACCAATCCCGTGCCCTGTCCTTCAGAAGACAGGACGCCAATCTAACCTTGTCCCCCTCGGGACACCTGCTCATGCGGAAAGCGTTGGCCACATCCGCCAACCATCTAGTACTCGCTATGGGGTCTCGCGCCCCGTGGTAATCTGGAGCTCCACATGCCCTGAACTCCCTGAACGTAAGCGTCCGTGACCCCATCATGGCCGTTACCTCAGCACGGAAAGTACTCAGCCTCTCATCCATCATCTCTAAGATACCCTCCTTGATCGAACCGAAGATCACAGGAGTCTGCTCAAGTATGGTGCGAGTAATCTCTGAAGAAAGAAACTCCCTGGTCTGCTCATTCAACTGCCCGGCCTCCGGGCCTGATCTTGATCCCCCTCCGACACCTGAACTGCCGAATGCTGGTCTAGGGCGCAAAACCACCATTCTGAAACACATCATAGCAACATCAGAAAACTGAAATATCTCAAGGGATCATTGATACGAATACTAGCTTCCTGGTCTTGTCTCTGCCTTCCTTGATTCGAGTACGGATCCTCTGCTTTCAGTAGTACGGGCTCATACTACCTTCCACATCTATCCGTACTTTCCTCAAGAACTGCCTTGACTCCACCAAGTCATTTCTACTACTACTGATCTCTGCTACTCTCATCCTAGGCTTGCCCTAGGGAAATCTCTGACTCCACTCAAACCAGTCCTCAGCTGCTGAAGGCCTCCTTGTAATGCTAATTAGCCATCACCTGAATAACATCACATGTGATGAGGCTCAGATAATCCTTCGAGTAAAAGACTCGTCCCTACAACGGTTAGACTCAAACAAGAGCTGTGCAATAGGGCCAAATCCAACACTCTGAGATTATTCAACTCTGATCACATGTGACGTGACGTATTCACCTAACGGCTAACTCCCATCACCAAGAGTTCTACAAAACACAAAGTAAGCAGCATTCGGACACAGGAAACTACTCAAGCAAATCTATTCTCATACCGAGAAACTGTACTAGCATACTATGCTAAGTTCATATTATCAGGCATAACCTAAACAGGTTATCCTACTATTGTCTACTCAATACTAGCATGCAAATCTTGTAAAGCTGAAACACATTTGGCAGGAACATAAGGCATCCTCCTAGATCCTTAGTCCTATTCTAGCATGTTGTTCTACTGAAACTAAAACTGACAATCATAACATAACTTGTATGGGTAATTTGGGAGTACTTACTTGAGCTCGGCTGATCGCATGCACCACACCCTTATCTCGTTTAAAAATTCTTTTCTTTCTAAGTGCTTTTCAAAATATCTTCTAAAAATATATATTTATTTATTTTTTAAAATCTTTTTATCTTTCCCTTAGTTTGAATTCAGATACACCAGGAAGTGTATCTGAATCCCTCAAACCAAGGCTCTGATACCAACTTGTAACATCCCAAAATACAACTCAATTTATATATATATATATATATATATATATATATATAATAAAATCATATGCTGAATGTCATATCATAAATCCATACGTCAAATATCTCAAACCATAATAAAATGTCGTGATACAACTGTATCAAATCAAACTAAGTATCAAAACAATCTCCCAGGACAAAAACTGAAGTTGTGGTGTGTGCGATGCCATCATCCCTAGCTCTTCCCTTTACTTGCGTAAGTACCTGAAACCAAAACTGAAACTGTAAGCACGAAGCTTAGTGAGCTCCCCCAAATTACCACATACCATACAAACATAAAACAACTACTGGGCCTTGCCCACTGCATCGGACCGAAGTCCGGAAACTGCATCGGACCGAAGTCCGGAACTAACCAGGGCCTTTCCCTCTGCATCGGACCGAAGTTCGGAACTACTGAGGCCTTGCCTCCTGCATCGGACCGAAATCCGGAACTCACTGCATCGAACTAACTGGCTCTGGAAGCTATCTGCTACTGCTCCGGTATCTCCCCGGCTACAATTCCACAAACACACTCAATCAAATACTAATAACTGCATTGGGGTAAAATGACTCTTTTACCCCTGGCTAAAGTCAACTCTCCCGGTCAAAGTCAACTTACAGTTAACCTGACTCGCCGAGTTGGGCCGCCAACTCGCCGAGTCCCTACTCTCACTTCTCAACCCTGTTCGCTGCTACTCGTCGAGTATGGCATCAACTCGACGAGTTCCCTTTCGATTCTAGAACTCAGGCTATCTGCATCCGACTCACCGAGTTGTATGAACAACTTGACGAGTTGTCCTTGAATCTATGAAGATTGCCTTAGACTCGTTGAGTTGTATGAACAACTCGTCGAGTCCCTCCATTACTGAGTCTGACCTCCGACTCACTGAGTCCATTCTACTACTCACTGGTCCCCACTCGGAATCACTCAAAAGGGGAAAAATTAGGGACTCGCGGCTCGACTCGCCGAGTCCGAAGAACAACTCGCCGAGTCGCATGCATGCAGTTACTAAAAACTCGATTCTGCTTGAATCCAACGCATATAACTTGTAGATCTGGGCTTCTTATGCTAGATTAACACGTAAAGATTCTATCTTTATGTGCCCATAAGCATCCATGAAGATTAAAAGGCTCAAAAGGCATAATAAAGGCTAGATCTAGGGTTCTCATGCAAGGCAACTCGAAAAAGGAAATAGATCAGGGCTCTAAAACTCCTAAATGAACAGATCTAGGGATATCTCAACCCAACAAGGCATCTATACAACTATAAAGCTTGGAAAATACATTAAACTAGCCTTAGAGGTGTTCTAATGGAGGTTTTAAGCACAAAACAGAATAATTCCGAGACTCACCTGAATGAACTCTGACTTTGGTTTTGGATCTTTGCTCTACACTTCCTCTTTTTGGTCCTTTCTTCTTCTTCTTCTTCTTCAATCCTTCAAAAATCCACACAAAACACTTTAATCATACAAGGAATGGTTTAGGGTTTCTCACAAGCTCTCTGAGGGTGAAGGAGGCGAGTTGGGGCACATAACATTGCTTAAATAGTGAGAAAACCCGGGGATTTAGGGTTTCTTCCTGGCAGGCGGACTCGCCGAGTCCCGAATATGAACTCGTCGAGTCTCCGACTTACACGTGCTCTAAATCCCGTCTCTACTCGACGAGTCGGGCTATAGACTCGCCGAGTCCCTCTTTAAAACTTCTAAATAAATAACATGGAAAAACATACCAGAGACGGGTCGTTACAAATTTTTTCCTTTCACCTCATTCATTTGAAACTCCTATGATTTTTCAGTTTCTTTCTAATAATTATTATAAGTTGGTTAATAAGGTTAAATAAATATCAAACCTAAAGTGTAATTATATAAACTAAATTTTAATATTAAAAATAAATATTTTCTTCAACTTATAAACTGTATTTTTAACTTTTAACATATTATATTTATATACTTATAAAGGAAACATTTTTTCTTTCACCACATTCATTTGAAACTCTCATTCTTTTTTCCTTTAACCACATTCATTTGAAACTCCTATGACTTTTCAATTTCTTTATAATAATAATTTTAATTTGGTTAATTGGGTTAAATAAATATTAAACATAAAGTGTAATCATATATAAAGTAAATTTTAATATTAAAATAATATTTTTACTTCTACTTATAAAATTATGTTTTTTTTTAAACTTTAACACATTATACTTAATTTATTAATTTTAATATATTGTTGGATGTAAACCCTTATCAATGTAAATGTTTAATTTTGGAACAATTTGTATAAAATACTTAAATTATTAATTAAAATATAACATTACAGGGTCAACTTAAATATAAATTTTAGTTTAACTTAAACAATCCAAAGAATATTTTATAAATAGTCAAAAGTGATAAATTGTTGTGTCTTTCTTCCAATAATGATTATAAGTTGGTTAAGAAGGTTAAATAAATATCAAACCTAAAGTGTAATATAAATAGACTAAATTTCAGTTTTAAAAATAATATCTTTACTTCTATTTATAAAGTTATGTGTTCAAATTGATATAATATATTGATTATTTTGAATTATATGATAATATATGCATCTATTATAAATTCATAATCTCAATCGTTTGAATGACTTCTACCCGCGAGTCACACATGAATAAAATTAAATATAATATATGGTTTAATGTTATTTATAGTTGTTGGTATTGTTAATTAATTTTTTAAAATTTATTTGCTTAATGTTTTAATTTCTATCATTATAACTTTTTAAAACATCAAACATTATTTTTTTGATTTTAAAGGTAACAATATAATCACTTATATAGAGTTATTTTAGCTATTTTTATTGTAAGTTGTTTTAAAATACTTATTTGGAAATTTTAACGATTATAAAAATATATTTAGAAAATATTTTAGTTAAATTGAGATTGCAATTTTGTTTTTGTATTTATCATTATAATTTATCACTTTTAACCATTTACAAAATATTTTTTGGTTTATTAAGTGAAACTGAAATTTATATTTAAGTTGACATTGTAATGTACAGAAGCACCTATACAGTTTAAGCCTTTACAAATATATGTTTTTTTTAATATAACAATAATGTTGTTGTTAAATTCAAAATAATAATTCGTATACTAAATTGGTCTAATATATTGATTATTTTTAATGATATGATAATATATACATTTATTATAACTTTATAATCTCAACCGTTTGAATGATTTGTATCTATGAGTTACACATGAATAAAATTAAATATAATATATGATTTCATGTTATTTATAGTTGTTGTTATTGTTAACTAATTTTTAAAAAATTGTTTGCTTAATATTTTAATTTCTAGATTATTTAAAATATCAAACATTAAAATTTGATTTTAAAGGTAACAATATAATCATTTATATAGAGTTATTGTAACTATTGTTATTATAAATTTTTTTAAGCTACTTATTTGAAAACATTTAACGATTATAAAAATATATTTAGGAAATATTTTAGTTAAATTGATATTACAATTTAGTTTTTGAATTTATCACTTTTAACTATTTACAAAATATTATTTGGCTTTTTAGCGGAACTAAAATTTATATTTAAGTTGACACTGTAATGTTATATTTAAATTAACAATTTAAGTATTTTGTCAAAACTGTTCAAAAGATGTGGCTTTAAACTGATAATGGTTTACATACAATAACATTTTAAATCTAATAAATTAAGTATAACATGATAAAATTTGAACACATAACTTTATAAATAGAAGTAAACATATTATTTTAAAATTAAAATTTAGTATATTTATATTACACTTTAGGTTTGATATTTATTTAACCTTCTTAACCAACTTATAATCATTATTGGAAGAAAGACACTACAATTTATCACTTTTGACTATTAATAAAATATTCTTTATATTGTTTAAGTTAAACTACAATTTATATTTAAGTTGACCCTGTAATGTTATATTTTAATTAATAATTGAAGTATCTTATACAAATTGTTCCAAAATTATACATTTACAATGATAAGGGTTTACATCCAACACTATATTAAAATTAATAAATTAAGTATAATATGTTAAAAGTTAAAAAACATAATTTTATAAGTAGAAGTAAAAATATTATTTTAATATTAAAATTTACTTTATATATGATTACACTTTATGTTTAATATTTATTTAACCCAATTTACCAAATTATAATTATTATTATAAAGAAATTGAAAAGTCATGGGAGTTTCAAATGAATGTGGTGAAAGAAAAAAAGAATGAGAGTTTCAAATGAATGTGGTGAAAGAAAAAAAAATGCTTCCTTTATAAATTATATAGGTGTTTCTACACATTACAATGTCAACTTAAATATAAATTTCAGTTTCACTTAATAAACCAAAAAGTATTTTGTAAATGGTTAAAAGTGATAAATTATAATGATAAATACAAAAACTAAATTGAAATCTCAATTTAACTAAAATATTTCCTAAATATATTTTTATAATCTTTAAAATTTCCAAATAAGTATTTTAAAATAACTTACAATAAAAATAGCTAAAAATAACTCTATATAAATGATTATATTGTTACCTTTAATATAAAAAAATAATGTTTAATGTTTTAAAAAGTTATAATGATAGAAATTAAAATATTAAGCAAATAAATTTTAAAAAATTAATTAACAATACCAACAACTATAAATAATATTAAACCATATATTATATTTAATTTTATTCATATATGACTCGTGAGTAGAAGTTATTCAAACGATTGAGATTATAAAGTTATAATAGATGCATATATTATCATATAATTCAAAATAATCAACATATTATATCAATTTAGTGTATAAATTATTATATCAAATTTAACAACAACATTATTATTATATTTAAAAAGACATATATTTGTAAAGACTTCAACTATATAAGTGTTTTTGCACAACGCACAGACATTCGTATGGTGTATGATGATATAGATTTTTATTCTACTAAATAGTTTCTTAAGTTTTGGATTTTGTACAATGAATCCCTTTTATTCCATAATTTTTCATTTTAGTCCACTAATCATATTCAACATTTAGATATATATTTTTTTTGACGAATTAACTTATATCATTTTAATCTATAATATTAAATATTAAATTCTTAATGATTATGTAATAATTTTATCATTTTATAAACTCTAATATCAATATTATTCATTTTAATAATATATATATATATATATATATATATATATATATATATATATATATATATATATATATAATATTTATTGTTATTGTTTAGTAATTTTTATTTTATATAAATATCAAGTTTACTAAATAATATTAAGCTAGATGATGAATTTTCTTTAAATATTTCATAAAAATAAAAATAAATAAATAACTTTTTAGATGCTCTTACATACTACTAGAGGAAAGTGTCATATTTCATTCCACAAACAAAGTCAATATCAAACAATGATGGGTAAAAAAAAGGTGAGTAAAAATGAACCACAAACAAAAAAAATTGCATAAACCGAAACCAAAATGAAAATCGATGGTTCAGTTTTTAGTTTTGCAAAAACCGAAAATGTTCGGTGCGGTGTTGTTTTTAGTTTTTCAAAAATCGCAAAAAAACAAACTGCACCGGATATATATATATATATATATATATATATATATATATATATATATATATATATATATATATATATATATATATATTAAGTGTTGATATTTGTATGAATGAAGAACTCATGACAATTAAAATTTCTATAAATATAAATATCTATCTTATGAGAGGATGATTATATATTTTAAGCATACATATATTGATATTTACAAGAATAAATAATGTTTATTATATTTTTTAACGTTTAAATATATAGAGTTTAGTGATTATAATATCATTTTTATGAATACATTAATTGATATTATCTCATGGACCTGTGAAACAAATATTATATCGGTTCATCTCTATATAAAGTTTCTCAAGAAATGATTAACACTCCCCATCCGAGTCAAAGTAACTCGTTGAATTACCTGAGTTTTAGTAAAAGGGCAAAACAAAAACCTGATAAAATAACTGACAAAAAACCGCAATAAAAAAAATGAACTACAAAAAACCGAACGTTGCGATTTCTAAACTTCAAAAAATCAAAGTTGCGGTTTTCGGCTTGGTTTTGGCCTAAACCGCACTAAACCGCACAATGTTCACCCCGAAACAACAAAGCCAAAGTTGAGCGCATGCAATAAGGTTCGATCTTCTAAGGCTATTTAGCCATTGAGGTATGTTTTTTTCTAATTCTTATGGGATATTTTTGTCTCTTCTAATATAAACAAGGAAATAGTTGCTGTAAAAAAGTTAAAATATTAGATGTATAATTTTTTTTTTCTAAGAAACGACAGCAAATATGTCATACTCGTATCGAGTTTTAGGAATTAGAAATATATCATGTGCATTGTAGAAATCTCCATGTTGTTTGCTTATGGCATACACAATCTAATTCCTACACACTATGTTTTTATTTGTTTGGGTGTTTCTAATCACTTTTGGCAAGTCTATCACATCAGTAAACAATATCCATCTTGAGAGAGACATCATGAATACTTAGTAAACAATATCCATCTTGAGAGACACATCATGAATACTTGAATAGGCATAACTTTTTGGTGCCACTAGGGCTTGGATAAGATAATTACCCACATTTAAATACCACTCTATTAAAAATCACGTTTAATATAAAAGGGATATATTATACAATGCGAATTGTTGATAAGCTTTGAATATTTGATTCATGCCATGTTCTAAAGTCCCTTTCTTTAAAGCCATGAAAAGCTTAACCTCATTTAAAATCATGTCATTGTGATTTAAACTTTTAGATATAATATAGCATGAAATCTTTGATAATATTCGTTTAAACATTTATGTCATTTGCTTACAACCAAATTTAAATAAAACGGTTTTACTTTATTTAAACATGCTTTATGTTGAATACTTTAGAGTAAATTACTGAAATTGGCCTGTGGTTTGATCAAAATTGCACGTTTGGTCCGTAACTTTTTTTTGCACTCGGATCGTCCCTGTGGTTTGATTTTGTTGCGTTTTTCGTCCCTGTGGTTTGATTTTATTGCATTTTTCGTCCCTTACATATATAAAGTTAGGGACCAAACATGCATTTTTTACCAAACCATAGGAACGAAAAACGCAACAAAATCAAACCACAGGGACGATTTCAGTAATTTACTCAATACTTAATTGTGTGTATTTACTTAAACTTATGAACTCACTAAGGGGCTGTTTGGCAGGGTCTGAAATTTTAAGATCTGAATTTTTAAGATGTCTGAATTTCTAAAAGGGTCTAAATTTTAAGATCTGAATTTCTAATATGTTGTTTGGTTGGAACATCTGAATTGTTATGTTGAATTATGAAAATGACCATTTTGTCCTTCTTCGTAAGTTTTTGTTAAGTTCAACGTTTCTTTTTTTAAAATAATTGAATTAACCTCTTAAATAATTATAAGGAAAAATATGAACGCCATACACAATTCAAATTAAACATAAATAAAAATTAAACACAAATACAAATCAAATAAGTCCAACTTCATGTATTTGATCAATACAAATACTACTTGTATACATAGAATCCAAACTAAAATCAATGTGAATAAATACTTGTGTCTCAAATATGGCATAACCAACATAATAGCTTCCTACGTAATTATCCCATCCTTTTGTTCTTCTTGTCCCTCAACATCTTCATTTTCCTCAAGTGCATTAGAAAGTGAAGAAAACCTTGACTTCATTACAACTTTAATCAACCATTTCATTGTCTAAAAGGGTTGAAGAACATATTGCTGGAAGATAGTTTCTTGATGAACACCTCGCTTAATTAACATAACCCATCTGATTTCAACATATACAATAAACAAAAACTCGGAATTTTAGCTGTGATTTTAGGAAGAAAAACAATTAGGTGAAGTCGTATCTTTCAGGGGAAACAAAAACTTGAAATTTCAATCCCTAATCGATATAACACATCTGATTACATAGAGAAAGAGATTACATAGCAAGAAACAACACATATGATTCCAGTTGTGATTTTAGAAAAAAAAAACAATTCTGTAAACTTGTATCTTTAAGGGAAAACAAAAAAACTCGAAATTTCAAGCCCTAATCGATATATCACATCTGATTACATAGAGAAAGAGATTACATAGCAAGAGAAAGAAGGAGGCCGAAGACACTACCAACATAAGTCGTCGGGGGTGGATTCGGCGTCGGTGTAGCGCAACAATCGGAGCTGGGGCAGAGAAGATACCGACGATGAAGCTAGAGGTGGAGAGGAGACTGGCGACTGCGATGAAGGGGAGGGAATAAAGCTTTCATTAGATCGGATGGATGTATGGTTGTGTGTGTTGATGAGAAAGCAAACTCGAGGCGTGAGAAGAAAAAGAAAGAGCGAGACCTAAGGAGGGCAACACGCGCCTTTTCCTTTTTCAGATGCCTATTGAAGTCTGAAATTTTAAGAGGTATTTATCTAATTCAGAGCTATTTTATAAGAGGATACCAAACAAGCCATATCTAAATTTTTACGAGGTTAACTCTTAATTTTCCAATTAAGAGGTAAACATACAGGACCTTACTGATTGTCCAGCAGTTTGTTTCCCGATTTTCGATTTGTTTGACATAAAACTTAGTTGAACATATCAACTTAGTTATGCCCGGGCCCGGTACATGGGTCAACACAAAATCATTGAGGGGCCCAAATATCGCTTCTAATCCAAGAAGGAACAGATAAACTTTGACTCATATGCTAGTTCTACTACTTTTTGAATCATACACAAAGGCACATTTTATAACATCGAGTTACCAATGTGTTTGCATACAATCAATGTATAACCAACTCATAGGCAACAAGTCATATCTCTAGGTTTGAAGACTTATATGATATTACCGCCTCACGATCACTTGAGATAAATTCCATGAAGTGATACCAGTGAGTGTGGGTTGAATCCAATACTCATAACTTATGAGCACTCATGAATGTTGCAGCAATCCTTGCTATGTCCCATACATTGCACATCTACAATCCAACTTCATAACAGTCTTGATTCATATCTACTTCCAATATATGACCGACCGTGGATGGTTTGAATAACTTAGTCATTTAGGAAGAGCGACTTAGTTATTCTGTAAGTCAAAACATAAAAAGTGAAACACAAGAATAATCGAATCCAATTTGGTCTCAGAACTTATGAATATAAATAAAACATCTTTCATTTATCACCATATTAATTACCCATCATTCATTATATATGTTTCAAACTATCAACTTTATATTTGAATTAAAAACAATAGTTGTCCAATGCTACAAGCATGTACACTATGTTTTTATAAACACTAGTCATGCCATACACCAAGTATGCACACTAAGTTTGTCTATGATCTTTACTCTGTGAAATAGATCAATTGAACATAATTCTAATGATACTCATTTTACAATCCCAAATCCTTACTGCAATTGCAAGAATTGCAAATTCCTGCCATTTACCTAAATCTGTTAGATTCTAAAATTATATGCATTGGTCCTCTTGTAATTATTATGCACAAAGTGACAAAGACTTTTCAACAAACATTACAAAGTATTCCAATGGAGATCAACTCCATGGAACCGAAGCCTCATATTCAAAGTTCATTGCCTTTGAACATTCTTCTTGCATTACGTTTCCTAATATTACATAGATTTAATGAATAACTTCCACCTATAGGAACATTTACATATTCCCCTTTTGACTATTACTCCTAAACAAGAGTTGCCTCTTTTCAGAATATGTCAATTAGGTCCTTCCAAAATTAACACTATACTTTCAACTGTCCATGAGCAACCAATCTTTGGTAAACCTTAGATTTCCCTCAACAATTGCTTAATCAAATTATTCATATCTAGTTCTAGCACTTTTTCCCTCTTAATGCTCTGGGCATTTGGAAAAATTTAGAACAAATGAATATTATAGCACATGCAATTGATCCTGTATCCGAAGCATATGTGACAAGATTCATAAAGACATATACTAGACCAGTCTTTTGCTATAATATTTTTATTTCTATTTGACAAGTTCTCATAATTCAGATTATGAAAAGGAATGTCGTAATCATAATCAAATTTTAGAACACAAATAATGGACCCATATATAGAATTTCCTTATGTTGAGCCATTCCAACATAAAATTCATATATATATATATATATATATATATATATATATATATATATATATATATATATATATATATATATATATATATATATATATATATATATCCTTGACGAAATATGATTAAAACCTCAATCTAAGCTTTTAGAATTGAAGTGAAGTATAATTTCCTCTCCCTTAATTATAGCAAAACAACTTTTTCCCAGTTGAAACCTTTTGTTTTTTATAATTAACATTGTTAACTTGCAATAATTAATATAATTCTCATGCTCCCACTTGCATGATGATTATTAACATAACACTTATGCTTCCACTCGCTTTTACATGTACTCAGAAATCAGCTGGACTTCTAGAAATTAATACTTTATTGACCTTCATACCAAAGTTCATATTTCTGATACGATATGACTTGATAAAACTTTATCAAAATCATACACCTTTCCTTAGATAGCACACATGTGTGTCTAAATAATTTCAGAACTATGAAAAGGGATGCCGTAATCATAGTCTCAATTGTTTAGACCTTTTCCATTTGTCACAAGTCCTTGTTAGTGTGCTGGTTAATTACACACGCTCCACTAACGACTTTGAGAATGCAAATATCACAATTGCTATCTACTTAAAATCTATTTATTGAAAGTGTTTCCTCACCATCATTTTCATGAATCGGAGAGAAACCTTATGACACTTAGATTTATGGTGTATGTGTTCCTATCCATGTGAATTTGTCAAAACCATAATCACAAGACAAGGTTAATGATAAATCCAAACTCGTTTGGATTGAAGTTGTGCAGTCTTAACTTCTTGCCACCTGGCAGCACAAGGGCCTGCCATTGCTTCCAAGTTGTTATGCAACCAATTGAGAACTCTCAGAACTCCTATGCAAAGCCAACTTTAACTGGAATATGCATAGAAACATGAATATGTCAACACGATAGATTATAAACCTCAAGTTGTGTACTAGTGATAAACTATAGGTTTTTCTTCTTGATTAGATATGGAAGCTTTTCCAAGATCTTTAAGACTCCCAGTGTCCTCTTCACATATAAGACTCACTTGCCAAATATTCAAGACATAGTGCAGATTCTTTATCAAGACAAACACTTCACACAATTGGCCTTAAGTCGGTCTCTGTTTTATCCAAAACATCACAACTTCCAATTTCAAATGTACAAGAGTAGGACACGCTTTATTCTTACATTTGACTAGTGTTATAAACCTTTCTTTAAGATATATCACTCAAGTTACAATATTGGAGTGTGACTCTAAAAATTGTTTTGGTATGAAGTATGACTCACCTTCTTGATTTAACCATTTCAACAATTCATGATTCCTCTACTTAGCCATAAGAATGCACTAAGAAGTCTTTAGAGAACCAATTGTGATATGGTTTCTTAATCATTAAGATTATCACTAAACATGATACTAAAGTACTCTGCCATCTTTTTAGATTTGAGAAACTTTTATCCTTCTACCAAATTTGATTCTTCTCATTCGTCCTGCAAAACATTGAAAATTTTCCAATGTTTCAGAATTATACTTAAACTGGTAAGTATAACCATATTTACTAAACTTTAGTAAATCATGACGAATAATCTTATCGATCTTTTGTGGTAGACTTGACCAGTGCATAAGAATGTGTACTTGATCCCTTAGTCCTTCACTTGACTCACATATAAATGTGAACAAGGAATTTGTCTTAATTTTCCAAAGCTGAAAGTTCTCATTCATCATACTATACAACTTGCATGATTACAAATTTCAATCCAATTGAAACCTTGGGTGATGAGAATCTTTCCTTATTTTATAAATTTAAACACTACCACAAATGAAAGAATCAAATTCATATTTCCATTATTGCTAGAAACATATAAACATCAATTTACATTAAAAGCCATTGCAAGGAGATATAAACTAAAATAAAATAAAAATTTTATTTATTTACGGAAAAACTTTTTCCTTACAATGCAACTTTAAATGAAAAGTATGTTGTTACATATTTCAATCTATCATAACTCCTAAGTAGTAGCTCAACAATCCGATCTTCGAACCATGCGATTGAAATCCATCTTCGCGATCAGATTCAACATACTCTTTCTTTAAGTGTCCTTCCCTTTGCTTGATTCTGCCAAACACCAAAATGTAATCGAGTCACATATTTTATTAAGAATCATCAATAAGGAACTTAACAGAGTTAGATAGTGGACTTACCTGAAGCAGGATCAAACTTTATGACTAGACCTTCTCTCAGATCTTTCAGGTAGTTAGGGAAGCTTTGCAACCAATGCCCCTTCCTTTTGGCAATAGAACCATATGGACCCTTTGGGAATGGTACACATGACTATCTAAGACTTAGCCTTTCTCTTTACCATCTGGTCAACCGAGTTGACTATGACCGACCCCTTTCCATTAGGAAGAGAAAGCTTTCTGGATTTTCAATGTCACCAATTTGTCAATGTCGATGTAGTTTGGGTAGTTGATCAACTAATCAAATTTGCTTTACCAGAGCTCCAAATCATTTTTGATTCAGCAGCACCAAGCAAATAGATAAGATCATTAAGGGTCATGTCATAGTCTTTTACATAGTAGTCCCAAAGGACACTCACAATGTGACTTAGAAAGTGATTGAACAACCAACTTTCTCAAGACTTTGACACCTAACTCTCCTGCCTTATCAATATGTGACTTCATCTCCAAGATGTGATCACACATAGACCTTGCTTGCCAATAGGGCTTGAGTGACCTTGAACTTGTGGGTTAGGGAGAATAATTGGAGGAGGTGGAGGAATTGAAGTATGATTTCCATGATCCATTCACGTGACATCATCTTCATTAGGAAAGCTTGTTCCAAGAGTTTTGGGAATATCATAATTGTCTGAACCAGACATCTTTTGGGAAATATTCAAGGTAGTTGATTTAAAGTCCTTAACATAACACTCAATATGAAATATTAAGGCTAGGACCCAACAAAATATTTTATAACTTGGATGAGGGATGCCGTAATCCAAGCTATAAAATATTTGAAGGTAGGTGAATGATGATTCCCCAATTTCCACCATGAAAAACGAAATAAATTATTAGGTTTTGATTAGATTTGAAAATCCTAGATCTTTTGAGATTCATTGAACTTTCAATGGCATGTTTCAATCTCGAGTGTTCCCTTCAGGTTTTATGATTGGGATGCCGAGGATCAGAAAACAAGGTGTGACGTAACCATGAAAATTACTTGGTACCATTAATGTATTACCCCTCAATCGATGTGTCGATTAACCACACATGCTCCATCGATACTATGATAAACATTAAGTTACCCTTTGCCTACCTTGTTAACTCCAGCTAGTGTGCCGGTTAACCACATGTAGTCCACTAACCGACTTAAGCAAAGTGAAAAGTGTAATTTCATGGGTTAGCACCTTATTCACATTTTCCTAAAGTAACTAAGATTGGGAATTATAAAACATTTAGTTACTTTATATTCATCATTAATACTTTTAATGAAGGGAGAATTCTAGTCCTTGTCCTACCCATTCGGCTAACGTCCCTCCACCAATCAAGGAAGCGGTGGGTGAGAGTGGACACCCATTAATTATTATTAACTTATACATATATAATTATTATTAACTTATAATATTATAAAGTATAAGAGTTGAATTTTAACTTTTAAAATTCTAGGGGTTGGAACTAAATTTTTAAAGAGACTTTCCATGTTCCAAAACTTGAGGGCAAGTTTTGTAACTTTCAAAACTTTTCATCTTTCATAACTTATGAGTTAAATGGTTTATTATAATGAGATACTTTTCATTTTATGTAACCTATGTGTTTCTTTAATGGACTTTAAAAGAATGACTTTTGGTAATCCATAACTTGAGGACAAATTATGGATTCCATTAAAACACATAATGATCAAGAATTAAACTAACAAGAAGTTACAAATAATTGCTATGATATTCTAAACTCATAAGTTCATGAACATGCATATCAACAATTTCAAGAATCATAAAATCAACCATATAAAGCTTGAAATTTTGATAATAGCTATTGAAAATGGATTAGTATAACCATTACACCATCTAAAACAAGTTTTATAAGACCAAAACAATTTAGGGTAATGTTTCTAGTCCATTTACAATAGCAAAATTCGAAAAACTTCACTCTAACAAGACAACTCGCCGAGTGCATGAACTAACACATCGAGTTGGTTGAATATAGGCATGGACTCGTCGAGTCTCCCCATGGAATCGGTGAGTCTACTGTCCAGACAACCAATTTTTTGAATTTTTCAGCAAGTTTGCATCAAATATCAAGAAAACAAGCGTAGGCTCTGATACCACTGTTGGGTTTTGAGCATTCTAACACTCCTAAGGTGTACATGCAACATTAGAAACCTTGGATCTATGTTTTTCTATGATACATGAAAAATTGATTTTCCAAGGTTCATAACCTATCTAGCATACATGGGGAACTTTTAAACACAAAAGTTAGTAAGAAAGACATACCTTTTAGATACTTGGATTCCTTGAGAACCCTTTGAGCCTATCACCTCAAGTGTTATGCCTCAAATGTCTCACACAACACCAAATACACTTGGAATAACCTTGAGAGAAATAGAACACTTCTAAAATCGGCTATGCCCACTTGTTCTCCCTAGTCCCAATTTTGGTTACTCACATATTCCTTTTATTGTGTGTCATAAATAGGGTTATACCATGTAGCACCCTAACTTGACAGCTCTTCATTTACTACCTTTTTGAACAAAAGTGCTAAACTCATGAAACAATTTTACCTCCAAACTTGTGAACTTTCCATACAAAGTTTTGCTAAAAACCCAAAGTTAGGAAAAACGAGCACAAATACGATATGTTATTCTTACAATATATATATATATATATATATATATATATATATATATATATATATATATATATATATATATATATATATAATGGGTACAAATCTGATTACGATAATAAACTATATAAGTATCGTTTATAAGATTTAAATACTTTTGTAAAATGTTGAGCAAAAGTGTATAATTATATAAAATACATATATAATTATTTCATTCCATTTTATTAAATATCATGGTAAAATGATAATGGTACATACAAGGGATTCTTCATTTCAACAAAACATTTATTTATTTATTTATAAACTATAATAAGTATAGTTTATGGGGCACTCACACTATTTTACTCTTTAGGGACAAAGAAATAATTATTTAAAAATATAATTATCTTTTTACTATGTAACCATTATAGAAGGGTAATACTTACTGATATGTGCATATTTAGTGTGTATTAAGTGTAATATTTATTCATATATTAGCTAAATTGTTGCATATTATGGACAAAAGGTACTTAAAAGTGTTAAATTATGTTTTTCAGTCCAAAGATGAAGCTCGGAAGCGAAAGGAAGCAAGAGAAGCGGTTAGGAGCTCAAGAGTGGAAAGAAGAAAGAAAACACCCATAAAAATGCTTCTACTCGTCGAGTTGCTCCTTGACTCGACGAGTCCAGTCGCGGATTCAGAAAGATAAGCATTCGGTAGTCAAGATAGTTATCGGATTACGACTAATGTGAGAGGGACTCGACGAGTCACCATATGACTCGACGAGTCGGAACGCATATATAAAGATAACTCTACAATTCGAGAAGAGAGAATTCTGGGAAATTTCAGAAGTGTTTAGCTGCGAATAAAAAGCCAGAAGAACCCTAGAAGTCGACCAAAGAAGCTAGAATCCAATCTCGGGAGTAATTAAGGAGTAATTTCACCATTCTACTTAATTCTTTTGTTTTGTCAACATGATTAAGCAACTTGAACTTATTTGTTTGTTGTTATTTACCTTAGTTATGAACTAATTTCTTTAGACTTCTGTTTAGGAATACAAAGTTGACAATATGGTTTGATTGATTGGTAGGATTAATTCCAAGTTGGTGATTAATTGTTATTTTAGCTTGCTAAAGAACCTTGTGTATGAATGATAATTAATTTTCTGTTAATAGGAAGATAATTGATTAGCATGAACATCTATTGATTATCAACCTCATATGATATGTGACTACTATACCATATGTCTAGAATTAATGAACATGAAACTAGGATTAATAAGGAAATTGAGTAAATTCATGTGCAAGCTTGTAAGATGACCATCAAACAAGAGGTTAATTAAGAATAACGAATTAATTAGCTATTGCAAATCTAACTTAATCCGAATAATTAATCTAGTAAATATAATTAAATTAAGCAATTGGCCACTGTTTGAATTAGTTTATTTGCTAAGGATTAGGGTAGTGAACACAAACCTAATCACTTGAATCGGTAACCAACGAAAGAATTAATCCATTGCACTATTACCTTAAAATCAACCATAAAGTTAACCGAGTTGAACTAAACAGAAGTTTCTTTCCCATTATTGAATCTAGTTAATTTGTTCTTTTCTAGTCTTGCATTAGTTTTAGATAGTAAGTTTCTAGTCTTGTAAAACTAGAGAAAAAACCCCTTATTTGCTTAATTAATTTAGATAGAATTAGTTTTTAATTTAATTTGCCGTTCCCTGTGTTCGATACCCTGCTATTTAGCTATACCACAATTGATAGGTTCACTGCCTTTTGTGTGTTATTTGATAACTAAAGTAGGATTAAAACTAAGTGAGTTTTACACACATCACTTACATTTATAAGAAAAAGGGTTTCCAGTACACTATACGTAAACCGGTTGATACAATTTTGTGAGACATTTGGCTTCATCGTACCTACCAGAGTACACACTAAAGTCCTGAATTATAACCAGAGTCTCTTGTAGGGAGAGCGTGACACTTGTATATAGATCTATACGGGACTGACAATCATGCACCTAAATTGTTCGCTACGGTTAGACCGGCAAGTCTGGGGTGACAAATATCGTAACATTCCGACGCCTGAAGAACGTCGTAACATGCTATCTAGTCGCTACTATGGTTATAATAACTCACATGGGGTATTAACAATACATTTGGTTTACGGGGTTAACATACATTCAAGTAGTTTTCCGATAAAGATAAAAAATTCATAATACTATCATCCAGTACAACACTACTTACATTTTTGTCTTGAGTTTAAGACTTACAACTTATTTAAAAAGAAAATATTGGATCTTTGAAAGCACACTCTATCAACCATACAAGGAAAATTACTGGTTTCTCATATACAAAACTCTTATGAACTCACCAACTTAATTGTTGACGTTTTTTCAAAACCACTTGTATTCTCAGGAAATGAGTAAACAAGTAACTAGAAAAGGTTTTAAGGATGGGGCGTCGCCGCATCACGTTATTTACTTTTGACATATGTATTTAACAGTAAGTAAACAATGTTTTGTGTACAATGTAAAGTTCTTAATTATCAATAAAATGGTTGTATGGCTTTGATCACTACTATGCATTTGTTATGATACTGTACGTGAAGTCAATTCACCCCCAGAGGTTTCCGACGTTTTGGTTTGGGCGTGTGATAGATTGGTATCAGAGCATTGTTTATAGTGTACTAAATATATCAAACCATGTAAGATATACAACTATAAATACAATGGGGCTAAAACACTCTGACTAAAAAGTATACTTTTAAATAATAACAATATTTTTATAAAGTATACGTACATGCATACATACTTGGACAGTGTCATAATATGAACCATATAAAAAGTATTAAGATAAGTTGGACGTTACGATTAAACCTAGATAATTATGTAATCATATCTGGGATAAATATAGCCCGATCAACTATATTTAGGCGAGATATGACTAACACGTATTTGGGAATGGTCGTGGCGAACAATGAATATAAAACTTACCAACCCTAGATACAAAGAAACTCTAAGGACCACACATAAAGTTAAAAATACTATAGGAGTATTTTATTATACTATAGAACCATACACCTAGATTCCTTATGTGTCTCCTATACCCCTATCCTCGCACAGAAGACATGACCGAATTTCACCACGACGACCCCTACTGCCCTACTATCTCAACCAACAGATGGATTGAGGAGGATCTAGAAGAGGATCCTGAAAAGTACCAAGATATGGTTTACGAGGAGGAGGATTGTAATGAGGAATCAGACAAGGAGAAAGGCGTTGGGAAGATCGTAAAAGAACCTTACCCCTCAATAGCAGGCATGATACCCTTTCACTTCACTCCTTCCAAGATACCCCCCCAAGACCGATGTAACCCTAATCAAATTAATGTTTTGACATCTATGATCTATTTTGGTAACTTAACATTTGTAGAATTGTAACGACCCAAAATTTAAGACCAAAAATTTCTTTTAATAAATCATTTCTTAAAGTAAAGTCATCATTCCAAAACATAATATGAGTATAAGTTTTCAAAACACATGTTCATTATCAGAGTAAACATTCCCAGGCTGTCTAATCTATGGTGTGTGCCATGCGATCACCCCGAGCTCTTCCCTCCGCTACCGGAAGTACCTAAAACCAAAACTGAAAACCGTAAGCACAAAGCTTAGTGAGTTCCCCACCCTACCACATACCATGCATAACCACATACTGCACATACTGGGCCTCGCCCCTACCTCGGGCCTCGCCCACTATAACGGACCCGCCGCTCCAGGCCCCGCCTGGCTTCGAGCCCCGCTCGGATATATATCTGTTTTACTTAGGCCTCGCCTGTGACAGGGCCTCGCCCGCCAACAAATAATACAGATAAACATTTCACAACACATAACTAACACATGCAACTGGTTCTGTCCTGAGGCCTCGCCTATCCTGGGCCTCGCCCATGTCCTGCTACTGATGAGTCCTGGGACCCCGTCCACGCTCCTAATGGTAGTGAGGTACGGGCCTAGCCCACTCTCACTCCTGTTGTAGTTTGGGCCTCGCCCCGATTCTGCTACTAATGAGATATGGAACCCCATCCACACTCTGCTATTGGTGAGATACGGGACCTCGCCCACACTTACCTCCCTACCAGGCACATACATGTATCACATAGACAACAAGTATAAATTATCATATAAACAATTCCTTGGGCACCCGCCTGCTATTACTGGACCTCGTCATGAAAATAATACAAGCATACTGTGCCTAGGGCTAACCCCCGGGTCTTCTACTCATAACTACATGGGCCGGCATTGTGGCCTTAGACCCATTCACACAAAGGGAAACTCGCCTGCACTGGCTGAACTTGCTGATGATCTCACTAGCTGCTGCCCGACAACTCCCGGAACTCCTGCTCCTCCTTACTCCTCGAACTATCAATATCAATGCTACACTGAGTCTAACTGTCCCCCGAAAGACAACCAAGTCAACCCTGGTCCAAGTCAAAGTCCTGGTCAAGGTCAACCTTCCAGGTTAACCCTACTCGCCGAGTCACCCTACTGACTCGCTGAGTTCATAATGTTCAGATTCCTTCCATTCGCAACTCGACTCGCCGAGTCAGTCCATGACTCGCCGAGTCTACTGATTTCTGAGTCTAGACTTGTCCAACTCACTGAGTCTCCACCCGACTCACTGATTCGAGTCTCAACTCAAAGGGTTTGGGGTTTCGCGACTTGACTCGCCGAGTCCAAGAACAGACTCACCGAGTATAAGGCAATCTTCATACGACTCGACGAGTTGTTCATCCCACTCGTCGGGTTTCTCCACAACTTGATGCTACTCGCCGAGTCCACTCAAAGGACTTGCCGATTCCCTTCAGATATCCTTACATGCAGAGGACATTTGAGTTATGCATGAACTCCAAACTGTAGATCCACCCTTCCCAAGCCTTTTCCCCACGTAAAGTTGCAAACTTTACGTGTAGAGAAGGAGATCTAGGCAAAATATGCTATAAACTAGGGCTTAAGGCAAAAAGGCTCCATGATCCACTCAAGGGCTGATACTTTACGAAATTCTAGACCAAAATAAGCATGGATCTGAGGTAGCAACCTCAGATATGAACCTCTAGCTTAAAGGTTACTCTTAGCCAAGAATGCCCAAAACACACACAAAGATCTAGGTGCAAATGAGGGGAGATAGCAGCTTGTTACCTCCAAGATGAGCACCACTGAAGTAGATCTCGGATCTACACCTCCTCCTTGAAGCAACCTACTTGCCCTTCAAGTTCCTTTCCCCAAAGTTCCTTCCTCCAAGCTTTAACTCTCAAAATGATGGAAGCTCTCACGAAATCAAGGGTGCACTGGCTCTCTAGGGTGATATGGGGGCTGGGGGAGGGACATAACACCCTTTAAATAGGATACAACTCCCGGGATTAGGGTTTTCCTCGTTCAGACCAGACTCGCCGAGTCACCTTGGCCGACTCACCGAGTCGATCGCTTACTCCTCGACCCGGATCCTGCTCGGACTCGCCGAGTCCCTCCTTGGACTCGCCGAATCTACCCTTAAATTAGGGCTTTTCTTTCCTTTCTTGGCCTTCGAAACTTTGGGTGTTACAAGAATACCTACCATTACTTACCACCATAAGTACATTACGATGATGTTAGTGAAAACATTAGGAATCATGCATAAAAACATGTAAATTTATATGTAAACAACCAATGACTATAGTTACTTATGAACTCGTTTAATACCATACAACAAGAATCATACCATCATGCAGAAGTAGCCAGCTTACTGACACAACACTAGTTCTAAAAATGGACCCCGCTCCATTCCAAGTCGATGTAGCAGCCGTCGTGGCAGCCGTTATGGCACAACTTAGCGCTAATAACACAAACGGAAACGGGAACAATGCCAACAGTTCCAATCACGGTGACAACCAAGTATGCCAATGAGTGTGTTCCTGCAAAGTCACCCCAAACTTCAAACCTAAGAACTTCAAGGAATGCGGAATAGTTTCGCAATTGACGTTGCCTAGAACACCGCAGTTGAATGTTGTGGCTGAGAGGCGTAATCGAACATTGTTGGACATGGTTTGTTCCATGATGAGTCATGCTTCACTACCTATCTCATTTTGGGGGTATGCCTTAGAGACTGCCACCCATATCCTTAACTTAGTCCCTACAAAGAAGGTTACCAAAACACCTCACGAGATGTGGACAGGGAAAGCTCCCTTGTTGGCACATATCAAGGTTTGGGGTTGCGAGGCTTTCGTAAGATGAGAGACTCACGACAAGCTCGAACCTTGTAGTGAGCGATGTATTTTCATCGGCTACCCACATAAATCCTTTGGATATCTCTTCTATAGACCGAGTGACAATGTTGTCTTCGTTGCGAGGAGAGGAGTTTTCCAAGAGTGAGAACTCATAAACCAAGGAGACAGTGGGAGGCAAATTGATCTTGCAGAGATTCAAGAGTCGAGCAATGAAGGAGCCTCTAACGCTGGCGCTCAACCCGAGGAGGAAACTCCGGTTGAACCGATTGACAAATCCTTACCACTTAGACGTTCCGAACGAGTTAGAGTTCAACCCCAATTGTATGGTTTTCATAATACTACCGAAGGGGACACGTATATTAGTGATAGTACACTAGTAAATACAGATGAACCTAATAGCTATAAGGATGCCATGGCAGGCCCGGAGTCTGCGAAATGGAAAGAGGCGATGGATAGCAAGATTCAGTCCATGTATGACAACTTAGTTTGGAATTTGGTTGACAATTTGCCCGGACGTAAGACGGTTGGGTGCAAGTGGATCTTCAAGAAGAAGACGGACATGGATGGGAATGTGCACATGTATAAGGCGCGATTGGTTGTGAAGGGCTTTACTCAAACTCCCAGAATTGACTATGATGAGACCTTCACACCAATTGCTAAAATTAAGTCTATTAGGGTAATGCTAGCCATTGCTGCATTTCATGATTATGAAATATGGAAAAGGGATGTCAAAACCGCTTTCCTTAACGAGCAGTTAATTGAGGATGTTTACATGGCTCAACCAGAGGGTTTTGTCAATACAAAGCATCCCAATAGAGTGTGAAAACTTGAGAAGTCCGTTTATGGACTTAAACAAGCATCTCGTAGACGGAATCTTTGATTTGATGAGAAAGTCAAAGAGTTTGGATTTGTATGAAGCAAAGATGAATCATGTGTATATGTCAAAGCCAGTGGAAGTATAGTTACCTTTCTCGTGTTATATGTCGATGACATATTACTCATAGGAAACGACATCCCGACACTGTAGGAAGTTAAGTCCTGGCTCGGGAAGTGTTTCGCTATGAAGGACCTCGGAGAGGCTTCCTATATTTTGGGAATAAGGATAGTGAGAAACTGAAGTAAGAGACTAATAGGACTTAGTCACAATACTTACTTGGACAAGGTACTAAAACGTTTTAGTATGGAGAACTCGAAGAAGGGAGAATTACCGATCCAAAGTAATACCAAGTTGAGTAATACTCAAAGTCCGAGTACCGAAGCTGAGATAGCTGAAATGAGCCGAGTACCTTACGCTTCTGCAGTAGGCTCAATCATGTATGATATGACTTGTACTCGCCCTGATGTGGCCTTCGCTTTGAGCATGGTCAGCAGATATCAACGGAATCCTGGTAGAGCACATTGGACCGCACTTAAGAATATCCTTAAGTACCTTCAGAGGACCAAGGAATGGTTTCTAGTTCTCGGAGGGAGTGATGCTTAAAGGTGCGAGGGTATAGTGACGTCAGTTTCCAAAACCGATAGGGACTACTACCGTTCGCAGTCGGGCTAGGTCTTTACCCTTAATGGAGGAGTAGTGACTTGGAAACGTTCCAAGCAAGAAACCGTATCTGATTCAACGTGCGAATCAGAATACATGGCAACGAGCGAAGCATCAATGGAGGCAATATGGTTGAAGAACTTCATTAGAGACCTTGGAGCTGTACCTGGCAAAAAAAAGCCTATGGAAATTTTCTGTGATAATGAAGGAGTGGTTTCTTTGACCAAGGAACCGAGGGATCATGGTAGATCTCGACATATCGACAAAAAATATCACTTTATTAGACATCGGGTAGAAGAAGGACTCCTCGTAGTTAAGAGGATATCATCAGAGGATAACCCAGCAGATCCGCTTATGAAGGGACTGAGTAGGGTTAAGCATTTGCAGCACGCTAGGAGCATTGGGCTGAAGGACGATGTTAGTTTGGATTAGATAGTTTAGATATGAGTAATAAATAATTGTAATTGACATTTGATGATTAAATAAATGAGTGTTATTTATTAGTACAATTACTATCTTATGTTAATTGGTTGACTATTATTTTGCTTTGCATGTTTTGACTTCCTGAATAATTGAGTTAACTAAGAATAATCAAATTATTCAAATGGTTCACAGTCGTTCATATGTTGGAAGTAGGTATGAATGAAGACTGTCATGAATTGGTGTGTAGATTGTCTGAAAGGTATTAGACATAACAAAGGTTTGTTACAACATTCATGAGTGCTTATAAATAATTTTTGAGCATTGGAATAAACCCGCGCTTGCTGGAATCACTTCATGGAATCTATCACGAGTGATCGCAAGATGATAATATCATATGGTCTTAAAACCAAGATATATGGTTTATTGTTTGCTGATTGGTTATACATTGATAATGCGAAACCGCATTAGTAAATTGATGTCATAAAACACATTGTTGTGTATAATTTGATTAGTGAGTAGTAAATGCATATAAGTCGAAGTTTATCTATTTTTTTTATCTTAAGAGGGTAAAAGCGATATCAGGGCCCCTCGATGATTTTGATTTGACTTATGTGCCAGGCCTGGTCAGGACTGAAATTGATGTGTTCAATTAAATTCTATGTCAAATGAATCTGAGATCGAGAAACTAGTTGCTAGACAATAAATATGACTATGTTCCATGAGATTGTCCGCACGATATCTAAAACAGAGGACTGTATGATCCCTTATCTAAAGGACAGGTGGATGAATTCAAGGGGATAAGGCCCTAGAATTCGTCCAAGGAAAGGGTTCTAGACTTATCTTATGGATTACTTGGTGGGCAAGCAACTAGATAAGGATAAGGACTGAAACCCTAATGTCTACCCTATATAAAGACCCCTTGGCTAAGGGAAATCGGCCACTTGATTCTAAGAAAGCCTAGAGCCGATTTCTAGCCCCTCCTCCTCCTCCTCCTCCTCCTCCTCCTCCTCTCTCTCTCTTACCTATCCATTTGCTTGTGGTGTTTGTGAGCCATTAGAGGTACTACACTTGTGGTACTTGCTTTCCAAGACAAGAGATTGAAGAATTGTGTTGTTATAGCAAGATAACAACAAAAGGTATGTAATCCCTTCTAGTTTATATAAATTTAGAAATGTATACATGCATGCTAGGGTTCTTCTTGTATTCATAAAGTTGTGTATCTAATAGAGAAAACATAGATCCAAATCTAGGGTTGCATGCACACATAGGATTGTTTGTACAAAACCCATCAGTAACATATGCCCTAAGTCGAAAAGAATACCCGGGCCATTCGAGATCCTTGTTAGAATCGACCCGGTGGCTTACAAACTTCGACTACGATGAGAACTCAGTAACGTATATCCCACATTCTACGTGTCCAACCTGAAGAAGTGTCTGTCCGACGAGACTCTGGTAATCCCACACGATGAAATCGAGGTAAACGAGAGTCTACACTTCATAGAAGAACCTGTGGAAATCATGGAAAGAGAGGTCAAAAGGACGAAACAGAGCCGCATACCCATAGTAAAGGTCCGTTGGAATGCCAAGCGAGGGCCCGAATACACCTGGGAACGAGAAGATCAAATGAGACAGAAGTACCCACATATTTTCCCTAGCTCATGAGCACCCACTCTAGAGCTAATTTCGGGACGAAGTTCCGTCTAATAGGGAAATAATGTGACAACTGGCTATTCTAGGTCAACAAAAGTCAAGCAAGTCAAATGAAAGTCAAATAGTTAGGACATAAATCATAAATTATACCTTGCTTTTAAGGTTCTCGGTTAGGACCGAAAACCTTGAAATTTCGGTGGCTGGACCGAAGACCTTGATGACTTTGGTGGTTAAGACTGAAAACCTTGGGATTTTGGTTTCACTTGGAGCGAAATCACATGATTTCGGTGGTTTAAAGGTGTTCTCGGTTAGGGGCTTAAACCAAAATCATGGAGATTTCGGTGGTGCTGCAACTTGATTGGTGGATCTTTTTTCCAATATGATAAATTACACAATTCAATACAAACGTCATTTCACCCCACCCCACCCTCCTTAATATATATATTAGGCCGAAAAATACCTCTCAATCCTCATCTACACATTCAAATTTTCCCACTTTCCTCTTAAGAAAACGAGTACATACATTTTCAAGCACTTACATTTTCCCTCCGGAAACAAGATCAAGGCATTCCTAGGAAACTATTCTTCAAGTTGATTCTTAAGAATTATTGATACAACTACCTCCAAGTGTTCTAGGCCTGAAGATTTCACCATCACGTCTTCATCCCACCACAATCACACTCAAGGTGAATTCATATCCCTACACTTTTCAAGATTTTTCTATGTTTTAGGGAGGGGGGGGGGGGGGGGGTGGATACAAGTAAAACACAAGAGAACTTGAGTTAAAATACAAAATACAAAATACATTTTACTACCTTTTTGAACAAAAGTGCTAAACTCATGAAACAGTTTTACCTCCAAACTTGTGAACTTTCCATACAAAGTTTTGCTAAAAACACAAAGTTAGGAAAAACGAGCACAAATACGTTATGTTATTCTTACAATATACATACATACATACATACATATATATATATATATATATATATATATATATATATATATATATATATATATATAATGAGTAAAAATCTGATTATGATACTAAACTTTATAAGTATAGTTGATAAGACTTAAATACTTTTGTAAAATTTTAAGCAAAAGTGTATAATTATATAAAATACATATATAATTATTTCATTCCATTTTATTAACTATCAAGGTAAAATGATAATGGTACATACAAGGGATTCTTCATTTCAATGAAACATTTTTTATTTGTTTATAAACTATAATTTGTATAGTTTATAGGGCATTCATACTATTTTAATCTTTTAGGACAAAGAAATAATTATTTAAAAGTATAATTATCTTTTTTATTATGTAACCACTATGGAAGGGTAATACTTACATTTACAAGAAAAAAGGTTTTCAATACACTATACGTAAACGTGTTGATACAATTTTGTGAGACATTTGGCTTCATCGTACCTACCAGAGTACGCACTAAAGTCCTGAATTATAACCAGAGTCTCTTGTAGGGAGAGCATGACACTTGTGTATAGATCTATACGGGACTGACAATCCCACACCTAAACTTTTAGCTACAGTTAGACCGACATGTCTGGTGTGACAAATGTCATAACATTCCGACGTCTGAAGAACATCCTAACAAGCGATCTAGTCGCTAGCATAGTTATAATAACGCACATGGGGGTATTAACAATAAATTTGGTTTGCGGGGTTAACATACATTCAAGTAGTTTTAGATAAAGATAAAAACTTCATAATACTATCATCCAGTACAACACTACTTAGATTTTTGTCTTGAGTTTAAGACTTACAACTCATTTAAATAGAAAATATTAGATCTTTGAAAGCTCACTCTATCAAGCATACAAGGAAAAATTACCAGCTTTTCACTAGGGGTAAGCATAATAACCGAAAACCGAACCATAACCAAATTAACCAATATAACCGAACCATAATAACTGAACCGTTTTACAAACCGTTGGTTCGGTTTCTAATTTTTGTTAACCGATAACAAACGGTTCGGTTATGGTTTTATAGGTTAATCGAATCATTATTAACCGAACCGCTAACTTTATATTTTAATACATAAAAATTATGGATTACATATAAAATAATATGGTCAAACTTATTTAAGAACTATTAATATTTCAAAATATAATTCATTAATCCTCACTTATCAAGAGACGAATGTTCAATCAAACCATCAAAGGATGATCACGCAGATCATGCAGTCACATACAATTTTCCAAGTATGCATTGAGTGAGATTATTGATTAATGTTGTAATTCCTAATCGGCTAATTCTATAATTTGTAAACATTATTCACAATTAGTTTAATCTTCACATTCATAATCCTAATCGGAGGTTTATCACACCGTTAATCCTAATCAAAGATTGTTTTGATTTTATAGTTTTATTCGAATGATTTTTTTAATTTATAATAAAAACTTCTAGGTAAGTTAAGTTTTGGTTCTTCTCCACTTCGTAATATTATAAGAATGTATTTTTTTTTAAATTGTCTTTTTTTTTTTATTTACTGTTTTTGACTTAATCACATTGAATGTATATAAGTGATTGTTTTTTTTATCCAGATAACACGTAATATAAATGTTTAGCCATTTTATTTTATAGTATTTGATTTAATCGCTTTAAATGTGTATGAATGTTTGATTTTATTTTAATGTTAATATTAATTATCAATATATGAAGTTATTAATGTTAATTTTTTTTAATGTTATATACTTTTTATTTAATGTTTTTTATTTTAATTGTGATTATGTGTTATCTCACTTTGAGTATTAAAGTACACATTTTATTCTATTAGCTATGTTACAAACATTGGTGTCGATGACTTTTTGTATTCTCTTTTCATTTTTTTATACAATTTTACTTTCGCCATTTATATTATTTTGAACATTATGGTTAACCAATATTAACCATTAACCAAAACCTTTAACCGACAAAAACTATTAACCATAACCAATATTAACCATACCCAATGGTTATCAAAATGCATTAACCAATCATAATGGTTATGGTTCGGTTTTGACCAATAACCGAACCGAACCGCCCCATACACACCTCTACTTTTCACATACAAAACTTTTATGAACTCACCAACTTAATTGTTGATATTTTTTCAAAACCACTTGTATTCTCAGGAAACCAGTAAACAGGTGACTAGAAAGGGGTTTGAGGATGGAGCGTCGCCGCATCATGTTATTTATTTTTAACATATATATTTAACAGCAAGTAAACAATATTTTGTGTACAATGTAAACTTCTTAATTATCAATACAATTGTTGTATGACTTTGATCACTACTATGTATTTGTTATGATACTGTACACGAAATCAATCCACCCCCAAACGCTTCCGCTGTTCTGGTTTGGGGTGTGACACTTTAGTTGGAATTAAATATTTTTCATTTGAGGAAGATCATGTTAGTGATTTGATCTAAGGGTGGAAAATATAGGAATGAAATACAATCTAGGTCCAAATTGTTTAAAATGATCTCATAAAGCTTCTATTTTAGTATATATTAAAGATAATTTCAAAAAAAAAAAAAGATTTATATGTTTCTTTCTTCAACTCATGAACACACAAATGTCTACAAAAATGAAATCTTGAGTGAAGTTAGCAAATAAGGAAACTAAATCACAAAATCTCGAAGGAAATAACAAAAAATATGAATATGTTTTCCTCCATCGTCATTCTTTAAGTCTTAGCAATTTGATTTATCTCAACGAGCTATATATACGGCTATCTTAACCAACTAAATACCATAATCACTAATTAAATATTAAACATTAAAAATTCTTGAGTTGTAATAACTAATTAGTTGAAAATTAAAAGGTTTTAATTTGTGATTTACCAATGTAATTAATCAAACAGATAAATAGAATAAGTTGAAGAGTTTGACATTTAAAATGAATATGATTAAAATAGATCATTTATTTTGAATCGAATGACATCTATTATAAGATAACAAATTCTATAATTGTTTATATGATAAAAAAATTCTTTTATCCACACAATATATATATATATATATATATATATATATATATATATATATATATATATATATATATATATATATATATATATATATATATATATATGGTTAGGTTCATATGAGACGGTCTAATTTTGTGAGACCGTGAGACGTATTTTTTTACTTTTTTAAAATTTTAAAATTATTTTTTTTAGTTAATTCAAGTTCCAAAAATAATATATTTTTATTTTTTTGATTTTTTCATTTATTTTGCATTTTAAAATTATTTTTAGAATATGTACAATGTAATATTCTATTTAGAATATTTCACGTATTTTTAAAATAAAAATAGAATTTTTTTAATATTTTTTATTTTTTTAGTTAATTCAAGTTCCGAAAATAATATTTAAAAAAAGAATTTTTAGATTTTTCCATTTATTTTGCATTTTAAAATTATTTTTTAGAATATGTTAGTGTAATATTCAATATTTCACGTATTTTTCAAAAAAAAAAAAAAACGGGATTTTTTTATTATTTATTATGATTTTTTATTTTATTTTTATTTTCTTAGTTAATTCAAGTTCCGAAAATAATATTTAAAAAAAGAATTTTTGGATTTTTCCATTTATTTTGCATTTTAAAAATATTGTTAGATTTGGTCTCACGGTCTCACAAAATTAGAATGGTCTTAAATAAACCTGAATATATATATATATATATATATATATATATATATATATATATATATATATATATATATATATATATATATATATATATATATATATATATATATAAGACATCTTTTCTTTTAGGGTAAATTACACCAATCGTCCCTCGTGTACTTGCCAGAAAGCGTGTTTAGTCCCTATTTTCAAAAATTAACTCGGACCATCCCTTGTTTCTTTAACACTTGCACGCTTTGTCCCTGATATGCAGTTTTATTGCGAATTTAGTCCATATCAAATCTAAAATGACCATAATGCCCTTTTTTATTTAATTTCCAATTATTTTTGATTTTTTATTGATATTAATTATATATTAATATTTAGAAAAAAGATATATCCCCTTATTTATTTCTAAAACCTCACCCTCACAAAAAATCACAAACACCACCATTTTCTTTCCGGGTGGACATCGTCAGACCACCGACCGCCAACATCGCCGGAAAACCGTCTGTCACCGTCATCGGAGCACCACTCACCACCATTAGTATTGTTTATAGAACCATGACATCTCTCTCCTCCTTGTTTTCCCATCAGATATCCCTTATTCTCCACTCACAATCTTGTAATCTTCTCTACCATTCAACCATCCTCTTCATCGTGACCTACCTTCCGCCAAGCACAACTCTTGTCTCATCGACGACCTTCAACAACCAAGAGCATAAGTCAGGGTTTCGAATCGCCACCTAGGGTTTCGAGATCGAAGATCTCCTTCTTCACCCGAGCGCCATCACATGTACTGCATCTCTCCCTTCCTCTTTTTCCGATCGACGATCTCCTTCTTCACCTGTGTGTCTAGGGTTTCAGATTTATATATGGGGAAATGTGTGGTTTCAGATTGAGAACTTTGGGCATTTCATGACAGATTTCATTTTGGGGGTTTCAGATTAAGCATCACCACTACTAATAATCTTTTCTTCTAGATTGTGTCGTAACCACGGTTAGAGTTTGACCGGTGGATTCAGGAGGTTGTTAGATGGTGGGAAGGAGGTTGTACATGGTGTGTGAGACCGGTTTTGAGTCGAGTAAATAGGAGGAGAATAGGTGGTGAGACGATTTTGGAACCAAAATGAAGTGGCTGTGGAAAATCCGTCGGTGAATCATCTGATGATTTTGATCGGAGATAGGGAGGTTTCTATTAAGAGGAAAGGACGGTGGGAAAGGGAAGAGGGAGGGTGGGTACATGATATACTTTTAAAAAAAAAAAATGATAAAGCATTAAAAGAAAATTAAAAAGGAATTTTTTTTAAGGGCAAAATAGTTTTTTTATGTCCAGAGGGATGAAATGTGCAAGTTTTAAACAAACGATGGACGGTCCGAGTTAATTTTTAAAAATAGGGACTAAACATGCTTTTTGGCATGTGCACGATGGACGATTGGTGTAATTTACTCTCTCTTTTACAACAATAGATAATCCCTAAAGCTGAAGCAACCACTCATTTTGGGGTGCATAATTTCCAAAATGATCACCAATAAACCACAATTGTGGTGGTAAACTGGTAATTCACTCAGCATGTCCAAGGATGAGATCCAATTTATAATATATAGTTTATTATTAAAATGTTTTAACCATTTAAACATATTTAACTGAACAATATTGATTGCAAAATATACATTTGCACAAATCAATATGTATTTATAGGTTGGATTATTAATATGAGACTTATCTTGAACGATGTGTCGTCCATGGTTGAAGTTTGTGGATTTGAACCTAAAACGACTATTTAAATTCCATCATAATGCCATTTTGATGATGGCTGAACATGAGAGTATTTCAAATGTCTTAGTTATTCACCGGTTCGATACAAACATATTATTATGATGAAATGCCTTTCCACATAAACTATGATTTCAAAATTGATGGACTAGTTTCTTCCTAATGTCGTTCTTTTTAAAGTTGATATATAACAAATAATATTTTTTTAACAACAATCAAACCATACTACCTGGTGATTATCAATTCGTAATGCTTTTGTTTTCATGAGTAATAACATATTCACATGTCTATAAGTCTATCTTACTAGAAAAATACATGATAGGAATCTAAACATCATACCACTCGTTTACAAAAATCCAACAATATACATTTACCAAGTATCTATATAAAAGAATCGACAAGAGGATACAATATTCATCCTATTTTCATTATATATCAATAAAAGTAACAGTCCCTTTATAGAAATATAGTTTTTTTAATATGATTTTTTTAAATGATCATTGGACTTTTTCGTGATTACTAGAAGTTATGCGTTTACATTTTAAATAAAACAATGATGAGAATTATAGCTTTTGGTATATAGCTTTCTATTAATATTTTAAGATAATCTATTAAAATAAAATCAATGTCACTAACCAATCATTGTTTCCAACTAAACTCTATTAGTTAGTGTGAGATTAGGTGGAATGCATCATTTTGGCAACCATAAGCTAAGGTCCATTTGTAGCAAGTATGGGGACATGAACAAACCACCCGTTTCATTCAAATAGTACCAATAATTAAGTACTTGTCATTGCAAATACATTATTTACGGATATTAATTGTTTTTTAATAAACATGTATTGTTTTTTAGTTTTTGTTGAAGCATCTTTTTAATAAAAAAACACATACATACGTCTGTTGAATACATCATTGTAACATAAATAAGATCAATTTTATTGAAGCTAAATAGACTATATATTCCCAATTTATGCAATAAAAAGTTATATATATTTTTAGCTGTTAAAGAAAAAGTTATATTATTGAAAATAAAATTTAGTTTAAATAAGTTTTTGTTGCCTACAACATACGCATTGTGAGATTTACTATTTACAGTTTTATTGTATTAACCGATCGTGGAAATTATTTCGATGGTGAATATGCTATCAAAAGGTAAACCTCATGTAAGGTGCACAGGTGTGTTTAATTATTTTCTAATTAATACAATATTGATAAAAGAGAATAAGACAAACTAACATATTTTTTTTTTAAAGAAATAGTCAAATAAATAAATAAATAAAGAGAATAAGATCCAATACTGGTTGAAAGATACCGAAGGTGGTGAAATAGACTGAATTATGTTTTGACTGTTATGTATGTATGGTATGAGGTATTTTGGGGAAACTCACAGTTTTGTGGTTTTAACATTTTAGGTACTTTCAGTTTTGAAAAGAAGATCCCGACTTGATCGCACTGCATCTCCTCAAGAGTTATTTTGTAATGATCATTTATGATTTTACTCTGATGTTTTGAGAACAATTTTAATCTAATCGTCTTTTGAGATAATGTATGAAGCTTTATGACTTATTTAAAATGAAAATTTTTACTTAGTATTTTTAGGACGTTACTAGTTGGTATCCGAACCATGGTTTGAGGGATTCAGGTACACTCTTGGGTGTGTATGGACTCAAACTTAGGATTTCTAAAATCTTTTAACTGAAAATGATTTTCTAAATAGGTTTCCTAAGAAAAAGGGTTGCGATGCGTGCAATCAGGCAAGATCAAGTAAGTTTTCCCAAAATACCCATACATGTGATATGGTTATTGTTTTGGTGTGAGTATATGAGATTTTCATGCTAGATTAGAGCTAAGGTTGTATTCCGGATTTACATGATAGAATGCTAGGAGAGATGCTTTTATATGACTGTTGATTGAGCTTTTGTAATTGCTTCCTAGTATGGATTTTAGATTGTATGGTAGCATGGCCTAATTTAAGTGAGGCACCGGTTTAGACTACTCAGTGCTCGAGTGCTGCTTACTTTATTCTTTTCTGGACCTCTAATACTATCGGATAACTATTAAGAAATTATGTTAGGTTACATGTTGCGGGGATTAGATAATTATAGAAGGTTAGTTTTAACTCTATTGTGCAGCTCTCATTTGAGTCTAACCGTTGTAGTGTGAGACCTTGCAGTGAAAGAATTATGTAGTGCATGTGGCATGTAATTGTATTCGTGAGGTAGTTAGAAGGTATTAGAGGGAGTCTCATCATCAGCTGATGGCGGAGAGTGGTGTGAAGGGAACCCTAGGAAAGCCTAGGAAGAATGTTAGAATGTGCCTATGTGAGCATTTTCTAAAGAGAGATTCTAGAAGGAGAATATAGGAAGATTAGCAATGTTGGTAGAAGTTCCTAGCATCACAAAAGCAAATTAGTTGGATAACTATTAAGCAAATAAATTGGGTTACGTGTTGCGGGGATTAAATAATTATAGAAGGTTAGGTTTAATTCTGTTGTACAACTCTCATTTGAGTGTAACCGTTATAGTGTGAGACCTTGCAGTCAAAGAATTATCTAGTGCCTGTGACATGTAATTGTATTTGTGAGGTAGTTAGAAGGTATTAGAGGGAGTCTCATCCGTAGCTGATGGCGGAGAGTGGTGTGAAGGGAACCATAAGAAAGGCTAGGAAGAATGTTAGAATGTGCTTGTATGAGCATTTTCTAAAGAGAAATTCTAAAAGGAGAATCTATGAAGATTAGCAATGTTGGTAGAAGTTCCCAGAATCACAGAAGCAGGTTGGTTGGAGGATGCCTTTTTATATTTTGTGGTCTATATAATGTTACTGCTCGAATGTTTCTTGATGTGTGCTTTGAGGGACCCATATTAATGTGGGCTAACTATATGAAGAATATGTTAAGTTAAATGTTGCAAAGGTTAAATAATTCTAGAATGATTGATTTGGCCCTATTGTGCAACTCTCTTTTGAGTCTAACCGTTCTAGGGATTGAGTCTTTTACTCGAATGATTATTTAAGTTTTGTTGTAAGTAATTGTATTTATGAAGTAATTAGCTGATATTAGTAGGGGTTCTTCAGTAGTTGATGACATGGTGAGGTAGGAATCGTAGGACACTCTAGGAAGCGCATTAGAGGAATTGGTACACTGTTTAGCAGTGCATATTCATTTGAGAGAGGGTATATGTGATTTCATCTGATGGTAGTGAACATGAGTAGTTACTTAGAGGATCAGGGACGATTCTTGAGGAAATTATGGATATGTGTGGAAGGTAATATTGGGCCCGTACTACTGAAAACACAGGATCTATACTCGACTTGAGGAAAATTTTGGGGATTCTAAGGAACTGGTTAAAGGAAAAGGGCATGGTTTAACACCATGATTCGTTGCATTGTGTTTATGTCTTTACCAGTTCATCGGTTATGGTTGTTCTTTCTGAGGATGGATATGGTTATTATTTGGGCCTTAGTGGCCATGTATGTTTGGGTTTCCATGGTGTAGACCCGTGTGAGTTAGATGATTACGAGGTCTAGAGGGCCTTGATCAAAGTGGTGATAGTTGATTTATGGGACTAAAGAAGGACGTGATTGTGATGATTAGCTTGAGGATTGCATCCATAGGCTAAGTGATTGGTAGATGGATTGGGATGTCACTATTTTCAACGGAGGGTGTGTTCTTCCATCTTTCTGTGTTCGGAGGAAAGAGATAAGCATTCATGTGATTTTTTAAGTTAGGATGTAGACCTAGCCTGGGGCTAAATAGTATCATTTTTGGCGGCAAGTGTGGCAGTGTGGGAATGCATGAAAGGATTCTTGTGGTACTATTGCCTTAAGATGAGATCAAGTTTTTGCTTTATTCAGACATAGTAGGGGCAGGTGCTAACTAATTGTTTCAGGAACCATGGGAAGTGAATCAGTAATGACAACTTCCATTGTCTTTAATGTATCTCGATTATGAGGAAGATGCCTCTTGTATTTATGAAAGGTTTGTTGGATATAGTGTCTAAGTCTATAACTTTATTTGGTATGAACTTGACCCGACCCGACATGGTCCATTTGGGTTGCATGGCATTGCAATACTTGGATAGACTAAATGAGAGAATAATGCACTTATGATTATTAATATATTATAAGTTCTAGTAGATTAATAATAAGTATTATTTGATTAGTATTGATCAATTATTAATTTGGTGATCAAAGTGAGATTAATTAAATATATAGGGTTGATTATGACAATCATCAATTCTTTTATGGTGGATTAATGATCCATGGTTTATGGGTTATGGATGTAACCACTTGGAGCTCCATGGATAGTCCATGGGAGTTACAAGCCCATGGGTCATGAGAAATGAAGAGTCATGACAATTATGGGTCTTCATGATGAAACCCTAATTGTGACACCACTATAAAAGGGACCCTTTGGCTAGCAAAATCGGGACCTAGTGTTACTAGAGAGGGCATAACCGATTTTTTAGTGCAAGAAGTATTCTCTCAAGTTATTCCAAGTTTTGTTGTGTTGTGTGAAGCATTTGAGGCACAACATTTGGGGTGCTAGGCTCACAAAGTCTTGAAGGAATCCAAGCAACAACAATGTATGTATTTCTACTAGTTTTTATGTTTCACATATTCCCCATTCCATGCTAGTTAGGAAATAACCTTGAACATTAAATTTGCATGTATATAGAGAAAACATAGATTCAAGGTTATTAGGGTTGCGTGTACACTTAGGAAGTGTTAGAATGCTCAAAACCCATCAGTGGTATCAGAGCCTAGGATTGTTTTCTATATACTTGATGCAAAACTGCTTGAAAAACGAAAATTCTGCTCACTGACGACTGGACTCGCCGACTTCATGGGGAGGAGTCACCGAGTCCATGAACAAATTCATCCTACTCGTCGAGAAGGATCATGCACTCGACGAGTAGGAGCGAGTTGGGCAGCTTTTCATGTTTTGTTGCTGGAAATGGATTAAAATCATTATCCCAATCTATTTTGGATTTGTAAAATTTGTTTTTCAAAATGATAATGATTATGTTAACCCATTTTACATGGATTTTATCAATTTTCAAGTATTGTATATGTTTATATGATTTCTTGAAATTGCTTGACATGAATTTGTGTTCTTATGAGTTTTTAGAAGATCATAGGAATTATGTGTAACCTCCATGTGTGTTTAATTCATGATCTTAATGGCAATGATGGTGTCCATAACTTGTCCTCAAGTTATGTATAACCAAAAGTCACTTCTTTAAATCGTAATTAAAGAACTAAAGAGGTTTCATAAAATGAAGAGTCTTCATTTTTATGAACCATTAAAACTCATAGGTTACAAATTGAAGAGACTTGGAATAGTTTCAATTCTTTCCCTCAAGTTTTGGAATTTGAAAAGTCTTACACTTTAATTCCAAATTGAACCTTAGATTTTTAAAAAGTTTAAAAATCAACACTTATACTATTATTATAATTTTATTATATAGATATGTATAAGAATATATCAAATATAATTTTATTATATAGATATGTATAAAGTTAGTTAGTTTAATACGTATCGTGAGTCGTATAACCATACTAATTTGACCCATGACCTCCTTGACGTTCTTCAGGCATCGATCGATTTCCAAAATTTGTCACCCCAGGCGTGCCTGCCTAACTATAGCTAGCAAGTTAGGTGTGGGATTGTCAGTCTCGAATAGATCTATCCACAAATTTCACATTCTCCCTCCAGGAGACTCTGGTTATACTTCCGGAGAGGATTTAATGGTACCCTGAAGGGTATAATGAAGTTATGTCTCACAAGCTAGAATTAAATGATTCACGGGATAATTGATCCTTTTCGAGTTTCCAAATCGTTTGCAACAAGGTAAAGTATAAATAATCAAATAAAGGGTAATTATTTAGCATGATACTCTTGATTAAACATGGATAAACTAAATCAGACATAGTTTATATTATTGACTTTGCACGAAATCTGAATCTGTAAAACAAGTAATGAAGATCCCAAAATATTCCCATAATCATATAAATGATTTGATAAGTTCCCACGTTGTTTGAAAACCATGTAATTATATTCAGAAAATCTCCTTTATGCTCCGCATATTACAAAAGGGATAAAGTATCTAAAAGTTTGTCTAGAAAATCGTATAATTACATCAGTTTTTAAGTTTCGAAAACCTTTATGAATTTCTTGTATTCCCCCCTGAAAACATGAAAAACTCGGAAAAAGTGTAGGGGTATGAACTCACCAGACGAGAATGTGCCGGGTAGGATGCTAAGTGTCAGTTTAGGGCTTGAACACATGCGAGGATCCTATGTAACATGATGAGATACATACTTGTATCTAGTTAGACATTTAACCACTAATTAAGTAAGATAATACACTCTGATGCGCGAAAACATTTTATCTCAAGTGTTGGAAGTGATACGGGTTGCATCCAAGGGGTGTATGGCCTAGTTAGGGTGTTTACTCTTCAAGAGTAAACCTTTAGGGGAGATTTCGGCCCAAAGACCATATCCCCATGATTTTATGGTTGTAAACTCATGTGTGGAGTATTTTTGGATGTTTAAAGGTCTTATATTGCACAAGGGAAGCTTCTAGGGTTGATTCAATGACTTAGGAAGTGATCAGAACTTGAAATGACCTTGGAAATGAAGTTTGCGGTTCTTGAAGGACACTTGGGGAGTTTACTGCCATAAATACATGGGTTTACGGCCGTAAACTCATGCTTGGCCCATTCTTGCATGATTTAAGGTCTCAAATGAAAGAATACAAGGTTCTATGCACTATTCCAAACCATATGGGGAAGTTAGGGCACCATTTGACCTCCTTAAGGGAGTTTACGGCCAAAGGACCAATCCCTTGGGGGTTCACGGCTGTAATCTATTTAAGGTCATGGTTTCTTTGATGTTTAAGGTCCCTACTTCGATGGTGGTTGGTTCTAGACATTAACCCAAGCCATAAAAGGTGTTTAAAGGGAAATTTAACACCTTAAAATGTGTTTACGGCCTATGAAGAGGTGTTTACGGTCCAAGAATGTTCTTGGGCCATAAACTCATGTTTACTCCCCTAATGATATGATTTTGGGGTTCTAAGCTCATACATGCAAGTCCTTAAGTCATAGCTAAGCACTAGAAGGGATTTGGAAGGGTTTTGGGGCTTCAAAACCCCACTTATGGGTGTTTACGGTTTGAGGATGTTCCTTAGCCATAAACACATGATTTTGAAGCTTTTGGATGATTTAAACACGAATTTGCATGAATAACAAGTTAAACAACAAGCTAGGATAGATCACTTACGATTTTGGAGCTTGAAAGGGGCGTTTTTGGATCAAAATTAACTTGTAGAGAGAGAGAGTAGAGAGAGAGAGGGTGTTAAGAGGGTGGAAAAGCTTCAAATGGTGACCACTCAATCCCTTATATATGGGTTGAGTTTGCGGCCCGGTGGAAATCTACCCGATACCGACGTTAAACGGAGCTTATGGTCGTACCCGATTAAATGTTTGTAACCCGACTTAGTCGTAAACTAAAAACTTTTCAAAGGGAGCTTGTAGAAAAGATTAAAAAGGAAACGGTTGAGTTGGAGAAGAAGCTAAAAGAAAAGGAGCTCTTAGATAAAAAGAAGTCCATTTTTCTAGAATCGACCATTGATTCTCTCTAGAAAGAAGCTATAGATGAACCGAATACTCATTGGCTCGAACCTGTTATGTCGTTCGGCCTTGAAAACTCGAAGGACGCGCATGTCAATCACTCGAAAGGCATTTATTTTTCATTACTTCAATTCAACTGCTATCATTCCCTCTCTGGACCCGAAGGTGGATCGGGATCTGTTGGAATTTTATCTAGAATTCGCTAAGCCACAGTACTTGACCTGGAGCTCACATAAGATTACTACTGTCAAGGTATTGAAGCCTTGTTCAGCCGTGAAATTTGTCAACGTCAAATTTAAAGTGACGCAATGCTATGAAGGCTCGGTTCATAATTTTTCCCTGGCTGATCTACCGAACCTTAACCCTCACGACTGGATACTCCTCTCCAATATTCTGCTATCCAATCCTCAGGAGTATCAACCGATTATAGACCATATCAAGCGAATGCTTGTTTGCTACATTCATGAAGTAGCGAAAATGGATCAAGAAATCGCATCTGCCATTCACAAGCGGCCAACGATCAAACCAATTGGGAAAACTGGCAATGTGAAGATGATGGTCAAGGGTAAAATCGACCCCCAATTTCATACAGTGATGTTGTTAAGGGTGAAAATCACAAATGTCTTTTTGCTCTTTCTGATAAGCACCTGGTCTAAACTGCTTCCTTGGAGCATATTTTGGAGATCATTCATAGGTGTAATCAGAATTCTGCAGCAGACAAGAAGTTTTTTACTGATATGCTGCGCTGGTATATTCAATTTTGGCAGACACTTCTTGCTATCATTCCTCGGCTATTCAAAGTTGTGAAGACAGTGAAGCCTACTCAACAGAAATAATCTCTCGCCTCATTTGACGCAAAAGGGGAGATTGTTGGGTTGTATAGTGTCGCGTCATGGGCTCAGTCCTTAGCCCAGTTTTGTAGCTGGTTTGGCAGTGTCCAACCGTGCATTATTTTATTCTAGGATTTCATTATTTAAGGTGCATGCATGCATCCTTAGTAGGCAACGCTTTTCTTATTTTCTTATCAAAGTATTGTAAACCCTAGCTCGCCTCTACAGTGGAAGTTCTTTATCGAGCTCTGCTGAGGCGTGACTATATTTGAATCATAAGCTTCATATTGATTCCATATTGTGTTCTTAATCGTATTGTGATTGAATTGTTTCTTCTTTATGAATGTACCTGTGAAAGATCTAATCGATCTAGAGATTTATTCTCATCAAAGGACTAAGGGATCCAGTACACATTCTTGTGCACTGGTTAAGTCACACAAAAGATCGATAAGACTATTTTTCATAATTTACTATAGCTCAGTCAATATGGTTATACTTACAAGCTTAAGTGTAATTCTGAGACATTGGAAAAAGGTTCCAATGGTATGGCAGAGTGAATAAGAAGAATCAGCTTAGGCAGAAAGATATAAGTTTCTCAAATCTGAAAAGATGGGAGAGTAATTTAGTACCATGTTTTAAGACCATCTTTTTGATTTTGAGACCTTATCGCAATTTGTCACACCCCGAAAACCGAAGGCGGAAACATTTCCGGGGCGGACTCCACGTTGAGTATCAAATCCAATGTACATGGTAACACAGTAATCAAAAAACATTACATTACATAGAATTGTTTACATCAGTTTGAAAGAAAAGTTATACAAGTGTTATATACATATGTCATATGAACAAAAACAAAGACGAGTCTTCTAGCGCTCCGTCTTCTCCAAAAGGTGGCGGTGTACCTGTCTAATGCTGACCTGAGAATACAAGCATTTTGAAAATCAGCATAAAGCTAGTGAGTTCATAAGCGGTTTTGTTTTAAAGAGAATGAGTTCCCTTTTTGGTTTCTGAAAAAGTTGTTTTCCAAGAAAATCCCATATTTTCTTATGTAAAAACAGTTTAGTTATCATTACTTAATTCGTTTATGAGTTGTTAAGTTATTCCAGGAAAATCCCATATTTTCCTAAGTGTTTAGCTGTCCTTTTGATACTTAATTCGTAGTTTAGATTTCTATGTGCTAGTAGCTATCTTACTTATAGTATTAGTTAAGTAATATGATATCTTAGTTATCCTTACATTCTATTGTTAATTATTTGCTATACTTAGAGGTATTTTCGAATATTTGGATTCACTCAGAAGCGTACATTAACAGTGTTTTCGAAGTTCTGGTGATTTCCAAAAGGGTACCTTAGACGTATTTTCGAAGCTCTATCGACAGTCTATGTCTAGAGGCGTACTGTCAAATAAATTTTGAAGCTCTGGTGACACCCAAGGGGTACACTAGTTGTATATTCGAAGTCTTGGCGTCATCCAAAGGCGTGCATTCGTATTCGTATTTGTATACCTATTCTTATTCATATTCGTATTCGTATTCGCATTCATATTCGTATTCGTATTCGTATTCGTTCTATCCTATTAGTTATATTCGTATTCGTTCTATCCTATTAGTTATATTCGTATTTGTTCTATCCTATTAGTTATGTTCATATTCGTATTCGTATTTGTTCTATCATATTAGTTATATTCGTATTCATATTCGTATCCGTGTTCTTATTCGCACTATCCTATTAGTTATATTCGTATTCGTCTTCGTATTCATATTCGTAGGTCTATTCGTATTCGTATTCGTATTCGTATTCGTATTCATATTTGTATTCGTATTCATATTCACACTATCCTATTAGTATTGAACTTAGTTTATGATTTGTATGATTCCTTATACAAAACATATCATGAAACTTAGGTTATAACATATATTAAAGGAATCTACATTTAGTTTGACAATTCACCCTGCAATTCGAACAAATGGTTGGTATATTTTTTGTACTGAAAGTATACAAAATATGAAGCATTTGAACAAAAAGTAATAAGTTTAAGTACAAGATTTCCTTGTACTTTTGCTTGTATTCCCCCATGAAAACACTTGAAAAAAGGTAGGGGTATGAACTCACCAGTTGAGGAATGCGTTGGTTTGGATCCTAAACGTCAGTTCTGGGTTTGCAAACGCACAAGAGTCCTATGTATTATAAAAATATACACATTTGTATCTAATTAGGACTTGAATAATTTGTTTGTTAGGGACAATCACTTATAATCGCGAAAACACTTCATTACAAGCATTTGGAGGGACCCGGGTGGCATTTGAGGACACATATGGCTTGGATAATGTGTTTACTCTTCGAGAGTAAACCCCCTTATGGAGTTTCTGGCCCTAAGACCATATCCATATGAGTTCACGGCCATGAACTCATGGGTGTGGGTTTTGTGGTGCTAAATGGTCTTATATGACTTGGGAAAATTTGCTAGGATCAATTCTAGGGCATAGAAATGGATTTACACCACTTATGGACCATTTAATGGGGTATATGGAAGTAAACTAGGAGTTTACGACCGTAAACTCCCCCATATCCTTTCCTTATTTGTTTTGGTGGTCCTTGATTAATCACATGTGATTCAAACTATTTTTCCAAGCCTTGGGATGAATTTTGGGCACCATTTGACTCATCTAAATGAGTTTACGGCCCTGGAACCTTTCCTTGGGGGGTTATGGCCTTAAACTCTCAAATGAGGGGATTTCATCATGTTTAAGGCCTCCAAACTGGTTGTGGTTGATTCTAGGATATATTCCAAGGCTAATGGTGTGTTTAAATGGCATTTAAACACTTGGTTTTGAGTTTACTCTCCATGAATGAGGAGTTTACGGCCCAAACTTGTTCTTGGGTAGTAAACTGATGTTTACTCCTCAAAATCCATGATTAAGGTGTTCTAAGTCCGAATTGGTAAGCCATATAGTCATATCTAAGCGTTAATGGTGTTTTGGAAGGGTTTAAAGGCATAAAAACCCATTTTATATGTGTTCATGGCCGAAAGGTGTTCTAGGGCTGTAAACACATGATTATGGTCCCATTCTATGTTTTGAACTCGAATTTGAAGGTCTAAGATGCTATTCTAGGAGTTAGGGTGGTTACCTTGAAGATTTGGGGCTTGAATTTGGTGTTTTTGGACCTTAATCTTGAGTTAGAGGAGAGAGGTTAGAGAGAGAGTAGTGAGAGAGAGGAAAGGCTTCAAATGAAGTCTTTTGAGCCTTAAATAGGTCCTAAGTTTGGGACACGGTGGAATTCTACCCGATACCGACGTTAAGCGGGGCTTTTGGTCCGATTAAGCTATCGTAATCTGGTGGGATAGAATTTAGAAATTTTCAATTTAATGATTTTGGGCCATTTTCATGAGTTTTTAAGGGATTGGAACTCTCATGAGCTTATAATAAACATATAAGTTTAAATAACTTAGCCCAAAAACGAGATTGAAACAAATCGCTATAGATGGGTTCTTCTGACGAAATGGGTTTTGGCGATGGACAACTTCGGGTTGTCACATTATCCCCCCGTTAGAGGGAATTTCGTCCCGAAATTCAAAGATTAGGATACAGAACATGAAATAAAAAGAGATGTGGATGAATCTACTGCTTCGGGTCTACACGCTCCCAAGTGGAATCGGGTCGCCGCTTGACATTCCTACGAACCCTCATTATCGGGAGGCAGTTTTGTTTCGTACATTTGATCTCTCCGTCCATGACCTCAACTTGTTCTACCATGGAGGCTCAAACTTTTGTTGACTTTGGTCTCATCAAAGGGATTACTAAGGTATCACTGGGTAGGCGTTTCTAAGGATTCGAGACCTGGGCGACATAATGGATACTGCTATGCCCTTGAGATAGTCGAAGTCTGTAGTTCACGGTTCTGATTCTGGTGGGGATTTTGAAAAGTCCGGTGTATCACGGGAGAAGTATTTTGCGCTTCCCAAAGTATATCATGCTCATCTGGGATAAGGCCTTCAACAGGACACAAGCTCCAACACGAAGGTACATCTTCATGTAACGGAGTAGCTAAGGGTCTGATGGTTCTAGAAGGAATTTTTGGGTGGGTTTTGCGATAATAGTCCACAGAACCCAAGAATTGACGGGCTTCTATGGGTATCTCCGGTGACGACTAATTCCCTATCGCCTTGGTTTTTAGAAAGGTCCACGGGTATGACTGTTTTACTCATCTACATGACTAGGGAAAATGGTTTGATCGAAAGGCACCACTACTAACTCGTAGTGATCATATCAAGCCTTGATCGCTGTCTTGGACACATCATCCTCACGGAGGTCTGGCTACGAGGTGGTTCCAGGGATTAGGTCGATGCGAGACTTGACAAGATGTTCGGAAGGAATTCTCGGGAAAGACATTAAAGAAAAGTTGCAGATCGACTTCCCGTTTCCCGATGATTACACGTACGAGGAATGCATGGGAAACCTTTTAAGACTCGATGCACGAAACGATGCGAAGGTTGGATTAAGGTTTGATGCCGAAGATCACGAGAGTTGGGTAAAAGGGAAGATTCAGACGGATGACCCAAGAATAACAACATGAATGAGACTCAGTCATTCCATGCCAAAGATCCACATCAAGGCCTTTCATGAGAAGTTTGACATTTAATCAAATGGAACTGAATAATTGTCTGGATTGAGGATACGATCTATAGGTATGACGTTAGCGTTCTCTTCTCACTTGGTAACCAACTCGACGGTACACATTTTCGATTATTAACGAAGGAAAAAGTTTAGAAAGGTGTTTGAATGGATAGTTGGCAATTTCTTTCAGCATTAAAATTGAAAAGGATCACAGCCATAAAATTCAACGAGGGGAAATATACCTGTGGCAACGATGGGGTCGGCGGCTGTCCTTTCTTGTCCTATAGTTAAAGCTCTCCCGGTGTTGCCAGCTGTTACTGCCTTAGGGCAGTTTCGTTTGTAATGTCCAACTTCTCCACAACTGTAACAGGTCCGACCGAAACTAGCTCCAAAAGCTTGACTAGGTGATTGGGTTGGTGCTCTGCAACTTCGCGTGAGGTGGCCTTCCTGGCCACAACTTTTACAAAACTTTGCACGACAAGGGCCAGGGATACGATGGTGGTAACTGCACTGGTTACACCATGGGAGGATACCAGCGTACCCGGTGATAGGTCCTTAGGCTGAGGAACCGACAACAAAAACAGCAACAGGGGCAGTGGCAGCGGGGACTGCCACTGTCTGCTGTTTCTTCGAGGGCTCCGGGGAAGATTGACTCTACTTCTTCTTCCAAAACTTTCTTTTCTCGCCACTCTTCTCTGTTGGCTGCTTCTTCTTGTTCGTCATTGTGGTCGATCAGGATTTACGCTAGGCATTTGGCACTGTCATAGGTATCCGACTTCGCAGCTATAATGTTCCCTTTGGTTGGCTGGGTTAATCCCCAGATAAACCTCTCAATCTTTTTACTCTCCGGGGTAACCAATCCCGGACAGATAAGCGCTAAATCATCAAATCTGGACGTGGAGGCGGCGATATCGGAACCCTTCATCTTTAGGTTCCAGAGTTCATGCTCCAGCTTCTGAATTTCACGCCGAGGGCAATACTCTGCGTGTAGAAGTTCCTTCATAACTTCCCAACCCATAGCATTGGCTACAAGTAGAGTTAGGGATTTGACTCGACCGTTCCACCAAGTCAGATCTTTATTGGGAAGAGTGCAGGCGGCAAACTTCACCTTGTCGGATTCTGAACAAGCACAGATTTCGAAGATAGATTCGATCTTCTCTAACCACCGAGTTAGAGTAATGACACCTCCTGTGCCATCGAAGAATGTGGGTTTTACGTTCATAAAGTCTCTATAGGAACACTCTCTTTCGGTGTCCCTGGCTACCTTCCTGGTTTTGAGGTTGGGGACCACCTCCTGAACTACCGGGGTTCGTTTGCGATATGGCTACTGCCACTGCAGCAGTAAAAACTATCTGAAGGGTTACCAGATTGATTTGAAGAGAAGGTGACGGCGGAGGAGGGTTGTTGTTGGTCTTTGAGCTGGGTCTCTTTCTTGGAGGCATCTTGATCTAATAAGATCAGGAAAGAGAGGATGGTAAGTCCTCTGAATTGAATCAAGTGATATGTTACAAGGGATATCTCTTTATGACAGGCATAGAATTCTATTAAGCGATAAAGCAGGAAGGAATTATCAAATCAGATAAATTATCATTAAAGAAATGACTGAGGAGCAATGCTGAAATAAGGACTTCTATAACGCATTTGGCTCGAGAAATACTCCCACAGTATTTCTTGTCTCACTGCAACGATGGCTCATTGTTTGGGTTTTGGGTAAGTTTTAGGCATGTCGCACACCACAGTCACTCCCAAGCACATGTTGGTCGTGTCTCGAATGAATATAGTTGGTCAGGCTATATTGATCCTAGACACGACTACATAACTGCCCAGGTTTAACCGTAGCATACAACACCCATTTACTTATGTTTTGTTCTACTTGTAGTTACGGATCTCGACGGTTAGGTATACCTGTATACTTTTGAAAATACTTATACTCTGAAGTATACTTTTAGTTCAGAGCACTTAGGCCCCTTCATGTTTATAGTCTTATACCGGGCAAGCTTTGGTATACTAGTTCACTATAAACAAGGGCTCTGATACCAATCTGTCACACCCTGAAAACTGAAGGCGGAAACATTTCCGGGGCGGACACCACGTTGAGTATCAAATCCAACGCACAAAATAACACAGTAAACACAAAACACTACATTACATAGAATTGTTTACATCAGTTTGAAAGAAAAGTTATACAAGTATTATATACATATTTCATATGAACAAAAACAAAGACGAGTCTTCTAGCGCTCCGTCTTCTCCAAAAGGTGGCAGTGTACCTGTCAAATGCTGACCTGAGAATACAAGTATTTTGAAAATCATCATAAAACTGGTGAGTTCATAAGCGGTTTTGTTTTAAAGAGAATGAGTTCCCTTTTTGGTTCCTGAAAAAGTTGTTTTCCAAGAAAATCCCATATTTTCTTATGTAAAAACAGTTTAGTTATCATTACTTAATTTGTTTATGAGTTGTTACGTTATTCTAGGAAAATCCCATATTTTCCTAAGTGTTTAGCTTTCCTTTTGATATTTAATTTGTAGTTTAGATTTCAATGTGCTAGTAGCTATCTTACTTATAGTATTAGTTAAGTAATCTGATATCTTAGTTATCCTTACATTCGATTGCTAATTATCTGCTATACTTAGAGGTATTTTCGAATGTTTGGATTCACTCAGAAGCGTACATTAACAGTGTTTTCGAAGTTCTGGTGATTTCCAAAAGGGTACCTTAGACGTATTTTCGAAGCACTGTCGACAGTCTATGTCTAGAGGCGTACTGTCAAATAAATTTCGAAGCTCTGGTGATACCCAAGGGGTACACTAGTTCTATATTCGAAGTCTTGGCGTCATCTAAAGGCGTGCATTCGTATTAGTATTCGTATACCTATTCGTATTCGTATTCGTATTCGTATTCACATTCGTATTCGTATTCGTATTCGTATTCGTATTCGTATTCATTCTATCCTATTAGTTATATTCGTATTCGTTCTATCCTATTAGTTATTTTCATATTCGTATTCGTATTCGTTCTATCCTATTATTTATATTCATATTCGTATTCATATCCGTGTTCTGATTCGCACTATCCTATTAGTTATATTCATATTCGTATTCGTAGATCTATTCATATTCGTATTCATATTCGTAGGTCTATTCGTATTCGTATTCGTATTCATGTTCGCACTATCCTATTAGTATTGAACTTAGTTTATGATTAGTATGATTCCTTATACAAAACATATCATGAAACTTAGGTTATTACATATATTAAAGGAATCTACATTTAGTTTGACAATTCACCATGCAATTCGAACAAATGGTTGGTATGATTTTTGGTACTGAAAGTATACAAAAGATGAAACATTTGAAAAAAAAAGTAATAAGTTTAATTACAAGATTTCCTTGTACTTTTTCTTGTATTCCCCCCTGAAAACACTTGAAAAACATTTGAAAAAGGGTAGGGGTATGAACTCACCGGTTGAGGAACGCGTCGGTTTGGATCCTAAACGTCAGTTATGGGTTTGCAAACGCACAAGAGTCCTATGTATTATAAAAAGATACACATTTGTATCTAATTAGGACTTGAATAATTTGTTTGTTAGGGACAATCACTTCTAATCGCGAAAACACTTCATTACAAGCGTTTGGAGGGACCCGGGTGGAATTTGAGGACACATATGGCTTGGATAATGTGTTTACTCTTCGAGAGTAAACCCCCTTATGGATTTTTTGGCCCTAAGACCATATCCATATGAGTTCACGGCCATGAACTCATGGGTGTGGGTTTTATGGTGCTAAATGGTCTTATAGGACTTGGGAAAATTTGCTAGGATCAATTCTAGGGCATAGAAATGGATTTACACCACTTATGGACCATTTAATGGGGTATATGGAAGTAAAAAAGGAGTTTACAGTCGTAAACTCCCCCATATCCTTTCCTTATTTGTTTTGGTGGTCCTTGATTAATCACATGTGATTCAAACTATTTTTCCAAGCCTTGGGATGAATTTTGGGTACCATTTGACTCATCTAAATGAGTTTACGGTCCTGGAACCTTTCCTTGGGGGTTTATGGCTGTAAACTCTCAAATGTGGGGATTTCATCATGTTTAAGGCCTCCAAACTGGTTATGGTTGAATCTAGGATATATTTCAATGCTAATGGTGTGTTTAAATGGCTTTTAAACACTTGGTTTTGAGTTTACTCTCCATGAATGAGGATTTTACGGCCCAAGCTTGTTCTTAGGCAGTAAACTCATGTTTACTCCTCAAAAACTAGGATTAAGGTGGTCTAAGTCCGAATTGGTAAGCCATATAGTCATATCTAAGCCTCAATGGTGCTTTGGAAGGGTTTAAAGGCATAAAAACCCATTTTATATGTGTTCATAGCCCAAGGGCGTTCCAGGGCCATAAACACATGATTATGGTCCCATTCTATGTTTTGAACTCGAATTTGAAGGTCTAAGATGCTATTCTAGGAGTTAGGGTGGTTACCTTGAAGATTTGGGGCTTGAATGTGGTGTTTTTGGACCTTAATCTCGAGTTAGAGGAGAGAGGTTAGAGAGAGAGTAGTGAGAGAGAGGAAAGGCTTCAAATGAAGTATTTTGAGCCTTAAATAGGTCCTATGTTCGGGACATGGTGGAATTCTACCTGATACCACCGTTAAGCGGGGCTTTTGGTCGCACCCGATTAAGCTATCGTAATCCGGTGGGATAGAATTTAGAAATTTTCAATTTAATGATTTTGGGCCATTTTCATGAGTTTTTAAGGGATTTGAACTCTCATGAGCTTATAATAAACATATAAGTTTAAATAATTTAGCCCAAAAAGGAGATCGGAACGAATCGCTATAGATGGGTTCTTCGGACGAAATAGGTTTTGGCGATGGACAACTTCGGGTTGTCACACACTTCATCCTCCAAGTGCATTCTGATAGTTAAGAAGATGAGTTATGAATGGTTGAAGTCGTTAAATCAAGAAGATGATTCATACTTTGTTCCAAAAACAATTCTTAGAGTTATACTCTAAGATTGTAACATGAAAGACATGTCTTAAAGAAAGTTTAAAATACTTGTCAAATGTAACAGTAAAAGTTTTCTACTCTTGTACATTTGAAATTGGTAAGTTGTGATGTTTTGGATAAAACAAAGACCAACTAAGGCCAATTTTGTGAAGTGTTTGTCTTGATTAGAATCCACACTATCTCTTGAATATCTGACAAGAGAGTCTTATATGTCAAAAGGAAAGTGGGAGTCTTAAAGGTCTTGAAAGTCTCATGAACTAATGAAGAATAAAACCTGAAGTTCTTCACTAGCACACGACTTGCGGTTTATAACCTATCGTGTTGACATATTCTGTGCCCATTCCAATTAAAGTTGGCTTTTCATATGAATTCTTAAAGTTCTCAATTGGTTGCACAACAACATGGAAGCAATGGCAGACCATTGAGCTGCCAGATGGCAAGAAATTAAGATTGAAGTTCAGTCCATATGAGTTTGGATTTGTCATTATCCTTATCATGTAACTATGGCTTTGACAATTCACAAGGATAAGAACAAATACACCATTAAATCTAAGTGTCATAAGGTTTCTATTTGATTCATGAAAATTAGGTACGGTGAAGATAATGTCCCACAAGAGCGTCAACCAATTTCTGTGAACAATAACACATTTTTCTTGTAAAATGAAATAATTATAGCATTTGAATAATTATGAAAGTGTGGTTTCTGTGACTCTCTAACTATGCCAAATATAGGTTGTCTTGTATGTTTGTTTACACTATTTATATAATTTTTTATATAAATAAAAAGTTGAAATCTTGTCTAGTGTCACTATATGTTACCAAAACATAATATTTTTGGGTTGTAACCCACCAAAATAATAAATAACTATAATATAACGATTTTTCTAGGAAGGTTATCCTTTAGTAAAAGTTATCAAAACTTTGTAGTTTTACAACTCATATTTCCCTAAGGATATTTGTATCATGAAACGATATATGTTTCTTTTTGTTAACTTTGTATATTAAAAACTAATATGTCTCATTTTTTGTATAAAAAGTATTGATAACTATGTAAACAATAATCTCATATTTCAACATAAAGAAGGAAACATACAAATATCCATGAGACGAATAATTTTTGACTTGTATCCCCCCCCCCCCCCCTAAAAGTATGAAAAACTGGAAAAATGGGGGTATGAACTCATCTTCAGTGGTTCTTGCGTGGTTTGGTTGAAGTGAGAAGATGAAGATTTCGAGCCTAGAACCTTGGATGAAGGTGATCATGATAATGTGTGTGAGGATGGTGAAACTAGCATAAAATTGTATAAAATACTAGGGAATTTTCAAAATACTTGCTCAAAAACCCAAGAATCACTTGAAGAAAAGGAAGTTCTTGGAGACTCCAGCTTGCTTTTGAGAGGAAAGATGAGAGAGTTTGGATAAATGAATTTTATTTTAGTGTGAAGGAGGCCTCTTTGACCGAAACTTAAATAGAAAAGGGAAATATGGGTCATTGATACATTTAGGGTATTAGCATGGAGATATGATGCTTAATAGTACATTGCATAGATATATGAGGGGTAATTTCATGGAGGTTTTTTAGGTAAAACTGAGGTGTCAAGTCGCAAGGTCAAACCTTGGTCTTCGCACTCATCCATGATCCTTATACCGAGGCCTGGGTTTTCGGTCATCAAGGCCGAGAACTAGGTTCTCGGTTCAAACCAAGATCTAAGTTTTGCAAGGTTTTCGGTCTGAGGGAAGGGAAGTTTTCGGTTGTGAAGATTCTAGGCATTAAGACATCTCGATCCATCTTAAACACTCCTAATGCACATTTGAGATTTCGAACTCCTTGATTTATCTTAGAACATTCTTTATGCAATTGAAATTACAAGAAGTTTTGGTCCATCTCATTAACTTTTTAAATGTTTATTACAACTAGATTGTGATGTGGTTTTATACTACCTATAGATACTCTTTGTTTGATCAAAATTTCTAGGGTTGTCACATAAACATCCCATCATATTAATTCCTTATATTGGACGAATTGATTGCCACAAACCCCACCATGTCGTTTCATTCTACGTTCTGTTAACTCCCTTCTCTGTCAAAAGTAATTCCAAGCTTCAAAGGAGTTTAAATCTTTAAGCTTATTCTAGAACTTTGTAAGTATTTCGTGAATTCCTAGTGATTTAATACATTTTCATGTCTAAATCATCCTATTTACATACATTCAAATGTGTTCAACCCTTAGGATAATATCACCTCCAAGAAAGTTTATCAACTTTGTTAAAGAGTTTAGGCTTGAAATCTTCATGTCATCACTTCAAAACAACCAACAAATCCACTCACGGTGACTTCATACCCCCACATTTTCAAGATTTTTTATGTTTTGAGGAGGGGGGGGGGGGGGTACAAGTAAAACTTTGTTCAACACACAAATATTTACATGTTTTTATCTTTAAGTTAAAGATAAGATATTATTTGTATAATATATGGTTAATACTAGTTTGTGTACAAATATTTGTGATATATATTTGTTAGAAATGAAAAAACTAACAAAACAAACATAATCTATCTTATAAAATCATAAGAAATTTATGATTTGTAAAACTAAATGATTTTTGAAGCTTTTACTAAAATATAACTTTCATAACAAAGGGAGTACATTCTAGTTAGTTTACTATTTTGTGGGTTACAACCCAAACCATAATGTTTTGACCTTACATTTTGAAACTAAACAAGATAATTACTACATATTTATATAAATGGTTATATAAATGTTCTTAACAAACAAACATGTTAAACTATAATAGGTATAGTTTATGGAACATACGTACTATTTCAGTAAGTTAGGGATACAATACGGTAACAAACATATAAACTATAATAGGTATAGTTTATGAGACATACATAGACTTTATTAATTATAAAGGGCTTTTCATTATTCTATACGTAACCATCAATATAGCTTTGTGACACACACTTCAACTACTTATTTAAGTACCAACGAGAGACCTGAAATTATAACCATAGTATCATGGAGGGAGATCATGACACTTGTGTATAGATCTATACGAGACTGAGAATCCCGCACCTTAACTATTAGCTACAATTAGGCCGACAGGCCTGGGGTGACAAATGTCGTATCAATTCTAACGCCTAAAGAACGTCGTATCAGACCATCTTAGGTCATCAAGCATGGTTATAATAGCTCAAAATTTAGTACTAACAATACGATTAGTGTATGAATACAAAAATAACTTCAAATAATTTTATTTAATAATAAAACTACAATACAATATTTTACAGTACTGATGGTGAATCCAGGCACATACATTAAATTGGATTACATACATATAGAATTACAATATACTATTTTCTAGTACAATGCAACTTACATTTCTGATAGGACCATTATTGTTCTCCCTATGATATCTTAGTGTATACATTAGGGTTATATAAAATGAAGAACTGAGAGGCATTCGAATGTGTGATTTCCACTTTACTACCTGTTCCTTGTTTAGTTGTGGGCTTAGGGCAGAACCACTCATTCGACTATCTGTTCGATCTTAATTACATATAACTTGTATACACTAAGTGATCATAGAAGGAAGTGGTAAGGGTTACACTACTTACTCGAATTACATACTTCGTATTACAAGTTTTAAGCATAATAAAAATTGTACATTTTTTGTCTTAAGGTCTAAGACTACATTTCATTTACAAAAGAAAATATTGGATTTTCTAAAGAAACACACTAACATTTTCAAAGGAACAAAGAGCATACCTTTTCATTTAAAATACTTATGAACTCACCATTTTAAATATTGATACACTTTCAAAACCACTTGTATTCTCAGGGAACCAGTAAACAGGTATACACAGTTTTCAAGAAGACAGAGCATAGTAGCGTAATGTCTTAGTCGTTGTTATATACTTTTGGAGTCTGACATACAATGATTTCAACACAATGTAAACACTACTTTATAAATATAATGGTTGTTTCTTTGATTACTGTTATTCAACTGTTATGATACTGTACATGACGTCCTCCGCCCCCAAACATTTCCGCCATTCAGGTTTGGGGTGTGACAGATTGGTATCAGAGCATTGTTTATAGAGAACTAAGTATATCAAACCATATAAGATGTACAAATATAAATACAATGTGACTAAAACACTCTGACCAAGGGTTATACTTTTAAATATAATAATATTTTATAAAAATATACATACATACGTACATACATACATACTAGAACAATGTCATAATATGAACAAAACAAAAGTATTAAGATAAGTTGGGCAGTACGATTAAACATTGGTGTAAGTAATTAGGTTTGGGATGAGTATAGCATGATCAACTATATTTATCTGATAGGTGACTAGCATATGCCTGGGAATAGTTATGGTGAGCAACAAATCTAAAACCTACCAACTCTATAGACCAAGAAACTCTAGAACCAAACATAAAGCTTAAAATACTATAAATAATTCATGTGAAAACTAAAGACTCTTACTAGAAGGTATATAATTAGTTAGTGTATATGTTTAGGTTATATATAATTAAGATTTTATAGACTTAGAATTTGTGATTTCGATTTACATCCTGTTCCTTGTTTTTTTGTGGTCTTAGAGTAAGTTCACATATTTGAAGGTCTATTTGATCTTAGTTATATACAACTTGTATACACTACGTGATTATAGGAGGACACGGTAAGGATCACACCATAATTTTTTTGTCGTTAGAAGTGCCTTTATTAATCTCGTAGATTCTTTATATAACACTATTCTCGCACAGATGACATATCTAGACATCACAACCCCACTACAACAGTCAACAGATGAATCGAGGAAGAACCAGAGGGAGTTCATGAGGATGATTTCGAGAAAGGAAAAGACGAAGAGAAAGGAGCTAGAGAGGTCGTTAATGTAACCTTACCCTATCAAGAACAAGCATGAGACCCTTTCACCCCTATCTTTCCATGATACATCCCCACAATATATGAATACCCACTACACCATACTCCATGTAACGCCTGTAGATCCGGGCTAGTCAATTTAGTGATAATAGGGGTCGAAAATGACTTTTCATCAAAAGATTATTTAGAATAAATAATCTTAACCAAGTTGTAGAATATGTCTCAAGGGTTCCGTACATATAAAGAGCGTCGAACTCTGAGTTATAACAAAGAAGTTATGACCCATCGAAGTTTAGCGACGAAACTGACATAGTACCGCGAAGATGTAAATAGTGAATTTATGATAGAGCTTCATGTAGCCTTAGTAATCTAAATAAAAGTCGTAGAATATGTTAACCTGAGAGCCTCCATAAAAAGAACGCCCAAATCTGACTTCTTATGAGGAAGTTATGGTTCTTTGAAGTTTCGGCTTAGCGGTGTACTGCCCGAAGTTCGAGTATTTAATCGAGCGGTTTTTAGCCAATAAAACCTAAACGAGAATCAAAGATCTTGTTATTAGTAGCGTATCCATAAAAAGACAGATGAAAATGGACATCGGATGAAGAAGTTATGAGATTTTAACGGACCAATCCTATCTCGCCATGTTAAATATATAACTTTAAAATAAAGTCAAAATTAGCTGACGGAGTCTAAACGAAAGTTGTAAAGTACGTCTCCACCTACGCGTGGATATAAATAACATCAAAAACAGAGTTCGTATGAATGAGTTACAAATTATAATAACATATTTACGTATTAAAATAAAATATAAATCATATATATGTACACACACACACACACACACACATATATATATATATATATGCATGTATGTATGTATGTATATATATACATATGTATATATCATTAGAAAGGTATCGACGATGCGGTCATTATAAGACTAATGTTGAGTTCTTTCGACATTAGTTTAGTACAAATATCATTAAATCTATTTAAAATAGTATTATGAAGGGGTGTTTAGTCGTTTACATAGCTAGAAGGTCATTAAGTAATTATGGAGGGTAGTTTTTGTAAATTCAATTACTTTAAATAAGAGGCTTGGGCTCTCATATTTCATGCACCATTCTCTTGATTCAAGAGTCTTTCTCTTCTTATCCCCCGAACATTTCGGTCCCTCATGATGCGACTTCTCTTTATGTAGTTTTAGTATAGTAAGGTGGCCGTTGAAGCGCTGCACGAATCTTTCTTGGAAATATTCAGCGACGAAGTTCTGCCACTGCAGAGCCCGACTCCTAGCTAAAATCCCCTTGTAAGTAAGTTATGCTTACCCTATTTTAAAAATAGTTTATATTTAACATTAGTACTGTTATTATAAATTTATAATAAATATTTGAGCTATTATTATGACTTATATAAGTTTCGTTATAATATCTTTTTAACTACTCGTGGTACGGGGAATATGTTTTAAAGGGCTGCATAGGGTTGTTGGATTTTAGAAGTGCTATACGCCAAAATGGTCCTGCCCTCCGGTGTTTTATGTCTGGCCCCTGTCTGTACATAGTGGTTGGAAAGTATCTTTTAAACACTTATATAATAATAATAATAAGACTAATAATTATTCACAGTAAATATTAGATTAAAATCTAGTGGTAATAAGACTAGGTTTCGTCGAAGGAAATTACTTTAAAGTAAACGAAGTGTTGTCCGAGTACCGAGTCGCCACCTTCTCAGGTGAGTGCATAGTTACTTTCATCTTATACATAGATATGAAGTATTTTATATAAACTACGTGCCATGTGTGCAGATCATATGAATACTTGATGTAATAAGACTAGGTACTCTGATTTTTATAAAGCATAAACAAGATCGGTCTTTTCTGGCCGTGAAAATGGGGATGTCACACTCCAGACCCTAGCACCCACAAATCAAGCACTATCACTGATTGTACCATGAGAGGACCGCTTAAATATTCAGGGTCAGGCTATCCATCACAAAGTAATGGAGATCAGTGGCAACGCCCGAAACATGACAATACAAATCCAACACACCCACGAAGAACAAAGAACACCATATGGATACCATGCCTACAAGTAGATCAGGAAAACAATACAGACCACCTACACTCTTTATAGGAAAAGATAGTCACCATCATACAACAAATCCTTGCAACTAAAACTATGACAATCATAACAGAACAGAGAGCAAAGGAGACCACTCGCAAGACATGCAAGACGGCAGGACACCTCATGCATCAGTTTAATAGCTAATAAACTAATATAACCTAATGAGTTAGTGACTACATTACTCACACTATGTGTTATTCTTATCGCACCTTATGTCACAACTAATAATGGTAAATCAAACAATAGAATTTCATTGAGGCGTTACAATCAGAAATCATAATTTTATTGTTACATAAACTTCTATTATGATTTGGTTACAAAATACTTTTAAGTCAGAACATGATGCATGTAGAAACTTATATAGTTAGTTCAATAACACCCGAATTATAGCCACTACTGAATACTTACCACCTTTTCATCTTTAAATTCTATGGAAGAAAGATGTCGCCATGTAAATCAAACAGGCCTTTCAAGAACACACTAGCAACTCCACCACCGCCACCACCTCTACAGTATGACCCTGCTGTTTTCCAAGAAAAAGTAATAGCCGTTGTGGTAGCCGCCATGAAGCAAATCAAAGCAAGTAGTGCTAGTTGGGTGGGTAGTAGTGCTAGTTGGTTTGAGAAGACAAAATCAGTATTTGAAATCTGTGTGTGTCTCGAAGAAGTAAAGTAAAATCTGCAACATGTACTTTCATGGATAGAGCCTCTCCTGGTGCAACGGCTATGTCAAATTGTTCACTCTCCCAGTAGCCAATGCCATGAGTTGGGAAGACTTAAAGGTCCTATTGCTAGCAGAATACTACCCGAGGGCGAGGTACAAAAGCTAGAGCAAGAACTCTGCGGTCTTACGATGAAGGACTCCGACATTTCAGCTTACACTGCCAGATTTAGTGAACTGGCTATTCTATGCTGCAGAATGGTCACACCAGAAAGTAAGAAATTGGAAAGGTACATCTGGAGGATATCTCTTCAGATCCTAGGAAACATGATAGCTAAAAACCCACTTACTTTTGACAATGCCAAATGTCCGGCACAAATCCTCGTGGATCATGTAGTTCTCCAAAGCTTCATGATAGTCATTCTTGAGCAACCTATGGAAGGAAACAACAAAAGAAGGTTTGGAACAAAAGGAAGGGCCAATCGTCACCAGAGTCCTCAAAGAAGCAACAAACCGTGGTAGTCCACACTGCTACTATTCCTGTTGTTGTTCCTGCTACTCCAGCACCCCCAATCGATATACTAGAAACATTCCAAAGTGTAACAAGTGCAACTTCCATCACACCGAAGTTTGTCGAGATATGCACTGCAAAAACTACAATAGGAAGGGGCACGCTACATATTTCTGTAAGGCACCGACACAACCCGTCACCCAAGTCTGTGGCGTTGAAGTAAGCCCGACTTGTTACGAGTGTGGTGAAACTTGACACTTCAAGAGAGATTTTCCAAAAGCAAGGAATGCTTGTGGTAATTAAAGGCTACTTGTGATCACTATAGTAGAGACTCTCCCGGAACCACCTATGAATGTTGGTATGCTTCCCAACAACAATGTTTAGGCTCTGATTTTGTTACTAAAACTAGTGCATATTAAACTGTATCAACCATAGATCGCGGAACGCGATAAATCATAGTCATAAATTGCCCCCTCGCCCAAATAAATCACATCATTCATATGAAAGCTAAGGACTCTTACAGGTGATCTGTGGTGGCTTGTGTAAATATTTGGGTCATATATAATTAAGATTCTACAGACTTAGAATGTGCAATTCCGCCTTACTTCCTGCTTTTTGTTTGGTTGTGTGCATAAGGCAGAGTCACTCATTCGAGTGTCTTTTCAATCTTAATTATATATGACTAGTTTACACCAAACGATTATAGAGGGACCTAGTAGGGATCATAATACGAAATTTCATCACTATTTATCAAAGCACTTGTACTGCTGGTACTCACTAATTATGATGCAAAATATTCATTGTAGTAATAAGAAGGATAAATTTGGAAGCATTAAAGACATATACATAGAATACACTATCGTTCTAAACAAACACATCCCTTCCAAATCGACTTAGGACCTATTACAATAAGAAGTTCCAAAATCGTCATTTGACATGGATTGGCATGGTCCACACCATACCACTTTCATCAGCTACGCAAAGACCCTTCGCTCTAACTGAGCGACTAACAAGACCCTTTCAATCTATAACGAAAAACCAAACACAAACCTCCAAATCGTCTCTCGCTACAGAACCCAGAAGTACCCACATGAGGGGTACCATGCCTTCCTAACCCATGCAGTAGATGAGAAGTAAGAAGCGAAAAACATCGAGGATGTTCCAAAAGTCCGTAACGTCCCCGAAGTCTTCCCATCAGACCTCCCGATAATACCACTTGTATAACAAGTCAAGTTCTAGAATAGAGATTAAGGACCCATGCGGTTCACCTATCACTACTAGGTATATATGTGAGGGTTATATATAAATAAGATTCTACGGAATTATGATGTATGATTCTGCCTTAACTCATGTTGCTTGTTTGGTTGTGGGCTTAGGGCAGAATCACCTATTCGACTGTCTTTTCAATCTTAATTATATACGACTTGTATACACAGAGCGATGATAGATGAACCATACGTGAGTCCTACCACGAACTTTAGAACAAAGTTGCCCATCAATACTAGTGGACATGCTACCACTTGGGTGAACGTAGGCAAATAAACCAAACTCTCACACTCCCTACCGATCAAAGCAACAGATGAAATAGAAAAGCTGACAGGAACACATCACAAAGAGGTGGTAAGACTACATAGTATACCGCTATCAATTATCATGGATAACGGGTAATCAATTTGCCTCTCGCCCTTGACAGTCGTTACAGGAGTATTTTAAGACCCAACTCGTCTGGAGTACAGCTTTCCATCCCTAAACAAATAGTAAGAGTAACCGAAACAAAGCCGTATACCAATAGCGAAGGTCCGCTAGAACGCCAAGAGAGGACCCAAATTCAATCGGGAACATGAGAATTAGATGAAACGGAAATACCCACAACCTTTCCCTAAGGCTACCAAGAACCCGTTCAAGATACAAATTTCGGGACGAAATTCCCTCTAATTGCGGGATGATGTGACAACCCAAAAGATTTGGATCAAGCAAGGTATAATTTCTAACCATGTGCAAATAAATTCACAACATAACCTTGTTACAATAAAACTTTGAAAGCCAAAAGGGAAGAAGTATATATATATATATATATATATATATATATATATATATATATATATATATATATATATATATACTTTGGAAATCATATTTATAATAACCTCTTGAAAGTAAAAAAGTTATAACAAGGAAAGACTAGTCCAATAGTTGGAATAAAAATCATGCATTTAAAACATAGTTTTATAGTATTTGGCCTAGTACCCCACCCACCCTAGAACACCCCTAAACTGAAATCAACAACGTAGAGTACCCCTTAAGCCGAAAACACCTAAGACCCAAACCACTGAGACAAAAATCAATATATGTAGGACCGAAATCACCCTTAGCGGGTGATTCAAAACCGAAAACACCATGAGGAAATTCTTAGGACCGAAATCACCTAGTCAAAGTCAAGCATAGGGTTGAAATCACATGTGATTTCGGCCATATTAGGGAGTTTCTAATGTGTTTTTGGCTTAGGAGCAAAGGGATAAAGATGTTGACCATATGACATGTTATTCCACCCATTCCCAATAAGAAATAGTACACAACACATACCCACGCCATTACCCCACAAATAACCATGTTATTAACCCACAGTGAACCAAGTAAACATCCCATCATATTACTTCCTTATCTTGGATGAAATCATCTCCACAAACCCCACCATTTCTTTTCATTCTACTTTCTGTTAACTCCCCTTGTCTCTTAAAAGTAATTCCAAGCTTCAAAGGAATTTAAATCTTCAAGCTTATTCTAGATCTTTGGTAAGTATTTCATGAATTCCTAGTGATTTAATACATTTCGTGTCTATATCATCCTATTTACACACATTAACATGTGTTGAACCCATAGGATAATATCACCTCCAAGGAAGTTCATCAACTCCATACAAGAGTTTAGGCTTGAAATCTTCACTTCATCACTTCAAAACCACCCACAAATCCACTCAAGGTGAGTTCATACCCCCATATTTTCAAGCATTTTTATGTTTTTTTACGGGGGGGGGGGGGGGGGGGGGTACAAGTAAAACTTTGTTTATCAGACAAATATTTACATGTTTTTATCTTTAAGTTAAAGATAAGATATTATCTGCATAATATATGGTTAATATATATATATTTTTTGTACAATTATTTGTGATATATATATATATATATATATATATATATATATATATATATATATATATATATATATATATATATATTAGATTGAAATGGAAAACTAACAAAACAAACATAATCTATGTTATAAAATCATCAGAAATTTATGATTTGTAAAACTACATGATTATTGAAGCTTTTACTAAAATATAACTTTCATAACAAAGGGAGGGCATTCTAGTTAGTTTACTATTTTGTGGGTTACAACCCAATACATAATGTTTTGACCTTACATTTTGAAACTAAACAAGATAATTACTACATATTTATATAAATGGTTATATAAATGTTCGTAACAATCAAACATGTTAAACTATAATAGGTATAGTTTATGGAACATACATACTATTTCAAAAAGTTCGAGATATAATACGAAAATAAATATATAAACTATAATAGGTATAGTTTATGGGACACACATATAGTTTATTCATTATAGAAGGGCTTTTCATTATTCTACATGTAACCGCCAATATACCTTTGTGAGACACACTTCAAGTACTTATTTAAGTACCAAAGAAGGACCTGAAATTATAACCAGAGTCTCCTTGAGGGAGAGCCTGACACGTCTCCTCGAATTACATACTTCGTATTACAAATTTTAAGCATAAGAAAACTTGTACATTTTTGGTATTAAGGTCTAAGACTACATTTCATTTACAAAAGAAAATATTGGATTTTCTAAAGAAACACATTAAAATTTTCAAAGGAACAAAGAACATACTCACCAACTTAAATCTTGATAAACTTTCAAAACCACTTGCATTCTCAAGGAACCAGTAGACAGGTACAAACATAGGTTTCGAGAAGATGGAGCGTAGTAGCATCACGTCTTAGTCGTTGCTATATACTTTTGGAGTCAAACATATGATTATTCGAACACAATGTAAACACTAATTTATGAATATGATGGTTGTTGCTTTTATTACTGTTATTCAACCGTTATGATACTGTACATGATGTCATCCATCCTTCAACGTTTCCATCGTTCCGGTTTGGGGTGTAACACAATCACTAGACAAATTTACAATGGTTGAACGGTTTGGGTAGACATTAGACCACGACAAAAATGATACTCTAATGAGACATAAGGATCCACACTCTTTCTCTATTCAAAATTTTTGGTGAAGTCCAAGCACAAGAATCAACGGTATTAAAGGATCGTCCGGATCTAGGAGGACCACTAACTTTGATGGCTCTAACCCCACAGTTCAAAGCTCCTCGGTACCCATATACTGCAAAATCGTCATACCAACACTCTTATGACAATCCACCACAGCCATATGAAGTCAATGATGAATTAGACGATGAAGAAGAGTTTCAAAATGTTATTGCCTTGGTCAGCCAATAGTTCAATAGGCTTCCCCCACCATCATTTCGTAAAAACCAAAAATTCACAAAACCACCTTTCAATCGCAACTTCAACCCGTAGAATAACCATCCATTATATCCCGAAAACCCTTATCATTCTTCACTACTGCAGAACACTTCTCCAAAGGAGCCACCACAGAACAACAAACCTTTAGACTCTGGTACCACTACTGAAGAGAAAGATGGAGTCATTATTTTTCATAAGTGTCACAAGGAAAACCACTTTGCCAAATATTGCAAAGAAAATGTGGTGAAATACAAGGCATTTTATCTCTTAATGGCCCAAGAAATGGAGGAAAAAGAAAAGGCAACAACTTTTGTTGCTTAAGTAAGTATGGATCATCAAGTGTGGTCATCAGGAGATGAAGATGAAGAGATTGGCAACTACAAGAAGAAAGGGAATATTTGAATGGTGGCAACCACCAAAGGGGATGGATCGATGAGTTTGCAGGGAAACTACTATTACATGGCCAATGATGGCACTCTCATCATTGTTGAGTAGGTAAAAATTATGATCCATTCTAATAAGTACAACATGCATGATTGTGAACCTTACTTAGAAAGACTCAGTGACACTTTTGTTGCCGTCCTTTCATACTACAACAAAGCGTTAGATGAAAAGAACATAGCTTCCCAAGAGATGTATCATGTGAGAGGAAGACTAGCAGACAAAAGGCTTAAGGTTGCCATGCTAGAAAAGGACTTATTGTTAGAAAAGGATTCTAGGATGTTAAGTAAAACTCAGTTAGATATCGCTTTTAATCAACGAGATTTAGCTCGAAAAGAGATTGTACGTTTGAATATTATAATTGAAAAACTCTTTAATGAAGGTGAAGTAATTGAAAATCTTGTTAACAATGGGACCATAGACAGTACGTATAATTGGGGATGGTCCAGTGGTTACTCAACCGATGAGGGCTATTCTCCCTAATTAAATATTGAACGTCCCTATGTCCCACCGGATAGACCTTTTTAGTTTCCAGTTAATAGTAAGACATATCCTAAAGACATCCAGTGTTAATTTGATAGACTTCGTGAGCTTAGTAACAATTGTGTCATAGAGGCAGTTCTTCCTGAATCCTCAGGTATTTCGAATGAAGCCATACCCATTGGTGGCATAATTTGTTCTGGTTCACAATTTCAGACTTGGATGAAGAAATTATTGTAGATGGACTTGAAGTAGTTGAAAATAGTACATCGATTCCTTTCAAAACATGTCCCAATTCAAAGTCATCCTTTACATACTCATCGGTAGTTCAATATTCTCCGTCGCAGATCCCAGTCCAATGTACAACCACTCTTCAGCCCATTTTTCATGAATTGCCAATTAACAACTTTGAATTTGGCCAATGTTCACAAAATCATGAACTCTCTAGTTCTGATGATTCAATTCCTCAATTTTCATCTCAATTAAAGAATCACAAAAGCCACAACTAAATGTTTCTGATGTGGTCCCACCAAAAGATCAAGAAAACTAGCTTTATAAAAGGAGATAAGATCCTGATGTGAAATCTGGAAGCTGATTTCAAAAGTAAAACTTAAAAAAAAAACAAGCCAGGATTTCTAAAAAGGATTTCGAAAAACTTGTCGCTACAACAAATTTCCAAAATCACACTACAATCGGGGGATAAAAAAAAGGGAAATCATTGTGTCAAAATCTTTTCAAAACAATCTTGTGAAAATTCGATAACAAGTCAGGTCACTTTCACAAAATAGCTTAACAAATCCGAATTTCAGAGGTATTTTGCCAACTGCAAAGCTGTCAAACTCACCTCCATCAGTCACTTAGTCAAAGTCTAAGTATATATTACATGACAAATCTTTTTCAAATTCCAAGGATACTCCAGCAAAACACCATTCAAGGACCGGACACAAGAAAGAAACTTCACCTTCTGGACCTTTGACAAAATATGGTTTTTGGTTAAATGAGATAAATATTACGTTTGGTAAAGTCACATCATGTCCCAACTTGTGACATTCCAAAAAAGGTAAAACGTCATGGACTTGGACTAAAGCAAGAAAAGAAACATGTCCACAAGTCTCATAAGAATGCATTTGTTAAGAAAGTGTCACACGTTACTCAGGGCTCCAAACCTGTTTGGGTGCCCAAATTAACTCTCTGATTTTGTAGGCAATGTGCAAGGAGGAACAAGAGGAGGAAAGGTTAATCGACAGTGCCTGCTCCTTGCACATGAATGGAAGGTTGGAATACCTTCGATACTTCTAGCCAATCAACAGTGGTGGACACATCACTTTTGGAAACAATGCAAATGGAATAATCAGAGTTATGGAGTATTGACTATGGGGAGCTTCTCTATTCAAAGAGTTGCTTACATAGAAGGACTAAAGCATAATCTGATTAGTGTCGGTATGTTATGAAAAGTTGGGTATCTAGTTGAGTTCGACAATGAATATTGCTACATCATGACGAGTGATAGGAACACATGCGTGATAGGAACCATAGTTGTGTTTTTTGTCCAAAGCAGTATCCAAAGTAAGCTGATTATGGCACTACAAACTAGTTCACCTAAAGTTCAGGTACATCAACAACCTGGTGACTGAAGAGTTATTTTGCGGATTGCAAATCCTAAAATACAACAATGATACATTATGACCGACTTGTGAATGTGGACAACAGACAAAGGGTAGTCATCCTATAATATTAGATTCTTCGATCGTTGAACCCTTGGAGCTACTTCACATTGAGCTCCTTCATCACATGAAATACATTCTAGTTATAGTAGATGATTTTAGTCGATTCACTTGCATCTGTTTCTTGAGACTCAAATCAGACACACCACGAATTCATGATCACCTTCATAAAAGAAATAGAGCACCAAATCAAGCTACCGGTCAGAAGGATAAGTAGTGACAACAGGACTGAATTCACTAATCAGCTCTTAAATAGCTTCTTTCTTTCAAAGGGCATCGGTCATAACTTATCGACACCCTACACACCACAAAAAAGTGGAGTTGTAGAGCGAAGAAATTGAACATTGGTAGAACAGCTAGATTGATGTTAAGCGTTGCCAACCTTCCTCTATACTTCTGGTTGGAAGTAGTGGCAACTGCATGTTTTTTTCAAAATAGAAGCATAATTTTCAAACGCCTTAACAAGATTCCTTATGAAGGTCACAACAACCGCAAACCCAATGTACGCTTCTTTCACATTTTTGGTTACAGATGTTTTGTGATCAACAAAAAGGATCATCTTAACAAATTTTCACATAAAGGGTTCTTGTGAGACGTACCAGGCTAATTGTCACATCCGCAGCTCTGCCCCATCCATCGAAACCAAGTACAAAATGGAAAGTGATATCCCTATATCCTCAAATCCTTTGAACATATTAGAAGTTAATTATGCCACCCTCATCGATCTTATAGAAACAAATCATCTTTAAGAGATCTTGGTGTCTCTGGTGGCTCAACAGCAACACACATAAGTATCTAGACCAAACATATCTGGAGGAAAACATTGACACAAGATCGGACCCGAGGATTGTTCATCACTCATCAGTTTAGGGGGAACCAACATCACTTGTCCAAGGGGAACCATCCATGGTTTAGGGGGAAATCCATTTATCAATCCAGGGGGAACTTCATTTACCTACCGCAATCATAATTTCAACAAACCAAGACTTATCTGTCGGCTATTCTCAAATAGAGGGGGAACTACCTTCTCCTACCGTAGAGTCCTAAGATGTTGAGGACATCCCCTCAACTACAGCCGGAGACCATTAGCAATTTCGACTACATGTCTGGACAAGAGATCACCCACCGGGTCAAATCATTGGAAACCCATCCTCAGGTAGTCAAAATTGATCCTCTAGTAATTTAAATAAGCATTGTCATTATGCAACATTCATGTCTCCGGTTGACCCTAGAACAATGAAAGATGTGCTTTAGGAGCTCGACTGAATTGTTGCAGTGCAAGAGGAGTTGGCTGAGTTTGGACGAAATAAATTATGTAAATTGGTACCGAAGCCAAAAGGTCACACAATCGTTGGTACAAAATGGGTGTTTAAGAACAAGTTAGATGAATCTTGTGTGGTGGTAAGAAACAAAGCTAGAGTAGGCGCCAAGGGGTATATTCAACTTGAGGGAGTTAACTACGATGAAAATTAGGCCCCTGTAGCAAGAATGGAATCCGGCTATACGCATCTTTCTAACGTATGTGGATCACTAGAACATCAAGGTGCATCAAATGGATGTAAAAAGTACATTTCTGAATGGAGACTTAAAGGAAGAAGTGTACCTACAACAACCTCTAGGCTTTGAAAGTTTAGAATTTCCAAACCACCGCTACAAGCTGGAGAAAGCAGTATACGGTCTTAAGCAAGAACCTAGAGCATGGTAAAAGACTCTTTCTGAGTTTCTTATCACCTCAGGATACAAAAGAGGTGTGATTGATCCCACATTGTTTAGAAGAGCAAATGATAATCACTTGATGCTTCTTTCAAATATATGTGGATGATATCATTCTCGCATCAGCAAATCAGGGTATCGTGAATGATTTTGCAAGGCTCATGACAAGCAAGTTTTAGTTGAGCATGAACAGATAGATCAAATTCTTTCTAGGAATTCAAGCTAAACAAGTCCCTCAACGGATATTCATTCATCAATAAAACTATACCATTAAGTTGTTGAAGAAATTTTCGATGGACAATTGCTCCTCAGCCAAGGTCCTGATGCCCTTTGGATATAAGATCTCAATTGACCCTACTGGAGAGTCAGTTAACCATAAAACCTACTGAGGAATGATTGAGTCATTGATGTACCTCACTGCTAATCGACCAGATATAGTATTTGCAAAAGTTTTATGTGCTCAGTACCAAGCTGATCCCAAAATATCACACTTCACTGCAGTCAAACAAATGTTTAGATATCTAAAAGGGAGCAAAGCCATGGGCATTTGGTACCATGTAGGCAATGATTTCAGTCTTCAAGCGTTCATAGATGCAAATCATGCAGGGTGCAGATTAGATCGTAAAAGTACTTCAGGTGGATTGCAGTTCTTAGGAGGAAGATTAGTTATTTGGTCATCAAGGAAACAAAACTTTGTTTTTTGTCTACCGTAGAGGCGGAATATGTGGCCGCAGCCAACTGTTGCTCCCACATCCTTTGGATGAAGACTCAACTTATGGACTACGATTACAGGATGTTGCGGGTGCCCATTTACTGTAATCCAGTGAGTTCAATAACGATTTCACATAATCATATTCATCACTCTAAGACGAAGCACATTGAACTACGATACCACTTCATTAAAGACCATATTCTCAAAGGTAATATCGAACTCATTTTTGTGCCCACTCATGAAGAAATAGCTGATATTTTTACCAAAGCACTGAATGCTACAAACTTAAATGGATTTTTGGAAACGCAAGGAATGATGAACCCATACCCACAATTCTTTTTGAATTGATAGGTACCACAAACCATTTCAGATCTCCAAAAGATGAATGAATTGCTTCGTTTCTTTTCAAATAAAAACTCTTGAAGGATTTCCTTCACTACGGTCCTTTCAAATTGATTAATATATTTTTCATATCTATCCTTAATATATCTTATACACTGAAATCATATATGATTCATATATTCTTCGGGTCTCCTTATTTCTTTTATTTCTAACCTTCATGGTCAAGTTTATTTAAAGCTACTGCTACCGCAGTCATACCTCAATTGTATTGAATGAACCAACAATTATCAATTCATATACGCCTTAAATAATATTGTTTTCTACTTAATGGACTTCAATAAACATATTCTTCTAACATTCATTTTGTCACACATGATATTTCAACTCTTTTCAAATGACTTTCCTCTGTCAGGTTCCTTTTTCGGATAAAAAACAAATGAATCGTTTTTCCATAAACACAACCTTTTAAGAAATCTTTTTCCTTAACCAGTCATGTCACACAGTCGTTCGATGTCTAATTTTTTTCCACTTCCCCATTTTTCACATGGGATAAATCACCCTCACCCCACATTCATGCGGCATGCGATCATGATCCTGCAGTGCATTAAATGCTCCTCTTTTCCAGAAAATAATTTAATTTTGATTTTCTTTAATTTTAGCTGATAATGGTAAAAACCCAATGGTTTTCTCACTTTAACAACTGTAATTAATGTAATTACAATAACTTTTGAAATCCGGAGGTATACCCCCCCCCCCCAATTCTCTCCAAGATAGCTTGTACGCTATCTGAACTCTCTCGACAAACTTCATCTTCTTCATCCTCTTGATAAAACCTTTTTTGCTAGTTCTCAAATATTTTTTTGTAACAATGGTGAAGTTTGGTCTCTCAAAGAAACAATCAAAAGCATCTAGCTCAGCCTTCCCACCGGTTTTGAATCCACCATCAAGGATTAAACACCATCAATTGCTTCAAGCAATTTCAGATCAATCTTCGAGGTTCATTTTTCTTACAATGAAAATGTCAAACACATGATCAATTTTCTCCCGCCTCATCCACTATATGGCGATTTTGATTTATTCATGGAGGCTGTTCCTTTGTCCTTGTTTTTCAAATATGTGTTTTCGGCATTTCGACCTACCCACAATCTTCAAGAAGTTCATCTTAATCTTGTAGATGGTTCTCTAGTGGTGTTAATGAAAGAAAAGTTTCTCAATTCAATCAATCTCAGAGTTCTTCCAACAATGAAGTTTTACTCCCCAAGCTCAAACGATGTGTGTCACTACCCTTTATCAAATAGGGTACCAAAAGAAACTAAAAGGTGTTGGTGAATTCAAGAAAAACCAGTTACCAATTGTATGGTAGCTTGTGATTAGGAGTCTCTCAGGAAGGACAGGAGGGACTGACAATATGGGTATCAAGCCCTTGGAGATCATCTGGAGTATCTACAAAAGATGCACCAAAAGAAGGTTTGTTAGAGCTTACTTTTGCTCGATTTTGGTCTCTATGCATCTTCGATCTTCACAAGGAGGCTAACCTCAGTATAGGAAATGACACCACCCTGTTTTCTACCTGCGATCTCAAAAGGTATACTGCTTCTAAAGATCAAACTTTTTTCTGGTGTATTCCTAGATTGCCCATGTATAACTCAGAGTCCATTGGACTCGCTACGTTAGAAGTGGCTGACCACATCATGGCCATGAGTGATGTTGCCCATATCAGTCCTCCCTACCTAGACCTAGTCAACCCACCGCAACACAAGACCCCCAGCCTACCGCAGACCAACATCCTAAACCAACACTCAAAAAACTCAAGTCTCTTGTTGTCCAAAGAAAAACTCCCAAGAACATTGTCAAAAGGGAGTTTCTCCCTTGAAGAAAAGAAAAGCTAAAATCGTAGAGCCTACTTCTACGACTACGGTTCATGACATTCTTGTGAACGTGTTTGATGAAAACCAATGTGAGACTTCCGAATCACAAGATGTGTTTAGAAGAAAGAAAATCAAGTTAACTCCTAGTCAAAGCCAAATGTGTACCATGGCTCAAACCCGAGTCTCTCAACAGATTCCAGTAGCTATTCGAGTCACCGTTAACTCACCCTCTAAGACCCACTTTCACCACTCAGATACAGTAAGTGTATCTGTTTCATCTCACAATGGATACATGCCCCAAAGTGGAACCCAAGTGGATCCAATTGTGACGAGTTGCCCTAATGTATCTAGGGCATCAAGGTTGCACGTTTTTTATCGTGATGATTTGAACTCCATTTTACTCCGTGTCACAAAAACACTTCATTCACTAGTTACATCGCAGACACCTCTTTCTTAGCCCTTACACGAACTAAGTCGTGGCCATACTTGACTTCAGGTCAAGGAGACCAAGGAAGCTCAGGAAATCTTATTCCATCGACAGTACGATAAGTGGTCTACGCGTGGGGAGATCAAATGTGCAAGGAACGATGAACCCAAGGAGCACCTCGGCAAATCACGGAATTGACGACTACACATCAGTGATCCTGGACCCGTTATTGTCCAACTACAAAGTCTGAAATGAGAAATTTTGAGGCTTTCAAGAGGTTACGACGTTCACTCACAGCATATTCAAGTGTTGATGAAATCCTCTGAGTTACAAAGGAGATTTATCATTTACACTTCAACAAGGAGATCCCCAACAATCAACAGCTTTGTGAATAGATGAAGATTCAATTTAATGAAACCTTTCAAAAATCGATGAGCTTAAGCATTGGTTTGAGGAGCAACGGGAGGTTGCTTCCTCAAAAGGGGGAAGTGAAAGCACTCCTAGAATTCATCAAGAACAAGACCTTTCACAATCAAAGACTCCTTCGGTCAATTAACATCAAACACCTCCAATAATTTAACCTCCACCTATCGAAGAGCACAACAAACCTCTAACTCCAAGATCTTCACCGCAATAATCTCCCCAAATAACCGACTTCTCAAGGCTCTCCGAAAGGAACTCCCCCACATTTCAAGAATTTAGCTCCTGAGATGTCGTCTGAACACTCTAATGACTCTCTTGCCACGGCTCAAAGAAAATGTAACTAGAGGGCAACAAAGTTTGCTGAGCAGATTTGGAGAGCTCATGGCTTCGATACGATGATGGATGAATACTTAGTCAACTCTTGGGTAAACCCTACACGTAGGCTATTGGATGATGATTATAGGACAATTCTCACTTACATTGAACCTCCCTCACACGGCTACTAGGACATTCCCATCTCCCCAAACTCCAAGTTCTTTCCGGTATTTCAATCTTCTGATTCTATTCTTCTAGATGAAAAGAGAGTTCCCATGGAATTTGAGTGCCTAAACCTCTTCCATGCCAAGCATGGTTCCGAGTTTGAGAAAATCTGGTCTAATGATAGACCAGATGGGGTCAAAAACTACAAAGTGAGAAAGTTTAGGAAGGATGAGTTCTATTAGTATACTCTGACCATAAGAGAAGATGAATACATCTGAACTCAAACAAATTTTGTGAATATGAACCCTGAGGAAATATTCTTCATAGCTCGAGTGTTTCAGATTAAAGTGGAGAATCATCCAAAGATGAAAGTTACTTATAAAAGAGCATGTGCCTTTATCAAGGCACTGATCTGCGATTTTGGAAAGATTGATGCAGACTCTCATCCAATCCTTGCCAAGAAACTTGATTTTCTTTAATCCGAGCCTGTTCGAACATACACTAACGGGTTTCATGAAATGTCACTTGGAGCAACTAACTACCCATAGCTAGGAGTTGTATACAAAAGATCTCAAAATGGTCCCAAATACTTCATTCCGGTGACCGCAATCCATCGAGTCACCAAGAAACAACTTGACATCACGTTGACTTCAGTGCAAAAATCGAAGCACGATACAGATGAAGTCAAATTTGAGATAACAAGGAGAATCCAATGGTTGTTCGAAGTCAGAAAATTCTGGTGGATTCTCATCCAGTTCCTCAGGTTGAACAAGTAAAGAAAGATAGCTAAGAGGTCACTTTGGAGGAAATCCTTATTCTAATAAAAGAATAGGTTTAATATCTTATTGACAAGTATCATACAATTAAAACTTCTCATTAATGTTATATATCATTTATCATGCCACTTGTCAACCTATTAATTATCCATTTTAAATTTTAAATTTTAAATTTCACTCTAATTACATTAAATTAATAATTGATTATCCATTTCAAATTTTAAATTTTCCACTCTAATTATATTAAATTAATAATTGATTCTTCATTTTAAATTTCACATTTTAAAATTTCTCACTCTAATTATATTTAATTAAAAGCATTACATTGAAAAATAAAATAAAATTAATACAGATTATAAGGCGATATAACTTCACGTATTTATTTAAATCAACGATTATAATTTTATATAACTAAAAAACATATTCCTTAAGTAATAATTTATTTAAAATAGTTGTTTAATAATTTTAATTTTTTGATATGAAAATTTAATTAGTTTTATAATCGTGGTTCTCACGGGTTATAAACTAGTTATTAATAAAAAAAATAATGACCCTCTTTAATGTACTATTAGTATTTTAAGTATTATCAAACAAATAAATGAATTTTAAGACTTAGCTTCTTTTTAGGCGTAAAAAGCCCCATAGGTCGACAATATGATATTTTAATGGTTCTTAGTCTTTTTAGTATTACGGTTAGGAAGATTAAACTTTGTATAAATTGGATAGCTTGGTTACAAAATCTTAGACTAACTATTTCTTCTATGTAATTTTGTAGCTTTTGCTTATTTCTTAATAACGTTGCCGTTCTAAATGAAAAATAAGTGATGTAATTTGTTAGTTTTTGTCATTAACCCCGGATTGTAAACCTTAAAATAGATTTTAAAGTTACGGAAGTTGATATTTTTATTTGTGTTCTCATTAATCCATTTCAAAAGGTGTTTTTAGACTTTTAATTATACCGTTATCATAATTATTTTTTCAATTAAAATGCAATATATAAAAAAATAAAGGGATGATTCAAAACTATAAATAGAAAATGACCTTCCTTACAAAATAGCCATAAGAAATGGTTCCTTTTAGTTTAGATGTCCCGTTGCTATCACAATTTAATGATGCATGTAAAAGACTTTTGAATTTAAATCATGTTTTCACATCTAACTCCAAAAATCTCAATTCGTTAACATCAAATCAAGGACCCCATGAAACATACATTTCGAGGAACATAAATTTCTACACAAAAGAGACTATTCGAAGCTAAAATTTGTATTACCATTTCTAGTTACGGTAAAGTGTATTTTAAATTTGGAATTGATAAATACATAAAAAAAAAGTATCTTTGAAGGTTGAACCTTGAACACTAAGTTTAAAACACAGTAATGGGGTTCAGATACTACAGATAGGAGCTTACCGATAATAGCAATTTTGATCTTAAAATAGTGTTCGAATAAAACCATTTAGAGATCATCTCCGAGTGATTAAGAAACCCCATATTTTATTACCAATTAAGCGGTTGGAATAATTTAACTCTAAGGTGGCTTTGTTAATGAACTCTTTTTTTAAAGAAAAAAAATAACTATTGGAGGTAGGAGTCTAAAACTTTTACTTTTAATAAAAAAAAAAAAGAAACATTAATTTTTAAAAGATAACTCAAATAGCTTTTAAAAGCTTTTAACTTTTAAACAAAGTTCCTTGTTTAAATTTTTAATCCACAAGGTCTTAGCTTAGAGTACTAAAGACTTAATGTTAAGATTATTTTGTTTAGAATATCTTTCTACTTTTCTTCCTAATTATCTTGCTATCCGTTTAAAAATATAAAAAGTGACCTAAAATATTATTAATTTTATTTTAATATAACATTTGTCACCATTTCATGTCATTAGGAAGATAAATAGGATGAAAAAGTATGAGAATATTTAATTTATCGTTGATTTATAATTATATATATTTAGTACCATGAACTAATTTTCAGAAATTTAGGGGTTATTAGATTAATTGAGGTCATTTAAGTCATGTTTGACATGATAGCTTTTATTTATGTAAAAATTTGGGCAACTAGCTTGAAGCTTTTAAAAACATAAAATTATTGTAATTTTACAATTTTAAAAGTTTCAATAAACTGTCAAAAAGTTCTACAAATATAAAAGTTAACGGTTAGTTTTATAAAAAAGTATTAAAATTTTGATTTTTCAAATAAGACTTAATATTAGTTTAGGTTTCTAAATATATGATCATAAACCAAATAATATCAATCTTAAGTCATCGGTCTACGCTAATGACTTTGTTGACTAAAAAGGTCTACGCTAATGACTTCGTTGACTATAAAGGTCAAATAAGGAATTTTGTATATGAAGTAAGACCAAACCCATGATAACATGATTTGAATGCTGAAATCTTTTTATGCAAATAACATAGTTATATGATCTTATATATCGTACAATAGTATTTTATTATTAAGCCTAAAGAAAGGATATGCCATAATTACAATGGGGACATGCATCTATGGATGATTTGAGTAGTTTGTGTTAAGGAGGACCACATTGATAATGAATGGGCTCAAGACCATGGTCCACCAACACAAGTGCTTTATGGAAACGCATAGAATTTTGATGTTATGTAGTTATGTTCGTGTGACTAAGAGTACTCAAAGACATGTACTAATGAAAATCTAATTTCGAAACATGTTAGCAATGGTCAAAGTCACATATCACTCATGTCGACATTGTCAATGATTCATAAAGAAGATTCAAAATGAAAATACATCTGAAAATCTTCTTAATTTATCCACCACATATTACTCGATCCATAAAATATGTATGAGATTTTATGGTTTGTTGCTTTTGAAAAAAAAAAATTTGTGTGATATCTAATTTGCAGAAAAGTTTTAATTAGGATGTTTAGAATATATTTTATCGAAAACTATATGGCATGTATCAAGATTTTATGGTTTGTTGATTTTGAAAAACAAACATATGACCTAATTTGTAGAAATGCTGTAATTACAATGTTTATAATATATCTTGTCGAAAACTATATGGCATGTATCAAGGGTGGACCAATCTAGGAAGTATAAGATGCACATGCATCTACCATCATGTGCAAGCGTAGTTCGCTGAAGTCATGTTTGGTGAAAAAGGAAAGTTTTGTAAAATTTTGTTGTAGGCGTGTGGTAGTGGCGTTGAGTTTATTGAGCTTTACCTCAGCCAAACTGTTGCCTAGCTCAGTTAACCCTATGGCTCATCTTTATCGAGGAGAGTGAAACAACGAGTTTTTGCCAAGAAGTGGACACAACCTCCCTACTGAGCCTATGCAAGAATTATTGAATTCCTTTTTTCATTATAACAAATTTATATCTATATCTACTTATCTCTTGTAAAAGGAAGTCATTCAAATTAATGTGTCAATATATCAAAGGTTTTTGTCAAGATTAACATTGTTAAGAATATATATTATCAAGGTAAGAAGTGTAATTTATTAGGATGTATTATGTGAGTTAATTTCTTATGTAGGGTGTGGTTTGTTGTTTTACGTTTCTTATGGACCGCAACTCACTATTTGGAAGTGTGTGTAAGCAAACATACTTACTTTTCGGTATGGTTTAGGGTTTGGATCCAGTGTAAACCAGACTTGAACCAAAAATTTGACCCGGAGTATATATTCTACTTTGCAGCTGAGGAGGGTCATAATACGTATCTCACAACTTTTCATCAGTTTTTTGATCTTAGTCTTTCACTCGTCTTCTTCGTCTGGATTAGGGTTTCTTTTTCTGTGTCATAGTTGAGTCTTTACTGAGAGTCTTGTATATTGTTCTTTTGTTTGAGTGTGAGAGATTATTTTGGTGAGGTTTTAGTTGTATGTTTCATGAAAACCAAATGGATCTTATTTTTCCTTAATGCAAAGATATGTTTAAGTCCTCACTGTATTTTGTTCATCTGATTTTACCTGAGTCGAGTTAGGGTTTCATCTATTCATCAAGCCTTCTTATCAATTTGTGTTCTGATTGCGTCTGATTAGATTTAGGCTACTCTTCGGTGTTGCTTTGTGAACTTGATCTCAGACATTGTCGTTGATTGAGAGTAAACGTCAGATCTAACGTCTTGTTATCTCTAACGGCCAACGTGAAGCCACAATCAACCGCAAGGACACAAACAATGCAATCTGAGTGGTTCATGGTGTTTGCTGGCATTTGAATCTCGTTTATGTTTAGTGTTAAGCCTATTTATATTGATAGACCAAAGGGTAAACTACTTTGCTGTGTTGCAGAGCCTATTTGTGGAGCTCTGTAAGTATCACATGTTCTATCTCTTGTTAATCCAGGTTATATCTTTTGGAGTACTGTAAGTATGGTGTGCTCAATCACTTGTTCGTTCAGGTTTTATCTTGGGATTTTATCTGCTATCTTGTTTTTTTAATTGGTGTGATTACTACAATGTATTGATAATTGAAGGTTGTTGTTCCCGTGTCTATATTAGCTTGTCTTCCCCTTAAAGGTTGTTAGAATCTGGTCTAGTATAGGCATTGATTTAGCCAAGGGAACCCAGCCTGTTTGTCACACAAGTTTTATTAGTCATGGTTAGAGAAGCTCTATCCCATGGATCTGGATCTGGAAGAAAGAATCCATATCATTGTGATTTTGATGATCCTATTTTCTTGCATCCATCGTATAATGGTGTTCTTTATATCATCTCCTTTAGATTGTTTAGTACTGAGGACTTTAGAATATTAAAAAGTTCTATCACTAGGGCTCTAAAATGTAGAAATAAGTTAGGGTTTGTTGATAAAACTTTTCCTAAACCAACTGTAGAAGAAACTAAAATTCGTAAATGGAAACATGTGAATGTTGTTGCATGTTCTTGGATTTTAGGTTTAATTTATGAGTCTTTGTATGCTAATCATGCTTGTACTAGAGCTGCTTTTGATATTTGCTCTAAATTGAATGAGGCTTACCACAAATTTGATGGTTCAATTGTTTTTAATATTTACCAAAAATTTAATTCTCTTACCCAAAGTGGTTTAAATGTATTTGAATATTATAGTAAACTTGATACTTTATGGAAAGAGTTTTGTGGTCTTGTTTATTTGGCTGAATCTACATGTGAAGCCCTTGTTTATTTTAATAATCATTCAAATTTAAGGAAAATGATACAACTTTTATCTGGCTTGGATGATACATTCAGCTAGGTTAAAAGTCATATATTACTTATGGAACCACTTCTTACTGTTAAAACTGCCTTTTCTGTTGTTTCTCATGAGGAATCACATCAAAAGGGTGGTTATATTGGCAAAAATTCCACAACGCCTCAAGCTACAGCCTTTGTAGGAAAATTTAATGATCAGAAAAAAAAAAAAACAACTTTCATGGTAATTCAAATTTACAATGTAAACATTGTGGTCTGAAGGGACATACCATTAAGAGATGATATAAGCTCATTAGGTATCGCAAGGATTAATTTTAGAAATGATAATCAAAATACTAATATGTATATTTCTGGCAATTTCTTTGTTACTTCTAATTCTGTTGAAATTTTTTTGTCTGATGTGAAAATTAACATTGCTTCTAACATATTTTTTCTTACAAGTGAAAAATATTCTATGTTTTTGACTCTCGTATATTGAGAAGCATGGTACAAGTGGGGTTTCAGCAAATATGGTATGTATTTGTTGTAACTTATATCTATCTAATAAAAAGTGAGTTATTGATTCAGGGCAAACCATTGCATGACTAAAAATGAATCTCATTTTGATAATGTTGTTAATGTTTCAAAACTAGATCTTAGGGTTGATCACCCAAATGTTCTTTTACAAAAATTAATAAATTTGGGAATATGAGTTTGTCTGAATCACTAAACTTATTTGATGCTTTTGTAATTTCTAACTTTAATGTGAATTTTCTCTCTGTAAATAAACATTGCAAGGATAATATATGTTAAGTTGTTTTTGATGAGTTTAACTATGTTGTGTAGGATTCACAGTCGAAGGTGACTGTAGGGAATGGTAATGAATTTAGAGGGTCGTAATAACTTAAAGGATCCCATACTTCAAGTAGTACATCTTCTCAAAATAAAAATATGTAACATTGTAAGGTCCTGAAAACCGATCTTAACCAATGATCAAACAATCAATCAATCAATATAACAAGAATTGAGTAGAAGAAGATTATAATCAAGCTTGCACACGTTTATATATCAAAAACGTCTAGTACAACTTGAGTACTCTTGGCCGTGAACTCTAAACGAACAACAACCACAAATGGCCTAGACAAGCCCTATATATATATATATATATATATATATATATATATATATATATATATATATATATATATATATATATATATATATATATATATATATATAGAAGACATTGGCCGTAAACAGGTTTACGACCGTAAACAACCTATTTACAATCGTTAACCTGTTTACGGGTGTAAACACTAGCCGTCGCCGTAAACTCCCAAACACCCCCCAAAATACATAAAATGACTCAATAGACCTTATATAATGGAAAGCCTAGACCAAACCACATAATGGACCCTTCAATCTCCCCCTTGGTTTCGGGCTAGCTTGACTTAATCCTTGTCGACAAGAACATCTGATTAGCCCATCGGCCCGTTCCACACCCTTTTGTTAATGATACCGGAAACCATAGACGTATACTCTTTCGCAGCTGGCTCAAAAATGTCTTCTGCAACTTTGATCTGATGAAGGTTCAACTGATGAATATCCCTTTTTCCAAACTGAAACAGATCTCTTTTGTCATATAAACGAATGCATCCATCTTTAAGATTTATGACAGCGGAGGATGTAGTTTCATCAAAAACCCAGTAAATCATGGATGTCAATGATCCATCTGGATAATTCTGAAGTACATGAATCTTTTTTACTTGACTGTTAATAGGCTACATCACATTTCGAAGAGGAAGATTAGTTTTGGGATCAAGTACACTTGGTTATAGTTTGATGATTGACTATGCAGTCTTCATTGAAGGAAAACCCTTACCAGTTGATCTTCCAAACAGAACTTGAATTGTGTTGCCTTGGGATTTTGTGAAGGATTTGCAAAAGGAGCTTCCGATAGTTCTAAAAGATCAACCCTGGTCCAGGAATGGAAATCACGAATATCTTTATATAATTCTTTGTTGCCACTCTTGCGTCTCACGAGCCACATGTTTAGCATATCATGAAAGCCCCATGAGACAATTTCGGACCTATCACCATATATGTCTCTAAAACTTTTTTCTTGAAGATTTGTGACGGTGATTTTGGGATGACCTGCAGGAGCATTTTGATCTAAGCTCCTTTTAAACAAGAGTTGACCTTTCTCAGCTAGTTTGGCCAATCTGGCACATTTCAGAGCTACGACATTTGGAGCTTGAACTGGTTCCACTTGAAAACGATCCACAACTCGTGATGTTTGTACAAGTGGTGGCACAAGGCAGATATATCCTTGAATCATCAACAAAGGATTTGAACTTGTCTCTAAGTTCCTCTTCCAACTTCCTTTTCAAATCAAAGTAGCTAACTATAAGTAGACCAAAGTGAGTCTGAAGATCAGTGATCTGTTTAGTCTTTAGAATTTTGTCCTCTTCAAGATCGGTAACTTGAATCTTGAGCTTGGCATTTTCACTCACAAGATCAGCTACCTGAATGTCAAGCTCAATATTCTTTTGATTATGCACGTTTATTTCCTTTTGGAGCTCAACAATAATGGGATTATCTTCTCCTGAGTGCCCTTCTCCGATAGAAATTCCTTTAGCTCTAGGAAAAGGCACTGAGCTTTGTTCTTTAGCTAAAAATTGAGCAAGCCTCACAAAGGCAGCATCATGATCAGGTTGAGGAGAAGAAAATTTTGTTGGTACAGAAGAACCACCAACATCAAAGGTTGTTGTCGGTCCTTCAAAAGATGGTCCAGATGGGTCATAGGTAAGAACAGTGTTGGATGAACGGGGAGACCTTGAGATGGTTCATAAATCAGCACACCAGGTCTTGGGTCAAGTCTTCTTCTTTTAATAGGAGGCGAGGAGGTCAGAGTTATTATGGGATCACTCTCAGGAGTCTTTGAGGTAGGAAGAACATTAACAAGGGGAGGAATCCCTAAAACAATCTCCTTAGGAATTGAATCATCAGCCATCTACTTGGAGGTAGGAGGCATATTCTAGAGAACATCTTCAGTTTCCTGTATCTCTGTTACTGGATGAGCAACATCGTTGATACATTCAGAGAACAAGTCAAGGTTTTGATTGGATAAAAGATTCTCATTGCTTCCAAAATTTAGTGGAATGTCATCCTTATCATAGCCAGTAAGATCGAGATCTTCGAATGAATCTTCAGCATTTGCAGATGCAGTCTTCTTTGTTCCTTTGTTGTAGTCACTTTAAATAAGAACAGATGTCATATCATGTTCTTCTACCACAAATACACTAGGAGTAGCTTCCTTATCATGATATGATATGGTAATGACATCATCATATGAATATATTTTCTCTGAAGAAACACACTCAGAAGATATTTTTTCAGAAGACCGATGAGATTCGGATGCATCATTCATCTCAACAAACTTTCTAAATTTCATTAGAGGAAACTTTCCATGAAAGACAACTTTACCCTTGCGATTCTGTTTAATCAATCCAACCGTGTGTGGAAAAAGAGATTTCATATCTAGGGTCTCTCCTTCTTTGTCCATCTCTGGGAATTGCAAATCGATAAACACACCTGAATAAACCTAGGATACATCAAGAGAGTATCTCTAGTCTTCGCATTGATGTTTACAACGAATTCGTCCAGAATAAACCTTAAAAAGTTGAAATTTATTCCCTTAGCAAGCGCGTCGATAGCTCTTGTGTTTCTTAGAGAAATTTCATCTGCACCAGTCTATCTGCCAAATATATAGGTTACAAAGGTGTGAGCTAGGAATATCTAGTAAGGCGACAAAAGTTTCTTTATAATGGAAGGAAAAATGCCTTCATAGCCCATTTTGTTAAGAACTTCTTGGATTTCATCAATAACAATCTCAACAGGGTAGGTGGATTGGTCATCGAGTTGTAATGCGTCTCCAATGGGTTTCTCTGTGATTATAATTTTGCATCCTTTCACCTCAGCCTCAATGGTCACAGATCTGTCATCTCCTCGTGTCATCTTGGGAGACATCCAAAATTCTTTAATTATTCCTTGATACACACCAGGACTCACGGTGAGAGCAGTGGACAAACAACACTCCATTAGCCTATGAATCATTGATTTAAACTCTCCATGAGCAACACGAGGTTCCACCAGTAGAATTCCAAGATTATGACTGTCAGCGAACTTGAGGCTTGCCATTTGAACTGCACACAACAGGCCAACTAAGAAAACAAAGTATTTAAATGATATAAAGTTTATGGTTTTCTTAATCAAAGAATTTAATCTTTGGCCTTAAGATAAAAATCAACAGATTATTGAACAAAATAAGTTTATTAACAAAATGGGGTTTTCGGCCGTAAACATCCTGGTCGTACACGGCTAGGCCGTAAACGCTGACAGTCAAAAATCTTTGATTAAGCCCTAAAAGAAACCATCGATTTGATGAAAAAAACACATATCACCGGTTGATTTTAGCATACCTATGAGAATCACGAGTCAATTTTACGAAAGAAATCGAATTTTTTTTAGAGGGAGAGAGAGAGATTGGAGGGGTTTACGGCCGTATTCATGAAAATGAGGAGTGAAGTAGTGATTTCGGCTGTAAACTCCTCTTTTATACCTTGTTCGAGTTTAGCTGTTATCCACACAATTTAAGATGAAGTCCAAATCCCATAATTTTCAAAAATAAGACATTTTGTGGATAAAAATAAAAATAATAAAAAAATTTAAAGTTTAAAATTTTAAAAGAAATTAAAATTAAGACAATTAAATAAAAATAAAAATAAAAATAATAAAATAAATAAAAAATTAAAATGAAATTAAAAATTAAGAATTAATAATTAAAAATAAAAACTGAATTTATCTCAACTAATACTGAACATAATTTTGTGATATTAGGATCAAAGTAATTAGACAGACTTAATCCACTTAGCGGTACCTTTACCTTAATGTCTATGTCTGATCGATCGTTGGTATTATGGTTCACTTAAACATAAAGAATTTGTGATAAAATTTAGGACAAGTTAATAGTGACAAGACATTAAATTTTGTAAACTTAGATACTTTTCTTAAAAGACCATTAAGCTCACGACGACCAAAGATATTGTTGTCCACCTAAATTAAGCAGCGAGATCTACATACCACCTCTAAATGGTTTGATTTTAGTTGCACTAGAACGTATTCCCCACTTTCCGATATACCCTGGTTATGAAGAACTTCTAAAGAACTCCTTACTTTAGTTGAGTAAACAATTATTAAGGAGGAAGTCAGATTTAGAAATGGGTGCACATGTTGTGTCCCAGGTCGGATATATTTCAATCACACAGAGGTGACAACATATGGCTAACTAGGATAGAGGGATTCGGATGTAGAATGTTGCATATGATGTGTTTCAAGTCGGATCTTCTGATCACGCAGAGGGGACAACATATGGGTAACAGATGTAGATAGATAAGAAGGTGTGTAGAGATAGAGTTGCATATGTTTCATTCCATGTCGGATCTTCCGATCATGCAGAGAAGGTAACATATGACTGACAGAAAGAAAGCAAGAAAATAATTTCCTACAAACTTAATTTATCAGAACCCCAGTTGCCCTATCAGAACCACAATGAAGGACATAGGTTCGTACATCAACGAAAATTGAGCCACAATTCTAGATGCGTATTAATTTAGTGTATCCGCAGATTCCCATGTATATCTCTCTGCTAAACCTATCCAAGCGTCGTATTATAAGACTCAATGGAACTATCTAGATTAAACTTTATCGGGTCTCTAAACTTCTCAAGTTCATCTGATCCTAGTCAAGTCCATTAAAGATCCTTCATGTCTACCAGCGCATCAAACAGAGAGCACGGACAGTTCGACTTAGTCACCTTCCACAGATTCAGTTTATCTGTTATCACATAATTATATCACCTCCCAATAGACAAAACTAACAAAAAAAACCATAATTTTTTATTTTCTGATTTTCTAATGTTTTTGGATTTTTAAGTATTTTCTAAAAAAATAAAACACAAATAATACTATTTTTGGATTTTTGATTTTCTAATTTTTTTTGTTTGGTTTCTGTTTGTTTCTCCCCCAAAATTTGTGCATGGGTGAGAATGAAATTAAAATGCGCAAATTTAAACTAACCTAAAACAAAAAATTAATCCTCAAAACGAATCATTTTCAAAAATCTCACAAGCACATCGAATCGGGCTTTGTTAAAAGGCTTTGTGAATATATCTGCCACATTATTAGCAGTAGGGACCTGTTCCAGTCGAATCATTGAATGCTCATAGCAATCTCTGATAAAATGAATTTTGATATCAATGTGCTTGGTTTTGGAATGCTGGACAGGATTTTTAGTAATCTAAATGGCAGCCTCATTATCACAAAAGATAGCGGTTTCTAGATAGTTCAAACCGTAATCCAAAAGCTGACGTTGGATCCATATAACTTGAGAACAACAAGCAGAGGCAACAACATATTCCGCTTCTGATGTTGAGGTTGAGACAATATGCTGTTTCTTGCACTGCCATGAGACCAGCCGATCACCAAGGAATTGACACCCTCCTGATGTATATTTCATGTCAAGCTCACAACCTCCATAATTATTGTTAGCAAATGCTTATAAATCAAATTTAGAATTTTTCGGATACCAAAGACCCAATTTTGGTTTGCCTTTGGTATACCGAAAGATTCTTTTGACAACAATAAGATGTGAAAGTTTAGGATTAGCCTAATAATGTGCGCATTGACAAACTGTAAACATGATGTCTGGGTAGATTGCAGTTAGATACATCAACGATCCAATCATCAATCCGTAGTGTGTCTGATCTATAGATTCGCCATCAGTATCTAGATTAAGCAGGGGTCTTTCGGCCATAGGTATCGATGCAGGTTTTGCGTCTTGAAACCCGAACTTCTCAAGTATATCCTCCATATACTTTGATTGATGGAGCAATATTCTGGTTGACTTATGTTGGACCTGAAGCCCCAACAACATGGTCATTTCCGCTAACGAACTCATCTCAAACCTTTTTTTCATCACGCCTTCGAACTCTTTACATAGCTGCAGATTGGTAGACCCGAAGATAATGTCATCAACATAGATCTAGACTAGAATCTGATCATTACCCACATGCTTGATGAATAAATTTTGATCGATAGTGCCATGAGAGTATCCATGCTCAAGCAAGTGCCTTGTAAGATTTTCATACCATGCTCGAGGAGCTTGATGTAACCCATACAACGCCTTGTCTAACTTGTAGACATGATTAGGAAACTTCGAGTTAACAAGCCCAGGAGGTTGATCAACATATATTTCTTCCTTCACCTTGTCATACAAGAAAGTTGTCTTAACATCCATCTGATAAACTGTAAAGTTCATGTATGAAGCATATGCAAGGAAGATACGGATAGCCTCCAAGCGAGCTACTGGGGCATAAACCTCAGTGTAGTCAAGACCCTCAATCTGTCTAAACCCGTGAACCACCAATCTTGACTTATTGCACACTATTACTCTGAACTCATCCTGCTTATTGCGGTATGCCCAACATGTGTCAAGCGACATTTTGCCCTTGGGTAATTCAAATAGTATCCAAACCCCCGAGTTTTTCAAATTGATTCAGCTCTTCGTGCATAGCATCTACCCAGTTGGGCTCATTCAAATCCATTTCAATGTTCTTTGGCTTTATTTGAAAGATAAAGCAAGAATAGAGACATGTGTTTACATCTCCACTCTGACTTCTAGTTTTAACACCATCACCCAGATGGCCAATGACATTTTCGGTCGGATGATCGCATTGAATACGTGAGGGAATCTCCTAGCTGATGTCATTGAGGGAAATGGAAAGGTTGTGAATGTTGATAACTCCATCATTTGCTGAATGTTCCACATCAGATGAACCTACCTCATTTGATGGATCTGCTACAAACTCAGTAGCAATTTGTTCAGGAAAGAGTAGTTCCGTGAAAGTTGGAGTAACAGCGGAAGCATCTCTAGACATAAACTCTCTTTCAACAGGAGTGTAACATCCCAAAAATATAGGCCAAAAATTTCATTTTTAATTACGTCATTTTAAAACCAACAGTGTAATAAAACATCTGTAATATTATGTCATGTCAAAACCAAAGTAGAAATAATCAAACATGTTATCATAAAACAATATCAGAGTGTAATCCCAAGATCTCATGTGCGGAAAACCATAGTGTGATGCGCTGCGATCAAGCCGGCTCCTTTCCTTTGAAAACGAATACCTGAAACCAAAACTGTAAACCGTAAGCACAAAGCTTAGTGAGTTCCCCCATCATACCACATACCATACAATCACATAGCATACATACTGCCGGGCAATTCTGGGGTGCCCGACCTACCCGGTACGGCCATTCTGGGGTGCCAACTACCCGTGCGACCATTCGGGGGTGGCGTCCTACCCGTGTCAAGCCATTCTGGGGCGCTGACCTACACATGTCGAGCTATTCTGGGGTGCTGACTACCTTTCGGTCCTAACAACCGAACCTCAGGGACTATTTCACCCCTACTACTACCATCACATTTATCATAACACAAACATAATATCAGACATATCTGGGGTGTCTGACTACCCTTTGGTCCTAACAACCGAACTCTACTACTATCACATACAACATATCATGCTAGCATATAACATATCAAGTAGTAGCAAACCTAGATGATATCACAAAGACAATCATCTATCATACATCTCCTACTGGTGGGCCGACATTGTGACCTTAGACCCACCGCTACTAGAAGGCAACTCACCTCACACTGCTAACGTCCCATAGACATAATCCCATACTTGCTGAAGTCCCGCAGATTCGACCCCAGCTGTTGGCTGACAGATTTCCGAACTGTCAACACCAAAATAACACCCAATTAATAATTGGGTCCCAATACATAACCATAAACACTTACTTTAGATAATTACATTACCCCAAGCTTGGCTTATTCAAGCCCAAGGCCCAATCCGTAGCCCCAAAGTCAACTATGAGTCAAATCCCATCATATGGCCCAATTTTCCAAATTGGGCCCAAGTCTATACATGATCTTATTCTAAGGCCCACCATCATATAATCATTAAGGCCCAACTATGGCCCATCTACGGCCCAGTTTTCCAAATTGGGCCCAACCCCTTACATGGGACTTACCTTAGGCCCATTAAATTATTTTAGCCCATATAATTATTCTTGGATGGCCCATTAATAATCCAATCATTAAGGCCCAAAAGAAAGGCCCAACAAGAAACCCAAATGAAGTTAGGGTTTCACATAAAATGCCGATTAGGGTTAAGTTTCCTACTTAACCCATTAAGGAATTATTCCTTTAAGGACTTAATCCATTAAGTCCATTCTTCTAAATAAGTCATATGGTGTGATTGGGCTTAATCACACAATTACATTCCAATGGCCCAAATGTGGGTCTCAACAAGTCCAAGCCCATAATCCCAAATTAGAGTTTTCACATGAAATGATGATTAAGGTTCAATGTTTCTTTCTTAACCCATTAAGGACTTAATCCATTAAGTCCATTATGTCTTACGCTAGTTTGCCGATGGTTATTAATTATTATTTAAGATTTAATAATTAATTCTCGTGTGTCCCGATTAATTCCCCAAAATTAGGGTTTTGATGGCATTAGGGTTTTCCAACCCAATACTAGCTCATTTATTAATTTGTTGGGCTTTTAGATCAATTAGGGCTTTATTGGGCCTATTAGAGTCCATTAAGCTTCATTGGGTCCATTAGGGTTTCAAGGCCCATTAGGGTTTTGGTCCCTTGTCCAAACATCCCCAAACTAGCAATCCCAACACAACTAAGGACACCGCCACCCGACACGGCGGTCGGTGGCGGCAGGCGGCGGCAGGATTACATTTTACAATGCTAATCTCGACTAAACACACACAACCACTAACACACACACACACATGGTGGTTTATGGCGGCAGCCACCACCATGTGGCAATTCTTGATTTCCATCTATGCATAACACACACACACATACCTTATGCTATATTTCATTGTCAAATACACACCCACACACCGATGTATGCCCACTGCCACCCACACACGGTGGTCAAAGGTGGTAGAAAACAAATGGCAACACCCACCATGGTTGGCTGCCATGGTGGTTCACTCTTAAATCTCCGACCAGCCAACAAAACTCACACACAACATGATGGAACGGTGATTCACATACCATGATAACATCCGAACCACACACACCCACATCTCTTGCTCGAAAAAGTATCCAACCACCCACCTAATGGCTAAAACGCGATGACAACGATCTGAGAAGGCGGCACCAACAATGGATAACGGCGGCAAGGAAACATTCATGGCGATAACAACAACTTTGGGACGGAAACCACCCTTGCTCGGACTCCCGGATGCAACCACCACTTGATGGTGTATAACGGTGGAATCAACAACTCGTAGCAACGGCCTAAGCATCGATTTGCGGCGGCGGTCGTGACTATGGCCAAACACCGAACCCATGGAGAAAGGAGACGCTAACAGGCGGAGATGAGGGGAGAAAAGGTGGGCGACTCCCACCAGAAACAGCAGCGGGATAATGGAAGTCACCTCCACCGGAGAACAACAACATCATCCCTCGATCTTGAACCTTCCTACCACGCAGTTGCTTCACCCTCGACCCCGACTTCACCGGCAACAGAAGAGACCACCGTTCATGCAATGGAATGGAGGTGGCGGCTGAGAAAACTTCGAATATGCGTTGGCGGCTGGAAACGATGCTGGGACTAGGGTAACCAGGGGTGATGGGTTTAAATACCCCGATCCCCACACTTCTTTCCATAATAACCGAATGGTCCCTCCATCTCCCATTTCATTCAAAATATCTCCAATATTTACCATTTTACCCTCCACATTAATCCTTTACATCTTAGGTACAAAATTTACCAAATAGCACCCAATATCTTAGTTATGAGATATTCAGCCCTTCCACATCCTTTCGTTTTAAATTAATTCCAAATAATTACCACGAAGTCCCTACCTTTATAAATATTTATAAACGGGGCTTTACAAGGAGTAAGAGGTGTAGCATCAGCATCTGGAGCATCATGTTGAGCGTGAGATTCTAGACTAGTAAGTGGAACAGATGACTCCCCCTGAGGAGTTGAAAAGGATGCCGATGGAGGTCTGGAAACAGCTGCTTCATCTTTATCTTCAGGAGTAATCTAAGAACAAGAGGAAGAACCAGATGAAACATATGAATACATATTGAATGATTTGAACAATGATGTGTAATCAAATAGCCAACCAGGTCCCACTCGAGCATCCGTTTCATTTTCCTCTAACCAACGCATGTCGAAGAATTCTACAATCTGCTTCATCTTATTGTTGTAAACCCTATATGCAGTGCGAGTAGCATACCCCATGAAGTAACAATCATCGGCTTTTGGTATTGAACTTCAGATTGGATTCCAGGTGAAGAAGCGTGCAAGGGCAGCAAAATACACGGATGTGGCTGACTGAAAGCTTATGAGCATAAAGAATTTCATGTGGAGTCTTCATCTAGGCTTTGTTGATTAAAACACGATTCTGAATGTAGCAAGCAATGTTAATCGCCTCAGCCCAAAAGAAAACAGGTAACATAGAGTCATAAAGCATCATCCTTGCAGCGTCTTTTAATGTTCGATTCCTCCGCTCAGCAACACCATTTTGTTGAGGTGTGTGAACAAAGCTGTATTGAAGTGCCTTTACCCAATTATGAGTCTAGTTCTAAATCATCACAATGAACTTCTTTATAAGATCAGCAACCGTAGCTTTGTCAGATTAGAAGAAAACCCACATAAAACGAGAGAAGTCATCGATCACAACCAGACAATACAAGTTTCGGTTGATGCTTTGCTCAGTGACTGGACCAAATAAGTCTATGTACGATAATTGGAGCACCTGGCTGATTGAATTAACCTATTTTGGCAGGTATGTCTTTCTATGATGCTTTCCCTAGGCATAAGACGTACATTTCCCAAATGTTATAAAGTCTCTGACGGGTAAGCCACGTACCATCTCATTTTTCACAAGATAATTTAGATTCTTAGTGTTACCATGACTGAGTCGTTGATGCTACAACATTGCATTTTGTTCTGAGACATTCAAAAAGAGGCAAGTGACTTGTTCAGGAATGTTACTGTTCAATATGCATTGCCATCCCACTTTGATTTGAGAGGGATCCACTCTTCCAGGATGACAATGCCTGGATTAAGAATCATGCACTCTTTATAAGTAAAAAGCGTTGAATATCCTTTATGGAAATCTGAGAAACACTCAACAAGCTATGATTTAATTCAGGAACAAATTTGACGTTCTCGAAACTCAACACTCCATTTATAATGGTTCCTCTCTAAGTGATTTTACCACCTTCTTTGCCTGCAAAGGAAAGATAACCCCCATTAAAAGATTGAATGTTGCTCAATTAGGAGATGTCTCCAATCATGTGCCGGGAGCAGCTGTTGTCGACATACCAAGGTTTGACGACATTCCTCCCTAACTGTCCTGGAAGATGAGTGAAATTATTTAGATTTCGCAACCCAGGTCATTACTTTCCTAGGTTGACCCTTTGCCAACTCAGATGTGTCTTTTGAAACCTTTAATTTTGAATTATCATTTACAAATTTTTCATAGGATGACGATGATTGGTTGGAAGTTAATTTGGGCATCCACTTATTTTTAGGTTTCTTAACAATCATAGGTTGTTTTGAATCATTTTTCTTTTCAGTTTGCATTGAGCATTTGGATTTTCTACCAGAAGTGGTTGAAGACCCAGATCCACTCTTTGATGAAACCGATCTTTGCGGAGCCTTGTTAGATTACTACAAACTGTTTGTGACTTTGTTATTAAAAACATGTTTATTCTTTTGAAAAACCACCCTTTCTTGCTTTGATCATCCTTCCAATCATCATCTCGAGAGAGATCTTTTGAGGACTTTCTAATTAAAGATCTTCCTCTAGACTCATTCTCTCCTCTTTGTGACAAAAAGTGTACAAAAGACCGATTGGGACAATTCCTAGCAATATGACCACCAGTACCACAATTTAAACAAATCTATTTGTTGTTATTGAAATCGGTACTGCATTTTTCAGATTTATTTTCTTTAATGACACCCTTACTTTTCCCATAAGAACAAGTGCAAGAACCAGATTATGCGATAAGTGAGGGTGCATCAGGTTGTGTGACTTGTGGAATGGGTGTGCTTGTAACAGAATCATCAGAAGTATCAGGACTAGCAAACAAATAATCAAATACGTCAAAAAAAATTCAACTCAACATGATATGATGCAGGTACATTAACTTTAACATTAGAAACATTAAAGTTTTCATTCAAAATATAAACATCAGGTTTAGACATAGTCCAAACATAGTTTTATTATCAGAAACGTATTCTTCAGCTTCGTGCTTTGAATAATTTAAGGACTGATCTGCAGGAGAAGTAGAAACATTAGTACTTTCAGTATTAATAATTCCTCCTGAAACAAAACCAATTGGTTTGCCATAAACCATGAATGGTTCGCTGGCAATCTCCTCATCAGTTACAGGGTGATAGAAAATTATGATTGAAATGAGGAGGCACTTTATCGTATCCTAAACCCTTATGCTGGTTATGTTCAAATTGCAAGCAATTGTCTATCATGTTGGCAACTACTTCACTTGACACATCAAATTTTCTAAAATTAAAATTTGCAGTTTCAAATTTGCCTTTTAATATGTCAAGCTAAGTAGTCAATTCAGCAAGTTGTCTCTTGATATAGTCATAATTTTCACATTTGTTGCTATAGTCTTCTTGAAGTTTCCTAAAGTCTTTGATTTTTGCTTCTAATTGGGCCTGTAGGGGGTTTTTGTCCTTTTCTAATTTGATAACCTTCATATTTTAGGTCCTCGACTTCCCTACGTAATGATTCTATTTCCTCACGAAGAATTTTAGGGAAAACGGCAATAAAGTCCCTATGTATTGCCCGTATAATCGATTTAGCCCCTATATTTTTTTTTAGCAATTAAGTCCTAAATACCTGTAAACGTAATCAAAACGGGAAATTTAATGGGTTAGCCGGTATCCCACCGATACTATACGCATGTGGCACCTTACGTGTACAAGTGACTTTTACCCTTCCGTTTCTCTCAGTAAAACCTTAGTGGATGAGCACAAATGTGTTAGAAATTTCAATATTTCAAATTTACTGAGTCCCAGATGGCTAGCAAGATACTTTTTGAAGGAGTTGATAATGAAACCTAACTTGAAGTGTAAGGAGATGCAATCAATAATTAGGACCAAATTTCATTGTGGTGTGTCTTGGTCTAAGGATTACAGAACAAGGTGTAGAGCAATGACCATTATAGATGGTAAACTCACAGAACATTATGCTAGGGTGTGGGACTATTGTCATGAGTTACTAAGGTTAAATCCTGGTAGCACTGTCCAAGCTGGTGTCACTATAAATCCAGATCAAACAACATACTTTCACAGGATGTATTTGTGTTTTAAAGCAATCAAGGAAGGTTGGAAAATAGGGTGTTGTAGGGTAATTGGTCTAGATGGATCTTTCTTGAAAGGGACATGTAAAGGAGAATTACTCACAGCAATAGGGAGGGATGCAAACAACCAAGTTTATCAAATTGCTTGGGCAGTTGTTGACATTGAAAACAAAGCTAATTGGAAATGGTTTCTGGAACTGCTCACAGAGGATCTTAATCTTCTAGATGGAGGAGGGTTTACTGTCATTTCTGATCAATATAAGGTTTGTAATTTCTTAGCATATTTATGATTTTTCCTTAACATCATCTTATATGTTTATGTATTCATTAAATTGTAGGGATTGATTGAAGCAACCAAGGAATTCCTACCAAATGTGGAGCATAGACAGTGTGCAAGACACATATATGCTAACTTTAGGAAGACCTATTCTGGAGTGGAGTTCAAGAATATGTTCTGGGCAACTTCCTTATCAACTGTAGAGAGTGAATTTCTGAGGAAAATGGATGATATAAAAGAGGATAATCCAAATGCTTATGAACATTTGATTGCAAGACATCCTCACACATGATGCAGGGCATTTTTTAGGACTGATGTAGCATGTGAGGCAGTTGAAAATGGCATAGCAGAGTGCTTCAACACCATCATATTGGATGCTAGAAAGAAACCCCTTCTAGCAATGTTTGAAGAAATTAGGTTGTACATGATGGATAGGTTCTACCATATGTTACAAAAGGCAGAAAAGTGGGAATCAGTGGTTTGTCCAGCTGCTATCAAGAAAATGAACAAGTTTGGAGAGGATTTGAGGTTTGTCTTAGAATTTTTATTGTTCCTTGTTATCATTATTCTAATTTCATTGTTATGATTTCATTTAGTAATGCTATTGTAGGAATTGGAATGTGAATCCAAGTGGACCATCCATTTTTGAAGCCAAGAATGGATTAGAAGGGTACGTGGTTAACTTACAAAGCAGAGTGTGCAGCTGTAAGCTTTGGGATATCTCAGGAATTCCATGTGTACATGCACAGTGTGCAATACTATTCACTGGACAAGATCCTGTTCATTTCATAAGTGAGTGGTTTAATGTGGACAGGGTCAAGGCCATATATGCAAACAAGATACTGCCTGTGAATGGTAGAAATTTATGGCCTAAAACATCATACATAAAGCCTCTACCCCCTTTAGCTAGAAGAATGTCAGGGAGACCAACTCTGAAAAGAAAGAGGCATGTCACTGAATCTCAAGATAAATACTCCCAAAACAAGATGAAGGTTACTGGAATAGGAAGGACAATCCAATGCAAAAATTGTCTTTAAAGGGGTCATAACAAGGCATCCTGTAAGAATCCCAAGGTCACACCAGAACCCAAACCCAAGAAAAAAATGGGTAGACCAAGATTGGATCCTGATATCAATCATTGGACTAGAGGTGGTGTAAGAGGTGGTGTCAGAGGTAGTAGAGGTGGTAGAGGGGGTAATAGAGGTGGTGCAGTGGGTAACATAGGTGGTGTAGTGGCGAACAGAGGTGGTAGGGGTAGTAAGAGAGGTGGTAGGGGTAGTAAAAGAAGTGGTAGGGGCAGTAAGACATCTGTTAGAGTTGAAGGTGGTGGAGGTGCTGAAGTTGAAGGTGATACAGTTGAAAATGAGGATGACACTATTCCTGAAAAATATTTAGTCCATTTATGGAAGTCAATGCAAGATTTGAAACAATCAGGGTATTCAATTGAAGAAATTAAAAATTCACTTAGTCTGACAGATTCATGTATGAAGCAACTTAATGATTACAATGATAGTATTGAACAAGTTCTTCCTATGTGTATGGTAAACCCTCTATATTACCTTAATGTTTACATTCATTTATGTTATTAATTTCTTGATGTTTTATAGGAAGAGGAGTATCCACCTCAAACTGAGACACAAGATGGGGGTGAAGAAATTATCCCTGAGACACAACCAGAAAGTGAAGAACAAGAAGGCATTAATGACACCCAGGAATTACCAGTACACCTTAGGATTGTGAAAAGAAGAAGGCCCTCTCAGAGGATTGTTAAAAACAAGCTGAAGAAGATGGGATGTCTTGGGACTTCTGCAATTTCAACATTGGAGTTGGATTAGGGTGTTAGGGTGTTAAGGGTAGTAAGGGTATTTTGGTACATCTTTTGTGAATGCTATTTTTGTGAATCTTTTGTGAATGCTACTTTTGTACATCTTTTGTGAATGCCCTTAAATGACTGATAGCCATATTTTATACATCTTTTGTAAACACATTGAAACATTGTGAATGCCCTTAACATGGTTGGTAATGACATATTGGAGTTTGTTGTTTAATTATTTTAGCCACAAGTGTGCATACTTCATTAGTTTGTTGTCAATGGTGATCATTGTAGCCCCAAATTCAACACCAATTGTTAAATCATGGTTATATTTCACTAGTGTACACCATTTATGCAAACCATAATAACATATTGCCATTTCATTAACCAAAATATTACATGATCCACAAGAACATTTATCTATTACAGTAAACCCTTCTCCATCTATTACATCATGATAACAAACCAAAAGACTACATCATCCTTACCATATCATAATACCTTACAACTTACACTAAACTAAGCATACATCATCCCTACAATGAAACAAACGAAACAAACCATCATCCACTTGCAGAATGCAAATTCATTACCAGGAACATGTGTATTCTCACGCATTGTAATTTGATTATCAGGTTCAAGAGCATTCACAGGGGAAATAGGGACATCAACATTCATATGGGCAATAGGGCCATCAATAGGTATTTCACCTTCATTAACAGGGTTATTGAAAGAAATAGCTACACCTCCATTAGCAAAAACTCCTAATTCATACATTCTTTCTTTATACCACTTATTCAATAGTGGTGGCTCAATCCAACGAAAATACCCACAGTCCTTCTCTTCATCCTACATAACATAGCAAATGCATGTTTTTAACACAGAAAAATGGGAATTTTAGAGGATTAGAAGAATTTGGGTGAGATTTGAAGATTCTATACCATGTAATTTGGGCAACCAAAAAACCTTCGACCTGGATTCTTTCGAGTCCATGATGTCCACATACCAGCCCTATCTCCACAATAGCATATTCTGATGTTGGTTCTTGACGAACTCGACATCGATTCCGTGTTTCCAATTTGCCCTAATCGTTCGCTCATTTGACTGGAGAATGAAGAAGACGAGCTCGATTCAATGATTTAGCCCTCTATAATGGCACGTAGGATGTTATTTAACATGATGACTTCCAGGTAAGCTGCCACATCAGTTAGATACCGGCTAACCCATTAAATATCCGGTTTTGATTACGTTTACAGGTATTTAGGACTAAATTGCAAAAAAAAATATAGGGGCTAAATCGATTATACGAGCCATACATACGGACTTTATTGTAGTTTTCCCAAAATTTTAACATAGTCAATGCATGCTTAAGAACAAGAAGATAAACTTACCTCATTCTTCTTGGATTCTGAGGTAGAAGATACCATTAGGGAAAACTAAAGCTCCATCATCTTTTCTTCTGGATCAGCCTCATCATTCTTCACAGGAGCATCATCATTGATTCGGGCCAAAGTGAGCATTTTTAGGTCCTAAAATATTTAGGGCTTGAATCTGGTCCTCCCAGTCAAAAGACTGAGCAACCATTGCAGTCTCACTATTGACCCTGGCACCTCCACGATTATTTCCCACGACAACGATCATTCTGTCATTGTTCATTATTCGATCTGGTTTCGGGCACTCACAAGCAAAATGACCTGGCTCATGACAATTGAAGCATCGTAGCTTTCCTTTGTTAAATCCCACTTTCTTGTCGGCACTTATTTCCGAGTTATTCTTTCCTTTCCTTGTTCATTCTTCGATCTGCTTCGCCCTGAACACTGCCATAGCTATTTGCCATGTAATATCCATCTCTTCCACATCTTCTGGATGAATTTGATCCAGGTTAGCAAATGATAGTTGAGGTGGGAGCTCTCCGGCTAAAATGGAATTATAACAGTTGACAAGTCCAGCGGCAAGAGCAAGATTTGAATCATTTTCTTTGGAGTTTGAGGAAGAAGCCACAACTAGTACATTGGAAGAGGGAGCAGCTTGTAGAGCAACAGATAACTGGTTTTGTGAGTGAGGCATGGATGATGCAGCAGTAAAAGATGTTGCTGATAGAGTAGAAAAAGTCTGAATTTGAGGTTGTTGAACAGCGAACGCTTGTCCTGGAGAGGAGATGAGTGATGAAAGAGAATTGTTTGAAGATCTCGCGAGATTTTCGGTCGAATAGGAATTCACATGATTAATCTCGCGCTACTTATCATCAAGATCATAGGCTTTGATAATTGCCACTGTTTCAGCAAGAGTGAGAAGATTAAGATCTTTTGTCTTCTTGATAACATCTACATTCATATCCCATGATTTTGGAAGTCCATTCAGTAGCTTTTTATTTATCTCGGACTTAGCCAAGAAGATTCCATCTATATTCATCTCAGTAGTGAGAGTGGTAAATCGTTGTAGCCAAGCCTCCAGGGTTTATCCAGGGCTATCGTTAAACATGTTGAATTTTTGTCGTAGCATATCCTGACGGCTTTCCTTCATGTCTTCATTTCCCTCGTAAAAGTCGATCAAAGCTTCCCAGAATGCTTTAGCTTAAGTATATTCTCTGAAACCTTGAGCTATGTCATGAGATAAAGCCATAGTTAGAGTGGCTAAAGGCCCTTCCTGTTCTTCAACTTTCTCAAAATCCTCATCGGTATAATTTTCAACTGCTTTGTCAACCTGTTGTCTAGCAATAGTGGTAGTTATTCTGATTGGACCTTTGATAATGCTTCGCCAAATCTTGAAGTCTTTCATTTTGATGTATTTTTCAATTTGATATTTCCATTCAGGAAACCCATCTGCAGACAACAATCTTGGAATACATGTGGTTGTTCCCATAACTGGTCCAGTTCGTGATGATGTGCTTGACATTGAGAATCCATTTTAATTTTAATTAAAATTTAAATAAAAAAGATTAAAAACAAGAAAAGTCAAATGTTGGTTTGCGGTCAATGGTCTTTACGGTCGTAAACGAAGTTTACGGTCAACAAGTTTGCGGTCATCCGAGTTTATGGTCAAACAGAGTTTACGGTCAATTGGAGTTTACAGTCAACAAAGATTCTTGAGTTCACGGTTGAAAGTCAGTTCACGGTTATTGAAGATCTTGAGTTTACGATCGTATATAGGACTTTACGACCGTAAATACATGGCTGTAAACTCACAGAATGTTGACAAAAAACAGAAATTTGAGTATATTCGATCCCCTCTTGTCACGTAATCACTAAAAGCAATCTCGAATATTGATGAAATTAATATCCTTTGGCCAAAAACTTGATTGAAAGATGTTTTGACACCGGTTTTACTCTGATACGAATTGTAAGGTCCTAAAAATGGATCTTAACCAGTGATCAAGCAATCAATCAATCAATATAAAAAGAATTGAGTAGAAGAAGATTAAAATCAAGCTTGCACACGTTTATATATAAAAAACGTCTAGTACAACTTGAGTGCTCCTGGTCGTGAACTCTAAACGATAACCACAAATGACCTAGACAAGCCCTATATATAGAAGACATTGGCCGTAAATAGGGTTTACGACTGTAAACCTGTTTACGGCCGTAAACACTAGTCCTATCTGTGAACTCCCAAACACCCCCCAAAATACATAAAATGACTCAGTAGACCTTATACAATGGAAAGCCTAGACCAAACCACAAACTGGACCCTTCAAACACTATAAACTTTAAAACCAATTTTTCATTTCAAAACACAAATAAACATGTCACATTTCCTCAAAATCACTAGTATCAAAATTTCAACACATTTTTATTTAAATTTTTTTATCACATATCCAGTATCCTCCAAACATAACTCTTTCTCTCGTGTGTACAATCGAGTCGGCGCCTTCCCGATATCATGACAAGTACCTGAAAGACATAACACATAACAAGGTAATCAAGAAGCTTAGTGAGTTCTCCAAAATACCACACACATATCAGTAGCCTCTCATGGCTAGACTCAGATAAGACCCTCCGATCAATGTGTCTCAGTGGAACCCTCAGGCACCATAACTCAGATGGACCCTCCGGTCCTAAATCAAGAAGCTCATAATAATAAGACTGAACATAAATCACAAAGAGAAAATGCAGAATATCACAATACACAGTTGAGCACATAAGACATCTCGTTCACACAAAGATACCGGACATGGTAGGTATAGTAAGAAGACTCACCTCGAAAGTTTACAAGTAATAATCTCGCACACGGAAATCTCGAACTAGCCTCCGCCTATCACATAGGATAAATATCTCTCATTAATACTCAAGTCATTCTCAATACCAAAAGGTTTCCTTCTCTTTATCTTTGTAACTTTTGGATTGGGTAAAAGACCATTTTACCCTTCCATGGTCTCCATTACTCATGTATGACCAAACCCTAATGTCAACATAAGTCAAACTCGAGTCAACAGTCCATGTTTGACCCAAATCATCGAGTTCATATATGTGACTCGTTGAGCCCCCTTGTTTCTTCTGTCATATTGAAAAAATCCACCTTGACTCGTCGAGTTATCTCGCCAACTTGCCAAGTCACCCATGTCCAGACTCATCGACGAAAAACCCCATCCGACTCGTCGAGTCATCTCATAGACTCGGCGAGTCCCTTCAATCTGATTTCTCATTCAGTCGATTCAAAGCAGCTTTACTACTCCAAACACTAGATCTAGCATCCGAAGACTCCACTATCACGTAAAGCTTCAATCTTTACGTTCATACGTGGTAGCGTTTTCTCTAACATACCAAAGCATGCTCTCACAATGTATCAAGCACAATATCCTTCATATGTGTGAATAAAGTCGGGACCTTTAGACTCTAGGGACCTGACATGGTCCAGATCTGAGATCTAAACCTGAAGACAACTCTGAAATCTCGAAACCCCAAATAAAGGTGGCATAAACCCTAACCTTCCAAAATCAAGAGAGCTAACCATAAGAATGATAAAGGTATGAACATTTCACTATTATATAAGCTCTTGGATGAAAAGCAACATATCTAACAGCCTCTTCTCGTTCCTTGCTTGAATTCCTTCTCTTACCCTCCCAAGATGCACCAAAATACTCAATATAAGCTCAACATTCTCTCTTTAAGCTCAAAAAGGCGACTAGGGTTTCTCTCAGTGAGGTTGGGCAACTCATGAGCCACAAATAAGGCTATAAGCTCCTTTATATAGCCCCTAAACCTGGGGATTTAGGGTTTCACTACACAACACCTACTTCACAATTCGGCTCTTTGACTCATTGAGTCCGCTCATTAAACCCACACAATCATCTTGATTCTACTCTATGAGTTGGACTCACAACTCATCGAGTCACTCAATAAACCTCAAAATAAACACACCATTAATATACCTAAGAATCCGGATGTTACAAAATACTTGGCGTGTCTGTAATGTAACTTAGCATAATGGATTTGGAGATCCAACTATTCAGTCTTTGAATGTTCTTTATGATGTAGTTTCTTTTGGTTCTAAATCACTACCTATTTGTGATATGTGTCATAAAGCTAAGCAGTCTAGGTGTAACATCTACTTTTCCAGGTATTTGCTTTTAGACCCTTGAGTTATGAAATATTTTGAAATTGGGTCCGCAAGGGCAATTCTGTGACCTTTGGTGTAGCTTGAGTATGATGGGTGTACATCTTGGGACGTGGAGCATACTAAACCCCGTGCCCGTTTGTTACGCATACTCCTGTATGTCGGGCGTACATGGTTTAGACCAAAAACCTAATATTTAGCATTTGTGCACTATTTAAGCACCAATATAGCCCCAAGACCTTTCCCTTTATCATCCTCCACCCCAAGACCGACCCTCCTTGCAAATCCTAGTTTATTTTGAGCATTTTGAGCTTTGGAGGGAGTTTTGTTCTTCCTTGTTTGTGAAGAAGGACCTTCAAGGAGTAGGCTTTGCTCTCAAGACTTTGGATCTAACATCTGATCTTCACCATGCACCATTTGGAGGTATAAAGTTCCAAACTTGGCTTATGCTCCTTTAGATCTAAGTTAAGCCTTTATTTTCATCCTTTTCGTCCCAAAACCAAGAGCTTGGAGAGTAAGAGGTACTCCAAATCCTTTAAGGTTTCCTTTCAGACGTTTTAAGGCATTTTAAGTCATAAAAATGCAAGTGTGGACCTTGATTTATCCACAAGAAAGGGTTAGGCTGTACAAAAGGATTACGTAAGCTAGGTTTCATGTGTTGGGCTTCTTGTAGCCATGAAAAGGCATAAAGTTTGCAAATTTATGGCCTTAGGGAACTTAGTGTTGTTATATTAGAATTTTAGTCATAGGGTCTTAAGAATTTAAGACCATAGCATGAGTTTTGCCTTAGGGTGTGTATATTAAGCATAATTCCCAGTACGTTGTGCGTACTGCACCCCAGTCGCGATCTTTCCAACTTTGGTCGAGGTAAGACAGGCATACGACTAATCCATATTTGGTGATTTTCGATCTTTATCATTGATCTTTGCTTGCTGGGCTTGAACCATATATTTTCATGGTAATAGGTTACTTCTGATATTGGGCCCATTTTGGAATTCAGGTGATCTTTGTGGTTGGGCCTAGGATATCTTATTAGGCTTAAAAGAAAAAGGATTAATTGGCCCTTTTTACTTTGGACACTAGGCAAATAATGTAGATTCTCAATTATGGTTATGTCCTAATTATTAATTGGGATTTTGTTTGCTTAGTTAGCATGAGGATTTTCGAGTCCAATAGCCTGAACATTTGTCTTGTTTTTTCAACAGTTGAAGTGGGTTTCCTCACTAGATCAATTAGTTGAGGGAACCAATGCCTTCCCATTGCTTGCTATGTGGAATGTTAGTTGTCTTCTGATAATTGCTTGAAAGTCTAGGATCTGGCTCTGAAAACTATATGAAAGACCAGGATCTATGCCCTGTCACTTGTATGTAAGACCAGGATTGGGCCCTCGACATTGCAAGGAAAGACCATGGCGGTAGCCTATGGCACTTATATGTTGGTGTGTATAGTATTTTGTAGAAATTACTAAGCTTGATGCTTACAGTTTATGCTTATGGTTTCAGTTACACCTAGTTCCAAAGGGAATGGCCTAGTGTGATGGCACAACATCCTCCCCTCATGGTTTTCGAATTTGAAATAATTTGTACGATGTTGTTTTAATACTATGATTTGATATGGGTTTTGAACAATTAATGAATGGCTTTTAAAAGGAAATTTTAATTATTGTTATTAGGCAATTACAAGTTGGTATCAAAGCCTTGGTTTGAGGGATTCGGGCATACTTTCGAGCATGTCTGAACTCAAACTGAGGAAATGACAATTTTCTTAATAAAAATGGAGTTAAACTTTAAAAAAGGAGTTTATTTAGAAGAGAGGGGTGTGACACGTGTGATCAGTCGAGTTCAAGTAAGTGGTTCCCAAATTACCCATACTTAAGTGTTATAATGAGTATGCTTGATATGAGGATTGCATGATCGATTAAGCCTAAGGATACCTTTAGGAACCATATGATAGAATTGTCTCATTTGCGAGATGCCTTATAGCCTAGTGGAATTTGATGCTATGTATTCCTTGGAATTGATATCAGCTTAGTTAATTACTAAGTGTATGCTTTTAGAGTTGTATACAACTAGGATTGTATAGCCCTAGAATGATCGATTTGGTCTTATTTTGAGTATAACTAGCATGCATAGGGAAACCACCGAAGTTGATTGAGGTTCTTGGTATTGTGAGTGGTGGGAGTTTAGAATTCCTAGGAGCATCTAGGATATATACGTTATATAGCATAGGATTAGTTATGGTTTTAATGTGGTGGATGATAGGAATCAGTACTGACTTTGAGGAAGGTATAGGTAGGTGTGGAAGGTAGTATTGGGCCTATAGTACCTGAAGAACATGACTTATACCTGAAATGAGTGCAAATCTAGAAACACTAAGGAGGTCTTTGTAGAGGAGTCCCCTCGAATCCTTTGAGGATTGTTTTTATGTTGTGTTTTAGTTTGACGATGGTGATGAATACACAAAGAGGTCCAGGTTCTGGTTTAGGCTCAGATTCAAGTGTTGAGCAAATTAATGAGAGGTCGTGCTAACTCATTTTGGCTGAGATTACTCATTGTATTATGGATTCTACCCCTGTGATGTTAGACACTAGCAAGGAGATGATCATAGAGTTTATGAATGAGAGGTTCTGGTCTTTTTCAGGCGAGATTGTTGCGAGTCAGATTGGAGCTCGAACTCCCTCATTGCAGGAGTTCAAGGTTTATGGAGATCTTGAGTTTTTTAGGGTTAAGGACCTCATCACTAGCCGTCACTGGATCACTGACATGGATAATTATTTGCGGACGAGCTTTTGCCTTAATGGGGAAAATGTGGGATTTGCATCCAACCTACTAAGGGAAAGAGCACGAGACTAGTAGGAGGAGGTTTCCCATTTCGTTCAGAGATTCTAGAGGGAGTTTGTACTAGCTATTGAGGTGCAACAGCTGGCGAGTGAGTTCCAGGACCTTCGCCGAATTATTGAGACCTTGGAGGAGATTACCGCCAAATTCAATGATAGGGCTTTGCTAATCTCGCAGTATGCTGAAGATGCGAAGATGAGGATGACGAGATACCATGACATGTTGAGGGAAGATATTTGAGAGTCCATGAGATTCTCATGATGCAGGACCCTGAATGATATAATCGAGAAAGTCGGTGAGCGGGAGATTAAGTTGAAGCTTTGGTTGAAGCGAATGCCGGAGTAGGTGCAGATAGTCGTGGGCAAGGCAAAGAGGCCCAAGACTTCTGATCCTCGCACCAGGGTCCAAAAAGGTTGAGGACATTGTTTCAAGTGCGGGAATCTGCACAATGGGGCACACTGAGCAGCAGGTCCAGGTTGTTATAACTATGGCGAGTTAGGTCACATGAGTAGGGACTCCCTAGGAGTGCTTTGTTTTTCATCCATTGCAACAACACCTTCCATAAAAAGGCCGATTGCCTGAGATTATCAGAGGTAGTTGTGGCAGCGCCTATGCTAGCTTCATTGAGGATTAATGATGGCTGCTATGGCAAAGTGGAAGTCACTACGGTGAAGAGCATGGCATTTTAGCTGACCACCGATGAGGCCCGTGCTACAGCAGATGTGGTTATTGGTATGTGTCTTACCTCTATCTTTTATTTCTTTCTTTATTTAGTACACATTTTATGCTTGATTTTGTATAGGTATCTTTTTGGTCAACGATATGACTACCCATGTTTTTATTTGATTCGGGGGCTACCCGATCCTTTGTATCTCTTGCACCTAGAAAGAATTTTTTGCGATGTTCCAAGGTCTTTGGACTCCCTCTAGAGGTTAAGGTTATGAATGAATGAACTTTGAGTGCTTCGAGGACTCACCAAGGGTTTCTCCTAAACCTGTTTAGTGAGAGGTTTTCTATTGATTTGGTGCTAATTACCTTGAGAGGATCGAAGGTTATCATTGGCATGGATTGGTTGGGCCTCAATGGGGCCATGATTGATTGCATGTGGTAGCTAGTGATAGTTCGAACCCCAGGTAAGGGACAACTGATTAATCCTAGTGAGATAGCTTTATATATGCCAACTGTCTTTACAGCTGCAAGGGCCTGGAGATATCTACAACATGGTTGTTCCGGGTCAGAGATGATGATGTACAGAAGAAAACCTTTAGAACTCATTATGTTTATTATGAATTTGTGTTGATGCCATTTAGGATCACTAACGCATCAACAGCGTACATGGATCTCTTGAACCGAGTATGTAGAACGATGCTGGATTGGTGTATGATTATATTCATTGATGATATTTTGGTCTACTCCAAGACCAAGGAACAACATCAGTAACATTTACGAGACGTGTTGGAGACCCTGAGGAGGGAGAGGCTTTATGCCAAATTCTCCAAATGCAAGTTTTGGTTGCGCGAGGTGTAGTTTCTAGGGCACACCATCAACCAGAAGGGTATGTTGGTTGACTCAACCAAGATCAAGGATGTGGTGCGGGTGAGAGGTTTCGATGAATTCATCTAAGGTTGAGAGTTTCTTAGGTCCCGCAGGGTATTATAGGAGATTTATCCAGTATTTCTCTAAAATTGCAGTGCCTTTTGATCCGGTTGACAAAGAAGAATGTAACCTTTCAGTCGGGGCCTGATCAATAGTTAGATTTTGAGATTCTAAGGCGTAGATTGTGTGAGGCCCCGATTCTCGCGCTCTCTGAAGGTTTGAATGATTTTGTGGTTTATTGTGATGCCTCTATTTCGGGTTTGGGAGCAGTTCTTACGTAGAGGGGTCATGTGATTATTTATGCTTTGAGACAGATGAAGCCTCACGTGACAAACTACCCTACACAACATTTGGAGTAGGGGCATGGTTTTTTCCATCAAGATCTAGAGGTACTATCTGTATGTGGCTCAGTGTACTATCTACACGACAACAAGAGTTTGAGGTATTTGATGGACCATTCAAATATGAATAAGTCATAGCGGAGATGGTTGGATGTGGTAAAGGATTATGATTGTGAGATCTTGTACTACTATGGGAAGGCCAATATGGTGGATGATGCCTTAAGCCACAAGACCATGTGTTCACTTATCCAAGATATTTGGTTGCGGATGACTGTCATTTCGCCTTTGATGGATTTGATCATGAAGGCTTAGGGGAAGGATTGAAAGAGGAAATTTGGAAGACCGAGTGGATCAGAGGACAAATTCCCTTATTTTTCAATGACATTTAGGGGTTTTTGACTCAGTAGTGTGGTAGAGCTTGGATTCCATCACCCCCCCCCCCCGGGGGGGGGGGGTGATACAGACGGTTCTAGAGGAGGTGCGTAAGTAAAAGTTTTCTGTTCATCCAAGGGCCACGAAGATATATATGGATATGAGATTGAGCTATTGGTGGACCTGTATGAAGAGGGAGATGTCTTGGTTTGTTGATCGGTCCAACCTTTACCCATTCTAATTCGGAAGTGGGAAGAGATTACCATTGATTTCATTATAAAATTCCCAAGCATGGAATGGGGATTTGATTCTCTATGGGTCATTGTTTATAGATTGACTAATAGTGTGCATTTCATATCGATTATCGACAACAAATCCACAAAGAAGTTAGCTGACATCTATTTTCAGGAGGTAGTGGTTCGACATGGGGTGCCAGTTTTGGTGGTTTCAGATTGGGAGGTTCATATCACCAATAGATTTTGGAGGAGTTTCATGAGGAGTTAGGTACTCAACTACATTTTGGTACCGCATATCATCCCCAGATTGACGGTTAGAGCGAGCAGATGATTCAGACACTAGGAGATATACTTCAGTCTTACATGTTGGATTTTGGAGGAAGTTGGGATACTTACCTTCTAATGGCCGAATTCTCCTACAATAATAGATATCAAGGTAGAATCAACCCACCTCTTTTTTAGATGTTGTATGGAAGAAGGTACAGGACCGCAGTTTGCTGGGGGGAAGGTCATGCATCAAGTCATGGGGAGTACAATAGTTGTACTCAAGACTACGGAGATAATTCAGCAGGTGCACAATAGGTTGTGAGTTACCTAGAGCCAATAGAAGATTTACACTGATTAGAGACATTTGTACCTTGAGTTACAAGTAGGAGACTTGGTGTTTCTGAAGGTGTCACCATGGAAAGGTGTCATCTGATTTTAGAAGCGTGGTAAGTTGGGCCCTAAATTTATCAGGCATTTCAGGATTTTGGCCTGAGTGGTAAAGGTTGCATACCGGATGGATTTGCATGATGATAAAGGAAAATCGACAACACTTTCCATGTGTCTCAGCTTCGGAAGGGTGCAGCCGATGAGTCTGCAGTTGTTCCTCTAGATGATATTTTGGTTGATGACTGTCTGAATTATGTGGATAGACTAGTGGTGATCTTAGATTGGAAGATGAAAGATCTGTGTAACAAGGAGGTGTGACTGGTTAAGGTCCGCGGTAGAAATGCGAGAGCACTACCCTGATTTGTTCGCGGAAGCAGACTTCGAGTGTGAAGTCTAGTTCAAGTTGGGGAGAGTTGTAAAAATACTTTTTCCAGGTGTTTGCTTTCAGACCTTTGAGTTATTAATTTTTGCAAATTGGGTCCCCAAGGGTAATCTCGTGAACTTTTAGTGCTACTTGAGTATGTTGGGCGTACCCCTTGGTAATCTAAATGTTTAAGCATTGTGCCAGTACGCTGCATGTACTCCTTAACGCATAGAGTACGGGGTTCTTACCAAAACACTAATATTTAGGCTTTACGTACTATTTAAGAACCATTATAGTGCAAGACCTTTCCCTTTATCAGCTTCCATCCCATGATCGACCCTCCTTGCAAACCCTAGTTAATTTTGAGCTTTTTCCACATTTGGAGTGAATTGTGTGCTTCCTTTTTTTCTAAGAAAGATCTTCAAGGAGTAGCCTTTGCTCTCAAGACTTTGTATCCGACATCTTCTCTTCATTTTGCACCATTTAGAGGTATAAAGCTCCAAAATTGGCTTATGTTTCTATAGATTTTAGTTAAGCCTCCATTTTCATCCTTTTTATCCCAAAACCAATAGCTTGGAGAGTAAGAGTTACTCCAAAGCATTTAAGGTATCCTTTCAGAGATTTGAAGGCATTTTAAGTCATAAAAATGCAAGAATGACCCTATGTAAGACTTAGGGTGTAAAAAAGGTTTATGTAAGTTAGGGTTTTAATATTGCTCTTCTTGTAGCCATGCAGAGGCATAAAGTTTGCAACTTTATGGCCTTAGGGGACTTAGTAAGCTCATATATGAATTTGGGCCATTGGGTCTTAAGGAATTAAGACCTTAGCATGATTTTTGTGTTAGGAGTGCATATATTTGGCATAATTCCCAGTACGTCAAGTGTACTACACCCCAGTCGCGATCCTTCCCTCTTCGGTTAAGTATGCTATGCATACAAGTAGGCACGCCATGCATAATAGATTTGGTGATTTTAGGCATTGATTGTTGGGCTTTGCTTGTTGGGCTTGGACCATAGATTTTCATGGTAATGGGTCACTTATGATATTAGGCACATTTTGGACTTTGGATCATCTTTGGGGTTGGGCCTAGGATATTTTATTGGTCTTAAAAGAAAAAGGATTAATTGGCCCTTTTTACTTTGTTCATAAGGAAAGTATTGTGTATTATCATCTACGAGTTATGTCCTAATTATTAATTGGGACTTCATTTGTTTAGTTATCAAAGGGATTTTCTAGTCTATTTTCCCAAACATTTTTCTGGTTTTTCGGCAGTTGTGGTGAGTTTCCTTACTAGATCCATGGGTTGAAGGCACCAATGCCCGCTCAATGCTTGCTATGTGGAATGTTAGTAGTCTTGGGATAATTGCATGAAAGACTAGGATTAGGCATATGAAAATTGTATGAAAGACCAGGATCTGGCCGCTGACACTTGTATGTAAGACCAGGATTTGGCCATCGACATTGAAAGGAATGACCACAGGTGTAGCCCATGGCACTCGCATGTAAGACTTGGATTTGGCCCTCGACATTGCAAGGAAAGACCATGGGGTAGCTTGTGGCACATGTATGTTGGTGTATGTGTTATTTTGAGAACTCAATAAGCTTTATGCTGACAGTTTATGCTTATGGTTTCAGGTACATCCAGTTCCAAAGGGAAGAGTGTCAAACCCCGGTCAGCGGCAAAATCACCGGGCGGTGTAACTTCATCGTTGTATCACATTTGTATAGCTACATTGAACAATACAAAAGAATTTTATAAATTACATACCTTTATTGATGATAGAAAGTTACATTATTCTTGTTTCCTAAAGATTATTACATAGTATCTGAATTATTGCACACATCCTAATATATATATATATATATATATATATATATATATATATATATATATATATATATATATATATATATATATATATATATATATGAACAGAGAGGATAACAGTAAAACCTATCCTATTCGAGAAACATTCAACTTATCAAGTTCTTGATAAAAAATGCTTTTTGAAAATACGTCAACATAAAGTTGGTGAGTCCATAGGTTTTGACTATGAGTAAAGAACACTATGCGATTCATCGATGCCGGATAAATAAACAAATAAAAGGACAATTTGTTACTCACTTATGTTGGGTTGTACCTAGCAACCACGAGTGGGGTGATCAACCCGTATAGTTTCATAATGACTTCCTCGCTCACACGGGATTAATGGTTAGAGGTCAGAGGAATTCCACAAAGATCCCCAATCTTAGTTGACGAATAGAATAGTTGATGTAGACTTTGACGACTTCGTATAGTCGTAAAAGCAAAATTATTTTCGTGTCTAAAATCCTAAGCTATTGGACTATGCTTCTAAACATTACTCCTTATTTCATAATACTTAGGCAATACAACAACCATAACTTGAAGTAAAACCAGGTTTTATCTTAACATAAAACCAATAATAACAACATACTTAACGAGTATACATAGAACTCCTGAATATAACTTCATGGCTATATTAATAACATACAAGGTTTTATCTTAACATAAAACCAATAATAGCAACATACTTAACAATTTTTATATAGAATTTTTATGTAGATATCTATATAGAACTCCCGAATATAACTCTGGGTCTATATTAGTAAAATTTATAATAAAAACCTGCTAACAGGTTTTGAATAACTTCAAAATTATATTCTAGGTATATATCATATAAAACGACTATATCCTGGTTAATATAACTCTCTATATTGATATGAACATACTATCATATAAACATAATATTAACTTTTATATAATATTTATCATGTGTTTCCCTCGAAAACATTAAAAAGTGGGGACGTGAAACTCACCCTAGTGGTGTGATTTTATGGAATCTAACTAGAAACAATCAGTGTTTCATGACCATCGGGCTTGGGATGCGGATTGCCATCAGCAAATAAGAGAGAGAGAGAGAGAGAGAGAGAAAGAGAGAGAGAGAGAGATAGAGAATAGATTTAGGTCTAAGAAATGGTTTGGTTCGAACTTGTTATTTATAGGCTTCATGTCCATGTCTTGAATCATGGCAGCATCACCTCGTAAACTTGCCATTTGGGTCCTAGCTTCGAAAGGTGTCACAATACTGACTTCATGTCATGGCCTTTATGTCCACGTCGTGGAGATTTAACATATCACTTCTATAGACCTTCCATATGTATTTTAACATTATGAGGTGTCCTAGATCATATTCATGTCGTGGACCTTATGGCGACATCATGGAGCATGGTTGATTTAGTGTGTTCTACCATGTGTCATGCTCTTAGACTACTACATCTTTAGAAGGTCATAACTTTTTCATACGAACTTTGTTTTTGATGTTCTTTATATCCACATGTAGGTATTAGGAGTGGTAGATCTCTATTCTAGATTCATATAGCCATCTGTCACTATATTTTAACTTCTTCTAATTATAGAGATTTAGAGTTTATCTTAACTTCTTCAAGCGAAGTCAGATTTAGACGTTCTATATAATTTTTAAATCGTATGTACATATACTTTGATTTATACTATATGGTAGATATGAAAGTTCATACTTGTATTAGAATTTACTGTGAACTACATAGTGAGTTTATTACATTACTTGGATGACATAATCACATGTGATGTTTGTTGACTTATTTTGACTGGTGTTACATTCTCCCATTGTTAGAATAATTTTGTCCTGAAATTTGTCTTGTGGTTAGGGTATTATTAAAAAGTTGGGGGTATTATTGTTTGTTCTGATCTTCCAAGTCCCAAGTAAATCAAGGTATTCGTAAAGAGTTCCATTGAACATTCACTATGGGAATACGACTTTATTTTAATCGTTTGACTTCTCAATCCATGATTTCGATAGGTTCTTCTCCAAAGTTGATTTTGTCATTACCTTGTAGCTCGTCGAGAGGTAAAATAAGAATGTCATCAGATAGACATCTTTTAAGATTTGATAAGGGGAAAACATCGTGTACATTGCTTAGCTCTTGGTGAAACTTGAATTGATATGCAACAGAACCTATTATTGCTAGAATTTCAAAAGGTCCTATATATCGTGGGTTAGTTTTCCTCGTTTCCTAAATCGAATCATGCCTTTCCAAGAAGAGACCTTTAACATTACTTTATCTCCAACTTGGAATTCCAAAGGCTTACGTCTTATGTCAGCATAGGTCTTCTGACGATCACGTGTAGTCTTTAATCGATTCTTAATTTGCATGATCTTTTCAGTTGTCTATTGGATGACTTCTAGCCTGGTGTAACGCCTGTGTTTCCAGGCTTGCCATTTTTAGCAATATAATGGTCTAGGTTAACCCTTGTAACCCGTTTTGAAATAATAAGATTGTATTATTTGAGTATTATGTGTTTTGTGCTTAATTGCTTAATTATGTGGTTTGATTAATCAAGAATAAAAATAAGCGCCAAAATTTAAGTGTAAATTAAACTTGATATCTTTAGATAATGTTGTAGTAGTTGAAACAAGGTTTCCGAAGATATAAAGAATGCCGAAATCCGAGTTATAAGGAGGAAGTTATGACCTGTCGAAGTTTCGCGACAGAACCGGCAACGCTGGATAACGTAAAAAGTGAAATTTACGTTAAAGCGATATTTAGCCTTAGTGATCTAAACGAGAATCGAAGATCTCGTTGTTAGTATCAAAGCGATAAAAAAATTAGGCAAGAACGGACGTCAAACGAAGAAGTTATGAATTTATAACGAAAATTTCTGTCCCGGCCTATTAAAAATAAATAATAAAAATAAAGTCAAAATCAGCCAACGGAGTCTAAACGAATGTTGTAGAGCGTAGTCTTACCTTTCCGTGGATATAAAGAACATCGAAAACGGAGTTCGTATGAAGAAGATATGAATTTCCGAAGTTTATTAATTAATTTGTATTTATTTTTAAATCAAAATTCGGAAGCATTATCCGAAGGCGAGTCACAGGTCTGATCTGACTTACGGGCCGCGTAAGTGAGTATGCCCCGCGTACTCCGAAAGTGTCGACATCGCAGCAAGTGGCTTCGGATACGTAAGCGATGACGTTTTTCGGACCAGTACCCCCCGCGTACTGGCGTACGCCCCGCGTACGAGAGGCTTCCGGCCTCCTATAAATAGGATGCGAGGGGTCCGGGTTTAATTGCTAATTTCCTCTTGTTTTTGTGTGGAAGCTCTGCGGTTTTACCCCCGAAGCCATCCCGAAGCCCCGGTAATATTCCCGAGTCCCGAAGCGAGTCCCGAAGATCCCGAAGATCCCGAGAAGTATGGTTTCCGAGCCGAAGCTCTGCCTGCGAGAAGTTCGATTTTCGTAGAGATCTTCCAGATCTGCGGAGGATTATTACTTTTGCAAGTCGTAGTGCTGTCCGATCATCTTCTGATCAAGTGAGTGTATACTACCTTTCATAAACGCAATAATAATACAAGTATGGTTCGAGGGTATTAAGTTTATTGTCGTGTATATGTGTGAATGCGTTGTTACTTTCTCATAACGTATAACTATGAAGTATTTTATATGAGATACGTGTTATGTGTGTATTTTGTTGTTATGTGTGTGAATGTATATTCACTTTCTTCTATCTTACAGATCTGATTATTTCTATACGAAATACGTGTTATGTGTGTGTGCCGTATCTGTTATATGGAAAATGTATTGATCAAGCATGCTATACAGGTTTTGAAAATATGTATAAGAATGTATGTTTTTATCTACTAATATGTTGGGTAGAACATGGGTAGATAGTTGGTGTGTAATAAACAGATGAGAGGCCTCGTTGTTGTTTGATCCAGTCATCTAGCGGAATTTAGATGACGACCACGGACTTTTCTAGACGGTCCAGTGGAACGCTAGCAGGCTCATAACCTGTAGGTGTTAATGAACTTCGGTGTTCATTCGCTATATTCCATCCCCCTCATGGTTGCCTTATTTGACTTATATTGCTGAGGAAACCCCGCAGCATGTGTTGTCACCCCGATGAAAATATTCTTAGATTAGGTCCCTTGTGTTAGTTATTTTAGGGACGTAAAGTGAGAATAACGGGAATGGGTAACTGGGTTATTGTTGGTTGATAATAATTAATTTAATTATTTATTGTGGGTTGAAAACCCTATATGCTTACCAGGCTCCCAAGCCTGACCCACTCAGTTTTATTTGTATTACAGGAAGTGGCGCAAGGGCGTAAGATGGATGAACCATCAAGTTGTTTTTTTTACAAGTCTGTATATGTAAATATTTGTTGAATGACTTGTAATGTTATCGTTTATGCTTGTTGGTCTATATCGGAACATGACACCCCGAGTTTTGATTATATAATGAAAAATACATTTCTTTTATGAAATGCTTTGGTAAACATTGTTTTATCATGTTTTGTTTTTAGGAACAAATTCCGCAACTCTTTCAAATCAAAAGGATTTACTCTGAAAATATTAAAAAGCATAAATGAAAAATCGGTCTTTTCTGGCGGGGATTTTGGGGATGTCACAGTTGGTATCAGAGCATTAGTTTAAGCGAACTAGGAATTTGTAGGATTTCTAGACTTAAACTTAGAATGCTAAGTGGAATTTTGAGATGTGTGTTTGTTATGTTTTAGACACGAGCACTAGTTTATTTTAGGAAAGTCGCCTAAAATGTTTTATGTGCTAAATGTTATATGTTGCCATATATGATATTATTTGTTCGGATCTATGGTCTGTTGCCGACCGGATCTAGAAACTTTATGTGTGTAGGATTCTAAGCGTACGTATACGATATTAGAACTAGCATGTAAACGTTTCGGAGTGATAAGGATGATTGGAATATCTATCGTGAATAAGGATCTAATTTCACCTTATTCGGTGTGTAGATCAAAATAGGAGAACCACCAACAAGGTTGAGGTTGGTGAGAAGAGGAAGTTTGAGGGAACATCTGGTTCCGGTAAGAAAAACAAATTTTCGAAATCTGATTCGAAAAGGTTTGGTGGGGGAAAAGGGAGAGAAGCGAAGTGGTGTGATAAGTGTAAGAAAAAGCACTTTGGGAAATGTAGCGAGGATGTGACCTGCTACAAGTGTGGAAAGGTTGGATATTTTGCCAATGAATGTCCGAACAACAAAAGGATGTGTTTTGGTTGTAATGAAGAGGGGCATATTTTGAAAGACTGTCCGAAGAAGAAGGAGGCAGCTAAGCCCAACATTCCACCAAAGCCGAAGGCGAGAGCATTCCAGATGACACTGGAAGCTGCTAAGGATGAAGCTGATGTCGCTTCAGGTACCTTTCTCGTTAACAATTTGCCTGCCCAAATTTTATTTGATTCTGGAGCCAACTACTCCTTTATATCGCATGAATTTGGTAGAAAACTAGCTTTGCCTGTTGATAGACTAGATAATGCTTTATTAGTCGAAGTTGCTAGTGGCAAGTTTGTACCTGTTAGCCATCGTATGAAAAACATCTTAATCGACTTGAATGGGAATAAGTTCCGCGAGAAATTATTGCCTATCGAACTGAATGGTTTCGACATCGTGTTGGGAATGGATTGGCTCAGCGTCAATGATGCCGAAATTTTATGCAAGAAGAAGATTGTTAAAGTAAACCCGCCAGGGAAGGAATCGTTTATGGTGTATGGGGACAAACGCCGAGTGAATTCTGGAATCATTTCCCTAATGAAAGCCAGAAAGTGTTTGACCAAGGGATGTTCATCATATTTAGCATTTGTGATTGATGCTAAGAAGGAAAAGAAGGTGATGCAGAGTATTCTAGTGGTGTGTGATTATCCGAAAGTATTTCCCGAAGATCTTCCTAGATTACCACCTGATAGACAAGTGGAGTTCAGAATTGACTAGTTACCAAGAACCACGACAATAGCAAAAGCACCTTACCGACTAGCACCGATGGAGATGAAGGATCTGATGATGCAACTTCAGGAGTTGTTGGACAAAGGTTTCATTAGACCTAGTTCATCACCCTGGGGAGCTCCGGTGTTATTCGTGAAGAAGAAAGATGGAAGTATGAGAATGTGCATTGATTACAGAGAGCTGAACAAGGAAACAATAAAGAATAGATATCCGTTGCCAAGGATTGATGACCTATTTGATCAATTGCAAGGTTCGAGCTATTTCTCGAAGATCGATCTAAGGTCAGGATATCATCAGCTGAAAGTAAGAGAGCAGGATATAGAGAAGACTGCGTTCAGAACTAGATATGGACACTACGAGTTCTTGGTTATCTCGTTTGGACTAACCAATGCTCCGACAGCATTCATGGATTTAATGAATAGGGTTTGTAATCCGTTCCTTGATAAATCCATGATAGTGTTCATCGACGACATTCTGATTTACTCAAAAAGCCAGGAGGAGCATGGCAGACACTTGCGAGAAGTGTTAGAAGTCTTGAAGAAGGAGAAGTTGTATGCTAAGTTCTCCAAATGTGATTTTTGGATTCGTGAAGTCCAATTCTTGGGTCACGTGGTCAACCAAGAAGGGATAATGGTTGATCCAGCAAAGATTGAAGCTGTAATGAAGTGGGAACAACCGAAAAGTCCCACGGAGATCCGAAGCTTTTTAGGATTAGCCGGATATTACCAAAGGTTTATCCAAGGCTTTTCTTCGATCGCTACTCCATTGACAGCCTTGACCCACAAAGGAGCTGCTTATGCTTGGAGTGATAAGCATAAAGAAGCATTCGAGAAGTTAAAGAAGAAGCTATGCGAGGAACCGATACTTTCTCTACCCGATGGAGTTGAAGATTTCGCTGTTTATAGCGATGCGTCTGGGGTTGGATTGGGTTGTGTTTTGACCCAAAGAGAAAAGGTGATAGCATATGCGTCTCGACAGCTGAAGGAGCATGAAAAGAATTACCCGACTCATGATTTGGAGTTGGCAGCGGTAGTTTTCGCTCTAAAAATATGGAGGCATTACCTCTATGGCACGAAGTGCAAACTTTTCACTAATCATAAGAGTCTCCAATATCTCTTTAATAAGAAGGAATTGAATATGAGGCAACAACGCTGGCTGGAATTACTCAAGGACTACGACTGTGAGATACTTTACCATCCCGGTAAAGCTAATGTTGTTACTGATGCTCTCAGTCGGAAAGTCAATCTTGAAAGGAAAAGGCCAAGAGCGTTGAGAATTGAAGTTGTCTTGACCATTGTGGAAAGTATAAAGAAAGCTCAAAAGGAAGCTTCTGAAAAGAATGACCGAAAGCAGGAACGTTTGGGCAAAACGTTGGTGTTCGGTGTAAATAGTCATGGACTGAAGGTGTTCCAAGATCGATTTTGGATACCTAAGATAGGAGGAATTAGAGATCTTCTGATGGAAGAAGCTCACAAGACCATGTATTCGATTCATCCCGGTAGCACTAAAATGTATAGGGACCTGAAACCCTACTACTGGTGGCCGACGATGAAGCTTGATGTTGCAAAGTATGTGGTCGAGTGTGTGACTTGTGCGAGAGTCAAGACACAACATCATAAACCGTATGGGAGTTTAGAACCTTTGCCTGTGCCTATGGGTAAGTGGGAAGACATTGCTATGGATTTTGTCACTAAACTACCCAGAACAAAGAATGGTCACGACATGATTTGGGTGGTCGTTGATCGATTCACTAAGAGTGCGCATTTCATAGCAGCCAGGGAGAAATGGTCTATGGAAAAGCTTGCGAATTCTTATGTGAAGGAAATTGTGAGACTTCACGATGTTCCGCTAACAATTATGTCGGATCGTGATAGTCGTTTCACCTCAAGGTTTTGGAAAAGTCTACAAGAGGAAATGGGTACCAAGTTATGTTTAAGTACAGCTTACCATCCGCAGACTGATGGTCAGAGTGAAAGAACAATACAAACACTTGAAGATATGCTGAGAGCATGTACCTTGGAATTCCTAGGTAATTGGGATGAACATTTACCGTTGGTAGAATTTTCCTATAACAATACTTTTCACTCGAGCATTTAGATGGCACCTTACCAAGCTTTGTATGGACAAAAGTGTCGTACGCCGTCTTGTTGGCTTGAGGCTGGGGAAAAGCAGTTTATGGGACCAGAGATGGTTCATCAAACAGCTGAAAAATTGAAAATAATTAGGGAAAGAATGTTAGCAGCTCAGGATCGTCAAAAGAGCTACGCTGACAAAAAGCGAAGACCAATAACTTTTGAAGTTGGGGATTCGGTTTTGCTTAAAGTCTCGCCGTGGAAGGAACTTATAAGATTTGGTAAAAGGGGAAAGTTGAGTCCAAGGTCTATTGGACCGTTTAAAGTTCTTCAGAGGATTGGGAACCAAGCTTACAAGCTCGAATTACCCGAAGAACTGAATGGAATCCACAACACTTTCCATGTGTGTTATTTGAGGAAGTTCACGGGAGAAGTTCCCGATATAATTCCAATTTCCGAATTGAGAATTGATGAGAACAAAAGGTTGATTGAAGAATTAGAGGCAATTGTTGACCGAAAGACTAAGAAGTTGCGACGCAAGATGGTCGAGTTAGTGCTTGTCCGATGGAAAAACACGAATGGGCCGAATCTCACCTGGGAGACGGAGAGTGACATGTTGAGTCGCTATCCGCATTTGTTTGTTGATGTGTGATTCCGGGGACGGAATCATTCTAAGGTGGAGAGAATTGTAACGCCTGTGTTTCCAGGCTTGCCATTTTTAGCAATATTATGGTCTAGGTTAACCCTTGTAACCCGTTTTGAAATAATAAGATTGTATTATTTGAGTATTATTTGTTTTGTGCTTAATTGCTTAATTATGTGGTTTGATTAATTAAGAATAAAAATAAGCGCCAAAATTTAAGTGTAAATTAAACTTGATATCTTTAGATAATGTTGTAGTAGTTGAAACAAGGTTTCCGAAGATATAAAGAATGCCGAAATCCGAGTTATAACGAGGAAGTTATGACCTGTCGAAGTTTCGCGACAGAACCGGCAACGCTGGATAACGTAAAAAGTGAAATTGACGTTAAAGCGATATTTAGCCTTAGTGATCTAAACGAGAATCGAAGATCTCGTTGTTAGTATAAAAGCGATAAAAAAGTTAGGCAAGAACGGACGTCAAACGAAGAAGTTATGAATTTATAACGAAAATTTATGTCCCGGCCTATTAAAAATAAATAATAAAAATAAAATCAAAATCAGCCGACGGAGTCTAAACGAAAGTTGTAGAGCGTAGTCTCACCTTTCCGTGGATATAAAGAACGTCGAAAACGGAGTTTGTATGAAGAAGATATGAATTTCCGAAGTTTATTAATTAATTTGTATTTATTTTTAAATCAAAATTCGGAAGCATTATCCGAAGGCGAGTCACAGGTCTGATCCGACTTACGCGCTGCGTAAGTGAGTACGCCCCGTGTAATCCGAAAGTGTCGACATCGCAGCAAGTGGCTTCGGATACGTAAGCGATGACGTTTTTCGGACCAGTACGCCCAGCGTACTGGCGTACGCCCCGCGTACGAGAGGCTTCCAGCCTCCTATAAATAGGATGCGAGGGGTCCGGGTTTAATTGCTAATTTCCTCTTGTTTTTGTGCCGAAGCTCTGTGGTTTTACCCCCGAAGCCATCCCGAAGCCCCGGTAATATTCCCAAGTCCCGAAGCGAGTCCCGAGATCCCGAAGATCCCGAAGATCCCGAGAAGTATGGTTTCCGAGCCGAAGCTCTGCCCGCGAGAAGTTCGATTTTCGTAGAGATCTTCGAGATCTGCGGAGGATTATTACTTTTGCGAGTCGTAGTGCTGTCCGATCATCTTCTGATCAAGTGAGTGTATACTACCTTTCATAAACGCAATAATAATACAAGTATGGTTCGAGGGTATTAAGTTTATTGTCGTTTATACCTGTGAATGCGTTGTTACTTTCTCATAACGTATAACTATGAAGTATTTTATACGAGATACGTGTTATGTGTATATTTTGTTGTTATGTGTGTGAATGTATATTCACTTTCTTCTATCCTACAGATCTGATTATTTCTATACGAAATACGTGTTATGTGTGTGTGCCTCATCTGTTATATGGAAAATGTATTGATCAAGCATGCTATACAGGTTTTGAAAATATGTATAATAATGTATGTTTTTATCTACTAATATGTTGGGTAGAACATGGATAGATAGTTGGTGTGTAATAAACAGATGAGAGGCCTCGTTGTTGTTTGATCCATTCATCTAGCGAAATTTAGATGATGACCACGGACTTTTCTAGACAGTACAGTGGAACGCTAGCAGGCTCATAACCTGTAGGTGTTAATGAACTTCGGTGTTCATTCGCTATATTCCATCCCCCTCATGGTTGCTTTATTTGACTTATATTGCTGAGGAAACCTCGCAGCATGTGTTGTCACCCCGATGAAAATATTCTTAGATTAGGTCCCTTGTGTTAGTTATTTTAGGGACGTAAAGTGAGAATAACGGGAATGGGTAACTGGGTTATTGTTGGTTGATAATAATTAATTTAATTATTTATTGTGGGTTGAAAACCCTATATGCTCACCAGGCTCCCAAGCCTGACCCACTCAGTTTTATTTGTATTACAGGAAGTGGCGCAAGGGCGTAAGATGGATGAACCATCAAGTTGTTTTGTTTACAAGTCTGTATATGTAAATATTTGTTGAATGACTTGTAATGTTATCGTTTATGCTTGTTGGTCTATATCGGAACATGACACCCCGAGTTTTGATTATATAATGAAAAATACATTTCTTTTATGAAATGCTTTGGTAAACATTGTTTTATCATGTTTTGTTTTTGGGAACAAATTCCGCAACTCTTTCAAATCAAAAGGATTTACTCTGAAAATATTTAAAAGCATAAATGAAAAATCGGTCTTTTCTGGCCGGGATTTTGGGGATGTCACACCTGGTACGTAAGGTATCGCATGTATGTTTTCTGGCCAATTGTGTGTCCCCAATTTATGTCCAACATATTAGGGAAGGACATTCTTTTTCCAAAAAGAGCCTCAAAGGGTGTGACACTAATGTTGGTGTGATGACTATTGTTGTAGGAAAACTCAATTAACAATAAATAAGTATCCCATGCATTTCCAAAGTCTATTACATAGGCTCAGAGCATATCTTCTAAAGTTTGAGTGGTCTTCTCACTCTGACCATCAATTTGTGGTGATATGTTATGCTCATATCTACATGTGTTCCTAAGAATTTTTGCAGTGATTGCCAAAATCATGAAGTGAACCTGCTATCTCTGTCATAAATAATGGAAACCGAAAATCCATGCAATCTAACAATTTTCTTGAGATAAGTTCTAGTCAGTTTCCCCATCTTGTCATTCTCCTTGATTGGTATAAAATGGGCGGACTTAGTTAATCTATGTACTATTACCCAAATAGTGTTAGAACCGTTATAAGTTTTGGGTAGTTCGGTGATGAAGTCCATTGATATCTGCTCCCATTTCCATGCGGGTATTTCTAGTTGTTGAAGTAAACCCAAGGGCTTTTGATGTTCTTCATTTACTTTACAACAAGTTAGGAATATTGTTCACATAGGTGGTAATCTCAGCCTTAATGTTTTTCCACCAATAATGTTCTTTCAAATCTAAGTACATTTTGTCAGAGCCTGGATGTACGAAATATCTAGACTTGTAGGCTTCTAGGAAGACTAAGTGCCTGACTCCACTTACCTTAGGCATCCAAATTTGGTTCATAAAGAGTCATGTTCTTCATCTTTTTATATAAATTATTTTTCCATTCCTCTTAAAGCTTCGTTCTTGATGTTTTCTTCTTTTAGAGCTTCTAGTTGAGCTTGTCGATTCTACGCAGTAAGGTTAGAATGGATAGTTATTGTCAATGCTTGTGCCCGATAGGGTTTAATATTTTCTTTGCAATATACGACATCTGCTTCCACGTTTGCCTTTTTAGGATGACGACGAACCTTACATTTGTAATCATTCAACAATTCCACCCATCTTCATTGTCTCATATGAAGATCTTTTTGGTCGAAGATGTGTTAAAGACTCTTGTGATCGGTAAAGATAGTACACTTTGTACCATATAAGTAATGCCTCCGGATTTCATTGCAAAAACTACAGCTCCTAACTCAAGATCATGGATAATGTAATTATTCTCATGCACCTTAAGTTTTCGTGATGCGTAAGTGATGACTTTTCCCCTTTGCATCAACACACATCCCAATCATTAATTTGATGCGTCGCAGTATATGACGAAATCTTCTGTCCCATCAAGGGGGATAAAATTGGTGTAGTACACAAAATTTGTTTTAGCTTCTGGAAAGCAGCTTCTTGTCTGTCTTCCCAGATGGACTTCATATCTTTCTTGATTAGTGTTGTAAGTGGCATGGCTATTTTGGAGAAATTCTCTATGAATCTATGGTAATATCCAGCAAGTCCTAAGAATTGGCGCACTTTTATTGGCGTCCTTGGTGGTTCCCAATTCCCGATTGCTTCAACCTTAGAGAGGTCAACATGAATTCTTTCACTACTAACTACATGACCTAAAAATTGTACTTCTCTAATCCAAAATTTACATTTAAAGTGTTTGGAATACAACATTTCTTTTCTTAGTAATTCCAAGATTATTTACAAGTTTTGACCATTTTCTTCCTTGGTTCGTGAAAATATTAAAATATCATCGATAAGTACTATCATGAATTCTTCCGAGTAGGGTTTGCAAACATGATTCATGAGAGCCATAAACACTGTTGGGGTAGTGGTCAATCCAAAAGACATAACTAAGAACTCATAATGACCATAACGAGTTCTAGATGCTGTTTTCGGAATATCGTCTTCTTGTACCCAAAGTTGATGGTATCCTGATTTGAGATCAATCTTCGAGTAGTAGCTAGATCCTTGAAGTTGATCGAATAGATCATCAATTCTTGGAAGCGGGTAATGATATGGAGATGAAGCCTTTGTCAAGAAGTTCTTGTAGTTGTTGGATAGTTCTTTCCTTTCAGATGGAGCCAACCGATATGGAGATTTCGCTATCGGTACTGCTCCTAGAATTAAATCAATTCGGAATTCGACTTTTCGAATGAGTCGTATTCTAGGTAGATCTTCAGGAAACACATCGGCGTAGTCACATACTTGAGGCATGTCATTGATTTCTTTTGTTTTTCTTTTCTTATCTACAATGTGAGCCAAGAATGCACTACATTTCTTATGTAGAGATTTCTAAGTCTTGGTGCAAGAAATGATTTTTAGGTTCTTCCCAGACTTATCACCATAGATAATCAGTGCTTCGCCATCAGGTAAGGGTAGTCGTATGGCTTTTTCATAGCATAGGATTTCGGAATGGTGTAAAGATAACCAATCCATGCCAAATATGAAATCAAAACTACCGATATACATTAGCATGAGGTTGACGTGAAAGAGGTAGTTATTTAGAGTTAATAGACAATTTTCTAAAATTTCATGTGTTTTATCAGTTTGATGACTAGCGATTTCTACTTCATAGATTTCTTTTAATTTGCTAGACGCATGACTTACTAGTTTTCTAAACGTTGAGGATTTTAAACTTCTATCGGCTCTAGATTCGAAGAGTATAGTAGCATATAATCTATCCATGAGAAACGTACCATACACCACTGAAGAGTCCTGGATAGCTTCCTTGCTTCTGATTACAAATGCCATGTCGCGGCCTAAGCCTCCTGACTCCTTTACTTTGGACATTCCTTCTTTATATGTCCAATTCCACCACACTCATAACATGTTCTTCCTCCACTATAACCTGTTCCAATATTTGTTCCTTAATTTACTGTTGCAGGTGTTATGCAGCTAAAGTAACTGGCAGTGTGTCCCTTCTTTTTGCACTTCATGCAAACAAAACAATCACCTGGGTGCTGACAGTTACACTGACTATACCATGAAAACTTTCCATCATTCTTCCTTGGTTGTATAGGTAGTGCTGTTGTGGCTGCATAATTAGTTGACACATTTTGCCTCTTCTCAGATGATTGTCTGTGATTCTTCCTATTTTTGCGCTTGTACGTTCCAGATTTCGGAGGTTCAACTTTTGAGACCATAAATTTTCCTTGGATCTCTGTGTTAGTGAGATCACGAGCTATTCGATTTGTACTATCATATGTTGTAGGCTTTGATGCGATTACGATCCCATTGATCTATGGTGCTAAAGCATAGATATATCACTCAATCTTCTTATATTTAGGGATTACAAGTGTTGGACACATCACCACAAAGTCATTAAATCTAGCGGTATAAGATTTTATCCATGAACTCTTCATTGTTAGGTTCTGCACTTCGTGTTCCAGCTTTTATAGTTCCTCCCGAGGACAATACCCTTCTACTAGTATCATCTTCAACTCCTCCTATATGATGGAATTTTCAGCAATAATTCCGATTGTATTTACATGGTTGTTCCACCATGTTAATGCTGCATCAGCGAAAGTACATGCTGCAAATCGTACTTTACAGTCATCTGGATAGAAGCTTATTTGAAATACAGATTCCGAATTTTCAATCCACCTAGTTAAATAAACAACCCATTCATTTCCATGGAAGCTCTTAGGTTTGTAATTCATAAAGTCCTTGTGGGCACACATTCTGCCAGTTCCTACATTGCCTTCATTTATGATTCTACTTGTTGTGATGTTAGATAGAGTTGTCGCTATTCTCTGAGCTATAGCTTCTTCAAGTTTTGCTTAACTTATTGGCTGGTTTGTTTCTGGTGGTGGTGGTTGATGTTGTGGTTCTGATTGTTGGTTAAGGTTTAGTCGAGCACTACTTCTTCTAGGCATTTTGTTTAGTTCCTATTATAAATAGTAATAATATTATGTGTTTTATGAAGTATTAGTCATTAAAACACTTCAATTATTCTTCAAAGTGTAAAACATAATGGATGACACAATGATTACTGTAATATATGCTTCATATTATTACCAGCTGTTTACATCAGTTTATTTTGGGCTTATAAGAAAAAAGTTTCTAAAAACATTGCAAAGTTTAATACACCCTTGCTCTATACTTTTCCCTATTACTTTAAGTAGTCTGATGTTTATCTCATATTTTACACAACCACTAGTTCTACTCTATCTATCATTATCCTAAGTGATGAACTAGTGTGTCAGTGACATGAACCATTTTTTCCTCAAGGGATTGATTTCTCCGCTCAAGCTCACCAGTGCACTCCTCTTTTCTCGAGGTTTGATTGTAGATCTCTAGTTCTGAAATCCTTGCATCGTGATTACTATGTCGTTATAAGTGAAATTAATGCGGTGATGGACATGCATCACTGCCTCTTGATCTCGCGTTCTCTATCCTTCTAGCCTTCACATCCTTCTAGAAAGATGAGTAGTTTTCCCTTTGACAATTTCCATCTTTTTTCGATTCTCACACTTTTCTCAAACATTTAGTTGTGATAGGATCTACGCACATATAAATTTTAGTTCTTTTAGATCAAAAACATTACGGGTGTTAAGGTTTACTCTCATCGTGGGTATGAGCCTTTATATATGACTCTATATTTCATATTTATTATTTTCATGCTTTATTAATTATTTTTTATTACTTCAGGTCTATCTGATAAGGCACCGGCCAGTCAGGACAGTCGGAGGGTAGTATCATTTTAGCATATAGCCATTTTGAAATCCAGCAACCCAAAACGATGTTTCTATCCTAGCACCGCTCCCATAAGTAGTCTTTCAGTAAATAATTAATAATACTTTTTATTGTTGCTAAGGGTATACCTAAACCTAATATAGTACACCCTAAACTATAGTCTTGCCTTCCTAAGAAAGTACCAGTTCATTATAGTTAATAGTTCTGATACTAATTTGTTACACCCTGGTTGACGGCGGAATCACCGGGTGGTGTAACTTCATCTTTATATCACAATTATATAACATACATTAAACAGTAAAAAAGAGTTTTATAAATTACATACATTTATTGATGATAGAAAGTTACATTATTGTTGTTTCCTAATGACTATTACATAGTATCTGAATTATCACACACGTCCTAATATATATATATATATATATATATATATATATACACACACACACACACACACACACACACACACATATATATATATATATATATATATATATATATGTGTGTGTGTGTGTGTGTGTGTGTGTGAATAGAGAGGATAATAGTAAAACTTCTCCTATTCGAGAAACACTTAGCTTATCAAGTTCTTGAAAACACATGCATTTTGAAAATACGTCAACATAAAGTTGGTGAGTCCACAGGTTTTGACTCTAAGTCAAATACTATCTTTTCCAAGTTGAAAAGTATAGTTCGAAAGTATCATTTTGGCCCATACTCATCTCCAACATTTAGTATATATCCTAGGTATAATAGTTTACTTATTAAATAAGTGATATACGTAAACATTCCTGGTACCTAGAGTATAAATATTGGTGAAACTTATACTTAATATTAATACTTCTATAACGACAAAGTATAATGTTTCTAATAATTTGCTACCATGAATCTGTAAACGCTGCTATGACACACAAAACCTCTGACAAAAACAAATCTCATTAATGATTCCACGAAGGATTTCCACCATTAATGTCATAAAACTGGGCTACCAAGAAGGATTCCACCCAGTTACTAGACTATGCTTCTAAACATTACTCTTAGTTTCATAATACTTAGGTAGTACAACAACTACAACATGAAGTAAAACTAGGTTTTATCTTAACATAAAACCAATATTAACAACATACTTAACAAGTATATATGGAACTCCTAAATATAACTTCATGGCTATATTAATAACACATGAGGTTTTATCTTAACATAAAACCAATAATAACAACATACTTAATAATTAGTATATAGAACTTCCAAGTATAACCTCGGAAGTATATCGTACATGATATCTATATAGAACTCCAAAATATAAATACACATCTATATTAGTAAGCTATATAATAAATACATGCTAACAAGTTTTATAGGACTTTAAAATATCATATATATTCTAGGTATATATCATATAAAACAACTATATCCCGGTTAATATAACTATCTATGTTGATATGAACATACAATCAAATAAACATAATATTAACTTTTATATAATATTTAGCATGCATTTTCCCTTCAAGCATTAAAATTTGGGGCTGTAAAATTCACCCTAGTCGTATGATTTTATGGAATCTAACTAGAAAAGTTCAGCGGTTCGTTATCGTAGGGCTCGGGATGCGGAATGCCTTCAGCAAACGAGAAAGGGAAAAGAGATTTAAGTGTAAGAAATGGTAAGGGTCGAACTTGCTATTTATAGATTAATCAAGATAATTCCACGTCGTGGGCTTCATGTCCACATCGTGAATCATTGCTGCATCACCTTGTCTACTTTCCATTTGGGTCCTAGATTTGGAATGTGTCATGATAGTGACTTCATGTCGTGGCCTTTATCTCCATACCATGGAGATTTAACATGTCGCTTCTGTAGAATTGCCATCTGTATTCTAGAATTGAGAGGTGTATAGATTATATTCATTTCGTGAACCTCATGTTGATGTCATGGAACATGGTTGATTTATAGTTTCTACCACGGGTCATGTTCTTAGACTTCTACATCTTCGGAAGGTCATAATTTTTGCATACAAACTTCATTTTTGACGTTATTTATATCCACGTGTTGGTATTTATGAGTAGTACAACTCTATCCTAGATTCCTATAGCTAACTGACACTATATTTTAGCTTCTTCTAATTATAGATATTTAGATTTTATCGTAACTTCTTCATGCGAAGTCAGTTTTAGACGTTCTATATATTTTTTGAGTAGTATGGACATGAACTTTGATATATACTATAAGATAGGTATGAAAGTTCATACTTGTATTAGAATTTACTGTGAACTATATAGTGAGTTTATTAAATTACTTGTTTGACATAATCATATGTGATTTTTGTTGACCTATTTTGACTTGTGTTACAAAGGGCCCGATGTGATGGCACGACATCTTCCCATTATAGTTTCCGCATTTGAAATAATTTATACTATGATATTTTAATACTATGATTTGATATGGGTTTTGAAGAATTAATTAATGACTTTTAAATTTAAATTTTTACTACTACTTTTGGGTTGGGACACTGGAAATTCTTTTCATTTGAGAAAGCATAATAGTGTTTCTTTAGGAGACTTTATTCGCCTAGATGCTTAGGGTCCCTACAAAGTTGCTATCATAGATGGTTTTATATATTTCTTGACTATTATGGATGATTTCACCAGGGGTATATGGTTATACTTATTAAAATATAAAACTGAAGTCTTTTATTCATTCTATAGTTTTTTTAAAAAAATAATTTTAACATAAACATCAAAACTGGTAGGTCTAATAATGGTACAAAATTTGTTCATTGTTAGTTTATATATATATATATTTTTTGATAAATATGTTGTTTCATACCAAACTTACTATATTTATACACCACAATAGAATGGACATGTTGAGAAGAAGCACAAACATCTACTAAATGTTGCTAGATCTCTTCTTTTTCAGCCTGGTTTACCCTCAAAATTTTAGGGTGAAGGTTTGTTGACAAGTTTTTTTAATAAATAGACATCCTACACTTGTTTTAAAAGGAAAGTCTCCCTTTGAAATGAATTATAATTGTTTACCTAAAATTTAAAATTTATGGGTTTTTGGTTGCTTATGTTTTGCTATAAAATTAAATCCGGGTGATAAGTCTGTTGAAAAGTCTAAGAAATTTATCCGTATTAGGTATTTTAATGTGAAAAGGGCTACATTTTATGTAGTCTTGACAGCTATTGTGTTTTCTTTTCCAGAGATGTAAAATTTTATGAAGATGTATTTCCTTTCAAAATGAAAAAGAAATAAAAGGATGATGCATTGTTACCTTCTTTTTTTTTTTATGAATTTGTTAAAACTAGTCCCATACGCTCTAGTTCCTATCATGATATTCTAAAATCTTCTTTTATGGATGAAATTCCTGAATTTGGCTCCAATGTGATGAGCCACCAGACTAACAACACTAGTGCTGCTATTTTTTCTAAGCTCGCTAGTGTTAGCATCCAAGATAGATTGTTTCAAGTGATTCAGTCTTAGGAGCCCAGGTGTGTCTAGTTCATCTGAGGATAGTAGTCAAATAAATTCTGAGTCATCTTGCAGTGAGTCTGTTAGAAGCTCTAGGAGAGACTCTAGGATACCTCTTAGATTTGATGATTATGTGATAGAATGAAAGCATAAATATGTAATTAAGAGAGCTTTGAATTATGCAAAGAATTTTTATTTTTTATATAATATTAATAAAAGTTTTGAACCTCATAATTTTTTGGAAGCTTCTACTGACCCAAATTGGTTAGCTTCTATAAGTGAGGAAATCCAAGCTTTACACTAAAATAGAACATGGAAAATTACTAATCACCCCCTTATAGGAAACTCATTGGTTGCAAATATGTCTATAAAATTAAATATAAATATAATGAGAAGGTTGAGCGATATAAGGCTAGACTAGTTGCAAAATGCTACAAATAAAAAGAGGCTAGACTTGTTGCTAAAGGTTACAATAAAAAATGGTTACAGTTAGAGTTGTTATTTCATTAGTTGTTAATAATTTTTTGAATTTGTATCCACTTGATGTAAATAATGCTTTTCTTTATGAAAATCTTGATGAAGAGGTTTATGTGACTCTACCTGAAATATACCATACACCTGGTGACACTCGGGTTTGCAAGCTATTAAAATCATTATATGCTTAGAAACAGACACCAAGAAAATGGAACAAAAAATTACATTAATATTTGTGTGAGTTTGGTTTTGTGTAGAGTATGAATGAATATTATTTGTTTGTACTAAATATGAATAACACAATTTTATATTTCTTGTTTAGATAAATGATATTGTTGTGATTGGTAATTCTGAAGTTGAGATTAATAAGGTAAAATAGTTCTTAAAATTTAAATACTTGATTAAGGATTTGGGAATACTAATTTTTTTTGGGTATTGACGTTATTGATAAGTTTGGTGGATTTTGTCTAACTTAACGAAAATATTGTCTTCAATTGCTTCTAGAGTTTAGTAAACTCGGCTGTAAAACTATTAATACACATTGGATATGAATGTCATTATTAGTGAAAAGGGGTAGATGAAAAGGATTCCTTGTTGGCTAATATTATTGAGTATCCAAAATCTTATTGGGAAATTAATATATCTGAATATTACCAGGTCAGATATTTCATTTATTATTCAGTCCCTTCGTCAATTTTTGCATTCTCCACGAAAATGGCACTTGAATGTTGCTTTTCATGTTCTAGGGTACTTGAAACAGATTCCTGAGAAAGGTATTAATAGTGTTAAAAATGAGAATATACGTTTATCTGATTATGTTGATGCTGATTAGGCCAAGTACATCTCTTCTAGAAAGTCTATTATAGGATTTTGAGTATATTTTGGTGAATCTATAGTGTCTTGGAAAAGTAAAAAGCGAGCTACTATTTCAAGGCCTTCATTTATATATGAATATAGAGATTTAGCCTCTGTTACGTGTGAGATAGTGTGCATTTTGAAATTATATTTTGATTTACGAGTTGTGGATTTATTTCCTTTAGATGTTTAAAAGGGAATTTAAAAAATTGTTAAGATCGCTTCTAAGAATCAAAGGGCTAATATTTTTACTAAATCTTTACCAAGCAAAATAATTTTTTGTGATGTCATTTCGGATTGTTTGATCCAATTAAAGTATATTAAATTTTGTTATCACCCCTCAATGTTAATATTGAGAGGGGGAAGGGGGTTGTGTTAAAATATCAAAGGTTTTGGTCAATATTAACATTGTTAAAAACAATTAATATAAGGTTAATATGTGTAATTTGTTAGGATGTATTTGTGAATTAATTTCTTGTGTAAGGTGTGGTATGTTGTTTTATGTTTCTTATGGAGTGTGGCTTACTATTTGGAAGTGTGTATAAGCATGCACACTCATTTTTGCATATGCTCAACTTTTGGATCCGGGTTAAACCAAACTTGAACCAAATATGTGACTCAGAGTATATATTATTGTTTGTAGCTAATGAGGATCATAATACGTATCTCACAACTTTGCATCAATTTTTTTTCACTTGTTCTTTCCCTCGTCTTCTTCAACTAGATTAGGGTGTCCCTTTCTGTGTCATAGTTGAGTCTATACTCAGAGTCTTGTATTTTGTTCTTTTGCTTGATTGTGAGAGTTTATGTAGATGAGGTTTCATTTGTAAGTTTCCTGATGTAATATCCGAATTTTCAACCCAAAAGTTTCATTTTTTATTATTCAAAATATTCATTTAAACCAGAGTATATATTACATTATGCACAAACATGAGACAACTTTGCATCAGTTTACTAATGCGCCTATGTACAATCGAGCTTTTCCCTTTTCATGAGACAATGAGTTTGATGAAATACATTTCTAACAAGTGGGTAAGCGCTAGGTTTAGTGAGTTCCCCCAATATACCATATATCACAATACTCATACATGCATAGAAATAATATATCTATCTTAGGCTTACTGCCTACACCCCATTTCATCTTCAACACGGGTCTACTTGTACTTAAAACATACATGATATTTTGTTAAGACATTTCAATATGTACTTATGGCCTACATGCCATTTCGTTAAGAAGAGTGCATTTAGGCTCCTAACCTCTTTGTCATTCGGTTATCATCCCCTAACTAATTCGTAATAATGTATAAGAATATCAACATTAATGCTCATAGAAACTACATATTCGGTTCAACATTCAAATATAAAAACTATACTGTGGGCTCTATAGTACATGTTCCTATATCCTAACATACATGGATATATACTGGAATACATAATATAGTGAGATTAACTCACCTAGACAATTACTTAGATGATTGACAGGATCTGGGCACATAGAAAACTATACTACGGGCTCTGCACTACTAGTTCATATACCCTAACACACAAGGATATATATTACAATACATAATATAGTGAGATGAACTCACGTGGATAGTTACTTAAAGGATTGACAGCATCTGAGCAATCTTGATTGGTGATCCAACAGATGGGTAACACGCTAAACAAGTATTAACCTATAGTACTATAACTTATTAATTTACTACCACGATCTGGTAATGTAGGATAGACATATCTTTAATCCCAATGAATACAGATAAATCGGTCAAGTAACGATCAACCAGGTAGGACAGTTGGGAGGCATGATCATTTTGGCATATAACTCTTCTGAAATCCAACAACCAAGCTAACGTGACCATTCTAGACAGCTCTCCCGTATGTAGATTAATTAGTATTATAATATGGAACTACTGATAAATCTTAATTATAGGTTCTTAATTACGATGATAACTATAATTATAAATTACCCAAAGGTGGAGTAGGTGTAGCTCACTTACAGAGTACTACTGATGAGAACCGGGATCTAAGCTATCATAAGACTAACTCGTGATCTCCTAATAGAAGGCTACTCCTCACATGAGTACTCAAGGTATCGCAGGACATCGTTGCAGATGATAAATGAAAGAAAAGCAAGCATGTATAAAGAGTTTATCGAGAGAGAACGATTGGAGATGTGTGAGGGAGAGAATGAGGGGCGTTGCCAATTTTAGGACCTTTTGGGGTACGTTGGGTGCAAAATATGTGCATGTCATGTATTTTAAGACTACGTCTCCCCAATCACTTTGTGCCACATGTCAGACTCTCCATGATCCACATTTTCACCTTCTAGAAGTGTGTGTTGTGCACCTGGTGTGCATTGCGCTTGGTTCAAATCATAGATTTTGTAAATTCCATAATTTCTTTATATAGATTCCATATTCAACATTCTTTATATCCCACGAAAGATCTCGACATCTACAACTTTTCATTAGACTCCATTGGTTAATACTAACTTTATTTTTAGCCTTTTTTTTATACGATTTAATGATTTTGCAAAAGTCATAACTCTCTTGCATGGACTTCGATTTTGATGGTCCTTTTACCAAAATTCCTATCTTAATGAGTACTACGATTTTCATTTTGGCGATTTTACCCAAAAGTCAACCATTATCGTCGTACCTTTTGACGTTAATAATTTTAAATTATACGGTTGATTTTTATATCTTATAAAATTCATATATCCTTCATATGAAATTTATATTTTCTATATCACATCGATGTATAATTTCAAAAAATATAATTATATATTTATGTTTTCACACACTCATTCTTATTATTTAAAGTTAATTCGTTTATTTTCCTATTTTCTTGGGCTAAAGAGTAGTATATTTCTACTTCGATTTATATAATATTTGTTTATATTGAATCCTATGGAGCGGTAAAAATATGGTATTACAACTCTCCCCGACTTATAAAAATTTTTTCCCTGAAATTCTAACACTAATGTACCTTAGGATACCACATATACACTAATCTACTGGATTTCAAAAAAGTTATCTAATATCTAGTCAGTGTTGTTGCATCCAGTTTGTCGTCCTACATTCATTTAGCGATAGAACCTTGTTTACTACCTTAGATGTACTTGTGAAATCTTACGAAACCAAGAATTTGTCGATTTGGACTATAATCTATGATGAATGACCTTCTTCATACAAGAGATGTCGATTGGTTTCTTTGGCTAGGAATACAGTCGACTGGAATTGAGGCGATTGACTAAGGAAATTTATCTATGATCTCCTAACAGAATCCATTATCCGATAAAATGCCTCTAAAAGGCTTAAGTTATTTATTTAAATTGCACATGAACCTAGTTTACAAACAATTTATTTACCTAGTTCAGGAGTTCCATCATTCTGAAACTTAACCAAATATACCACAATGAGTTTACTGACTTGAAGAATCTAGAACCAATATTCTAATATCGGCGAACGATTCAAAATACAGCTTTCTTATCCTCTATTATGATGAACACTAGGTTACCAATTACCTCCCTCAAAATTTTGTAACTAAATCGCCTATATCGAGTTACAACTACTGTACGAGTAACTTGTTCGTGATACATTGTAACACTTATCCAACTACTGGCATTTTGATGCCACATCGCTCTTGTCATCATCTCCAGGGCTTGAAGTCTTATGATCAACCTTTCAATGGCCCTAAAACTCACAAATATTTCATAATTGTCCTAGTCATCATCCTTATTTGATATCTAGTTATCAACATCGATATTTGTTTTCTAAATTTTGAGACTACAACTAATTTAGGGGTTCTTAATCCATAATTTATGGGTGGTAAACTCTAGCTTTATTCTTATCTTGACCAATGAATGTTGAGATTCAATCCTAGTTCTCTATTAATTCTTAAGCTTAACGACTAAAGGGATAACTAAACACATAGTCTATCCTGATGCCTAAAGCTGAGTTAAAGTAATACTAAATCCTTAATGGGAATAGTCCTTTTCAAATGGTCTTCTCCTATGGGTCTCTCATCATACTTATAAAAAAGGCTATATCCCTTGATGTTGATCCTACTACTATGATCCCTTGGCTTGGGTTAACAAAATCCTTTATGGTTGAAATCAAATTTCTAAATTTGGTGTGTGTTTTGAGTATTCGACTCTCTTTATGGAAATTTATGCGAGCTACTAATATCTAACTAATCCTTTAATTTAAAGATAAATCCTACATCCTCAATGGAACAAACCTATATAGGGCTCTTGTCTATCTGAGTCGTACCTGGGATTCTGGCGAATTCCTAAATCATATCATGTGCTAAGGAGGAAAGACCAACATTTCCTCGAGAAGTAAGAAACTTATGGCCTATGGGTAATCTAGTAGAAGACTTCCTTCTTCTGTTACCCGTTAAATAAAAAATGAAACTAAGAACCACTGCCTACTCATGATGCAACTAACTTGGATATTGATGTCAAAATCGAAAGTCATACTACTTTTTAACACTTACTCCTTAAGGGATAGTTCTCCCCCACTTGGGTCTGAGCTATCTTCTGCTACTGCTTGTAACTAGCTGAAGTCTAAGTTGGCCTTGCCTACATGATTTTTATCTATTTTTGACTTTGAAGAAACTCATGTCTGTCATATCCATTGACCTTCCACATTCACTTTGAAGTACCACTAATTGTGCTTACCAAAAGCTTTCTTCTTGCAAGGCACAACCAAAACATGATAAGGTCATGACAAGCCCAATGTTGACTTCAAAATCACTAACACACACTTATAACTAATTAGTATAATGGGTATATTATAACACGGTCAAATTACTAACAACAATGACAATTGTTGAATTCACTACATCTTTCTCTCCTTGGGTTACGAGGCCCAACATAAAATTGCGCCATAATAGGTAGCCAATCTAGGTTCTAGTTGCTTTGCCCCAACGAAGGCTACAACTCTTCTTTCAATTATCTAGATTACTTCCTTCTTAAATCTCACGACTAAATTCGGCATTTTGTCGAACAAGATTCTCAAAACTGATCTTACTTATGTAAATCGGACTGGATCTTATATGGCCAATTGGTCTCGAACATAGAGCTACTTTTTTATAAATCACCATATGAGAGGTAAAGATGGAAATGAAACGAATTCATAGTGTTATCCAAACTACCTTCCTAATTACTAGTGCCTTTGTAACTTTGTGACTCTTCCCGATCGAAGTGTGAGTCCTATGATTTGGGTAGTATAGGCCTCTACTAACTTTCACACCTACGCATACTTGTCCTGAAAATTGGCTTATAGTTTCCTAGTCACTATACATGAACAACACTAAATAAACATGCATATGTACCTATGAGCACATACAAAAGATTTTTCTAAAAATGTACTAGGACTTTTCAACTCTATTGATGCTCTACCTTTGGAATATATATCATATTGGTCATTTATTATATTCCTTAGGCCCTCCTTCAAGGAATACTTCTACTTTACCCTACTACTTGCCATGGAAGAACTTATACCAATATTATCTAATTATTTGATGAATATGATTCCATGCCTCTAGAATCAAACAGTTTGTTGACTGAATGATCAGACACTACAATAGTTAGACTCAGACAAGAGCTGCACAATAGCTCCAAATCAGACAATCTAAAACTATTTTATTCAAGGAGCATGCAACCAAACATCTTAGTCAAATAACAAATTAATATTAATATAGGTTCTAAGCAGCGAATAACAAGAAAATCTCTAAGAAATAATCCATCTTAAGTATCAGGAAATTTCTAATCTGACAATTCTTGAAAAGCTTCTTAGAATACATACTAGCATGCATTTATAACGGTTCATATATCAATAAATATAACCAATGTGGATATTTTGGGAACCGGTTTCCTTTACGAGCTTTGGCTGACTATATGCATTGCATTCTCTCCATTGTGTATTTGTAACATACACGTTACTAACCATGTATAATTATCATGATTTGGTAATCTTGATAGCTTAAAAGTGAATATTAATATATAATATATGATTTTGAGCAGTGCGTTCTAACAAGATAGTTTTATGGGATTTGAAGTAAAACTATGTTTAAAATCATTTAAAAAGTGATGGAAAGTCTTATGAGATTCTGATAAAAAAAGTAAATTATCAAAATTAACAAACATCTAAAAATTGAAATTTGTAAATCATCTCGTTAGAAACGTTTAGGAGAAAACCTCATCGAAATCCGAGTTATAATGAAGAAGTTATGATTTATCAAACTTTCGCGAAAGAGCTGGCACGACGTCGTATGACACAAAGTGAGTTTTCAATTAACTACTTTTTAGCTTTAGTGATCTAAATGAAAATTGTAGTAATCATTAAACCGAGAACTTTCATAAAAAGAACATCCAAATCTGACATCGTATGAAGAACTTATGATCTTTCTAGAATATGACATAGCAGTGTACAACTCAAAATTTAAATTATAGATCGAGTGATTTTTAACCGACACAATCTAAACGAGAATCAAAGATGTTGTTGATTGTAGTTCAACTGTAAAAAGACAGACTAAAACGGATGTTAGATGAAGAAGTTATGAATTTTTAACGAACTTTTCTTGTTCCGGCCTGTTAAAAATATAATATTAAAAATGAATTCAAAATTAGTCAACAGAGTCTAAACGAAAGTTGTAGAGTATAATTTCACCTAAGCATGGATATAAAGAACATCAAAAGGAGAGCTCGTATGCAAAAGATGTGTAGTTTTGAAGTGTTAGGAACAAACTTCGAGGCTGGAAGAATGCCCAACATACGAATGTGTACGCTTAGTGTATAGATATACGCCCAACATACTTTGAACATACGCCCAACGAACTACAATCGAAAGACATGTATCATACGCTCTTGAGACGTCTGTGGTCCCAAAACCGAATCAATGCCCCGTCGCTTGGTACGCCCCACATACGAGGATTACGCCCCCCGTAACGGAACGCCTAATGTCCCCACAGGTACGCCCAAAGTACCGAGGACCAGGCTCCTACTATAAATACAATGCAAAGGTCTCCGAGTTTAAGTTACAATTTTCACTCTCTTTCACTTTCTACTCTCTCTCAAATTACCCTAACAACCCCAAAGTCTAGGAAATCACCCCAACACCCGAAGCAAGTCCCAACGCACTGAAGCCCCGAGAAAATAATATTGTCAAGTCGAAACTCTGCTGGCGCATAGCACGGTTTTCAAAAAAAAAAACCCAGTTTCATCAAAGAAAGTCATTTTTAGACATGAAGTACTTCCCAAATTATCATTTTATTATTCGGTTATTTCACAGTGAGTTCAATATACAGACACTTGTATGTTATGTGTTATATGTTCAATGTGCTTTCCTGAGTTATTCTGATTTTATACCATTGATCATGTAGAGCATGACTCGTATAACTTCTGGTATTGGCTTTGAGCCTTTGGCCATGTAGAGCATCTGTCGTATTATTTTGTATCAGATTTATGCCTTTGGCTATGTAGAGCATGTCTCGTATCACTTTTGGTATTGGCTTTGTGCCTTTAGCCATGTAAAGCATGACTCGTATGACTTCTGGTATTGGCATAGGTTTATGTTGGGCTGAAAGCCTGTATATTCTAGCGAAATGACGATCAGAAATTGTATTTTTAGTTCCACTTGGGCTGAAGTCTTATTGTTGTATATAATGTTGAAATTGTTGTATCTCATTGGTTGTAAATTTGTGAATCAAATTATTAGTTGATATGGAAAGCTTGGCATATGATAGACATATGTCTTTGTTTCTATCATATATATATATATATATATATATATATATATATATATATATATATATATATATCTGTGTGTGTGTGTGTGTGACATCCCCAATTTCACAGCCATAAAAGACCAGTTTTGTTTATACTTTATTTCAAAATCAGAGTAACCTTTTAATAAAAGAATTGCGGAATTTGTCCCAAAACAATAATATGATAAAGATTTATCAAAAGAATTTCCTTAGAAATGTATTTCATTAAAATACTTGGGATGTCATGTTCGATACAATACATAAGTATAAACAATACAATATAAACCTTACTACATTATTTCATATTTACAGGCCTATATCCGTAATCCCTCATCCCAACATATCACAACTATGCTCGAGCGCCACTACCTGTAATACATAAAACTCAGTGGGTCAGGCTTGGGAGCCTGGTGAGCATATAGGGTTTTCAACCCACAAATATTAATAAATTTATTAATTTCATCGATCAACAATAAATTTATTAATTTCATCAACCAACAATAACCCTGATTACCCATTCCCGTTATCCTCACTTTATGTCCCTAAACACCTATACAAGGGACCTAGTCTAAGGATTTTATCATCAGGATGGACACTACTGCTAAGGGGGTTCCTTAACAATAAATGTCCTAAAGGCAACCATGAGTTGGATGGAGTACATCGGTGAACACATCGTTCACAACACCTACAGGTTGCGAGCTTGCCAGCGTTCCACTGAACTGTCTAGAAGAGTATGTGGTCATCATCCATACTCCGCTAGATGACTGGAACAACAAGAACATCGAGGCCTCTCATCATTTTAACACACATCAACTATTTCGTCTACCCATGTTTTACCCAACATATTTGTAGATAAAATACATATACAGTTTATAAGTTGTATAAAACATTGTATTCAACAATCATCTCAAATAAACAATCAATATAATTATACATAACACGTATTTTATAGAAAATACGTCATATCTATGTGTAAGATGAAAGTCACTATACACTCACTTGATTTGATGATAATCGGACAACAACTCGTTCCTTAAAATGATCGTTTCTGATAAATCCGGGAGTTTTATTGAGAAACCGGGCTCTGCTAGAGTTGGAGCTTCAAAACCGAAAAGATAAAAAATTTAGGGTTTTCAGGCACTTCGGGGCTTATTCCGGGCTTTAAAAATGATAGCGGGGCTTCATGGGAAGTCAAAATAGTAAAAATATAAGTTTAGGGGTGAAAAATGTCAAATTTCTAAAAGTAGTCGGGAGATCTCGCAGCCCCCCAATTTATAGGGTGCGAGGCCAAGGGCTTCATGGCTGAGAATGCTCCACGTAGCAGCTGCAAGGCTTGGTCACGGAAGGAAGATGTGGCTCGGATGCGAGAGGGACAGGTGGTTGGTGCGAGGCGAGACACGGAGACGGACTACGAGGCTCAGACGTAGCCCTGCGAGACTCGAACACACGGTGCTACGAGGCAGCTTCTGATTGGCCGAGACTTCGGTCCAAGGGAATTACAACACGCGTCGGATCCGGATTCGGTCACATCTTCGGTGACGCAGCAGCTTCGGCCTTGAGGCGGTTTCGCGAGAGGGGTGACGTGGGCGACTACTGTTCATGCGAATTTTTCGAATTTTGAGCCCTGAACTTCTAAAATCCATAACTTTCGCATACGAGCTCCGTTTTTTATGTTCTTTATATGCACGCGTAGCTAAAATTACGCTCCACAACTTTCGTTTAGACTTCGTCAGCTAATTTTGATTTTAATTTTAATAATATAGTTTTTAACAGACCGGGATAAGAAAATACGTTAAAAATTCATAACTTCTTCATTCGACGTCCGTTTTCGTTAGTCTTTTTACCATTGTACTACTATTGACGAGACCTTCAATTCTCGTTTAGGTTGTGTCAGCTAAATATTGCTCGATCTTAAATTCGAGTATTTAGCTGTTTACTGTTAAGCTAAAACTTAGAAAAATCATAACTTCCTCATACTAATTCAGATTTGGACGTTCTTTTTATCAAAATTATCAGTTTAACGAATAATATGACTTTCGTTTAGATTGTTAAGGCTAAAAAGCACTTCATCGCAATATTCACTTTTTACGCTTCCCGGTGCCATGCCAGTTTCGTTGCGAAACTTCGACAGGTCATAACTTCTTCGTTATAACTCGGATTTTGGCGTTCATTATATCTCCGGAATACTTGTTTCGGCCACTACAACTTTCTTAAAAGATATCGGCTTTGTCTAATATTTATTTTAAATGCTTGTTTTCATTATTAATTAATTAAATCATAATAATTAAGCAAATAACCATATAATTCACTTAATATTCACATAATTCCTCTTTATTACTTCAAAATGAGTCACATAGGTTGACCTAGACTATTACAACATTATTAATGCTTTTAGCCCAGAAGCACGAGCGTTACAATTCTTTCCCCCTTAGGATGATTCCGTTCCCGGAATCACACATCAGCAAACAAATGCGGGTAGCAACTCATCATGTCACTCTCCGTTTCCCAGGTGAGATTTGGCCCATTCGTATGTTTCCATTGCACAAGCAATAAATCAACCATCTTGCATCACAGCTTTTTAGTCTTACGGTCAACGATTGCCTCTGTTTCTTCGATTAACCTCTTGCTTTCATCCAGCCTTAACTCAAATATTGGAATTATGTCGGGAACATCTCCCGTGAACTTCCTTAAATAACACACATGGAAAGTGTTATGAATACCATCTAGTTCTTCTGGTAGTTCTAACACTTTCCATGTGTGTTATTTAAGGAACCTTTTGCTTTCGTCCATAGACCATTTTTCATTGCCTGCTATGAGGTGTGCACTCTTGGTGAAACGATCCACAATCACCCAAATCATGTCGTGACCGCTCTTTGTTTTGGGTAGTTTAGTCACAAAATCCATGGTGATGTCTTCCTATTTACCCATGGGTACATGTAAAGGTTCTAAACTCCCATATGGTTTCTGATGATGTGCCTTGACTCTTGCACATGTCACACACTCCGCCACATACTTAGCAACATCAAGCTTCATCGTTGGCCACCAGTAATAAGGTTTTAAATCCCTATACATTTTTGTACTGCCAGGATGAATCGAGTACATGGTCTTGTGAGCTTCTTCTATCAGAACATCTCTTACTCCTCCCGTCTTAGGTACCCAAATCCTATCTTGGAATACCTTCAACCCTAGGCTGTTTGTACCGAATACTAATGTTTTGCCCAAACGTTCTTCATTTCGGTCATTCTTCTCTAAAGCTTCCTCCTGAGCTATCATTATACTATCCACAATTGTTGAGACAACCTCAATTCTCAACGCTCTTGGCCTTTTCTTTTCAAGGTTGACTTTCCGACTGAGAGCATTAGCAGCAACATTTGCTTTACCAGGGTGATAAAGTATCTCACAGTCGTAGTCCTTGAGTAATTCCAGCCAGCGTCGTTGCCTCATATTCAATTCCTTCTGATTAAAGAGATACTGGAGACTCTTATGATCAGTGAAAAGTTTGCACTTCGTGCCATAGAGGTAATGTCTCCATATTTTTAGAGCGAAAACTACCGCTGCCAACTCCAAATCATGAGTAGGGTAGTTCTTTTCATGCTGCTTCAGTTGTCTTGATGCATATGCTATCACTTTATCTCGCTGGGTCAGAACACAACCTAACCCAACTCCTGATGCATCACTATAGACTGCGAAGTCTTCAACTCCTTCGGGTAAAGCAAGAATTGGTGCTTCACATAATTTCTTCTTCAACTTCTCAAAGGCTTCCTTATGCTTTTCACTCCAAGAATAAGTAGCTCCTTTGTGGGTCAAGGCTGTCAATGGAGTGGCTATCGAAGAAAATCCTTGGATAAACCTTCGGTAATATCTAGCTAATCCTAAAAAGCTTCGGATCTACGTAGGACTTTTTGGTTGTTCCCACTTCATTACAGCTTCAATCTCTGTTGGATCAACCATTATTCCTTATTAGTTAACCACATGACCCAAGAATTGGACTTCTTGAATCCAAAATTCACATCTGGAGAACTTTGCATACAACTTCTCCTTTTTTAGGACTTCTAGCACTTCACGTAGATGCTTTTCATGCTCCTTATTGCTTTTCGAATAAATCAAGATGTCGTCTATGAATATTATCACAGATTTATCTAGAAATGGTTTACAAACCCTATTCCTCAAATCCATGAAAACTGCTGAGGCATTGGTTAGTCCGAACGACATAACCAAAAATTCATAGTGTCCATATCTCGTTCTGAATGTAGTGTTCTCGATATCTTGATCTCTCACTTTCAGCTGATGATATCCTGACCTAAGATCGATTTTTGAGAAATAGCTTGAACCTTGCAGCTGATCAAATAGGTCATCAATCCTCGGCAATGTATACTTGTTCTTCACCGTTTCCTTGTTCAGCTCTCGGTAGTCGATACACATTCTCATGCTTCCGTCCTTCTTCTTCACGAATAATACCGGTGTTCCCCAGGGTGATGAACTAGGTCAAATGAAACCACTGTCCAACAACTCCTGAAGTTGCGTCATGAGCTCCATCATCTCCGCCGATGCTAATCGGTAAGGTGCCTTTGCTATCGGTGTTGTTCCTGGTAACAAGTCTATACGAAACTCCACTTGCCTATCAGGTGGTAATCTGGGAAGATCTTCGGGAAAGACTTCTGGATAATCACACAGAACCGGTATATTCTGCACCTCTTTCTTCTCCTTCTTAGCATCGATTACGAATGCCAAGTACGATGCACATCCTTTGGACAAACATTTCCTGGCTTTCATCAGGGAGATGATTCCAGAATTCACTCTGCGTTTGTCCCCGTACACCATAAATGATTCTCTTCCGAGTGGGTTCACCCTTATTATCTTCTTCTTGCAAAGAATCTCAGCATCGTTGGCGCTAAGCCAATCCATACCCAAAATGATGTCGAAACCGTTTAACTCTATAGGTAATAGCTCTTCGTGGAATTCGTTTCCATTTAGGTCAATGACGATATTTCTAATACGATTACTAACAGGTATGAATTTGCCACTGGCAACTTCTACAGTCAGGGCATTATCAAGTTTTTCTACAGGTAATGCTAATTTCCCACCAAATTTATGCGACACAAAGGAGTAGTTGGCTCCAGAATCAAATAGTATATTTGCAGGTAAACCATTTACAAGAAAGGTACCTGAAGCGACGTCTGCTGCCTCTTTTGCAACCGCAATCATCATCTGGAAGGCTCTCGCCTTCGGCTTTAGTGGTATGTTGGGTCTTCCTGCCTCCTTCTTCTTTAGGCAATCCTTTGAAATGTGTCCCTTCTCATTACACTCATAACAGACCTTCTTAGTGAATGTGCATTCGTTGGCATAGTGCCCAGGCTTTCCACATTTGAAAGAAGTGACCCCTCCGTCACACTTCCCAGAGTGCTTCTTCTTACACTTGTCACACCACTTTGCTTCTGATCCTCCTCCTCTCGAACCAGACTTCGAGAATCTACTCTTCTTGTTGGACTTCGAGGATCCATCGAACTTCCGTTTCTCACCAACCTCAGCCCTTTCTAGACCTCTTTCCTTTTGTTGGGTCTCCATATTCTTAGCTGCTCGAACAGCTAATTTCAGAGTAGTTGCCATCTTGACAGTTAGGCCAAAGTCAGCCGTCAGTCCGTTTGTGAACTTCTCAATTTTGGAAATTTCAGTTGGCACTAGGTATGGAAACAACTTCGTCTTTTCCATGAATGCAACAACATAGTCATCAATGCTCATTCTCCCCCTTTTCAAACTTTGGAACTCATTGTTCAGATCAATCATATCTATCTCTGAACAGTACTGCACCTTCAGCTGTTCCAAGAACTCATCCCATGACATTTTGAGAGCTTCTCCTCACGGCATTGTATCTGCCAATAGCTTCCACCAGCTCAAAACTCCAGTTTTCAATTGTCTCACAGCAAAGACAGTCTTCTGCTTCTCGCTGCAGTCGCTGCTTTCAAACACCATTTCCATCTTGGACATCCAGTCCATGATCTCAACAGGCTTTGGGCTTCCTGAGAGACTTGGTGGTTTCGCACCCAAGAAATTTTTGTACATCCATCCATCCTTGTTGTTTCTCCCTTCTAGGCCATCCCTTTGCTCACCCTGAGTCCCTATTTGACTCACTTGGCAGCTGTAGTTCCCTTCCTCAAATTGCTCGGGAACTAGCTCCATTGGTTCAACATGTATGGTAGATTCGTCTCTATTCTCGTGGAGAATCCATCTCATTTCTTCCGTTTGTTTAGCTAGCATAGCCTAAATTATGGCTTGAACTCCAGCCATGGTGACTGGCTCATGTGCAACTTCTTTAACAACAGGTATTTGCTGAAGCACTAGTGGTTGGTTCCTATCCCCATTTGCATTTACGTTTCTGCTACGGGTCCTTGCCATCTTGATCTATACACCGAATAAGGTGAATTTAGATCTTTATTCACTATATACTCCGAAACGTTTACATGCTAGTTCTAATATCGTAATCATACACTTATAATCCTACACACATAAGGTTTTCCAGATCCGGTCGGCAACAGACCGTAAATCCGAACAATAATATCGTGTATAGCAAACACATAACATTTAGCACATAAAAGCATTTTAGGCACCTTTCCTAAAGTATACTAGTGCACACACCTCACAATCACCGCTTAGCATTCTAAGTTTAAGTCTAGAAATCCTACAAATTCCTAGTTTGCTTAAACTAATGCTCTGATACCAACTGTGACATCCCCAATTTCACGGCCAGAAAAGAACGGTTTTGTTTATACTTTATTTCAAAATCAGAGTAACCTTTTAATAAAAGAATTGCGGAATTTTTCCCAAAACAATAATATGATAAAGATTTATCAAAAGCATTTCCTTAGAAATGTATTTCATTAAAAGACTTGGGATGTCATGTTCGATACAATACATAAGTATAAACAATACAATATAAACCTTACTACATTATTTCATATTTACAGGCCTATATTTGTAATCCCTCATCCCAACACATCACATCTACGCTCGAGCACCACTACCTGTTATACATAAAACTGAGTGGGTCAGGCTTGGGAGCCTGGTGAGCATATAGGGTTTTCAACCCACAAATAATAATAAATTTATTAATTTCATCGATCAATAATAAATTTATTAATTTCATCAACCAACAATAACCCTGAGTACCCATTCCCGTTATCTTCACTTTACGTCCCTAAACACCTATACAAGGGACCTAGTCTAAAGATTTTATCATCGGGATGGACACTACTACTAAGGGGGTTCCTCAACAATAAATGTCCTAAAGGCAACCATGTAACAACCCGAAGTTTTCCATCGTCGAAAACCCATTCTACCAGTAAAAATTCGCTGTTTGTCAAATCCATTCCGTTTTCGTTTTGGGTTAAATTATTTAAATTTATATGTTTATAATAATCCAATGAGTGTCCAAACCCCTTTGGAACTCATGAAGTTATCCCAAAAATGTTTATTTCTAAAGGTTAGAAATGTCCCCGCCGGGTTACGGAAACTTAATCGGGTGCGACCTAAAGCCCCGTTTAATGCCGGTATCGGGTAGAATTCCACCGTGTCCAAGTTTTAGGACCTATTTAAACATTTTTAAACATCCATTTGAAGCTTTTTCTTCCTCTCTCTACTCTCTCTCTAACCTCTCTCCTAAATCCAAGTTTAAGGGTCCAAATCATTAATTTAAGGCTCCAAATCTTTGAGGTACCTTCCCTAACTTGTTATGCAACCTCTCTAGCCTTCAAATTCGATTTTAAACCATGGATTAGGACCATTATCATGAGTTTACGGCCCTAGAACAACCCTAGGCCGTAAACCCATCTAAATGGGGTTTTTGGAGCAACAAAACCCTTCCAAACCACTATTGGACTTTAGATATGGCTAGATGACTTTATGGAATGAACCTAGAATGCATTAAACCATAATTTAGAGCCTTGTATATGAGTTTATGGCCCTAAATGGTGGTTAGGCCGTAAACCCATATTTAAAGGGTTTTTAAGCCCTTAAACCCTTCCATGACTCAAATTAGACATAGATATGACTTTTAGAAATGTGGTAATGGACTTAGAACACTTTAAACATAAATTTTGGGGGATTTATATGAGTTTACGGCCAAGGCATGTGCTTGGACTGTAAACTCCTCAACCATGGGTGTAAACTGATTTTCAAGGTGTTAGAAGGCCATCCAACACCACCAAAAGCCTTGGAATAAATCATAGAACCAACCAAAAATAGTTTAGGGGCTTTAAACACAACCAAACTCATCATTTGAGAGTTTACAGCCATACCATGTGTCCCATGGCCGTAAACTCCTAAAAACATGTCATATTGTGCCCAAAAATCATTTCAAGGCTTGTAGGAATTTTTAGAATCTCATGTGATTAACTTTGGAACCTTAAAAACACATATTCTAAGGAGTATGAGAGTTTACGGCCATAGGCTCCATGCCAAGGCCGTAAACTCCCTTAAGTGTGTTATTTGATGTTCTAAATTAATTCCAAGCCTTAGGAAAAATTATTCCTAGCATTCCCACCATGAGTTTACGACCATAAACTCATGGGGAATGGGTGTTATAGGCCAAAAACTCTTGTATGAGTTTACTCTTGGGGAGTAAACTCAAATTTCAAGTCCCTAGTGCCATTACACGTCCGTAGATGTCACCCGAGTCCCTCCAAACTCGTGTAATGGGGTGTTTCCATGACTAAAAGTGTTTCTCCCTAACAGTTAAATAATCTAGGTCCTAATTAGATACAAATGTGTATGTTTTCATTATACATAGGAATCTCGTACGTTAGCAAGCCTCGAACCAACGTTTAGCATCCGAAATCGTCTCATTTCTCGTCCGGTGAGTTCATACCCGTACTCTTTTTCAATGGCTTTTCAATGTTTTCAGGGGGGGGGGGAATACAAGCAAATTACAAATTTTTTCAATACATAACAATGATGTATTTCAAATAATATATGGCAAATTTATTAATACCTTTACCCATTATGTATTATGCTGAGCATAAGGGATGATTTATCAACTACAACTATATGAATTTCAGTAAAGGAAATAACCAAACTAATCAAATTATTATGGGAATAATTTGGGGTTCTTTAGTTCTTGTCTCATCACGTTCCGACATGTATACAAAGTTATTAGATAAACTATGTCCGGTTCAGTTTATCTCTGTTTCATTTTGAATGTATTGCCAGATGATTTCATTGTATATAGTTGTATTCACTGTATTATGTTTCATAATCTTTTGTATGTTTGATATCATATGAGAACCCTGTGAATAGTTTAGTACTACCTTGTGAGTTCGTCACTACCCTTTATGGATGAACAGTAAATCCTCCCCGGAAGTGTAACCAGAGTCTCCTAGAGGGAGAGCGAGGAATTTGTGAATAGATCTATTCGGGACTGACAATCCCACACCTTAACTGCTAGCTACAGTTAGGCGGACATGCCTGGGGTGACAAATTTATGGATATCATTCGACGTCTGACAATCGTCAAGGAGGTCTCTTTGTTGTATCAGCATGGTTACCCGACTCACAATACGTATTAATATAAGTTTATTCACCATATTGCTTTGGGGTTTGGTTTAGACTTTGTTTCAATTCCATATCTACTTTCTATCTATAGTTTCCATATCTAGTACGGGATGGTAGTCCCATGATTTTCAGTCTATTGATCTTATATCTAATGGGGGATGGTAGTCCCAGGGTCTTTAACTTATATCTAGTACGGGATAATAATCCCATGATTTCAACCTATATCTTATACGGGATGGTAGTCCCAAGGTTTTGAAACTATATCTAATACGAGATGATAATCTCATGGTTTTGAATCTGTATCTAGTACGGGACGGTAGTCCCATGGTTTCCAATATATAATTCCATGAATATTAGACTACACTGTATCTAGTACGGGACGGTAGTCCCATGGTTTTCTATCTATATTTTCATGTATATCAAACTGTCTTATACTTAATACGGGATGTGAGTCCCATGGCTTTCAATCTATATTTTCATGTATATGAAACTGTCTTATACTTAATACGGGATGTGAGTCCCATGGTTTTCAAACTACTTTCCATCTATAGATTGCACATTTCAAACTAATTCATATTTAGTTCGGGATATTAATCCCATAATCCTCAATATATAGTTTAATGTATTAAACTATACTCTGTAATATACAACCAGTCTTACAATTAGGAAAATATGGGAATTTCCTGGGGTAAAATACAATACATAAACGAATTGGTAACAAGTGATAACTAAACTAAGTCTACATAATAAAATATGGGATTTTCTTGGATAACAATCTTTTTGGTAAACCTACTTTACATAAGAAAATATGGGATTTTCTTGAATAACAACCTCTTTGGTAAACTAAAGGAAACTGATACATTTTCAGAAAACAAACATCTTATGAACTCACCAGCTTTATGCAGATTTTCAAACCGCTTGTATTCTCAGGTCAGCGATAGACAGGTACCCAACAATCCTTTTTGGAGAAGACGGAGCGTACTAAAGATCTCGTGTTTACTTTTTGTTAATATGATGCATATGTATATCACTTGTACAACTTTACTTTTGAAACAAATGTAAATTCTATATGTAATGTAATGGTTGATTACTTTACTTACTATGTGCACTGGATTTGATACTTAACGTGGAGTCCGCCCCGGAAATATTTCCGCCTTCGGTTTTCGGGGTGTGATAGATTGGTATCAGAGCCCTTGTTTATAGTGAATGAAGTATACCAAACCTTACATGGTATAAAACTATAAACACTAAAGGGCGTAAGTGCTCTGAATTAAAAGTATCTTCAAACTACAAGTATTTTCAAAAGTATACAAGTATACCGAACCGTCGAGATCCGTAACTACAAGTAGAACAAAACATAAGTAAATGGGTGTTGTGTACTATGGTTAAACCTGGGCAGTTATGTAGTCGTGTCTAGCATCAATATAGCCTGGCCAACTATATTCATTCAAGACACGGCCAACATGTGCTTGGGAGTGACTGTGGTGTGCGGCATGCCTAAAACTTACCCAATACCCCAAACAACGAGTCGTCGTTGCAGCGAATCATGAAATACTATGGGAGTATTTCTCGAGCCGATCCTTGGTATAAAGTCCTCGTATACGCGTTGTTCCTTGATCGTTCCTCTAGCGATAAAACGTTCTTTCTTGATAACTCTTTCCTGCTTATGGTGTTATATATGTCTTGAAGAGATATCCCCTGTTTCTTATCTCTTGAATCAATTCAGAGGACTTATGATCCTCTTTTTCCTGATCTTTTTAGATCAAGATGCCTCCAAGAAAGAGACCCAGCTCAAAGAACAACATCAATCCTCCTCCGCCACCACCTTCTCCTCAATTTGATCTCGCATCACTTCAGACAGTTCTGAATGCCGCAATGGTGGCAGTCAAGTTTCAAATGAACCCCGGTGGCTCAGGAGGTGGTCCCCAGCCCCAAGACCCAGAAGATAGCTAGGGACACCGAAGAGGGGGTTCCTATAAACACTTCATGAACGCGAAACCCACATCCTTCAATGGCACTGGAGGTGTCATTTCCCTAACTCGATGGTTCGAGAAAATCGAATCAATCTTTGAAATATGAGCTTGTTCGGACTCTGACAAAGTAAAGTTTGCCGCCTGCACCTTCCTTGACAAAGCCCTGACTTGGTGGAACGGCCGAGTCAAATCCTTAACTCTACCTGTAGCAAATGCTATCGGTTGGGAAGCTATAAAGGAGCTTCTGCTTGCAGAGTATTGCCCTCGGGGCGAAATTCAGAAGCTAGAACACGAACTCCGGAACCTTAAGATGAAGGGTTCCGACATAGCCACTTATACCTCAAGATTGGATGACCTGGCATTACTCTGTCTGGGAATGGTTACCCCGGAGAGTAAATACATCGAGAGACTCGTCTGGGGATTGACCCAACCAACAAAAGGGAATGTCTTGGCTGAGAAGCCAGACACCTACGACAGCGCTAAGTGTCTTGCGCAAATCCTAATCGATCATGAAGACAACTCTGATGAGGAGGACACTACTCCTGAGCAAGTCACAAGTGGAGCTGGAAGTAAAAAAGAAATTCTGGAACAAACGGAAGGCCCAGAGTACGCAAGGTTCCTCTAAGAAACAGCAAACAGTAGCAGTCCATGCTGCTACTGCCCCTGTTGCTGTCTCAGCTGTCGGATCCACGGCCCAAACTCCTGCCAGTGGATACACCGGTACCCTTCCTTGGTGTGGTAAGTGCAACTACCATCACCGTATCCCTGGTCCATGTCGCGGAAGGATCTATGACAACTGTGGCAAGAAGGGCCATCTTGCTCGAACCTGCAGAAAACCAGTCAAATCAACAAACCAATCATCCAGAGCGGGAATCAGTCCATCCTGCTACAATTGTGGTGAAGTAGGGCACTTCAAAAGAAATTTCCCCAAAGCAGCTACAACCGCCGATCCCACTGTCGCCGCAAGTATACTCCTCTTTGACAACTCTTATACCTGCAACTCTTTTCGATTCTAGTACCAAAAGGGTAACCTGTTATCTATCTATTCGAACACCTGTCTAAACTTAATCTTTTGTTGGTAATCGAAAATGTGTACCATCGAGACGGCTAACCAGCAAGATAGAGAACACTAACTTCATACCTATAGATTGTATTCTCAGTCCGAAGGATCATTCTGTTCCATTCAATTAAATGGGAAACATTTCATGAAATGCTTTGATGCTATGTTTGACATGGAATGACTGAGCTTCATTCATGTTGTTATCCTTGAATTCGAAAGGGTCGCCTGTCTAGATCTTTCCCCGACCCGACTCTCGTGATCTTTGGCATCGAACCTTCGTATCAGTTCATAATTTAAAGCTCGAAAAGTTTTCTCGATAAGATTGCCATGCATCTGTCGTTCATGTTATTATCGGAAACGAGAAGTCTACAACTCTTTTCCCTAAATTCTTTTCCCGAAGGATTCCGAGAATTCCTTCCGAACGTATAGCCAAGTCTCACGCCGGTTTAATCTCTGAAACTACCTCGTGACCAAACCTCAGTGAGAATGACATGTCCAAGACGGTGACCAAGAATTGATATGATCACTACGGGTTAGTAGTGGTACCCTTTCGGTCAAATCATTCTCCTTGATCATATAGCTAAGTAAAGCAGTCATACTCGTGAACCTTTCCAACAACTAAGGCGATAGGGAATTAGCCGGCATCAGAGATACCCATAGAAACACGTCGATTCTTGGGTCCCATCGATTATTATCGCCTACATATCCATAAATTTATTCTAGAACCATCAGGCCCTTCGTGATCCTCGTAGAATCGATTCTGCAATCTTCAACCTTCGACTACCCTCAGAACTTAATAACATACACCCAATACTTCACATCTCGAATCTTTAGAAATACCTACCCGACGAAACCCTAGTGATTTCTTTGAGGAGATCAAAGTCATCAAGGGTTGGAACCTTCATGGGATAACCAATTGAGATTATGGATTAAGAGAGTTAATGTACGAAACAAAGACACGTCCCGATAGTGAGGGTTCGCTAGAGCGCCCAGCGGAGACCCAATTCCACTTGAGAACGTGAAGATCTGAGGCAACAAGTCTATGCATATCTCATTCCAATTCATGATCTATATCTTAATATTTGAATTTCGGGACAAAATTCCCTCGAACGGGGGGATAATGTAACAACCCGAAGTTTTCCATCATCGAAAACCCATTCTACCCGTAAAAATTCGTCGTTTGTCAAATTCATTCCGTTTTCGTTTTGGGTTAAATTATTTAAATTTATATGTTTATAATAATCCAATGACTGTCCAAACCCCTTTGGAACTCATGAAATTAGCCCAAAAATGTTTATTTCTAAAGGTTAGAAATGTCTCCGTCGGGTTACAGAAACTTAATTGGGTGCGACCTAAAGCCCCGTTTAATACCGGTATCGGGTAGAATTCCACCGTGTCTAAGTTTTAGGACCTATTTAAACGTGTTTAAACATCCATTTGAATCTTTTTCTTCCTCTCTCTACTCTCTCTCTAACCTCTCTCCTAAATCCAAGTTTAAGGGTCTAAATCATCAATTTAAGGCTCAAAATCTTTAAGGTACCTTCCCCAACTTGTTATGCAACCTCTCTAGCCTTCAAATTCGAGTTGAAACCATGGATTAGGACCATTATCATGAGTTTACGGCCCTAGAATAACCCTAGGCCGTAAACCCATCTAAATGGGGTTTTTGGAGCAACAAAACCCTTCCAAACCACAATTGGACTTTAGATATGGCTAGATGACTTTATGGAATGAACCTAGAATGCATTAAACCAAAATTTAGAGCCTTGTATATGAGTTTACGGACCTAAATGGTGCTTAGGCCATAAACCCATATTTAAAGGGTTTTTAAGCCCTTAAACCCTTCCATGACTCAAACTAAACCTAGATATGACTTTTAGAAATGTGGTAATGGACTTAGAACACTTTACACATAAATTTTGGGGGATTTATATGATCTTACGACCAAGTCATGTGCTTGGGCTGTAAACTCCTCAACCATGGGTGTAAACTCATTTTCAAGGTGTTAGAAAGCCATCCAACACCAGCAAAAGCCTTGGAATAAATCATAGAACCAACCAAAAATAGTTTAGGGGCTTTAAACACAACCAAACTCATCATTTGAGAGTTTACAGCCATACCATGTGTCCCATGGCCGTAAACTCCTAAAAACATGTCATATTGTGCCCAAAAATCATTTCAAGGCTTGTAGGAATTTTTAGAATCACATGTGATTAACTTTGGAACCTTAAAAACACATATTCTAAGGAGTATGAGAGTTTACGGCCATAGGCTTCATGCCAAGGCCATAAACTCCCTTAAGTGTGTTATTTGATGTTTTAAATTAATTCCAACCCTTAGAAAAAATTATTCCAAGCATTCCCAAGTGATATTAGCCATTTATGACTCATTAAGCACCATAAACCACCCTACCATGAGTTTACGGCCGTAAACACATGGGGAATGGGTGTTATAGTCCAAAAACTCTTGTATGAGTTTACTCTTGGGGATTAAACTCAAATTTCAAGTCCCTAGTGCCATTACACGTCCGTAGACGTCACCCGGGTCCCTCCAAACACGTGTAATGGGGTGTTTCCGCGACTAAAAGTGTTTCTCCCTAACAGTTAAATAATCTAGGTCCTAATTAGATACAAATGTGTATGTTTTCATTATACATAGGAATCTCGTATGTTAGCAAGCCTCGAACCAACGTTTAGCATCCGAAATCGTCTCATTTCTCGTCTGGTGAGTTCATACCCCTTCTCTTTTTCAATGGTTTTTCAATGTTTTCAGGGGGGGGGGGGGGGGGGGAATACAAGCAAATTACAAATGTTTTCAATACATAACATTGATGTATTTCAAATAATATGTGGAAAATTTATTAATACCTTTACCCATTATGTATTATGCTGAGCATAAGGGATGATTTATCAACTACAACTATATGAATTTCAGTAAAGGAAATAACCAAACTAATCAAATTATTATGGGAATAATTTGGGGTTCTTTAGTTCTTGTCTCATCATGTTCCGATATGTATACAAAGTTATTAGATAAACTATGTCCGGTTCAGTTTATCTCTGTTTCATTTTGAATGTATTGCCATATGATTTCATTGTATATAGTTGTATTCACTGTATTATGTTTCATAATCTTTTGTATGTTTGATATCATATGAGAACCCTGTGAATAGTTTAGTACTACCTTGTGAGTTCGTCACTACCCTTTATGGATGAACAGTAAATCCTCCCCGGAAGTGTAACCAGAGTCTCCTAGAGGGAGAGCGAGGAATTTGTGAATAGATCTATTCGGGACTGACAATCCCACACCTTAACTGCTAGCTACAGTTAGGCGGACATGCCTGGGGTGACAAATTTATGGATATCATTCGACGTCTGACAATCGTCAAGGAGGTCTCTTTGTTGTATCAGCATGGTTACCCGACTCACAATACGTATTAATATAAGTTTATTCACCATATTGCTTTGGGGTTTGGTTTAGACTTTGTTTCAATTCCATATCTACTTTCTATCTATAGTTTCCATATCTAGTACGGGATGGTAGTCCCATGATTTTCAGTCTATTGATCTTATATCTAATGGGGGATGGTAGTCCCAGGGTCTTTAACTTATATCTAGTACGGGATAATAATCCCATGATTTCAACCTATATCTTATACGGGATGGTAGTCCCAAGGTTTTGAAACTATATCTAATACGAGATGATAATCTCATGGTTTTGAATCTGTATCTAGTACGGGACGGTAGTCCCATGGTTTCCAATATATAATTCCATGAATATTAGACTATACTGTATCTAGTACGGGACGGTAGTCCCATGGTTTTCTATCTATATTTTCATGTATATCAAACTGTCTTATACTTAATACGGGATGTGAGTCCCATGGCTTTCAGTCTATATTTTCATGTATATCAAACTGTCTTATACTTAATACGGGATGTGAGTCCCATGGTTTTCAAACTACTTTCCATCTATAGATCGCACATTTCAAACTAATTCATATTTAGTTCGGGATAGTAATCCCATGATCCTCAATATATAGTTTTATGTATTAAACTATACTCTGTAATATACAACCCGTCTTACAATTAGGAAAATATGGGATTTTCCTGGGGTAAAATACAACACATAAACGAATTGGTAACAAGTGATAACTAAACTAAGTCTACATAAGAAAATATGGGATTTTCTTGGATAACAATCTTTTTGGTAAACCTACTTTACATAAGAAAATATTGGATTTTCTTGAATAACAACCTCTTTGGTAAACTAAAGGAAACTGATACATTTTCAGAAAACAAACATCTTATGAACTCACCAGCTTTATGCTGATTTTCAAACCACTTGTATTCTCAGGTTAGCGATAGACAGGTACCCAGCAATCCTTTTTGGAGAAGACGGAGCGTACTGAAGATCTCGTCTTTAATTTTTGTTAATATGATGCATATGTAATGTAATGGTTGATTACTTTACTTTTGAAACAAATGTAAATTCTATATGTAATGTAATGGTTGATTACTTTACTTACTATGTGCATTTGATTTGATACTTAACGTGGAGTCCGCCCCGGAAATGTTTCCGCCTTCGGTTTTCGGGGTGTGACAAACCATGAGGGGGATGGAGTACATCGCTGAACACATCGTTCACAACACCTACAGGTTGCAAGCCTGCCAGCGTTCCACTAAACTGTCTAGAAGAGTCCGTGGTCGTCATCCATACTCGGCTAGATGATTGGAACAACAACAACATCGAGGCCTCTCATCATTTTAACGCACAGAAACTATTTCGTCTACCCATGTTTTACCCAACATATTTGTAAATAAAATACCTATACAGTTTATAACTTGTATAAAACATTGTATTCAACAATCATCTAAAATAAACAATCAATACAATTACACATAACATGTATTTTATAGAAAATACTTCATCTCTATGTGTAAGATGAAAGTGACTATAGACTCACTTGATTTGATGATAATCGGACAACAATTCGTTCCTTAAAATGATCGTTTCTGATAAAACCGGGAGTTTTATTGAGAAACCGGGCTTTGCAAGAGTTGGAGCTTCAAAACCGAAAGATAAAATTTTCTGGGTTTTCGGGCACTTCGGGGCGCATTCCGGGCTTTAAAAATGATACCGGGGCTTTGGGGGAAGTCAAAATAGTCAAAATATAAGTTTAGGGGTGAAAAATGTAAAATTTCGAAAAGTAGTCGGGAGATCTCGCAGCCCCCCTATTTATAGGGTGCGAGGCCGAGGGCTTCGTGGCTGAGAATGCTCCACGTAGCAGTTGCGAGGCTTGGTCACGAAAGGAAGACGTGGCTCAGATGCGAGAGGGACAGGTGGTTGGTGCGAGGTGAGACACGGAGGCGGGCTACGAGACTCGGACGTGGCCTTGCGAGACTCGGACACGCGGTGCTACGAGGCGACTTCTGATTGGCCGAGACTTCGGTCCGAGGGAATTGCGACACGCGTCGGATCCGGATTCGGCCACATCTTCGGTGACGCAGCAGCTTTGGCCTTGAGGCGGTTTCACGAGAGGGGTGATGTGGCCGACTACTGTTCATGCAAATTTTTCGAATTTTGAGCCCTGAACTTCTAAAATCCATAACTTTAGCATACCAGCTCCGTTTTTATGTTCTTTATATGCACGCGTAGCTAAAAGTACACTCTACAACTTTCGTTTAGACTTCGTCGGCAAATTTTGATCTTAATTTTAATATTATTATTTTTAACAGACCGGGACAGGAAAATCCATTAAAAATTCATAACTTCTTCATCCGACGTCCGTTTTCATCAGTCGTTTTACCATTTTACTACTATTGACGAGACCTTCGATTCTCGTTTAGGTTGCGTCGGCTAAATATCGCTCGATCTTAAATTCAAGTATTTAGCTGTCTACTATTAAGCTAAAACTTAGAAAAATCATAACTTCCTCATACGAAGTCAGATTTGGACGTTCTTTTTATCAAAATTATTGGTTTAACGAATACTATGACTTTCGTTTAGATTGTTAAGGCTAAAAAGCACTTTATCGCAATATTCACTTTTTACGCTTCCTGGTGCCGTGCCGGTTTCGTTGCGAAACTTCGATAGGTCATAACTTCTTTGTTATAACTTGGATTTCGGCGTTCTTTATATCTCCGGATTCCTTGCTACGACCACTAAAACTTTCTTAAAAGATATCGGCTTTCTCAAAACATCTCCACCATAAGTGTGTACTGATCATACCAGCGCCTTCCCGCGATCATGACTTATACCTGAAACACATAACACGCAAACGGTAAGCAATAATGCTTAGTGAGTTCCCCAAAATACCACATACAGCACATACACCATTCCAGGCCATAGCTCTATGGGATCTTCCGATCCAAGTGTCTTAGGGGATTTCCATCCCATAACTTTGTTGACCTTCCGGTCCAAAACATCATACTCATATCATAACATATTACATATACAACATACATCACATTTTCATCATACACATAAGACCTTCCGGTCACACATAATCACCCCATCGGGTAAGGCATAGTGAGAAGACTCACCTCGAAGATGTCGGATAATAACTTGCGCTCAATCCTCTAACCCACCTTCCTCCTATAGCATAAATACATCTCTATTTAATACCTTCCTGACTTAATTTGAATAATGCCCTTAAGTCAACACAAGTTAACTCTGGTCAACGTTGGTCAATGGCCACCCCTTTGACCCAACTCGTCCAGTCAGGCACTGACTCGGCTAGTTTAGACGTGAACTTAAGTCCCCTAAATCCCCCTCTGACTCACTGAGTCACTCTCCCAACTTGGAGAGTCATCAACTATGTGAGTCGCGGGACAACCCGATCCGACTCGTCGAGTCTGCTCATGGACTCGGCGAGTTCATTCCATGCTCGAACTCAAATGGCCTTCTGAGGTCAGATTTGTTCCTCTAATCCATAGATCCGACCTTCCCAATCTCAATAAACACGTAAAGGTTAAAACTTAATACTAATGCATGATCCAAATAACTCTACTTGAAGCATTTCCCCCAAATACAACATCCAAAGCCCATTTCTTCCATAACTCATCATAAAGCAAGATGGATAAAGCTCTCTGGACCACTATGGGTCTAGATCCGAAGTCTAAACATGATAAGGGACCATATATCCAATAATCATCCCAATAAAGGGTATAGAAAAGCCTAGATCCATGGATTCTTCAACAAAATAGAAAAAGGATCGATATGCTACCTCAAGGATGATGTTCTTTGCTCTAGATCCACAGATATGCAACCTTCTTGGCCTCCTCTAAGCTGGAACAACCCTATTCTTGCAAAACCAACCCACAAAGATCAAATAATGGCTTCTTTCCTCTGATAAATGCTCAAGCACTCTTAGGGTTTCTCTTAAGGGTCTGGTAGCCGCAAATGGTGGCTATAACAGTCCTTAAATAGGTCCCAAACCCGAGAAATTACGGTTTCTTTCGCCAGCTCTGACTTAGCGAGTGCATTCCCCTGACTCGTCGAGTCTAATCATTTTCCATGTCAACCATTCGCGACCTGACTCAACGAGTCTAAGCACCAACTCGTTGAGTCACCTCAACACAATTCAAATTATAATATTAATTAATGTACCTGGGAAACTGGGTGTTACAATTCTCCCCCACTAGAATCAGACTTCGCCCCCGAAGTTTTGCTCTGCAAACAATTCTGGATACTGCTCCCGCATCTCTAACTCCAGCTCCCAAGTCAGCTCGGACCCCTTCCGATGTTGCCACTAGACCTGAACCAAGGATACCTCCTTGTTCCTCAGAACCTTGATCCTCCTATATCAAATCGTGATCGGCCTCTCAACATAGTTCAGGCGCACGTCCACCTGAATGTCCTCTAATGGAACCACTGCTGACTCATCGGTAATACACTTCGTCACCTGAGACACGTGGAAGGTATCATATAATCTGGCTCAGCTCGGCAGGTAGCTCCAAATGATACGCTAATCTACCCACCCTGGCTATCACCCTGAATAGACCAATGTAATGAGGCCCCAAGTTGCCTCTTTTTCTGAACCGAATCACACCTTTCCAAGGTGATACCTTTAGGAGAACGAAATCCCTAACTTGGAACTCAAGCTCTGAGCGACGCTTATCTGCGTAGCTCTTCTAACAACTCTGAGCCATCAACAACCTCTGCCTGACCTGCTGAATCTGCTCAGTAGTCGGAAGCACTATCTCCGTACTACCCATCACCCGCTGCCCTCCTCTCCCCAACAAAAGGGAGTCCGACACCTCCTTCCATACAACAACTCGAAGGGAGGAATACCAATACTCGAATGATGACTGTTGTTATAGGAAAACTCAGCCAAAGGCAGATGCATATACCAAGTCCCTCCGAAATCCAATTCACACGCACGAAGCATGTCCTCAAGCGTCCGGATATTCCGCTCACTCTGACTGTCGGCCTGAGGGTGGTAAGCAATGCTGAAATGCAATCTTGTACCCAACTCCTCTTGAAACTTCTTCCAAAACCTAGAAGTGAAACGCACATCTCTATCGGACACAATCGAGATCGGCACCCCATGCCGTGACACTACATCTATCACGTAAACTCTACCAACTTCTCTGCAGAAGAACTCTCACCGATGGCAATGAAGTGAGCGCTCTTCATCAACCGATCTATAATCACCCAGATTGCATCGACTCCTCTTGAGGTTCTTGGTAACTTGGTGATAAAATCCATAGTAACATATTCCTACTTCCACTGGGGAACCTTAAGTGACTGCAACTTGACATACGGACGCTGGTGCTCGGCCTTGACCTGACGACAGGTCAAGCACCTCTCTATAATCCATGCAACATCTCTCTTCATACAAGGCCACCAATAGTCTCTCTTTAGATCCAAATACATCTTAGTGGCCCCGGGATGGATCGAGAATCTCGATCTATGCGCCTCCTCCATTAAAACACTACATGCCCTGCCAATGAACGACACCCAAATCCGACCATGAAAAGTCATAAGCCCTCGGCTATCAGTCACAAATGCAGATACCTACCCAAACACTCGCTCCTTCTTGCAATTCTCCGGTCTCATAGCCTCTGCCTGGGCCTCACGAATGGTATCTAACATCAAAGTCATCATGATCATTCTCTTACACATAACTTGTATTGGGGCACTCTCTGCCCTACGACTCAGGGCATCGGCTACCACATTCACCTTGCCCGGGTGTTATAGGATCTCATAATCGTAATCCTTCACCACATCCAACCATCTCCTCTGCCGCATATTCGGGTTGGGTTGATCCATCAAACACTTCAAACTCTTGTGGTCCGTGTAAATGGTACACCGAACTCCATACAAATAGTGGTGCCAGATCTTGAGAGCAAACACTACCGTTCACAGCACCAGGTCGTGAGTGGGATATCTCGCCTCACGAGGCTTTAGCTGCCTTGATTCATACGCTATCACATGCCCCCTCTGCATAAGCACTGCACTCAACCCTGATATCGATGCATCGCAGTATACCATAAAATCCTTAAGTCCCTCAGGAAGGGATAACACCGGGGCTTCGCACAACTTTCAGCGAAGAGTCTCAAATGAGGTCTGCTACTCCGTACCCCATGAAAAAGCAACACCCTTCCGGTTCAACCTAGTGAGTGGCACTGCAATCTTGGAGAAATCCTGAATGGATCTCCGATAATAACCGGCCAACCCCAAAAAACTTTTGATCTCCATGGCGGACTTCGGCACATCCAAACTCATCACCGCCTCAATCTTGTCTGGGTCGACCAATATCCCATTTTGATTAACAAGATGCCCCAAGAATTGGACCTCTCGTAACCAAAAATCACACTTGGAGAATTTGGCATAAAGCCACTCTGACCTTAATACCCCGAGGATCTCCCTTAAATGCTGCTCATGTTGTTCTCGAGATCTAGAATACACTAGAATATCATCAATAAACACGATCACCGATCAATCCAACATCGGCCGACATACCCTGTTCATGAGATCCATGAACGTTGTTGGTGCATTGGTCAGCCCAAAAGGCATCAGCACAAACTCATAGTGCCCATATCGCGTCCTGAACGCCATCTTATGGATATCCTCATCACGTACCCTCATCTGGTGATATCCAGACCTCAAGTCTATCTTGGTAAACCAAGATGCCCCATGAAGTTGATCGAACAAATCATCAATCCTCGGCAGCGGATAACAGTTCTTGATCGTTAACTTGTTCAGCTCCCGATAGCCGATGCACATCTGGTGCAAACCATCCTTTTTCTTGACAAAAAGGATCAGAACTCCCCAAGGCGAGCTACTCGGTCGAATAAACCCTTTCTCCAATAGCTCCTGAAGCTGTGAGGATAACTTCTGCATCTCTGGCGGTGCAAGGCGATAAGGCGCCTTAGCGATAGGCGCTACCCCCGAAACCAAATCAATATGAAACTCCACCTGCCTCTCGGGAGTCACGCCCGAAAACTCCTGGGGAGATACATCCGGGAACTCACGCACTATCGGAACATTATTAACCGAACTCGGCCTACCCGCGGCTGCTCGAGTATCCAACCCTCTGGTGGCCGAAAAAACGTTGACTCACTTCGGGTACCCTCGCCATATATCGTCAACACTCCCCCACTTGGGTCTCGTGTCATCATCATCTGTCACTCGCATTCAATAACAGCCCCGAAGCGGCTCAACCAATCCATGCCCACTATAACGCACACGTCCCCCATCGCTATCAGAACTAGATTTATCAGAAACTCAACACCGAAGATCTAAAGCACACATCCCCGAATCAAATCCCTGGCATACACCGCTCACTCGTTGGCTATAGAAACCCGCAGAGGTCGACTCATCGCCTCCCGCTGAATACTGATGTGTCTACTAAACGCTAATGAAACAAATGACCGACTCGCACCCGAGTCAAACAACACCAAAGCAGGTATAAAATTCATAAGGAAAGTACCTACACTTATCACAATATAAACACAAGATCTCATCATAAATAATAATAACTGAATATATACCAGCCATGACGTCGGACGCTGCACGGACCTCCTCCGCTGTCAACTGGAAGGCTCTCCCGCGAGCCTTTGGTGCCTCGGTCTTCACCCGTAGAACCTCAGTAGTGCATACGGCGGCAGGGGCATATCCCTGTTCTGCTCCCTATGCTGTCCCTCGCAGCTGCGGACTCTCAGCCTTCCGATGGCCCGTCTGGTTGTAATGAAAGCAAACCATAAATCCCTTGGGGCATTCCTTGGCTATATGCCCCTCCTTGGCACATTTGTAGCAAGCACCAGATCGACAAACCCCATCGTGTTCCTTACCACACTTTCCGCAAGTGCGGCCCTTCTGGCCTCCAGATCTCAAATCGGCAGGCTTTGCCTGCTCGGCTACCGGCAGAGACTGTGGCGGCCACCTATCCATCCCCTGAGACTCGACCTCCTCCCTGGCCTAAGTCTCCAACTCAATCTCCCTCTTTCGGGCATTTTCCTGAAGCTCAGCAAATGTCCGGTAAGTTGAGTTCGATACGAACTCCATAATGTCCCTCCTAAGAATGCTTAAGTACCGGCTCATGCACGCCTACTCAGACGACACGTGCTCAGGGCATAACATCACCCTCTCATGAAACTTCCTGGTGATCACAGTAACTGACTCAGTACCCTGCTTCAGGGTCAAGAACTCATGGGCCAACCGTTCCCTTTCCACCGAAGGAACGTACTCGTCTCTGAACATAGTGGTGAACCTCTCCCAGGTCACCGCTGAGATCTCCGAAGAAGTAAGATGTGGCGTCACAAATTTCCACCAATCATTCGCTCCCAAGCGAAGTTGGTTCAGAGCAAACCGAACCCTCATATGCTCTGGACACGAACAGGTGTAGATGCATCCCTCGATATCAGATAGCCATCTCATCGCAACAATCAGATCTTGCGTCCCATCAAACTCTTGTGGCTTCATGTTGCTGAACTCCTGATATAGCAACGAGTCATCCCCCTGCGGCCTGGTAGCAGCGACGGTTGCGGTGGCTGCGGCAACAGCAACATCAGTAAGAGCGGCGTACCATTCATCAGAGGTCTCAATCAGCGTGGTCTTGATAGATTTGAACATCTCTAGTATCTCAGCTCGGATGGCCGCAGCCACCTCATCATAAATCATCTGGCGGAGCTCCTCATCACTCACAGCCCCCTTGCTAGTCCTTGGCCTGTGGCGTATCCCAACCATGATGTCTCTGAAATACAACATAAAAAATCAGGGACCCGTTCAAACGTACTCGCACTCGATAACTCAACCCTACTAGTTTCCTAGTATCCTAAGGATTCCTACTTGGGCTGCACACTGATCCGGTGCTTCTTGTAGTATGGGCCCTATACTACCTTCCATACCGCATCAGTATTCATTCCAAGCCACCCTCCAAGGATCCCAAGTCACAAGTACTCTATCTCTTGCCACACATAAGCTACCCTTCGGTAGATCCTCGTAGCACCTCACTGCTACCTATTCACTCACAAGCATCTCATAGCAGTAGAAATCTCCCTAGGCTAAGACATCATACATCAGGCCACTCTAGTCCTAATATGAATACCTAGCCTACTCTAACATGCATAACACAATACAACATATTTCTTAACACATAATGTAAGGGTAATTTGGGAAATTACTATTCAGGCTTCCTTAATTCCTTTTTATTCTTTTAGGAGAAATTGTTTATTTATGAAAACTTCCTCAAACCCTTAGTTTGAGTTCAAATACACCCGAAGATGAATCTGAATCCCTCAAACCAAGGCTCTGATACCAACTTGTAACACCGAAAAATTTCAAAACAATTTTTCATTTTAAATTAATAAAAATACTCCAATCACAATTCTCAAAAACGTATATCAATTGTTTTTACATAACATAAGTGCAAATCAAAATCCCCAGAATCTCAAACATCTCCACCATAAGTGTGTACTGATCATGTCGGCGCCTTCCCGCGATCATCACTGGTACCTGAAACACATAACATGCAAACGGTTATCAAAATGCTTAGTGAGTTCCGCAAAATACCATGTATAGCGCATACGCCTTTCCAGGCCATAGCTCTATGGGATCTTCCGATCCAAGTGTCTCAGGGGATTTCCATCCCATAACTCTGTTGACCTTCCAGTCCATAACATCATACTCATATCATAACATATTACATATACAACATACATCACATTTTCATCATACACATAATACCTTCCGGTCACACATAATCACCCCATCGGGTAAGGCATAGTGAGAAGACTCACCTCAAAGACGTCGGATAATAACTTGCGCTCAATCCTCTAACCTACCTTCCTCCTATAGCATAAATACATCTCTATTTAATACCTTCTTGACTTAATTTGACTAATGCCCTTAAGTCAACTCTGGTCAACGTTGGTCAATGGCCACCCCTTTGACCCAACTCGTCCAGTCAGGCACTGACTCAGCTAGTTTACACGTGAACTTAAGTCCCCTAAATCCCCCTCTGACTCACTGAGTCACTCTCCCAACTCGGCGAGTCATCAACTGTGTGAGTCACAGGACAACCCGGTCCGACTCGTCGAGTCTGGTCATGGAGTCGGCGATTTCATTCCATGCTCGAACTCAAATGGCCTTCTGAGGTCAGATTTGTTCCTCTAATCCATATATTTGACCTTCCCAAGCTTAATAAACACGTAAATGTTCAAACTTAATACTCATGCATCATCCAATAACTCTACTTGAAGCATTTGCCCCAAATACAACATCCTAAGCCCATTTTTTCCATAACTCATCATAAAGCAAGATAGATAAAGCTCTCTGGACCACTATGTGTCCAGATCCAAAGTCTAAACATGATGAGGTACCATATATCCAACAATCATCCCAATAGAGGGTATAGAAAATCCTAGATCCATGGATTCTTCAGCAAAACAGAAAAAGGATCGATATGTTACCTCAAGGATGATGTTCTTTGCTCTAGATCCACAGATATGCAACCTTCTTGGCCTCCTCTAAGTTGGAACCACCTTTTTCTTGCAAAACCAACCCACAAAGATCAAATAATGCCTTCTTTCCTCTCACAAACGCTCAAGCACGCTTAGGGTTTCTCTCAAGGGTCTGGTAGCCGCAAATGGTGGCTATAAGGGTCCTTAAATAGGTCCCAAACCTGAGAGATTAGGGTTTCATTCGCCAGCTCTGACTCGGCGAATGTATTCCCATGACTCATCGAGTCTAATCATTTTCCACGTCACCCATTCACAACCTGACTCGACGAGTCTAAGCACCAACTCATCAAGTCACCTCAACACAATTCAAATTATAATATTAATTAGTGTACCTGGGAAACCGGGCGTTACAATTTAGGTCTCTGATACCATCTTGTAACATCCCGATTTTCAACCCAAAATTTTTCATTTCGATTTTGTTCAAAAAATTCATTTATATCAGAGTATTTATTAAGTTATGCGGAAACATGATTGTGAATGTGTGTATACACAGTCGAACCTTGCCCTTCTTAAGAGTCAATGAGTTTCCTGAAATGCATCTAATAGAACCGGGTAGAGCTAGGCTTTATGACTTCCCCCAATATACCATTTACAACATTAGACACACATGCATACAAATAAAATATGTATCTTAGACTTACTGCCTACACGCCATTTCATCTTCAACACAGGTATGCCGGTACTTACAGCCTACATGTCATTTCGTTAGCATGTTTCAATGTGTACTTACGGCCTACATGCGATTTCACTAACACACATTACACACACATTCATACAAATACTATATGTGTCTTAGACCTCGTTTTTGTTCCACTATCATCCCCTAATATATTTGTAATAACGCATACGCATATCAATATTCAAACATATAGATACTACATATTTGGCTCTACAAGCACATAGAAAACTAGAGTATGGGCTCTACACTACTAGTTCCTATATCCTAACATAGGTGCATATATACTGGAATACATAATATAGTGAGATAAACTCATCTGGACAGTTACTTAGACGATTGATTGGATCTAGGTGATCCGATTGGTGATCTAAGAAATGGGTAACACGCCTAACGAGTATTAACCTATAGAACTATAACTTATTAATTTCTACGGTCATCTAGTAACAAAGGCTAGACCTATCACTATTCCCAATGAATACTAAATTCTCTCAATTAAAGATCAGTCAGGCATGACAGTTAGGAGGCAGGATCATTTCGACATATAGCCTTTCTGAAATCCAATAACCTAATGACCGTGACTGTTTTAGATACCTATCTTGTAAGTAGATTAAAAAGTATTATAACATGGAATTACTAATAAATCTTAATTATAGGTTTATAGTAACCACTATGACTATAATTATAAATTAGATGGAGGTGGATTAAGTGTAGCTTAGTTATCGAGTACTATTGATGCGAACTGGGATCTAAGAGAGCAGAATACTGACTCAAGATCTTTTTCTTGAAGGATACTACTCAGATGAGTACTTAGGGTGTGGAAGGAGTTCGTCATAGACCATAAACAAAGGAAAACTAGGCTAGTATCAATATTTTGTGGAGAGAGAACAATTGGAGAGGTCTGAGGGAGAGAATGAGGGTTGTTGCCCTATTATAACCCTTTTTGGGGTGTGTGGCATGTAAAAGGGGTGGATGTCGCTGTATTAAGACTACTTCTCCCTAACCACCTTGTGTCACGTGTTGGCCTGTCCGTGGTCCGAATTTTCACCTTCTACAAGCGTGTGTCGCACATCCAACGTGCACTGTGCGGGGCACAAATCGCAGATTTTGTAAATTCTATAACTTCTTCGTATGAACTCCAGTGTTGATGTTCTTTAGATCTTCGAAAAGCTCTAGAAGAGATCTACAACTTTTCTTTAGACTCCATCGGGTAATTCTGAATTTATTTTTAGCCCTTATTTTTATATGATTTAAAGATTTTAAAAAAATCATAACTCTCTCGTGCGGAATCCGATTTTGGTGTTACTTTTATCAAAATTCCTATCTTAAAGAGTATTACGATTTTTATATTTTTGACTTTAAAAAAAAGCAAACCATTCCCTTTGTACCTTTTGATGTTAATAATTTTAAATTGCACGGTTGATTTTTGTATTTTATAAATTCATATCACCTTCATATGAACTTGGATTTCTACAAAAGTTATTTTTTCGGGATCACCACGATGTATACCATCAATATATATATATATATATATATATATATATATATATATATATATATATATATATATATATATATATATATATATATATATATATATATCTATATATATGATTTGAGAACTGCAATATCAATAAAAATCATGCAAAATATAAACTTTTTAAAACATTTCAAAACAAATGATTATTACAAAACTTGTTTTCAAAATAGTATAATGTTAGAGTATCCCAGAATCATAACATGAAAACATAAGAATGTGCACGATCATGACTTCTCCTTCCCGCAATTATCATAAGTACCTAAAACAGTATAAATAAATGTAAGCTCGAAAGCTTATTGAGTTACGCCCAAAATACCAATGCACAAAAACATATCCATAACATATAACAAACAACATGCATAATGACCTTTCAATTTGATTGGACCACCTCGCATGCCTTCAGCCTATTTGGACCACTTTTTTAAGCGCCCAGCTCATCTGGAACGCCTCATAGGGCCTATAGCCTATCCGGATCACTCGCCGGGCTTTCAGACTGATTGGACCGCCACCCAGAGCCTTCAGTCTATTCGGACCGCCCTAGGTATGTTGGCCTTTAGCACAAAGCAGGAGCGCCTCAACCAACCCCCAATCAAACAATCATGTGTACATAAATATCATACGCTAGCATATATAGCAGTCAAACCGATCTAACAGATCACTAATCACAGCAACATCCTATAACCATGATACAGACCTAACCGGTCACTAACATAGCATCATCATATATACCAAGATACCAACCTAACCATGTCACTAAGAATATCACCATCCTAACTACCAAGATGTAAATCAATAAGCATATGTGCAATAACCCGGATACAAATCCGAAAAGGGTCGGCATTGGTGCCTTCGACCTTGTTAGTATAGTAAGGGCAACTCATCTCTCAAGTAGCTCAGAATGATAGAACCAAACTCCTCCAAATACAAATCCAACACCGACACCTACATCCACTAATGATCCAATTCCATAAATTCTGAAATTACCAAAATACCTTCAGAAGTTAAACTGGTCAAAGTTAAAGTCAACACTCAATGTCAACAATTGATGTTGACCCAACTCATTGAGTGCAGCACACTAACTCGTTGAGTCTTTCCAGAACTCAAGAAATCATGAACATCCTTGTTGACTCACCGAGTTCTTAGGCAACTTGTCAAGTCCATGCATGTCCAAAAATCGGGAAAACTCTAGTTGACTCGTCGAGTCGTCTTGCTGACTCAACTAGTTAATCCAAAAACCCACAACGACTAATCTTCATCGGACTCGCCGAGTTGACAATGCAACTCGTTGAGTCCCTTCAATCCATTTCACATTCAGACATTTTTAAGTTACCCTAAAGCTCCGAACCGTAGATCCAACATCCTAATCCACAGATTCCACGTAAAGTTGCAAGTTTTATGTGCATGCAAGGCCTTAAGGGCTTAAAACACTACAAACCAAGCCTAGAAGGAGGTTTAGGGAATGGTGAGAAGTTCGTACGAGATAAATTTGATAGCTTTATGAGTTTGAGACTTAGAAGAGTCCAGATCTAAAGTTGCGACTTCAGATCATGGCTAATACAAAAAATGGCTCACATATATGATAGAAATGGCGCGAAACTTAAGCATGGAGATATTTTGCTAGAGAAAAGTCATGGTAACAACTCGTTACCTTTAAAATGTTGAGAAGATGAAGTAGAGTCGGATTCACAAGCTCTTCTTTGCTCCAAGCTCCTTAAGCTCCAAAACTTCTTCACAAAATGCACCAAATCACTCTTTAAATCTAACAAACATACAAGAACAAGATATAGACTGATTAAGGTTTCTTCTTTCCATGAAGAGGTGGTAAGGGAATGAAGGTGATGTCTTAAGGCCCTTTAAATAGGGTGTAAACCCTAAAAATTAGGGTTTCATCTTCCAACTCCTACTCGTCGAGTCCGGGTCCTCTGACTCGTCGAGTAGGTCTAATAATCCATGCGGGCTACCCCGCCTCTACACAACGAGTTGGGGAAACCAACTCGTCAAGTAGGTATATAAACATGTACACAATGCTTTAAAACATAGACCTGGGAGTCGGGTTGTTATAGTTCTCCCCCACTTGAACTAGACTTTGTCCTTGAAGTCTGCTGCGATGTCCACTCGGATCCCCTCCTTTGCTTCCACTGTACCATTACCAGAGGTACTTCCTTCTTCCCTAGAAGCATTACCTTCCTCTCAAGAACGACCATTGAAATCTCCACATAATTCAGGCGCTCGTCGCCCTGAATATCATCTAATAATAACACTGCTCCCCCATCTTCTGTGCACTTCCGTAACTATGACACATGGAAAGTGATGTGGACGTAACTAAACTCCTATGGGACATCTAGTGGATAAGCCACCTTTCTAACCCTGTAAATGATCCTCAATGGCCCAATATATCTGGGACCCAATTCCCCCCTCTTCCTAAAGCGAATCACACCCTTCTTGGCTCAGACCTTCAGGAGTATCATATCACCCACCTAAAAATCTAGCTCAGATTGGTGTCTATCAGCACAACTCTTCTGCCGACTCTAAGCGGGATGTAGCCGGCGTCTGATCTACTGAATCCTTTCGGTATACTGCATAACTACCTCTATTCGTCCCATCACCCTGTGACCGATCTCACCCCAACAGACTGGGGTGCTACATCTCCGTCCATACAACAACTCATATGGCGGGGCACCAACACTGAAATGATAGCTTATCCTCAAGGGGTAGGTAGGAGTCCTAGCTCCCACCAAAGTCAATAACATAGACTCTCAGCATATCCTCAAGATTTTGTATGGTTCTCTTACTCTGGCTGTCTTTCTGTTGATGATAGGTTGTGCTAAAGTGCAGCCGCATGCCGTATTCCTCGTGGAACTTCCGCCATAAATAGCAGGTGAACCGAACGTTGCAGTTTGAGATAATAGTAACTGTCACCCCATGCTGAGCAACGATCTCAAGGATATATAAGTTGTCAAGCTTCTCGGTTTATGAACTCTGTCATATCACTAGAAAGTGGGCGGTCTTGGTCAATCCATCCATGATGATCCAAATAGCATCGAAACCCTTCTCCATCCTCGACAGCTTGGTGATGAAATCCATTATGACATGTTCCCACTTCCATATGTGAATATCTAGAGGCTGTAGCTGACCATGCAACCTATGATGCTCGACCTTGACCATTCGGATGAAATCGCATAGTCTCTATCTAAGGGTCTCAAATGCACTCAGCTGCTCAGGGCCCCACCAGAAATCCACCCCATTCCTCGTCAAACGAGTGATGGGTACTACAATCTTGTAGAAATCCTATATGAATCTCCGGTAGTACCCTGCCAATCCCAGGAAGCTCCTAATATCTGAGGGAGATTTCGGAACCTCCCACTGCATAACCATCTTGATTTTGGTTCGATCAACCTAAATCCTCTCCTGCTTAACGAGATGTCCAAGGAATTCAACCTCTCGTAACCACCATTCACACTTCGAGAACTTGACATATAGTCATTCCCATCTCAAAACACCCAATAACTCTCGAAGAATCTCCTCATGCTGCTCTCGGGTCTTGGAGTACACCAAGATGTCATCTATAAACACAATGACCAAGCGATCGAGCATCGGTCTGTAGACCCGATTCATCAGGTCCATAAATATCACAAGCACATTGGTAAGCCCAAACGGCATCACCACGAACTCATAATGTTCATAAAGAGTCTAGAATGCGGTCTTCTCTACCTCTGCCTCCCTAACCCTGACCTGACGGTATCCGGACCTCAGTTCTATCTTAGAGAACCAAGATCCCCCCTACAACTGATCGAAAAGATCATATATCCTTGGGAGTGGATAACAGTTCTTCACCATCAACTTATTCAACTCTAGGTAGTCAATGCACATCCATTGCGAACTATCCTTCTTCCTGACTAAGAGGATAGGCGCTCCCCACGGGGAACTACTAGGGTGAATGGATAGCTTGCCTAACAGTTCTTGTAACTGTGATGACAGCTTGTGCATCCTTGGTGGCGCCAATTGGTATAGCGCCTTGGTGATAGGTTCGTACCTGGCAGTAGGTCTATCCTAAACTCGACCTTCCACTCCCGAGGCACTCCGGGTAACTCCTCCGGAAAGACTTCAGCAAACTCCATGACTACTGGGACCTCTGAAATTGTGGTTGGATCCCTGTCCCGCGTATCCACTACTTACGCTAAATATCCCGCACACCCGTGCTGAATGTACTGCCGAGCCCTGGCAGCTGAACAAAACCTTGATGCCAATCTAATACCCTCGCCATACACAATCAGTTCTCCACCATTTGGGGTTCAAACTACCACTCGTTAGCCCTCATAGTCAATCATGGCACCGAAGCGACTCAGTCGGTCCATGCCTACAATCACACACATCCCCCATGGGAATTGGAATCAAGTCTATCGGAAAAGACACCACGAATATCTCCAACACACATCCCTGATAGAATGAAGAAGCAGAAACTCCATGTTCGTTGGCGATAGAGACACCCAACGGGCACTCTAGCTCTCCTATTGGCACACTGAACTCCCTACTGAATGACTGAGAGACAAACGACCAAATTGCCCCTGAGTCAAATAATACCAAAGTAGGTTAGGAGTTTACGAAAAACATACCTAATTATCGGTACAAACATATAATTATAAGACAAATATAATCAACAAGATAAGGGATTGAAAAATACCAGCCACCATGTCTGGTGTTTCCATGGCCTCCTCTGTTGTAAGCTGGAAGGCGTGTGTCCCTCAGCCCTCGTTAATCCTCAGTATATTTTGCGCTGGAGCCTGAGCCAGCCTGGAAGCGAGCTGCAGACAGTTGGTCTTCACATGACCAACCTGATAGCAGTGGTAGAAGATCCTCATATACTGAACCGAGGCTGTCTGGTGACACTCCTTCGTAAAATGCCCCTCCTTTCTGCATTTTCGGCACGTAGTGCTCAACCTACAAACCCCCAGGTGACACTTCTTGCACTTGTCACAAGTGCGGCCCTGCTGTCCCCTAGCCTAAAATCAACGGTCTTAGACTACTTTTGCACAAGTTGTGGTTGTGACGGTGCCTACCTCTTCTCTCTCAGCTGTAATTCAATATCAAGCTTCCGCCGCCTACCATCCTCCTATAAATCCAGTAAAATTATCACATTTATGGGTAACAACAAACTGAAAAATGTCAATCTTGAGCATGCTAAAATAACGTGTCATCTGAGCCTGCTCAGAAGTAAACTCCGGGCAGAACATCGCCCTCTCTATGAACATATAGGTGACCTTCATCACCATCTCACTGTCCTGTCTTAGCTCCAAGAACTCTTGAGCTAACCGTTCCCACTCAACATGTGGGATGTAGCGAGCGCGGAACATATCCTTGAACTGCTCGCAAGTAACCACACATGACCCATTCATCAATCTCTACCAGTCCTTTTCCCCGGACCTCAGCAGGTTCAGGGCATATCTAACCTTCTAGTCAGTAGGACATGAAAAAATGAAGAAACACCCCTCCACACCAGAAATCCACCTCATGGCTTTGATGGGGTCCTGATTCCCATCAAAAGTATGGGCTTTGTGTTATCGAAGTCCGTATACTGAAATGCTCGACGGACTCCTCCCGCTGCTGTAGTTACAACTGTTGTAGTTGTTCTGATAGTCGTGTCAGCAAAGGCTGCATAGCGCTCGTCGAAGTACTCAACCATGTCAGTCTTAATAGTGTGAGGTTTTGGTATACTACATCCTATGGTGCACATACAACCCTAAATACCTTGGATCTATGTTTTCACTAATTATACATGCAAATGGTTTCCAAGGTATTAATCTTACAACTAGCATGCATTTAACATAAAAATATAATACACTAGTTAGCATGACATACCTTTTGATGGAGCTTGAATTCTTGGTGTATTTAGCCTTAAAGAGCTTAGCCCCAATAGTGTGGAAACCTTAAATGGAATCACAACACACCATGGACAAAGGATGAACTTGAGAGAGAATTCCATGAACACAAAAGACACCATGAACTCTAAAAAGATACATGTGGCGATTTTTGGCAATGAAGTATCTATTTATATGTGGGATTTCTAGGGTCATGGATATAACCCAAATCCATACCCATGGGTTTTATGATCCATGGTTCATGTGGCCTAACTCTTTATGTTTCCATACATACACTTGGTCCAACATTGATCATAAGCCCAACACATATAAATATAACTAATTACCATAATTAGTCCCCATAGATTTAGTTAATCTCTTTTGACCACTAAATTAATTCCAAATTAAATCTTGATCAACACTAATGAAAACATATGATTTCATATTAATATATTATAACTTATAATATATTAATAAACCATAATTAACCTTCTCTCAAAAGTCCATCCTAACAAATTGTCCTGATGATATACAACCCAAATGGACCATGCTACTCTCAGGTTGAATACATACCAATAATAGTTATAGGCTTAGACACCTAATCCAACAGTCTCCCACTTGGATAAGTCTAAAACTATACTTGCGTATGACTCCAAAACCCAACTAGAAATCGTAGTTCTTAAAACTACTGTCGAACTTTGAACAAATTAATGAAATGTCCATTAGTTAAGGGATCATATATTTTTCCATTCTAGATATCATATGGACTGAGACATGGATTATAATCATTCTCCCGGTCCAATTATTGTTTCCCGATTTTCAATTTATGACGACTGACTACTGAACAAATCAAATCAGTTCAGGCCCGCCGAGCACTTACGTTTGTCATCACCAAATCATCGAGGGGCCCACAAATATCGCTTTTATCCTCAAGGTAAAAGGAATGGATAAACTTCGACTCATATGGCTTGTTCTACTACTTGTTAAATCATACACAAAGGCATGTTTTATAAAATCGAGTTACCGAATGCGTTTTCATGCAATCAATGTACAACCAACTCATACTAACAAATCATATCTCTAGGTTTGAACAATATAAGATATTATCGTCTCATGATCACTCGTGATAAAATCCATGAAATGATTCAAATGAGCGTGGGTTGAATCCAATACTCGAATCCCTATTCCAGGAGTACTCATGAATGTTGTAGTAACTCTTACTATGTCCACTACCTTGGACATCTACAAACCCGATTCATGACAGTCTTGCCTTAATACCTACTTCCAACGTATTATCGATTATGGATGGATTCGATAACTTAGTCATTCAGAAAGAATAACCTAGTTATTCTGGAAGTCAAAACATGCAAAGTGAAACACAAGAATAGTACTAATCCTCTATGGTCCCAAGCACCTTTGAGATTAAATAAAACACTTTTTTAAACACCATATTGATTACTCATTATTCATTGTATAATGTTTCAAATAATCAACTTTATACTTGAATTAAAACAATAGGTGTCCCATTCCCCAAGCATGTAAACTATGTTCTGTAAACACTAGTCATGCAATACATCAAGTATGCACACTATGTTTATCTATGATCTTTACTTTGTGAAATAGATCAATTGAACATGATTCCAATGATGCTCATTTCACAATCCCAAATCTTTATCGTAAATGTAATAATTTCAAATCCCTACCATTTAACGAAATTTGTTAGATTCTAAACTTATATGCATTGATCCTCTCGTAATGACTATGCACAAAGTCACAAAGACTTGTCAACAATCATTACAGAGTATCCCAATGGAGAGCATTCCATGGAACCAAAGTCTCAAATTCAAAGTACATTGCTTTGAACAACCTTCTTGCATTAAGTTTCCTAATCTTACACAGATTGAATGCACAACTTCTACCTTCGGGAATATTTCCATATTCTCATTTTGACTGTCACTTCCGAACAAGAGTTGCCTCTTTTTAGAATATGTCAGTTATGGTCGTTTCCAAAAATTAACGCTATACTTCCAACTATCCCTGAGCAACCAATCTTTGGTAAACCATAGATTGTCCTCAACAATTGTTTAATCATATTAGTCATATCTAATTCTAGATCTTAATGCCTTAGGCATTCAGAAAATTTAGAAAGGATAAATATTATAGCATATGCAATCGATCCTATATCCGAAGCATATGGGACACGATTCCTGATGTCTCACATAAAGACATGATACTAAACCAATCTTTTGCTACAATATTTTTATTTTCCATGTTCTCAAAATTCGACTATGAAGAGGGATGTCGTAATCATAATCGAATTTTGAAAACGCAATATATATAGAATTTCCTTATGTTGAACCATTCCAAGACAAAATTCATATATATATCCCTGACTAAAGATGACCAAAATCTCAATCTAAGCTTTTAGAATTGAAATGAAGTATAATTTCCTCTCCCTTAATTATAGCAAAACAACTTTTCCCAATTGAAACCCTCTTGCTTTCTATAAGTAACACTTAACATAATTATCATGCTCCCATAAACATGGTGATTATTAGGATAACACTTACGCTCCCACTAGCTTTGACATGTACTCAGAAAACAGCTGGACTTCTAGAAATCAATACTTTATTGATTTTCTTATCAAAGTTCAGATTTCTGATACAAGATGCTTCAATAAAACTTTATCAAAATCATACACATTTCCTTAGACAGCTCACATGTGTGTCTAAACAATTTTATAGAACTATAAAAAGGGATACCGTAATCATAGTCTCAATTGTTTAGACCTTTGCCATTTCTCACAAGTCTATGTTAGTGTGCCGGTTACCCACACACGCTCCACTAACGACTTTGACAATGCAAATGTCAGAATTGCTATCTACTAAAAATCTACTTAGTGAAAGTGTTTCCTCGCCATCATTTTCATGAATTGGTGAGAAACCTTATGACACTTAGATTTTATGGTGTATGAGTTCCTATCCATATGAATTTTGTCAAAACCATAATCACAAGACAAGGTTAGTGACACTTCCAAATTCGTATGGATTGAGCTTGTGCAGTCTTAACTTCTTGCCACCTGGCAGCCCAATGGCCTGCCATTGTTTCCAAGTAGTTATAGGCCTAGAAATGTCAACATGATAGGTTATAAACCTCAAGTCATGTGCTAGTGAAGAACTATAGGTTTTATCATTGATTAGTTCTTGAAACTTTCAAGACCTTTAAAACTCCTACTGTCCTCTTGACATATAAGACTCTTTTGTCAAGAACCATTACTTGACAAAACAAATACTCAAGGGATAGTGTGGATTCTTATCTAGACTAACACTTCATGTAATTGGCCTAAGTTGGTCTCTGCTTTATCCAAAACATCACAACTTACCAATTTCAAATGTACAAGAGTAGAAAACATTTTACTCTTACATTTTACTAGTGTTAATAAACCTTTTTTAAGATGTGTCACTCAAGTTACAATCTTAGAGTATGACTCTAAGACTTTTATTTTGAAACGAAGTATGACTCATCTTCTTGATTTAACCATTCCAACAATTCATGTCTCCTCTTCTTAGCCATAAGAATGAACTAATATTTATTTAGAGAATTAATAGTGATATGGTATCTTAATCATTAATATGATCATAAAACATGATACTAAAGTACTCTCCCATCTTTTCATATTTGAGAAACTTTTATCTTTCTGCCTAATTTGATTCTTCTCATTCGTTCTGCCATACATCGAATATTTTCCAATGTTTCAAAATTATACTTACACTTGTAATTATAACCATATTTACTAAACTTTAGTAAATCATGACAAATAGTCTTATCGATCTTTGTAGTGGACTTAACCAGTGCACACGAATGTGTACTCAATCCCTTATTCATTTCACTTTACTTAATTTTTCCAAAGATGAAAATTCTCATTCATCATACAAATTGTATGATTCCAAGTTTCGGTCCAATTAAAACTTGGGTGATGAGAATCTTTCCTTATTTGGTAAATTATGACACTACCACATCCGAACAAATCAAATCCAATTTCCAATATTGCTATCAATGAAATTATATAAACAACCATTTTTCACAAATGCCACTGTAAGAATATTTAAAATAAAACCTTATCTTTTATTTAAAACTTGCGGAAAAACTTATCCTTCCAATGCAAATGCATATGAAAATTTTGTTTTATCTATTCCTAAGCAATATATCATAACTCTTAAGCAACAACTCATAATTCTGATCACCGAACCATGCGATCGAAATCCATATTCGCGATCAAAATCAGCATATACTTCCTTTAAGCTTCCTCTCTTCGATTCTAAAAAACATCAAAATGTGATCTGGTCACATCATGTATAAGAATCTCAAATAGGAACTTAATAGATTTAGATGGTGCACTTTACCCGAAGTAGAGTCAAACTCTTTCACTTTACCAACCTTATGATTATTCAGGTAAATTAGGCAGCTTCGCAACTAATGCCCCATCCTTTGGCAATAGAAGGTTTGGGAAGTTGATATTCTAATCAAATTTGCTTTACTAGTCCTCAAATCATTTCTGATTCAGCAACACCAAGCAAATAGGTAAGATCATTAAACATCAAGTCATGGTTTATCACATAGTAGTCCCAAAAGAACTCACTATGTGACTTAGAAAGTGATTGAACATCCAACTTTCTCAAGACTTTGACACCCAACTCTCCGGCTTGTCAATATGTGACTTCAACTCCAAGATGTGATCACACATAGATCTTACTTGCCAATAGGGCTTGAGTGACCTTGAACTTGTGGGTTAGGGAGAATAATTAGAGGGGGTGGAGGAAGTGAAATTCCAAGAGATTTGGGTAGCTCATAGATGTCTAAATTAGACATCTATAATGGGAAATATTCAAGTTAGTTGATTTTTAAGTCCTTAATATAACACCCAATATGAAATATTAAGGCTTGGATCCAACACAATATTTTATAACTTGGAAGAGGGATGTCGTAATCCAAGCTATACGATATTTGAAGGTAGGCGAATGACGATTCACCAATTTCCACCATGAAAAATGAAATAAATTATTAGTTTTTAATTTGATTTGAAACTCCTAGATCTTTTGAGATTCATTGAACTTTTCAATGACATGTTTCAATCTTGATTGTGCCCTCTCAAATTTTGTGACTGGGATGCCGAGGATCACAAAACAAGGTGTGAATAACCATGCAAATTCATTTGGTACCCATAATATTATCACCTAATCGATGTGCCAGTTACCCATACGCGCTCCACTAATCTATGATAAACAATAAGTCACCCTTTGTTATCCTTACTAGTCCAAGTTAGTGTGTCGGTTACCCACACATGCTCCAGCAACGACTTGGTAAGATACAAAGTGTGAATTTCATGGGTTAGCACCAAATTCACATTTTGCTAAATAACTATGATTGGGTATTTTTTAAAGGTTTAGTTAGTTAGTATTTATGATTAATACTTTAAATGAAGGGAGAATTACAGTCCTGTCAAACCAGTTCGGCTAACGACCCTCCACCAGTCAAGTAAGCGGTGGGTGAGAGTGGACACCCATTAAACTGCCATTTTATAGGCAGTAACCTTATCCCCCCCCCCCCCCTTATAGATCGGCTTCATGAATGAGGCCTACTAACGGTAAGACTGACTTTGTTCTTATACATATATATAAGTATTAACTATTAATATTATAATAGTATAAGGGTGTATTTTAAACATTTAAAATACTTGGCGATTTAATTTATTAATTAAACTATACTCTTAATTTAATTAAACTTAAACGATGTCTTTATGGTATTATTAACTCTTTTAATTATACACTTTAATTAATTTAATGAAGTCTATAAAGTTTGAACTTTATCTTTTAAAATTATAGAGTTTGGAATTAAAGTGTATATGGGGGGTGACTTTAAGAATTCCAAAACTTGAGGACAAGTTTTGAACAATTGAAAAACTTATGGTTTCCATCACTTATGAGTTTTAAAGTGGTTTAATGGAAAAACTCTTCAAGTTCCATAACTTGTAGACAAGTTATGGAAGACTTTAAAAGCTTTTAAAAAATGTGACTCTTCATTTTTTTCATAACTTATGGAAATTTTATGAGTTATAAAATTCATAAATGTGACTTTTCAAGTAACTTGAGGACAAGTTAAAAAAACACATATTATTACCAACTTCTAGATTAATTTGGATTAAAAACAACTATCTCATAATTTTTTCTATTAATTTGAACAAACTCTTAAACATGAACATTCATAATCAACATTTTTCAAGAATCATATAAACATGTATAAAACTTGAAAATTTGATTATTATCATATATTTTGATGAGAATAAACATTACCATAGTATCACAAAACAAATTTTATGAACAAAAACACTTTGTGGTAACGATTCTAATCCAAAACATGGCAAAAAAAGACTTGAAGATATGCTGTCAGGGGGTCCAACTCGTCGAGTGCATGAACCAACTCGATGAGTAGGATGAATTTTTTCATGAACTCGTCGATTCCATAACTAGACTCGTCGAGTCTCCTATTCAGACTACAAAAAATTCAATTTTTTTCAGTTTTTTTTAGCAACTTGCATCAAGTGTAATTGAAAACAACCCATGGCTCTGATACCACTATTAGGTTTTGGTATACTACAACATCCTATGGTGCACATACAACCCTAAATACCTTGGATCTATGTTTTCACTAATTATACATGCAAATGGTTTCCAAGGTATTAATCTTACAACTAGCATGCATTTAACATAAAAATATAAAATACTAGTTAGCATGACATACCTTTTGATGGAGATTGAATTCATGGTGTATTTGGCCTTAAAGAGCTTAGCCCCAATAGTGTGGAAGCCTCAAATAGAAACACACCACACCATTGACAAAGGATAAACTTGAGAGATAACTCCATGCACACAAAAGACACCATGAACTCTAAAAAGATACAAGTGGCGATTTTTAGCAATGAAATATCTATTTATATTTGGGATTTCTAGGGTCATTGATATAACCCAAATCCATACCCATGGGTTTTATGATCCATGGTTCATGTGGCCAAACTCTTTATGTATCCATACATAAACTTGGTCCAACATGGATCATAAGTCCAACACATATAAATATAACTAATTACCATAATTAGTCCCCATAGATTTAATTAGTCTCTTTTGACCACTAAATTAATTCCAAATTAATTCTTAATCAACACTAATTAAAACATATGATTTCATATTAATATATTATAACTTATAATATATTAATAAACCATAATTAACCTTCTCTCAAAAGTCCATCCTAACAAATTGTCCTAATGATATGCAACCCAAATGGACCATGCTACTCTCCAGTTGATTACATACCAATAATAGTTATGGGCTTAGACACCTAATCCAACAAATAGACACAAACATCTCCGATAGTTGTGCCTGAAACATAGTAGCAACCTCATCAAGCATGATCTCTCAAATCCTGGCATCCAGCTCATCTACCCTCATCTCACCAACAACCTCGTGCTCTGCCGGTCCCTCCTGACCACCATCCCCTGATTCAGATCCAGTCACAAAGCGTATGGAAACCACCATACTGAAAATACACCAGTAAAACATCAGATCATTCATAAAAATAACAGGGAAGCAACTCCCAACTAAACCCTAGGGGTTGTGACTTCTTTGTTATGCGTATGCGTGCTGTGCTTTCAGTAGTATGGGCCCATACTACCTTTCACACCTACCCATATTTGTCTAAAGTATCACCACAACACCCTAAAAATATACATAAACATAGCAAGCACTCAATCCTCACTCCTAGAGGAATGCTAAATATCTCATGCTAGCCTACTAACCTTGCACAACCCTCCCATGAAACTTCCACCAATCCTGTAGCACTCGTGTATGCTAACCATACATAACGCTGGACCCTATAGACTTTCAAATACCCAATCCTACCCTAAGCCCTTCATCAAACAAGAACAAGAAACAAGTCCGAACATAACATTCTCATGCTATAAGGTCTTAATTATGTACGGTCATGATGCATACACTAAGCAACTACAGTGATGAAGTTAATTTCATATAAGGAAAAACCCTAGGCTATCAAGCATCATATAATCAGGAAATTATATCATGCAATTCTTGGATATCCCTAGATTAGTACTAGCATATTGTTCTAACATATCACAAAATCAAATAATTCGTAAGGAATTTTGGGGTCTATTTGCAAGCTCTGACTGATCGTACACGTGCATCCTTCTTTAGTATTTTGAAAACCATTTGAAAAATCATTTTAAAAACTTATCCTTAGTTTTAGACTGGAGACACATGAGTGTTTCCTCCAATTTACTAAAACCAAGGCTCTGATACAAACTTATAACATCCATTAAAATCATGCAAAATTTAAACTTTTTAAAACATTTAAAAACCGATGATTATTACAAAACTTGTTTTCAAAATAGTATAATGTCAGAGTATCCTAGAATCATAACATGAAAACATAAGGAGGTGCATGATCACGCTTTCTCCCTCTCGCGATCATTATAAGTACCTGAAACTATAATTGATAAATGTAAGCTCGGAAGCTTAGTGAGTTACCCCCAAAATACCAACAACATAAAACATCTCAATAACATATAAAGAAACAACATGTATAATGAGCCTTCAGACTGACTGGACCGCCTCGCAGGCCTTCAGCCTATCTGGACCGCTATACGAGCCTTCGGAACATCTACACTGCTACGCAGGGCCTGCAGCCTATCAGGACCGCTCGTCGGGCCTTCGGCCTGACTGGACCGCCTCGCATGGCCTTAAGTCTATCCGGACTACCCTAGGTATGTTGGCCTTCAGCACAAAGTAGGACCACCTCAACCCACCTCCAATCAAACAATCATGTGCACATAAATATCATACGCTACCATATATAATAGTCAAACCGATCTAACAGATCACTAATCACAACAACATCCTATAACCAGGATACAAACCTAACCGGTCACTAACATAGCATCATCCTATATACGAGGATACCAACCTAACGATGTCACTAATCATATCACCATCCTAAGTACCAGGATGTAAATCAATAAGCATATCATGTAATAACCCATATACAAATCCAAAAAGGGTCGACATTGGTGCCTTCGACCATGTTAGTATAATGAGGACAACTCACCTCTCAAGTAGCTCGGAATGATAGTATCAAAATCCTCCAAATATAACTCTAACAACTACACCTACATCCACTAATGATCCAATTCCATAAATTCCCAAATTACCAAAATACCCCCAAAAGTCTAAGTCGTCAAAGTCAACAGTCAAGGTCAACAATCAATGTAGACCCAACTAGTCGAGTGTAACTCACTGACTCATCGAGTCCTTCCTGAACTCAAGAAATCGTGAAGATCCTAGTTGACTTGCCAAGTTCTTAGGCAACTCGTCGAGTCCATGCATGTCCAACAGTCGTAAAAACCTTAGCTGACTCATCGAGTCATCTTGCTGACTCGCCTAGTTCATGCAGAAACCCACAATGACTAATCTTTATCGGACTCACCGATTTGACCATGCAACTCGTCGAGTCCCTTAAGTCAATTTCCCATTCAAACGATTTTAAGCTACCCTAAAGCTCCAAATCATAGATCCAACTTCCTAAGGCACAAATTCCACGTAAAGTTGCAAGCTTTACATGCATGCAAGGCCTTATAGGCTTAAATCACTAGAAACCAAGTCTAGAATGAGGTTTAGGGCATGGCGAGAGGTTCATACGAGATAAAGTTGATATCTTTATGACTTTGAGACCTGGATGAGTGCATATTTGAAGTTGCAACTTCAGATCGTGGCTAATACCAAAAATGGACCACATATATGCTAGAAATGGCCCTAAACTTAAGCATGGAGAGATCAAGCTAGAGAGAAGTCAAGGTAATGACTTGTTACCTTCAAAATGATGCCAATATGAGGTAGAGTCGGATTCATAAGCTCTTCTTTGATCCAAGATCCTTAAGCTCCTAACCTTCTTCACAAAATGCACCAAAACACTCTTTAAATCTCACAAACACATAAGACCAAGATCTGGACTGATTAGGGTTTCTTCTGGCCGTCAAGAGGTAGTAAGGGACTGGAGGTAAGGGCTTAAGGCCGTTTAAATACGGTGTAAACCGGTCTCTACATGATGAGTTAGGGCAACCAACTCTTCGAGTAGGTCCATAACCATGTACATAATGCTTTAAAACATATACCTAAGAGTCGGGATGTTACAAGAACACACAAAAATCTATTTGTGTTGCATGTATTTATATCGAACAATAAAGAGGTAAGTGCGACTTCTGAAGATGTCACTTCGTATGAGTGAAGTCATTTGTTCATGGTTTTCATTATGTTAATGTAGATATTCTTAAAAGCTATTATATACTATATTTGTTATATGAAAATGATATATGTATACGTATTTTTTTAGTTAATATATGTATTGTTTCTTGAGAAAAAAAAAAACATATGCATGTTGCATTTTTTTTTGTTTCATAGATAATCTATCTATCTTTAACCGCATTAAATCTAACTATTGTCACATAGTTAATTTATTAGTTTAAATATGTTGTTTACGTATAATATTATTGTTCTAATGTCATAACTTTTTAACGATTGATATAATATACTTAACAGAATATGGTGTAATCACATTATATATTTATGTGATTCTTATAAACAGGAATACTACAGCCTTATGTTTGTAAAGTAACTATGAAATTGTTGTATAAAATATATAATTTTGTATTATATATTTAAGTAATATGGTTGTATATGAAAAATAACATACATTTATATATAAATAAATACACACAAATGATTAGAGGCGCATAATTAATTTTTTAATAATTTGTTTGAAAGATTTTGATATAATATTTTGATTTTACATTTGATGATTACATTATTTATTTAAGTGAATATGCATAATTAAAATATTTTAATCTTATTTAGTTAAGTGACATAAGTATTAATTAAGTATAGTGACGAAAAAACCTATTTGATTTAGTCATAAATAAAATTTGGTTGGAATTTAATGACTTGTAATATAAAAATAGCATTTCAATTTAAGTAACAAAATTTTATTATATTAATGTGGCTAAAGATATAGATTTTAATTACTCTTACCAATACTAAGTTTAATAATCACAATTTATTTAATAACATAGAGCCTCGTATATTTAAGGGATAATGACTTGAAAGGGTAACGAACTTTTGATTTTTGTTACATTTAGTCACTAAACTTTTTTGTGTTATCTATTTGTCATTGAACTATTGAAACTGTTCACATTTTACCCTTATGACCGGCTGTTGCCGGTCATAAAGGTAAAATGTGAACAGTTTCAATAGTTCAATGACAACTAGATAACGAAAAAAAGTTTAGTGACTAACTATGAACAAAATCGAAAGTTCGTTTCCCTCTAAAAAGTTCAATGACTAAATGTGAACAAACATCCTCTTGTATTATGTTTTACCAAATTATTTATTTTCGTTAAATTGTAGTAATATTTGTTGATGAAGAAATCTATGAAAAAAAAAAAAAAAAAAAAAAAAAAAAAAACCCTGAAAATATATTTAAAAAAAAAAAAAAAAAAAAAAAAAAAAAAACAAAACCGAAATAAAAAACCAATGGTTTGATATTTTCCAAAATCAAAAATCAAAATTTCCAATCTGATTTTGGTTTTACAAAAAAATGAACCATTCTCACTGATGTGAATTATGACCGTTGGTTTGGCATGCGAAATTTAGGAAATCCCATGAATATGTAGTTACAACATCGTCTGAACTCGTAATTCATAGTAAGGGGTTAGAGTATCATCGCATGAATACGTAGTTACAACATCGCCTGAAATCGTAATTCATCACCTACAAGTTATGGGCCTGCTGGTGTTTCCACTGGGTTGTCTAGAATAGTGCGTGGTCACCATCTATACTCTGGTAGATTACTACATCGCCACATTGTTGGTTAAGGTTATGGCATATCCTTTCATCCTACATCACATATTCATCATCATCTATTTACCTAATTATCATCATCTTTCTATCATCACCTATCTCTCATCATTTTATTTCATCACATTGTTGGTTAAGGTTATGCTTCCTAACTTCGAACCCCAAGGTTTACTCTACTAAAGCTTCATATTCTCGGCTCTCTGGACCTAGATGGGAAAGGTAGTCGCAATTGAATGCCATAAGTGCCTTTAAATATGGCTCGGGCCCAAAGATTTAGGGTTTCTGCCGACAGTACGGACTCGTCGAGTCGCCTCACCGACTCGTCGAGTCCATTCATTAATCCGAGTCATCAGTCGTGACCTTACTCGACGAGTTGAGGCGTCAACTCGTCGAGTCTCTCTTCTTAACTCAAAAGAAAAATACTTAAATTATGATACCTGGAAATCCGGATGTTATATTTTGTTTTTTTTTTTTTTTATTTCATAGATTTCTTCATCAACAAATGTTACTACAATTAAACAAAAATAAATAAGTTTGCTAAAACATAATACAATAGGAAGTTTGTTCACATTTAGTCATTGAACTTTTTAGAGGGAAACGAACTTTCGATTTTGTTCACATTTAGTCACTAAACTTTTTTTCGTTATCTATTAGTCACTAAACTATTGAAACTGTTCACATTTTACCCTTATGACCGGTAATAGCCGGTCATAAGGGTAAAATGTGAACAGTTTCAATAGTTCAATGGCAAATAGATAACGAAAAAAAATTTAGTGACTAAATGTGACAAAAATCGAAAGTTCGTTACCCTTTCAAGTCATTATCCCTATATTTAATCTTCTATGAATAATACACATAAAATATTCGACGCACATAACTAAAATTTTGATATAGATTAAGAGGTTTTTGTATATTATTCAATCTACACATTAAATAATCTTAATACTTATAAATTTGACTAAATACGAATTGAATATTTCAAATCCCATTTAATAAATTTTTATAATTAGTTGTATAAATAAAAAGACGTATTTAGTTATAGTAGTTTGATTTCAGATAACATTTAGCTGAACTTTTAAAAGTTGTATTAAAAAATAATATATATATATATATATATATATATATATATATATATATATATATATATAGAGAGAGAGAGAGAGAGAGAGAGTTAGGTTCATTTGAGACCACTTATATTTTGTAAGACCGTGAGACGCATTTTTTTATTTTTTTTATTTTTTTTTTAATTTTTTTAGTTAATTCATGTTCCGAAAATAATATTTAAAAAAAGAATTTTTTGATTTTTCCATTTATTTTTCATTTTAAAATTATTTTTAGAATATGTACAGTGTAATATTCTATTTAAAATATTTCACGTATTTTTCAAAAAAAATAGAATTTTTTTTATTTTTTTTTTTAATTTTTTTAGTTAATTCAAGTTCCGAAAATAATATTTAAAAAAAAAATTCAGTGTAATATAATATTTAGAATATTTCACGTATTTTTCAAAAAAAACGGAATTTTTTTTTATTTTTTTTATATTTTTTTTAGTTAATTCAAGTTCCGAGAATAATATTTAAAAAAAGAATTTTTGGATTTTCCCATTTATTTTGCATTTTAAAATTATTTTTAGATTTGGTCTCACGGTCTCACAAAATTAGAATGGTCTCAAATGAACCTGAACCTATATATATATATATATATATATATATATATATATATATATATATATATATATATATATATATATATATATATATATATATATATATATATATATATATATTATGAAAACGTTTCAATTCTACTAACAATTTTGTGGCTTTCAACATTGAAATGACATAAGATAAGATAATTGAACTTAATATTCTTTTATATCATAAATTTTTTGTAACATCCAATCATGTCAGTCTAAAACTTTTTAAATCATTAAAAAATCTACAATTATTACAAATTTATTTTCGAAATGGTTTCATATCAGAGTATCCCATAATCAAATCATAAAAATATAAGGAGGTGCATGATCACACCTTCACCTTGCCGCAATCATCAGAAGTACCTAAAACATAATCAACAACTGTAAGTCCGAAGCTTAGTGAGTTCCCCCAAAATACCAACGTCATACAAACCATAATTGTATCACATAAACAAACAACATGCATAATGAGCCATCAGCCTAACTGGACCGCCTCGCAGGCCCGTCAATCTATTTGGACTGCTCTCCGAGTCACCGACATGTTTGGACCACCTCTCAGGGCCTTCAGCCTTTCTGGACCGCTCGTCGGGCATTCAGCCTGACTAGTATAACCTATTAGGGTCTACAGTCTATTTGATCCACCTGGTATGTTGGACTTCTGCACAAAGCAGCTCCGCCTCAACTTAAACCCAATCAAACAGTCATGTGCACATAAATATCATATTATAATATATATATATATATATATATATATATATATATATATATATATATATATATATATATATATCAGTCAAACCGATCTAACAGATCACTAATCACAACAACCTCCTATAACTAGGATATCGACCTAACCGGTCACTAACGTAGCATTATCCTATATACTAGGATACCGACCCACCAAGTCACTGACCATATCACCATCTTAACAACCAGGATGCAAATCAATAAGCATCACATGCAATAAACCTAGATACAAATCCAAAAAGGGACGACATTGGTGCCTTCGACCTTGTTAATCTAGTGAGGACAACTAACCTCACAAATAGCTCTAGATGGTAATGTCAAACTCCCCAAATACAACTCCAAACTCAATCACCTATATCAACCAATGATCCACTTTCATAAACTCCCAAATTTCTAAAATATCCCTAGAAGTCAAACTAGTCAACCCTTGGTCAAAGTCAGAGTCAAAGGTTGGGGTTGACCGTCCATGTTGAGCCAACTCGCCGAGTGTAGTCCACTAACTCATCTAATTCATCCAAAACTCAAGAAATCGTGAAGAGCCTAGTTGACTCACCGAGTTTCCAGAAAACTTGTCGAGTCTATGCGGTGTCCAAATATCAGGAAAACCCTAACTAAGTCATCAAGTCAACTCTATGACTCGCCGAGTCCATGCAGAAACCAAAATCGGCAAATAATTATCTAACTCATCGAGGTGACCATGCACCTCATCGAGTCCCTTCAATCCATTTCTCTTTTAGACGTTTTAAGCTACCCCAAAGCTCCAAATTGTATATCTAGCTTCCTAAGGCATAGTTATCACGTAAAATTGAAAACTTTACGTGCATGCCAGTTCTTAAAGGCCAAAACCATCCAAAGAAGAAGTTCTAGGTAAGGAGAAGTCCATTACTTGCTAAAGACTTGAACTTTATGATTATAAGGGGCTAGAGGAGTCAAGATCTAAAGTTACAACTTCAGATCATGCCCAAATCCAGAAATAACTCCAAATCAAACTACAAATAGCGCAAAACCTTTGCATGAAGAGATCTAACTAGAAAGAAGCCAAGGTAACAACTTGTTAGATTCAAGATGGCTCTAACATGAAGTAGAATCTGATAAACAAGCTTATCCTTGCTCTAAGCTCCTTAGACTTCTAGCTTTCTTCGCAAACTCCACCTTCCAAGCTTCTTAACACACAAAAATGGGGAGTAGGTGTGATTAGGGTTTTCTGAGCTCAAGGGGAATGGTAATGGAGGCGGAGGGAGGCTAATGACCATTTAAATAGGATGTAAAACCCTATAAATTAGGGTTTTCTCATTCAGCTCCTACTCGTTGAGTTGGGGTCCTCCAACTCATTGATTCGACCTCATAAATTACGCAGGCTGACTAATATCTACACGACAAGTTGGGGCCTCCAACTCGTCAAGTAGGCTTCTTTATTTGCATGAAATCCCTAAAATCTCATTCTTGGAAATCGGGGTGTTACATTTTCAATATAAAAAGTTAGGTATATTGAAATATTGTTGAAAGTATTTCATTTTTTTCTTATGATCTGATTTTTTTAATGATAAAATTTTTTCATTTTTATTTCTCAATAGTTTATTTAAATCAGAGTATAATTCAATTATGTTGAATAAATGTTGTCGATGTCTGTGTATTGTCAAACCTTGTTCTTCCCACGGTTCGAAGAAGTACCTAAAACATTTGAAATAAGATGGGTAAGCATTAGGCATAGTGTGTTCTTAAAAATATCATATATCACAATACATATACATACATACAAATAATGGCTCACGACCTTTCCTCGATTCACCAATTGGCTCACGTCCTTTCACCGATCCACCAACAATATATGTATTTAGACTTACGACCTACTTTCCACTTTGTTGCTAACACGGGTTTCTGTGTGTGACAACCATATTTTTTCCGTCATAAAATACATTTTTATTAATGCTTATTTTAAAACGGAGTATATCTATAAATGCAAAATTTGTCCGATAAAAATAATTTCCAGACAAATGTTTTTCATTGATTATTAAAAACTTTTGGATATCATAACTGATACAAGAAACATAAGCATAAACATAAGGATTAATGGCTTTACAAAAGCTAATGGGATACATTTCCTTTAATCTCTCATCAAATACAAACATCAAATGCTTTCGTATTGATACATGTGATACAAAGAAAATTAGTGGGCAAGGATGGGAAAACTAGTTAGTACATAGAGTTTTCAACCCACAATAATATAGTTAATATGTTTAATTATCGAACAGTTAAATCGATTACCCATCCCCATTTTCTTCTATTTTTATTATTAAGGATCTACCCTAAGGATCATCAAAATCATTATATCAGTAGGTTTTATTTTATAATCATTCCTAAGGATCATCAAAATCATCATTGTTAACAGTATTGTTCCATGGATTTATCTGTAACACCTATCAATAGGTTTTATTTTATATTCATTCCTAAGGATCATCAAAATCATCATTGCTGGCAGTACCATTTTAGGGATTTCTCTGCAATACTTGTCAAGAGGAAGTAGATTACATCAAACGGACACATAGTCCATCACCTGCATTCCATGGGATTGTCATCAACAATATGGTGATCATCATCTATACTCTATTAGATGATAACATCGCTTTGTACAGTAGTACTTGCAGGTTAAGCCCTATTATTATTGTTTTCATCTCTCATTATCCATCTACCTCATTATTCTATCATCCGTTATTATCCATCACTATCTAATATATTTATAGATATGAAAATACATATATGGTAAATCATATAAAAATCATCTTACATTATTTCATTAACACAAAACATTTTTTCACATAACCACATATAACAATTAATTATCTAAATACTTCATATTTATGTGTAATATGAAAATAACTATGCACTAACTTGTTAAAAGCGGAATATTGGTGAATTCGACAACACTTCACCTAACACCTTGGCATTCCCTCTTGGTATGACCTAGTTATGAATGTCACTAAGTCTTAGAGTAATATTCATGATAACTAATGATAGTCAATGTTCCTCACTAATCTACATGTCTACATCAAGCGATATCAAGTAAGGAACAACTAGGTACGATCATATCGGAGGTAGTGTCTATTTGGTATACAAAGTATACTAGTTGGGAATTTCGTTTTAAAAACTTAAGTAAATCCAACCTATACATCACTCCCGTAAGTAGATCAATTAGTATAATGACTTGGAATAACTGATAAATATTATTTATAGGTTCAGAATAACGACTACGAAGATAAAAATAAGATACACTGAAATCGACATTAGTGTAGCTTAACTTACATAGAATTTCATAGAAAAATACTAGAAATTGTACTAGCAGAACTCCGACAAGATAGTTTCTAATTATGACGCTCTTAGATACTAATGAGTCTACCAAAAATATTCTCTTTACTAGAGAATTTTGATATTTTTTAGAAGGAATCCAGAGAGAATGGTTCTCAAAGTGTGAGGAAGAAAATGAGGTGTGGCCTCTTATTTATTGCCATATTTTGCTATGCGTCGTGCATCTCGAGGTACGTGTCATGTACTTGCTACTCCTCCAGATTAGTGCCATGTGTCAGCACATGATTCGTCTGCGTCCCCCTTGTAGAAAAACTTTGGAAAACCGTGTCTTCTTCACACGAGCTCTGTTTTCAATGTTCTTTATATAAAAATTATAAATCTCTCATACGATATCCGTTCTCGAGTTTCTTTATATCTAATGATAGCTACCGACGAGATCTTCAACTCTTTTTTATATTATTCTTAATAACAATGAATCGTTCTTAATTTCGGTTTTTGTGTTATATATTGTTATGCTGTAATACTTGAAGAAATCATAACTTCCTTATATGAAGTAAGATTTGGGCGTTCCTTACATGCACACTATCATTTTTACGATTCCTATGACTTTCGTTTAGATTATTTATCATAAATAATCTTTAATAAGTATATTTGTTTATCATCGTGACGAATAATTATCCTAATATTATTTAATTGTCTAGCCCTATTCTGCATGCGTTATAATAATCTCCCAATTAAGATGATTATGTCCTCGAATCATCATCAAAATGGGGCTCGTATAATGACTATCATGCTACCTTTTCATCAGTTGTAATAATCGTAACTCTTATGTCTTTTAAAATAAGTTTCTAACTTTTGGACTTCTCGAATGTTGTTGGTGATCAATCTTTCACTTGATCTTCATCCTAAATTCATTCTTCATCAAAGACTCTTGATACTTATCGGACATACTTAACTTATTATAAGGTTTTTTAATTTGAATACCTAATAGAACGAATGGTCATATTCTAATAAATTAGGTCTATATGAGTTAGACTCTAGCCCAAAAGATACCTTACTTTAAGTTCTAATGTGGTATGACCACATCTTAGCAGGCAGAATCTCTAGTTCAGTCTTCTTAGTTTTAAGTGATGAATGTAATACCTCTATCGGTCGCTATGATCACATTTTTTCCTTTATGATATGTGCATAATTAGTTAATTATTTAGCATACATTTTTGTTCATTTTTAACTAATTATGTGTATAATGTGGACAAAAGGTACTTAATAATGTTTAAATTTTGTTTTCAATCCAAAAGACATGCTTGGGAGTGAAAGGGAACTAGGGGAAGCAATTAGAGACCAAAGAATGAAGAATGAGGGACAAAAGCCTTCCTACTCGGCGAGTACATTAGAATATTCCAGATGATAAGTCAAGACTCGTGGTATAAGACGGATAACTAGCATCTACTCGGCGAGTTGGGTATGCTACTCGCCGAGTACACCCTGTTTTGTGATAATTATAAATACCAAACCATTATCCGATTGGAAAAGACTTTTGGCAACTTTGAGAGCTAAACCTGCGAAAAAAGAACCCTTGGAGGAGCTAAGGAACCCTAACCCTCAATCCTTTGAAGAATCAAGGCAATTAGGTTAATCATTCCACTTAGCATTAGGAATTAAGTATGTTTAGCTTAGCTAAATCTGCTTTCAAGTTTGTTTTTATTATAACTATGAACTAAATTCGTTTTGTTTCTGTTGGGGAAGACTAATTTACTCATATGGTTTAGAATATACTTTTTGATTGATTGTTATTTGGTGATTTTATTAAATTAAGTTTGTTAAAGAACCTTATGCATTAATGACAACTATTTTCTGTTAATTGGAAGGTAATTAAGTTGCATGAACATCTCTTAATTATTAACCTCATATGTTATGTGAACACTTTATCATATGCTTAAGAATAATGAATATGAAATTAAGATTAATTAGAGAATGGGTAAATTAATGTGTGAGCTTGTTTGAGAAACCAACAAACAAGAGGTTAACTGAAACACCAACTTGATTAACCAATTACAAATCTTATTTAATCCAAACTATTGAACTAGGGAATTAATTAGTTTAAAAAATTGGCCACCGCTTGAATTGATTAATTGTCTAAGGGTTAAGAGTAATGAACATGAACCTAACCACTATAGTTGGTAACCAATAATAATTAATTTATCATTTAAATAACCATAGGAGTGAATTATTTGAACATAAACAGAAACCCTTTAATAAATTTGGTGAATTTGTCATTTGCTTTAATTGTTTAGTTAGTTAATTGTTTAAGTGCTATGTTTAAGCTTCTAGTCTTGTAAAAACTAGAGAAAAAACCCTTTACTTTTATTACTTGTGTAGTTAAAATTATTTATTAGATTAATTTCCGTTCCCTGAGTTCGACACCCTACTTATCCAACTATACCACTAAAAGATAGGTTCACTGCCTTTGTGTGCTTAATTTATTAACACACATCAAGTTTTTGGCGCCGTTGTCGGGGAACGGTTCTAAATAATTCATCTAATTTCTAATTTTTTCGATCCTTTATGTGAGTTTACTGGCACAAAGTTAATTTATTGCAGTTTAATAACCAGTAGTTAGGTTTTATTATCTAAATTAGTTTTTATTTTAAGTTTAGAATTCTTTCAAATTACACTGCTAATCGTCGAGTGCATTCGCACTTACTCGGCGAGTATAGTAGACTTTATCTTTTATTTTTCGTTTTTTTAGTTACATTTTTTGTTCTTTTTACGTTTTTATCTATTTTATTTCAGGACTTTCATGACCAGAGGATCAAACACCCCGCTGGTACCCCCGTTTGAAGATCCCGAATATGCATTGAGAAGGAACTGAGGAAAGGACATGGAAAGCTCGAATACACCTAAGAAGTCACCTTTGTCTAATTTAAAGACTGTTTTTGGGAAGAAGAAGAGTAGAAAATCAGGAGCATCCAGTGCATCTTTAGCAAGAAAAGACCCGATCAAGGAAGACACCTAGTGCGACACTGAGGAAGAAGAAAAGCCCACATACAGGCACGACTCCAATTCCGACGACGAGTTAGCTCATACCATGGCTAACATTGATAAAATCCCCATGGGAGAATGGAAGAAGAGGATCTGCGATGACACCAACCTGGGACTTGTGCAACCCGCAATTCCCGCTACTACTACTTTCGAGCTAATGGGCCACATACTCACCCAGCTCAACGAAATTCCTTTCTATGGAAAAGACCACGAGGATGCCTACAAGCATTTGGATGAAGTCAATCATGTAGCCAATTACTTCAATGTTCCAAACGTTCCTCGCAAGATTCAGCTACTTCGCATGCTTCCAGTGACATTCAAAGGTGCTGCAAAAGACTGGATCAAATTACTTCCCCCCGGATTAGTCACCACTTGGGCCAAGATGAAACAAGAATTCATTGATCACTTTTGCCCACCTTCCAAGATAGCTAAACTGAAGAAAGCAATTGCTAACTTTGAACAACAAGCTGGAGAGTCACTATATGAAGCTTGGGAGAGGTACAAGAGCTTACTAAGAAACTGCCCACACCATGACCTTAATAGCCAGCAAGAAGTCTCCATTTTCTATGATGGAGTCAATGTCACAACCAGGAAATTACTTGACTCTCAAGGCCCTCGTACAAAGAAGCCACCCCCGGTGATCAAGGAATTGATGGAAGAATTCTCTAAGCACACTAGAGAATACCACAACCCAAGAAATGATGTTACTAGGGGAGCCGCATATGCAGCTACTAAAGACTTGTCCACGGTCATGGCTATGCTGAAAACCATGGATAAGAGGATGGATAAAATGGATCAAATGATCCATGCTATTCGGGTGGGTTCTGAAAATTGTAATGGACCTCGTCTTAGTAGAGACTGCGACTTGGATGAGAATGGCAACAAAAAGGTGCAAGTATGTTACTCAAGCGGGGGCCGATATGATGAAGATTGGCGAAAACCAAAGAAAGAGTGGCTCCCGTATGAAGAGTACAAGAAGGCTAAGGAGGAGAAGTACAAGCAGAAAGGAAGAGGTTTTTACCAAAAGGAGGAGCTAGCACAAGAAAGAAAACCAAGTTTGGAAGAGATGCTTACCAAATTTGTAGTTGCTTCAGAAAAGAGACATAGCAATCATGATGCTGCCATTCAAGAAACAAGAACTATCCTTAGAAACCAGCAAGCATCCATTCACAACATAGAAACACAGTTGGGGCAACTTGCTCAACAAATAAACCAAAGATCACCGGGAAAACTCCCTAGTAAAACCGAAAATAACCCGCGAGGCGCGCACATAAATATAGTTACAACAAGAAGTGGGAAAATAATCACTCCTCTGGCCCCTATTCAGAAAGAAGCACCCAAAGAATCGTAGAAGGAGGAGGTAGAAAATAAAAATCTTCAATCTGACAGCTCTACTCGCCGAGTACAAAATATGGACTCGGCGAGTCCACTGCCAAATCAGAATGAACAAGTCCCTAAAGATCTTTATCAGCCTCCAATGTCATACCCAGCCCAAGCTAAGAAGGAGAAGCAAGAAGAGGAGTACCAGAAGTTTCTAGATCATATCAAGGCTCTTCAAATCAACATACCCTTCATTGAAGTTGTCATCCAAATGCCCGAATATGCTATGTTCTTTATGGAACTTCTCACTAATCGAAGGAAGATGGAAGAGGTGAAGAAGGTAGTCCTCAATGAAAACTGCTCAGCTGCTATGCTAAATAAGCTACCAAAGAAGAAGGGTGACCCGGGGAGCTTAACTTTACCATGCCAGTTTGGCAACTTGGCTACTTTTCATGCCTTAGCCGATTCGGGAGCAAGTGCGAACCTAATGCCATATTCATTCTTCAAGAAACTGGATCTCCCAGAACCAAGTCCAATTCGCATGGCGATTCACTTAGCAAACAATACAGTCACTTTCCCAAGAGACATATGTGAAGACTTACAAGTCAAGGTGGAAAAATTCGTCTTTCCCGCTGATTTTATAATTCTAGATATGGAGGCGGATCCTCAAGTCCCGATCATCCTCGGAAGACCCTTCCTCAACACTACGAGTGATATAGTAGACATGAGGGTTTCAAAGCATACTTTGCGGGTAAGTGATGATTCTATAACTTTTGGGGTTGATCAAGCCATGAATTATGCAAGGAATAGTGACGACACGGGATTCTCAATTAATATGCTAGATGAACTATTGGAGGAATGCATAAGTGAAGATTCTAGCAAGTCCACAAATTTTGATGAAGAATTTGATGCAGAAAAAGACTTAATGGAGATCGAAAGGCTGCTGGAAGAAGCTGAGTTTGAAGAATTGGTCAAGCAATCTGAAAGCCCTACTCGCCGAGTAGGGCCGATCTACTTGCCAAGTTCCTCCTTAGAAAACGAAGAATTCGTAAATGCAGCCACAAAAATCGCAGAGTACCTTACCTGCACTCGACGAGTACAACAGTCAGAACCAAAAATCTGAGCTCAAAAAGTTACCAGAACATTTGGAGTATGTTTTCCTTGAAGAAGGAAACCAAAAGCCAGTAATCATAGCCTCTGACCTGTCCAAATCTGAAAAGGAGGAGCTAGTGCAAGTTTTGAAGAAGCGAAAGCGGGCCATAGCATGGAGCATCGCCGACATCAAGGGAATAAGCCTATCTTATTGCTCTCACAAGATCAATCTGGAAGAAGGAGCAAAGCTGGTTGTATAGAACCAAAGAAGATTAAACCCAAATATGCAAGAAGTGGTTAAACTCTTAGATGCAGGAATTATCTATTCCATTTCTGACAGTCCGTGGGTGAGTCCGGTCCAAGTGGCACCCAAGAAAGGAGGGATGATGGTCATAACCAAATAAAAGAATGAGCTAATTCTAACACGAACGGTAACCGGTTAAAGAGTGTGCATCAATTATCAAAAGCTAAATGATGCCACACGTAAAGACCATTTTCCATTACCTTTTATTAATCAAATGTTACAAAGATTATCGGGACATAGTTACTATTGCTTTCTAGACGGATTCTCGGGTTATTTCCAAATACCCATAGACCCAATGGACCAAGAAAACACCACATTTACTTGCCCAAGTGGGACTTTTGCTTATAGATGCATGCCCTTTGGGCTATGCAATGCACCCGTGACTTTTCAAAGGTGTATGACAGCCATATTCCGCGATATGGTGGAAAAATTCATGGAAGTTTTTATGGATGATTTTTCTGTTTTTGGATCTTCCTTCTATGATTGTCTCACAAATCTTGACTTAAGGCTTGCTAGGTGTGAAAAAACCGACTTGGTCCTCAACTCAGAGAAATGTCACTTTATGGTTAAGGAGGGTATAATGTCAGGCCACAAGGTTTCAAAAATGGGAATTGAAGTGGATCAGGCAAAGATTGACACCATTGCCAAATTACCCCCACCAACTAATGTGAAGGGCATTAGAAGTTTTCTAGGACACGTGGGTTTTTACCGGTGTTTCATAAAATATTTTTCTAAAATAACTAGACCTCTAACACAATTACTATTAAAAGATGCACCATTTAATTTTACTAAAGAGTGTTTAGAGGCATTTGAATTTTTTAAAGGAAACATTAACTAATGCTTCGATCATTGTTGCACCAAATTGGAATTTACCCTTTGAAATTATGTGTGATGTTAGTGACTTTGCATTAGGAGTTGTCCTTGGTCAGAGGGTTCATAAGCAATTTCGACCCATATATTATGCTAGCAAGACTCTAAATCCAACCCAAGAAAATTACACCACCACGAAAAAAGAATTATTAGCTGTGGTGTATGCTTTTGATAAATTTCGTCCTTATTTAGTTTGATCTAAAACAATCGTTTTTACTGACCACTCTGCTATCAAGTATTTATTTGCCAAACAAGATGCCAAGCCAAGACTAATACGATGGGTGGTACTTCTTCAAGAGTTTGATATAGAGATACGAGACAAAAAGGGAATGGAGAATGCAGCAGCTGACCACTTGTCAAGGCTTGAAAACCCGCGATTGCACGAAGATAGAGTTGGAGATGATTTTCTGGATGAGTATATCATGGTGACCGTGGGAGAAGAACCATGGTTTGAAAATATAGTTAATTACTTAGCTAGCAATTACATCCCAAAAGATCTCACAAGTCAACAAAAGAACAAATTCTTTTCCGAGATAAAATATTACTTTTGGGATGAACTGTATCTTTTCCGAAGTTGCGCGGATGGAATCATACGAAGATGCGTGTTCGGGAATGAAAGCCGGAAATATTAGAGCAGTGTCATAGCGGGCCCACGGGTGTACATCATGGAGAACATTACACTACAAAGAAGTTTTTTGACATTGGGTTTTACTGGCCCACGATTTTTAAAGATGCAGCACGATTTTTCAAAGAGTGTGATTATTGTCAAAGAGTGGGAAACATTTCATCCCGAAATGAAATGCCACAACATAGCATCCAAGTGTGCGAAGTATTTGATGTGTGGGGGATCGACTTCATGGGATCATTTCCCATGTCTAAAGGTAACAAATACATATTGGTGGCGGTGGATTATGTATCCAAATGGGCGGAGGCACAAGCGTTACCAACTAATGACGGTCGGGTAGTGGTGCGGTTTTTAAAGAAGTTATTTTCACGATTTGGAGTCGCGAAGGCTCTTATAAGTGACTGAGGCATTCATTTTGCCAATGATCAACTAGAGAAGGTGCTAAGGAAATATGGGGTAACCCATAAATTTTCTACATCCTACCATCCACAAACTAGTGGACAAACCGAAGTGACGAATCTAGCCTTAAAGCGAACCTTGGAGAAATCGGTGGGGAGAAATCGCAAAGAATGGTAAGATAAGCTAGAAAATGCACTTTGGGCCTTTCGTACAGCTTTCAAAACGCCTATTGGTACTACACCATATAGGTTAGTTTATGGAAAGCCATGTCATTTGCCGGTGGAGATAGAGCACAAAGCTTTTTGGGCTTTAAAGATGTGCAACTTCAACATGGAGGAGCTCAAGAGCAACCGGTGAATGCAAATGAATGCTCTTGAGGAACTTAGAAATGAAGCATATTCTAGTTCTTTGATCTATAAAAATAAGACCAAGATGAGGCATGACAAGAGGATAAAAGAAAATAAAGAATTTCATGAAGGCCAAAAGGTGTTGCTCTTTAATTCACAGCTAAAGCTTTTCTCGGGAAAACTCAAGTTAAGATGGGATGGTCCTTTTCTGGTGAAGACATTGTTTCCACATGGTGCTATAGAGCTATTGTCAAGAGATGGAACACCTTTCAAAGTCAATGGACATAGGGTCAAAAAGTATGAAGAAGGAGTCCCCAAGAATGAAGGCATGGAAAAGTTGGTGTTGCTGGAAGGGATTGCAACCACGTAGAAGGGGAGGAATCCAGCTAATGACTCCTTAAAAAGAAGCCCTTCTCGGGAGGCAACCCGAGTTTCAAGTTTGCATTTTCTTTCCTTTACTTTATTTTTATTATTTTAGGATCTTTTTCATTCGTCTTCTTCTAAGAATATAATTGCTTGAGGGCAAGCAATGCCTAGAGTGTGGGGTGGATGGTTAAAAATGAGAAAAAACATTAATGTTTTTTCAAAACATCCAAAATTTTGCAAACTGCAAGGTTTACTCGCCGAGTAGGCATGTATACTCGGCACGTATACTCGGCGAGTAGCCAACTTACACAGATGGTTTGTAATCTGTAAAATAAGGGTTTTCACCCATTTACCCCATACACTCGTCGTGCACAGCCTCCTTCAAGCATTCTCTGTGATTTCTTCGATTTTCTGCTTAATCTTCGTCTTTGAAAGGAAAAGTTATGATCTTTACACTTAAAACTCATCAAAGGTTCAAGCTTTGTCATTGATTTGCCCCTATTTTGCTTAAATTTGGATTTGGGGGTTTCCTCAAATTCTAGGGTCTAATTTTGCCATGAATTAGGTAATGTTAGGAGAAATTTCTTTTGGATTTATGGTTATTTGACTTAATACACCAAACCCCTGTGAAAAATTGGGAGCTTTGGACAGCCTATATTGGATTGTCAGCATCTATGTCCCAAAGTTCATCCTACTCGCCGAGTAGGACATGAACTCGGCGAGTAGGAGTCTATGCAGTTTTGTTTATTTGATTTTAATTGTTGAGTGTTGTTTGTCTGTGTTTTCTTTATGTTGTTATACAGATACCATGTTCAGAAGAGGGCAATCTTCAAGAAGGGGAAGCCAAGGTGACATCCCGTGGTTCTCATTTCGAAAAATCACATCCAAATCATCTCAAGATCGAGCCAAAAACAAATTAGAGGCATTGAAACAGAAGGAGATTCATTTCCCCAATGCAGTGGACTGGGATTGGTTGGGAAAAGTTGGTTTGGAAGAGGAGTTGACACCATATTTGGTGAAGGAATGCAACTTTGGGGATACCACCATCATATGTGATGGTTGGTTACAATTATTCAAGATACAAGAACTGGTTTATGCTGAATTGTGTTGGGAGTTTTTTGCTACCATCTCATTCCGAGGTGGTAGTGAGTAATACAATCCCAACATAATTTCCTTTTCTCTTGGTGGGGAGCTGCGATAATACAACATAACTGAATTTTCCTGGAGGCTGGGGATTTATGATCAAAGCACTATGCTGACTGAGGATTTTGAAGCCTTTCTAGAGAATTGCCACAACGATCTTCCTGTGGCAGTGGTTGCCTCTACCTGGTGGAATAGTATTTCCAACCGGGTGTATATTCCTTCTACCGCTCAAGAGGGTCACATTCGCTCGCCGATCCATCATCTTATTCACCGCTTCGTGGCCAGCACGATCAACATGCGGAAGGATTGGGACAAGGGTCCAACCCTTGATATCTTCTATCTTTTGAGTATTATTACTCCCGATGCTTTCTGCAATCTCCCCTATTGCATCGCTAAGTTTCTTGCTGAAGGGGTGGTTAAGGAAAAGGTGAACTCCAAGATTAATGGAGGAATGTTTGTGACAAGGCTTGCCAGGTCGTTTGGGGTCTTAGATTTGCAAGAAGCAAGGGCACTCACAATCATTTATCCTCCTCCGTTCAACACTGCATTATATAGGAGCTCACGGATCATGGAGAAGTTTGGTGATTCCTTTTCCATTCCACGTAAGGATGAGTCGGCAATCCCCGAGGAGCAGGGAAGGCGGGTAAGGCAACGTAGCGAGCGGGTACGAGAAGACCCACCAGTTATCCCAGTGGAGGAAGAGAATGATGGGTGGAATCAAGTGGAGTATCAGTGCTATTTGGATGATATTGGACGAGGGGTTAATTATAACAATCAATCATTTGAATACCTCTTCAAGCAAATGAACATCGCGCCGAGACCTGGTCCGGGATACCCCTACATCATGAGTTGGGAAGAAAGAATGATGAGGGGTAATGAAGGAGGAGGAAGCGGAGCTGGAGGAGCCGATATGGAGGAAGAAGATTGAGGACTTTATTTTTATGTTTTGTGTTTTTATTGTGTTTTGTTTTGAACAATTGTTAAACTCGGATGATTTTTTTTTAGGATTTTTATTGCTTTCACTTTTAGTTGCTTATTTTTCAGGGATGGAAGGTTAGAAAGCATAATAAAGTGTTAAGGGTCAAGTAAGGAATGAGAGATGTTCAAGAGAAAGTACAAAGTCTTGTCCTTAGGATTAAGTCCATTAGAGTCGAGAGTAATGGAGGGTGTTACTGCTGAAGGGTTTAGAGAAAGGGTCAGTGAAATTTGCAATTTCAAAACCTGAGTCAAAAGGAACACGAGCTGGATCAGTTTTGGCAATACAACGCCTACTCGCCGAGTGCCCAAATTCTACTCGATGAGTACATGGGGTATTATACGTAATAGTTTCAAGTTAAGAGCTACTCACCGAGTACACGGCACTACTCGCCGAGTAGACTAGCAACTTTTGAGTTCCAGAGCTGTTTTGAGCACTTTTACTGCAGCATTTGTCCATTTCTCGTGAAGAGTTGTTATTGGGGATTTTATAAGAAGCTTGTTCCTTGATATTTCCGAGCTATCAACCACATGAGACGCATGACACCCGAGACATGGATGAGCTGTTCCCATGGCTAAAGTCAATTGAAGATGGAGCTGAAGAAAAGAGTTATCAACCTATCGACTGCTCCCCAGAGGAGTTTGTTCTACTTCTCTCTAGAGTTTGCATTTTTATTTTTTTGCATGATATGCAATGAGCCCATTGCATAAAATAAGTGTGGGGTAGGGGGTTGGTCACATATTAGAAAATTTAGAATCTTAATTTAGGCTAATTTTAAAAAAATTTGTTGCATACCAAAAATATTACTTAGGAATTAATTTAGAAAATTTTGGTATAAGCAATTAGGGTTCCATGTTAGAATTGTGTTGATAATTGCATGAAAACCCAAATGTTTAGTTAAGCCTATATACGTTCTAGTGCATTTGTGGCTTCCTTATTCTAGTGAAATCATGAGACAAAAACACGACCTCGCTCAGCCAGAGGGATGCAATATGTTTAGCATCATGTACCAGAAATGTATCCAGGAAAATTATTATCGTTAACCAATAAAGGTTGAAGTTGAGCACCCCTGCTTAAGCATGTAGAGATTTGAGTGAAAAAAGTGAGGTACATGTAAAAAAAAGAGAGGAAATTACAAGAAAAGTTGAAGAATTTTTGGAGCATCAAAGTCAAATATCAAATATGAAGATAAAAATTCCAAAGAAATTCAAAAAGTGAAGATACCAAAAACCAAACAACAAAGTGGTGAATTCAAAGAGATCAAAGATCAGATGTCAAAGAAATAGAGAATTCCAAAGACCTCCATAGTGGTATCATAAATTGAAATTATCTAGATTATGTATGCTTGGGTTTCTCAACCAAAAATACCTTAAGGTTAAGAGGTTTTCTGAGGATGGATTCGGAGGGATGCATAAAATGAGCATAGTTCGGGGTGAGTGGGCGAACATTTATGAGGATTGTGAGTCTTTGGATTATGGGGGTATTTATGACAATTTTAGACACAAATGCATGCGTTGCGGTCTTGGCATAATGGCTGGGTTAGATTGGAGTTGTCATATGTGGTTCTAATATGTTGAAATTCAGTTTTGCTTGGGGGCAAGCAAAAGTCAAGTGTGGGGTATTTTGATATGTGCATAGTTAGTTAGTTATTTTGCATACATTTTTATTCTTTTTTAACTAATTATGTGTATAATGTGGACAAAAGGTACTTAATAATGTTTAAATTTTGTTTTCAGTCCAAAAGACATGCTTGGGAGTGAAAAGGAACAAGGGGAAGCAATTACAGACCAAAGAATAAAGAATGAGGGACAAAAGCCTTCCTACTCGGTGAGTTCTCGAGGCTACCCGACGAATACATTAGAATATTCCAAAAGATAAGTCAAGACTCGTGGTATAAGACGGATAACTAGCATCTACTCGGCGAGTTGGGTCTGCTACTCGCCGAGTACACCCTGTTTTGTGATAATTATAAATACCAAACCATTATCCGATTGGAAAAGACTTTTGGCGATTTTAAGAGCTAAACCTGCGAAAAAAGAACCCTTCAAAGAGGTAAGGAACCCTAACCTTCAATCCTTTGAAGAATCAAGGAAATTAGGTTAATCATTCCACTTACCTTTAGGAATTAAGTATGTTTAGCTTAGCTAAATCTGCTTTCGAGTTTGTTTTTATTATAACTATGAGCTAAATTCGTTTTGTTTATGTTGGGGAAGACTAATTTACTCCTATGGTTTAGAATATACTCTTTGATTGATTGTTATTTGGTGATTTTATTAAATTAAGTTTGTTAAAGAACCTTATGCATTAATGACAACTATTTTCTGTTAATTGGAAGGTAATTAAGTTGCATGAACATCTCTTAATTATTAACCTCATATGTTATGTGAACGCTTTAACATATGCTTAAGAATAATGAATATGAAATTAAGATTAATTAGAGAATGGGTAAATTAATGTGTGAGCTTGTTTGAGAAACCAACAAACAAGAGGTTAACTGAAACACCAACTTGATTAACCAATTACAAATCTTATTTAATCCAAACAATTGAACTAAGGAATTAATTAGTTTAAAAAATTGGCCACCGCTTGAATTGATTAATTGTCTAAGGGTTAAGAGTAATGAACATGAACCTAACCACTATAGTTGGTAACCAATAATAATTACTTTATCATTTAAATAACCATAGGAGTGAATTATTTGAACATAAACAGAAACCCTTTAATAAATTTGGTGAATTTGTCATTTGCTTTAATTGTTTAGTTAGTTAATTGTTTAAGTGCTATGTTTAAGCTTCTAGTCTTGTAAAACTAGAGAAAAAACCCTTTACTTTTATTACTTGTTTAGTTAAAGTTAGTTATTAGATTAATTTCCATTCCCTGAGTTCGACACCCTACTTATCCAACTATACCACTAAAAGACAGGTTCACTGCCTTTGTGTGCTTAATTTAGTTTAACACACATCACTCTACAATATTTTAAATAAATTCATACACTACATCGAACATGGTTCTCTGAACCAAGTAATTTACTTCATAGTTTTTTTCTTAGTCGGTCTCAATTGCATATGACCACTAAGGTTGAAATAACATTCATTTTCTTAGTGAGTACCAAAACAAAGGTAATGACAAAAATGAACAAAAAAATTCCATTATCTATGCGTTATTAACATTTTAAATCTTCCAGATCCAAGTGCAAGTCTTGTGCTTTCGATAGTTAAGCCTCTGATAGTTTTCACACCAACTCAAACTTGTCCCAAGACCTGCATTGCAGTTCTCCAAGTCATCACACAAGAAAGTTATATATTGTAATTTAACTCATCGATTAGTGTAACATAATTAGGGATTATATTACTTCTTGAAACTGATTACAATACTTCATGCCTTTTGCATCAGGCTACATCACATAATACTATTTAATGGGACGACTATTTTCTATCTCAAACATGTTGGATAACTAGGTTCTTTTTATTAGTTTCTTGAAGCTACATTTACTTCCTCATTTACTGTCCGGAGAGTTATATGAGATGCTTGTGCGAATTCTTAATTTCTTGGGAAGTTACTCCTGCAATGTACTACTTCTTTACACTTGTAACAAATGCTTTGGGCATAGTTGCTAAAGTAGTCACCGATCTTTCCACAACTGAAACATGTCACCTCTTCTTTGGATTATGCATAATGCTTCCTTCTACATTCTTCACACCATTTCCACTAATTATTATCCACATGCTTCTTATCGTTGGGGTTAGGTTTTGAAAACCTATTCTTTTTTTGGATTCTGAGGATTGTTCGTTAATCCTATTCTCTGCTGACTTTAGCTTGGGCAGTGGTTCTTCTTTGGATCATGCATTTAAGAGATTTGACAACTCGGATGGCCTTCCTAGTGTAGTTGCTAATTCCACCATTGGAAAAAAATTCATTGGTAGTCTATAACATCTGCTTCTTAGGTACATTTCTTCATGTTTTTAAAATTATTTATTTTAAGAATTTGGGCTCTATACTGGGCGCAGATAGCAAGTTACGCACTGTGTAATTAAATGGACTCGGGAGTTCATTTCCCTTCGTGGGGCGTAACCTAAGTTACGCAAGGCGTAATTGCGCAGGGTGAAAACCCTAACTTCGGGGTCTTCGACCCTATCTAAGGACATTAACCACGACGAGGTTCTTCGTATCACTAGCCTCCACCCTCTTGAGCATCTAATGTAACACTCGTTTCAGGTATCAAATCGTTTTTCGAATGTTATAGTTTTAGATTAGAACTCGACGAGTTGGAAGCTCCAACTCGTCGAGAAGAGATTAATTGTGGGACTTGGAATTTAGGACCTACTAGATGAGTTGGAAGGATCAACAAGACGAGTTGGCACTGTAAATCAAAACCCTAATTTTTAGGGTTTTCACCCTATATAATCTCCATAAAACCTTGAGGCTGGCCTTCCATCAGCCTCCAAACCCTAAAAACGTCTGTGCTAAAACCTAGTCTCCATTTTCTTTCATATTGTGAGCTATAGTGACTTTTGGAGCTTAAGAAGAAGAAGATAGTGAGAAGATGGTGAAGTTCCAGCAGACAAATCCCTCACTCTTGAGCTTGACCATCTTGTGGACTGTTGTAAGCATTCAAGATTCGATTTTTATCTTAGAACATGGTTATATCTTGAGTTTACTCTTCATTCCCTATCATTATTGTTGATTGCATGAATAGGGTTCATAAAATTTCAACTTTATGAATCTCTAGGGAAAATGTTCCCATAGTGGGCTAGATCTAGCTTTCGGTCAAGCATGGATCCCATGCATGGTTTCTATGGTATGTTTTCACTCTTTGACCATTTTGGCTTCAAGACATGCATTGGACATGCATGTCCGTAAAGCCTTCATCTTTGGAATGTTTTGAGGATTAGAACCTCTTCTGAAGGGAAGGATTCCAGATCCCTAGAGTCTTGAACCATATGGCTAAGTGGTTAAGCTTTCCAACCTTTGTTAAGGGTTTTAGAGCATTTGGAGTGGTTCTACAGGATAAAGTTGCAAAATATATCCTTCTATACACCTTTAGATTTTAGATCTAAGACCTAGATTCCTTGCAATCAAGGTATCATCCGAATGTGAAAAGAGGGGGAGAACTTTACGAGTTGCTTTGGAAACTCGACGAGTTGGATCGGTTTATCTCTTCTACTAGATAAGAGTGAACTCGACAAATTGACAAGACAACTCGGCAAGTTGGCTAGGGTTTGTCCCGGTTCTCTGGACTCAAGAGGAACTCGATGAGTTGCTAGATACACTCAACGAGTTGGGGTAAACAAGGATTGTTGGCCTTGACTGTTGACTTGCACTTTGACCAGGGTTGACCAGGTTTGACCTTGAGGGTATTTTTGGTATTCTAGAATTTTGACAAGACTAGTTATATGATGATTTTAGGTAGTTGAGTTGGAGATGCACGTTGGGACTTATCCGATCATATCTTATCAGTTTATCATTCTTGAGAAAGTGAGTTTCCTCACCATACTAATGGGTCGAAGGTACTAAGGCTAGCCCATTTTATGATATGTGGCACACTAGTTGATATAGTGTTATGTGGCATGATTGTTGGTTATATGATATGACGTTTGCTAGTTGTATATGTGGTATACTTGTGTGAAAGACCATTGGAGAGCCCATGACACTTGGATGTAAGACCATATGGAGAGCCCATGGCTTTCCATTTAAAGACCATGGGAGAGCCCATTGCACTTTGATGTAAGACCATGTGGACAGCCCATGGCTTTCCTATTAATGACCATGGGGGAGCCAATGAAACTTTGATGTAAGACCATGTCGAGAGCTCATGGTTTTCCAATTAAAGACCAATCGGGGGAGCCCATGGCATCCTGGAGTAAGACCTAGGAGGAGCCCACGACATCCTTATATGTTTGTATGCATGGACTATGTGGTTTATGTAGCTTTTATAGCTAATATGGATTATATTATTATGTGGTTTATGTGGGGTACTCTTTGGGGAACTCACTAAAGATTAGCTTAGAGTTTGTTGATTTGTTTCAGGTACTTCTAAGCCTAAGGGCAAGGGCAAGTCTTGATGGCGCGACATGCACTCGCTTAGGCATTTTTATGGGGAACTTTGATATTTGAAATAAAATTGTGGATGTTATGAATTTGAAAAAGATTGTTCTTGAGATTTTGTGGTTTATTGGAAATGTTTTGATTATTTAAAAATGAAAATTTTCTGTTGGAAAAATTGGGTCGTTACATCTCACATGAAATCCTAATCCATTAGAGAAAATATTGAACCTTTTGTGTAATTTTGGTTCATTTTGAAGAAGGGGAAGTCCAAGCTAGTTGACTGTTGAAGACCAAGCTTGTGGATACAGAAGCTACTTTACATTTTCCAACTCTAGAAGGTATAAACCTTGATTCTTGTTGGTCTATGTGTTAGATCTCTTTAGATTCTTGTTTTGAATGTTGTTTTTCCCATAATCTTGAGACTTGTGAGTAGGAGCTACTCTAAACCATACGATTGCTAGTTACTACTATTTCTAATGTTGATACGACATAGAAAAGGGATCTTGATTGTTACCTTTTATCCATACAAAAGGTTTTGGATATTATAAGATATTAGAAATCTAGGGCTTGATTTTGAGATCCATGTAGCAATTCAAAGGCAAAAAGTCATCAACATTATCAGTCTAGACATTTATTGGGAATAGATTTGAGCATTTGATGATTTGTCTTTACAAATTAAGAGATTCTAGAGAAATTGGCTTAACAATTCCATTCTTCACGGCGTAATTTGGGTTAATCCCAACGTAGCCTGATTTTGGCCCAACTTTTCGTAAGACTTTGTACCCTACACTTAGTGAGATGTACATCGTGCGTTAGTCAACAAAAGGTTAACTATTGAAATAATGACCAATTTGACTTTTAGTCAACATTGAGGGGGGCTTACAAGGGTAAAATCATCATTTATCCAAAGGAGGACTTATTTTGGAATTATCACTTGCTAGGTTGGGGATTTATCTTAATTGCCAATCAGGGTTTTGATTTTTATTTGTTTACCTGAGAGACTTCAACATTGGCGGCTCGTATGTGAGATTCGTTTCTAGACCGGTTGAGGTGAGTTTCATCACTATACTCATGGGTCGAAGACACCAATGTTGTCCCATTGGTTTTTATGTGTAGGATGCTAGCGGTCTTGTTGGCTTATCCTGATATAATAGTATGCTTATATATGTAGTGTCAAATAGGCACGTTCATTAAGTACCTGTTGTCTTTGTGAATCATGTTGATATGCTTGTATATATATATATATATATATATATATATATATATATATATATATATATATATATATATATATATATATATATATATATATATATATATATATGGGGTGAAATGGATCTGGGGGTGAAATAGACTCATTCGGTTGAAAAAGACCGTTTGAGTTGCATTATACTCAGGGGAGAAATAAACCCCTATAAATTTAGATTTGATATGTAGGTATGGTATGGGGTATTCTAGGGAACTCACTAAGCTTTGTTCTTATGGTTTTATGTTTATGGTTTCAGGAAGTTTCAATTCCAAGGGGCAAAGCCCGACATGATTGTACTGCATGCACCACTGTTCCACATGATTTGACTTTTTTTGTACTATGATGATATTTGACATGTTTTAAACTCTAATGAAATCTCTAATTGAATTGTTTTGATCGATTTAAAGACAAATCACTTGTAATTGGGACGTTACAAGTTGCTATCAGAGCCTTGGTTTGAGGGATTCGGGTACAATCTCGGGTGTTTCTAATCTCAAATTGAGGAATTGGTTAATTGTTTGAAGGAAAAAAAAAATTCTAAGAATATTAATACAATGAAAAGGGATGTGATGTGTACAATCTACTGAGCTCAAGTAAGTATTTCCTAAAATACCCATACATGTATTATGTTCTTGTTTTGATATGAGCATATGAGAATTGCATGCTAGATTAGGTCTTACAATTTTCTCAAGATTTCATGATAGAATGATAGGAGAGATACATTTATATGCCTATTGATTTAAGCTTGTATCCATGCTAGTATAGGTTTCAAATGTTGGATAAAATGCCCTGATTAGGTGATGCATTGGCTAGGGCTACTCGATGCTCAAACGTTTCTTGCCTAGTGCTTTTAGAGACCCTAATGATGTCATTTAACTATTAAATGAATACGTGAAGTTACATATTGTGGGAACCAGATAATTTTAGAAGTATAGATTCAACCCTATTGCCCAGCTCTTGTTTGAGTCCAACTATTGTAGGGTGGGACCTAGTAGTAGAAGAACTATCTAGTGTCGCTAACATGTAGTTGTACTTTGTGACTTAGTTAGAAGGTATTAAAGTGAGTCCCTTTTATAATTGGTGGTGGAGAGTAGTGGGAAAGGTACCTTAGAAAGATTAAGATATTTTTTAGGACATAGGGCACTCTGCAGTGCAAGTGAAGTATTTGATAGTACTGTGGTGACTTAGACGATTTGTGGCGATCGTTGAGGAAGGTAGACATAGGTGTGGAAAGTAGTATTGGGCCCGTACTACTGAAAGCACATGATCTGTACCCGACTCAAGGAAATTCTTGATGGTTATGAGGAACTTATTGAGTATTAACCTCTTCATGTGTTAACTGACTATTTGTGCAGTGTGTTTCCGTATGGTGATGACACGCGATGGAGCAGGATGTTTAGGATCTAGTTATAATTCAGGAACGAGCTCTACACCAATTGAAGAGGGATTACACGATTTCATTGTGTTAAATATTACATGAGGTATCCTTGATGTGACCCATGTGATGTTCAGGACAATCAAGGAGGGATCATTCAGATGATGGAGGAACTCTTTCAGGCCTTTTAGACTAAGATGTCCGCAAGGCAATATAGAGCCTGTACTCTCACGTTCAAGAATTTATGTGGATGAAGGGCACCAGAGTTCTTTGGGGTCAACAACTCATTGCTGCCAGGAGGTGGATAGCAGACATAAATTGTGTCTAGGTGATGAGCATCTACCCTAAGCGATCGAAGGTGAGGTTTGTTGCAGGATGTTTGAGCGAGTGAGCCTACGATTGGTGAGAGGAGGTTGGAGATGATCTAGGAGCACTAGCTATCAGGTCCATAACCTGGATTGACTTTGTAACCCGATTTCAAGTGGATTTTGCAATGGTTGTCGAGGTACAACAGCTAGCGAGGGAGTTCCGGGACCTATGCCATTCAGCTGAGACTGTGGTGTTGATCATCGCCATGTTTAGAGAGAGTGCATTATGGGTACCATAGTATTCTGTAGAGGAGTATATGAAGAAGATGCGGTACCACGACATACTAAGGGCGGATATCATGGAGTTCGTTAGCTTTTCAGTTTATCAAACATTTAGAGGATATGATAGCAAGAACCCAGGAACAGGAGATTGAATTGGAGCACCTTAGGAAGAGGAAGATAGAGTAGGTTCCAAGAGTTAGGGGTCCTACGAAGAGACCCAAGATTTATCATCATAATTTGTGGGGTCAGCAAGCCGGAGGCCGCTACGACAAGTAAGGTAGTATACATGATGGGCTTCGTAGTGTTGGGAACATATGTTGCATCATTGTGATTATTTATTTAGTCCATTTTGTAAATGGACTAGGTTTGTCCAACCGTCCTTTATGGTTAGGGTTATAGTGTTTAAGGTGCATGCATGCACCATATTTTCGTAATTTTTGAAATAGTCTATAACCAACACGCCTCTGCAGTAGCAATTCAGCATATTTTGATCTATTTTACTTGTTCTTATTCTTTACTTGTTTGAATCTATTCGATCTTACTAGGATTCAATCCTATCAATTGGTATCATAACAGGAGATTGTGTAATCTATACGAATCTCTTATGTTGAAAAAAGCTTTAAGGGTTTCTATTATTATTGGATCTTGTTTCGACCATCATCATCGTTTGTTCAACTGTTGACGCTAATCTTGATCTTAATATTACCCTAATCTTGTTTACACATCTAGTTCATATAGGTTTTGCTCTATACAAAAACATGAATTCAGAAGATTCTCATGTTAACCCGATAAATCTCTCAAGCATCATTGGATCCACAACCAGGATTCCTATCTTGCTCCCTAGTGAATATGAATTGTGGTTGTTGCATTTGGAAGACCACTTCCTTAGTGTAGAAGACAACGAAGATCTGATCTATGGTGCCATCACTGTTGGGGTGTTTGTTCATACCGGAACTAGAAGAGTAATTAAAACTCAGGCTGACTATAACAAACTTCTTCTTGAAGTGAAGGATGTTATACAGGATGAGAAGGAAAATTTGATCATCAACATCGAGGCAATGAGGATTAATAGGTTTGCCCTACCACCAAACACTTTTCATTTGGTCAGTTCATATGATACAATAAAAGGTATCTGGGATAGGCTGAAGGAACTGTACTCTACTGAAGCTAATCTGTAGCATTCGACTTAGATTTTATTGCTGTCAGAGTTTGGAGCTTTTGTGCAAAATCCTGAAGAGTATTTAGATCAGACCTTCAATCGCTATAATCATCTTCTTAGCAGGATGATGAAACATAAGATTGGATGTGAACTTATTAAGCAAAAAGTCACGTTCATGAATGGTCTAAGGTATGAATGCAGGGCTGTTGTCTCTAAGGTTAAAGAACATGAAGAGTTTAAGAACTACACATTGGCTAAGCTTGTTGGTATCTTAAGGTCACATGAAGCCGAAGTGACAAAAGAAGGAAAAATTATTTTTGGAGCAGGTTCACTAGCATTGGTAGCTAAGGGTAAGAAAGTTGCAGAAGATGATGATTCGGAGTTTGAGCTCTCCGATTGTGAAGTTTCTAAAGAAGAGTTCACAATGATGGTGTCCAACCCAAAGAGGTTCACACAGAAGAACTTCAACAGGAACAAGAACCGAAACTGGCACGAAAGCTATAGCTCTAAGAAGGTAAAAGAGGAGAGTATAAAGAGTTCTCAAAAAGAAGAGGATAAGAAGGAGAAGAAACTCATGGGTGACTCTGGCTATTATTGTAACTACTTCCATGGAAACAATCTCCTAGCCAAGGGGTGCATGCTGCAAAGGATGATCAAGAAAAAGGAAAGAGAAGACGATGAGACATACCATCTCTGTAAGCTCGAGGAGATAAAGAAGAAAAGAATGATCATAACTCTATTCCTGCTTTGATTGTGCATGAAAATCATGCTGAAGATGAATTTGGCAGGGTTGAAGTTTGGTCCTCTGAGTCTGAAGATGAAGAAGTTCGCAGGCCTACTCATGGAAGGAGTTTTGTGGTGAAGGAAGGAGATTTTCATTTTGGAGGTAGATGCTTGATGGTGAAAAATGATGTGTTTGGACTAAGAGGATATGCTACCGATGGTGATCATCCTTCTAACAGCTGCTTAGCTACAAAGACTGTTCCTGAACAGATAAGCGAATGCGAGCAGGTCATAAACAAGGTAAACTCCATCATAGAAACTCTACATATACCCATATCATGTTATGAAATTGAACTAAATGATTTACGATACACTTTTTCATGTTTTAGTGATAGTTTAAAAAGAACTCGTTTAACAAACTCTAACATACGATCAAATCAGGAGGGTTTCGTCAAACAGTGGGGACAGCCGCATGTGGATAGAGAAGATAGAGTCTGATTTATCTAAGTTTAGGGATGAGTCAATTTATTTACAAGGGATAATTTGAGTCTTTTTATACAGCCTAATATTTTTTGTTTAATTTCCAAAAGACTTTATTTCCATATTACTCACTTGCATCTTAATTATGAAACTAGCAAGAAGGTCCACAAGACGATCTTACCTTTTCTTGAGTTGAAAGAAGATGAAATCGACGCGGATTATTACAGGTACGAATCCATTGTCTCTTCAGACGAAAATCCAGAGGCATACAAAGTAGTACTGGAAAAAATTGAATCATTCATAAAGTCCAAAGATCAGAAAAACATGCTTAAACACCTTTTAGATGACAAAGACAAAGAGAAAATTAAAACCGAAATTATTAAGAAATTTGACTCACTAAACACCAAGTTAAACTTAGAAAATAAAGTTATTGTTGAAAACGTTTTTGAATTTGACAATGAAAGTGATATGAGTGAACTCTCTGTAGAGGATAAGGTTGATTGTTCGAAATTTGTTAAAAGCGCAACCGAACCTGTGAAAGTCTTAATTTCAGAAAATTCAGTTGGTTTTGCACGTATTTCTAAAAACAAACCTGATGTTTTTGAAGTCAAAGCAACTATTTTTCCTAAAGTCCAAACTGTTCCTAATCATGTTTTTGCAACTAAAGTACTGGACAAAAACCAAATAGCTGAATTAACGTCCACGGTCGAAAATGACAACAAAGATGGATGTGATGAGTGCTTCTAGTCTGGTCTACTCGATAATGTAGATGAAACCAAAGGTCTATTTGAAATGACTTTATCGAGAACAAAGAGAAAATACGTAGCAGAACCCCTAATAAAATGCAATTCAAGCTACGAAAATGGAAGTCCATGTGGAACTAAGAGTGTTCTGAGTGATACATCGTTAGTTCGGACTGAAACCCCTACCAGAAAGCCAAGACTTAGGTCCAGTATTCAAAAATCCTTAGAGAAGTTCGAAGCTCAAAAACGCCAAAGGAATGCTACATATAACAAGAATCTTAAGGAATAAAAGTAGTTCTAGCAGTCTAGAAATCCAAATTTGGTGCATAAAGAAAAGGTCAATCCAAATGTGAAGGTCTCATCATCTGCGAATCCTAAAATATTTCAACAAAATCATGCCCCTAAGATCTCGTATCAAAAATTTTCTCAAAAATCATCCTTTCAAAATCATTTGAAACCTATGCAGAAAACCAACTCTTAATTCTTTTCTAATAAGAATGATTCGCATTCAGTCAAGGCATCACAGAACATAAAAGGCGGACGAAGGATGGATTCAGAGTCTAAAGTTCCTCTAAAAAGATCTGAAGCTAATCTTAAGAAAGTTGAGAAACAGATAGTTAAACAGAAAATCGAGAGTAAACAAAAGAAATCATGCACCAAGGATGTGAACTTAAAAGATAATAGGATTACTGTTTTTAAAATCACAAAGAAAGATAAAACAACCTTAATAAAATCAACATATCTGGTTGATCCTTCTATTTCTTTTCTTTTGAAAAACTCACTGGTGCCCAAACAACTTTGTGCTCCAAAATCTACTTAACTTTCACAGGTAATATGTGATTAGCAGTATGACTCAGAATGGCACATCGAAATGTGGCTGCTCGCGTCACCTGACAAGTACGATGGAGGAGTTACGAGACTATAGAGAACTGAAAGATGGTGGAAGAGTGAAGTTTGGAAATAACTCAGTCGGAGAGATTAAAGGATATGGGGCGATAACCAATACAGAGTTTTCAATCTGAAAAGTAGCATATGTGGAAGGACTTCAACACAATCTCATAGGTGTTTTGCAATTGGTTGTTGGCACAAGATCAAAAGTTTCGTTTGACGATGAAGGTTTTGAGATCGTCGAAAAGAAAACAAAGAATATTCTCATAAAGTCTAAACGAAAAGGCAAGATGTTCCCTCTCAACATCAGACGACAGTTGGCTGTGGTATCATAGACTTACGCGCCAAAACTTCAAACAATCAACAACTAGTTCTTGGTGATTATGTGCGAGGACTACAACTCTAGAAGTACGATAAAGAACATCTTTGTGCTGCCTGCGAAATGGGAAAGCAGATCAGGAAGAGTCATCCAACGACTGTGAATACGAATGTCTTAGAACCACTTGAACTTTTGCATATCGAACTTTGTGGTCCTTCTACAATTGAAATCTTCGATAGGAATAAGTATATTCTTGTTATAGTAGATGATTTTTCCCGGTTTACTTGGGCGTATTTTCTTAAGCATAAATCTGAAGCCACTTTGAGGCTCAAAGAGTTTATAAAGAAGATAGAGCTTCAACTATGAAAGCTGATTCGAAACATTCACAGCGAGAATGGGTTGGAATTCAAAAACCAAGTGTTAGACGAATTTCTGACTGTGAAAGGAGTTAGTCATAAATTTTCAGCTCCTTGTACTCCACAACAGAATGGGGTCATTGAAAGATGAAACAGATCGTTGTGCGAGGCTGCAAGAACCATGCTCTCCGTTACGAGTTTGCAACTCTACTTATGGGCTGATGTGATTAGGACAGTCTGTTTCACACAAAATCGATCAATCCTCAATAATCGTTTCTCTATCACCCCATATAAAATTTTGAACAATCGCAAACCTAATGTCAAAATTCTCCATGTTTTTGGTTCAAGGTGCTTTATTTTCAATTCCAAAGAAGAAAGGAACAAATTCGATGTGAAAGCTGACGAAGGTATCTTCCTAAGGTAATCTCTAACTTCTACAGCATACCGGTGTCTCAACAAAAGATCCAAAAGGATTGAAGAAACCTACTTTGTTACGTTTGATGATAATTACATGAATAAGTTTAAGAAGAATGACAGTCCAACGAAGGAGATCTTTCCAAAACCAAGTCCTGCTACCATCCCGCTTTCCAATCTTTACGAGGAGTTCCTAAACCTATTCGATGAGCCAGAAAAGGCTATCTCCTCAAAGACCAAAGCAGCAGACAACAAGGAAGATAAAATGAAGAAAATCATTGATGATGCTACAAAAGAAATGTAACATGAAAACACCACTACAAAAGATCTTAACGTTCCAGTTCTACCTACTGATGCAAATGTTACATCACAGGGGGGAGGGTTGTACTTCAACCTCCACATTTAATAGTCCTATTCAAGGGGAGAATGAAACCTCTGTTATCAGTTTAGAACCACCTTTCCATGTGGAGAATCCGAATCAAGAAGATGATCTTTGTACATCATTCAATGGCGAGAATGCAAATATAAATGATGATTCGGATGTACAATCAAAATTTAAAGAAGTGAATGCGGAATTGGATCGATCATATGATCCAAATTACCCTTCATTAGCTAAATGGACCAAATATCATCCTAAAACTCAAGTCATTGGAGATTCGTCCTCAGGCGTTCTTATGAGATCTCAACAAAAGGCGAAGCAAACTCCACTATTCTCTAATGTGGAATTTTGCATGTTCAACTCGTTCATCTGGAAGATTGAACCTAAGAATGCTCAAATTTCTCTTGATCATTCCGATTGGGTGCAAGCAATGCAGGAGGAGCTCAATGAGTTCGACCGAAACAAGGTCTGAAGACTTATTCCCACTCCAAAAGATGCATCTTTTGTTGGTCTCAAATGGGTATTTCACAACAATTTAGACCAAGAAAGCAACGTCATACGAAACAAGGCATGATTGGTGTTTAAGGAGTATTTCCAGGAAGAAGGCATTGGCTACAAAGAAACCTTCAGTCCATTTGCAAGGTTGGAATCTATTCGTATCTTCTTGGCTTATGCAACGTACAAGAACTTTGAAGTATACCAGATGGATGTCAAATGTTCATTTTTAAATGGGGAACTTAAATAGAAAATTTATGTGGAACAACCACCTGGGTTTATAAATGAAAAATATCCCAACCACTGCTATATTCTAGACAAAGCACTCTATGGTCTGAAGCAAGCTCCAAGAGCCTGGTACGATACTCTTAATTGTTTTTAAAAACAGGCTAAGTTTAAACAAGGTTCAGTCGACCCTACCTTCTTTTGCAAGAAAGTGGGTGACCACTTGATGATCGCCCCAATATATGTTGATGAAATCATTTTCGGTTAAAAGAAACCAAGCTTAACTGTTGAGCTCTGAAAATTGATGGAAACAAAGTTTGAGATGAGCTCCATGCGTCTAATTAACTTTTTCCTTGGCTTGAACATAAGACAGAGTCAGGAAGGAATTTTCATAAATCAGGAAGCTTATACGAAGACCTTTCTTGGTAAGTTTGGAATGGTGGGAGACTCAAAGATGAAGGTTACAATGGCATTCGGAATGAAACTGACTCCATCTCTGGAAAAACAAGTTGTAGATATGACACATTATCGTCAAATGATAGGTTCACTAATGTATCTAACTTCTAGTCGACCAGATATAATGTTTTCTGTTTGTTGTTGTGCAAGGTTTCAAGCTAATCCTCGAGAACCTCACATGATCGATGTCAAGAACATATTCAGGTATCTTAAACGAACATCTTCACTTGGAATATGGTACCCCTCAAAGTCTGGTTTCTTCATGCAAGTATTTTAGGATGCTGATCCTGGAGGATGCAGGTTAGATAGAAAGAGTACAACTGGAGGATGCTAATAGCTTGATGGAAAACTTATCAGTTGGCAGTCCAAAAATCAAACATGTGTTTCCTTATCAACAACAGAATTCGAGTACATTGTTGCGGTCTCATGCACTTCCCATGTCATATGGATTCAAAATCAACTTCGTGATTATGGCCTAAAAATGAAACGAATACCACTATATTGTGACTCTAAAAGTGTATTCGCATTTTACCTAGTGCAACAATCAAATATGAAACATATAGCAATGAGGTATCACTTCATCAAAGATCATGTGGAAGATGGTAATGTTGAGGTACATTTTGTTAGACCTGCCGATCAATTAGCTGACATTTTCACAAAAGCGTTGCAGGGATCTACATTTAATCATATTCTTCAAGGCTTGGGAATGATGGAAGATTAATCTGTTCCAAAACCACTTCGCTTTCAAAGTAACTCATTCGCTTCCAGTTACACCTTCGCTTTAACAGTCGATAGTTTGTCATGCGAAGTGGTGCGAAAGCTCGCCGTAATTCGCAGTCATCTTTTGTCTTGCAAATCAGTGCGAATGCTCGCAACCATCTTTTATCTTGCAAAATTTCACAGTGTCTCACAATCAACTATTCTCTCGTGGTTTGGATCTTTTTATATCATTTTGTATATTATGTATTTTTGTACAAACTTTTTTCTGTTTTAATATTTTTTCAGAAAAATCAAAAATGCGAAAATATTTCATTTGTATTTTTATTTCTTTTCAGAATATCAAAATTACAAAAATATTTTCTTTATGTTCTTTTCATTTATTTTACCAATTTCAAAATACCAAAAATATTATATAATTAAGCAAATTTTATGTCACGAAGCTTGGTGTTCTCAATTACAAATGATGGGGCAGGCATAAATTTTCTTATCAATGTACTAGTTAAGTGCCCCTAGAAGCATGTTGTTGCATGTTTTCCAAATCTTCAATAACTCTATGTTAAGGCCTTAATGATTTGATAACATCAATCGCTTCTGTCACAGTAATTACGAGGAAGTTCCATGAGCGGGCGATGTTTTGCCCAGAGCATGTGTCTTTCGAGCAAGCATGTATGAGCCGCTATCTGAGTATTTTGAGGAGGGATATACGGGAGTTCGTGGTGAACTCGATGTATTGGACATTTGCTGAGCTTCAGGAAAATGCCCGGAAGAGGGAGATAGAGTTCGAGACCCAGGCTATGGAGGAGGCTGAGTCTTAGGCGAGGGATCGGCGACCGGCACAGTCTCAGCCGGCAGCCAAGCGGGTTAAGCCTGCTGATTCGCGATCTGGGATTCAGAAGGGCCGCACTTGTGGCAAGTGCGGCAAGAGCCATAGGAGGTGTGCAGAGTGGGGTCTTGCTACAAATGTGGCAAGGAGGGGCATATGGCCAAGGATTGCCCCAAGGGGATTGCAGTATGCTTTCACTGCAACCAAACCGGACACCGCAAGGCAGAGTGTCCATAGATATGAGGGACAGCCTAGGTAGAACCTCAGGGATCTACCCCTACTGCTATCAGAGCTAATGAGAGCTGGCCAGTGAAGGTCGAGGTACCAAAGGTGCGAGGGAGAGCCTTCCAAATGACTACGGAAGAGGTCCGCGCAGCGCCCGATGTCGTGGATGGTATGTATTCTTTCATATATTTACTTTTAAGTTTAGATATTGTACTTATATTATGATATGCGTAGGTACTTTTCTTGTGAATTTTGTACCTGCCTTGGTGTTATTTGACTCGGGTACGAGTCGGTCTGTTGTATCTTTGGCATTTAGTCAGCACATCAGTATTAGTCGAGAACCATTGAGTCGACCTCTAAGAGTTTCCATAGCTGACGAGAAAGCGGTGTATGCCACCAAGGTGATCCGAGGGTGTGTACTCGAGATTTTCGGTGTTGAGTTTCCGATTGATCTAGCTCCTATTGCGATGGGAGATGTCTGTGTCATCGTGGGCATGGACTGGTTGACCATGTTTGGAGCGGTTATCGACTGCGAGAGACAGCTGGTGACCATACAAAACCCTAGTGGGGGAGTTCTTACCGTGTACGGCGAGGGTACGCGTTCTGGGTCGGCATTTTGTTCAGCCGCTACTGTGACATCCCCATTTTCACGGCCAGAAAAGACCGATTTTGTTTATGCTTTATAAAAATCAGTGTTCTTCTTTAAAAAAAACTGTTGCGGAATTTGTTCCTAGAAAAACACGATAAATACGTTATTAAAACATTTTCGAAGAAACGTATTTTATTCATTTTAAAACGTTTGGGATGTCATCGTTAATACAGAAACATAAGCATAAACAGAATTTACATTTATTTACACTAGTGATTTACATCTCTTTAAATCTCTCAGTGTAATGTGACTTCGTATCAACACCTGTGATATAAATAAACTGAGTTGGTCAGGTTGGGAAACCTGGTGAGTACATAGTGTTTTCAACCCATAATAATATATTTATTATGTTTAAACAATCAAACAATCAACCCAATTACCCATCCCCATTATCTTCTTTACTCTTAACGATTTATCCTAAGAGTCATCTATCCTGCATTCGTTCATTCCGAAGTCCCTTACTTCCATGGTTATAGGACTGGCACTAAATCTATAGCTGCCAATGCTTGTTCGTAAAGCACTAATTCCATAGCTGCTATAGTTTACTCATCGGGTACTAAATCCATAGCTACCAGTGTTTATCTAATAGGTAATAAGTCCATAGCTACCAATTCCTAACGTGTACTAAGTCTATAGCTACCAGTTCCTAACAGGTACTAAGTCCATAGCTACCAGTGTTTGTCCAATAGGCACTAAGTCCATAGTTGCCGATGTTTATTAGGCACTAAGTCTATAGCTACCAATGTTTACTCACATCATCTTTTATCTCTCATCATTCATCTACCCATTTCATACCCAACATATTCGTATATATAAAATACGTATACAATTTAAATCATTTAAAACATGTATAAAATGTTCATCCAGCATAGACAGCAGGTATTCATATAATATGCACACATAGCACGTAGTTTATATAAAATACTTCATATCTATGTATAAGATGAAAAGGACTATGCACTCACTTGAAAGGTGGTGACTTAGTACTCGAACATCGCTTCGATACTCTCAAAACAATTTCCTTCGATAAAACCTAGTACCAATACCACTCGGGTTTAGTCTAACGAAAACCGCGACAAATTAATTAGTCTGACTATTATTATTATTATATAAGCATTAGTAACACTCAATATAACTCATAATAATAGCCCAAATAATTATTTTAAGGACTTGATAACATTCCTATAATTATTTGAATTCTATGTTAAAAATTGTGTAAGCGTAGCACACTTACAGCGAATTTTATCAAAAACCAGAACTTATTTGGAGCAGCGTTTCGAAACCGAAAGACACTTTTTCTCGGGACTCCGGGAGCCTGGGGGCTTCGCTCGGGAGCTAAGGGGTTTAACTAGGGCTTAGGGGGGTTTAGAGGAGCTAGAGAAAGAAAGTAGTGAGAGAAAGAAGTTGGAAAGGTGCAAGAAATGAGGCTGCCCTCAGTTCCCTTTATAGGCCGAGAGGCCTCGCTACGCTGGGCGTTGAGAAGCCCTACGCGGGGCGTAGCGTCGGATAAGGCGGACAGGTGTGTTCCAGCTGGCTCGCACTCAGACAGGACCCGGATAAGATGGAAGGTACGCAGGGCATACTGGACCTCGTATGCGGGGCGTAATGCGAAGGCTTCGTGGCATGATCAGAAGCGAGGTCTCATCAGCGATGGAGGGTCCAGATGTTGCCACGTCATCTCAGTTTCGCAATTTCCTTCTCGAATTCTAAAAATCATAACTTTCGCATACGAGCTCCGTTTTCGACGTTCTTATATCCACGCGAAGGTGGGAACATACTCTACAACATTCGTTTAGACTTCGTTGGCTAATTTTGACTCGATTTTAAATTTTATATTTTTAACAGACCGGAATAGGATTGGTCCGTTAAATCCACAGAACTTCTTCATCCAACGTCCGTTTTCACCTGTCTTTTTCTCGTTACGCTACTCTTAACGAGATCTTCGATTCCCATTTAGGTCGTGTCGGCTAAAAACCGCTCGATCTAATATTCTAATATTGGGTTGTACATTGTTAACTCGAAACTTCAAAAAATCATAACTTCTTCATACGAAGTTAGATTTGGGCGTTATTTTTATCGATGTTCTTAGTTTAACATATTCTACGACTTTTGTTTAGATCGCTAAGGCTAAATCTCGCTCTATCGTAAATTCACTATTTACGCTCCCCGGTGCCGTGTCGGTTCCGTCGCGAAACTTCGACGGGTCATAACTTCTTTGTTATAACTCGGATTTCGGCGTTCTTTATATGTACGGAAACCTTGTGACATATTCTAAAACTTGGTTAAGATTATTTATTCTAAATAATATTTTGTAGAAAAGTCATTTTTCGACCACCATTGCCTCTAAATTGATTAGCCCGGATCTACGGGCGTTACATGCTAGAGTGAGGTAAAGTCTACAGCAGGGTTGTAAGGGATTTGTAGCATCTGTGATGGATACGAGGGTTGAGTCAGAGAGACTGAGGTCAGTAGATGAGGTTCCGATAGTGCATGAGTTCCCGGATGTATTTCCGGAAGAGTTAGCGGGTGTGCCTCCTGAGAGGCAGGTTTAGTTCAGCATCGATTTGGTTCTGGGGATTACGCCTATCGCCCAGGCACCTTATCGCCTTGCGCCTCCAGAGATGCATGAGTTATCCTCGCAGCTTCAAAAGCTACTAGGGAAGGGGTTTATTCGGTCGAGCAATTCGCCATGGGGAGCGCCTATCATTTTTGTTAAGAAAAAGGATGGTTGACGCCGGATGTGCATTGATTACAGGGAATTGAACAAGCTGACGGTCAAGAACCGTTACCCGTTACCGAGGATCAACGATTTGTTCGATCAGTTACAGGGAGCATCTTGGTTCTCCAAGATCGATTTTAGGTCGGGATATCATCCGGTGAGGGTGCGAGATGAGGACATCCAGAAGACATCGTTCAGGACTCGTTACGGGCATTACGAGTTCGTGGTGATGCCTTTCGGGATCACCAATTCACCGGTGGTGTTCATGGATCTCATGAATAGAGTATGTAGGCCGATGTTGGATCGCTTGGTGATCGTGTTCATTGACGACATATGGGTGTATTCGAGATCCAAAGAACAGCGTGAGGAACATTTGAGAGAGATCCTCGGAGTTTTGAGATCGGAGAGGCTTTACGCCAAATTCTCCAAGTGTGATTTTTGGTTACGATAGGTACAATTCCTAGGGCATCTTGTTAACCAGAAAGGGATATTGTTCGACCCGGCCAAGATTGAGGTGGTGATGAGTTGGGAGGTGCCGAGGTCACCTACGGAGATCAGGAGTTTCCTAGGATTGGCATGCTATTATTGGAGATTTATCAGGGATTTCTCCAAGATCTTCGTGCCACTCACCAAGTTGACCCGGAAGGGTGTTGCTTTCTCACGGGGCCCAGAGCAGCAGGCCTCCTTCGAGACACTTCACCAAAGGCTATACGAAGCCCCGGTGTTATCCCTTCCGGAAGGAATGGAGGACTTCATGATATATTGTGATGCGTCGATATCAGGGTTGGGAGCAGTGCTTATGCAGAGGGGGGACGTGATAGCATACACAACGAGGCAGCTGAAGCCTCATGAGATAAGGTATCCCACCCACGATCTAGAGTTGGGAGCAGTAGTGTTCACCCTCAAGATCTGGCGTCACTATCTGTATGGGGTCTGGTGTACCATATATACGGATCACAAGAGCCTGAAGTACTTGATGGATCAGCCCAACTTCAATATTCGGCAGAGGAGATGGTTGGATGTGGTAAAGGATTATGATTGTGAAATCTTGTACCACCCGGGTAAGGCTAATGTGGTAGCCGATGCCCTGAATCGTAGGGCGGAAAGCGCCCCGATGCGGGACGTTTGCATGACATTGACAGTCATGACTCCGATGTTGGAGGTATCGGAGTTCGTTACCAATAGATGGGGGCTTATGACATTTCAGGGTCGGATTTAGGTAGCGTTTATGGGCGGTACGCGTACCACATTGATGGAAGAGGCACATCGATCGAAGTTCTCGATACATCCCAGCGCCACTAAGATGTATTTGGACCTGAAGAAGGAGTATTGGTGGCCCTATATTAAGAGGGACATCGCGTGGTTCATTGAGAGGTGCCTAACCTGTCGTAGGGTTAAGGCCGAGCACCAGAGACCGCACGGTAAGTTGCAGCCGTTAGAGGTTCCCGAGTGGAAGTGGGAGCAGATTACCATGGATTTTATCACCAAACTGTCGAGGACTGCGAGGGGCATCGATGCAACTTGGGTGATTGTAGACAGGTTGATGAAGAGCGCTCACTTCCTTGCTATTAGCAAGAGCTCTTCTGCGGAGAGGCTGGGAGAGTTGTATGTAATAGAGGTGGTATTGCGGCATGGAGTACCAATCTCGATTGTCTCAAATCGAGATGTGCGTTTCACTTCCAGATTCTGGAAGAAATTTCATGAGGAGTTGGGTACGAGGCTGCATTTTAGTACCGCATATCACCCACAGACTAACGGGCAGAGTGGACAATTTAGACGCTCGAGGACATGCTCCGAGCATGTGTGTTGGATTTTGGCGGGAGTTGGGGCACATATTTGCCCTTGGTAGAGTTTTGCTACAACAACAGCCATCATTCGAGCATTGGTATGCCACCCTTTGAGCTGTTGTATGGGAGGAGGTGTCGGACCCCCATTTGTTGGGGAGAGGTATGGCAACACGTGATGGGTAGTATAGAGATCATTCTTCAAACGACTGAGTAGATATAGCAGGTTAGACAGAGGTTGGTGACCGCTTAGAGTCGTCAGAAGAGTTATGCGGGCAGGCGCCGGTCCGAGCTCGAGTTTCAGGTCGGCGACTTCGTGCTCCTGAAGGTCTCTCCTTGGAAGGGATTGATCCGATTCAGGAAGAGGGGAAATTTGGGGCTTCGATATATTGGACCTTCCAGGGTGATCGCGAGAGTAGGCAGGGTAGCCTACCATTTTGAGCTACCTTATGAGTTGACAACAATATCAGTGGGTTATCAGCAACCCTTGTTGGTTATCAGCAGCCCCAACCACATATAAATAGCATGACATAATCCTAACAACTAGACCTAGCTAGTCATCATGAATACAACTATTATACCATACAAGTAAGAGTAAGTGGGTAGACTCACATGATACTGTAACATCCGGATTCCCAGGTATATTATTTTATTCATTTATTTTGCAGTTTGTAGAGGGACTCGGTGAGTTGGTGCTTAGACTCGCCGAGTAGGGTCGCGGATTATCATCCGAGTTCATGACCGGACTCAGCGAGTCCATAAGTGGACTCGGTGATTCCACGCTGTTTAATGAAACCCTAATTTCATGGGTTTGGTAACTATTAAAAAGCCCTTAGGGCCGTCATTTGCGGCTTCCAAACCACAGAGAGAGACCCTAAGTGATCTAGAGTGTTTGTAAGGGAGGAGAGGCCACTTTTGATCATTTTTTTGGTGTGATTGCAAAAAGGAGGTGACCAAGGCAAGAGGAGGCTGAAGGAGGAGCAGATCTGGTGATTTCAGAGTTCAGAGACTTCATCTTGAGGTATTTATTCAGACCTTCTTCAGCTTTAGTGTTGATTCTTAGAGTTAGGGTTTTATAACCACTTTAGAGAATCGATATGTGGAGAAATTGGTCCCTTCTCAAGTTTATGCTTTGGATCTGGACTCAAAGAGGTCCGAGACCTTAACCCTTAGAGGTTTATGGGTGATTTTGGGAGCCATGAACTTAGGAGTTAATTTTTGGGGCTAAATCAACAAGTAGGACCATCTAGATGTTATATGAATGTCAAGGTCTGAACTTTACGTGATTCTCATGCTTAGGAAAGTCAGATCTATGGGTTTAAGGAACAGATCTGACCTCAGGAGGTCAGTGGAGTTTTTGCATGGCATGAACTAGCCGAGTCCAAAGATCAGACTCGGCGAGTAGGGTTAGGGTTTCCCATAAACCATTCAGCAAGTACACTCACCGAGTTAGGGGAATAACTCAGTGAGTCAGAGAAGGATTAGAGGACTGGAGTTCAAAACGGAACTCGCCGAGTTGATCTTGAGACTCGGCGAGTTGAGTCGGGGTAGCCCCGCGATTCATGCCAGGTGTGACTCATCGAGCAAGGGGAGGGACTCGACATGCCAAGCAAGACTAGGGAGTTAGGGGACACGTGTGGACTCGCCGAGTTGCCCAAGTGCACTCGACGAGTCGGATCAAAGTTTGACTGTTGACTTTGGTTGACTTGTAGGGTTTGGTCAACAATGAGGGCCTTTGAGCCAAAGGAGGTATAAAATGGTCTTTTACCCTTCTGAGGGTTCCTAGAGAGGGTTGAGTCTAGTCTGGAGAGTTATATTTATTAGAGTATTACTTTATGTGATTAGGTGGAGGCTAGATTGTATGTCTACCGAGTTAGAGATTTACCAAGACATCTGAGGTGAGTCTTCTCACTATACTTTAACTTGAGTGGTAATTAGAGTCATGTGACGGAGTTACTATATGCTATTATGTGATGTGTTGCACTGCATTATGTTTATTTGATTTATGTCATGTGTATATTAGAGTATATCAGAATTAGAACTAGAAGGTTCACAGAGCTAGGACCAGAGGGTCCACAGAGTTTTGGCCCACGGGCCCACAGAGTTATAGCCTCGAGTGGCTAGTATGTGTTATGTATGGTATTTTGGGGAACTCACTAAGCTTTATGCTTGCAGTGTTATGTGTTATGTATTTCAGGTATCGCGGGAAGGCACCGACATGATTCGTACACACGCATGGGTTTGTATGTATTTTGATCTTGGGAAATATTTTGTGAAACAAAGTTATGATACAATGGGATTTTGTTAATAAATGTGTTTGGAAAAATGTGTTTAAAAATGTGAAAATTTGTTTTAAATTTTACGGTGTTACAGATACTAACGACACGAAAAACCTAGCACATGAACTGCCAGATCTAGACTCTACCTTGTCAACACAACAATTAACCCTATTTAATAAATTAGGTCCAAAAAGTCACTCGTGAGTCCAAATCTTACGACTAAACCTTCTAAAGGAAAAGAACATTTTTCACTTCTCATGGTCCAAAAACCCTAAATATTGACCAAAGGCTAAAGTCAACACTCAGCAAGTACGCTACGCGTACCAATCTTTATATGAGGTGTACAACAGGGCCAACATTCATCAGGGAAGGATTAGGCTACGCTATGCGTAGTCAGGAGTAAGCTTGGCATAATCTGTCTGCCTCTGCTTTCACAAAGCTAGTCTTAATCCATTAAGACAGCTAACCCAACCACATATCTGACTAATCTAAGATGTCTTAATGCATAAAGTCGGCGACTTTATGCCTTTACATGGCTAGGAAGGACCCAATGCAACCATATTTTGCTTCTAATGCACTCTAAACTACATTACACATACATGAGCCAAAGGGAATGATCAAGGAACCATTTTTATGAATCTACAAGTCCAATAATACACTAAAGGACAACTATAAACCCCTAGAATGCCTGAAACTTATAAAGGTCCAACCTTTGGGGACAAAATTCTTAAAACTTCAATCGTAGAGACCTAATGAAATACTTGCCAAGATAAAAAATGTATACCTAAAAATGATGCACAAGTAGGAAAGTTTTCAAGATCTACAAGCTTGCCTGAAAAGGGCCAATGAACCTGGGGCCCAGTTTGCCTTTTTCCAGAAGTGGATAACACCCTTCTAGGGTGACACCTTCAAGAGCATGAGATCTCCCACCTGAAACTCCAAATTAGTGTGTCGCCGATCCACATAACTCTTCTTGCGACTTTGCGATGTCAGCAATCTCTTTCAAACATATTGAGTAAGCTCCATCTTCTTGAGCACTACCTCCATGCTCCCCATGACCCTCTGATCCACCTCACCCCCAACAAATAGGAGTCTGACATTCTCAACAATCAATAAGCTTAAATGAGGGCATATTGATACTGACATGATGGTTATTATTATATGAAAACTCAGCTAACGGGAGATAGGAATCCCAACTCCCACCAAAATCAATAACACAGGAATGCAACATATCCTTAAGCATCTAAATTGTCTGATCGCTCTACCAACCGTCTGCAGATGGTATGCAGTACTAAATTGTAGTTGGGTACCCAAATCCTCATAAAATCTCTTCCAGAACATGGAAGTAAAGAGCACATACCAGTTAGACACAATAGATGTCGGCACCCCATGCCAAGCTACCACCTCTCGAATGTATATCTTGACCAACTTCTCTGCTAAAGAGTTTTCACTAATGGCTAAGAGGTGAGCACGCTTCATCACACGGTCCACTATCACCAAGATAGTGTCAAAACCCCTTGCAGTCCTTAGTAACCTTGTAAGGAAATCCATAGTAATCTGCGCCCACATCCATAGGGGAACCTCTAGGGGCTGCAATTTGCCATGAGGGCATTGGTACTCAACCTTGACCTTCCGGCAGGTGAAACATCGCTCCACAAATCATGTCACATCTCTTTTCATACTTGGCCACCAATAATAATGCTTCAAGTCGAGATACATATTGGTAGGCCCTGGGTAGATGGAAAATCTCGATTTTTGCTCCTAATCCATTAAAATCCATTGGGCCCCACCCGCATACAGTAACCATAACCACCCATAGAGAGTCAAAATCCCTCCACTATGAATATCAAATGCCAAAATCTAACTGATCACTCGCTCGCTTTTTCGATTTTCCTCTTTTCTAGTCTACGATTGCACTTCCTTGATGATCTCTAAGACTAGAGTCATCATTGCGATCCTCATGCACAGATCTCGATTCGAGGCACTTTCCTCCCTCCAGCTCAAGGCATTGACCACGACATTGGCCTTTCCCATATGATACAAGATCTCTCAGTCATAGTCCTTCACTACATCCAACCACCTCCTCTACCTCGTATTCAAATTAAGTTGATCCATAAGGTATCTCAGACTCTTGTGGTTAGTGTAGATGGTACACCAAACACCATCGATATAGTGGCACAAAATCTTGAAGGCGAAAACCACCAACGCTAACTCTAGCTCATGAGTGGGATATCTCGCTTCATGGAGCCTTAGTTGCCTTGAAGAGTATGCTATCACATGCCCTCTATGCATCAACACAACACCTAATCCTGCAATGGACACATCACAGTAGACCATAAAATCCTCAAGTCCCTTATGGAGGGAAAGTATTGGTGCCTCGTGCAATTGCCGGCGAAGAGTCTCAAATGATGCCTATTACTCAGACCCCCAACTAAAAGCAACATCTTTCCTTGTCAACCTAGTGAGAGGAACAACAAGCTTGGAGAAGTCTCTCATGAATGTCCAATAACAACTTGCCAAGTCGAGGAAGCTTCTTATCTCAGATAGAGATCTTGGCACTTCCCACTACATCACTACCTCAATCTTGGCTAGGACGAACAAGATACCATTTTGATTGACGAGATGTCCCAAAAACTAAACCTTATAGAACTAGAAGTCACACTTTTAGAACTTGGCATAAAGCCTCTCCATCCTTAAAACCCCAAGAATCTCTCGTAGATACGCCTCATGTTATTCCCTAGCCTTCGAATATACCAAAATGTCAATGCTAAAAACAATCACCTATCGTCCATGAATGATGCGGCGCGTTGATGAGCCCAAAAGGAATTACCACTAACTTGTAATGTGCATATCGAGTTCAAAAGGCCGTCTTCTAAATATCCATCGCCCGTACCCTCATTTGATGATAGTTGGACCTCAATCGATCTTGGAAAACCAAGATGACCCTAAAGCTGGTAAAAAAGATCATCAATCCTCGGCAAAAGGTAACGGTTTTCCACTGTCATCTTGTTTAGTTCCTAATAATCAATACACATCCAGTGTGAACCATCCTTCTACCTAACAAAAATGACCAGGGCTCCCCAAGCAGAAATGCTTAGCCGAATATACCACTGGAACATCAAAAACAGAGATTGATCCCTTTCTTCTCAACCCAAGTATCCACTACATATGACAGATACCCAAACAACATGCAATAAACTCTGTCTTTCCCTGCCAGCATAATAGAAAGTTGATCCCCATCTAGTACCCTTGATGTAGATAGTAATCACTCCCCCACTAGGGCATTGAACTATCACCCACTAACGATCACAATCAAACATACCCCCAAATCGGCTCAATCAATCAATACCAAGATTGAATAAACATCTCCCATCGATATAGGGATGAGATCTATTGGATATCTAACACCAAAGGTCTCTAGTACACAACCCCGATAGACATTAGTAGCAGAGACTGGACACTCATCAGGTATCGAGACTCTCAAGGGACTACTCAAGGTCTCTTGCAGAATACTAAAACGACGAAAAAATGATGCTCACACAAACGATCAAATCGCACCTGGGTCAAATAGCACAAAGCAGGCACATAATTCGCAAAATAAGTACCTACAAAATCGATGATATAAGTAATACAAATAAATCAATAGATATATAAAGAACACATACTGACCACAATGCCTTGAGCTACATGGGCCTCGTCTACTGTTAACTGAAATGCTCTCCTTCGAGCCCTCGGTGCCTCGGCCTTCCCCTACCAGCCATCAGTAATACGCAAGGTCATGGGGGTTGGAATCTGAACCACCCTAGATGCAAGCAGTGAACAATCTCCCTTCATGTGGCCCATCTGGTTGCAGCAAAAACAAACCTGTAATCCCTTACGGCAATCCCTAACCATATACCCCGCCTTACCATACAGGTAGAAAGTTAACCTAGACCGATAGGTTCCCTCGTGTCCCTTGTTGTACTTACCGCAAGTGTGGCCCTTCTCCCCTCCAGTTCTCTGATCAACGGGCATTAGCCACTTGGTCGTCAGTTTCACCTGAACTGGCCTCTAATATCTCACTTGGGTCTCCCTCTCCTCCCTAGCATGAGTCTCCACCTCGATCTCTCTCCTCCTGGCATTGGTCTACAACTCAACCAATGTCCTATATGTCGTGTTCACCATGAACTCTGGGATATCTCTCCTCATAATACTTAGATACCAAGTCACAAGGGCCTGCTCCATGGATACATGCTCAGGGCAAAACAAAGCCCTCTCATGAAACATCATGGTGATCTCAGTCACCATCTCTGTCTTCTTGTTAAGAGATAGAAACTCCTAGGCCAACCTTTCCCGCTCGACCGCGGGTACAAACTTATCCCCTCAAATCTCAGTAATCCTCTCCCACGTCATTACAACATGCTCTGCAATAGAGTAGTTAGCTATCACAAACTTCCACCAATTCGTCACTCCTAAGCGAAGTAGGTTCAATAAAAATCGAACCCTCAAATTCTCTAGATAGGAGAAGGTATAGAAATATCCCTCAACATCATAGATCCATCTCATAGTGGAAATCGGGTCATGGGTACCATCAAACTTGGATGCCTTCATGTTGGTGAATTCCCGATACCACATTGAATCACCCCCTGCGGTCTCGTAGCAACAAGAACGACAGTGGCTACGGCAGCAGAAGCCTCAGTGAAAGCGGCATAATGCTCATCAAAAGTGTCAAGCAACGTGGTCTTGACATAACCAAACATCATCGGGGTAGCTTCTCTGATTGGTGCGGGCACGTCCCCGACAACAATCCTGGAGATCTCCTCATCACTAGCACTCGGCCTCTTAAGGTTGCTGGAGCCTAAACCTCGGGTAACTACTATACTAACTCATATAAGAAAATTATTAGCAAACAAGATAAAGTGTGTATACCGACATTTACACCCCTATAATCTATTTAGTCCGTTGAGGTTATTCCTGTAGCCGCATACGGATCCAGTGCTTCTAGTAGTATGGGCCCAATACTACATTCCATACCAACCCGTATTTGTCTCGTGTTGTCCCCTTAAGACCCCAAGAACACTACCTCCCTAAATCAGCTATGGACTCATCCTATTGCTTTCTAGAACCACAACCAAGTGTCTAGACACTAACTCTAGACTGCTCCTAGCACTTCTCTGCCTCATGAGATCTTCGCTGCCCTCACTATTTGCTTTGCGTATGCCAATTCTACATAACACAAGACTCAATAGACATTCCAACAAATGATCAGACCTCGAATCCACAACCAAAAAAGGAACAGGAAGAAAGGCTAAATCGGGCATTCTAAGGATATAAAATCCTAACTATGTACAACTATTTAACATACACTGAGCAAATACTAAAGACGGATTCAATCTCATAAGAATGAAATCCTAGGCTAAGGCAACACAAATCAGGTAACATTTTCATACTAACTCTGCAAGATTCCTTAATCCACTGAGTGTTGGTCGATTGTACACACTGCTTCTTAGGGTTTTTCTCCTGTACAAATCTTCATTTTTTATTAAGTTCTTAAAAAAAATTCACATCATTACTTAGGGTTTGGAATCAGCCAAAGATTCATCCAAATCTCTCCAACCAGGGATCTGATACCTAATTGTAGCACCTCAAATTTTAAACTTTTTTTTCATTTATAGATTACCAAAATCATAGCTTCACAACCAAGTTACTAAATACATAATTATCGCAAAAAAACCAATATCATAATTATCATAGTTCATAAACATGTCCCAATAGTAAATTCCCAGCACGGGTGTACCATCAGACATTTGTCTTTCTGCAGCCCTGTGAAGTACCTGCCACATATAAATCAACAATTCTAAGCATAAGGCTTAGTGAGTTCCCCAGGATACCACATAAAGCACAATGTACATAAGCAACTATGGGTTATCAGCAACCCTTAAGACTTTCAACAGTCCTAATGAGATAATAACATGCTTAGTGGGTTGTCAGCAACCCTGGTTGGCTATCATCAGCCTCGACCATATATAAATAGCATGACATAATCCTAACATAATCATACCAGTTGGACCCAGCTAGTCATCATAAATAAAGCTAACCTACCATAAAGGTAAGAGTAAGTGAGGAGACTCACCAGATACAGAAAAGCCTAACACTTGAACTTTCGGATCTAGACTCCGCCTAGTAAAAAAACAATTAACCCTAATTGATAAATTCGGTCTGAAAACTCGCTCGTGGGTCCAAATCCAACAGCTAAAGCTTATAAAGGAAAAAGGACCATTTTTTTCCCTTTTCACGGAAAAAAACCTAAGATCTTGACCAAGGGTCAAAGTCGACAAAAGTCAACACTTAGCCAGTACGCTGAGTGTACCAACCTGTATGCATGGTGTACAACAAGGCCAACTTTCATCAGGGAAGGATTAGGCTACACTGCGAGTAGTCAGGACTATGCCCAACATACTCTGTCTGCCTCTACTTTCACCAAGCTAATATCTTAATCATTTAAGGGGCTGCTTTGCAAGGTCTGGATTTTTAAGACCTGAATTTTAACAGTGCTGAATTATAAAAATAACCATTTGACCCTTCTATATATTTTTTCTAAATTCAATATTTTCGCTTATAAATTAATCAAAATAATCAAACCAATAACTTCTTTAATTATTATAAAAATAAAAATATAAATGCCATTCATTCCATCGATTCATCTTTACATGTCAAATTTTGTTAATATTACTTCATAACCAAAGATACAAGTCCAGTTAATTGGCACTCCATAACTGACTTTTGACCAACAATTGAAACACACAAATAAAACAATTATATTGCCATCCAAAATCATCCTTTTGGCATTGTCATTTAAACCCCTTTTTTCAGGCATCTTCTCCATTCAATTTGACATTGAAAAAAAACATAAAAAATCCTTCATCATTATCAACTGAAAACTGCAACTAATTGAAGAATCAAATTAACCCACTTACAAATTATGTTTTCAAAAAACAACCAACAATCAACAATTCATTCCAGAAAAACAGCAAAAACCAAGTTTATAACTATTGATAGTTGATGCGCAGGGCAAAAAAATGTGAAAAACCGTACCTACAACCAGAGGTTGGAATCGATGTAAATAGGAGGAGGTCAGTGTTTCTGTAATAGTTGGTAGAGGCGGGGCAGCGAAACTAGCGACAATGCTTTGTAGATCGGAGGAAGCAAACAATTATTGGAGATTGGAGATCGGAGGGGGAGAGGAAGTGGGTTGAGAAGGAGGAGAACGCAAGACAGAGAGAACGTATTTTAGGTTAAAGGAATAGCACGTCTTTTATTATTTCAGATGGGGTTTCAAATCTTATTTGTTCAGAGCTAAAATTCAAATTAAGACAAAAAATTAAGAGGTAGACAAACGGTCTGAATCTTACAGATTTAGACCTACCCCTTATTAAGAGGTATTCAAATGCAAACAAACAGGCCCTAAGACAACTAACCCACCCATAAATCTGAATAATCTAAGAGGAAGGACCCAATGCAACCATCTTTAGCTTCTAATGCTCTCTAAACTAAATTACCCATGCATGAACCAAAAAGGGTTGATCAAGGAACCATTTTTATGAATCTACAAGTCCCATAATACATGAGGTCCAGACTTTAAGGAAAAAACTCTTAAAACTTCAAACATGGAGATCTAATGAAATACTTTCCAAGATACAAACTTTATACCTGAAAATAATGCACAAGGATGGAAGTTTTCTAGATCTATCTGCTTGCTACCATATCCTCCTTCTTCATTAGCTTTCTTCCTCAACTAAGTGCACCAAAACACCCAAATGAACTTTGAAAGCTCAAACACACACACACACACTCAAACATGGGATTAGGGTTTAGACAAGGTTTGGAGGCTGATAAGGGTGACTAAAAGAGGACTAATATTCTTTATATAAGGGGGAAATCCATGAAATTAGGGTTTGGACTCTAGGCTAGCACGCCCATCGTACTAGCTGGCTAACCGCGATCATGTACGCTGCATGAGTATGATGCGCATATTCTTATGTAAGCCCTGAGTACAACCACTTTCGCGGGACTTTTACTTCAAGGGAACAAGTGTGCCACTAATAATAAAGATTCAAGAGAAAAAATAATATACCTGATTTTCGGGATGTTACACCATTTTCAAGATTGTTTATATACAAGCGTAGTTACCACGAGTACTACGACTTTTATTTAGACTCCGTTAGCAAATTCTCATATAATCCTAAATTAATTAGTGTACAAAGATTATATTGTTAACGACCATGTAAAATTTATAACTTTTTCATACGAATTCTGTTCTCAACTGTCTTTATATCGATGGAATCATATTAAGAAGATCTTCAAGTATACTTTATATTATTTCTCCTAACAATCGACCGATCTTAATTTTAGTTTCTGTGTAGCACACTGCTAAGCTAAAACTTGTTAAAATCATAACTTACCAAAACAAAGTCAGATTTGGATGTTCTCTATATGCAACTATATGTTTTATGGTTACTAGAACTTTCTTTTAGATCATTAAGGCTAGTAAGTAATTTATCTTTGATTCGTAATTTATGATGCATATAGTCGTGACAGTTTAATCAAAAAACTTTGAAGAACTATAACGTCTTTGTACAAAGTTGGATTTTGGCATTCTATGTATCCACGAAAATCGTATTAATGTTTGTTTATGTTTATGATAACTACTTTGGCTAAAAAATAACATTTCTCTACTTAGAATTTGACAAACAACGGTTTATATTGAATTTTATAGAATGGTGAAAATGGGGTGTTACTAATTAGAATCATTGATTAATTTTATTTATACATTAATAATAACGACTATGAATAAAAATATAGTTACACCTAAAGCGTAGTAAGTGTTGTTTAACATACATAAATTTCTAGAAAAAAATATGAATCTATACAGGCATAACCTCAACATGAAAACTCATTTTCTTCCGACTCCAAGATACATCAGAGCCTCGCTAAACTGATGAGAAGCTTAGAAAAGGTCGGACTAAAATGGTGGAAAATAGATCATAGAGATTTGGATTTGAAGCTGTGAGAAATGTGCAAGTGTTCAGCAACATGGTGGAAAATAGATCATAGACATCTATTCCTTGGCTGCCACGTGTTTGGTCATCGTTTGTTCACATGGTCTTAACGATGTGGTCTTCGGCCATGTGACATGTCCACATTTTATGGTGTCACGTGCCAATCTCAATGTGTCATGTCGATGTGTCGGGTAGGGTAAGAGGTTTCCACATCGCCACGTGGCATGCTCTCAGACCGTCACATCACCAGGTTGGGTAATTTTTGCAAATCTTTGAAAAGCCACAAATTTTGAATTTTAGATCTGATTTCGACATTCTTTATATCCCTGTGATCGTTTGGATGATCACTGTAACTGTCGTTTAGGTCTCAACAATTGATTCCCATTCTATTTTAAATTCATATTCAGATTGGTTTTGACTGTTAAAATTCTTTTGAAATTCATAACTTCTTCATACGAACTCCGTTCTCGATGTTCTCTATTTCGACGGGCTTTTTTTTACAATATCTTCAACTCTCGTTTACATTGCTTTGAATAAAAATAAATTGATCTAAAATTCAGTATTTATGACACACCTAGTTGTGGGGCTGAACACGAAACTTAGAAAAATCAAAAATTCATCATATGAATTTAGATTTGAGCGTTCTTTATACATAGAGAATCGTCATCATGAGTGCTATAATTTTCGTGATGATTACTTTGGCTAAAAGGTAATGTTTTGCTATTATGAATTTTATAATATAACATTTATATTTAATTCTACTATAAAGTGAAAAGAGGGTGTTACATTTTTATCAACCTTCTACTATAAACGTGTATTGAATTATGACATAAACAAACAACATATTCAACAATTATGGGTCTTTGAAATATCTTTTTCGTTACCTTAGTATAAAGTAACTTTTTTTTGTATATGTTCTCTATATCATATCATTTTTGTTAGCTCATTTTTATTGACAAAAACGTGCTAATAAAAGTTACTAATAACGATTACGGAAAATAAAAGAAAAACATATACAAAATGTAATTTTTAACATAGTTTAACCACATAATTTCTTCCCAGCGTAAGGCACAGGGATTAGCCTAATAAATCTCATAAAAGAGGTTATCCAAGTCAATATAATTCAAAACATCTTGAACCATATTGATTTGAACTTTCTAGACTTTTCAACTTATCTTATTTAATTGTTTTGTTAATGGAAATGTTGTGCCTATATAGCAACATTGTGTTCATCATTTAGTTATATATAGTTTCCTCTCTTCTGTTGTTTTCGTTATTGTTATCAAGAGTGAATGAAAATGAAAATTAATGTTTATATAGACATCCTTTGTTCAATAGGAAAATATTAATAGAAGAGATATAAAGAATAAGAAGGGAAAGCATGTGTAAGTATATTCTATTAGATATATATTCACAATAATCTCAATATTTTGGGTGACGGTATATTTTATTAGATATATATTCACAATAATCTCAATATTTTGGGTGAAGAAAGATTGTTGATAGGCATATATATATATATATATATATATATATATATATATATATATATATATATATATATATATATATATATATATATATATATATATATATATATATATATATATACATGAAAATATTTTATTTTTTACTGATCAGTAAAATAGAGAGATAAAATATTACAAGGAAAACTACTTTTTACAAAGAGAAATAAAGAGAATGAATATAATTGAAAAATAAAGTTTCACTAGTAATAAAGTTACTAATAACATATTAATATATTTTTAGAAATAAAAAGCAAACTATAGGAAAAATTAAATTATAATTCATTATACTTATAAGTTAAATGTTTTATTTAAAATTTTTGTTACATGTTGTAACATAATTAATATTTTTATAAGACAAAACTTCAAAAATGGTCCTTGTGGTTTCCAAAAATATCAAGTTTAATCTCTAAGTTCAAAAACCCTCACATATGGTCTCTGTGGTTTCAAAACTTTTAACAAATGGTCCTTTTCGCTAACTCCGTTAGCTTTTGGCTGTTAAGTGAAGGGCATTTTTGTCTTTTCACTACCACATGGACCATTTATGAAGTTTTGTCTTATTTAATAAAAAAATAAATAAGTAATTAATATAAAGGGTTTCTCTCTCTCTCTCTCTCTCTATCTCTCTCTCTCTCTCTCTCTCAACATTTAACGATCACCATCTGAAATATACACCACCACCGAAAAACACCCTCTTAAGCACTGCCAATGACCACAACCTTTATTTACATCCGACGAGTACCACAGACAGTTCTCGTCCGGAAAATAGCACCACCTCCGCCGGAAATAACTGATATGTTCTTCACCCGATTTCTCTCCATCTGTCTCTTACACACATATTCACTTGATTTATCTTCATTTATTCACTTGTGGTAGTTATTATCGCCGACTCCACTATCTCCATACACCGAAAACTCAACGGAAGAAAATTTATTGTTGTTTCTTCACCCTCGGGTACTGTAAACCTCAATTAACCACCGTATATGTCTCTTAATTCCGAAGACAAACACGCACCACTGAAAACCACTAGAAAACAAGAGGCGATAGATGATGAACCCCAAAACGATTTTACCCGGAAAAAACACAAACCCCAAATCCATAAGATTTCCAGCCGGCAACCATTGGAAATATGCACAAACGTATCACACGGATACCTCCAAAAACCATCGTTTTGGACCCAGGTCACCGACCATCGTTCATTTAGGGAAAATCTCGGATTGCAATTAATGTCTCCAATCCCAGACAAAAAACCATTATTTTCAACACTAGAAAATTTAATCCTTATGAACCTAGATTTGGATTTTTTTTTTTTTATTACATCATCACTCTAGCTTTAATCTCCCCCTCCTGATATGTCGAAGTTTGTCTTTAACGGAGATGGTGGTGGTGATTTTGGGGATAGTAGAGTATCTGATGGTGTGACGGTGGGTGAGAGGGAAGGGAGAGATGGAGGAAACGAGTGCGAGAATGGCCAAATGGGTCTCACAACTTTTTTAAGAGAGAGAGAGAGAGAGAGAGAGAGAGAGAGAGATATGACCCTTTAATATTAAATATATATATATTTATATGAATAAGGAAAAAACTTCATAAATGGTCCATGTGGTAGTGAAAAGACAGAAATGTCCTTCACTTAACGGCTAAAAGCTAACGGAGTTAGCGGAAATGACCATTTGTTAAAAGTTTTGAAACCACAGTGACCATCTGTGAGGTTTTTTGGACTTAGGGACTAAACTTGATATTTTTGGAAACTATATGGACCATTTTTGAATTTTTGTCTTTTTATAATAACTTTATTAAAATTTGAATATACAATTCATTAATTTTTATTTAAAAGATAAAAGTATTATATATGTTAATTGGATTAAAGTATTACTTCGGTAATATAATTTTAACACCCAAATAATAAATATTTCTTGATTATAGAGTAAATTACACGAATCGTCTCACAGGTGTCAAAAGGCACGTTTGGTCCCTATTTTCAAAAATTAACTCAGATGATCCCTCGTTTGGTTTAAACTTACACGCTTCATCCCTTGTTATTTTAAATATACATAATTCATCCTTTACCATACATAAAATGACTATATTATCCTTAATAGCTCCTTTTTTATTTATAAAAAAAGGAAAAATAAATTATAACTCTTATTTTCATATTTATTTATATCTTTTAAATAATTAAACATATAAACTCTACCCAACCCAACCCATTTACCTAAAACTCGTTGAATTACCCTAATACCTCCTTTCCCGTTCCTCCAACTTCTCACCTCCCCCTTGATGTCAGAATATGGCCACCAGAAGTCTTCGCCTCCAATCCACCATCGTCCTCCCAGCACGGCGCCGACCTAATCTATAGGTTTCAGGCGAGCATTTCTCTCTCATAACGATGGTTATTTGCGCCGCTGAACTCCGCCATCACCACATTTGGACCTGTCGTCGATGGTTACTCCTTCTGGCGAACCTTCTCTCTTCACCCATCACCGTCTGCAGCCCACACTCTCACATTCTCACTTACAAATCTGCTCAATTTATACACAATCGTCGCTCAATTTGTCGTTCGATTTTCAGATTTATGGTTTTATAGGTTTCAAGTTTCTTCTTTTCAGATTTGATTTGGTTTGGTTTAGTGAGTGTTGATTATTGATAGTTTTCGGAAGTAGAGCAAAGTAGTTACTGCAAGTAAGGATGGTCGTTGTAGGATGTGGTTTTCATGGGGGCAGAACCGAAAAAGGGAAAAGGAAGGGGGGAAAGGTGGATTGGGTGTCGTGGGTGAGGGTTTGATGGCGTTGTCAGAGGTGTATTAGAGTGGTCGGAGTTGTATTGGTGTCGTCGGAGTATTGGGGTCGACCGATGTGGGTGGTAACGGTAGATCGTAGATGTACGGAAGAAGAAACGGGGGTAGAGATGAGTTTCATAGCGCGTAGGGTTTGGGCCCATTTATTCTTTATAAAGTAATAATAATAACTATTTTTAATAATAAATAAATCAATAAATAATTAATAAATAACAGATAAATAGAAAATAAATCAAAAAAGAAATAAATAACGGCAAAATGGTCATTTTATGTCTAGAAGGATGAAGCGTGTAAGTTTTTAACTAATGAGGGACAGTCCGAGTTAATTTTTAAAAATAGATACTAAACTTGCATTTTGATACATGCACAAAGAACGATTCATGTAATTTACTCTTGATTATAATTGTTCCTCATAAAATCATAAACTGTATTTTTCTATTTTACACTAGTGGGTCTAAGGAAAAAGAGATCTACAATAATACGTTTATATAATATGTTGCATATATATATATATATATATATATATATATATATATATATATATATATATATATATATATATATATATATATATATATATATATATATATTCTCGTATTGGATAATCTGTATATATAATTAACTTCAAAAAGCTGATGATGTTAATATTTCATATTTTTAGATTGAATATTTTATTATTGATTCATAATATCTATTAAGCTGTCAAGTTTATATTTAGTTTTTGGATATCTAAACTAATTTTAAAGTTTCAAAGTTTATGTGATCTGTCGATATTTTTTTTACCATTTTTTACAAATATTCAATACACATGTATATGTCTAGTTTTAGTAAAAGCTAACAAGTTGGAAGAAAATTTGAGAAATAATTGAAATTCAAAATCGAAAATAGATCTATCATAACTATTTTTTCTAATATATATTAGAAAACCAAAAAGATGGCAATGATCTTTATTTTTTGTGAAAAGGGTCCACCTAACCTCTTCTATCGGCAGATAGAAAAACATAAAAATTAAAGGTAAATTTTACAAAAGACAATATATTTATACAAAAATTCAATTAAGTGACTACTTACACCTTTGTGTTTTATTTTTTCTCAAATAAGTCACTACGTTTACACCTTTGTTACAATTTTAACCAATTAATCAGTTTGGTTTAGGTGTTTCTTGTTTCTCAATTGTTGACTACACAAAAAGATTGAATGGTTTGGAACACACTAACAAATAATCAAAAACAGAGGAAGGATATTATAATTTTCTAGTCAAATATTCAAACAAAAACCAACAAGGTTCTTATGTTCATACGATTATTACGACTACAAGAAAGTTAAGACTACGTACATGTTTGTTGGCAAAAGATCTTCTTACCGGCGATCTTGTTCTTGCCACTTCAGTTGGATGTCCAAACAAAAATCTCTCTAATTGAATCTCACCTAAGAGCACCAATTAAGAAACATGACAACTCCTTGAAGAGGGTAGTAAAACTACCAAACACGAACCCTAAATGTTTGTGTTTACCATAAGATGAAATTTTAATAAATTAATTTCTCCCAAATTCGTTTTGTCATTTAATTACTTAATTGGGTCTTAAGGGTAACCTAAAAGAACTTGGTTATTATAAGAAATATTACCAATAGATATGACCGTGAACACTATTTCCAATAGACTCTCACTTGGACAAGTCATCAAATTTATGAAATCCAATAATTTCAATAATCAGCAAAGTGTGTGTCATCGAATGCAATTGTCGAACTCTGATCAAATTAAGAGATAGCCCTCAGATGAGAGATCAAATATTCTTTTGTTCTACTAGATATCTGTATGAACCTAAGACATGACAGGATGTCAATCTCAACGTTCACGATTATGTTTCGTGATAAATAATTTTGATGACCACATCATACTACTCAATATAACTCATATATTTAGTCAGGGCTTGGCTAAGCACTTAGATGTCAACACTAAATCGTCAAGTGGCCCAAATATATCTTCTCCTGTTAGGGCGGAAGGAATAAACAAACTTCAACTAAACAGTTTATGTTTACTCATCATGTCACACATGTACATACCTTTTATTACTACCAGTTACAAACACATTTGAGCAGACCATTGAGTAACAAAATTGTAGAGTAAAACCTTGTGTATTTATGTTTGAAGAATAAGAGACATTATCATCATAGAATTACTTGTGACTCTATCCATGAAGTAATTTTTTAGTGCAGGTAACTCTAATATGTAAATCTCCATTAAGTACTCATGAATGTTAATCGTAGTATCTATGCTATGTTCTATCACCATGGACGATCTATTGATACTCCATGATAATCTCAAATCATTATTAACGTCTAAGAGTATTACCAGATGTGAAGATTTCCATAAATTAATACTTGGGAACTGGGTTCAAAACATGGAATAAGAAACACAATAATACATTAATGCAAATGGTAGCAATCCAATATATTATTAAGCCACCACAAAATGATCACCAAATAAGATATAATTAATATTATATAAGTTTCAAAACATCAAGCTAACAACTAAAGCATTTATGTAATCTCATTCGCAAATCTAATGCTTATTCACCCAGTGTAATCATCATGCTTGGTACGCAACAGTGGTTTCATGAAAGGATCAACCACTTCCTCCTCTTATGATACTTTACTTAGTATGAAGTCTCCTTCCTCAAATCACTTTCAAACATAATTGTACTTCCTGAGTATATGCCTCAACCTCTTCGATGAACACATCCTCTATAAGTTTTCTATGAAGGAAAGTTTTTTTACATCCATTTTCCATACTTCATAATCATAAAGTGCAACTATTACAAGCAATATCGTAGTAGGTTGAACTTTTGTCACTTGTGAAAAAGTTTCCTCTCAATAAATCCCTTGAGTTTGAGTATAACTGTTCAACAACCAGTCTAGCCTTGAACGTGTTACATTCCCATCCATTTTAGTCTTCTTCTTGATTATCTACTTACACCCAATGGTTTTAGATCCTAGTTTAGGATCAACCAAATTCCAAACATTGTTCTCATACATGTACCGAATCTCCCTCTCCTTGATATTTTTTCATTTGGCTGACTCTGGACTACCATCACATCCTTTAAGTTGGATGGCCCATCCAAACTAACTAGTGTTTTATCACTAATCAGCACGCTGTATTCTTTTGTAATATGAAAACCCTAAAACAGCACGTTGTATTCTGTTGGTGATACGTCAGTTTCCTCAATAGGTGTTTCAACCTCTTGTTGCATGCTAGTATCAACTATAGGTTCTTTTTTGGTTGACTCTTGAATCTCTTCAATATGAATTTCGCTCCTACTAGCTTCTTTGGATATGATCTCCCTTTAAAGCAAGAATCTTTTTCGAGCTACAAACACCTTGTTCTCAAAAGGCTTGTAAAACACGTATCCAAAATACATTTAGGGATAACCAACAAAGTAACACTTCTCTGATCTATTTCTTATCTTTTTCATTGGCTTGACGACCATTAAAGACTTCACAACCCCTAGAATTTTACGGGTCTTAGTGAGAGATGATTCTTACTCTATATTTCAGAGGGTGTCTTTGGAACCTTTTTAGTTGGTATGTGGTTTAAAATATCGGTGATTGTCTATAAGACAACCTTAGAAACTTTTTTTATGTGTAGCTTGACTCATCATGGATCGAACAATATCTAACATTGTTTAATTTCTTCACTAAACAACATGGTTAAGTTTGGCGTTATGGGAGATGATAATTATGAAACTATTCGACAATTCTAAAGACGATCATAGAATTCAAGATATATATATATATATATATATATATATATATATATATATATATATATATATATATATATATATATATATATATATATTCCACCCACTTCAGATCATAGCATCTTGATCTTCTTGCCAATTTGATTCTCTATTATTTTTTGAAATTCTTCGGATACTTCAAAATTAAATGAATTATTTTTAATCAAATAAATATAGTTATATCTATTAAAATAATCAGTAAATGGAATGAAGTACCATTCATTGTGCCTTGTGGCAGATTTCAACAGTCGACACATGTTTGACTAGATGACGTCCAATAAATCCTTGATTCTTTCACAGTTTCATGTGAATGGTGATTTTGTCATCTTGACCGGTAAGCAACATTCACATACATCATCTAACTTTAAGTCAAATAATTCTAAGAGACTTTCCAATTGGAGGTTGGTGATGCATTTCTTGTATATCTGGCCAAGACGAAAATGCCACACACATGATTTCTCAAATATATTTTTAGAGAAATCAACATTTAAGATTATATTATCATTCTTACTCACTTAAACAAAATCTTCATATTTAACATTGAAATAAATATCTTTAAATTAAAAACAAACAAGCTTGTAAACCAAAATATTTCATTACCGGTATCAAATGAAAAGTGGAAACCATGTTTAAACAATGCATATAATGAAATAATGTTCCGTACCATTTCTGGCAAGTAGCAATCAATTATTAATCTTATGGAAAAACCATTAATCAATATGCGGTTGTAGTCTCTAATTCTTGTAATAGTAGCCATACGTCTGTTTCCTATAATTAGGTTGAGTTACACATGGTTCATCTTCTTACTTTTTATAAGTCACTACATATTAGCATAGGTGTGAGTATCACACCCTGTATAAAGGACCCAAGAATTAGAAGTTTTGTTGTACTATAGAGTTCAATCATAAACATACCTACGGTGCGACACTCCTTGACTTTGTTCTTCTTAAGATCCTCAATATATATGTTGGGAAAATACATTTCTAATGCCCCTTTTGCTGGCAATAAGTACAAATGGCCTCATTTTGGTCACTTGTAGGAGCTATCTTAGAATCAACCTTTCTCTTAACACCTTTGTATACTCTTGAAACTTGGGATTTCCATTTCCTTTGGGATGATAAATTTTCTTCATTTTAATGCCACCATGTCCCATGGCCATGATAGGAGTGGCGAAGCTTGACCAATGATTTTTCAACATACTTGCTTTGGTATTTTATTAGCATGTTGTGCAGTTCCTTCTAGTTCTTATCAAAACTGTTCATGTTATAGTTAATAAATAATTATTAGTAGGAACCAGTAAGAGAGCTAAGCACCATATCAATGGATAACTCCTCGGGAAATTAGACACATAGATTCTCCAATCCATCTATGTATAATTTCATCTTCTGAACATGCGAACACATAGATTTGCATTCTTGAGTTTTACATTCCATGAAGGACTTTATGATCTGAAATTGTTTCTGCCTTACATGATATTGAATCATTTCCTTGAGCTGGTAATTTATGTCAATGCCCCAATTTTCTCAAACCCATTTTGAAGCTCCAAGGACATGGTCGCTAACACTAGGCAAGCAACCTTATTCGACTTAACATAGTGATTAACATAAGCATCCACTTGTTCATGGGTAGCATCATCAGCAAGTTCAGGGATATTATCATCAAGAATATACTTTTTGTTCTCATACCTTGGGGTGATCCTTGAGATGCAGATCTAATCAATATAATTGGATCTTATGAGTTTCTTCCTTGACCATATGGAGAGAAGTGAGAAATTCGAGTGAGGTGGTGGTGGCTGAATATGAGGAGGAAGTTTCACATTGCTATTTGGAGCAAACATCTATTAAAGAATATTTTAGTCAATTTTATATGATTAAACCTTAAAAATAATTACCCATAACAAATTATTTCACAAGGCTAGAATACATATTTCATTTTATGAGGTGAAGAAGGATGTCGATAGTCACATTACAAAGCTATTTAGGTAGGCAACACTATTTACCAATTTAAATCACTATGAAATTCCTAGATCTTTGAGATTCATTAATTGTGGTCATTGACATGTTAATATAGATTTTGCTCATCTTATTCCATAACAGAGATATCGAGGATCATGGTTTAGATGGTGGATCAACCATGCAAAAACATGTGATACCTAACTGAAGATACACTTAAGAATTGCAAGCACCACATCATTTTCAACTATACCCTCAAATTGAGTTGTCGTAAAACCACACATGCTCCATTGATATGTTATAAGTAAAATGTGTGTTTTTGATGGGTGGCATAAGATTCATATTCTTACTATTTGAAAATGGGATTTCGTTTTAATACTTTCAATTGCTACTTTTAACTTGAAACATCATCCTATCTAACCCTTTTAATAACTTCACTATAAACACAAAATGGTGGCAAAGCTGGAAAGCATTGAGCTTTTTGAAAGATGGCCTCATTTTAAATCAAATAGACCTCTTTACACCTTTCATGTTAGCATTAAAGTGGGTGAGCCTAGTCGAGTAACAATAACAATGTACTTAACTTAAAGATATATAAATAGATACACACACACACACACACACACACACACATATATATATATATATATATATATATATATATATAGCTAAAATTTAAATCATTTAAATTTTATTTGTTTATTACTAAAAATTTAACATGTAAGGATGCAATGTCACTAATTAATATAAATATATACACATCTAATATTTGCTTGAAGTCACATCGTCGTCAGGGTTTATACAATAGGCATTAAATCCATAGTTGCCATTTATCGACAATATTATTTGCAGGAGTCCACCTGCAATACATGTCAATGGGTTTTTAGATTACATCTGATGAACATATAGTTCATAACACCTACAAGTTGCGAGTCTGATAGTGATCCACAAACAGTCTAGAATAGTTCATGGTTGTCATCCATACTCTACTGAATGGCGGGGCCATCGCTTAGTACATCGCTTCTCACCATATTTTACCACTCATATTTCATCGCTCATCTTTCATCGTTGATCATTTATCTCATCTTTAATCTATCCATCTTTTACCCATCATAATTATTGGTAGATATAAAATACATATACAGTGTAAATCATTTAAAACCTGTATTTCAACATCCATCTCAAATAAACAAACAATATATATTCACATAGCACATATTTTATATAAAATACTTCATATCTATGTGTAAGATGAAAACGACTATACACTTACATGATAAGACAACGGTTGGATAGCACTTCGTCCCTAAAACCAATATTCTTCAATGAAACCGTGATGTTTTCCTAAAAACCGGGCTTCACGTGGGCAGAGTTTTGGCTCGAAAAACTCTTTTTCTCGGGATCTTCAGGGCGTCGAGACTTGCTTTGGGTGTCGGGATGATACTAAGACTTTCGGGGGTTAAAAGTAGGCTAAAAGGGAGTAAAGAGTGAGATAGGATTGATTTTTCTAAACAAAAACTCAAAGGCTTTGCTTTCTATTTATACGTTGAAAGTTAAACATTCACGTCATGAACCTGATGTTCACATCGTGACCCATGGCTGAATCACCTCGTAGGCTTGATATCTGCGTTCGAGCTTCGAAAGGTGTCCGGATGACATTTCACGTTGTTAATTGAATGTTCACATCGTGAACTCTTAACACCAGCACACCCGTAGGCTTGGCACATGTTTTATAGCCTTGATTAGTGTCTTTGAATAGTTTCACATTGTGAAGCTCATGTTCATGTCATGAATCCAGCCAGATTAGGGTTTCTGACACGTCTCATGCTCTCAGACAACTGCATCTTCGGAAGGCCATAACTTTTGCATATGAACTCCGTTCTCGACGTTCTTTATATCTACACGTTGGTGGAGATGTACTCTACAACTTTATTTTAGGTCACAAATGCTAAACATTACTTTATCATAAACTCACTTTTCATGATTACTGGTGTCGTGCTCGTTTTGTCTCGAAACTTCAACAGGTCGTAACTTCTTCGTTATAACTCGGATTTCGGCGTTCTTTATATGTATGGTAACCTTGTGACATATACTAAAACTTAGTTAAGATTATTTATTCTAAATAATTTTTAATCAAAAATTCATTTTTGACTCTTATCATCTCTAAATTGACTAGCTCGAATCTTCGGGTGTTACACTTATGTCACAAGTAATCAAAAATGGCAATAAAAAAGTAAAAGTAAAAATTTCCCATCTTTTAAACCCTAATTCGAAAAACCCTAGTATGAAAAGAAGATTTTACACAAATCAAATTGGATCTAAGAGTTCAAATAACTATAAACTAACACTATAATACCACTAAATTGTTTTGAATACTCTAAGAAATTATCTATGGCAACAAATGTATATTATGATTTTCTAGTCAAATGTTGAAAGTAAAATCTACAAAGATCATATGTCCATAAGATTATTGTAAATACAGGAAAGTTAAGATTATATACCTTTGTTAAGAATCATACCTAAGAAAACCAACTAAACCCTAAAAGTTTGTGTTTCATAGCCAAATATGGAGGTAAGGGAAGGAGTGGGATGATTTTCGGATCAAGGAAAGGAGCATCTAGGGTTTGATCTCTAGCTCATTATTCAGAGATATCCAGTTGCTTAATGCTAAAGCAACTACCCTTTTGCTAAAATCAACCCTAGATTGTTCTAATGAATTAAATCTTTTAATTAATTAACATCCAGTCCGTGAAATTAATTAATTCTAATTAATTATAATTAATTTATATAAATAAGTATTACCAATAGCTATGACACTGGACACGATTTCTTACAAATATGACGTGGCTTCCACAGTAATCCTAGGTGGCAAATATATGTATTAAATTGAACCTTTACGTATATCTATACTCACCTTTCTAATTTCTTATTTGTTGTTTCTCTTACAGAATCATGATTTGATGCAATGGATTCCCAAGGTCACTCAAGTGGTTCATCATTCTAAGTGGTGCAATCGAGGCAACAAAATCTGTCCACAGTAACATCTCTTAAAGGAAATCTTCCTTTCCTTGCATACACCACTTTAGGATGATGAAGCACTAGAGTGACCTTGGGAAGATACTACATGATATCATGATAATCTGAAAGAATAAAAGATAAAGAAATAAGGAGAAGTGAGTATAAATTTGCATAACGGTTCTATTTAACCAATTTTTTTGCCAATTTAAAGCTTATGTGGAATATGTTGGGTTATGAGCAATACATCAATCCTTTGGTGTACATGCAAACTCTAATTCTAGGATCTAATTTTTCTAGTTTGTACATCCAATAATTATCCAAGGCTTGTAAACCCTTATCAAGCATACAACAAAATTGAAATCAACACAAATAAAGTAGTAAGAATGTTACCTTTGATTGTTTCTTAAAGATCTTGAACTTTTGAGAAACCTATCACCTCAAATGCGATGTCTCTAATGAATCACAAACACTAAAAGCAATTGGATGATCTTGGAGAGAGGGGAAGGCACAAGGTCGGCTCTATGATCACTAGGGTTCAAGTGGTAGTCGAAATTGTGAAGCCTAGGAACTCTATATAGGTGAGCTGCTAGGGTTCTGGTCAAAACCCTAATTAGATTGCTTAGGCCTTAAGCAATCCACATGATCCTTCTAGAAGGCTTCCTATGGACGATTTTTATGTGGGCTTTCCCATAGAATTTGTCCATCCCTTCTTTAGGGTTCCTCAGCCCATATTGCAACTATCACATAATTACAATATCAGTTCCCTTAGTTTATTTAATTTCTTTTGACCCCAAAATTAATTGTTAATTAAATCTTGACCAATATTAATTAAACAAATATGATTTCTCATTTAATATATTATTCATATAATATATTAATAAACCATAATAACCCCTTTCTCTAATATTCATCAAGTCAAGTTACTCTGGTGAAAGCAACCCAAAAAGACCATGCTATAACAGGGTTAAATACATATTAAATATAGTTATGAATTTAGACACCTAATTCAATAGAATCCACATCAACTTTTTGCTAGCCATCAAGTGATAAATAAGAAACATCTAAAGCAAAACCGGTCGATTTGTTAAATTTACAACAAAAGTGTAAATTTAGTGATTTAATTATAAAAAAAATAAAATATATTGTCAAAATTAAAATTTTGTATAAAATTAATCTTTTTTATTCAATTTGCAATAAAATAAAATAGTCTTAAGTTAGAGATATAATTCATTCATGGATAAATTGGTTATTTGATTTCTTTACACAAATATGAGATAAGGTGATAACCTTTAATATCAACGCAATTTTAATACTCGTGAATGATTTAAGTACATTGCGCCAACATTCTGGCTAATGAATTATACGATGTTCGTACAATCCATTTATCCAAGTTTCCATGCTTCAAATTCTAACCGTTATGATTCCTTTTTTAATAACTTCGTTGATGTCCGAACCACACATTACCACCTTTATTTCATATTTATTACATCTTGGATTTTCAGTCCTAATGTAAGGGACTTATAATTAATTTTCTCAAACATCTACATTTCACTTGTTTTTTTATATGCACTTCAATATTTCCAATATATATATATATATATATATATATATATATATATATATATATATATATATATATATATATATATATATATATATATATATATATATATATATATATATATATATATATATGATCAAATTAGATAACCTCAAAGAGCCTTTGGCCTAGCGGTAATGAGTGATCCTCTCATTTGAGAGGTCATAGGTTCAAGTCTCCTTTGAGAGATAGATGGTAGTTAGGAATAAAGTAGTTTGCCGATTCAAAAAAAAAAAAAAGGATCACCTAAAAAGTTCTGAGAATGCAAGAACACTTCTAAATGTACAAAATCTACAAGGTATTTTAGATAACAATAAATGATTTTTAATTAATTTAAAATAAAAAAAAAACATGTAAAGGGTATTCAAATAATTTTGTATTTCATCCCCTTTGAATATATATGGTAATTGATATAATTAAAGGAAATTGTTACCATCTTTTTGGAATCACAACTAAGCTCGTATCTTGGGGATGATTCGATCATATCTTCACCTACAATGCAAAAAAATCCCAACAATCACCATTTATACTATTGTCGATTACTCTGTTCTTTTGTATGTTCTTTCGTAAGTACCATTGTCGATTGTGGATGCTGTGAAGGATGGAACGTGATAGAATGTCGTCATGTTTAGTCAATGATAAACATGACATACTAAAGTAAATTTTTTTAATTGATTTTGAAAGTTGTTTGTGTGTAAAAGTAGTATATTCATGGCTTTTTAAATTTTTTATTTTTTTTTTAATTTTACTACGATTGTGAAAACCCTAAAATTAGATTTTTGTGTTTTTTGTTCTAGCTTCTATTAGGAAGTATAAAGTTGGCAAATCATTTATGGATGTTGTTGAAGTTTTGAGTGCCACACAAAGAAAGGGTTTTATGAGGATTTTATGTTCACGAAAATTCTAAAATTAAGGTTTTTGTATATATTTTTTGTACAATGATTCAATATGGCATTTTAGTCTGTGATTATCTATTCGAACTTGATAATCATAGCTTCTTTCTATTTTCTGTAAATTCATATTTTGGTATTAGGACTAGGTCTATGTAACTTAGCAATCATTTATTGTCGTGCTTGTTTAAACATTGCAAATATATGCTTTTTTAATATTTCAGCTACGATTGGTACAATCAATGATTAAAGGGAAGTATAAATAATGTCGATTAAAACATGTGAACAAAAAATGTATGTTATTATCATGTATGATTGATAAAATTATACTATTTTATTATGTTTTGATTTTTACATACATTGATGATTTATCAAAGAAAATGTTATTTTATCGTTGTTTAGGTATAAAGAAAAGTCACAGGATATAACGAAAGACGGCACTCAAAAAAATTCACTAATAAAGAATCAAATATGGTTCTTATTGGTATGGAAGTTGAAGACCATCAAAGAAACCAAATCTCCAACTAAAAGAAAAATGCAAAAGAAAGATTCGACATCTAATAAAAAAAGAAACTAATAAACAAACAACTGTCAAAACAAATCTATATTTATTCATGTATTCAATGTTGCCTTGCGTATACAAACTACGATTATATGATGAAAACTGTATTTCAATTGTATTCTTTAATGATTGTATTATTAATATATGACATGCATGAATGAGAGTATACATAGACACCGGGAAATGCAATATAGAAGGAAGATGAATTGAGAACCAAAAACCAGTTTGACAATTGTAAAAGAAAGGGTTCTGAAGTCGTTGTTTTGAACTCCGTTTCAAATAATGATTAGTTAAGATTAAATTTACTAAAGTTTAGTTTAGTATTTTATTATAATCATTTATATTGTTTCTTATGTTGTAACATACACATTTTGAAATCGTGTTTTGTAATGAATAAAATTGTAAAATACTATGTGAAATTAAGTGTTCAGTTATAACAGATGATTTTTACTAGAAATGAAGTAAAACTATGTTTAGAATCACTCATAAAATATTGAAAGTCTTATGAGATTCCAATTAAAAGTCAAATAGTGAAATATAGCGAAAATATAAAATTTGAAATAAGTAAAATTTTATTATTGAAAGTTGTAGATAATCTCGTTAGAAACATTTAGACGAAAACCTCGTTGAAATCCGAGTTATAACGAAGAAGTTATGACCAATCGAAGATTCGCGACAATACCAGCACGGCACCGAATGACGTAAAAAGTGAGTTTTTGATAAACTACTTTTTAGCCTTAGTGATCTAAATGAAATTCGTAGTATTCGTTAAACTGAGAAGTTTGATAAAAAGAACCCCAAAATCTGACTTCGTATAAGGAAGTTATGATTTTTCTAAGATTCGGATTAGCAGTAGACAGCAAAAAACTCGAATTTTAGATCGAGCGATATTCAGCCAATAGAATCTAAACGAGAATTGAAAATCTCATCATTTGTAGTACAACGGTAAAAAGTCTGACAAAAACGGATATCAGATGAAGAAGTTATGAATTTTTAACGGACTTTTCCTATCTCGGTCTGTTAAAAATATAATAATAAAAATGAAATCAAAATTAGCCGATGAAGTCTAAATGAAAGTTGTAGAGTATATTCTCACCTACGCGTGAATATAAAGAACGTCAAAAACGGAGTTCATATGTGAATGATATGAATTTTTGAAATTATTAAATAAAAATAAATGAAAAATCAAAATATTATCCGGAGTCGTACGCCCCGCGTAGGCGAGAGTTACGCCCAACGTACTTCACACGTAGATGATCTGGAGTCAGCCACGTCTACCTATCTTCGCATGATCGCCATGTACTTCGCATGATCGCCATGTCCGAGACCCGAGAACCGAGCTGCTGCCATGCCTCATACGCCCCGCGTACGCGAGAGTTACGCCCAACATAGTCAGCAGTTTCAGACTCCTATAAATAGGGTGCGAGGTTGCTCGGTTTTATTTGCTCATATTCACTCTTTTACACCCTCTTTCACCCATTTAAGCCACTTTTAACCCCCATAAGTTCCGTTATCATTCCCGATATCTGAAGCAAGCCCCGGTGCCCCGAAGCTCCCGAGAAAATCTTATTTTCAAGTCGAAACTCTGCCCAAGTAAAGTCCGGTTTTCAACTAAAAACCCCGGTTTCGCCCCTAAAAGTCATATTTGGAGCCAAAGTGCTGCCCAAGTTATTATTTTAACCCCGACTATTTCAAAGTGAGTTCAATATATAGGAACAATTGTATGTTATGTGTTATATGTGCTATGTGCTTTTCAGTGTTATTATTTCGGGTTATTTTCCCATGTTATTTTATTCGCTATTTTTATAGCAAAAGTAAAACCTTTGACCATGTGATCAGTGAAAGGACTTAGATTCACATTGATACTGGTACGTAGCCTCTGGTCATGTAGAGCATGTCTCCATAAGAGAATGACTTCTATTCTATGGCATTGGCAAATGGTTAAACAGGACTATAAGCCTGAAATCTAACAAGATGTTAATAAGAAATCTTATGTCTTCTGTGCCATTTGGGCCGAAGCTTTATTGATGTTTATCAAGTATGAAAATTGTTATGTCTCATTGATTGTATATCTTTGAATCAAGTCATTGATTGATATGAAAAGCTTGTCACATGAATTCACATATGCCTTTGTTGCTCCTTGATTCTCTTTGCTTCTGCTATATTGAAGTATATATATGACATAATGTTATATTGTATCTATTATTGAACTCATTAAGCATCACCACTTACCCTATTAATATTTAACAATTGCAAGTGATAAGTAACTAGTATGATCACATACTGTTGAAAGATTTAGAATAGTTTGTAATAGTACTTTTGTACTTCAGTTTATGTTTGTATAAATTACAATATCCTGGGTAGTTATGTCATATATAATACTTTGTAATAGTCAGTTTGTATCCAGTAGTTTGTAATCTCTTTATTAATGTTAAATATTGCTTTTATGAATATGCAAGTAGCATGTTTTGGAGTAATAATATTGTGAAGTATGAAAGTTTGGGTCTTTCAAAAATACGAAAGTTTGGGTCTTTCAATCATGGTATCAGAGCAGTAGTTTAAACGAACTAAATACCAGGGATTGGTATTTAGATTTAAACTATTGGAAGTTCAATATATGAAATGAATCATTATAAGCATATGGATACAAACTATAGGAAAGACTTAAGTGAAGTATTAGGCTTTAATAAATCCTAATATTTTAAAAATCTATATAACTCCTAAATTTCAGAACGATGGCTGAACAAGAAAGTAGTCATACCCCTGACGTCGGTGGAGGTCCTCAACCCGAGGAAGTGAATACTCCAGTATCTCCTCACGAGGAGAGACTCTTGGGTAAACTTACTGGTGTTATTCGACAGACTCTCGAAGAACTCAAAAAGAATGGTGATATAGGAAAAGAGAAAGCCACTGGAGAATATTCAAGCGGAAAGGTGAAGCGTCCCTCGTTCAAAGATTTCAAGAGTAGTGGTGCTACATAGTTTTTTTGGTGTCCTTAATCCCATAGTTGTTCTAACTTGGATTCAGAACACTGAGAAAGTATTTCATGTCTCTCACGTGGATGATGAATGCAAGGCTATCTATGCTTCTGCAATGCTCATTGGAGAAGCCTTAGTCTGGTGGGAAGCAACATATGAAGCTCTCAACAGATGTGACTAGGAGGACTTATCTTGGGAGTTGTTCAAAACTCGTGTGCTAGAGAAGTATTGTCCTCTAGATATGAGGAGAAGATTGGAGAAGGAATTACTCGAGCTTAAATAAGGAGGAATGGTTGTGAATGAGTATGAAACTCAGTTCAATCAAAAAGCATGGTTTGCTGCAAAGTACATTCCAACTGAAGATGAGAAAATTCAGTTATTCTTAGAGGGTTTAAGACATGAAATCCATGATTTTGTAGCTAATCGGGATGTTCTGTCATTTGATAAAGCTGTAGAGTATGCTCGAAGGTGTGAGCATGACTTACAGATACATAGTGCCACTCTTACTATTCCAAAGCATCCACGTATTGAAAGAACTAATCATGTTTCCACTATTCCACCAGCTCAATCTATTCGAATTGATCCTAGCAAGCAAGCACAAGCCCAGTGTGCTTTTCGTGGCCGCGACAAGTCACAATCTTTTTGTATTCAATCGCCTTCATGTCGTGTTTGTCGAAGGAATCATCCGGGTCAATGCAAAATAGACAAGGAATCCATTTTCTGTTATGGGTGTGGAGAAACTGGTCATATAAAGCCAGCTTGCCCAAGGAAGGATATGACTTGCTATGCATGTGGTATTACTGGCCACAAGAAGCATTTTTGCCCTACTCTTACCAACCAAGTGACAGGAAGTCAAGCTTCTGTTCAACAATCGGTGAGAAGTCAAGTCTTTGTCCAACAACCAAAGAATACACCAGCTAAAAAGGAGGAGGTGCCAAAAGCTAAGGGTCGTGCATTCCAGATTACCTTAGAGGAAGCACGCGAGGACCCGAATGTTGTGACGGGTGCATTTCTTCTCAACTCTAGACCTGCTCACATCTTATTTGATTCTGGTGCTTCATATTCTTTTGTATCTTATGAATTTCCGCATTCTTTTCAAACTACTTGCTATACACTCGCGCAACCATTTCACATAGATACCGCGGGAAGTATATCATTACTTGCTGATAAAATCTATAGGGATTGTGTCATAGAAATTGAAGGCTATAATTTTCTTTCTAACCTAATCCCTATCTCCTTGCCCAACTTCGATATTATTCTTGGCATGGATTGATTATCAAAGAACCACACAGAACTCTTGTGCTATGAAAACATAGTACGCATTCCTATTGAAGGGGAAGATCCTATTCATGTCTACGGTGAACAAAGGATCTTAAAAATAATTTCTTTCCTCAAAGCTCGTAAATTTATATCGAAGGGTTGCCCTATCTATCTAGCTTATACAGTTGACATCTCAAGAAAGGAGAATAAAACTATAAATGATGTTCCCATTATTAACGAATATCCTGATGTTTTCCCCGGATGATCTTCCCGGACTTGCTCCGGACAAGCAAGTAGAATTCCGAATTCACCTTGTGCCTGGTGCTGCTCCAATTGCAAAGACTCCTTATCATCTTGCGCTAGCCGAGATGAAAGAAATGATGATCCAACTGCAGGAAATACTTGTCAAAGGCTTTATTCGACCGAGTACCTCTCCCTGGGGTGCTCCAGTATTGTTTGTCAAGAAGAAGGACGGATCGATGCGAATGTGCATTGATTATCGTGAGATGGATAAGGTGACTATCAAGAACAAGTACCCGCTACCTCGCATCGATGATTTGTTCGATCAACTTCAGGGTGTTAGCTATTTCTCAAAGATTGATTTGAGATCTGGCTATCATCAGTTGAAAGTACAAGAGCAAGATGTACCGAAGACTACTTTCCGTACTCGTTATGGGCATTTCGAATTCCTTGTCATGCCATTCGGTTTGACAAATGCTCCTGCTGTATTCATGGATATGATGAATCGAGTATGCCGTCCAATGCTCGATAAGTCTGTCATCGTATTCATTGATGATATTCTAATCTATTCCAAGTCTGAAGTTGATCATGCCATTCATATTCGTGAAATCTTAGAACTTCTTCGAAAGGAGAAACTTTATGCTAAATTCTCGAAATGTGAATTTTGGCTTCGCCAAGTTCAGTTTCTCGGCCATTTTATTTCTGGTGATGGCGTATCCGTAGATCCTACCAAAATTGAAGCCATTCAAAATTGGGAAGTGCCCCGTAATGGTTCCGAAATTCGTAGTTTCATGGGTCTTGCGGGTTATTACCGAAGATTCATTAAAGACTTTTCTCGTATAGCTGTACCTCTCACTAGTCTTACTCGAAAGGAAGCAAAGTTCGAATGGGGTGAAGCCCAAGAAAAAGCTTTCTCGACTTTAAAAGTTCTTTTGACTCATGCTCCCATCTTATCACTTCCAGAAGGTGATGATGATTTCTCCGTATATAGCGATGCTTTAAGATTGGGACTCAGTTGTGTATTGATGCAACGTGGTAAAGTGATAGCCTACGCCTCAAGACAACTGAAAGATTATGAAAAGAATTATCCCACCCATGATCTCGAACTCGCTGAAGTGGTATTTTCCCTAAAACTTTGGAGACATTATCTTTTTGGTACGAAATGCCAATTGTTTACCGACCACAAGAGTCTCAAGTATAGATTAAGTCAGCAAATTCTGAATATGAGTCAGCAACGAGCCATGGAGCTGATCAAAGACTATGATTGTGAAATCCTGTACCATCCTGGAAAGGCTAATGTGGTTGGAGATGCATTTAGCAAGAAGGTTTATCGTAACAGTATGTGCTATACTATTACTCACACTACGGTGAAGTTCACTATTCTTGATGAACTAGAGAAGTGGCAGGTTAAGGCCTTAAAGCTAGAAAATGTGAAGAAGGAAGGGATGGTACATTATGCTGATGTTTTACTTGATGATCCACGAGGATTAAAAGTATTTAAGAATCGGCTATGGATTCCAAAGATTGGTGGATTAAGACAGAAGATTTTAGATGAAGCTCATAAGTCTAAGATGTCAATACATCCTGGTACAAGTAAAATATACTATGATGTAAGAGCTGATTATTGGTGGCTTGGATTAAAGAGAGACATTGGACGATATGTGCAGGAATGCTATGTATGCTTACAAGTTAAAACAGAGCACCAAAAACCATACGAAACCCCAGAAAGTCTTAGCGTTCCGGTATGGAAATGGGAAGAGCTATCCATGGATTTTATTACCAAATTACCAAAGACTGCTAGACAACATGATATCATTTGGGTAATCATCGACCGCCTAACTAAGAGTGCACATTTTCTCGCCATGCGTGAAACGGATCCAATGGAGAAATACGCACAAGTATACTTAGATGAAATTGTTGCAAGACTTGGTGTGCCACTAAAGATCATTTCCGATCGCAAAACCAATCAGCCACTTCCATCAATGAAGAGTGCAGGATCTTTTGTCAAAGTCCACAAAAAGGTCATTGATCCCAAAATCAGTCAGCCACTTCATTCAGTGATGTGGCATGCTACTGCTAAAGTTAAGCCCATTCTTGTTCTTCAAAATTACTCAAACGGTTCTCTCGCATCCATGCTATATTGGGTGTATGATGAATCCTCAGATGCTGCTGTCATCAAGCTTAAGGAAGATTGCATCCGTTTGTATGACAAAAGGGATTTGCTTTAATTTGGCGAGCGGGACATACATTGTCTTGCGGATCATCAGATTGTGGTGGCTGAAGATCTCTTTGAGTCCACTGCAAAAGAATACACTTCGATGGTGGCTAAAATTATAGAAAAGAGAATGTGGAACGGAGCGATGGGAAGGTCTAATGTGCTGGTGGTTGACAAGAGCTGAGTCCAAGCTAGCACCAAACCAAGGGGGAGATTGAAGAGTCCAGTTAATGGTTTATTTTAGGCTTTCAGTGTATTTTGTTTGGCATGAGTCTGTAATACTATTTATGAGCTGTTTATCGTATTTTGGCTTTTTTGTGTGTTCATGACCGTAAACAAGGTTTACGGCCGTAAATACGTTTACGGCCGTAAACTCTGTTTACAATCTCAAACTCAGGCCGCAGTCCAATCTAGTATAAATAGTGGAGGAGTAGGTCTTTTGTTGTTGTTGATGCCTAGCAGTTCACGGCCATATTCCGAGTTGTACCTGACGATTTATTGAATATAAACGTATGCAAGCTCGGTTTCTTTTCATCTTGTTCTTATGATGTTATTGTTTGTTGTTTGATTGCTGGTAAAGATCCTTATTTAGAGTTCAGATTGCCTGTTATCACTTGTTGATATCACTTCCCAAACAATACCTACTAAATAAAAACTATAAGAAAATGAAAATTTGTCTTTAAAATGAATCGGTGTAAGGTAAACTCAGGAGTATAGAGAAAAAAACTCAAACCATAATTCACCAATTAAATTTGCATCCACAAGGTGTGAGAACAGCACGCGTAACCTCAGAACAGATCCGAAAATTCTTCATGTTGTTAAGCACAAACCCCATGTGATCCCTTCCTTTCTTCCCTTCCCACAAAGGACACATACTCTCAAACAAAGTTTTGAATGGTGTACAGTTGAGAGATGCCTCCTATCAATTGCCTGGAACAACCACTATCAACAAACCGAAGTCTGATGATATGTCTCCATAGCTGTTCTAACACCGAGTGGGATTAGTTGGTCTTTGGAACCCAATCCATTTTGAAACTGGGTTGACCTTTGTCATCCTTGCATGGTACTCTCTCCTATGACATGTCCAGCTTATCACAAACAGAAGATGTAGAAACATTAGAATCATTAGAAGATTTGGGAGAGTGAGCCTTTAGAACCCATTTGTAGTTGGGTTTAACCATTTCTTTTTCGATCTGATGGGTGCCTCGGAACTTGATTTTGAACACGAAGCTGGACGTTGAGATGACTTTGATTTTCGATTCACGGGAGCATCTCTTGGATTTGGCTTCTTGGCCGATATTCCCTTCTGGACCTTGGGAGTAGGATTCTTGACCTTGTGGGTTTGATTCTTGGCCTTCTGCGCATTCAGTCACCGTTGACTAAACGTGAACTTGAGGGGTTTCTTTTGGGGTATCTCCTTCTTGGTGTTTTCTGCCTGCCTTGTGCATAGTAGGGAATGTATGCGCAATTTGGACAGTTTTAAGCAATGTGTCCAGGTGTTCCACAGTGAAAGCAACTCTTTTTCTTCACTGTGAAGTTATTTCTTCCTGCCCCTGGTGGCGTATCCTTGCCTTGTCTCTGGTTGTTCCCACATGCACACTTACAGCAAGCCATCGGTTTCGCTTGTGATGGAGGCCTGTATTTCTCAACAGCAGGTTGATCAGAAGCAACTGAGTTCGAAGCAACAGATTCATAATTCAAGGAGTCATTGGATTATTCAATAGTTTTCTCCTTGTTCTCATCTTCTGCTACTTTACCTGCACATGTAACAGAATCATTAAAAACATTCACTTAATCCTTTTCTGGCACAACAGCAACAAGTTTCCCATATTGGAGATGTGCATCCTTGTCAATTTCTTCTTGTGTCATAGGGATGGATGTGTAGTTATGATTGAAAGGTGGAGGAACACAATCATACCCTAGACCCTTGTTTTGATTATCTTTGAATTTTAATTGGTTTTCAACTAAGGACTCGACTGTCTTACTTGATGTAGTATAATTTTTGAAACTAATATCTGTTTTTCCACACTTAATTTTCAAAGCGTCAAGTTCTTCAGTTACAGCAACAAGTTTTTCCTTAATATGATCATAATTTTCACACTTGTTGCTATAATCTTCTTGGAGTTTTCGGAAATCCTTGATTTTGGTTTCTAATTGAGCTTTTAACAGTTTTTGTTCTTTCCTAATGGTGTATCTTTCATATTTTAAGTCCTCATTCTCTCTCTTGATTAGATCTATTGATTCTCGTAAAAATTTAATAGTTTTAACAAAAGATGGAGTACATGAAACTTCATTTACCAGAATTGATGTGTAACTCATTTCTTTTTTTTTTTAATTATTTTTTTATAATTTTTTATTTAATTGCCCTTTGACTTAAAAACAAAACGAGAAAGTCATCCTTAAAATTCAAATTTAAAAAGTCAAACGTAAAAGTCAAACGTAAAAGTCAAACCAAAAATCTAAATTTGAAATTTTAAAAGTTAAATGAAAGAAGTCAAAATTTAAAGTCAAAGTCAAAATTTTAAGCAAAAAGTCAAAAATAAAGTCAAAAGTTAAAAATAAAATCAAAATATAAAAACTAAAATTTTTGGGTTGAAAAAGGATTTTAAAAAATAAAATTTTGAATTTTTGGGCTGATTTTGTCAAATTGCGAAACTTGGAAGCGACGGTAGAGGTTAAGATTAAAATTTTGAAAGGAATGCACAAGGGCTTGTTTAGCCGAGTTGCTTAGGCGCTTGGTGTCCCGGGTTTGATCCCCGACAATCTCAAAATCCCCTTTCTTTTTATAATAAAGAGTTGTTGATGCGTGGACGAGATGGCGAGCTCCTAAGTTGGCTACCCTAGCCGTTCACCGAGCCGAGGCACAGACGATCCCAGCCATAAACCGTCGAGCTGAGCCGCAAACCGCCGAGCTGTATACTCCGAGCCGCAATCCGCTGACAGTAAACTCCGGCGACCGTAAACACGTTTACGGCCGTAAACTCCGGACCGTAAACTCTTCAAAGATCGTAAACACAGCTTCAGATCGCGAAAAAAACGACTTTTTTTTTACCATTTTTGCTCGAAAACTCGATCAAAAACTCGTTTTTACAAAAAACACGAAGAACAAAGCCCCCCTAATTTTCAGAGATCTATCCAAAAATGCAAGAATCTTTCCAAAATAAGGTCAAATCGGCTCCAGATTTGACAAAGATGAGTGATACAATCCAAGCTCTGATACCATTTATAAGTTCCCAAATCTGCTTGTGTATCAATCAGATCCAATTGATGGTGCGAAATCCCAATCAATAGGATGATGTCAGATCAAATAGAAGAGAAGGAGAAGAAGAATAACTTGAATCTATGATGTATTCAATGTTTGAATGAAGCTCTTTACACATAGACTCATGCACATACACACTCTTCTCTCTAACTTTCTCTCACACCTTACAATGCACACACTTAAGCTCCTTGGTTGTGTCTATTACCTTACATGCACTCCTTACCCTATATATATATATATATATATATATATATATATATATATATATATATATATATATATAGACCTAAGGCCAAAACCCAATGGACCGAAAATCCAATGCTAGATCGAAAACTCATGGGTTTTCGGTCCAAGCTACAATTAATCCTAATATTAGTTTTCGGCCCAAATGATAAAAAATAAATGCTTAGAAAAGCAAAGTATAAACCAATTTTAGACCCAACACAAGATGCTTCGATAAAACTTAATCTAAGCTTCTCAAAATCATACACCTTTCCTTAGATAGCTCACATGTGTGTCTAAACATTTATGAAGAGTGATGCCGTAATCATAATGTTTACACCTTTTTCCAATCTCACAATTCAACCATGAAGAGGGATGCTATAATCATGATCGAATTTGAGAAGGAAAAAATCACAATTTCTATCTCCTTAAAATCTACTTAGTGAAAATGTTTCCTCACAATCATTTTAATGAAGTGGAGAGAAACCTTATGAAACTTAGATTTTATGGTGTATGTGTTCCTATCCATGTTAATTTGTCAAAACCATAATCACAAGACAAGGATAATGACAAATTCAAACTCATATGGACTGAACTTGTTTACTCTTAATTTCTTGCCACCTGGCAGCACAAGGGCCTACCATTTCTTCCAAGTTGTTATGCACACAACTGAGAACTCATAGAACTCGCATACACAATCAATTTTACTAGAATAGGCACAGAAACAAGAATTATGTCAACATGATATGTTACAAACCTCAAGTCATGTGCTAGTGATAAACTACAGGTTTTGTTCTTGATTGGTTCTTGAAACTCTTTCAGGATCTTTAATACTCCCAGTGACCTCTTGACATATAAGTTTCCCTTTTTCAAATACCATTACTTGGCAACAAATATTTAAGAGTTAGTATGGATTCTTATCAAGACAAAGACTTCACACAATTGGCCTTAGTTGGTCTTTGTTTTATCTAAAACATCACAACTTACCAATTTCAAATGTACAAGAGTAGAAAACATTTTACTCTACATCTGACAAGTGTTATAAACCTTCTTTAAGATATGTCACTCAAGTTACAATCTTGGAGTATGAATCTATGAACTATTTTGGAACGAATGACTCATCTTCTTGATTTAACCACTTGAACAATTCATGACTCCTCTTCTTAGCCATAAGAATGCACTAAGATGTCCTTAAAGGCTAAATTGCGATATAGTTTAATGATCATTAGGATGATCATAAAACATGATACTAAAGTACTCTCCCATCTTTTCAGATTTGAGAAACTTTTATCTTTCTACCTAATTTGATTTTTCGCATTCGTTCTGCCATACATTGAAACTTTTCCAATGTTTCAGAATGATACTTAAACTTGTGATTGTAACCATATTTACTAAACTTTAGTAAATCATGACGAATAATCTTATTAATCTTTGTAGTGGACTTGAACAGCGCACAAGAATATGTACTCGATCACTTAGTCCTTCACTTGACTCACATATACATGTGAAAAAGCAATTAGTCTTAATTTTCCAAAGATGATAATTCTCATTCATCACACAATCCAACTTGCATGATTCCAAGTTTCTTTCTAATTGAAACTTGGGAGATGAGAATTTTTCCTTATTTGGTAAATTTCGACACTACGACAAATGAAAGAATCAAATTCATCTTTCCAATATTGCTAGAAACATACAAACATCAATTTTTCATAAATACCATTGCAAGGAGATATAAAATAAAACAAAAACAAAATTTTATTTATTTATAAAATGCAAAATAAACTTTTCCTTACAATGCAATTACAAGTGCAAAACTATGCTATTACATATTTCCTAGCATTCTATCATAACTCCTAAGTTGTAGCTCAAAAATCCAACCTTCGAACTATGCGATTGAAATCCATCTTCATGATCAGATTCAGCATACTCTTTTTTTAATCTTCCTTCCCTTTGCTCGATCCTGCAAAACATCAAAATGCGACCTAGTCACATCATATATTAAGAATTAACAATTAGGAGCTTAACAGAGTTAGATAGTGGACCTACCTGAAGCAGAACCATACAATTTGATTAAAGTTCTCAAGTAGCTAGGGCAGCTTCGATTCCAATGTCCCTTTCTCTGGCAATAGAAACACACAGGATCATTTTGTACAATCAGTACTACCCTTTCTTATGATTAACACATTTGATCACGGCCAATTCCTTTCCTTTAGGAGAAGGAGTCATTTCTGGGATGTCCATGTTAGCTTGAGAAGCCGACCTTCCAATCAAAAATTGGTTGACCATTGTGCCAAATCATTGTTGATTCAGTAGTAATTAGCAAATAGGTAAGATCTATTAGGGTCGTGTATCGATCTGTCACATAGTAGTCTTTAATAAACTCATTATATGACTCGGGAAATGACTGAAGAACCCAGTCAATAGCCAACTTCCTTGGGAAAATGACACCCAACATTCTCAGCCTATCAATGTGTGCCTTCATCTTTAAGACATGTGCACACACTGGACTTCCGTCTTTATGTTTTCCATGCAATAGGACTTGAGTGATGCTAAACTTTTCAAGTCTTTGATCTTGTGGTTTAGGGAGACTAATTGCAGGAGGTGGAGGAAGAGAAGTATGACTTCCATGATCCAATCGCATGACATCATCTTCATTAGGCAAGCTTGTTCCAAGAGATTTGGGAAGATCATAGTTGTCTGATCTAGACATCTACAATGGGAGAAATTTCAAGTTAGCTGATTTAAGTCTTGAATATAACACCCAATATGAAATATTAAGGGTAGGACCAAACTCAATATGTTATAACTTGGAGAAGGGATGTCGTAATCGAAGATATAAACTATTTGAAGGTAGGTAAATGACGATTTACCAATTTCCACCATGAAAAACGAAAAATAATTTTAGTTCTTAAATGAATTGAAACTCCTAGATCCTTTGAGATTCATTGAACTGCTATTTTATAGGCAGTAACCTTATACCCCCCCCCCCCTTTATAGACCGGCTTCGTGAATGATGCATATTAATGGTAAGATTGACTTTTACTCTTATACATATATATATATATATATATATATATATATATATATATATATATATATATATATATATTAAACCTATAATACTATAATAGTATAAGTGTTGAACTTTCAACTATTGAAAAATTCTAGGGTTTGGAACTAAAGTATTCAAAAGTGTAACTTTACAAATTCCAAAACTTGAGGGAAAGTTTTGAACAATTCAAAAAAGTTTTGGAATCAATAACATATGAGTTTAATATGGATTTTAATGGCAAGACTCTTGAAAATCTATAACTTGACGAAAAGTTATGGATGTCATAAAACAATTTATGAAAAAAAAACTCTTCAAATACATAACTCATGACCTTTTAAAGACTCCTTGACAAGAAAGACTTTTCGTTTTCCGTAACTTGAGGACAACTTATGGAATCCATTAAAGGCCATTTAGATCATCTAATAAACAAACAAACATGTAAAAAAAAAACTATGATCTAGATTAAACTCATATGAACAAGACAATTCAAATCAAACAATTTTCATTTAATTAGCCTAACCTTCAAACTAATACAAAACATGAAACTTTTGACAATTATCTTTTAAATTAGGTTAGAATGATCATTACCACATCCAAAACAGGTTTATAAGTTCAAAACATATTAGGGTAATAATTCTAGTCCAATTTCAGCCTTTAAAGTCGAAAATCTACACTCAGGGCCTCCTACTCGCCGACTATATCAACCTACTCGACGAGTATGATGATTTTATTGTTGGACTCGGCGAGTCCGCAGTCCAGAAAGCTAGAAATTCGATTTTTACAGCATTGCATCAAGTATAATTGAAAACCAAGCCTAGGCTTTAATACCACTGATGGGTTTTGAGCATTCTAACACTCATATGATGTGCATGCAACCATATGTGTCTTGGATCTATGTTTTAACTATTATACATGCAAATATACAAAATTCCAAAGCATCATCATAACTAGCATATTATGGAGCAACTATACTATAAAAGACTAGTTAGATGACATACCTTTTGATGGAGCTTGATGTCTTGAACATTTAAGAGCTTAGCCCAAATAGTGTGGAAGCCTCAAATGGAATCACACAACACCACCAAAAAAATGGAATAACTTGAGAAGAAGGTTCCCTATGAAAATCAGCCCTTACCTGATGGGTTTTGAGCATTCTAACACTCTTATGGTGTACATGCAACACTAGGAACCTTGGATCTACGTTTTCTCTAAAATACATGCGAATTTGATTTCCAAGATTTACAACCTAACTAGCATGTTATGGGGTACGTGTAATACAAAAATTTAAGTAGAATAACATACCTTTCTTTTGTAGTTGATTGCTTGGAGTTTTAGAGCCAAGCACCAATAGTGTGGATGACTCAAGTGGTGTCACAAATCACCCAAAACAACTTGGAAATACATGAGAGAATATGATGCTCACTACAATCTTCCCGCTCTTGTTTCTCACACATACTAGTGCCAATTCTAGAACCAAGGACATCTTTATATAGTATGGAGGATTTGGGTTACACCCTAATACCCATGACTCTTCATTTATGTAGGATCCATGGGTTAAAAGCTTCATGGACTATCCATGGACTTCATCTACTCTTATCCTATCCTAAATAAATCATAGCCTAATCCATATATATATATATATATATATATATATATATATATATATATATATATATATATATATATATATATATATATATATATATATATATATATATATATATATGCAAGAGTCCGTATTTAATTAGCCTCTTTTGATCACTAAATTAATTCCAAAATCAATTCTTGATCAACACTAATTTAATCATATTAATATATTGTAACACCCAAATTTTCAAAACAATTTTTACATTTTCCAAAAACATACATCCATCCATAAATATTATAAAAATGTCATTGTATCATATAACAACCATAAAAACACAACCCAAGATCAAAATACATAAAAACTCCTCGTGTGTGTACTGATCATGTTGGTGCCTTCCCGCGATTCTCATTGGTACCTGAAACACTTAACACAACACTGTAAATATAAATGCTTAGTGAGTTCCCCAAAATACCACATATAACACATATTAGCCACTCGAGGCTATAACTTTGTGGACCCTCTAGTCCTAACTCTGTAGACCCTCTGGTCCTAACTCTGTGAACCTTCCGGTTCTAAATCTGTAAACTCTGGAACATACACAACATAATCACATAGAAATAATGCAACGCATCACAATCACATAAACAACATACAAGATACTCTATCATATAACTCTAATTACTACTCTAGGTAAAGTATAGTGAGACGACTCACCTCGGGCAACCCGATAATCTCGAACTCTGTAAAATCTGATCTAGCCTCCGCCTTATCATATGAAATAAACACTCTAAATCAATACATCTGTCAAGGCTAGACTACTCCCTCTCTTACTACTCTCAGAAGGGTAAAAGACCATTTTACACCTCTCATGGATCCAAGACCCTAAAGTTGACCAAATCCTAAAAGTCAACATAAGTCAACTCTCCGGGTTATGCTGCGCATACCAAACATCTACGTTGGGCGTACCCGGTGTCTTCACAGAAACGGGGTGCGCGACCCCTTATGCTGCGCGTACTGAGATTACCCCGCGTAACTCCCAGTTTCAGACTCTAAGCTTTTGGGGTCTCAAAACAGTTAAGACCCACGTCCAACTTCTAGATCTGACCACTTTTAAGCCTCTTAATCCATAAAGTTGCTAAGTTTAAGCCTTTGCATGGCTAGACAACTCAGTATCACCCTTAATATTCCATTTCCCAACCCTAGAGAGCTCATAACTCAAGCATGACATCATATCAACGACCAAGATGGGAACTTTATGGATATATAACACGAATACAACTAGAATGGGACAGATCTAGGTCCATGGAACACATTACATTCATAGTGTCTCCACCTTTGGGACTTTTAACCCTAGAAATGGACCATGCAACATCAAACCAAATAAGGAAGAAAGTTTTGAACTTTATACCTCTAGATGAAGCTCCTTTCTCTGAAGATCTCAGATTCAACCTTGCACTTCAAGCCCTGACCTCTACAAGCTCTTCTCCTTCTTCTTCACTAAAACACCAAAACACTTTTAGCTCCAAAATACACACACTCAAACTATGGACGATGGGAGGCTCTCCCTTAGGGTTTCACTCTCTGATATGGAGGCTGAGCAATGAGCCTTAGCATCCTTTAAATAGTTCACAAGTCAAACATTTAGCGTTTGCATCAAGACCAATTACGCCCAGCATAACCCTGGGTACACCCAAAGTACCCAAGCGAGTCCACGTCCAAATTAAGCGCATGAGTACGCCCAGCGTACTCCCCAGTACACCCAACGTACTCATTTGCTAGAAGAATTCTTTCAAGGGACCACTCTTGACAAATTGACAAAATGGAAGGGTTTAATAGCTTTACCTGGATTTTCGGGATGTTACAATTCTCCCCTACTAGAACCAGACTTCGCCCTCGAAGTCTCATACCGATAACAACTTCGGATGCTGCTCCCGCATCTCTGACTCCGTCTTCAAAGTCAGTGCGGACCCCTTCCAGTGTTGCCACTGGACCTGAACCAGGGGCACCTCCTCGTTCCTCAGAACCTTGACCTTCTGGTCCAAGATCGCTATCGGTCTCTCAACATAATTCAACCCTGAGTCCACCTATATATCCTCTAATGGAACTATTGTCGACTCGTCGACTATACACTTCCTCAGATGAGACATGTGGAAGGTTTCATGAATCTGGCTCAACTCTGCAAGTAGCTCCAATCGATATGCTACCCTGCCCACCCTCGCGATCACCCTGAACGGTCCAATGTACCGGGACCCCAACTTGCCCTTTTTCATGAATCGGATCACTCCTTTCCAAGGAGACACTTTCAGAAGTACAAAATCTCTTACCTGAAACTCGAGCTCGGATCGTCGCCTATCCGTGTAACTCTTCTGGAGACTCTGAGCTGTCAACAACCTCTGTCTGACCTGCTATACCTGCTCTGTCGTCAGAAGTACTAACTCAGTTCTACCCAAAACTTGTTGCCCCACCTCTCCCCAGCAGAGTGGAGTCTGACACCTCCGTCCATACAATAACATAAAGGGAGGCATACCGATACTCAAATGGTGGATATTGTTATAAGAAAACTCAGCCAAAGACAAATACGTATCCCAACTCCCTCCAAAGTCCAACACACATGCCCGAAGCATGTCCTCGAGCGTCTGAATCATCCGCTCACTTTGTCCATCCATCTGTGGGTGGTAAGCGGTACTGGAATGTAGCCTAGTACCGAACTCCTCATGCAACTTCTTCCAGAACCTGGAAGTGAAATGTACATCTCGGTCTGACACAATCGAGATCGGTACACCATGCCGCGATACCACATCCCTCACATACACCTTTGTCAGCCTCTCTGCGGAAGAGTTCTCACTAATAGCAAGAAAGTGAGCGCTCTTTGTCAGCCGGTCGACGATCACCTAAATTGCATCGATGCCTCTCACAGTAATCAACAATTTGGTGATAAAATCCATGGAAATCTGTTCCCACTTCCACTGGGGAACCTCAAGTGGCTGCAACTTGCTATGTGGACACTGGTGCTTGGCCTTAACCCTGCGACATGTCAAGCAGCTCTCTACAAACCACGCCACGTCCCTCTTCATACAGGGCCACCAATAGTCTCTTTTCAGGTTCAAATACATTTTAGTGGCCCCAGGATGGATCGAAAATCTCGACCTGTGCGCCTCCTACATCAAAATACACCTCCTCAATCAAAATACACGTGCCCCGCCCTCAAATGGCACCCAAATCCAGCCCTGGGAGGTCATAGTCCCCGACTATCAGTAATGAACTCAGATATCTGACCGATCACCCACTCTCGCTTTCGGTTTTCCGGTCTCATGGCCTCTACCTGGGCCTCCTGAATGGTGTCCAACACCAGGGTCATCATTGTCACCCTCAAACAAACATCTCGCAATGGGGCACCCTCTGTCACACGACTCAAGGAATCAGCTACTACGTTAGCCTTGCCCGAGTGGTACAGGATCTCACGCTCATAATCCTTTACCATGTCCAACCATCTCCTCTGGCACATATTCAGATTGGGCTTATCCATTAAATACTTCAAGCTCTTGTGGTCCGTGTATATAGTACATCGAATCCTATACAAATAGTGATGCCAGATCTTGAGGGCGAACACTACTTCCCCTAACTCCAGATCGTGGGTGGGATACCTCGTCTCATGAGGCTTTAGCTTCCTCAAAGCGTATGCTATCACATGCCCTCTCTGCATCAACACCGCACCCAGTCCCGATATTGATGCGTCACAATATACCACAAAGTCCTCCATTCCTTCCGGAAGGGCCAACATTAAGGCTTCTCACAATTTCTGGCGAAGTGTCTCAAATGTGTTCTGCTGCTCTGGACCCCAAGTGAATGCTACACCCTTCCGGGTCAACTTGGTGAGAGGAATCACAATCTTGGAAAAATCTTTGATAAATCTCCGATAATAGCCGGCAAACCCCAGAAAACTCCTGATCTTAGAGGGGGATCTCGGCACCTCCCAACTCATCACCGCCTCGATCTTGGCCGGATCGACCAATATCCCATTTTGGTTGACGATGTATCCTAGAAATTGAACCTCTCGTAACCAGAAATCGCACTTGGAGAATTTAGTGTAAAGCCTCTCCGATCTTAGAATTCCAAGGATCTCCCACAAATGCTCCTAAGGCTGCTCTCTATACCTCAAATACACCAATATATCATCAATGAACATGATTACCGAACGATCCAACATCAGCCTGCACACCCTGTTCATGAGGTACATGAATGATGCCGGTGCATTGGTGAGCCTGAAAGGCATCACCACGAACTCGTAATGCCCATAACAAGTCATGAATGCTGTCTTATGGATATCCTCATCACACACCCTCATCTGATGATATCCAGACCTCAAATCAAGACGCTCCCTGCAACTGATCGAACAAATCTTCGATCATCGGTAAGGGGTAACGGTTCTTGACCGTCAGCTTGTTCAACTACAGTACTACATTAATTTACCGTTTACATGTAGTTGGTGATCACTTCACTTAAACATTAATGTACAAACTATATTTTGATAATAATGGTTACACTTGGGAAAATTACACACTTTTACAAGAAACAAACATACAAAGCAGTTATGCCTTGGTAGAAGGCTACTTTTAGTAGAAAATATAGGATTTTCTAGGAGTTACAAACACTTACAAACATTCACATACATTTACTACAAACGTTTACAAACTTGTACTTCAAACACTATTTCAAACATTTTGATACAATGATAGCCACTAAATACTTATGAACTCACCAGCTTTAATGTTGATAAACTCTTTCAAAATAACTTGTATTCTCAGATCATTAGTAGAAAGGTACCGATGCCAGCTTTTGAGAAGATGGAGAGCATACAAGACTCATCTTTTATTTTGATTCATTTTTGGTGTCTTATAAACTACAGAACACACTTATATTAAAATTATGTATTTAATGTAATGGATGATGTTGTTTACTTGTTTACTATTATATTGTGTTTTAATACTATACATGATGTCCTCTACCCCAGAACATTTTCGACGTTCTTAGTTTTGGGGTGTGACACCTAATAAAAGTTTGTACATTTGGTCCCTTTTGGTTCAAGTTGCGCCTTTCAGCCCGTACGTTGGGCTTACATGAGGGTGTGTGAAACACACTCGTTTGAAGACCAGGATAACGGAAGCCATGCTAGTATGCTGGGTGTACATGTGGTACGCCAGGCGTACTAGCCTAGTCTCAAAACCTCGAATTTTAGGGTTTCACCCCTATATAAAGATATTAAATCAACCATGAACCTCCCATAATCATCCTCTACTCCTTCCGAACCCTAATCTTGAGTGTATTCGTTGTCAGTGAAGATCTTGAAGCACGGTGGTTATTTTGGTGGCCTTTTGTTGTAGAAGAAGACTAGTGAAGAAGGTGGTGTTGCTTGCAAGCTTGTGGATCCAGAAAATACTTCACCTTGTGCATCTTTTGAATGTATAAAGTCTATACCTTGATATGTTTCCTTTTATATCTCCGTAGATGAGTTTTTATGAGCTTTTTGTCATAAAGCATGGACCTTTCTGAGTATAGAGCTCTCCAAAGTATATTACCTATCCTTTGATGCATATTAGGACTTGTAGATTCATAAAAATGATTTCTTGATGGTCCCTTTCTAACCATGCAAGGGTTTTTTAGTGTTGAGTATTAATTAATTTTGTGTTTTAAGGTTTAAGAACTTTCCAGTGATGCAAAGGCTTAACGTTTTGGAATTTATGAATTAAGATGTTCGAAGGAGGTTAGATTTATGTTTGGATGCATGTCTTACGAATTAAGACCATTTGGAGTGATATTTGGGGTCAGACGACGTATACCCTGCATAGCAATGTCTACGCCCAACATAGCCATTTGTGACCCCGATCCCGCCTGAGTTTTCTTTACACTGCGCATAGGAGGAGAGTACACCTAGTCTTTCCGATGGGAAGTTGACTTTTGCTAACTTTTGACTTTTGCTGAAGATTTAGGGTTTTGGACCATGGGACGGGCAAAACGGTCTTTTTAACATAATGGGTTTAGTTGTGGGATTTGAACTTACAAGTTGAATTATGGACTGTGATTATTAATTAGGGTTAATTATTATGTTACTAGGCAGAGTCTAGTTCCGATAGTTCGAGTGTCAGATTTATCTATCATCAGTATCAGATCAGTCTTCTAACATACTCATATATAAAATAGTTGTATTTGTGATGACCAGCTGAGTATAACTATTATTTTGCACTATGTTGTTTATGTGTGGCTAAGAGTGCAGATAGTCTTCAGGGTTGCTGATAACGCATAAGGCGTGTTGTTGCCAACTTAAACTGTTGATAGTCCCCAGGGTTCCTGATAACCCATAACTATTTATTTATTTTGTGTTGCATATGGTATCTTAGGGAACTCAATAATTTTTGTGCTTACAGTTGTTGATATATGTGTTTTAGGTACATCTGAAGATCATGGGTAGACGAAGGTCTGATTGTACACACTCGATGAGAGATTTGTTACCGGGGCATTCTGTGATATTATGATATTTTGTGATGATGATTTTTATCTGACACTTATGTTTTTTTGATAACTTGGTTTATGAATAATATTTTAGTAATTAAAAATGAGAAAAAAATATTTAAAACGTGAGGTGTTACATTTATAGGATCCAGCGTTATGTATCATTAGAATACACGAGTGTTGTAGGGTTGTTGGAAGTTTCTTGGATGAGTATATGTGTCTGTAGTCGGCCAAATGAGGAATGTGTAGCCATTTCTGATGGAGTGAGGATATGGTGTGTGTGTGTGTGTATCCTAGTAGCATAATTGTGTTGGTGGTGTGATGATCCTTAAGACAAATATGGGTAGGTGTGGAAGGTAATATGAATCCGTACTAATGAAAACAGAGATTCCATACACATAGTAAGGAAGTCACAAACCCGAGGGACTTGTGAAATAAAACATAGTTTCTACCGACTTTGCATAATATTTATGAAATAAAACATCAAAGAGGTTTTTCTTATTTTTGTCCCACCTTAAATAATTTTAAGCATTTAATTTGTTATTTTTTTTATTCTCTACATAAATAAAATTATAAACATACAAATCATTTCATTAATTACAAAAGTACTTGTTTAAGCTTAAATGGCTTTCAAACTTGGTCATTAGCTTGTTTTCGACAAAAGTCTTAATATTCTTCTTATTTACACAACAAAACGGAATTGGTCCATCCATTCACATTTCATATTACAATCTTTCCTATCTTCGATATAATCTACCTAACATTCTTTCCTATATATATATATAAAGTGATAATAACCTAAAATGTATATAATTTTAAGTACTCAAACTCACTATAATATGTCGTTTTATGTCATATATATATATATATATATATATATATATATATATATATATATATATATATATATGTGTGTGTGTGTGTGTATTGTGGTCGTATAAATTTCTTAAACCTCAACCCCTTACTTGATTTACGTCAAAATTTTTTGATATTTCACTATTTTCTTCTTCTTACATCCTATTTTCTCTGTAGAACATCTACACGATTATATATATTATATTAGCAAATGAAAATCATATAAGAGAAAGATAATGATAAATTTTTAAAAATATTAGTAAAGAAAAGTAGGAGTTAAATTTTAGTAACTTTTAATGATTATAATGTATATACCATACAAACGACGTTTGGTAAGATTGAGTGTCTAAACTTATATACCTCGTAAGGTATACACTTTAATATATATATATATATATATATATATATATATATATATATATATATATATATATATATGACCTACCTTTGACACGATCTAGTTAATAATTTATTTTGTGTGGTCCATGTATTTTGTGTTACATTTGAGGGGGTTCTTTTTTGTGTACACAGTGTATGTATTATTTATATAAGTATGCATTCGTTTATGTATATACCACTTGATATCAAGTCAACATCTAAATCAAAGAAGTGGACCAGTTAGGCCAGTGATTGAATTAAACTGGACCTCATTCATGTGAGCGTCCTTAAATGTCGAAGTCAAAATAATACCATTTAAAAAACTAGTGGTACAATTTTTGGGGAAATTTGAATAATATTTCACAAATATGTAAAAGAAAAAAAAAACTTTTCACGTATTTATTAAATCCAAATGCTCTGTGATGTTATTAAGTATCGTTAAAAAAATTTCTAACTTCAAAACTACTAAGGTCCAGCACTACTAGAAAAAGTCGCGGCAAAACTATTTAGACCTCAAAAAAAAATTAATAATAATAATAATAAAATACTAATTTTAATAATAATAATAATAATAATAATAATAATAATAATAATAATAAAACCATGTCCCACCTCTCGTTATTCTATTTAACATTTTATATTCACGAAGCCGTACCAAACCCGAAAAAACGGGTTCAAACCAACGAAGAACTCTTGAAAGTGGAAGCACGATAACAAGAAATAAAAATTAATTGTGTCATGTGAGCTCCCTCTCTCTCCCTCTCTAATGCCGTGTGGTTTGCAAAAAAATTCAAATTCGATTCCAAAATCCAAATGCCATATTATCCGGAATAACAACCCCAATATTGTCAATTTCTTATACAACATTTGTTTTATTAATTATAAGAATCTTAAGATCAACCATGTTTTAACATCTTCTAAAAAATTCCACAATCAATTCCTAAAACCTAATTTTATGATTCCCAAATTGTCAATTCAACAGAATCAAGTGATGAAACCCAACCAATCCCTCCAATTCAAGAATCAACCGAGGTAGAACCCCAAAACGTCATCCAACCGGATCAACTGTCACTCTTTTATTTATTTATTATTTTTTTTTCAAAAGTTGAAAATTTTAAAACAATAAGTTGGGGTTGTGATAATACTATGCATCATGTGAACTAAAAGTTGAAGGATTTACACGTGAAAATGAACACGTTTAAGGGCTCTTCAACAATCAGAAGAGATAATGAGGAAGCGAAAGACCGAAAATCAATATTTTAAAGGCGATAGAAGGCGAGTATCATAAAATCTAGAAAAAGAAAGCTATTCCTCATGAGGGGTCTTGAGAGATTCTAAAAACACACCTAAAATGGAGCAAACAAGATGTTATGTTGGCTAAGGTGTCTTTTGAAGTTTCGAAAGATAGAGAATGTGGAAATCAACAACAAGCGGTGTTAATTTCGCACTCAATACATGAAGCTTCACAATGTAACTTTGGTGTTCAAATCTTATTGTGTAACAAGTGAACTTAGTGAAACGAGTAATTGAACGATTTGCAGGAAAAAGTGAACAAGTTCAATTGCATCTTGAATAACAAGAAGAAGTCACTAGCAAGCAAGCAGAAGATCGAAAGTTGATATTTTAAAGGTGACACAAAATGAATATTAAAAACCCTGCAAAATGAAAGCGTTTCCCCACAATAAAATCACACTCGGAATGGTTGATTGTGTGTGCAATGAGTGATTCTCCCCTCCTTCATAAAAAAAGGTCCAAAACAAATCTAACTCACACAACCTCTTTGTCTACCCATTACCCATTCGAATTCAAGCAAATGATGAAGACTTTATGTTTAAAGAACTGCAACTACCACAGGAAAAAGTTGACTGGTATCAACATCCTTAAATAAACATTAGGATGATATTAGAACAACATTCACAAAAATTGGTAATTTCGCCAATAAAAAAGGTGTATTTGACAAAAAGTTATAGCGTTAGGATAAATTGTGTATCATGGAAACGGTGGCATAAACGAAAGCACTAATATTGGAGGAGGGGGGGGGGGGGGGCAAAGAGTTACGAGTGATTAAGGAAAAACATATGGAAATATTTTTGTGATTTTTTCTTTAATGGCATGATAATTTTAGTGGAGAGGCGTTGGAAGCAATGCTCACAATCAAGTGAGAGACACAAATTGAGGATCATGGAGTCTTAGAGTATTATAGAGTTCAGACACCCATCAAGAGTTGGTGGCAAAACGAGTGTATGTCTTTAATTGTAATTTTAGTCAACCATGTTTTCCTTATGATGGCTCATGGGGAAAATACATAGGATCGAGATAATACATAGGATCAAGGCTGATGTCATTGTTGTTTGTTGTTATGAATGTTTATCTTTAATGTTGATATTGTTAAAAGTTAACAAAGAACAATAAGGTTTTATAAAGTTTATAAACTTGTCTTAAAGTGAATGATTTTCATAAGAAAAGTTCATTTTTTTTAACTAAACATGAAAATAAAAAGTATAAAAACTAATTCAAAGAAATCATTGAATTTCTCATTTTGATTTCATTACAGGTTTTGGGTTTAAATTAATGTTTTTAATAGTTTGCCTTTTTAATGAAATTTTAATTTTATTTATTTAATTTTTTTTTCCAAATGTTATGAATTTAAAAAAATGCAAAAATTGTCCTCATTGTTTGCTTTCTTCTTTGGCAGAGGTCCAAAAGAGTTTACTTTTTCAAAAATACCTCTCATCCAAAAATACCCTTCATTGAATAGTCAAATGTGGTGAAAGTGCATTATAATCCATCTACATTATAGTGTCATCATAAGTCATAAACTATCGTCAAAAGTTGGCGTTGTAAGTTATTGGTTCATAAGGAAGCTAGGATGTATAGTGTGAGATGGAGATAATAAGTTGACACTGATGTTGTACCTTGACATTTCTTCTTGACTTGATGCTATAATAGAGCTAGGGTATTTTTAGGAGCAAGGGATTGGATGATAGATTAAGGAACGAATATGCATACTTTAAATGTAAGACATCATTCCTATTTCAACAATTAAGAATCTTGTCTATTGTTCATCAAGGGGTTTGGTGAAAAATACGTTCAAGATTATTATCACTATGAACATACATCAACATGATCTTACCTTTTCGAACATCATCATCATCATAAATTAAATGATGCCTTATTTAATATGCTTAGTCTTTTAATGTTGAACAAGATTCTAAATTTTGGATGGCACCGGTGTTATCATATGAGTCTTTGCCAATTTCCACTCATATTGTAAAAGATAACTTGAAATCCCTAGGAATTGAGCACAACATCTTCCACTACACGATATTCAACTTGAGTTTTGGAGCATGCTACTAATGTTTGTTTCTTTCTAGACCAACTTATTATTCCATTACCCAAGATAGGAGATACAACTTTCATAATATAAATATGAATATCCAATTAGATAAAAATATGAGTCTCTAGGGTGAGAGAGACCAAGATTGGGGTGTTTCGTTTAGATATCTAAAGATCATTTTGACAATCAGTAAGTGCGATTCTTTAGGGGCAACTTGAAAATGTGCAGATAAAATTATGGAAAATATAATGTTAGATCTATGAGTTTTTAAATAAAAAGGAAACCAATTATTCCCTTATATATTGAAGCATTTACATCTTTACCATATGGGTCTGACCATAGTTTAGTTGAAGTTAATATTGGAGTCTCGGTAGGCTTGCAATGATGAAAATAATATTTCTTTAGAAGTTCGGTGTAGTATCCCATGTAAATTACATAGAGAAATTAAGACAATCATTTATAAATCAATCAATATTGAAATGAACATAAGGTGTGAATAAATTTTTTCAAGCTCAATTAGTATGGAAGCAATTTCAAGTGTACAAATATGGAAATGTAAGAACTTTCTAACTTTAACATTTACCAGTACAATATGATTTATAGTGATATCATTAGACACAAAATATATACTGTGACTAAGACATCAGTATAAAAAATACAATGTCCACATTGTGATACATTGATATCTCAAATTTACGTAAACTTCAATATAGACAACGAGACTCTATCAGTGATGTACTTACTTTGAGAGATGAAAATACCATTTGAAAAATATTTGACCTGAAGTCTAAAGCAGAAGTTCATCTCAATAATCTTGCTCATTTCAAATTTTCTTGATATCAAAGCTAGTGGTGGATCTAAGAATTTTACTTGTGGGGGGCACTAGCAATTAATTTATGTTATCAGATCACGTCAAATTTCCAAAACTAATAGACCTTTAGTATTTACGAACATTAGGCTCGACTTGTAAGGAATTCCCATATATGTTACATATTTAGTTGAGCCAATTTCAAACATGGGGCACTCTATATAACTATTAACTAACATGATTTTTTCCTATCGATATTGTTAGGGCTAGGATCCCATAAATACATTCAAGATTGTCAAACATCAGGATCCTTAAGCATACTTCAGGATCATGATTGTTAACATTTATTTTCCTAACATATATAACGTTTATACACTACTTTATTTTTCTCACATGTGCAGAAATATTCAGCTAAAGGACTTTTTCTCAGCGAAGAATCATCTCGACCATGCAAAAGACCCAGAACACCAAGTCAAATAATGCTTATCAGCGGATCTCAGAGGATCCCAGAATTATCGAACCTCTTGATATTTGCTTTAGACTATAAATAGCACTTGTGTTACACACACAACACGAACGACTAGTTCGTCAACAATACTTGTACTTGCTTTTCACACATTCATCTCTGTAATAAGCATTTTCAATCAATAAAATCATCAAGGCAGGTGATGATTGTCACCTCCCAAGGTTTTATGCCAGGGATGCTAGTTAGGATCAACGACTTTCCTTGTAAACCACTTATGTTGCTTTGATCATCATTTTATACTTGTTTTACTCTAAACATTACAACCTCTCATAAAGTTTGGTTGATTCTTTCTTGTTCATTTTTTGACCAAAACAATTTGGTGACCACTGTGGGGCCATGGTGTTCAAAATACCTTGAAAAATCATGTATACACATCCGAACCTGTCCTCTTCCTCAATTTTTCCCATTTCCTCAAAAAACCTTCCACCGCCTCGATTCGAAGCTCCCAAGAAATCCACTGAAGCACCGAAGAAAAATACCTCTCTAGTTGTTACCCCAAACTCCACGATTCTCGTGTGCTAATTTCTAACAATGAAATCTTCTCTATGATGAAGAGAATAGAACGAAAAGTCACCCAATAGCAAGAGGATAATAGGACAATTCTCAAGGAAGTGGAGAGAATGAGGAAAAAAATCCACATGCATCAAGAAGTAGCACCCTCAAACTTGCAACCCAAGAACCTGAACTTTGATAACACAGGATCCTCAAAGATTCGGGGCGCAACTCTAAGAAAGCAAGCCCACACAACCAAGGATCCCGACGTAACCTTTGTTACTCCCAGTAACAAGGATCCTAGTAACCCCCTTAATAACAATATCCTTACTACTAACTCAATTGATCTTGATATAGTTTTAAGCTCGATCATGGATAAGAAGATTCAACAACTAAGAAAAATGATCTCGAGCATGGCTAGAGTAGTTTAACCTGTACCAAAAGTATCCCCCACAAGCTACAAGATCTCAATATTTGTTCCGATAATAGCTGATACCAAACTCACAATGAGCTTCCAAACCCCTAACATGAAGCCTTACGATGGGACTACAGATCCCGAGGAGCATGTGACACAATACAGGGAAAGGATGGAGATCATTCCGATCACCACTCACTTGAAAGAATCTTGCCTATTCAAGGGTTTTGGTTTAACCCTTACAAGATCAGCTTTAAAATGGCTTCTTAACATTCCTTCTTACTCTATTACATTATTTTCTCATTTAGATAATTTGTTGAACAATCAATTTTCTTTTACAAAGAACATTGGAAAAGATCACTAGTGATCTCTATCGAGTGGTCCAAGATCCTCAGGAATCCATTAGGAATTTTGTGAACATGTTTGGAAGGGAAGCTCTAAGTATCCCCAAGATTGTCATGAAAACTATAGTTGAATCCTTTAAAATGGGCTTAAAGAAGGAGTCGCCTTTCTTTGAAGACCTTGTGATGAGTCCATGTAAGAGGATGGACGAAGTCAGAAGTAGAGCACTAAGGTTCACAAGGCTCGGAGAAGATAAGGAGATACAAAAGAGGAGCAACCCACCAAGTTCTTATGATCACCCCAATAGAAAGGCCAACTCCTCGGCCCAAAGATCTTATAAGTCAAAACCATAATCCAAACCTGACCATCAAAGGGTAAATGCCCTTGAAGATGACGGAGAAGAAGAAGATTATCCTAAAATTACTAACTATTGTTTTTCTTTGGATATTTCAGGTGTAATATTTTCTATGCAAGATCTTGGAGACAATGCAAGATGACCAAGAAAAGTAGCAAAATCCATCGCATGGAAAGACAAGTATAAATGGTGTGCATACCATGAAGACTTTAATCATATCATAGTGGATTCCATAACTCTTAGGAAGGAGATCGGCTACCTCTTAGGCAAATAATACATCAAAGAAATCCTTGGAAGAATAAAGGATAGATCCAAAGAGAAAGATTAGGATCCTCAGATGATCCTCGATACACCAGGATCCCCCTATTGATGCCAAGGTAATCAATGTGATCTCTGGAGGATCTGAAATTTGTAGTACCTCTTATTCTTTCGCAAAGAAGTACGCCAAGGTATCAAAAACTTGGAAAGAAAAAGGACCACAAAATAAAACATCAATCACAAATGAGATGGAGTTCACTTTTAATGAACCAGATAGAGAAGATATCAATGATCCTAACCACAACGGATTAGCGACCATTTTCTACATCGCCAACCATTTTTCTGGAAGGATCATCATCGATGGAGGATCCTCAGTCAACATTATACTTATGGACACATCAAAAAGAATGAAGAACCCGGAGTCTGAAATAGTTAGAAGATCCCCAGTGTTGATCGGATTCAATAGCGAACCCAAACACACCGTCGGTGAGATAAAGATACCTAGCTACATAGAGGGGGTAAACTACATACAATGTTTTTGTGAAACTGATACATTATCCTCTTAAAATGTTATACTAGAAAGACCATGGATCTACGAAATGAAGGCCATTCCATTGACATATCATCAATGCTTGAAAATGCCTACCCCATGGAGGATAATGAAGATCATAGGTGTTAGGGCTAAGATCCTTAATCCTATCCAGGATCCCGGATCTCAAAGATATCTATGGATCGTTTAACCTATACTGGATCTTGGATCTAAAGGTAGTATTAGGATCCTGAATATACATATAAATCCTGAACAACGTCCTTATTATTTCCTAACAAGAATAACAACTTTGTTTCTTGATTATTTATCACATGTGAGGAAACAATTAACATAGGACCCATTCACAATGAAGAGTCATTCCAACCAGGCTTAAAACTCAAGAATACCAAGTTGAAGCATGTTGCAAATACCAGTTCAACAGGATCCCGAAAATCTGGAATTTATAGTTACTTAGCCTAGACTATAAATTACTATAAAACTCACACAACTAGCACAATTAGCTGACACCTTACTCATCTAGAATTAATTTATCATTTTTAATCATATTATCAAGCTCATCTCTATAATTTACGTTTAGATCAACAAGATCATACAAGGAAGGTGATCATTATTACCTCCCACGGTTTTATGTCGGAGATCATAGTACGGATCAAGAGCTTTCCTTGTAAACCACCTATGTCATGTTGATCTTAATTCCATTTTCATATTAATAACACCAACATAGCCTCTCATGTAATTTTGTTGATATCCATATAGCTAATTTTTGACCAAAACAATTTGTTACCCACCATGGGGTCATGGCATTTACAATCGTTCAATATTCATATCTACTCAACCAACTTTATCTTCTTCCTATATTACTCCAATTTCCTCGAAAAATCTTCCACAACCTCCGAATAGACATTGTGGTTAGAGGAAAACTCCGGATATTGCTAAAAATAACACATCTCCGATCATCATCCATGGGAGTCTAGGATCCATGGGATGCAAACGATCCTCCTTTTCTGATCTTTAACAATGAATTATTCTCCTCCGTGAAGGCGGTAAAGCAACAAATGAATCAACAATAGGTCGATGCTCAAGGAGATGGAGTAAACGAAGGAGGAGATCCATAAACTCGAATAAGCATCACCCTCAATCTTGTAGCCAAAGATCCTGAATTATGAGAATACATGATCATCTGGAAACCGTCGAGAGACAGGATCCTCAACACCAACACCTGCTCCCACATGGGGTGCAACTCCGAATGAGCAAGCCCTTGTGATCCAGGATCCTAAAGAAACCTTTATCACTCCCAATAACAAGGATCTTAGTAACTTCGTCAATAATAAAACTTTGAATACCAACTCTATGAATCTTGATGCAGGAATAAGCGTGATCATTGCCAAGGAACTTTAGCAGTTAAGGTAGATAATATCGAGCGTACCAGGAATAGTCCTACCTAAACCAGAAGCTTCCCCCATAAGCCATATAATCTTGAAATTTACTCATGTGATAACTGATACTGAACTTCCAAAATGATTTTAGACTCTCACCATGAAGCCCAACAATGTAACCACGAATCCTGAACTACACATAATGCAATATAGAGAGATAATAGAGATCATTCATATTCATCCAAACTTAAAGGAGCCAAGTTAATGCAAAGGCTTCATATCGACTCGTGATCTTTATTAATCCATTTGAAAATTTAGTTAATATTTTTAACTAACAATTTTCTTGTAGTAGAACATTCGAAAAGATCACTAGTGATCTTTATCAGGTAGTCCAGGATCCTAATGAATCCCTTAGGGACTTTGTGAATAGGTTTGACAGGGAAGCTTTGAGTATCCCTAACATCAACATGGCAACTACCATAGAAGTCTTCAAAATGGGCCTAAAGAAGGACTCTCCTTTCTATGAAGACCATGTAATGACTCCATGAAAAAGTACGGATAAGGTCAGAAGCAGGGCACTAAGGTTCATCCAGCTAGAAGAGTACAAGGAAATCCAAAAGAGGAGAAATCCTCTAAACTCATACGATAACCCCAAGAAGAAGACCGACTCCTCGTCCAAAAATGCTTCAAGTCAAAATCATATTGCAAACCTAATCATCATAGGGTTTATGCCCTTCAAGATAATGTATATGAAGATGAATTTCCCAAGATCACTGATTATTCTTTTTCTATGAATCTTTCATGAATAATCTATGTTGTGAAGGATCTCGGCGATAAAGCAAGATGACCATAGAAAGGAGAAAACTCCATTGGTTGGAACGATAAGTCTAAGTGGTGTGCATAACACGAAGACTTCGACCACATCACTAAAGATATTATATCCCTCGGGAAGGAAATTAGCTATCTCCTGAGCAAAGGATACCTTGAAAAGTTCCTAGGAAGAATGAGCGAAAGATCCAAAAAAGGAGCCAAATCCTAAGAAGATCCTGGAAAAACCAGGAGCCCCTGCTTCAGATTCCAAGGTAATTTACATTATTTATAGGGTTTCTGATGTCTGTGGAACTTCTTACTCTACGGAAAAGACACACGCTAAGGTGCCTAAGGCGGCGAAAGAAGAAGGACCCTGAAAGAACACATTGATAATAGACAAGAAATAAATCACCTTCAATGAACTAGATATCCATGATTCTCATCATGATGAATTAGTGATAACTCTCTACATAGCTAATCACTTTGTTAGAAGGATCCAGGTGGATGAAGGATCCTCATTGAACATCATACTCTTAGATGCTTTTAACAGGACGAACATCCCATAATCCAATATAATCAAGAGATCCTCAGTACTAATAGGATTCAACGATGAAACGAACCATACTATTGGAGAGATCAAGCTACCATTCTACATTGAATGTATAAATTCTATGCAACACATTTGTATTATTAATGCTTTGTCATCCAAATTTTTATATTAAGTAGGCCCTAGATCCTTGACATGAAAGCGGTTCCATCGATGTACCACCAATGTGTTAAGATGCCTAACCCTTCAGGGATAATGAAGATGATCAGCGATCAACAAGAATCCAAAGAATGCTACAAGACCTCAATGTAGCCTTCATCAGTACCACGATAAGCACAATAATTAAAGCAGGGGGCACGAGGTGTACTAAAAGCAAAAGAACATTATGTTAAGGAAGTACCCCTAAACGTCGAGGATCATGAAGCCAAAGTTCTCATTGGATCCTTAATACCAGAACAAATCGAGCAAGAACTAATCAAAGTTCATAAAAGAGAAAAACAAGAACTTCACTTGGAAGCATGAGCATATGACAGGTATAGATTAAAAAAATTATAACTCATATACTCAATAGATCCTTCTTTGAGGCCTATTGACCAAAAAAGAAGGAAATTACACCCAAGAGGAAGCAAATCATTCAAGAAGAAATTGAAAAACTTCTCAAGACAAGGATAATGAAATAAGTAATGTTCCCAAGATGGCTAGCAGACGTGATAGTGGTCCAAAAGAAGAATGGTAAATGGAGAGTATATGTGGATTACACGGATCTTAACAAGGCTTGTCCTAAGGATCCTTTGCCTTTAACACACATAGACATGATGATAGATGCCACAGAAGGGCATGAGCTATTTATGTTCATGGATGCTCCAACATGATTTCAAAAAATACAGATGGAACCATTCGATGAAGATGATACTGCCTTCATAACTCCTATATGTATATATTTCAATATTTTCATGCCTTTTGGTCTTAAAATGCAGGAGCAACATACCAAAGACTAGTGAATCAAATGTTCAAGGACAAACTGGGGGACACCATGGAAGTTTATATTGATGATACGGTGGTCAAATCCAAGAAAGCTGAAGATCACCTAAAGGATCTTCAAGGAGCCTTCAACATTTTGGATGAAAACAACATGAAGCTATACCCTTAAAACATGCCACTTTGGAATGAAGGCAGGAAAATCTCTAGGATACATGGTAACAAAGAGAGGAATAGAAGCAAGCTTGGAGAAAATCAAGGACATCATTAATCTGAAATCCCCAACCAAGGATATATAAATACTAGCATGAAGAATGGCAACCTTGAATAGTTTTATCTCAAGATCCTCAGAGAGATGCAATCCATTCTACGATATCTTGAAGAAAAAAAGAGATTTGAATCGACCAAAGAACATGAGGATCCCTTCTAAGAACTTCAAAACTATTTAAGTTCAACACCCTTATTTTTAAAACCATTAGATGGGAAGCTACTTCATCTCTATATTTCAAATATTATGAGAAAACCTGAGTAGTCAGGAAGGATGAAAAATTGTCTATGATACAAACCACTTATGACATCAAGGATAAACCAAGAATGGTGATAAAGTCACAAGAATTAGCAGAGTTTGTGGCTGAGTTTAGTGTTGATCTACAGCCAAAAGTAGAACTAGAAACTTGGCAACTTCTGGAAAAAGAAGATCAAGGAAAATGAACTCTTTTCACATATTGAGCATCAACCCAAAAGGGAAATGGCCTAGGGATCATACTAAAATCGCCACATTGGGACATCCTACCCCAAGAAATTAGTTGTGAATTCAACGTAACTAAACAATGAAACAGAAGTATGAAGCATTGATCATAGGGATACAACTGGCCAAGGATCCTTAGACCAAGGATCTTCAGGTATAAGTCGATTTGTCATTAATAACTAACCAATTTAATGGATTCTATATAGTTATAGGTGAAATACTAGCACGATACCTTCAAGTTATTTATAATTAGCCTCCAAATTTAAATCTTTTAGTATGGATGAAGTTGCTAGAGAAGATAACACCGAGACATACGCATTAGCCAAAATAGACTCTTATCTCAGGATCCTACCAGAGAATAGGATCCCAATAACCCACATAAGGATCCTAGTGATAGAAGATCTCTCCAGGAGACCAGATGACCTCAATGACCATAATCAGACGACTAGCATAGTACTAATCAAAGTCCTAATTCATTGATCCTCTGACCAGGATCATGTTTTTCAGGATGCCAATCCAATTTATCTAGATCCTCAGAGACATTTCAGATGCTAGGCACAACCCGTAATAGAGTATCTCTAGAATGGTCCATATCTAAGATGAAGAATCCATGGATGTTCTAAAAGACACAAATAAAGGGATTATGTCAACCATATTGGGCGCAAACCCTTGTGTTCTAAAGTATTAAGCATAAGATACTATTCTCCAAGCATAAAGAAAGCTGCCTTCCTATATGCTTAGAAGTGTCATGCGTATCTCATTGATTCAGAAGCATGAATGAGGGCATATTGGCTAGCTACCCTGGAAGAAAGCATCTTGCCAAGATCCTAAAATGATATACGCCTTGAAGCGTGTTAGGGATATGATCATGAAACTGCTATATGATCCTCAAGTCTAACGATCCTCAAAAGCTCATAATATATAAACCTTAGGATCCCGAATATATGCCAGGATCCTGATTATTATTATTATTTATAATGGTCATATATTATTTTTTCTTTCGCACATATGCATAAGTAATTGGTTAAATTCATATACTCAACGAATGGTCATCACAACTATGCAAAATACTTGGATGACTAAGTCAAGCAAACAACCATAAATAATCTCGGAGGATCCTAGAAGTCTTGGAATTCTAGTTGTTAGGGTTTGAATATATAAAACACTTGTAATCATAACACTACACAAGATCTTCTGGTAGAATACTATCACTTGTAATCTTATTCATTGTGTTTTCTCTGTAATCTTATATTTCAATCAATAAAATCATCAATGCATGTGATTATTATCACCTCGCTAGGTTTTATGTTAGAGATCCTAAGAAGGACAAAAGGCTTTCCTTGTAAACACTCATGCAACATTGTTCTAATTTCACCAATCAATTCATCAACAACACCATAGCCTCTCATACACTTTGGTTAATTCTCATTTAGTTGATTTTTGACCAAAACAATTTGGCACACACCGTGGGGCCGTGGTTACAAAAATAATGTCTACTCAATCGGTTCTCTCCTCCTGCTCAATACCCCCCACTTCCTATAATAAACTTCCCTACCACCAGTTGTAGCTCCCAAGAATGTATATGAAACTGCAAAGAAGAACACCACTACGGTGACTCTGGGACACTAGGACCCTTCTATGATGATTTCCAATAACGAAATCTATGCTTTAATGAAGAGACTAGAGCGACAGGTTGCCAAAAAACAGGAGGATAACAGGATTATTCTCAAGGAAGTACAGAGAATGATGACAAAAATCCAAAAACCTCAGGAGGAAGCACCCAATGTATTGCAACCGAAAATCCTGAACATTGACAAACTACGATCCTCAGTGATCCTTTGCGAGATTTAGGGTCCTAATGAAGCTTTTATTACTCTTCATAATAGAGATACTAGTAACTCCATCAATAATAATTTAAAAACTAACTCAATGGATGTTGACACAGGTTTGAGCTCGGTCATGGCCAAGTAGCTACAACAGCTAAGATAGATGATCTCAAGCATAACTAGAGCAGTTCAGTTAGTGCCAGAAGCATCCCCCACAAGTCACATGATCTCTAGATTCATCCTAGAGATAACTAATACTAAAGTTCCAAAATGCTTCCAGACCCCTAGCATGAAGGCATACAACATAACCACTTATCTTGAGCAGCACGTAGCACAATATAAGGAGAGGATGAAAATTATTCTAATCCCCATGAATTTGAAAGAAGCCTGCCTATGCTAGGGCTTTGGTTCTACCCTCACTGGATCCTACCTCAAATGGATCCTAAATGTTCTTCCTTATTAAATCATATCATTTACTCATTAATTTGATTAATTTATTTAATAACCAGTTCTCTTGCAGCAGGACATTCAAAAATCTCACTAGTGATCTTTATCAAGTGGTTCGGGATCCTCAGGAATTCATTTGGACTTTTATAAACATGTTTGGAAGGGATGCCTTGAGCATCCCCAACATCAACATGGAAACTACAGTCAAAGCCTTCAAAATGGGTTTAAAGAAGGATTATCCCTTCTACGAGGATCTCGTAATGACCCCATGCAGGCCATTGGACGAAGTTAGGAGTAGGGCATTGAAATTCATAAGACTCGAAGAAGACACAGAAATCCAAAAAAGGAGTAACCCAAAAAGTTCCTATGATCACAAGAATAGGAAGGCTGACTTGTTGGATTAGTGTCTAAGTCCATAACTATTTTGGTATGTACTTGACCTGATGGTGCATGGTCCTTTTGGGTTGCCTTAACCAAAGCAACTTGATAGGATGAATTATGGAGAGAAAGGATTAAATATGATTTATTAATATATTATGAGAATAATATATTAAAGGAGAAATCATACTGTTTAATTAACATTAGTCAAGAATTAATTAGTAATTAGTTTTGTGACTAAAAGAGATTAATTAAACTTAAGGGATTGGAAATGTAATTATAAGATAATTGCAATTTGGGCTATGGATTGTCTTAAATTAAGGAGTGGACGAATTCTATGGGGAAGCCCATAAGGAAATCGTCCAAGGCCTTAATTAAAGGAGCCTATGGGTTGCTTAGGGCTTAAGCATCCAAATTAGGATTTCCTTGTTAGATAACCCTAATAGCCTCACTATATAAAGACCCCTTATGACCCAAAAACGTGGGGAACTTCTCTTCTAGGGTTAGAACACGTTTTGGGCAGCCTCTATCCTCTCTCCTATTCATCCTCTTGCTCTTGGTGTTTGTGAACCATTAGAGGAGTGACATTTGTGACTCTAAGCTTTCTAATGTCAATACAAGGAGGAATTGGGATTGTTATTGCTACATAACAATCAAGGTAATATCTTAAACCTAATTATATGTTAATATCGATTTCTATATGTTAGAATTAGGGTTTATAGTCTTGGATAACTTGCATGTACAATAGAGAAACCTAGATCCAAGCATTAGGGTTTGTATGAGCACATAGGATGTTCTTATGACCAAATCCCATCAGTGGTATCAGAGCCTAGATTGGTTTCTATTGTATTGATGCATTATATGTTTGAAAAATTCATTTTTTGTGTTTCTGGGGGCTGGACTCGCCGAGTCCATAGCTGAACTCGCCGAGTCCATGCTGACTTGCTGAGTCCATGCTTGACTCGACGAGTCAACTCATCAGATGGAGCAAACTTCGGGATTTCTTACTGTTTTTGCTTAAGTATAGTTTCCTTATCATATTAGATCAATATAAATCCGATTTTATGATATATTTCACTATATTCTTGATCTAATTGAAGATATTTATCAATTAATAAAATATTTGTTTCCTTATGTGATAATTGATTAATTATTTTGATTAAATTGGTAAATTGTTTTGCAAGAAATCATTAAATAAATCAAATATGGACAATTATGTGATTAAATGTTAATTTAGATTATTTGTTATTTGATCCTTGTTGTTATGAAAAGTTTCATATTTTCCCCAATAGGTTTTACAGTTTAAATTTGAACCCAAAAGTTTTGTTGTTTTGAAATTTAAATAGTTGAAACCCTAATGTTTTGAAATGTTTCAAAACTTGCCCTCAAGTTTTGGAATTTAAATTTTGATTAAAAGTTTAATTTTGATGTATATTTAAATTCTAAACCCTAATGCTTTTGAAATGTTTCAAAACTTGCCCTCAAGTTTTGGAATTTAAAAGTTGATTAAAAGTTTAATTAGGAATGTTAAATTCTAAAACCCTAGTAATGTTTTGAAAAGTTCATTTCACACCCTTATGGTTTTATTAATTAATTAAGGTGTATAATTAAAAGAGGTTTAATAAATCCATAAAAGTTTTGGTTTGCAATTTAATTGAATTAAAAGTATAATTATTAAATTTGACCACCGAGTATTTTAAAAGTGTAAAATACACCCTATACTATATATATAACATTAAAAGTCTAACATTATATATATGTATGAGTAAAATTCAGTCTTACCGTTAGTAGGCCTCATTCACGAAGCTGGTCTATAAGGGGTGTTTAAGGAAATTGCCTATAAAATGGCGATTGAATGGGTATCCACTCTTACCCACCGCACTCTTGACTAGTGGAGGGTTGTTAGCCGAACGGGTAGGATAGGACGAAACCTTCCATTATAAGTATAATGAAATACAAAGTAACTAAATTTTCTTCAAATTCCCAATCTTAGTTACTTAGGTAAAAGTGAATTGATGCAATTCCATGAAATTACCCTTTGTGCCTTTGCGAAGACGTTAGTGGAGCGTATGTGGTTTACCGGCACACTAAATGGTTCTAAGCAAAGGTAGCAAAGGGTGACTCAATGTTTGTCATAGTTCGGTGGAGCGTGTGTGGTTTACCGGCACATCGAATAGGTGACTGTAACATGTGAGGGCACCATGTAAGTTTGCATGGTTATTCATGTTGGATAAGGTGTCTAAGTCCATAACTATTTCTGGTATGTACTTGACCCGACCCGGCATGGTCCATTTGGGTTGCATGGCACCATGCAATTGGATAGACTAAATGAGAGAAATAACACTTGGAGATTATTAATATATTATAAGTTCTAATATATTAATAATATTATTTGATTAGTTTGATCAATAATTAATTTAGAATTAATTAAGTGATCAAAAGATAACTAATTAAATATATGGGTTCATTATGTAAATCATCCATATCTTGTATAGTGGACTAAGAGGCTCCATGGATTATCAAGTTGGGTTCCACCCATAGGATGCTCCATGGATGCTCCATGGGAGTTACAAACCCATGGGTCATGGAAATGAAGAGTCATGACACATTAGGGTTTACATGGTGTAACCCGAGATGTGTCAACAATATATAAGGATCTCATTCTCCATCAAAATCGGTTACACTAAGGAAACAAGAGGGCTTGGCCGATTTCAAGAAGTGTGTGTTCTCTCATAAGTTTTTCCAAGAGCATTTGGTGTTGTGTGAAGCATTTGAGGCATCACACTTGGGGTGCTAGGCTTACAAGGTTTCAAGGAACACAAGCAACAATAAGGTAAGTTATTCTATCTATCATTCAAGTTAAAATTGTTCCCCATGTATGCTAGATAGGAATATAGCCTTGGAATTCAACTTTGCATGATAATTAGACAAACATAGATCCAAGGTTATTAGGGTTGCATGTACATTTAGGAAGTGTTAGAATGCTCAAAACCCATCAGTGGTATCAGAGCCTAGGCTTGTTTGCTTTTTATTTGTGCTTAAAAGTTGAAAAAAAAGTCGAAAATCTTGCTTTCTACGAATGGACTCGTCGAGTCTATAGGGGGGACTCGTCGAGATCACGTGTATCTTCAACCAACTCGGCGAGTAAGTTCATGCACTCGGTGAGTAGGGTCGACAGGTTGCAGAATTTCGACTTGAGTTGCTGGAAATGAATTAGAAACATTACCCTAAACTGTTTTGGTACTTGAAAACTTGTTTTAGATAGTGTAATGTCTTTGCTAATTCATTTACAACAACTAGTTATCAAAATTACAAAGTTTTAAGTGTAATTTTTGATTTATGAATGCGTTCATATTCATGTTCTTGTTCTTATGATGTTTTAGATGATCATAGGAATTATTTGTAACCTATGTGGTAGATTAATTATTGATCATAATGTGTTTTAATGGAGTCCATAAATTGTCCTCAAGTTATAGAAAACCAAGAGTCACACTTGAATTAAAACCATTAAAAGAACACAAGAGTTAGAAAATGAAGAGTCTTCATTTTATTACTCTATTAAACTCATAAGTTACAAGAAATGAAAAGTTTTGAAAGTTACAAAACTTGCCCTCAAGTTTTGGAACAAGTAAAGTTAAGTTAAAACTTTAGTTCCAACCCCTAGAATTATAAAAGTTAAAATTCAACCCTTATACTTATATTATGATGATTTAATAATTATATATATATATATATATATATATATATATATATATATATATATATGTATAAGAACAAAGTCGTCTTACCGCTAGTACGCCTCATTCACGAAGCCGGTCTATAAGGTGGGTATAAGGTTGTTGCCTATAAAATGGTGACTTAATGGGTGTCTACTCTCACCCACCGCTTGCTTGACTGGTGGAGGGTCGTTAGCCGAACGGGTAAGACAAGGACTTATAAATTCTCATTCAAAGTATGATGAATATTATAAAGTAACTAAATGTTTTATTAAATTCCCAATCTTATTTACATTAGGAAAATGTGAATAAGGTGCTAATCCATGAAATTACACTTTACACTTTGTCTAAGTCGTTGGTGGAGCGTGTATGGTTAACCGGCACACTAACTTGGACTTAACAAGGTAGGTAAAGGGTGACTTAAGGTTTATTATAGTATCGGTGGAGCGTGTGTGGTTTACCGGCACATCGATTGAGTGATAAACTTTAAGGCTACCAAGTGATTTGCATGGTTACTTCACACCTCGTTTTGTGATCCTCGGTATCCCAGTCACAAAAATTGGAGGGCACACTCGAGATTGAAACATGCCTTTGAAAAGTTCATTGAATCTCAAAGAATCTAGGAATTTCTAATAACCAATCATAAAACCTAATATCTAATATTTCGGTTTTCGTGGTGGAAATTGGTGAATCGTCATTCACCTACCTTTCAAATATGTTATAGCTTGGATTACGGCATACCTCTTCTAAGTTATAATATATTGTGATTGGATCCTAGCCTTAATATTACATTTGGGTGTTTTATTAAGGACTCTCCTAATATCTAAACTAATCTTTTCCTCTTCCTTCAGATGTCTTCAAACAATGCTACTTCTGGCTCAAATCCTAATGGCTCCTTTACTCTTATGAGCTTGTGTGGGAAAGTCACTTTTGATGGATCCAACTTCAATGAGTGGATCAGAAACATCATAATGATTACCCGCTACGAGGACAAATAATATGTCCTCGACAAGGAGCTTAAGGAGATTGATGAGACCACTGCAACTCCTCAGGAGATCGTTGACTTTCAGGCACACGAAAGGGATGCTACGAAAGTAGCATGCATCATGATGGCCACAATGACAGCAGAACTCCAAAAGTCCTATGAGGATTTCTACCCTTATGAAATGCACCAAGATTTGATGGAAAGATACCATCAAAGTGCACGACAAGAGAGGTACGAAATCATCTGCTCCATGATAACAACCATGATGAAGGACGGGGATTCCGTCACGAGCCACATGCAGAAAATGCAAAGGTATGTGGATAGATTGCTGAAGCTTAATGTGAACAGAAAATGCAAAGGTATGTGGATAGATTCCTTACCATCGTGCTATGATCAATTCCGCATGACATATCACATGAATAAGGAAGAGGTCACACTCAGCAAACTTCAGGGACTTCTCAAGACCGCAGAATCGGGTCTTAAGGGGAAGTCGGTTGTTAACACTCCTACTCCAAACTCCACTCCGGTTTTGGCAATCGGGAAAAGTCGAGGGAAGAAGAGAAAGAGTTCTTCGAAGGGTACCAAAGTTAGGACCCTTGATGCCTCTTCTTCAAGCGGAACCAAGAAAGGTTTTGTCACTCCTTCTTCTGACCCAAAAGAGGCTGAATGCTTCTATTGCCATGAAAAATCACATTGGAAGCGGAACTGCCCAAAATACTAGCAAGATGTGAAGGATGGGAAAGTTAAACCCAACCATGCAGGTATTTACACTATCATTTCTAATAACTCACCCCATTCGAAATCTTGGGTCCTTGATACCGGTTGTGGTATTCACATTTGTTGTGACTTGCAGGGACTAGGAAGAAGTGAGAATGTGGAGCAAGGAAGAATAAACTTAATCATGGGGAATAGGAAAGTTACACCTGTCACCAAGATCGGAGTTTATACTTTACCGCTAAGTAGTGGGTTAAATTTAGATTTGAATAAGTGTTGTTATTCGCCAGAAATGGCAAGAAATATTATTTCCTTTCATGCATTGTACAAACAAGGTTTCACCTTTTCATTTGATAATGAAGTTGGTTCGATTAATGCTTTCTTTAATAATGTTCTTTATTTTAAAGCATTACCTTGTGATGGTGTGTATGAAGATGTATCTATTGTAGATAACTCAGGAAATAATGTTTTGTGTATTGATTCTCCTAATAATAATAACTTGGATAAAGCATCATTATGGCATTGTCGTCTTGGACATATAAGCAAGAAACGCATAGGCCAACTCCAAAAGGATGGAGTCTTGGAGTCGTTTGATCTAAAGTCAGATGATAGTTGCGAATCATGCTTACTTGGAAAAATGACAAAGTCACCCTTCACAGGCTCGTGTGAAAGGGGTGAAGGTTTGTTGGACCTTATACACACGGATGTGTGTGGACCATTCAAACATGCCACAAGGGATGCTAATCATTATTATTTGACTTTTACTGATGATTATAGTAGATATGGATATGTCTACTTAATCAAGCATAAGTCAGAGACTTTCGAGAAGTTTAAGGAATTTAAACAGGAAGTCGAGAATCAATTGGGCAGGAACATTAAAATGCTTAGATCCGATCGAGGTGGTGAGTATCTTAGTTTAGAGTTCCTCGACTATCTAAGGGAATGTGGGATTGTCTCACAATTGACAACTCCCAGGAAACCGCAGTTGAATGGTGTAGCTGAGAGGCGTAATCGAACCTTGTTGGACATGGTTCGTTCCATGATGAGTCGAGCTTCGCTACCAATCTCATTCTGGGGTTATGCCTTAGAGACTGTCGCCCATATCCTTAATCTAGTCCCTACAAAGAAAGTTGCCAAAACTCCTCACGAGATGTGGACTGGTAAAGTACCTAAACTAGACCACATCAAGAATTGGGGTTGCGAGGCTTTCGTGAGACGCAAGACTCATGATAAGCTCGAACCTCGAAGTGAGAGGTGTATTTTCATCGGCTACCCACATTAATCCTTTGGTTACCTCTTCTACAGACCTAGTGACAATGTGGTCTTTGTAGCAAGAAGAGGAGTCTTTCGAGAAAGAGAGTTTATAAGCCAAGGAGACAATGGGAGGCAAATTGATCTTGAAGAAATTCAAGAGTCAAGTGGTGAAGGAACTTCAAACTCTAGCCCTCAACTTGAGGAGGAAACTCCTGTTGAGCCAATTGATGAATCTGTACCTCTGAGACGTTCCACGAGAGTTAGGAGTGCACCTGAACATTACTATGGATTCCATATTACTGCAGAAGGTGAGACACTTATTAGTGATGGGACACTAGTAAGTCAAGATGACCCTAACAGCTACGAGGAAGCCATGGCAGGCCCCGAGTCTGCTAAATGGAAAGAGGCTATGGATAGCGAGATACAATCCATGTATGACAATCAAGTTTGGAACTTGGTTGAGAATGTACCAGGTCGTAAGACTGTAGGGTGCAAATGGGTCTTCAAGAAGAATACCGACATGGATGGTAAAGTACACACTTATATGGCTAGACTGGTTGCAAAGGGCTTCTCTCAAATTCTTGGAGTGGATTATGATGAGACCTTTTCTCCGGTAGCCAAGATTAAGTCTATTCGGGTTCTGTTATCCATAGCTGCATTTCATGACTATGAAATATGGCAAATGGATGTCAAAACCGCTTTCCTTAATGGGAAGTTGGCTGAAGATGTTTACATGAGTCAGCCAGAGGGTTTTGTCAGCAACGAGTACCCTAATAGAGTGTGTAAGCTTGAGAAATCCATCTATGGATTAAAGCAAGCACCTCGCAGATGGAATCTTTACTTTGATGAAAAGGTCAAGGAATTTGGCTTTTCCAAGAGTGAAGATGAATCTTGTGTGTATTTGAAGGCTAGTGGGAGTATAGTTAGCTTTTTGGTATTGTATGTGGATGACATACTACTCATAGGAAACGACATTCCAACCCTGCAGGAAGTAAAGTCCTGGCTTGGGAAGTGTTTCGATATGAAGGACCTTGGTGAAGCTGCCTATATTTTAGGGATAAGGATCTTGAGAGATCGGAGTAAAACACTAATTGGACTTAGTCAGAGTACCTACTTGGATAAGGTGCTGAAGAGATTCAGCATGCAGGACTCTAAGAAAGGAGAGCTACCCATCCAGAGTAACGCCAAGTTGAGTAAGACACAAAGCCCTAGCACTGAGGCTGAGGTAGCAAAAATGAGTCGAGTACCTTATGCTTCGGCTGTAGGTTCGATCATGTATGCTATGACGTGTACTCGACCTGATGTAGCCTTTGCCTTGAGCATGGTTAGCAGGTTTCAGGGGAACCCTGGCAAGGCACACTGGACTGCGGTAAAGAATATTCTCAAGTACCTACGAAGGACTAAGGACTGGGTCCTTACCCTCGGTGGGAGTGATGACTTGAGAGTTGTAGGGTATAGTGATGCTAGCTTCCAGACCGATAGGGATAATTTCCACTCTCAGTCAGGCTGGGTCTTTACCCTAAATGGAGGAGCAATTTCTTGGAAGAGTTCCAAGCAAGAGACAGTGGCAGATTCCACTTGTGAATCAGAGTATATTGCAGCGAGCGAGGCGGAAAAGGAGGCTATATGGCTAAAGAACTTCATCGGAGACCTTGGAGTTGTACCAGCTATTAAAGAGCCAATGGAAATTTTCTGTGATAGTGAAAGCGTTGTTGCCTTAGCCAAGGAACCAAGGGATCACGGGAGATCCAGGCACATCGACAGAAAATACCATTTTATTATACATCGAATAGAAGAAGGACTCCTCATGGAAAAGAGGGTATCATCGGATGAGAACCCAGCAGATCCCCTCACAAAGGGACTGACTCGGGTTAAGCATCTCCAGCATGCTCGGAGCATAGGGCTGAAGGATGATATTAGATTTAGTAGTTAGATAACCTAGAAATTTGTAAAGTGTAATTGACATTAGATGATGAATAAAAGGTGTTTTATTTATGAGCAAAGTGTTGCTATCTCTTGTCAATCATTTACTATATTTCTTTTGCATGTTTTGACTTCCAGAATAATTTTGTTTGGTATAACATATTATTCAAACCTCCACATTTGGTCATATGTCGGAAGTAGGTATGAATCAAGACTGTCAGGATTGGTTGCAGAGGTCTAAGGTGTTAGACAAGGGCTACAACAATCATGAGTGCTCATAAGTTCTGAGCATTGGACTCAATCCACGCTCACTGGAATCACTTCATGAAATTCTATCTCGAGTGATCGTGAGACGGTAATATCATATAAGTCTTCAAACCTAGAGATATGATTTGTTACTTACAAGTTGGTTATGCATTGATTGTACGAAAACGCATTGGTAACTCGATGTTATAAATCATGCTCTTGTGTGTAATTCAATGAGTGGTAGAACAAACATATGAGTCGAAGTTTATTTGTTCCTTCTTGGATTAGAAGCTGATATCTGGGCCCCTCGATGATTTTGTTTTGACCCATGTATCGGGCCCGGTCAGAACTAAGTTGATGTGTTCAATTAAGTTCTTTGTCAAACAAATCGGAAATCGGGAAACAAACTGTTGGACAATAAGTAAGACATTGTTCCATGTATTTGTCCGACTGATATCTAGAACAGAGGATTATATGATCACTTATCTTAAATGGCGTACTGTCATCTTCTCAGTTCCGAGAAACCTTGAAAAGAGCTACGATTGCCGATCGGTTCCTGAAGTCATACTTGCAGTAATAGTTATTAGACTTATCCAAGTGGGAGACTATTGGATAAGGTGTCTAAGTCCATAACTATTTCTGGTATGTACTTGACCCGACCCGGCATGGTCCATTTGGGTTGCATGGTACCATGCAATTGGATAGACTAAATGAGAGAAATAACACTTGGAGATTATTAATATATTATAAGTTCTAATATATTAATAATATTATTTGATTAGTTTTCAAGAATTAATTTAGAATTAATTAAGTGATCAAAAGATAACTAATTAAATATATGGGTTGATTATGTAAATCATCCATATCTTGTATAGTGGACTAAGAGGCTCCATGGATTATCAAGTTAGGTTCCACCCATAGGATGCTCCATGGGAGTTACAAACCCATGGGTCATGGAAATGAAGAGTCATGACACATTAGGGTTTACATGGTGTAACCCTAGATGTGTCAACACTATATAAGGATCTCATTCTCCATCAAAATCGGTTACACTAAGGAAACAAGAGGGCTTGGCCGATTTCAAGAAGTGTGTGTTCTCTCATAAGTTTTTCCAAGGGCATTTGGTGTTGTGTGAAGCATTTGAGGCATCACACTTGGGGTGCTAGGCTCACAAGGTTTCAAGGAACACAAGCAACAACAAGGTAAGTTATTCTATCTATCATTCAAGTTAAAATTGTTCCCCATGTATGCTAGATAGGAATATAGCCTTGGAATTCAACTTTGCATGATAATTAGACAAACATAGATCCAAGGTTATTAGGGTTGCATGTACACTTAGGAAGTGTTAGAATGCTCAAAACCCATCAATTCACACCTGCTTTGGCAGTCACAAACAAGAGGGGCATATCGAGATTTAAACATGCCATTCAAATGTTCAATAAATATCAAAGTATCTAGGAGTTTTCATAGATTTAAAACTTAAATTTCTTTTTGCTTTTCATGGTAGAAATTAGTGAATCGTCATTCACTTACCTTCAAATATTCTGCAACTAGATTACGACATACCTTTTCTAGGTAGTAGCGTATTGTGTTGGGTCCTAGCCTTAGTATCTCATTTGGGTGATTTACTAAGGACTCAATCGATCAACTAACTTGAATTCGTTTTCTCCCGTTTTGTAGATGTCAAAGTTCGACAACTATGGTATTCCCAAATACCGTGGAACAAGCATTCCACATGAAGATGGTATTCCACGATTCGCTTGAGGAACAAGATATCATGCTTCACTTCCTCCACCTCCTCCAATTGTTCTCCCTAACCCACAAGATCGAAGAATTGAAAGGTTCAACATCACTAAAGCCCTATTGGAAATGAAACATGAAGATGGTAAACCCGTGTGTTCCCACGTTCTAGGAATGAAATCACACATTAATAGGTTGATAATTTTGGGTGTGTCATTCCCGAATGAGTTGGATGTAAATTGGGTTTTGCAGTCACTTCCTGAATCATATAATGAGTTCAAAAGAAAGTATTATATGATGGATCATGACGACAACCTCATTGACCTAACTTACATGCTCATTGCTGCTGAATCAGAAATGATTTAGTGAAGCAATGGAGCGTATTTATTGGGAAAGTTAACCAACCATGCTTCCGAGGACGTTCTAAGAGAAGCGACCTACGTTTGCTGCCAAGAGAAAGGGCGTTGGATAGAAGTCTGCCCCAAGAGCCTGAAAATTCCAAATATGGGAGAGTCAAAGAGTATGACTGCGCTTAAGGTAAAATCCACTATCTAACTTCGTTAAGTTCCTATTCATTGATTCAAAATACATGATGTGATAAGATTGCATTTGAATGTTTTTGCAGGATCGGTGAAAAGAAAGGAAGCTTGGTGAAAGAACAAGATGAATCTAATCACAAGAAATGGATCTTGATTGCATGGACTTGAAGATTAGATTTTGAGCTTAGATACTTATGATAGAGTTGTTAGAAATTTTCTTTTTGAAATACATAGTTTTCAATGGATTTTGCATTGTAAGGACAAATGTATTCCACTGCTTTTATAAATAAAATAAATTTTGGTTTGACTTATTTATTTATTTGTTTACTTCCTTGCAACGAAATCGTTATGAAAATTGATGTCTGAATATTTCTACAATAAATGGATATGATTCTTATTTATGTTGTTTATGAAAAAAGTCGAGAATTTACCAAATAGGGAGAGTTTCTCATCGCCCAAGTTTCAATTGGACAGAAATTTCGAATCACGCAACTTGGTTGCATGATGAATGAGAAATTTCATATTTGGAAATTAGACTAATTTGTTGACAAAGTGTCAAGTGAAGGACTAGGAGATCGAGTACACAAAGTTGTGTGATGGTCAAATTCCACCATAATAGTAACAAGACATTCATCATGATTTACTAAAAGTTTAGTAAATATGATTATACTTTTAAGATTAAGTGTAATTCGGAATTGATTAAAAAGGTTTAAATCAATAGCAAAGTAAATAAGAAGAGTCAAGTAGGCAGAAAGATAAAAGTTTCTCCATTCTAAGAAGAAGGGAGAGTAGCTTTTATGCTTTATGATAGGTCTTAAAGATTAAGAACCATATCTTAATTGATCCTCTAAGTGAGTCTTAGCACAATTGTATGTCTAAGACGAGGAATCAAGAATTGAAGAAATGGTTAAATCAAAAGGTCAATCGTACTTCGTTCCAATAACAAGTCTTAAAGTTAAGATTGTGACGTCGAGTGAAAAAGTATTAATAAGGTTTATAACATTCATCAAATGTGGAAAGTTGTGATGTCTTGGATAAGACAAAGACCAACTAGGACCAATTTATGAAGTGTTTTGATAAAAACTACAATAACTCTTGAATATTTGGTTGTCAAGAAATGTTTATTGACAAGAGAATCTTATATGTCAAGGAGTCAGTGGGAGTCTTAATGGTCTTGAAGGTTTCAAGAAAAAATCACATAAACCTTATCGATCATCACTAGCACACGAGTGGAGGTTTACAACCTATCGTGTTGACACTATTTTGTTTTCTATGCCATTCCAATTGAGTTAATTGTGCATATGAGTCCTATGAGTTCTCGTTTGAATGCATAAAAGGAAAGGACCTTGATCAATGGAAAGTATGCTACCATAAGGTAAGAAATCAAGATGAGTATGCTACCATAAGGTATGCTACCATAAGGACCTTGATCAATTGAGTTAATTGTGCATATGAGTCCTATGAGTTATCGTTTGAATGCATATGAGTCCTATGAGTTCTCGTTTGAATGCATATGAGTCCTATGAGTTCTCGTTTGAATGCATATGAGTTCTTGTTTGAACTGTTTAACTACTTGGAAGACATGGTGGGCAGCTATGCTACCATAAGGTAAGAAATCAAGATTAAGAAAGTTCGGTCCATATGAGTTTGAATTTGTTGTAAACTTTGGTTTTAACAAATTCACTTGGATAGGAACACATACATCGTTTAAATCTAAGTGTCATAAGATCTCCTCCTTCATGAAAATGATTATGAGGAAATGCTTTCACTAAGAAAGATTTTAAAAGGATAGTGATTATAAAATTGCATTCTCAAATTCGATTATGGTTACAGTATCCCTTTCCATGATTTGAGTTGTGAGGTTTGGCAATTAGTCTTAATTGTTTAGACACACATATGAACTATCTAAGGAAAAGGTTTATCAGTTCAAAAAGCTTTGATAAAAGATTATCAAAGCACTAATTATTAGAAACATGGACTTAAGAAATTCAATAGGTATTGTTTTTCTGAAAGTTAAGATGTTTATTAATACATGTCGAAGCTAGTGGGAGCATAAGTATTATGTTTTATAATAATCATCATGATAGTGGGAGCATAAATGTTATGATTATATGATTATTAAGAAAGGTATTGCAAGTTAGCAATATTAATTATAGAAAACAAGAGTCATTCTTTGCAAAGTTGTAAGGATGGAATAGTTGTTTTGCTATAATTAAGGGAGAAAATATTATGCTTCATTTCGAATTTAAAGGCTTAGGTTGTGGAATGTTAATACATTTACTCAAAAGTACATAGTGTGTTCTTAAAATTTCGATTATGTTTACGGCATTCCTCTTCACAACTCGAATTTTAAGAACATAGCAAATAAAACATTATGGCAAAAGATTGATAAAGTATCAAATCTTTATGTAAGACATTTTGCATCATGTACCATACGCTTCGGGTACAGGATCGATTACAAATGCTATAATATTCGACCATTCTAAAATTTTCCAAATGTTTAGAGCATTTAGAGGGAAAAAGGACTATAATTGGTTTTTGACCAAAATAATTAAACAACTATCAAAGGACAAACCAAAGTTCGCCGAGGATTGGTCGCTTGTGAGTAGTTGGAAGCACGATATTGGATGGACCATATTGACATTATTATAAATAGAAAAAGATTCTATTAAGAATGAGTTGTCATATGAAAAATATGGAAACGTGTCCATATTGGGAATTGAATATTGAAAATCTATATCTATATTAGAAACTTTTATGCAAAAGGATGTTCAAAGGAATGTACTTTGAGTGAGAGACATCACATCTATGAAATTGTCTTGTAACAATCTCCGATAGAGGACTTTGTAATTTCATTGGCAATAGTCTTTGTAACTTTGGTGCAGTGATATTACAAAAGGGATCGTTGCATAAAATGTTAGAATCTAGCATATTCTATAAGTGGCAAGAATTGATATTCTTACATTTATAAAATGGATTAGAAGTTGTGAAATGAGAATGATTGGAAATGTGTTCAATTTGATCTATTTCACAAAGTAAGAACCATAGGTAAACATTGTGTGCATGCTAGGAGCATGGGACAAGTGTAATAATTTAAGTAAGAAGTTGATTACCTGAAACGACAAATAATGAGTACTCGGTATGGTGATAAATAAAAGGAGTTTTATTTATACTCAAAGGTTTGAGGCCATATGGGATTAGTATTATTCTTGAGTTTCACTTTGAATGTTCTGACTTCCTGAATAACTTAATTGATTAAGAACAGTCAAGTTATTCGAACGGGCCACAATCGTTTATATGTTGGAAGTAGGTATGAATGAAGACTGTCGTGAATTGGTGTGTGGATTGTCTAAAAGAGTAGTAGACATAAGCAAATGTTTGTTGCAACGTTCATGAGTGCTTATGAATATGAATTTGAGCATTGGATCAAACCCAAACTCACTTGGATCACTCCATGGATTGTATCACGAGTGATTGGCGAGACGATAACATCTTATATTCTTGAAACCGAGATGTGTGAGTTGTATCTTGCTAATAGGTTGCACATTGATAATATGAAATCGCACCAATAACTTGGTGTTATAAAACATATTGTTGTGTGTGATTTGGTGAGTAAGTGAAAGCGATCATTGAATCAAAGTTTATCCGTTCCTTTTATCCCAAGAAGGATAAAAGCGATATCTTTGGGCCCCTTGATGATTTATTGATGACAAACGTAAATGTTCGACCGAGCTAGGGCTAATTTGATTTTTCAATTAGTCAGTCGTCATCAATCGGAGATCGAGAAATAGTACAAAGAGAATGATTAGAAATCATGTCTTACGATATCTAGAATGGAGGAATATATGATCCCTTATCTAAAGGACACGTGTATCTGATAGGATCAGAGTTGACAGCAGCTTTGGAAAGCTACAAGTTCAGATCAGGATCTGAAGTCATACGCAGAATAGTTATTAGACTTATCCAAGTGGGAGACTGTTGGATTAGTGTCTAAGTCCATAACTATTTTGGTATGTACTTGACCCGATGGTGCATGGTCCTTTTGGGTTGCCTTCACCAAAGCAACTTGATAGGATGAATTATGGAGAGAAAGGATTAAATATGATTTATTAATATATAATGAGAATAATATATTAAAAGAGAAATCATATTGTTTAATTAATATTAGTCAAGAATTAATTAGTAATTAGTTTTGTGACTAAAAGAGATTAATTAAACTTAAGGGACTGGAATTTTAATTATAAGATAATTGCAATTTGGGCTATGGATTGTCTTAAATTAAGGAGTGGACGAATTCTATGGGGAAGCCCATAAGGAAATTTTCAAGGCCTTAATTAAAGGAGTCTATGGGTTGCTTAGGGCTTAAGCATCCAAATTAGGGTTTCCTTGTTAGATAACCCTAATAGCCTCACGATATAAAGACCCCTTATGACCCAAAAACGTGGGGAACTTCTCTTCTAGGGTTAGAACATGTTTTGGGCAGCCTCTATCCTCTCTCCTATTCATCCTCTTGCTCTTGGTGTTTGTGAACAATTAGAGGAGTGACATTTGTGACTCTAAGCTTTCTAAAGTCAATACAAGGAGGAATTGGGATTGTTATTGCTACATAACAATCAAGGTAATATCTTAAACCTAATTATATGTTAATATCGATTTCCATATGCTAGAATTAGGGTTTATAGTCTTGGATAACTTGCATGTACAATAGAGAAACCTAGATCCAAGCATCAGGGTTTGTATAAGCACATACGATGTTCTTATGACCAAATCCCATCACGACTCCTTGGCCCAAAGATCCTATAAGTCTAACCCTTACTCCAAACCCGACCATCATAGAGTTAATGGCCTTGAAGATGAGGGGAGGATGCAGATTTCCCCAAAATTACTTGTTAGGTCTAGCATCTTGGAACTGCTATAGGATCCTCAAGTCTAAGGATCCTCAAAAGCTCAGGATCCCAAACCTTAGGAACCCGAATATACTCTAGGATCCTGAATAATACTTTTATTATTAACGGACATATATTATTTTGTCTTTCCCACATGTGCAGAAATAACTAGGAAAAGTCATATACTCAATGGATAGTCATCACAACTATGCAAAAGACTTGGAGGACTAAGTCAACCAAAAGGCTATAAGTAATCTCGAGGGAACCCATAATTCTTATAGTTCAAGTTGTTAGGGTTTGAATATATAAAACACTTGTAATCATCACACTACACACAATTTTCAAGTAGAATACTATCACCTGTACTCATACTCATTTCATTTTCTCTATAATTCTCATTTCAATCATTAAACGCATCAAGGTAGTTGATGGTTTTCAATTCTCAAGGTTTTATGTCAGAGATCCTAAGAAGGATGAAGGACTTTACTTTTAAATGGTTTATGTTCCTATGATTTATTTTACTTATCTGATCTACATTGAACATCATAGCCTCTCATACACTTTGTTCCATTTTTGTTCAATTATTTATTGACCAAAATAATTTGGCGCCCATAATGGGGCCGTGGTGTTCAAAATCCCTCAAAAAATCATGTCTACTCAATGGATTCTCTCCACCTCCTAGATTCGTTCCATTTACACTAAAAATCTTCCACCACCACCAGCTGGAGCTCCGTAGAAAGTATATAAAACTCCAAAGAAAAGTACCTCTCTGGTTACTTCGGGACTCCAGGATCCCCTTATGCTGATTTCCAATAGAAAGATCTTCACTATGATAAAGAGACTGGAGCGATAGGTCGTCTAATAGCAATAAGATAACAAGAAAATCCGAAAGGAAGTTGAGAGAATGAGGAAGGAATTCCACAAGCCTTAGGAGGAAGCGCCTTCGGTCTTGCAGCCTAAGATCCTGAACTTCGACAAATCAGGATCCTCAACAATCCTTCGCGAGATTCAGGATCATAGAGAAACCTTTGTTACTCCTAGTAACATGGATCATGGTAACTTTATCAATAATAATAATCTCACAACTGACTCAATGGATGTTAGCACTGGTTTGAACCCGCTCATGTCCAAGGAGCTACAACATCTAAGACTGATGATGTGAAGCGTGCCCAGAGTAGTTCAGCCAATGCCAAAAGCATCCCCCACAAGTCACAAGATCTCTAGATTCATCTCATCCATAACTAACACTGTAGTTCCAAAATGCTTCTATACCCCAACATGAAGTCATACGATGGGACGATGGACCCTGAGGAGCACGTAGCACAGTATAAGAAGAGGATGGAAGTTATTCCCATCTCCACTCATTTAAAAGAATATTGGCTATACAAGGGCTTTGGTTCTACCCTCATCGGATTCGTCTTAAGGTGGCTCATTCGTGTTTCTTCTTATTCTATCAGATCATTTGCTCATTTGTTAATAAACAGTTCTCCTGCAGTAATCCCTTAGGGCTTTTGTGAACAGGTTTGGCAAGGAAGCCTTGATCATCCCCAACATCGACATGGCGAACAGCAGTCGAAGCCTTCAAAATGGGTTTAAAAAAGGATTCTCCCTTCTACGAGGATCTCATAGTCACCTTATGTAGGAGATTAGACGAAGTTAGGAATAGGGCATTCAAATTCATCAGACTCTAAGAAGACAAGCATATCCAGAAAAGGAGCAATCCACTAAGCTCCTATGATCACCCCATACGAAGGCTGACTCCTTGGCCTAAAGATCCTATAAGCGAAAGCCTTACTCCAAGCTCGACCATCAAAGAGTTAATGCACTTGAAGATGAGGGGGAGAATGAATATTTCCCTAAAGTTACTGACTATTGTTTTTCTATTGATATTTTAGGGTTTACTGACTATTGTTTTTCCATGTAGGATCTTGGAAGGACAAGTCCAAATGGTGTGCATATAATATGGAGCATTAGGGTTTAAAAAGTGTAACCCTAGCATTTGCCACATTATAAATAGACCCCCCATGAGCCAAAATTGGCTACACTCTTTTTTGAGTTAACCAACTTATTCTCCTAAAGCCTCCTCTTGTATCTTGGTGTTTGTGAACCATTAGAGGCTTCCCAATTGAGGTGCTCATGCTTTCAAAGGTCAAGAATTTTACCCTACTCAAGAGGTAAGCATCCAAACCAAGTTTATATTGTATAACTTCAATTGTATACTAGCTAGTGTAACACCGTAAAAATTTGAACAATTTTTCACTTTTTGTAACCCATAAAAATATCATTTGAAATCATAAATAATTCATTATATCAACATTGTATCAATACAAAACCCTAGATCAAAATATATATAAAAACTCCGGTATGCGTGTGTATGGATCATGCCAGCGCGTTCCTACGATCATCGTTGGTACCTGAAACACATAACACATAACACTGTAAGCATAAATGCTTAGTGAGTTCCCCAAAATACCACTCTAACACATAATAGCCACTCGAGGCCCTAACTCTGTTGACCCTCACGTCTATGTGTCTCAGTGGGGCCCTCCAGCCCCAACTTTCTATGGGCCCTCTGGCCCTAACTCTGTGGACCCGAAAGTCCTAACTCTGTGGACCGGAAGGTCCTAACTCTGTAACTCTGAATCAAGCATAGCAAATATCACAATAAATCATAGCACATAAATAACATACAATTACACTTGCATATAACTCTAAAATACTCTATCACATAACTCTGTTACCACACTAGGTAAAGTATAGTGAGAAGACTCACCTCAGGCGTCTTGGTAAATCTCTGACTCGGTAGGAATATTGCCTAGTCTTTGCCTATTCACATAAAGTAATTACTCTTATAAATATAATTCTCAAAACTAGACTCAACCTGCCTTTGGCACCCTTAGGAGGGAAAAAGGCTATGTTACCCTCCTCTCAACACAAGTACTCTATTGACCAAACCCTAAAAGTCAACGGTCACACTTTGACCCTACTCGCCGAGTGCACTCTGGTGACTCAACGAGTTCACACATGTTCTTTAACACTTTTTCCCGCTTGGCACTCCGAATCCCTCCCTATGCTTGACAAGTCATACTAGGCATGAATCGCGGGGCCACCATGACTCAACTCGCCGAGTCTCAAGAACAACTCGGCGAGTGCTGCCTTGAACTCCAGTCCTCTAACTCCCTTCTGACTCACTGAGTCATCCCCCAACTCAGCAAGTCTACTCACCGAGCAATTTACGTGAAACCCTAACCCTACTCGCCGAGTCTCAGGAACAACTCGGCGAGTTCCTGACATGCACAAACTCTACTGGCCTCCTGAGGTCAGATCTGTTTCCCTAGATCAAAGATATGGCCTTCTCAAGCATGAATCTCACGTAAAGTTCGAAACTTGATGCTTGTATAACAACAACAAGGCATCAAAAGGAGATTTAGTCCCAAAAATGGCAACCTAAGTCCAATAACCCCAAACTAATCCATAAAGCTCCAACGGTTAAGGTCTCTGGACCTCTTTGAGTCCAGATCCAAGGCACAAACTCGAAGAAGGACAATTTACTCCACATAATCACTCTCCAAAGGGGGTTAGAAAACCCTAACTCTATAGATCAACACCAAAACTGAAGGAGGTTCGAACTATTACCTCAAAATGAAGTCTCTGAATCCCTGGAACTACTAGAATCGCACCTCCCCTCTTGCTCTTGCACCTACTTCTTCCTAAACCAAAGATACAAGGATCAAAAGTGTCTTCTTCTTCCTTTCAACGATTTGGCTCACTTAGGGTTCTCTCAAGGGATTGGTAGCCGCAATAAGAGGCTATAACTGCCCTTAAATAGGCTCCAAACCCGGGGATTTAGGGTTTCATTAAACAGCGTGGACTCACCGAGTCCACTCATGGACTCGCCGAGTCCAAAGCGAATCTGGATGAACAATCACGACCCTACTCGTCGAGTCTACGCATCAACTCACTGAGTTCCTTCTCATAATTCAAAATAATTAAATAAAATAATATACCTGGAAACCTGGATGTTACAATTCTCCCCCACTAGAATTGGACTTCGCCCTCGAAGTCTCTCTCTGGAAATAACTCCGGATGCTGCTCACGCATCGCATGCTCTGGCTCCCAAGTCAGCTCGGACCCCTTCCGGTGCTACCACTGAACCAAAACTAGTGGCACTTCCTTGTTCCTCAAAACCTTGATCTTCCGATCCCTGATCGGCACTGGTCTCTCGGCATAATTCAGGCTCGCATCTACCTGAATTTCCTCCAATGGCACAACTGTCGAATCATCTGCTATACACTTTTGCAACTGCGATACGTGGAAAGTGTTATGAATCTGACCCAACTTTGCAGGTAGCTCCAAGCGATACGCTACCCTGCCCACCCTCGCGATCACTTTAAGCGACCTAATATATCGGGGTCCCAGCTTGCCCCTCTTTCTGAATCGGATCACTCCTTTCCAAGGAGATACTTTCAGAAGCACCAAATCACTGACCTGAAATTCGAGCTCGGATCGTCGCCTATCAGCATAACTCTTCTGGCGACTCTGAGCGGTCAACAACCTATGCCTGACCTGTTGGATCTGCTCAGACGTGTGAAGCACTATCTCCGTACTACCCATCACACGCTGTCCCACTTCTCCCCAACAAATGGGGGTCCGACACCTCCTCCCATACAACAGCTAAAAGGATGGCATACCAATGCTTGAATGATGGCTGTTGTTGTAGGAAAATTCCGCCAAGGGTAAGTACGTGTCCCAACTCCCACCGAAATCCAACACACATGCCCGGAGCATATCCTCGAGCGTCTGAATCATCCGCTCACTCTGTCCGTCCATCTGAGGGTGGTGCACGGTACTGAAATGCAGTCTAGTACCCAATTCCTCATGGAATTTCTTCCAGAATGTAAAGGTGAAACGCACATCTCGGTCTGAGACAATCGAGATCGGCACTCCATGCCGTGCTACCACTTCCCTCACATACATCTCCGCCAACCTCTCTGCGGAAGAGCTCTTTCTAATAGCGAGGAAATGAGCGCTCTTCGTCAATCGATCTACAATCACCCAAATTGCATCGATGCCCCTCGCAGTCCTTGGCAATTTGGTGATAAAATCCATGGCGATCTGTTCCCACTTCCACTCGGGAATCTCCAATGGCTGCAACTTGTCGTGAGGTATCTGATGCTCGGCCTTAACCCTGCAACATGTTAGACACCTCTCCACGAACCATGCAACATCCCTCTTCATACAAGGCCACAAATACTCCCTTTTCAGGTCCAAATACATCTTAGTGGCCCCGGGATGGATCGAGAACTTCGATGGATGAGCCTCTTCCATCAGAATGGTACGCGTTCCGCCCACATGCGGTACCCAGATCCGACCCTGAAACGTCATAAGTGTTGGATAAGATGTCTAAGTCCATAACTTATTTGGTATATACTTGACCCGACCCGGCATGGTCCATTTAGGTTGCATTTCATCCGAACTATTTATGGATAATTTTATGAGAGTTATACACATATGTTTATTAATATATTATAAGTTATAATATATTAATATGAAGTTATGTTATTTAACTAGTTTTATTCTTAAATTAATTATGATTTAATTTAGAGATTAAAAGGAAGACTAATTAGATTATGGGCTATTGGTTTTATATAGTGTGGGCTAATACTCATATGTTAATGGGCTAGGCTTATATGGAAGTCCATGGATGATCCATGGAGCTTTCAACCCATGGATCCTTGGAAAGGAAAAGACATGGGTTATTAGGGTTTCACCCTAACCATGCACACTATATAAGCATGCTTATGGAGCATGAAATGGAGCTAGTGAACTAGTGTGTGTGCTTGTGTGTGGCCGAAAATACAAGAGTGTGTATACTCTCTCAAAGTTTTCCAAGTGTTTGTGGTGATTTGTGATTCCATTTAAGGCATTCACATTATTGGTGCTTGGCCCTCAAACTCCAAAGAATCAATCCCATCAAAAAGGTATGTAATCTCTTCTAACTCTTTTATGTTTAAAAGTACCCCATGGCATGTTAGATAGGTTATGAACCTTGGAAAAATTATTATTTTGCATGTATTTAGACAAACATAGATCCAAGGTTTATTAGGGTTGCATGCACACTTAGGAAGTGTTAGATTGCTCAAAACCCAACAGTGGTATCAGAGCCTAGGCTTGCTTGTTTGATACTTGATGCAAAATAGTGAAAAAGGTTGAAATTGTTGCTGTCTGACGATTGGACTCGCCGAGTCCATGGGGGAACTCGCCGAGTACAAGGCAAAATCCATCCTACTCGCCGAGTTGGTTCATGCACTCGGCGAGTAGAATGAACAGAATGCATAATTTCGACTTTTGCTGCTGGAAATGGACTAGAAACATTACCCTAAATAGTTTTGGTGTTTTAAAACTTGTTTTAGTTGGTGTAATGGTTGTTCTAATCCATTTACAATAGCAGATATCAAAATTCCATGATTTTATGTGTTCATATATTCTTGAAATTTTGATGATCATGTTCATGGTCTTATGAATTTAGAAAATGATAGGAATTATTTGCTGAATTGTTTAGAATTAATTCTTGATCATTTATGTGTTTTAATGGAGTCCATAATTTGTCCTCAAGTTATGGATTTCCAAAGGTCACTTTTATTTAACACACACTTAAAACACATAAGTTACATGAAAATGAAGAGTCTTCATTTTTATGAACCTTTAATTCATAAGTTGTGAAATGAAAAGTTTTGCATAGTTACAAAACTTGCCCTCAAGTTTTGGAATTTGTAAAGTTTCACACAATTTAATAAACTTTAATTCCAACCCTTAGAGTTTTAATAGTTAAAATTCAACCCTTATACTATTTATAACATTAATGGTTAATTATTATATATATATATGTATAAGAACAAGTCGTTTTGCCGTTAGTAGGCCTCATTCACGAAGCCGGTCTATAAGGTGGGTATAAGGTTGTTGCCTATAAAATGGCGACTTAATGGGTGTCCATTCTCACCCACCGCTTGCTTGATCGGTGGAGGGTCGTTAGCCGAACGGGTAGAACAATGACTTTAAATCCTCATTAAAAGTATAATGATTATTATAAAGTAACTAAACTCCTTTTAATTCCCAATCTTAGTTACTTTAGGAAAAATGTGAACATGGTGCTAGTCCATGGAATTCACACTTTGTACCTTACCAAGTCGTTGGTGGAGCGTGTGTGGGTAATCGGCACACTAACTTGGACTAGTAAGGATTACGAAGGGTGACTTAATGTTTGTCATAGATCAATGGAGCCTGTGTGGTTAACCGGCACATTGATTAGGTGATAATATTAAGGGTACCAAGTGAATTAGCATGGTTATTCACACCTTGTTTTATGATCCTCGGCATCCCAGTCACAAAACATGAAGGGCACAATCGAGATTGAAACATGCCATTGAAAAGTTCAATGAATCTCAAAAGAATCTAGGAATTTCAAATCCAATTAAACCTAATAATTCATTTTGTTTTCATGGTGGAAATTGGTGAATCGTCATTCACCTACCTTTCAAATATATTATTACTTAGATTACGGCATCCCTCTTCTAAGTATAATATATTGTGATTGGGTCCTAGCCTTAATATTACATTTGGGTGTCTTATTAAGGATTCTATATATCTAATCTAAACTTGCTTTCTTCCTTCAGATGTATTCCAACACTAATTCTTCGGGCTCTAACCCAACTGGTTCTTTCTCTCTCATGAATCTTTGTGGGAGGGTCATCTTTGATGGTTCCAACTTCATGGATTGGATTAGGAACATCAGGATGGTTACTCGTTATGAGGATAAAGAATATATCCTCGATAAGGAGTTAAAAGAGCTTGATGAGTCTACTGCCACTCCTGAGGAGATCGCTGAATTCAGGACTCATGAGAGAGATGCTACTAAGGTGGCATGTATCATGATGGCCACGATTACAACCGAGCTCCAAAAGTCGTATGAAGATTTCTACCCTTTTGAGATGCACCAAGACCTGATGGAAAGGTACCATCAGAGTGCTCGTCAGGAGCGGTATGAAATAATCTCCTCCATAATAACTACCCGCATGAAGGACGGTGAATCCGTCACGGGCCACATGCAAAAGATGCAAAGGTATGTGGACCGTTTGCTGAAGCTGAATGTAAACATCCCTGAGGAGTTGGCAATTGACATCATTTTGCACTCCTTGCCTTCTTGTTATGACCATTTTCATATGACATATCATATGAACAAGGAGGAAGTTACCCTCAGCAAGCTTCAAGGACTCTTGAAGACCGCGGAATCTGGTCTTAAGGGTAAGGCGGTTGTTACCTCTACTACTCCTACTCCAACATCTACCCCTGTTTTGGCTATCGGGCAAGGCAAAGGGAAGAAGAGGAAGCACCCTTCGAAGGGTACCAAGGGAAAGTCTCTTGAAGGCTCCTCATTGAAGACCAAGAGCAGTTTTGTCACTCCTTCTGCCATTCCCAAGGATGCTGAATGCTTTTATTGCCATGAAAAGGCACACTGGAAGCGAAACTGCCCTAAGTACATGCAGGATCTAAAGGATGGGAAAGTGGAACCCACCCACGCAGGTATTTACACTATATTGTCTAATTACTCATCATATTCTAACTCTTGGGTGCTTGATACAGGATGTGGTATTCACATATGTTCTGATTTGCAGGGCCTAAGAAGAAGTGAGAATGTGGAGCACGGGAAGATAAACTTGATCATGGGGAATAGGAAGGCTTCACCTGTTTCCAAGATTGGAGTTTATACTTTGTTTCTTAATAATGGGTTGAAATTAGATTTGAATAAATGTGTGTACTCGTCTGAAATGGCGAGGAATATTATTTCTTTTCATGCATTGTACAAACAAGGTTTTACCTTTTCGTTTGATAATGAATGTGGTGGTATTGATGCTTTCTTTAATAATGTGTTTTATTTTAAAACATTACCTTGTGATGGTGTGTATGAAACTGTGTCGATTGTAGACAACTTAGGAAATAATGTGTTTTATATTGATTCTTCTACTAGCTTAGATAAAGCATCATTGTGGCATTGTCGTCTTGGACATGTGAACAAGAAACGCATAGGCCAACTCCAAAAGAGTGGAGTCTTGGAGTCGTTCGACCTTAAATCGGATGATAGTTGTGAATCTTGTCTACTTGGAAAGATGACAAAATCACCCTTCACGGGAACTTGTGAGAGGGGTGAGGGTTTTTTGGACCTAATACATACTGATGTATGTGGGCCATTCAAAACCGCCACAAGGGATGCTAATCGGTATTATGTGACTTTTATTGATGATTTTAGTAGATATGGGTATGTCTACTTATTCAAACATAAGTCAGAAACCTTTGAAAGGTTTAAGGAATTCAAACAGGAAGTAGAAAATCAATTGGGCAGGAACATTAAGATGCTTCGATCCGATCGAGGTGGTGAGTATCTTAGTACCGAGTTCCTTGACTATCTTAAGGAGTGTGGGATTGTCTCACAATTGACTCCTCCCAGGACACCACAACTGAATGGTGTGGCTGAAAGGCGTAATCGAACCTTGTTAGACATGGTTCGCTCTATGATGAGTCGAGTTTCATTATCAATCTCTTTTTGGGGGTATGCCTTAGAGACTGCCGACCATATCCTTAATCTAGTCCCTACAAAGAAGGTTACCAAAACACCTCATTAGATGTGGACTGGGAAGGTTCCCAATTTAGATCACATCAAGATTTGGGGTTGCGAGGCTTTCGTGAGGCGTGAGACTCAATATAAGCTCGAACCCCGAAGTGAAAGGTGTATTTTCATCGGCTACCCACAGAAATCCTTCGGTTACCTCTTCTACAGACCCAGTGAGAATGTGGTCTTTGTAGCAAGAAGAGGGGTCTTTCGTGAGAGAGAATTTATAAGCCGAGGAGACAGTGGGAGGCAAATTGATCTTGAAGAAATTCAAGAATCGATTGGTGAAGGAACCTCAAACACTAGCAATCAACCTGAGGAGGAAACTCCTGTTGATCCAGCTGACGAGTCTGTACCTCCAAGGCGTTCCACACGGGTTAGAAACACACCTTCGTTTTATTATGGCTTTCATATTACTACGGAAGGTGATACGTTGATCAGTGATAGTACATTGGTAAATTTAGATGAACCTAGCAGTGTTAAGGAAGCCATGGCAGGCCCAAAGTCTGCTAAATGGAAGGAGGCTATGGACAGCGAGATGCAGTCCATGTATGACAATCAAGTTTGGAACTTGGTTGACAATGTACCAGGCCGTAAAACAATCGGGTGCAAATGGATCTTCAAGAAGAAGACCGACATGGAAGGAAAAGTGCATACTTATAAGGCTCGACTGGTTGCGAAGGGTTTTACTCAAACTCAAGGTATTGATTATGATGAAACCTTCTCGCCGGTAGCAAAGGTTAAGTCTATTAGGGTTATGTTAGCCATTGCCGCATTTCATGATTATGAAATATGGCAAATGGATGTCAAAACCGCTTTCCTTAATGGAAAGTTGGCTGAGGATGTGTACATGAATCAGCCAGAGGGTTTTGTCAGTGCAAAGTACCCAAATAGAGTATGCAAGCTTAAGAAGTCCATTTATGGATTAAAACAAGCATCTCATAGCTGGAATCTTTGTTTTGGTGAGAAGGTCAAAGAGTTTGGTTTCTCGAGAAGTGAAGATGAGTCTTGCGTGTATGTCAGAGCTAGTGGGAGTATAGTTAGCTTCTTGGTACTGTATGTGGATGACATACTACTTATAGGAAATGGCATCCCAACCTTGCAGGAGGTTAAGTCCTGGCTTGGGAAGTGCTTTGCAATGAAGGACCTAGGGGAGGCTGCCTATATCCTAGGGATAAGGATATTAAGAGAAAGGAGTAGAAGACTGATTGGACTTAGTCATAGTACCTACTTGGATAAGGTGTTGAAAAGGTTCAACATGGAGAATTCCAAGAAAGGAGATTTACCGATCCAAAGCAATGCCAAACTGAGTAAGACTCAGAGTCCGAGTGCAGAGGCAGAGATAGCTGAGATGAGCCAACTACCGTATGCTTCCGTTGTTGGCTCGATCATGTATGATATGACTTGTACCCGCCCTGATGTGGCCTTTGCTTTGAGCATGGTCAGCAGGTATCAGGGGAACCCTGGCGAGGCTCATTGGACCACGGTAAAGAACATTCTCAAGTACCTACGGAGGACTAAGGATTGGATCCTTACCCTTGGTGGGAGTGATGACTTGAGAGTATTAGGGTATAGTGATGCTAGTTTTCAGACTGATAGGGATAACTTCCGCTCTCAGTCAGGCTGGATCTTTACCTTAAACGGAGGGGCAATCTCTTGGAAGAGTTCCAAGCAGGAGACGGTGGCTGATTCGACTTGTGAATCAGAGTATATAGCAGCGAGTGAAGCAGCAAAGGAGGCAATATGGCTAAAGAACTTCATCGGAGACCTTGGAGTTGTACCAGCTATTAAGGAGCCTATGGAGATTTTCTGTGACAACAATAGTGCGGTTGCCTTAGCCAAGGAACCGAGAGATCATGGCAGATCCCGACACATTGACAGAAAATATCACTTCATAAGACACAATATTGAAGAAGGATTCCTCGTGACAAAGAGGATATCGTCGGATGAGAATCCTGCAGATCCCCTTACGAAGGGACTGACGAGGGTTAAGCATTTTCAGCATGCGAGGCGCATCGGGCTAAGGGACGATATTGGTTTTACAGATTAGATAGTTTTTCCTGAAGCTTGTAAAATGTGATCGACGTTTGATGATGAATAAAATTTGTGATTTATTTATGAGTAAAGTGTTACTGTCATTGTCAATTATTTACTATTGTTTTAGTTTTGCATGTTTTGACTTCCAGAATAATTAATTTATTCAAACCTCCACAATCGATCATACGTCGGAATTAGGTATGAATCAAGATTGTCATGAATTGGGTTTGTAGATGGCTAAACCCACGCTCACTTGTATCACTCACATGGCAATGGTTGCTGCAACATTCATGAGTACTCATAAGTTACGAGTATTGGATTAAACCCACGCTCACTTGTATCACTTCATGGAATTTATCTCGAGTGATCGTGAGACGATAATATCATATAAGTCTTAAAACCTAGAGATATGAGTTGTTACCTATGAGTTGGTTGTGCATTGATTGCACGTAAACGCATCAGTAACTTGATGTTATAAAACGTGCCTTTGTGTACAATTCAACAAGTACTAGAACAAGCATATGAGTCGAAGTTTATCTGTTCCTTCTAGAAATAGAAGCGATATCTGGGCCCCTCGATGATTTTGTGTTGACCCATGTACCGAGCCCGGTCAGAACTAAATTGATGTGTTCAGTTAAGTTCTTTGTCAAACAAATCGGAAATCAAGAAACAAATGCCAGACAATAAGCAAGACATAGTTCCATGTGTTTGTCCGGCTGATATCATGAGAACAGAGGATTATGTGATCACTTGTCTTAAAATGGCGCTTCATAGTTCAGCGGAGTTTTCGAGAGCTACGATTGCTGGTTGGTTCCTGAAGTTATATAGACAAATACAATTATTAGACTTATCCAAGTGGGAGTCTGTTGGATAAGGTGTCTAAGTCCATAACTTATTTGGTATAAACTTGACCCGACCCGGCATGGTCCATTTGGGTTGCATTTCATCCGAACTATTTATGGATAATTGTATGAGAGTTATACACATATGTTTATTAATATATTATAAGTTATAATATATTAATATGAAGTTATGTTATTTAATTAGTTTTAGTCTTAAATTAATTATGAATTAATTTAGAGATTAAAAGGAAGACTAATTAGATTATGGGCTATTGGTTTTATATAGTGTGGGCTAATACTCGTTTGTTAATGGGCTAGGCTTATATGGAAGTCCATGGATGATCCATGGAGCTTTCAACCCATGGATCCTTGGAAAGGAAAATACATGGGTTATTAGGGTTTCACCCTAACCATGCACACTATATAAGCATACTTATGGAGCATGAAATGGAGCTAGTGAACTAGTGTGTGTGCTTGTGTGTGGCCGAAAATACAAGAGTGTGTATAGTCTCTCAAAGGTTTCCAAGTGTTTGTGGTGATTTTTGATTCCATTTGAGGCATTCACATTATTGGTGCTTGGCCTTCAAACTCCAAAGAATCAATCCCATCAAAAAGGTATGTAATCTCTTCTAACTCTTTTATGTTTAAAAGTACCCCATGGCATGTTAGATATGTTATGAACCTTGGAAAAATTATTATTTTGCATGTATTTAGACAAACATAGATCCAAGGTGTATTAGGGTTGCATGCACACTTAGGAAGTGTTAGATTGCTCAAAACCCAACAATAAGCCCCGACCATCGGTGACGAACTCTAATACTTGCCCGACAGCCCACTCTCTCTTCTGGTTTTCCGGCCTAACGGCCTCGGTTTGAGCTCCTCGAATGGTGTCCAACACCGGAGTCATCACTGTCAACCTCATACAAATGTCATGCATCGGAACACTCTCCGCCCTACGACTCAAGGCATTGGCCACCACGTTGTCTTTTCCTGGGTGGTACAGGATCTCGAAATCATAATCCTTTACCACATCTAGCCATCTCCTCTGCCGCATATTCAGGTTGGACTGATCCATCAAGTACTTCAGGCTCTTGTGATCCGTGTATATGGTACACCGGACCCCATATAAATAGTGACGCCAAATCTTGAGGGCGAACACCACTGCCCCCAACTCAAAATCATGGGTAGGATACCTCGCCTCATGAGGCTTCAGCTGCCTCGATGCATACACTATCACATGACCCCTCTGCATAAGTACTGCTCCCAATCCTCATATCGACGCGTCACAATATACCACGAAATCCTCCATTCCCTCCGGAAGGGCTAACACTAGGGCTTCGCATAATCTCTGGCGAAGTGTCTCGAAGGAGGCCTACTGCTCTGGACCTCAAGCAAAAACTACACCCTTCCGGGTCAACTTGGTGAGTGGCACGGCGATCTTGGAGAAATCCCTAATGAATCTCCGATAATAGCCTATCAGCCCTAGAAAACTCCTGATCTCCATAGGCGACCTCGGCACCTCCTAACCCATCACCGCCTCAATTTTGGTGTGGTCGACCAATATCCCTTTCTGGTTAACGAGATGTCCCGAGAACTAGACCTCTCGTAACCAGAAATCACACTTGGAGAACTTGACATAAAGCCTCTCCGATCTCAAAACCCCTAGGATCTCACTCAGATGCTCCTCATGCAGCTCTCTAGATCTCAAATACACCAAAATGTCGTCGATAAATACGATTACCGAGCGATCCAACATCGGTCTGCACACCCTGTTCGTGAGGTCCATGAACACCGTTGGTGCGTTGGTGAGCCTGAAAGGCATCACCACAAACTCGTAATGCCCGTAATGAGTCTTAAATGTTGTCTTCTGAATATCCTCATCTCGCACCCTCACCTGATGATATCCAGACCTCAATTCGATCTTGGAAAACCAAGATGCTCCCTGCAACTGATCGAACAAATCGTCAATCCTCGGCAACGGGTAACGGTGCTTGACCGTTAATTTGTTCAACTCCCGGTAGTCAATGCACATTCGTTGTGAACCATCCTTTTTCTTGACAAAAAGGATAGGAGCTCCCCACAGTGAACTAATCGGCCGAATAAATCCCTTCCCCAGCAGCTCCTACAGCTGCAAGGATAGCTCCTGCATCTCTGGAGTCGCAAGGCGATAGGGCGCCTTGGCGATAGGCGCGGCCCCTGGAACCAAATCGATACTGAACTTCACCTGCCTCACAAGAGGTACGCCTGGCAACTCCTCTGGAAATAAATCCGGAAACTCATGCACTATCGGAACCTCCCTCACAGACCTCGGTCTCTCCGACTCGACCCTTGTGTCCATAACATATGCTATGAATCCCTTACATCCCAGCTGAAGGCTCTGCCTCGCCCTAGCGGATGAGCAAAATGCTGAACCGAAACGTGTACTCTCGCCATACACCGTAAGGAACCCCCCCCCCCCCACTAGGGTCTCGCATAGTCACCAGCTGTCGCTCGCAGTCGATGATCGCTCCAAATCTGCTCAACCAGTCCATGCCCACGATGACACAGACATCCCCCATCGCAATAGGGACCAAATCTATCGAAAACTCAACCTCAAAAATCTCGAGTACACAACCACGTATCACCTCGGTGGCATACACCGCTCTCTCATCCACTATGGAAACTCTCAGAGGTCGACTCATCGCCTCTCTACTAGTACTGATGTGTCGGCTAAAGGCCAACGATACAAAAGATCGACTCGCACCCGAGTCAAATAACACTAGAGCAGGTACAGAATTCACAAGAAAGGTACCTACGCATAACATAATATAAGCACAATCATCACAGAATGTAAAAGAATACATGAAAGAGTACATACCGGCCATGACATCGGGCGATGCGCAGACCTCCTCCGCAGTCAACTGGAAGGCTCTCCCACGTGCCTTCAGTGCTTCAACCTTTGCAGACTGAACTTTCGCAGCTCTCACCGTAGCAGGGGTTGATTCTGGAAATGCTCCCTACGCTAACCCCCGCAACTGTGGACACTCTGCCTTCCGGTGTCCAGTCTGGTTGCAATGAAAACAGACTGAAAAGCCCTTAGGGAAATCATTGGCCATGTGCCCCTCCTTGCCACACTTGTAGCAAGACCCCGCTCTATAATTCCCCTCGTGGCTCTTGCCGCACTTGCCACAAGTGTGGCCCTTCTGGTTCCCAGATCTCGAATCAACGGATTTAACCCGCTTGGCTGCCGGCTGAGACTGAGCTGGCCGTCGATCCTTTCCCTGAGACTCAGCCTCCTCCCTGGCTTGGGTCTCCAATTCTATCTCCCTCTTCTGGGCATTTTCCTGAAGCTCGAAAACTGTCCAGTACATCGAGATCTCCACGAACTCACGTATATCGCTCCTCAGAATGCTCAAATATTGGCTCATGCATGCCTGCTCGGAGGACACGTGCTCTGGGCAAAACATCGCCCGCTCATGAAACATCCTCGTAATCACTATAACAGACTCAGTACCCTGCTTGAGGGTCAAAAACTCATGGGCCAAACGCTCCCCCTCCACCTGGGGAACGTACTCATCTCAAAACATAGTGGTGAACCTCTCCCAGGTCACCGCAGCAAGCTCAGAAGGCGTAAAGTGCGCAGTCACAAACTTCCACCAATCCTTCGCTCCCAAGCGAAGCTGGTTCAGCGCGAACCGGACTCTCAAATGCTCTGGAGATGAACGAGTAAAAAAACACCCCTATATAACAGAAATCCATCTCATTGCCACGATCGGGTCTTGGGTCCTATCAAACTCCGGTGGTTTCGTGTTGCTGAACTCTCGGAATAACAACGCATCACCACCCTGCGGCCTAGTCGCAGCTATAGCTGCAGTGGCCATAGCAACAGCAGCCTCAGAAAGAGCAGCGTATCTCTCATCAAATGTCTCCAATGGCAACAGTAGCTGTAGTGGTCTTGATAGACCCGAACATCTCTGGTATCTCTGACCTGATGGCCGCAGCCACCTCCTCCTGGATGATCCTACGGATCTCATCATCACTCGAACTGCCAATCACTAGTGTGTGGTGCATCCCAACCATGGTCTCCTTCTGAAATACAACATAAGAATATTAGATACCCTTTTCGAGCATAAAACACACTCGATAACTCCACCCTACTCGTTCCTTGGTGCCCAACGGATTCTTACTTGGGCTGCGTACCAACCCGGTATCTTCAGTAGTACAGGCCCAATACTACCATCCATACCGTGTTGGCATTCATCCCAAGTCCTCCTCCTTGAGCCTCAAATCCCAAGTACTCTACTCTTTCTATCATGTGCTACTCACTAACAAAACTCTCATAAGCGCCTCGCTGCTATCTAAATCACTCTTAAGCATCTCTAGTAGCAAAACCCCTAGACTAAGGTATCATATATCAGGCCACTCTAGTCCTAATAAGAATACCTAGTCTACTCTAGCATGCATATCATAACTCATCATATAACATACATAACATATCTGATAATCACTTATTAGGAGGGTATTTTGGGAAATCACCGTTCGGGCGCTAGCTGATCGTACACACTGCTCTGCTCTGCTTTTCTCAAAACTCTTTTTACTCTTTTTCAAAAAAAAAATTATTTTTCTTATTATTTTTATTATTTTTTATTAAAAGTTTCCTCAAATCCCCAGTTTGTGTTAAGATACGCCCGAAGATATATCTGAATCCCTCAAACGAAGGCTCTGATACCAACTTGTAACACCGTAAAAATTTGAACAATTTTTCACTTTTTGTAACCTATAAAAATATCATTTGAAATCATAAATAATTCATTATATCAATATTGTATCAATACAAAACCCAAGATCAATATATATATATATATATATATATATATATATATATATATAAACTACGGTATGCTTGTGTACGGATCATGCTGGCGCCTTCCCGCAATCATCGCTGGTACCTGAGACACATAACAAATAACACTGTAAGTATAAATGCTTAGTAAGTTCCCCAAAATACCACTCTAACACATAATAGCCACTCGAGGCTGTAACTCTGTTGACCCTCAGGTCTATGTGTCTCAGTGGGGCCTTCCAGCCCCAACTCTCTATAGGCCCTCTAGCGCTAACTCTGTGGACCTGAGAGTCCTAACTCTGTGGACTTGAAGTGATGGGTTTTGGTCATAAGAACATCCTATGTGCTCATACAAACCTTAATGCTTGGATCTAGGTTTCTCTATTGTACATGCAAGTTATCCAAGACTATAAAACCTAATTCTAACATATGGAAATCGATATTAACATATAATTAGGTTTAAGATATTACCTTGATTTTTATGTAGCAATAACAATCCCAATTCCCCCTTGTATTGACTTTAGGAAGCTTAGAGTCATAAATGTCACTCCTCTAATGGTTCACAAACACCATAAGCAAGAGCATGAAGAGGAGAGAGGATGGAGGCTGCCCAAAACGTGTTCTAACCCTAGAAGAAGTCTTCCCCACGTTTTTGGGTCATAAGGGGTCTTTATATAGTAAGGCTATTAGGGTTATCTAACGAGGAAACCCTAATTTGGATGCTTAAGCCCTAAGCAACCCATAGAGTCCTTTAATTAAGGCCTTGGACGATTTCCTTATGGGCTTCCCCATAGAATTCATCCACTCCTTAATTTAAGACAATCCATAGACCAAATTGCAATTATCTATAATTACAATTCCAGTCCGTTAAGTTTAATTAATCACTTTTAGTCACACAACTAATTACTAATTAATTCTTGACTAATATTAATTAAACAATATGATTTCTCCTTTAATATATTATTCTCATAATATATTAATAAATCATATTTAATCCTTTCTCTCCATAATTCATCCTATCAAGTTGCTTTGGTGAAGGCAACCCAAAAGGACCATGCACCATCCGGTCAAGTACATACCAAAATAGTTATGGACTTAGACACTAATCCAACACGAAGGTCCTATCTCTGTGACTCTGAATCAAGCATAGAACATATCACAATAAATCATAGCACATAAATAACATGCAATTACACTGGCATATAACTCTAAAATACTCTATCACATAACTCTGTTACCATACTAGGTAAAGTATAGTGAGAAGACTCACCTCAGGCGTCTTGGTAAATCTCTGACTCGGTAGGAATATTACCTAGTCTTCGCCTATTCACATAAAGTAATAACTCTTATAAATATAATTCTCAAGACTAGACTCAACCCGCCTTTGGCACCCTTAGGAGGGAAAAAGGGTATTTTACCCTCCTCTCAACACATGTACTCCATTGACCAAACCCTAAAAGTCAACGGTCACACTTTGACCCTACTCGCCGAGTGCACTCTGGTGACTCGGCGAGTTCACACATGCTCTTTAACACTTTGTCCCGCTTGGCACGCCGAGTCCCTCCCTATGCTTGACAAGTCATACTAGGCATGAATCGTAGGGCCACCATGACTCAACTCTCCGAGTCTCAAGAACAACTCGGCGAGTGCCGCCTTGAACTCCAATCCTTTAACTCCCTTCTGACTCACTGAGTCATCCCCCAACTCAGCAAGTCTACCCACTGAGCAATTTACGTGAAACGCTAACCCTACTCACCGAGTCTCAGGAACAACTTGGCAAGTTCATACCATGCACAAACTCTACTGGCCTCCTGAGGTCAAATCTGTTTCCCTAAATCAAAGATATGGCCTTCCCAAGCATGAATGTCACGTAAAGTTCGAAACTTGATGCTTGTATAACAACAACAAGGCATCAAAAGGAGATTTAGTCCCAAAAATGGAAACCTAAGTCCAATAACCCCAAACTAATCCATAAAGATCCAAGGGTTAAGGTCTCTGGACCTCTTTGAGTCCAGATCCTACGCATCAACTCGCCGAGTTCCTTCTCATAATTCAAAATAATTAAATAAAATAATATACCTGGAAACCCGGCTGTTACAGCTAGGTAGAATGCTTTGGAAAAAATGAAAATACATGTATAATTAGAGAAAACATAGATACAAAGCACATTGGGTTACATGTGCACCATAGGAGTGTTATAGTGCTCAAAACCCAACGATTTCAGCTTAGAGACCCTCAGCATCGAGGATGCTCTTAGGAAGCTATCACCGTTTTCTCAAGTTGTATGAATTCCGCATAGGCATTATTCATATTAATCTATCGTACTAGTCAATCTTACCATTAGTAGGCCTCATTCAGAAAGCCGATCTATAAGAGGGGTATATGGTTACTACATATAAAATGATGGTTTACTATGTGTCGACTTTGACCCACCGCTTCCTTGATTGGTGGAGGGTTGTTAGTCGAACGGGTAGGATATAAATATAATTCTCCCTTCATTAAAAGTATAATGATAAATATAAAATGATAAATATAAAGTAACTAAACTTTTATTAAATTCCTTATCTTAGTTACTTTAAGAAAAATGTGAAAATGGTGCTAATCCATGAAATTAGACTTTGCACCTTGTTAAGTTGTTAGTGGAGCATGTGTGGCTAATAGGCACACTAATTTGACTGACAATGTGTGGCAAACGGTAGCTTGATATTAATTAGGTGATTTATAACATTGGGTGTACCAAATTAATTTGCATGGTTAGTCACACCTTGCTTTTGATCCTCGGCATCCGAGTCACAAACTTGATGGGCACAATCGAGATATAAACATGCCATTGAAAAGTTCAATGAATCTCAAAGATCTAGGAGTTTCAAACCAATTAAAACTTAATGATCCATTTCATTTTTCATGGTGGAAATTAGTAAATCATCATTTACTTACCTTCAAATATTTTACAGTTGGATTACGACATCCCTCTTTGTAATTGTTGAATATTGTGTTGTATCCTAGCCTTAATATTTCATTTGGGTGTAATATTAAGGATTCTCATCTAACCTGAACTTGGTTCTTCTTGTTTTTCGGATGTCTATCCTAAACAATGCTTCCACACCAATTCCTTCTTGCTCTTTCTCCCTCATGAACCTATGTAGGAGGGTCATTTTCAATCGCTTGAATTTCAATGATTGGATTCATAATATCATAATGGCTATTCATTATGAGGACAAAGAATATGTCCTAGATAAAGATCTTAAATAGATTGATGTAACTACTGACACTCTTGAACAAATCGTTGAACACACTACTCATGAGAGTGATGCGATAAAGGTGTCGTGTCTAATGATTGCTATCATGACTACTGAGCTACAAACGTCCTATGAGGACTACTATCTGTATGAAGTATAACATGATTTGATGGAAAAATACTATCAAAGTGTTCGCCAAAAGAGGTATGAGATCATTTCCTCCATGATCACAACCAAAATGAAGGATGGTGAACACATCATGACCCACTTCCAGAAAATGCAAAGAAAAAGGATCGCTTGCTAAAATAGAATGTCAATTTTAATGAAGAGTTGGCCATAGATATAATTCTACACTCTTTACCCTCTTGTTATGATCAGTTTCGTATGACTTATTGTATAAACAAGGAGGAGGTCACTCTCAGCAAGCTTCAAGGCCTTTTAAGGATTGCAGAGAGCAACCTTAAAGGTAAGTCGGTTGTGTCTACTCCTACTACTACTACTTTTGCTCTTGTTCTTGGAATAGGAAATGGAAAGGGAAAGAAGAGGAAGGCTCCCTCCTAGAGTCGTAAAGGAAAGTCTCTTAATGGATCCTCTTCTAGTGGTACTAAAGATGGTTCTGCTAATTCCTCTTCCAATCTGAAGGATGTTGATTGCTTCCATTGTCATGAAAAAGGGCACTGGAAACGAAGATGTCCTAAGTACTTGCAGGACCTAAAGGATGGGAAGATCAAACCCTCCTTTGCAGGTATTTACACTATTCAATCTCATAACTCATCACATGATAATTCTTGGGGTCCTTGATACATGTTGTGGATTTCACATTTGTTCTGATTTTCAGGGACTAAAAATAAGTAGGAATATGGAGCACGGGAAGATAAACTTAATAATGTGAAATAGGAAAATTTCGCCTATGACCAAGATTGGAGTTTAGGCCTTATTTCTTAATAGTGGTTTAAATTTATATTTGAATAATTTTTATTACTCGGCTGATATGATGAGAAATATTCTTTCCTTTTACAGTTTGTACAAACAAGGTTTTAGCTTCTCTTTTAATAATGAAATTGATGGTATTAATGCTTATTATAATGGTGTATTTTGTTTTGAAGCATTACCTTGTAATGGAGTATATGAAACTATGAATGTTGTAGATAGCCTAGAAAATAATGTGTTGAATATTGATTCGTCCAATGTTTTGAACAAGGCATGCTTGTGGCGTTATCGTCTTGGACATGTGAACAAGAAACGCATCGCCCAACTCACTCTTCATTGGTACATGTGAAAGGAGTGAAGGCCTCTTCTACCTCAAACAAAATGATGTGTGTGGACCATTTAGAACCGCCACAAGGGATGCTAATCGCTTCTATGTGACTTTTACTGATGATTATAGTAGGTATGGCTATATCTACTTAATTAAGCATAAGTCTGAAACTTTTGAAAAGTTCAAGGAGTTTAAGAAAGAAGTAGAGAATCAATTGGGTAGGAAGATAAACATGCTGCAATCCGATCGTGGAGGATAGTATCTTAGTATCGAGTTCCTTGACTATCTGAAGCAATGTGGAATTGTTTCACAATTGTCGTCACCTAGGACACCACAGCTTAATGGTGTGGCTGATAGGCATAATAGATCCTTACTAGACATGGCTCATTCCTTGATGAGTCGAGCTTCGTTACCAAACACATTCTGGGGGTATTCCTTAGGGACTGTCGCCCATATCGTTAATCTAGTCCATACCAAAAAAGGTTTCCAAAACACCTCATGAGATATGGATAGGGAAGGTTCCCTCATTAGAACACATCAAGGTTTGGGGCTGAGAGGCTTTCATGAGACTTGAGAGTCACGAAAAGCTCGAACCTCGGAGTGAGCGATGTATTTTCATCAGCTACCCACAGAAGTCATTTGGATATCTCTTCTACAGACCAAGGAAAATTCTTTTCTTTGTTGCGAGGAGAGGAGTCTTTCGAGAGAGAACTTAAATGACAAGAGGACACTGGGAGGCAAATTGACCAAGAAGAGCTTCAAGAGTTAAGCAGTGAAGGAACCTCAAAAACTAGCACTCAACCCGAGGAGGAAACTCTGGTAGAACCAATTGATAAGTCTGTACCTCTGAGGCGCTCTGGTATAATTAGTGTTCCACCTGTGGTATATGGTTTTCATATAACATCTGAGGGTGACACATTTATCAGTGATAACAAACTGAAAATTTTGGATTAACCTAACAACTACAAGGAATACATAGTAGGCCTCGAGTCTGCTAAATGGAAAGAGGCTATGGATAGCGAGATTTAGTCTATTTATGACAATCAAGTTTGGAACTTGGTTGACAATGTACCAAACTGTAAGACAATCGGGTGCAAATGGATCTTCAAGAAGAAGACCATCATGGATGGGAAAGTACACACATATAAGGTGCAACTGGTTGCGAAGGGCTTTACTCAAACTCCAGGAGATAACTATGATGAGACCTTATCACCGGTAGCGAAGATTAAATATATAATGGTTATGCTAGCCATAGCTGGATTTCATGACTATGAAATATAGCAAATGGATGTCAAAACCGCTTTCCTTAATGGAAAGTTGGTTGAAGATGTTTACATGAGTCAACACGAGAGTTTTGTTAATGCAAAGTACGCTAATATAGTGTGTAAGCTTGAGAAATCCATATACGAGTTGAAACAAGCATCTCGCAGATATAATCTTTGTTTTGCAGAGAAAGTCAAAGAGTTTGGATTTTTGAGAAGCGAGGATGAGTCATGTGTATATGTGAAAGCTAGTGGTAGTATGGTCAGCTTTTTGGTATTGTATTTAGATGACATACTAATCATAGGAAATGACATCCCAACTTTACAGGATGTCACATCATGGCTTGGGAAGTATTTCACTATGAAGGACCTTGGAGAAGCTGCCTATATCCTAGGGATAAGGATATTGAGAAACAGGAGTAAAAGACTGATAGGACTTATTCAAAGTACCTACTTTGACAAGGTGTTGAAACATTTCAGCATGGAGAACTCCAAGAAAGGTGACTTCCCTATCCAAGGCAATACCAAACTGAATAAGACTCAGAGTCTGAGTATAGATGCTGAGATAGCATAAATTAGTCATATACCATATGCTTCTGTAATTGGTTCGATCATATCTGCTATGACTTGTACTCGCCCTGATGTGACTTTTTCTTTGAGAATGGTAAATACATACCAAGGGAACCCTAGTAGAGCTTAGTGGAATCCAGTTAAGAACATTCTTAAGTACCCATGGAGGACTGAGGACTGGGTCCTTACCCTCGGTAGGAGAGATGAATTGAGATTAACAGGTTATAGCTATGCGAGCTTTCAGACCAACAAAGATAATTTGCACTCTCATTCGGGCTGGATATTTACCCTGAATGGAGGAGCAGTGACACGCAAAAGTTCAAAGCAGGAGATCTGTAAAATCAACACACTTAGGAAAAGCCTGTTGAGATCTGTAAAATCAACACACTCTCCATTTTCCGTTTTTTTGTTTGTAACACAACCACGTTAGCTAGCCATCTTGGGAATTTCACTTCCTTGATCATTTCTGTTTTGAGGAGCTTCTCCGGTTCATCTTAGATGATTTGATTCCTTTCGAGTGCAAATTTCTTTCTTTTTTAGTGTATTGGCCAGAAAGAAGGATCAATATTAAGTTTATGAGTACTAATACTCTTGTCTATACCTGTCAAATCCTCATGTTTGCATGCGAATGTCTTGCTTCTGGTTCTTAAGAAATTTAGTAGATCCTGCTCGATCCGCTCTGGCATTGAGGATCCTACGTGGATTTTGGTTTCAGGATCCTCGATGCCCAGAGGCACTTCCTTTACAACTTGTTCCTTTGTCTCTAGAATATGTCATGCCCTGACTTAATTGAAATGCTTGTTGGGGTTTCTTCATAGATTTCATAGAGGTTTTGTAGCAGTCTTTCGATTCTCGTTGATCTCCCATCATCATTACCATTCCCCATGGAGTGAGAATATTCACACACCGATGGTATGTTGATGGAACCACTTTCATCTCGTGGATCCACGGTCTACCTAGTATCACATTTTAAGAAGATAAGGTGTCAATAACACATAATTTTTGTATGGAGTTTACCCCTTCTATAGTAATACTTGGTATGTAATGTTACATTTTTCTTTTTATCCAGTATTAAATAAATTATTAGCATAAACATTCGAATCATTAGATATAATAGATATGACGTTGAAAAATATTTTCGGGCATATTTAGAGAAGATTGAAGTTGAAGATCATTTTAACCTTTTTAATTTTACTTTTTTCCAAAGTTTCTACCCCGGTACATGGTAATACTTCACTATCTATATAAAAATTGGATAATTGATTGAGAGCTTCAGAAAAAAAAAAAAAAAAAAAAAAAAAAAAAAACTCTTGATATGCTCTAATTACCAGGATGAATATGAAATGTAGAGACTACACCACATAATAATATCCTCCTGGTAAGTTATGTATTCATTTTTTTCTTAGTAGTTTTTCATGTCTTTTTCTTTAATATAGAAAATACCTAATCTTAGGAATACAAATCCATTTACTCACAATTACAAATCCCAAGTTCTCAAATTTCTTCAAAATATGTGAACTTATTATTTATCAATGACTTTTGTTTGGTGTTGCAGATCGTGTCTATAAAGCCATCAATTCATTACCTAAAATAGCTCATCGGATGAATCAATTAACAACTGATGTCATGCACTTATAGAAACATACTTATATTTGCCTGGCAATTAGGATAATGTATATTATTTGTTACATAACTCCTATTGTAAGTAAAGAAATACAAGTACATTACTATTATGAGAAAAGTGTTGCAAGGAAGTTTCAACTATATGTAAAGAAATGTAAGTACATTGTTACTATGGGTAAAAAAAATCTAACTCGTGGAATGCACGACCCTTTTGACTAGTTGAAATTAAATCATTATCGCTAGCACTATCACATTCGCCACCATCCCTACAACATCCACTTCTGTCATACCACCACTTATTAAAACTCAATCTTGATATTTAAACAATCCAATAATTATTATAATCAACTAATTACAAATTATTTAAATAAAGGAATGGATAAATAATAGTCTAGATTAAATACACAAATGTTGTCACAAACAACCAACGATTAATATAAATGATTAAACATTGATATGTTCCAAGATAATAAGTCCAGTTATTATTAAAATTATTGTCAAGTTTCATCTAGAAATCAGAATGATCCTACTCGATCATATATGTTTATAAGAAAGGAGTAGAAGTAGATAATCTTGTTGTTGGATGAAAATAATGACCAAATAATAATTAAAACCGGCGTGTTTTGAAGTTGGTCTTGATCAAATAAAATTGCACGAATAAGAATCTTGTCCTTCAAGGTTTTTACTTCACTTCTAGGGTTGTACGCAACTGAGTAAAACCGGAAGATTTAATGCAGATTTTTTTTCCAACAACCATGGAAAACGCTAAATGCAAAGAGAATACTCAGAAACATATGAAAGTTACACATGCTTAAGAGATAAGAGGGAGCTGTGAATTTTTGGTGGTCTAAATGGGATCTGACATGTAGTATTTATAATGGGGAAAAAAACCATAGCAGCCCCTGAAAACGAATTTGTCAATTTGAATTCAAATCAGATCTCGTTATCTACTCTTATCTGAATTTAAACGTGAGACTTTTCTTATCATTCCAAATGATTCTAGAAGTTTCTTTCTTCTCATTCACAAAGTTAACACCAGTCACTAATTTGATCAGGTCAATTAACTGCGATTTGACCAACATCAATAAAAATAAAACTTCCCCAACTCCCAACGACCAATGTGCCGTGCCAAGTGACATGTGCGCCTAAGTCACACCATTTTGTGCATTCGTGGTATCAGCTACGCTAGGCTAGGCGCACGCTTGGGCTAGGATCATCCCTTTTATCAACAAAAGCCTTTGAAGACCTGTTAAGAGAATAAGCTTATAAACCCACATAATTTTATTCCTCCCACCATTCTCGGATAAAATGAAATTACAAACTTGCAATTATCCATCATAATTACCAACAATCACCCACCAAGTTAGAAAGTTTTCTTTCACTCAGACAGATGATGTCACTTAGGTATCATGAAGATTAAACCATAGTTTAATGAAGACAACCAAGACGTGACTAAATCAATGTATCCTTATAGGTTTAAACCATGAATCTAATGACCTTGCTATTTACCCCTGCATATCACAAGTTGTCATTGTTTTCTCGGTGAGCACAAATATGGCCATGCGTTATAAATCCTTTTCATTACCCTTGAGAAGATAAACCACTAATCGTCACTTGAGGTGAAACCACCTCTAGATGATATAGGAAATATTTTACTATATATTGGCTCTTAAGATGTCTCTACAGCTTTGTTACAAGCCTTAACTCAACCTCGTTCTCAGCAACAACGTAATATCCAACCACACATGGAGCTATCATTAATTATAGTACCTTTTATCGTTAGTGATTTCATTACTACCCTTTAAACTTGAGAATTGGGAACACTAATGCCATGTTGGGTTTCCATCACTAATTAATTTTACTGTGGGTTTAGATCCTTGACTGTCATGGTAGATGTAACCAAACATATTTTCAGTGGTTTGGTAAGCGGATCAGCCAAGTTTCTACTTAACTTAACATAAACAACTTTAATGGTACCACTCTAAATTACTTATCTTACAAAATTGTGTGTCGTACGTCCATGTCTCGACTCCCCATTATATACCACATTGTATATTTTAGATAGTATGGCCTCAATTTCACATTACATGGGCATATATGGAATTGGAATATCCCATAGACAGACATCCATGAGTACATCTCGAATCCACTCTATATCTTTGCCTGTTGTTACTAAGGCAATTAGTTCTGCTTCCATCATTGAATGAGTTATGCATGCTTGTTTCCCGCCTGCCTAAGAAACAACACCACGAGCTAGACTATATGTACAACCACTCGTGGATTTTGAATCACTTGTGTGATCTATCTAACTAGCATCAGAATACCCTTCTAGAATTTTGTTATATGACGAATACATCAACACAAACATACTTGTCCTTTTTAGGTATCTTAATACTTTACACACTGCCTTCTAGTTCTTCGTCCCTGGATAGAGAATATACTGACTCAGTTTGCTTACACTGAATGTGATCCCAGGTCGAGTGGAATGCATTGCAAACATAATGCTTCCAATTGCACTTGCATATTCTAGTTGAACCACTGCTTGACCAGAATGCACATTTAGTTTCACACCTGAATCAAAAAGAAGTGTTGAATTCCTTAATATTCAAATGTTGAACTTAGCCAGATTTTTTTTCTAAATAATAAGATTGACTTCGAGAAATCTGATTGTCTGTCCTTTTCACCTTGATATTGAGAATTGTTTCAACCTCTCCAAGATCTTCATTTTAAAGTTTGAGGATTGGTATTTCTTGGTCTCAGGAATATCTTCTAGGTGAGTACTATTTAAATAGTCCAATAATTAGAATTATGAACTAATCATGAATTATTTAAATAAAGGAATGGATAGATAATTTTTTTGATTAAATACCAAAAAGTTATCATAAACAAACAAAGATTAAAATAGATGATTAAATGTTGACATGTTACACGATAATAAATCCAATTATTATTAATATTATTACCAAATGTCGTCTAGAAATGAGAATGATCATTCTCGATTGGATCTGATTATAAGAAAAGAGTAGAAGCAGACTGTCCTATTGCTGGATGAAAATAAAGACGAAACAATAATTAAAATCATCATGTTTGAAGTTGATCCTGATTGAAGAAAACTGCACGGATTATACTTGTATCCTTAAAGGTTTTTACTTCGCTTCTAAGGATGTAAGGAACAGAGTAAAACCATAAAATTTAATGCAACTTTTTGGTTTTTCAACAACAGCGGAAAAGGATTAATGCAAAACGAATATCCATAAATGGAAGAAACTTGTGTATGCTTGAAAGAGAGGCGAGAGTTGCGAAATTTTAGTGGTCAAAATGGGACCCTCGTATTTATAGTAGACGAAAAACCCTAGAAGCCCTTAAGAAAAGGATGAGGCAGTTAAACGCATATCATTATATCCTCTTATCCGAATTCAAACCTCAGACTTATCTAATCATTCACGAGGATTCTAGAAAAATAAAAGTTGATTTGACCAAACCTTATAAAATATAAAATTTCATAAAGAATCATTTCATGCATTCACAAAGCCAAGCTAGGCAAGAGTGTGGGCTTGACTCATCCTTTTGATCCATTAAAACATTTGAAAGTCTATCAAGATATTAAACTTATAAACCCATAAAAGGATCTTCCTCCGATCAATGTGGAATCAAATGAAATTATCAACTTGCAATTATCCTTGATAATTTGCTAACACCCCACACCTACATTACCACCATTATCTAAAAATTAAAACCAAAAATGAAAAACAGATAATTTTGACTAAAGGCTTTTCTTATATTTTTATAATGAAAGCTTTTTTCATTTTTTTAAAGTGAAAACGGGAAACAAAAAGTGCTTTTCTGTACACGCAACCTTAATCTTTCTAGAAATGAAAAAACAAACCTTTTGCTTTTTGATCAAACCGAGCCATGTTGACTCCTAAGTATAATGATAGGGGGTTTACTTTGATTTACTTTTGAACTTTAACATTTTATAATACACATATAGAATTTCATAGTGAAAACAAGATAATTACCTGGAAAAATCCAAGGGAAACAACTCTGCATGCCTTTTAGAGAGAAGTGCAGGGATAGCCGAAAGTAGCATAATCCTTGAAGACAGTCGGGAGTTTCAGATGTGTTGTCGACTTCTTCTCATGACAAAATAATTCCAAATATAGAAGTCCTAGTATCAGAATTTGTTATTTTAATGCACCTTACTCGATCTATATATGGAAAGACAATATATATAATATACTTATATATAATTGATTTATCCTTTTCTTAACTACATGTGATGAACTTTTTGTGCTCACTAATCGACAAACACAGTAGCGCAATACACTAAATTAGGTTGTCAAATATAGTAATATGTATGTATGCACTTGATCAAGTATGGTGAATCTACTATGTTGCTTGGGGTCGCACAAAATGCTCTCATATTTTCCCATCAAATATAAATTTTGTGAAAATAAGTCAAAAATCTATCATGTAACCAATCCATTGGCAATCCATCACAAAGTATGATAATTATGAATTTAGTCTAAATTCTCCATTTAATGACGATTTTGTGACCGAAACTATTGTTGGAAATAAGCATTTCGGTGGTTTGCAACCTCTTAAAAATTTGTGCAACCTTTGTTTTTTATTTCTTGATCCACCACTGTTCTCAAGTACGTAATATTTGACATAACATATAAAATACTTTATGCACTAGTTATAAAGTTTTAAAATAGTTAAAATTAAATGACATAACATATAAAACAACAACTAAAAACTTCTAAAATTATGCCGTGGATTCACATCTTCTTTTTGACTTCCGCAAACATTTGCGAGATTAGAAACAATGATTAGATGGAGTTGTGAGCGCGTTGAAGATTTCGTAATGCGTTAGTCTACTCTACACATAAGTAATGTAGAAGTATAGACTCGATTTTTGAAAAAACTGCAGTGATTAAATTGGGGTTTAAGCTAAAAAACTCAATATTGGCCATTACCTTGTAATTGTTTTTGTCTATTCTTGCGAGCTTTTACAAAATTCATTTGTTAAAAAAAATATTTTTTTTAAAAGCCATTTAAAATACTAGTTTTTAGATTAAAAGTCAGTGTATACATTCTTTCTTTGATTTTTGTTTTTATGTTAAAAACTAAGTATTTTTAAAAGTTTTCAAAGTATAGTTGCTCAGCATATTCATTATCTATACAAATGTCAAATTAGAATTACTTTTTTATACCAATGTCTAACTAGAATGATTTTTTTATCAACCTTGATGATAAACAAGGGTTATTAACATGATATCATGTCAACCAATATAACACTTTACATAGATCTTATAAATGTAGAAAGTATAGAAATTAAATTGAATGGAAATAAATCCAAAATGAGTAACACTTGGATGGAGGACCAGTCAGAAATTAACACCAAAACAACCAACACAGCTTTAAAGAAGCAAGAACAACTCATGGTACCAATCTTGATCACAGATCTCTCCCCCCCTCGCCCTCTCCCACGCATTCTAAACTATTGTCCTTTTAATACATCTATATATCTATGGACCACAACTGTTTAACTCCATCTTATCATACACTGTTTTTCTATTTATATTTTAAAATATGTTTTTAAAAATACATCTAAAACACCAAACGTAAAAAATCATTTAAACAAATTTTGGATTTTTTTAGTCAACTTTCAATCTTAAAAAAAAAAAAAAACAACAAAAAAAAAACACTCAACTTTGGTTTGTTTTTCTTTAACCACATAACTATTTGTTTTCAACTTTAACTAGAGTATGTTTTTTTCAAAAATAAAATAAAATTAAGGTGTTCCTAATACTAAAAATCATACAACCGTAAAACAATATTTTTCTATCTAAAGTTCTTTATGTGTTGAGAATTCAACGTTTTTTTATCGTTAAATCATTAAAATAATTTTTTATAGGTTAAACGTAACAAATTTCGAGTTTTCATTAATATAGAGTTTTATATAGTGAGTTTTTTAAAGAAATAAAAAATTTAACGGAAAAAAAAAAGTGTGGGTTAAAAACCAATTTTGTTTTTTTGCATGTCATTTGACTTTTAACTTTCAAATAATAAAATACATAATTTAACAATATAAGGTATCTTTTAAAAAGTTTTTAATTTTTTTATATATTGCACCTTAGTCGGCCAGAAAGTTACTTATTCATCTTGATTGAATAATTCATTGTCGATCTTGTGATAAATTTTGATGACACTTTTCATATTTGATCTTATGTCTTTAAACTTAATCTTCACTTCTTTTGTTTGATACTCTCTACAATATAACTCATAACGAACATATTTTTTAAGCGGATCCAACGTGATCCATATATCATATTTTGGAAACCAATGACAAAAATATCATCATCAATCATTAAAGAAAACCGAACGAGCATGCTCTCTTGTCTAGTCCATGGCAGGGGTTGAATTATTATTTTTTATATGTTCTTCAATTTCAATCTTTTATTTATAGTGGGTCATGAACATTATAATGGATTTTCTAGGTTTGAAAAAATTCATATGGTGTTACATTCTTAAACCCTTAAGTTGACATGCAATGTAGAAATTATTTATGTTCCCTCTATTAATAGCTATAAATGATGAGTATCAAGAAACCCTCGAAAACCCTAGTATAATTGAAATTACAAGAATGTTTAGGGTTACATACGTTTTGATCAATGTAGCAATTAATCAACCAAAATCGTCTTTGAGTTCCTTGGAAGGAAAGAACCAACAGCTTGGATGTCTCTAATGGTTAGTACCTAAAACCTTAATAACTAGAAGACTTGTGGTGAGGGCAGACTTAGATCAAAATTTCGGCTCTATGAATCCTAGGAAGAGTGATGAAAAGATGAGACCCTAGGGATCCTATTTATAACTCATAAGGAAGCCTTAATAACCCTACTTTTAATATAATAACAATATTTCAAATATTGCAATTATCCAACTTCTTAATTATCGATAAACAACATTCTAGATTCTCTTTAAAAAAAATGTAAGGAGCATTCAAGAAACTCTAAAAGTCCTAGCTAAAATCAGTTGTGCTAGGAGGGTTCTAGAATCCCTCTCTCATTTAACTATTTAACAGTTACCACTTAGTCCATATATTTTTAATTAATTTTAATTAACCCCAATTTAATTCCAATTAATTTCTTATTAATTCTTAATTAATTACTACTACTTTTAATTAACATATTAATCATATCATATATTAATAAATCATTTGTTATAATTGATTAATTGTATAGTAAATTAACAAATTGGCCTCTTTCTCCAAAAGTCATTTTATTTAGTTATTTGTTATGAGGGCAAACCCAAAAGAGATTTTGTTTCTAATTCAAGAATACACCAATTTAGTTATTGACTTAGATACCCTAATCCATCAGGCCCCCCACTTGGAAAAGTTTATAACTATAATTAAAAGTATAGACCTTTAAGTAAACAGTAAATAGTTATTTCCAAAGTCACTGCTAAACTCTGATTCAAATCAATCGTTGGCCTAAGATAAGTGATCATCTATTCTTTCATTCTTCAAGATATCATATGGACACGAGACATGTATCAGAATCAATCTCATTGTTTAAGCTTCTATTTCTCGATCCCCCGATTTGTAAAGACTTTCTTGGATGTCAAATTGAACATATCAATTAATCCGGTTTGGATCCAACACTTATAATGTCAACATTAAATCATCGATAGGCTCAATGATTTCGCATTTTTACTTAGGGTAAAAGAACGAATAAACTTTAAGTGCATAATTGTAACCTTTACTTACCAAATAATATATAATACTATGTTTTATAACATCAAGTTACTAAATGCGTTTACATAATTCCAATACACAACCAATTCAAAATTACAACTTATGTATCTCCGTTTGAAGAACATAAGATATTATCGCCTTAGAATTACCCATGACAAGATCCATGACGGTATTAATTCACTACTTACCTCCAATAGTATGAGCGACTATAGAAGTTTGAATAATTCAAATTACTCGGGAAGTATAAACATGCAAAATATTAATCTCTATTATTCATTCACCAAATCAATTACATTTATTTTGTTATAGGTTTTAAAAAATTTACTTAACTACTAAAACTAATATTATCTCTTAATCTTATGCTCTTAGCATGTTAGTATTGTTTGACTCTGTTCAGAGCCTTTGCGAAGGGATATGCAATGTGACATTATCTTCTGATGATACTCTCTTCACCAAAAGGTGCCCTTCTTCTACCCGGTGTTGAATGTAATGGTACTTTCTATAAATATGTTTGGATATACCATGTTCTTTTTGTTATTTTGATAATACAACTGCACCTTCATTATCACAGAAAAGTTCCATGTGTTCCTGAATAGTTGTAATGACTCCGAGATCACCAATAAAGTTCTTCATCCAAGTAGCTTCCTTTGATGCTTCAATCATTACACTGTATTCAGACTCCTAAGTGGAAGCAACCACCGTGTCTTGCTTGGAACTATTCCAACTAACTACTCCCCTATTAAATAAGAATATCTAACCATACTGTAAAAGAAAAGTTTTCTAGGTATGTTTGAAAGCTTTATGCTTAACGTATCACTGCCGCCAAGAACTAGAAATGTGTCTTTTGTTCTTAATAAATACTTACTAATATTCTTCGCCTCAATCAAATGACAAGATTTCCCTAAAATTAACTAAGTATGCTCAAAGCGTAAGACACATTTGGACGAGTACATATCATTGCATACATGATCGATCCTAAAGTCGAAGAGTATAGGACTTAACTTATGTGAAATGTATCTTCATCAGTACTTGGACTTTGAATCTTACTGAACTTAATTTTACTATGAATGGCCAATTCTCCCATCTTTGAATTCTCCATTCTGAAACGCTTCAGTATTTTATCAAAATATGTACTCTGGCTAAGACCAATAAGACGATTATTTATTTCCCGATGAATCCTTATTCCTAGAATATTGATCGCTTCCCTTAGATCCTTCATAGGAAAAACTTCCACGCCAAGACTTAACTTCTTGCAAAGCTGGAATTTTGTTTCCTATAAGGAGTATGCCATAAAGATACAAGATTACAAAGGTCACTATACTCCCCACTAGCTTTGACATATACACAAGACTCATCTTCACTTCTAGAAAACCCTAACTCTTTGACTTTCTCATGGAATCAAAGATTCCAGCTGCAAGATGCTTGTTTCAATTAAAAAATGGATTTCTCAAACTTACACACTTTATCAAGAAACTTCATATTTATAGAACCCTCTAGATAACTCGTGTAGAGATCCTCAAATAAGTTCTCATTAAGGAAATTGGTTTAAACATCCATTTACTAAAGTTCATAGTCATGCATGTTGCTATAACAAGCATAATCCTAATTAACTTTATCTTAGCTACTGGTGACAAGGTCTCATCATAGTCAATCCCTTAGGTTTAGGTAAAGCCCTTAGCCACCAACCTAGCTTTGAAAGTGTGTACTTTCCCATCCATGTTGGTATTTTTCTTGAAGATCCATTTGTACCTACCGGTCTTTCAACTAGGTACATGATCAATCAAGTTCCACACTTGGTTATGATACATGGACTGAATCACACTCTCCATTACCAGCATCCATTTAGTAGACTCATGGTTTACCATTTCTTCCTTGTAGTCACTTGACTTATCCAAATTTACTAGTGTTCTATCACTGTTAAACGTATCACCACCTAATCTAATATGGAAACCATAGAACGCGGGTGGCTTGGTAACCCCTAGATCGACGAAGGGGTAATGAGTTTCAATTGGGTCAACAAGAATTTCTTCCTCAAGATGAGTGCTAGTGTTTTGTGAATTTCCTTTATAGTTTTTTTAAGATCAATAGCACACCCACTGTCTTCTTTGAATATGAGCTCTCTGTTATGAACGACTCTTCTTCAAGCTACGAAGACCACGTTCTCACCAAGTTTGTAGAACAAGTATCCAAAGGACTTTTGTAGGTAGCCAATGAAATAACACTTCAGATTTATGGGTTCAAGATTTTATGTGTCTCTCGAGCGAGGGAGTTTTCTATGACATCCTCTAATTTTCAAAACCAATAAAAAATTTTATTTACGCTTTAAAAATCATTTATTTATATTTGTAGAAAATCCCAATACAAAATATCACTTTGATTACAAATCTTTGTTTCCAAAATGTTAAAACCCTAAGGATGTCATAATCAATACAAATACATAAGTTACAACATAAAGTCCTGATGGTCCTGAATACTATTGTAGGTTACCTCTTAATCACATATCATCCTAATAAAGCTCCACTAGCTTATGTCTTCATACATGTGATACATATAACCTGAGTGGGACAGGTTAGGAAACCTGGTGAGATACATAGGGATTTCAATCCCACAATATTGATATGTGACATCCCCATTTTCACAGCCAGAAAAGACCGATTTTGTTTATGCTTTATAAAAATCAAAGTATCTCTTTCAATAAAAACGTTGCAGAATTTGTTCCCAGAAAAACATGATAATTTCATTATCAAAGCATTTCTGAAGAAATGTATTTTTATTCCTTTTAAAACATTTGGGATGACGTCGTCAATACAGAAACATAAGCATAAACAGAACTTACATTCATTTACACTAGTGATCTATATCTCCTTAATCTCCCAGTGTAATGTAACTTCACATCGTCACTTGTGATACATGTAAACTGAGTGGGTTAGGTTGGGAAACCTGATGAGTACATAGGGTTTTCAACCCACAATAATATAATTATTATGTTTAATCATCAAACAATTAACCCAATTACCCATCCCCATTATCTTCTTTATTCCTAAGTACATTCCCTAAAGATTTATCCTAAGGGTCGTCTCCTACATCATATTTACCTCTCATCTCTTTACATCACATTTCCTTATATGTTTGTTCCTAAGGACTCTCCCTAAGGATCATCGCCTAAATCGCATAGACAGTATTGATTCAGGGATTACTCCCTCAATACGTGCCCAAAAAGGGTTACGGTATCATCGCATGAATACGTAGTTACAACATCGCCTAAAATTTTAATTCATAGTATGGGTTAGAGTATCATCGGATGAATACGTACTTACAACATCGCATGAACTCCTAATTCATCACCTACAGGTTATAAGTCCGCTGCTGTTTCCACAGGGTTGTCTATAATAGTGTGTGGTCGCCATCTATACTCTGGTAGATGACTACATCTCTAAATTATCGAACAAGGTTATAGTATCTTCCATCCTGTATCACCGATTCATCGTCATCTATCTATCCTCACCTAATTATCATCACCTATCTCTCATTATTTTATTTCATCACACATCAACTATTTCATCTACCTATGTTTTATCCCAACATACTTATAGATATAAAATAAATATATAGTTTAAATCATTTAAAACATGTATAAAATCATTCGTCCAGCATAGACAGCAAGTATCCAAATAATATGCACACAAGGTACGTAATTTATATAAAATATTTCATATCTATGTATGAGATGAAAGTAACTATGCACTCACTTGTTAAAGTGATGATTCCAAACTCGTACAGCGCTTCGCTTCTTAACAATATAATTTCCTTCGATGAAACCTAGTATTATTACCACTAGATTTTAGTCTAATATTTACCGTGACTAATTATTAGTCTTAGCATTATTATTATTATTATTATTATTATTATTATTATTATTATTATTATTATTATTATTATTATAAGGTCCTAATAACATTACTATATTTAAATAGAAGCTATATTAGGAATAGTGTAGGCGTAGCTCACTTACAGCGGATTTTTATTTAAAAAACTAGGCTTCACTGGAGCAGCATTTCGGAGCCGAAATCTTTTCTTCTCGGAGCCGTCGGGCGCTCCAGGGCTTCCTTCTCGTGATGAAGTTCCCTAGACTTGGGAGGGGTTTAAGGAGGCTGGAGAGAAGTTAGATAGAGAAATACAGGTTATGGTGTGAAGAAAAGTGAAAGGTCATGTCTTTGTGGTTTGGGCTAGGAAATTTTCTGTATAGGTCATAGTGGGTTAATTGTCATGTTTTGTTTGTACGGTCATGTATGTGTGTATGGTCGTACAGGGGTTAACATCCGTAAACTCATGTACGGTCAAACTCTACTATATATAGAGCATGTATGTGTCAGTCTATGGTTGACGTATGTGAGTGTAATCAAGGTGTACTAGACGGTTTGCGGCCCAACTTATAAAATCGTGTGAATTTCTTTAGTTAATTGCTTTCTTCTACATTATTCTTTCGTCTAATTGTTTGATCACTGGTTGGTTCTTGGATTTGTGCCCTTACAACTGGTATCAGAGCCTTTTCAATGTCAAACTTGATTCTTGGTGTGTATGGCTTTAAGATCTTCATTAAATTCATGGTTAATTCAAGTTTACTTATTGGATATCTGTTTTTGATCAACATACAAGGCTTTTGGATTAGAATATGCTTGGAAAACTATTGATTTGTGTGTGTACGGTTGAAATTTGTATGGCCGTTATCAAGTGTTCGGCCGTAAACATTCAAGATTTTTTACTGTGTACGGTTGTTGTGTACAGCCGTATTCTCTTTGTACAACTGTAATCTGGTGTTCGGTTGTAATCCTCATGTACGGCCGTAGTCTCAGTGTTCGGCTGTAATCCTCAAGTACGGTTGTACTCCCTGTGTTCGGCTGTAATCCTCATGTATGGTTGTACTCCCCGTGTTCGGCTGTAAACTCCTTGTACGGCCGTAATCCTTTGTGCGGCCGTGAACTCCTTTAGTTGTTGTTTGAGCCTTGTAAACTTTAGTATTTTTTTAGTCTGTTTGTTTAATCAATTAAAAAAAACATAAAATTAAAAAATTAAAAAAATATGGATTCACAAATCTCATCAACTCATCAAGAATTGGATACCATCATCAGAACCACCACTCAAATTCCTCGCTTACTTTCCGCGGAAGGATTTCCTTAATGGAAGTATCGAATGGAAAAAATACATTAAAATGAAAGACTTCAAAATCTAGAGAAGTATTTTAAAAGGACCGGTCTGGATTACAACAACACTTGAAAATGGAGTTGTCATTGACAAAGATTTTGATAATTACACTGATGAAGATTTTGAAAAGGTAGAACAGCAAGAAAAGACATTAGCTACACTCACAATAGCCTTATCCCCAAAGGTTGCACAAGGTTTTAGGGAGTACACTTCAGCCAAGGCTCTGTGGGAAGCTCTAATTGAAGTATATGAAGGGAATGAAGATATGAAACAAAGTTGTCAACACATGCTGAGACAAAAATCAATATGTTTAATCATATTCTTGGAGAGACTTTGGAAGTTCAATTGCAGTGTTTCATCACACTCATCGCTGAAATGAGTTCAGCAGGGATTTTAGTGCCTAGATCAGAAATCAACAAGAAGTTGTTTAACTCTCTCCCAAAGACATGGGATATGCATGTTGCTGTCATCAAGAAAACTAAAGATCTTAATCGTTTGAGCTTAGCTGAGATAATGGCAATCACTAAAGCATGTGATATGGATGACAAACAAAGAGAGATCAACCATGTTAACTCATATTCTTCTGCTAATCTCGGAATCCAATCAAACAATGTTTTCTCATCCTTTACCAATCCTCAAGTTCAACCACTTGCTGCTCCTCAATCATCATCATATGCCACACCATTCATGCAAAATGTTATGTCCCCTATCTTTTATCCAAATGTTAGTTCTTCTTCAAAGACACCTATTCCAGTTTCTGATCCAGCTCCTACCCCAGCCTCAGTTCCCAAAGAGAATGAAGAAAATTTGGCACTTGCAGCTGGTCTTGTTAATTGTTATAATGATTTTGTAGCTGGTGAGATGCCCCCTGAATTGTCATTTGCTGATTTGCAACAAATCCATCCAAAAGATGTTAAAGAAATAGACATAACATGGCAAATTGTCATGGCAGTGTTCAGAGATAAATAGTTCTCCAAAAGGACAGGCAAAAATAACTGGGGGGTGAATGCAGAAAAGAAAGTTGGGTTAAACAAAGGCAAACTCCGCTGCTTTAATTGCCATGAACCAGGTCATTTTGCTAGAGAATCTCCCAAGCCTGATAGTAGAGAGAACAATTAAAGAACAATGGTGCCAGTAAATAACAACAGGGGAGCTACTTTCAACAATCACACTGCAAATCTTGCGGTGGTGGCTCAATCATTTGACTGGGAGGATCAGATTCTGGCTCTGAATATTTCAGGAGCTGAAAATGCATATTTTGCCCAAATTAATGGTGTTGCTGAAGGAGAAGCTGAAACAGAACCAGAGGCTGAAATGATGGACTTACAATTTGAATTCATGGTTCAAGCAACGCCAGAACCTGCAAAGCCAGAGGTCAGTGAAATCTCTTGTTCTCAATCTTGTGCTAAAACTATTCAATTTTTGTATGATCAAATAAAATTGCTAAAAAGAGAGAACGAGGACTTTAAATATGAAAGATATAAACTAAAGAAAGATCAGAGACCCCTAAAAGAAAAATTGGAGCTAAGATTAGTGATTTTAGGAAGTTGCAGGAAGAGTACAGTAATAAATGTGATAATTACAATTACATAAAGAAACAACTTGTTGTTGTCACTGAAGAACTTAACATATTGAAAATACATTTTTAAAATGGTGATTTTCACTTTAAAAAATTTGATGTGTCAAGTGAGAAAGTGGCAACAATGATTGAACACCAAATGAAATGGAAGGACCAAAAGCAAGTAGGCATAGGATATGAGAGTGTCCTTCCCCCATTTTATCACAATTACACTGCTCAACCTATGACTCAGGAGGAGATAGATCGAGAACCATTCATGGTCTATGGTAAATCAGCTACTAAACAGGGCACAAACCCTAGTGCTAGGACTTTTGATACTAACATTTCTACCTCCAATGCAGATGTGTCAGTAAGCCAGCGAACGCACGATGATGGGAAGATTGAGTCTAATAATAATTTGGTGCCTAAGTTTGGATTTTATATTTTAAATGTTGATGAGTTTGTTGTTGATGTTAAGACTGATATTTTATCTTGTGATGATGTGATGTCAAACTCAAATGTTTCTGATGATTGTGATGTTGTTTTTGTAAAACCCACTGAATCTGAAGCTAACACATCCACATCCTCTACATTTGTCACACACTCTAACTCCTAGAATTACACATGTGGGAAGGTTCGAAAGGTTCATAAGAGCATGAAATTTGAAAATGGAAGTACCAGGTCTAAAGATAATAAGAAAATTTGTTTCAATTGTGGTCCTGTCAGCCACATTGCTTGAAATTATTCCAATAGAGAATTTGTTCATTTATCATCGCCAAGGAAAGAAAACGAGTCTCAAGGAATGTCTCTAACTAGAAAGTCCTCGAGATCTCGTGTTCATGAAAATGATCAAAAAAATTTGTAATACATAGAAAAAGGTTAATATTCAATCGAACAAATAGAATTTCTCTAAACCAGCCACATGTGCTTTGCCGAAATCGACTGCGGTTGAGCCAAGGTCAATTTCGTCAAAGAATGAGTATGGATCCTTGACTAAAAATTGCCGAAAATCTAAATACTCAAAGAAAAGGAAAAATATTTCTAAATCACCTGTGAATATTTTAACACCTAACTACCGATGGGTGCCCAAATCTGCAGTTGTTCGGTCATCTTCATCCTCTGAAAAGGGTTCTTCTTCAAATAATAATTCAAAATTGAAAAGTAAAATGGATAAATCTGTGAATGTTAAGTGTCAAACCAGGTTTTTAATGATCTGGGTCCCCAAATCTAAATAACCCTGCTCATTGTGCAGGGACAGTTGCGGAGGAATGTCGCCAGGTATGTTGACAGCGGTTGTTCCCGACAAATGACAGGAGACAACTCCCAACTGAATGACATTCAAACCTTTAATAGGGGATTTGTTTCCTTTGTGGGAGGTGAAGACGGAAAGATCACTCAAAGAGGAGCAGTTTCAAATGGAGTGTTGAGTTTCGAAAATGTCAACTATGCTCCCAAGTTAAAGCATAGCTTGTTAAGCGTCTCGCAAATTTGTGACAAAGGATATTCGACTCATTTCACCAATAAGGAGTGTCTAATTCTGAAGCCAGGCATTGTTATCCCAGATGACTAGATTCTTGTAAAATCAAATCAGGATGGAAATGCTTACATCATTGACATGAACAACAATTTTCCAGAACAAGTCACTTGCCTCTTCTCAAAAGTCTCCGAACAAAATGCTATGATGTGGCATCTAAGACGCTGGCATGCTAATGCAAAGACCTTGAATCGTCTTGCGAAAAATGATATGGTGCATGGACTTCCTGTCAGAGACTTCATCACATTTGAAAAATGTGTACCTTGTGCCGAAGAAAAGCATCACAGAAAGCCACACCTACTGTAACAAGTCAATTCAATCAACCAGGTGCTCCAATTGTTGCATATGGACTTATTTGGTCCAGTCAATGTCCTTAGCATCAACAAAAATTCATATTGTCTGGTTGTGATCGATGATTTCTCACGTTTTACATGGGTATTCTTCTTGTCCAACATAGTTGGGGTTGTTGATTTGATTAAGAAGTCCATTATGATGATAGAGAACCAAACCAATCACCGGGTGAAGGCACTCAAAACAAACAATGAAACAGAATTCAAGAATGTTGTTCTTGATCATTTTTGTGCAGAAAAAGGGATCATGCGTCAATACAGTTCCGTTCACACACCACAACAAAATGGTGTTGCTGAGCGGAAGAATCGAACGTTGTAATACGTTGCAGGAACGATGTTGTGTGACTGAAAACTACCTGTTTTGTTTTGGGCTGAGGCGATCAACATGGCTTGTTGTGTTCAAAATCGTGTTCTGATCAACAAAGCCCAAATGAAGACAACATACGAAATTCTATACGGTTACAAGCCTTCTGGCTGTCCTTGCACCCTTCTTCACCTGGAATCCAACCCAAAACTGAACGCCAAAGCTGATGACTGTTACTTTGTGGGGTATGTTGCTCGCACAGCGTACAGGGTCTACAATAAGAAGACAAAGCAAATCGTAGAATCCTTTGATGTGTACTGGTTAGAGGAGAATGAGACGGATGCTAGAGTGTGTCCAAATTGGTTTTTTGATTACACATCTTTATTCAAATCCTTTAATATGTTTTCAAATGATTTACCTAGTTCTACTTCCGGTTCGAAGACACTGATTGAAGATGAAGACGAAGAAGTTGTTTACAAACCACATGTGATGTCCTCTATGACTCCTACATTGGATGCATCTATTCTAATTACTTGTCCCGAATCTCCAAGTCAACAAAATAATCCAGATGCTGATGCCACTCCTCTTACTCCTGATGAAAGAGATTTTATGTCTAGAGATGCTTCCACTGCTACTCAAACTTTTACGGAACTTCTCTTTCCCAAACCGATTGCTAATGATTTGATGGCAAACCCTTCTAATGGGTCAAGATCGTCTGAAGAGGTTCATTCAACAGATGATGGATTTGTCAATATTCACAACCTTGCAATCTCGCTCAATGAAATTAGCCAGGAACTACCTTCCAGACTTCAACGCGATCACCCGATCGAAAACGTCATTGGCCATCTGGGCGACGGTGTTTAAACGCGGAGTCAGAGTGGAGATGTCAATACATGCCTCTACTCTTGTTTCCTTTTTTTTAAGTAGAATGTTACAATGGTTTGAATGAGCCCAGCTGGGTAGATGCTATGCACGAAGAATTAAATTAGTTTGAAAAACTTGGGGTTTAGAAGTTGGTTGAATTACCTAAGGCCAAAAAGTCTCTTGACACGCGTTGGGTTTATCGCAACAAGCAAGACGATTCAGGTGTCATTGTACAAAATAAAGCACGATTAGTTGTCTGTTGGTTTCGACCAATTGAGGGTCTAGACTACACCGAAGTTTATGCTCTAGTGGCACGCTTGGAGGCTATTCATATTTTCTTAACATACTCCTCCTACATGAACTTCAAGGTTTACCAGATGGATGTCAAGACTACCTTCTTGTACGGCGCAGTGAAGGAAGAAATATACGTTGATCAACCTTCTGGGTTCGTTAACTCAAAACTTCCCAATCACGTATACAAGTTGGACAAGGCTTTGTATGGGCTATGTCAAGCTCCTCGACCGTGGTATGCCACTCTTATAAAGCACTTTCTCGAGCATGGCTATTCACGAGGCACAATTGATTAAACTCTTTTCATTAATCATGTTGGTGTCGATCAAATTTTGGTTTAGGTCTATGTTGATGACATTATTTTTGGGTCCACAAATCCTTAGCTATGCAAGGAGTTTGAAGTCTTCATGAAGAAGAGGTTTGAGATTAGTTCACTCGGAGAAATGACTATGTTTTGGGGGCTTCAGATCCAACAAAATTCAATCATTATTATGTTACATCATGCCAAGTATGTTGAAGATATGTTGGAGAAATTTGGGTTTCGAGACGCAAAACCTGCACTGACGCCAATGGCCGAGAGACCCCTGTTGACTCCAGATATTGACGGCGAATCTGTATATCAGACTGCGTATAGATTGATGATAAGATCTTTGATGTTTCTAACTGCTAGTCGGCTAGATATTATGTTTCCAGTTTGTCAATACGCACGATATCAAGCTAATCCTAAACTTTCACATCTTATTACTATCAAAATAAATTTTCAGTATCTCAAAGGCAGCCTAAAATCGGGTCTTTTGTATCCAAAAAATTCTAAATTTGATTTATATGCTTTTGCTGACAGTAATTATGGAGGCTGTGAGCTTGACAGGAAATCAACCTCTAGTGGGTGTCAATTTCTCGATGACCGACTGGTATCATGGCATTGCAAGAAACAACACACAGTTTGAACCTCAACAGCAGAAGCAGAATATGCCACCGCTTCTGTCTGTTGCTCTCAAGTTATCTGGATCCAACATTAGTTGTTGGATCACGGTTTGAATTATCTAGAAACCCCTATCTTTTGTGATAATGAGGTTGCAATTTAGATAACTAAAAATCCAGTCCAACGTTCGAAACCAAGCACATTGATATCAAAATACATTTCATCAGAGATTGTTATGAGCCCTCGCTTATTCGGTTAGAACAGGTTCCCACTGCTAATAATGTGGCGGATCTGTTTACAAAACCGTTTAACAAAGCTCGATTCAATGTGCTTGTGGGATTTTTAGAAATGATACATTTTGAGGACTAATTTTTGTTCTAGGTTACTTTAAATTTGCGCATTTTATTTTCATTCTCACCCATGCACAAATTTAGGGGGAGAAATAAAAAAAATCAGAAAATTTTAAAAAATCCAAAAAATAGTGTTGTTTCTGTCAAAGAAAAATATGAAAATTCCAAAAAAAAAATTAACGAGGTTTGCTTGCAGATAATGAAATGGGAAGATATATCAACATGCATCATAATTGGCAATTTAAATATGTGTAAAGTACCAAAGCTGAATTGTGTAGACTCTGTGTTCAACGTGCTGGTAGATACGAAAGATTTAAATGGACTTGACTAGGTGTAGATGATCTTAAGGAATCTAGTGACTTGACAAAATATTGACCTAGATATATCCATTTAGCTTGACAATATGATGCTCAGGTAGGTTGAGCAGAGAGATATACATGAGAATCCACCAGTCACACTAAAGTAATCAGTATCTAGAACCGTGGTTTAACCTTTCCTAGATGTTTGGACTTTGTCCCTAATTTCAGTATTAGCGAGGAGACTGGGGAATTTCGATAAATTAGGTCTGCAAAAGGTTATCTTCTTTCTTTCTTACTATTAATCACATGTTTCTTCCTCTGCTGATTGAAAGAGATCTGACCTGGAATGCAACATATGCAACTCAGTCTCTCTACATCTCTTGCTATGCAAATTCTTTCTATCTGTTAGTCATATGTTGTCTCCTTTGCGTGACTAATAATCCAACCTAGTACACAACTTATGCACCATTCTACTTCTCAATCGGTTAATCCCTCTAAATCTGGTCAGTCATATGTTTCACCCTTTGTGTGATCGGAAGATCTGACCTGGGTGTACAACAATTGTCCGCTCACCTAAAGTAAGGAGTATCTCAGAAGTCCTTGATTATTGGAGTATATCAGGAAGTGGGAAACATGTTCTAGTACATCTAAAATCAATCAATTATTAGATTGTCTATAGATCTCCCTGCTCAACATAGGTGGACAACAATATCCTTGGTCGTCGTCAGTTGAATGGTTCTTAGGAATTTTGTCCAGGAACATAATGTCTAAATGTCTTGTCACTTGTAGCATGTCCAAAATTCATCAAAATCTTCAGTGTTTACGTGAACCACAATACCAGTGATCGACCAGATCTATTCAAGAATGGGGAAGTACCAATAAATGGATAAAAATTGTCAAATAACTTTGATCCCAATCTCACAATATTATTATATGCTCTGAAAAATAAAAATTAAAATTAATTCATATTCATTTTATATTAATTTTATTTTTAATTTTCAGTATTACTTTTATTTTTATTTTATTTTTACTATTACTTAGTCCTTAAAATGTGTTATTTTATAATTTTGAGTTTGGACTTTAAGCTTTTTGGGTTGTAGTTCTCTATGGTTGGACCAAGTATCACAAAACCAGTTCCGAGCGAAGCTGTCAGAGATATTTGGGTCGATTAAGACCACGATGGTTGAGTACTTTGATGAACGGTATACAAGTTTAGCAGAGACAGCTGCCACAGCAGCCACAATGGTTGTAACTGTGGTGGGGGTTGGAGGAGGAGCCATCAGGGCTTTCCAGTATCGAGACTTCGATAACACGAAGCCCCTAATGTTTGATGGTATGCGGGATGCGATCAGGGCTATGAAGTGGTTATCTGACATGGAGGATTGTTTCTTTACATGTTCCTGTCCCGCTGACCAGAAGGTCAGGTGTGCCCTAAACCTGCTGAGGCTTGGGGCAAAGGATTAGTGGAGATTGACGACAAGGTCGTACACTGATGATCAGCGAGCTGCTGTTACTACGGAGCAGTTTCAGGATATGTTCCGCACTCGCTACCTTCCACGCATTGAGTGGGAGCGGCTTGCTTAGGAGTTTTTGACATTGAGGCAGGATGGGGAGTCGGTGATGGAGATCACTCGTATGTTCACAGAGATGGCTATTTTTTTGCCAGAGTTTTCTTCAGATCAGTCTCAGATGACTCGTTATCTAAGTATGCTCAAGACGGATATTCGACAGTTTGTTGCTATGCAACATTGTGAGACTCTTTTTGATCTTCAAGAAGCCGTGAGATGGCGTAAGTTAGAGATAGAGTTGCAGAGTAGGGAACAACGTCAGGTTCCAACACAGTCTCAGCCGGCACCTAAGCGGTCCAACACCGCTGATACTCGGATCGGGGGTCAGCAGAGCCGCACTTGTGGAAAGTGTGGAAGGGGTCATTATGGGGTTTGTCAAGTAGGAGGTGGTTGCCACAAATGTGGCAAGGAGGGGCACTATGCCAGGGACTATCACCAATCCACCCTCCAGCAGATATGAGGATTTGTTACCATCGTGATCAGGTTGGTCACGTGAAGACCAACTGTCTGTAACTCGCTGCCAATCCGACGCAGGGATCTGCATCAGCTACTTTGAGGATTAGGGATGGGAGGCTAGTCAACGTTGAGTCTCTGAAGGCTCAGGGGCACGCCTTCTAGCTTACGGCCGAGGAGGCCAAGACAGCATCGGATGTGGTTGCTGGTATGTTTCTATTTTCTATTTCAGTTATTATATATGTGGTATGTTTACCAGATGTACCTATGGTTAGGTACATTTCTAGTAAACTCTTTGCCTGCTTTGGTTCTATTCGACTCGAGGGCGAGTCGGTCATTTGTATCTCAGGCTTTCAGTTGAGAATTCAGGGTGTCAGTAGATGAGATTGAGTGTCTGTTATGAGTTTCGATCGCCAACGAACATGAGGTTTCTGCTTCTTTGGTCTACCGGGGATGCGAGTTGGAGATTTTTGGTGTATCCTTCCCGATATATTTGATTCCTATTCCCATGGGAGATGTATGTGTGATCGTAGGGATGGATTGGCTCAGACGGTTTGGTGCTATGATTGACTGTGAGGGACAACGAGGGGTGGTTCGAACCCCAAGTGAAGGAGAACTGGTGGTGCATGGTGAGGGCACCAGAGTGGGAGCAAGCTTTTGTTCAGTTGCCAGGGCTCGACAGTTTATCTAGCACGGGTGTGTCGGGTATTTAGCATATGTGACGGATACGCGGATTGGAGATCGTGCTTCAGTTTCAGAGGTTCCTGTGGTTAGAGAGTTTACTGATGTGTTTCCAAAGGAGCTACCTAGAGTGCCTCCGGAGAGGCAGGTAGAGTTCAGGATTGATCTAGTGTCGGGTGCGGCCCCTATCGTTAAGGCGTCGTACCGTCTGGCACCACCAGAGATGCAGGAGATAGCATCTCAGTTGCAGGAGCTGCTGGGTAAGCAATTCATTCTCCCGAGTAGTTCTCCTTTGGGAGCACCAATCTTCTTCGTCAGGAAGAAGGACAGTTTGCACAGGATGTGCATTGACTATAGGGTGTTGAACAAGTTAACGGTGAAGAACCATTATCCACTTCCAAGGATAGATTATATTTTTGATTAATTGCAGGGTGCATCTTGGTTTTCCAAGATCGATTTGAGATTCAGATATCACCAGGTCAGGGTGATGGAGGAAGATGTGGAGAAGACCGTGTTTTGGACTCGTTATGGTCATTACGAGTTTGTGGTGATTCCTTTTGGTCTCACCAATTCACCAGCAGTGTTCATAGAATTGATGAACCGAGTCTGCAGACCGATGCTCGATCGCTTGGTCATTGTGTTCATAGATGATATCTTGGTATATTCCAAGACTCGAGAGCAGCACGAGGAGCACCTCAAGGAGCTGTTGGATGTTTTGCGGCAAGAACGACTATATGCCAAGTTCTCGAAGTGTGAGTTTGTGTTACGAGAGGTCCAGCTCCTCGGACATCTCGTTAACCAAGAAGGGATTTTGGTCGACCCAGCCAAAGTCGAGGTGGTTATGTAGTGGGAGATTCCGAAATCTCCCTCAGACATCAGGAGTTTCTTGGGATTAGCAGGGTACTACCGGAGATTCATTTGAGATTTCTCCAAGATTGCAGTACCCCTCACTTCTCTAATGAGGAAGGGGTGTGTTTTTGATGGGGTCCTAAGCATCAGAGGGCGTTTGAGACCCTCTGGCAGAGTTTATGTGAGGCGCCAATATTGACACTCCCTGAGGGAGTCAAGGATTTTGTAGTATTTTGTGATGCATCCATCATGGGTTTAGGGGCAGTCCTCGTGCAGAGGGGACGAGTGATAGCCTATACATCGCGACAACTGAAGCCGCATGGGATGAGATATTCGACGCACGATCTTTAGTTGGGAGCGGTGGTATTCACTCTCAAGATCTGGAGGCATTATCTGTACAGGGTACGTTGCACTATATACACAGATCACAAGATTTTGAGACACATCATGGATCAATCGAACCTGAACATGAGGCAGCACAGGTGGTTGGATGTTGTTAAGAACTATGATTGGGAAATCCTTTACCATCCTGGTAAATCAAATTTGATTGTGGATGCTTTGAGTCGCAAGTCATCTTGCTCTTCTACCCCAGCGAGGTGTATGAGGATAACGGTGGATTCCCTACTTGTGAGCTTGATTAAGGATGCTTAGGTTAAGGGTATGAGACCAGAGAGCTGGAAGTTGGAGAGGATTAAGGGCGAGAGCGCCCGGTTTATTCAGGATTGTCACGGGTTATTAACCTGACATGGTTGGGTTTGGGTTCCAAATACCGGAGGGGTTCGACAGATAGTGATGGAGGAGGCTCATAAGTCTCACTTTTCTATACACCCGGGGACCACCAAGATGTACCACGATCTGAGTTTGAGTTACTGGTGGCCCGATATGAAGCGAGAAATCGCTTTGTTTATTGAGAGGTGCCTGACTTGCAGGATGGTCAAGGCCGAGCATCATAGGTCGCATGGTAAGCTGCAGCCTCTGGAGATTCCCATGGGGAAATGGGATCATATCACGATGGACTTCATTACGAAGTTTCCAAGGATGACGAAGGGGTTCGATGCCATATGGGTCATCGTGAATCGGTTGACCAAGAGTGCCCATTTCTTGGCCATATGGGAGAGTTCGTCGACTGACAAATTGGCCGACATGTATGTCAGCAAGATTGTCTCTCGCCATGGAGTTCCGGTCTCCATCGTTTCCGATCGGGATGTCGGGTTTACTTCCCGTTTTTCGCAGAAGTTCCATGAGGAACTCGCTATGCGGTTGCACTTTAGTACAGTGTTCCATCCGCAGACTGATGGACAGAGTGAGAGATCCATTCAGACCCTCAAAGATATGTTAAGGGTGCACGTCATTGATTTCAGAGGGAGTTGGGATTCCAACCTGTCGCTTACATAGTTTGCCTACAACAACAACTATCATTCCAGTATTGGCGTCCCGCTTTTTGAGTTGTTGTATGGTTAAAGATGTAGAACCCCAGTTTTGTGAGGTGAGATTGGACACAAAGTGATGGGTCGGACGGAGGTAGTCTTGCAAACTACCAAAAAGATCCAACAGATCAGACAGCGGCTGTAGACCGCTCAGAGTCGGCAAAAGAGTTACACTGATAGACACTGATCAGATTTGGAGTTTCAGGTTGGTGACATGGTACTTCTGAAGGTCTCACCCTGGAAGTGCGTGATCCGTTTCAGGAAGAGGGGAAAATTGCATCCCCATTATATTGGGCCATTCAGGATCATTACCAGGGGCTTATAGGCTAGAGCTACCGGAGGAGCTCAATCGAATTCACAGCACGTTCCATGTTTCACAATTGCAAAAGTGCGTTATGGACCAAGAGGCGATAGTATCACTAGATGATATTCAGGTCGATGAGCACCTGAATTACGTGGAGAGGCTTGTGGACATCTTGGAGAGGAAGAAGAATATTTTTCGGAACAAAGAAATACCTTTGGTGAAGGTGCAGTGGGAACATCGGAGCCGGAGATGGAGATGCGCGAGCATTACCCGACATTGTTTGCTCCAGCAGACTTTGAGGGCAAAGTGTAGTTCAAGTGGGGGAGAATTGTAACGCTCCAATTCTCAGGTATGGGTTTAAATGAAAGTTATTTGGTTTTGAGACCAACTCGACGAGTTTGTTGCCCTACTCCTCGAGTAGCAGAGAGGTCAGATCGCATATTTAGTGGCCTACCCGTCGAGTCCATAAAGGGACTTGACGAGTAGGAGCTGGCAGATGAAACCCTAAACCCAGGGTTTTGCACCCTATTTAAAGGAGCGTAAGCCTCTTTTAGCCTCTTTGAAGTCCATTGAGAAACCCTAATTTGTGTGGTGTTCATCCTTGTGTGTCTTGAGCTTTAGAGACGAGTTTTTGGGAAGGAAGAGCTTGGAGGACAAGAGATTAGGAGCAAGGAAGGTGTGGGAATCAGAAATCTACCTCAGCTGGCATCATTTGAAGGTATCAAGTCGCCACCTTTACTTCATTTTCCTCCTAGACCTCATTTGGTTTAGATTTAAGGCCTTTATGGCATATTTGAGATGATAATGTGCGATATGAGCTAGATCTGAAGTTGTAAGTTCAGATCTGGACCTTTCTTCGGTTTTAGAGTCAGAAAGCTATGAACTTAGCCATGTATCAAACCTTCCTTTAGTATGAAACCCCATTGTAAGCTTAGATTTGTCATTTAGAGCCTTTATAGCCATGCATGCACGTAAAGTTTGCAACTTTACGTGAAATGCATGCCTTATAATATTGGATCTGTAATTTGGAGCCACGACATGGTTTAAAAAGAATCTGTATGGCTTATGCACTGAAGGAACTCGGCGAGTCACAAGGACGACTCGGCGAGTCATATGAAGATAGGCGTGGACTCGACGAGTTGGATGAACATCTCATAGAGTCCGATGAAGATTTCCATAGAACTCGACGAGTGGAATGAACCACTCGACGAGTCGGATGAGTTTTCCCTAATTTATGTATGTGTGTGTAACCGTCGAGTTGCAAGAAGGAAAACCCGACGAGTGGCCTTAGAGTTTAATCGTTAACCAAAGGAACTCGATGAGTCACTCCATGACTCTGCGAGTAGACAAGTAATTCAAGGAACTCGATGAGTAGTCGAGGGTACTCAGTGAGTTAAGGTCAACACGAACTGTTGACCTTGACTGATGACTTTGATTTTTGACCAAGGTTTTATTAGTTGACTGTTAGGGTTCCTTGAAAGGTTGGAAATTTATGGCTATAATTATATTATGGTAATAGGTGGTAGAGATTTTGACAGTGATCCGAGAGTTGGAGTTCATCTACCGAGTCGGCATCTACAAGCTGAGTTGTCCTCACTATATCGATAGGGTCTATGGCACCAAGGTCGGCCCTTAAGTTGTTATTGTTATGATGTGCTACATATGGTAATGATCTGTTAGATCGGAATCAGGATAGAAAGTATATTATGCTCTTATGATCCGTAGGGATTGGTATATTAGTGAGCTGATAGGCCGGTACTCTAGTTACGAGGGATTTCTATGATCGATGATCAGTGAGATAGATATGGTTAATGTTTGTATATGCCAGTATATGTTAGTTATGCGCACTTGGTTATTTGCTTGTTGGTTGGGTTGAGACGGTCCTACTTTGTGCTGAAGGCCAACATACCCTATGAGCGGTCCGGGGAGACTATAGGCCCACGTGATGGTCCAGTCATGCCCAAGGCTCGGGATAGATTCAGTTAGACTGTAGGCCCTATTGGGCGATCCAGTCAGGCCGATGGCCAAGTATGAATGTTGATTATTGTTTGTTGTTGATATGGTATTATCAGTGTGGTGTTGGTATTTTGAGGCTAGCTCACTAAGCTCTCGGGCTTACAATTTTCGGTTTAATGTTTCAGATACTTCAGGAGATCATGGCAAGGCGAAGGCGTGATGATACCGCTCCTCATCCTTTTGATCTAGTTATTAGGACGCTCCAATGAATAATGATTTGAAAGCATTTTGTAAACAAATACTAATTGGTTTTATTTATGATTGAAAAAGTATAAATTTGGCGTAAAATTATTGGATGTTACAATTTCGACATCTAGGGTGTTTACAAGAGGAGTTTTCACCATAATCACCATCATTGGTAAGTTATTATCAAACACAAACATCTCCTTTCAATTTAACATTAAGAACTTCTTCTTACATAGCTTTATTCCATGATCAGACTCTTAGAAACTTCATAAGCTCGAAAACTACTCCAAGGTGTTGCTAGGACCAAAAATCTCTTCCTCTCTTCTTAAAAAACCAAAACATCAAGCAAAGGTGAGCTCATACCCCCTTGTTTTCAGTTTTCATATGATTTTGGGGGGAGAATACAAGTAAAATGTATAGATATATGTGTTATATGCATATCTTGTGTGATTTCTTAGTTTAGTTTGTAAAAATGTGTTAGATCTTAACATATCTCGCCATCTTAAGCAACATTGAGTAAAAATCCATGAACCAAGACACCTTATACATCATAGTATCAAGTTAAAAGTATTTATTGGTTTAAGATATCGAATTTGAAGCAAAAACCTTGTTAAGGGTCAAAATTATCAAGAAAATAAAAGATAAGGGCAAAAGGACATTTACCGTTTTTGAAGGATCAAACAGGTCCTACTTGTATAAAAAGGGATTTTTAGGATAAACATGTTTTCCAAAGGGCCAAAAATGTAAATTTTAGCTTAACGGGCTTAATATTTGGGCCTCATAGTGTTGGGCCCAAATTTGCAAAAAACTGAAAGTTTTTGGGATTAAAAATGTTATTTGAGTAAAGTTTGAGTCATAAATGTAAATAAACCAAATTTAGAGGTGAAAATAACATTTATTTCTAAATTGGACCAAAAATGAAACTTTTATAAAATTGGGCCGAAAGTGTCATTTCTACAAACAAGGGACTGAAAATGTAATTTTCTACAAAACTAAGCCATAAATGTCAAAATATAAATTTTTGGACTAGATCCGTAAATTCCTAAACATTTGGGGCGAAAAACAACAAAACAATAACGAATTGACGAAATATGATGACTTTTTATAATTAATTTGGTAAACCTCGAGCTAAAAAAACTACAAAACAAAAAGAATTGACGAAATACATCGATAACAACTTTATTGGGCCTAATATTCACATTACATGGCCAATGGGCCTTAAGGGCCCATTCAAGTGTATATTGAGCCTAATATTTTCCATGACATGTTTATTGGGCCTTACGACCCACTTACATGTTAATTTGGGCCTGAGTTATGGGTCACATGTTTGTTGGGCCTTGTTGGTCCATTTACATACCTATTGGGCCTAAATTATCCTCTTACATGTTATTGGACCTTTGTGGTCCATTTACATGCTAATTGGGCTTGGTCTGAAATTCACATGCTTAGTAGATCGTAACTATACCTTTACATAATTCTTGAACTTCGTATACTTATTTAAATACCTTTCGATTTGAAATCTACAACATACATGTAAACATTAAACATGGTGAAAAACATAACAAGCATGAAAGGTTGAGAATCTAGTGAGACATGTCGGTTGGCACCTTTGAGTGTACAATCGTAGCCTGTAGTTATAACCAGAGTTTCTTGGAGGAATAGCGGGAGTTTGTATATAGATCTATACAACGTGACCCCCCATGCCTTAGCTGTTCGCTACAGCTAGACTAGGCCAGTCTAGGGCGACAAAACCTTGAGCAAATACCGGCGTTTGGAAAATGCCAAGCCAGGCAACCTAGTCATTATCATTCATGGTTATAACGGCTCATATAGAGATCCAATACCAATTTAACATATCGAAGATTAACCCTTCGATTGTGTCAATACGAAACAACTTAATTAATGATACAAGAACCTCGACGTTGTTATAAATCAGAAAATATTGGATTTTCTGGGGAAAAACTATTATTCAATTATCACTTACTCACAATACAAAGAAATTTAAACTGCAATCATATATGTTACTGCTATGAAATTCACACATGCAATTATACTTTATTTTCACATCATTTTCAGACATTTTACAAAAAATATCGGATTTTTTGGGTTTTACAAAAGATACAAACACTTTTATTCAAACATACTTATGAACTCACCAACTTTATATATATTGGACGTTTTCAAAATAACTTGTATTTTTAGGTAATCGTTAAGCAGGAAGATTTTCAAGTGTGTATGGATTTATTTTGTGTAACATCACTCATCGTACTATTAATACTTTAAATTTATGTAATTTATAAAATGTACTTGATGTGAACAATGTTGGTTGTTATATGTAATGTTGGTGATGAATGCGTTATGTTTCATGTATATTTATTGTGATGATAATTCAATTGTTAGTCACACGAGCCCCCGAACATTTCCATCGTCTGGTTCGAGGGTGTGACAGAGGCACATAAGTCTCACTTTTTAATACACGCGGGAGCTACAAACATGTATCTGGATTTGAGGCTAAGTTACTGGTGGCCGTATATGAAGAGTGAGATAACATGGTACGTTGAGAGATGCTTGACCTTTAGGATGGTCAAGTCGAGCACCAGATGCTACATGGCAAGCTACAGCCTTTGGAAGTTCCCATGTGGGTGTGGGAACATATCACCATGCATTTTATCTCCAAGCTACCGAGGAATACAAAGGTTTTTTATGTTATCTGGGTTATCATGGATCGATTGATCATGAGTGCCTACTTTTGGCCATCCAGGAGAGCTCCTCGGGCGAGAAATTAGCCGATGTGTATGTTTGTGAGATTGTTGCACGTCATGGGGTTCTGGATTCAATTATATCAGATTGACATGTTTGGTTCACTTCATGATTTTGACAAAAGTTCCACGAGGAAATGATTACGAGGCTACATTGGATCACTTCTTATCAGACACATACTACCAGCTAGATTCAGTGGACCGTCTAGACACTTGAGGATATGTTGTGGGTGTGTGTTATAGATTTTGGTAGAAGTTGGGATTTCTACGTACCTCTTGCGGAGTTTTCCTGTAACAACAGCTATCACTCCAGAATTGGTGCACCACCTTTCGAGCTTATGTATGGTCGAAGATTTCGTACCCAATTTGTTGGGGGGAGGTTGGTCATAGAGTCATAGGGAAGGAATAAGGTAGTCCTCCAGACTACAGAGCTCATCCAGCAAATTAGGTAGATATTACAGACAGCTCAGAGCCAGCAGAAGAGTTATATCGACCGATGTCGATCAGTTAGAGTTCCATGTCTGCGATACGGTACTACTGAGGTATCACCCTAGAAGGGTGTGATACGCTTCAGGAATAGGGGAAAATTGGGTCCCCAATATATTGGACCTTTCCGTGTGATTGCCAGGGTAAGTAGGGTGGCTTACCGATTGGATTTTTCAAGTAAGCTCAGTAAGATCCACAACACTTTCAATGTTTCGCAGTTATGGAAGCTTGTATTGCATGATTAAGTTGTGGTCCCTTTGAATGATATCCAGGTCAATGAGCGCCATAATTATATCTAGAGGCCGGTAGCGATAGTGGAGAGAAAGATGAAGGTCCTACGTAACAAGTAGATACCTTTGGTAACGGTTCAGTGGCAACTTCATAGAAGCTGTGGGTGGACCTGGGAGACAGAGGCAGAAATGCAGGGGCATTATCCTAAGTCATTTGGAACATCATGCTTCAAGGACGAATTCTACTTTAAGTGGGGGGGGGGGGGATTGTAATACCCGTTCCGAGAAGGTTCATTTCTAAACCAAAATCTTTTTCAGTTTGCCTTTCTGGTCCGTACACCATGCATACTCGGGGTGTATGCATGGCATACTCATGCATGAGGAACACAGGTTCGCAAGCATATGTCGGGTATACTCTGCAGGTATGCAAGGCCTACATTGTTCAGAACAAAACTCTAGTTTTGCGGGTTTGCACCCTATATAATCCATTTATGGCCCCAAGACCTTCACCCTCACCAGCCTCCACCAAAAAATCATCCCTCTTGCTAACTTTAATTGTGAAGAGTGCACCTTAAGCTCATTTGTGTGTTTTGGTGGTAACCTTGAAGAAGAAAAAGGTGGTGGAAGGACATTGGAGCTTTGAAGAAGTTTAAATCTAGGATGCTCACCTTGCTAGCAACCTTCAGGAGGTAAAAAGCTCCTAGCTTAATCATATTTTCTTATTATTCTAGTTATTTTTTCAATTAGGGTATTTTTGGTCCTAACCTTGGTGATTCTTGAGCATGACATGCTCTTAACTAAGTAAGTCGTCCTTTAAGACCCAATGTCGGGTCGTATGTCATAAAAATGAGATCTTGATGCTTAGTTATTCCCCATGCATGATCTAGAATATCTTTAGGTATTAAGAAGTTAGGATTATTGATATTAAGAACTTAATAGGTATACAAAGTCATAAAGTTCGAAACATTATGACTTTCAGTGGTAATTTGGCCTTAGATATATATTTGCAACATAAGAGCTTAGTGCATTAAGCTCTTATTATGCAAAAAGCGACCTAGGTGCATACGTCATGCGTAGTTCTACGTATGACACGCCTATGGGGTCAATACCTCGATCTTGGTCAAGGCTCATATATGCCCAACGTACCAGCTAAGTACGCCCCGCGTACTCAACAGAGTTAACTGAGTTGACCTATTAACTTTGACCTTTGACTAGAGTTTATCCAACTTTTACCTAGGGGTATTTTGGGTATTTTGAGATATTAACTCGGATTTGCTCCTTGGTATTGGTTAGGTGATCGTTGAGTTGATTTTTGGAGTCGAGATTTATTCAGCTTGCATTAAGACTGGGAGGTGAGTTTTCCTCACTATACTCATGGGTCGAAGGCACCAATGTCGGCTTACTAGATTATTTATCCTGGTTAGGATAATGTTATGCTAGTTTATGGTTGTTAAGTAAATATGTATGATTAACTGTGTTTGTAGGCTCTGTGTTTATGTTTATCTGTTACATATTTCGACATATTGTGTTTGAGTTAACGCGATCTTGCTTTGTGTTGTAGGCCAAGACACCTGGGGATAGCCGAATAGGTTGTAGGCCCTGCAATGCGATCCAGTCATGTCGAAGGCTGGTAGAGTCGTCCAAATAGGTTGTAGTCCCTAGGAGGCGGTCCATTAATGTTGGCTACTCATACTTGTATGTTTGTTTTTTATGTGGTGTGTTGGGACTTTGGGGGAACTCACTAAGCTTTGGCTTACAATTTTAGTTGATTGTTTAAGGTACTTCTGAGGATCATGGGAAAGCGAAGGCCTAATCCTACACATATACCTATTTATATGATTGGTTAATTTGGGATACTCTGATATTATGTTACTTTTGAAACAATGAATATTTTTTTAAACAATGATGGTTCATGGTTAGGTTTAAACAAATTTAAATTCCTTTGATTTTTCGAGTGTTACAAGATCAAACTCACCTCAAGAAGATGATATGAAAGTTTCCAACCATGTTTCCTCATCTTTGTACCAAGAACAACTTTAAATGGTCGAGTACAATTCTATTGTGCACCGACATACAACAAAACCACCAACGGCCACATATTCATTCATATTTAGTCGATTATATGAGTAGACATAAGCTCCAAAGAAAAAATCGATCATAAATAAATGTATCGTCATCCTTTGTTCTTCTAAAGATTGATCTTAACTCATCCCCTAATATTTATGCGAACAAACAATGCCTTCAATTCCAATAAAAACGAAGAGGATGACTTGTTTATTTTGATTTTTTAAAGATGCTACAAGCATTGTAGCAAACGGGTTCACTGTTGGATACGTTCATGTAGGCGGCGACACTAGACCTTTTTGGATTGGTCAAAACGTTATCCTTCGTTAACCCAATACAACCACTACTTAGCTCCACCGTGATCCCAATAGTGAACAAGCTTTGTGAAGTATTGACAAAGGTCATTAGCGAAGGATTAATGCAGGAATTGGTGTTGGTCGGTTGGCGAGTTAGGGTTTTAAGAAGAGGCGTAAGTAAGAAATTAAGGATAAAGGTATCTTATATTGAAAACTATAAATATTTATGTTTATGAGGTTTATTAGGATTAGATATGGAAATAGATGTCAATTTCCCATTATACCGTTATATGTGTTTGATTTAATATGTAAGGGTGCACAACTTACTCGTGCAGCCTCTTAATCTAAACCATTTATAAAATAATCATAAAGCTATAAATATTGTTATGTGGTTCTATGATTTATACTTGTTTTATAATGATCATTCCTCTCTCTTTCTCTTTCTTTCTCTTTCCCTCCCTCTCTCTCTCTCTCTCTCTCTCTATATATATATATATATATATATATATATATATATATATATATATATATATATATATATATATATATAATATATGGAGAATATGTACTTGTTATGTATCTAATAATAAGTATAGAATAATAAAAAATCACATAGTTTTAATAAAATGCAATAAAATATGTTTACCATATGTCGTGCATCTATGTAGACTTTGTATATTTTTTTATTGATTTTTAAAAGTTTGATTTAGCACCACAAGTCATGTATAACAATATTTTACCAACTAGTCATATTGAAATTAGATATAAAAAATTATAACGAAAGATTGAAAGTGTGCTGTAAAAAACTTAGTAAACCTCTTTCCATAACTCACCAAACAAAAACAATGCACATGTACATCAGGTATATGTTGGAGAAAGTACTGGAGCATATTAGACCGGAGGGAGTGGTGCGGTCTGGACCGCACTCCCTCTGCCACATAAGCATTAAACACTGCCCCCTGGGTGCTCCCTAGGGTGCACTGCGGCTTTTGGAGGGCACGCTCTATGGATGATTTTTATTGGTTGGTCACAATTGACTGTTGCAAACGGTCAAATTTCAAAATTTTAATTATTTTTTTCCACTACTATAAATACTTTATACACTAACAAAAAAACTCATCTACATTCTACCATCTTCAACATTTTACCATCTTCTTTCTTTTCAAACCCACAAAAAATGTCATCCTCCATAAATCCAACCAACGAAATAACACCCACCAGAAAACCCACAACCCGAAGACCTTCACTCGATCAACCGATTTATTCGGCTCCTTTCTACCACTACGGGGGTATACTTCCTTATTTTCCACAAAAGATCTAACAACCACGTCCTATGCAACCATTTCTACAAACACAGCCACAATTTGACCAAGATTTTGATCCTTTTGCTTTTGGTTCCTAACCAAAGTTTATTCCAGAAACACAATCACAACCACAAACACCCATTTCTGAATGTGATCCAGAATTTGTTCCACAAACTCAACCCTCTCATCCAGGAAATAAAAGAAAAGAGAAGACGGAAGCTAAAGCATGACCACCTCAAGAGGAGTTAGTATTAGCACAATCATGGATTGACGTTTCAGAGGACGCAAAGACCCGGGGGGGGGGGGGGGGGGGACATGATTGTTTTTGGATGCACGTTTGAGCTCGGTTCCATTAAGGAATGAACTTGGAACCATAACGTATTAAACATCAGGTGTACTCAAAATGGGGAAATATCAGCAAAGATGTGATGTTGTTTAACGATTTATATAACAACATGAAACGACAATGGAAAAGCGGCAAAAGTGACGAAGTGGTTTTGGATAAAGCTTTTAACATCTATCAAAAAGAGCAAAAGAAGACTTTCAAGTTTTTTGAAGGTTGGAATCTACTCAAAAGAAACAAAAAATGGCAAAACCTGAAAAACATGCGACAAGCACATCGATAGCGGATCAAAACGGTCAAGAACTTCCAAATCGAAACACACTTCATCGGGTGCTCGTGTTGGTTTCGACCTCAACGAAGATGAGCCCGTTCAAGTTTCACCACCTTCCTGACCAATGGGAAGGGACAAAACAAAAACTAAAGGCAATGGCAACGCGTCGGAATCGGATTACTTGAAAGAAATGGGCTATAATGTGCAAGGCATAAAAGATAGAATGGATAAAGTTTTGCAACTTGCTTCGAATAGAGAGAGTCGGAAACAAATTGACAGTGACCTGAAAGTGCTATCAATGGACACGTCAAATTTGACCGGGGATGCGCTTCAATTCGTTTTACAAATGAAGGAATACATAAAAAAAAGTTACGCTAATTGTGGTTAATTTTTAGTTGTTTTCCAAGTTTTAGTTATTTGATTTTTTTTTTTTTAAATTGTACGTTTAAGCTATCTGGTTTTTTTAATTTCTGATTTCCTAGGTTTTTTTTAAGTAATGTAATGATTTTTAATTTTAATTAATGAATTTTTTTATTTAAAACTAAAAATTTAATTTATTTAAAAAATAAAAATAATTTAAAGGAATGTAGCACCACTCATTCAGTGTGGTATGAAACCACACTTTTGTGGTAATGGGTGAGGTGGCGTCTACATGTCACTGTGATTTCATGAAGGAGCGCAAAACTACTTACTCCATCCTTAGAGGTCTAATAAGAAAACACATTTGAAGTACATAAATGTTGGAGTATAATCACGAATTAAAAAAAAAAAAAAATATACTATGAATTCAAACGCAATAAGAAGAAACTAACAATAAAAATTGTGTTTTTTCAATCAAAACCAAATCAATTTTAATATATATATATATATATATATATATATATATATATATATATATATATATATATATATATATATATATATATATATATATATGGGAAAAGTGAATATACCCTTAAGGGTATATAACCTTAGGTACTCAAACCCACTATAATTAGTTGTTTTGTTTGATGTATTCATCATAATGTTATTAAACTTCAACCTTAACTTGATTTATTTTGAAGATTTTCGAAATTTCACTATTGTTTTCCTCTTATATCACATTTTTTTGCCAAACACCTATTAGGTTATATATATTAGAGTTGAAATGAAAGTTATGTAAGAGGAAGATAAATGTGAAATTTATAAAAATCTTAGAAATAATCAAGTTAGAAGTTGAATTATAAAAACATTAGACAATTACAATATATACATATGATACAAACAACATAGTATGATAACTTTGGGTACCTAAACTTATATACTCTTAAGGGTATATTCACTTTTCCATATATATATATATATATATTGGCTACAGTACTGGCTTTGCATGTTTAAGAAATATACAATTTGAAGAGAGTTATTTTAGAAAAAAAAATACAAAAAACCAAAAACTAAAAAGGATTAAAAAAAAAAAAAATCAAATAGCTATTATTTTTAAAAATATACAAAAATATAGTTAGATTACTCAATTTCCCTTAATATATTCAACTATAATTATCTTTTTTTTTTTTTAAATAAAAATAAGAATTATGGTCAATGTTAAATGGACTATATCATGTTCATGACTCTGTGATTGTTCCTTTATTTTATTTAATAGTACAATAACTTATATTTAATTAATTTATAGGTATGATACAATTTTTTATTTTTTGTCTGGTAGATGTTCTTTAATCTTGGTCCTTTTATCCTTTATAGTAACCCTTCATCACACATATAAGTTACAACCCTACTTCTCTCCTCCCTCCCGACAGTTCTCCTACACCACCACATCTCCACCGTCCTCTCTTCATCCACCACGATTATGGAAAAAGCCGACAAAGAGACTCACGATTTCATGAACGTGGAGTCTTTCTCTCAGCTTCCCTTCATCCGCCCCTCACTGCTCGGAGAAAAAAGCATCAGGCTCTTTGGGAAAGAATTTGGTGGTGGCGCCGGTGCTGTTGCCGACTCATCCATCGTCATCATCAACGACGAGTCAGATTCAAACGACACCGCCGCCGCCGTCCAGGAGGAATTTAAAGAAACCGGAGAAAGTAACCGGAAATTCGAGTGCCACTACTGTTGCAGAAACTTCCCAACCTCTCAGGCTTTAGGAGGCCATCAAAACGCACATAAAAGAGAACGACAACATGCCAAACGAGCTCACCTTCAGTCCAGCATGTTCCATGGAAGCTTTACGGAGGCTCAAATGTACGGTCTTATGAATTACCACCGTCTCACCGCCGCACCCACCCACGTACCACCCTACTACCACCACCAACAACCACTTTCCTGGCGCCCAAATACCACCAGTAATCTTTACAGTACTACTAGCATTACCAACAACAGTAACAGGTTTTACGGAGGGATTGCAACTTCAAGCTCTCATCAATCACCCATCAATGGCAGTCCGTTGACCATGTGGAGATATCCGTCGGCTAGAAGCTCGACGTTTTCTGACAGCTTGAAGGTGTCAAGAATTGGAACTGGGAGTAATTCTCAGATCCGATATCCGTATGAACAGAAGCCTAGTGTTCAAGATCAAGTTAGTTTGGATTTACATCTATAATATCAATTCCTTTTTTTCACTTTAATAAAGTACATATAGTTGTTATTTTATTAAATTCCAATCATTATGTGATGATCATTACATCGTAATTACCAACATCTCAAACTCTTAACCCCCCCTCCCCCCGGATCCGTAAAATCTTAGAAAAAAGAAACCAAAATCAAAAGAACATTTGATATTGGAAATGAGGTCATAATAAGATGCCATTTTTGATGAAGTCAAGAAGAGGTTTCAATGTTGGTGTTGCCCTGATGTTGTTACTGCTTGTGCTATAACCATATCCAGAATGCAAAAAGTACAAGTGTCAGTTGCTAGTTATGGGCTTCTGTAGTTGTACATTTCTCTTTTAGTCTTCTAAATGTACATTGTTTTGGAATTCTTCAGATACACCTTCCATAAACTACCACAATTTTGGAACAAAATGTTTCCCTAGATCTTACCAAAACCACACGTGAACATTTTAATTATCCTATGTTTGTTAGTATGTGATAAGAAGAATCATATATTAAGGTATTAATGATTGCAAAAAACGACCAAAAGGGTATTTATGGTTTTAATCATTTTTCTTATGTGAATTATGTCCATTAATTGCCGTTGTATTATTGGTCTCGTGAATTCTGTAGCATTTACAAAGACTTTTTGTTTTCGTTAAAAAAAAAGAGTTATTAAAGTATAGCATAAAGTTAGCAGTTTGTCAATTGAGTTTGAATTTAGAACGATGTTAGAAAATCTGTCAAGTTGATTTTAATTTTTTTGTGGCCGACATATTTTTTTATTTATAGTTTAATTTTTTAAAATCTTAAGCATTTCTAGTAATTAAAAATATTATATAGGAACAATCGCACTTGTCACTTGTCAGCCTCTTCCAGCATCTATCGCTATTCGGAACCTCTTATATTATTTCGAGAAATCACACCCAGTCATACATTTATACAAACCTTTTTCTTCATGCAAAAAAGAAGGTTGCGCCATTTATAAAAATCATCTGGAAAAGGTTATAACAAATGGATAGTTGTAACTAGTTATGATTGTTTCTTGACAAATATTGGTTTACAGTTAAAAACATAAGTATAGTTTTCATGTATAAACACAACCAAACTTCAATTAAGTAAATAAATAGTAATTATTTATAAAATACAATTATAATTTTATATAAATTAATATAGATTTTGTCATTTTTGCATGCTCACATATAGGCTTGCCGGAGCGGACTCGACAACCATAACATGCTCAACAAACACCGTCCCACCAACGTGGCATGCTGAGGAGAGAGAGAGAGAGAGAGAGAGAGAGAGGCAATGCACTACCGAGGAGAGAGAGAGAGAGAGAGAGAGAATTCTTCCCATGCGGCTTTTCATCTAAAATTTTTAAAAAATATCATTTTAACTAATCTCATCTCACACTACAAAAATTTGGCTTTGGCGACAAAACTGTTAGCGGCAATACAAAGCAAACACGCTTTGTATCAATTCTTATATCATCGTTAATAGTGTCGCCGCTAAAGCTAAAGGTCTTGATATATGCGCGTTGCACCCAGTAAATCCATAATGTTGATAGATTAGAGCGATCCAGTGGCTAGGATTCAACCATGTTTTGTAGATGTGGTCGCTTAAGGTAAAAATAAGAGGTGGTAGGAAGTTTTGCCTAGAGTATTTTACGGTTTCGCCACTACTATTAAAGTAAAAATACCTTTTACAACTTCATTTTTTCGTTTGTTTGATTGAGAGGCAAAATAACTAGAAAGAAAGCAACAATCATAACCGATGATAGATTTTATCGGCGATAGAAGTAGCTCAGACAATATCGACGTATCAATAGCACGATATATATATCGCGAATAAACTAACGGTATTAATGGTAATTATCAAGTATTAAAGACATCACAATAGCGTCGACATATTAGCGGCGATATATCACCACTAAATGTATTTACGACAAACCCAAATATGTATAGTTGTGATTTTTTTTCGTCGCCAATGGTCTTAGTATAACATTTTGAGCATGTAGTGTGGCAATGTTGACATGACAGTGACAATGCTACCGAAAATTAAAATCACATGATAGGAAGCATAACATCACTCTCCCGGCCTAAGACAATTTATAAAAGCAGTTCTAAAATTATTCGATCTCTTATACCTAACATCAACTAAAAACAACATTTCCTCTATACTTAATTAAACACAGAGAAATTAAAAGAAATACGAGTTTGAAGAAAAATGTAGAATGTATGTAATATTTGTGCACTAATGAATAAAATAATGAGAGTTTTATT